>NC_085056.1:24166644-25571644 GCF_963662255.1 Cinclus cinclus
AAATGATAGCTTTGGTATAGTAAATGTTTTCCTGTAGGTATGAGGTGTGATGGTAGAAGCATTTTTGAGAATGTTGCTGGGGTGTCACTGAAATGTTACTTTCTACAGCACTGAAACTCATCACCAGAATTCTGTTGCTCCTTTACACTGGGCTTGAATTACAGGGAGAAGTATTTCAATTTATCTCTAATAAAATACCTGGTTATCATTTTAGTGGCAACCAGAATTATTCAGAAGATGGAGGCTGCTTTAAGAGGAATATGTATGTGCAAAATAAAGAATCTTACCCCATTCTAGAAATGCTTAAAACCCCCTTAAATGTGAGAGTTTTAACCAGAGATTCTGGCTCATAGCCCTTAATTGTGCTCAAAGCTGTTCCTAGAAGTGCTGATTGATGTATCTGTCGTGAATATACAAATAAGAAATAGATACAATTTATTTAGTTAAAATCTTGAAATTGAGAGAAGGAAAAACAAGTTAGAAATTTCCTGGGTTTGCTGTTATTAGAAAAGCAAAAGCTGTGAGGTTTGGGGGAGGTTTTTTGTTTGCTTATGCTGAGTCCATTTCATATATTTGGGTGTTCTGCAGGTAAAAATACTGCCAGTCTCTGAGAGAGCTTCAATTTATCCCATCTCATGACCTCTAAATCTGAAAAGGTGACATAAATGGCTGTTTCAATGAGTTCTTTCACAGTGTCATGCCAGTCCTAAAATCAAGAGCATCTATTACACATGCACCATGCTCTGAGCAAGTAGCAAATGTGTTCCGTTCCTAAAAAAAAGTTCAATATTTTTCATCTGGAGTTGGTTTTCTACTGTCAGCAAAAAAAAAAACCAAAACAAAAACAAAAACCCAACCATGGATATAGTTGTGTATTTATGAGCAAGTTTTATCTCTAAACAGATTTGTAACTAAAAACAGAAATATCTTTTTATGGGAGACAGCTGGTTGGGAGATTAAAGAAACCCAGCAAGGGAGGGGAGTTCAAATTAACAAACATTCCTAGACAAGGAATGCCTGTAAGCATTAGCAAGCTTTTAGCTTGAGACCTAAAAACATATCTAATCTCATCCATGGGGCTGCACTGATGGCTTTCACTTGGTCATTTGGTGATAAAGAAATCTTTAGAAAGCCCAGCATGGAGCCATAACTCTTGGACATCCTTAAGTATCAGACAGATCTTAAAAATCTGTGTCAGCCTAAAAATTTCCAATTATGTCATGAATTGGGTGCCAAAGAGTTAAACCTCAGAGAGGTTTGCTGATATCTTTTTGCTGGGACACACTGCTCTGAGTCTTTAGCAGCTACCCTGAAAACTTCCAGATTCTGGAGCAGAGCATTGTCACCAGAGATGGCTTTTTTCCCTGAAGAAAACAAAATTGTCTCCCTGAAGAGTCAAATACCTGAAGATGGGCAGGAAGGAAGCAGCTTGTCCACAGTGTGTAAATCAGAATGTCACATCAATAACTGAACCCCCTTTTTGTCACAGGAAACTGGGTAGCACAATGTGTGTGGTGTTCCTGTTGGTACCAAGGTGCCACCTGGGACTGGAGTTCCTCAGTGCATTTTTAATGGGATACAGAAAGGCAGCTCTGCAAAACGAGGCCATTGTTCTGTGCAGAGGGGTTTGAATCACCAGACTTATTTGACAAATCTAGTTGAAGTTTTCTCAGAAAGTATACAGCAATATGTCAGTTAAAAATAGTTGGAGTATGCCTGTGCATATCGTATTCTGTCTTTGCTTGTTTAAATATTATTATTGGGAATGCTGCCAGTTTCTAACAGAACTATTGTTTGTTTTTAAATCAGTATCATTACATTCGGAATTGTGTTCCTCCTCCAGTTGGGTTGGTTTTTATATGATTTTTCAAGTTTCTCTTACAAGGGCACATCTGCTGGAGGAATCCAGCTCAGATTTACTGTGTTCCAATTGTACCAGAAGAGAGTCTTATCTATGCTCAGAAAATTCCCAGAAATATTTAGGCCAAGGAGAGAAGCAAAGTACCAGCTTTCTTAATACCAACTGCTTTGAAGCCTTTTATTACTATTATTATTATTATTATTTAAGCTTTACCCAATGCATGACTGTGTTTTTGTGCTGTATCTCATAAATATCCACTGAAAAATGAAGGGTAGAAAATCCTGTCCTCAGTGCAGTTAGTTACATCCAAGTTTCCCAGTATGCATATTTTCATCTCTTCTGCTTGACTTGTCTACAAACCCCAAGTTTGCTCAGAAAAAAATGAAGAGAATAAGGGAGATTAAAATTAACTCTGATAATTATTATGTGTATGAAAGGAGCATGACCAGGATGGGACTTTTTTCTGTCACAGGGAAAAATTTAAGAGAAAAATTTGAAGGAAATTTGTATTTGTGCTTGACCCCAGGTCCCTCAAAATGCTTCTGAGTACTGGTATTCAGCCAAAATATGTGGCTCAGTCCAGGGGTTGCAGGTGGAGAGGAACAGAAATGAATTGAGATACTCAGTTCCCTGATTCTTGTCTGTGTTTCACTTCTGTGATGTGATTTCACCTGCTCCACTCAGATTCCAGGTGCTATGTGGAGGATAATTTCTGTCTGACATCCATATTTCTCAGCAGAGATCACTTTGAAGATTTGCAAAATCAAATCTTCCTAAAAATATTGGAACTAATTTGGGTATTGTCCTCAACACAAATAAGCTCTGGGCCATTTCTGCCTTTTAGATAGAACAATAAACTGTGTGACTGGTGGAAAACATGCAGATTAAATTTTAAAAGGGAAGAGTTGTAAAATCCTTAAGCTGTGTTTTAGAGAAACAGAGATCCAATGGAGATTTTTTGTTTGCATAGGGGATTTTTAAGTGAGTTATTAAAAAATATTTAGCTACTTAGATATATTTTAATGATATTTTGTTCTGTGCAGGATTGGGACTTAAAACATTTTAGGGGTTAAATATGGAATTTTAGAGCTCTTCTATTTGCTTTTTAAAGTGGATTGAGTGCAGGTGCCTGTAGCAATTTATGCTTTCACCTTCCTTGTTACAATTATGTACATGCATTACCAAATCAGAATCCTGCCTCTGAAAAATCTGTTTCTTTCAGTGCTTTGCAAGAGTATCATCAGTTTAGATCTTTCTCACACATGTTCCTGATTATATCCTACAGAGGAAACATTTTTCAAATTCATAAGTTAAAAAAAAAGGTGTGTGGGGGGGAACTGTATCTGATTCTTAAACCCAAGAAAGTAACATGAGAATCATTCTATTTTGACTGGAATTCTTCCTTCATTATGTTCAATTCTAATCTAGAACACATTTTTATCGTCCTCAGTGACATTCTTTCAGCATGTGCCTGGGTGGAGAGCTACAAAAAGACTCAATACATTCTGATGGCACACATTTTTTTTTTACATAAAAGTAGTATTGGTGATTATCTATTCCATACATTTATGCTGGGAATATTGCCCTTTTCCTACTCCCTTCTGTCAGCTTTCCACCCATAAAAATTCAGGTGGAAGGGATCCATGCATTATTTGACGCATTTTTCTGCTGTACAAAAATATTCACTGGATGTTTAGAAATTAGATTTGTTGGTGTGATGGTTTTTCTGGGTTTTGTTTTGTTGATTTGATTTCTTTCATTTGTATTTATGCCATATTAAGTAATCTTGGCAAGTCACATCTTAGAGATTTCTGTAGATAGCACATAAATCCTGGTTTTATTAATTCTAAGAACTCACCTTGAATGCATTCTGGTGCTTTCCTTTGTCTGGAAATGAAGAGGGTTTGGATTGGAACAAAGTCAGAATAGGTTCTTTTTCATAAAAAAACAAAGTAAACCTCTTCTTTGAGCAGCATTCACTTTTGCAGTGTGAATGGCCTCTGACTGACTACTCCAGACCATTCACCACCTTTGCTGGAATATTAATATTGAAAATATCAGCCATAAAGCCATATGGGACCATATGTAATATGTATTTAAATATATTTTTTTAAAAATTAATAGACCTCTTGCCATCCTGTTTCTTCTACATTAAAAAAAAAAAAAATGGGGGAGAATAAAAAAGGCAAGTAAAGGAGCACATGAAGGAAATTCCTCCTGCAGCACAGGGCTTTATGAAAACGTGCATGTGCATAGAGCTCATAGAGCAAGTAAATAAAAGTGTTTTTAATTTCAGGATTGGCTGGAACCATCAGATTATCTGTTTGACCTTTTATTTGCAATAACTCTTGCCCTTTTCTTCACTGGGCGTGTGATGTGGGGGAGGCAACAGCACTTGAATAAGAGCAACAATACCTTGATGGGAGAAGATGAAGGTTCCTTTCCTTAATTACTGCTGTTAATTGAGCTGTGTTCAGCACAAACCCATACCTGGTTGGGAATTGTCTCATTTCAGGATGTTTGTGCCAAGGACGTTTAGGACTTCCCCAGGAAAGTTTTCTGTCTGTGAGTTCACCATGTTTGCCAGAGAACTGACATTGTAAAAACCAGCATTTGCTCTGTCACATCCTCCAGTTGTCACTGGAAGTCCCGTTGTCACTGTGACATAAAGAACGCCTGGGTGGGGCAGTTCTAGCTACAAACCAACCCCTAAATTCCAGTGTTGCTCCTGTGTTTCCCTGTCTTTGTGCAGGGGCTGGTCAGGATAAAACTTCCCAAGTCATTTTTGTGCTGTCTCATCCTTTGGGGCTCACACCATTTTCAGCAAGCACAGTCAGCTGAATTTAATTTCTTAATAGCATTCCTGTGAATGAAATCCACAGATTTCCTTAAAATGAAGAGCCAGCAGAAAGATTCTTATTTCAGTTTGATTTCTCTTAAATGTTAATATCTTTAATGTTAATATATTTAATGCTTTCTGGCATTTTTGCTGGTACTTTATTAGCAGCCATAATACTTGGAGTTATTAATTCTGTTAAGGTGATGTTTACACTCCACAGAACTGAAATCACAAAAGTCCCTGGTAATAGGTAATATAATAGGATATTCAGAATTACAACAAAACTATGAAGTAGGTGTGTTATTTTTTTAATTTAAGCTTGTAATCGTTTTTTCTTTTTTTCAGGGCTATGTCAGCACCAGTGTTCTGGTATCTTTGTGTCACCTTATCAGTGAGAGGCCCGAGGACTTTTATGAAATGCTGTCTTGGTTTAGTTTTTCGTTTCCTGGCTAATGCACCAAAAATGTCATAATTTGGGTTTGCCAATTTTAATATATTTACCTTTTGTTGTGAAATCAAATTAGGAGCAAAAGCAAAGCAGACCTAAAACTTAAAAGGGGAAAAAGAAAAACTTTATTAACAACACAAAGAAAACAATAATAAATTCAGAACAGATCTTCAGACCACTCCCTTGTTCCCCTTTTCACACTTTAACAACATACAGAGACACTTCAGTCAATTCCTTACTTAAATAATCTTTTTCAGTTTACTTTAAGGAGAGGAGTTTCTTCTTGTTCAGCTATAGGAATCTTTTTCAAGAGAGGAAATAACCAGTTTTCTCCTGACTCCACTTTCTTCATGAATAGCAGTCACCCCAGACTCCACAATCGTGAAACTCCTCCCACCTTCACAGCCTTCCCAGAGCTGTGCTTGTGGATTGTGTCAAACTCATGGGGTATTATTACTCTTAAGGATGAGCTGCTCAAAGGCAAAAGTTCTCTTCAGCTCTCTTCTTTCTGTTCATACTTTATTCCCAGGAATACAGATCCCCTATTTCCCCTGGGGCAAAGAATCTTCCAAAAATTTCACACCTCACCCCACCCCCTCATGTCTTTTTTTCCATGGTTTAAAGGAATTTTTAGTGTAGTACAGTCCACCCCTATAACTTACAAAAAAGATATTCCAGCCAACCTTCATGGCGTCTCCTCATTCTCCCTCTATCTAGAAACTTAGCTTTTGCTTCATTGACTTTGGTGTATCCTTTCTGTTCTTTTTCTTCTTGCCCAAGAAAGGATGGAAGGTCTGTAAGTCTTACCTGAGCATTGAAAAAGTTAAAATCTCACACAGACGTTGCAGGAGTTGGGCCAGGCCATGCTGGAGCTGTGTCAGGATCTCAGACCACCCAGGCCATGCTGGGGCAGGCCGGATGAAAATTGCAAAGTGCAGTCAGAGGAGAAACCGGTGCCAAGGCTGTGTCTCCATGGTTCCCTCCGGTGCCAATCGCCCCCAGCTCCAGCCGCAGCCCGGGGGTTCTCCCTCTGCCCTGCCCAGCACACAAAGCCCTGGGGGCTCTCCCGAACCGGGCCCGGCTGCCTCCCCCCAGCCCGTGAGGGCGGCCGGGCGGGCTCGGCCACCCCAGGGCTGCTCCGAGCCGGGGCAGGGACCCCCGAGCCACGGACACACCGGGGGAGGGCGAGGATTATAACAACGGCCTTTGCTTCTTTTTGGTTATCGGAGCTCCTGGTTGGAAACGGGGCCCGGCAGCCTCCCGAGCCCACCCCTGTCTGCCCCGGGCCAGGTCTGTGTCACCTTGTGAAAGGCTGGAAATGCAGGAGAGCTTTCCCCGCGTTTACTTGCTTCAAATGTGATTCATGGAGTGAACTGACTTTTCCAATTGGTTTGTCAGGCTGTCAACAACTTAAACCAACCTCCAATTGGTCCCATCGATTCACAGAGGAAATTCTCATGAAGGAAAACTTCCTAGTGTGCTCTCCTCCCAGTACCTTTAAGGCAAAACCAGCACAAATTCTTATTTATTTGTTGAAGGATACAGTGGACTGAAGAGTTGCTGTCATGAAACCAGGTCTAGAGTTCTGCATAAATCCAAAATAAGTCTTTGGCAGGAAGATGGAATTAAGCTGAGGGTCTAACTGCCTGGCATGGATGTGTTTTTCAAATTTTGAGAAGTAATTAGTACCAATAGAAAGCAATTCAAATAACAGAGAATACATCCTTATCATGCTGAAAACATTAAGAAGTGATGTTAAAAAGAAGAAAACCTCCTGAGATTAATGCCAAAAGCAAGAAGATTATAGAGCACATTATAAAATTGTTGCTCAGTGGTTACTTTAGTGATGAGCTGAAACTTAAGTAAGAGTAGTAGGAAAGAAAGAAAGAAAGAAAGAAAGAAAGAAAGAAAGAAAGAAAGAAAGAAAGAAAGAAAGAAAGAAAGAAAGAAAGAAAGAAAGAAAGAAAGAAAGAAAGAAAGAAAGAAAGAAAGATCTGAGACAAAGATGAAAAGAAAAAGTGGAATTATTTTATTGATAGGCTGGGTCAGTTTTTTTACCCAGGAGACTTTATGAGATAGCCTGTCATTGGCCATAATTATCTCCTGCTCCTGGAACAGCTTTTTCTCTCCTCTCACAGCCAGTTCTGCATCTATAGTGTGCAATCCATCTTATTTCTCTGTAGTATTCTTCATTCAAGGCATAACAAAATGGAAACATTTCACTTTTTCACAGCACCTCCATTGCTGTTATTCCCAGTGAGTTTTCCCAGATGGGAGCACTGTCCCATCCAACAGAAGTCCCAGATGTGTAACCTGTGCATAGTTTGGGGTTGGGTTGGTCAGTGCTGCTGTATTGTGGTGAACAAGTCAACACCAACACATCACAGATGGAGTCAGACTGACAGGAGATTTGAATCAGAATGTCTAAACCAAACATCCCTTCACTGGATGTTTGAATGTGTTCTGATGGATATTTTAGTCCTCATAAATCCCTTAGTGCTGTCAAAGTCTGAGGAGATTTTGGCTTCCTCTGGGGAAACTGTGCTATGATTTTAACAAGTACAAACCCTCAAGATGCTGGAGAAGGTTTGAATCATGACTTGTGGGGCTGTTTATTCTCATAAACGAGTCCTTTTATACAAGAGAATTCAGAGGAGGAAAGTGGCCATGGCACAGCTTTTCTACCTCCACAGGTTGTGTGTAATTCAGGTCCCAGCATAGTCTGGCCAAAAGGATGGAGGAAAAATGGAATTCTGTAACCCTGGAAAAGTGACTTAAACCTATCTGGTTTTCAATAAGTGTTTCAGCTGAAATGGGATTGGCATTTCAAGGTGAAGATCAGCTCCTTCAGTATTGCTGAACCAGGAAGATCAGGTTGAAAAGCCAAAACAGAGCCCAGTATCCCCACCTTTTGCACCATGGAGAGCTCAGTAAAGGTTATAACAAAAAGAGTAATGGCTGTGTAAGAATTTATCCCAAAATCCTGTGAAACACTGCCAGAAAGAAAAGCTAGAAGGATATGGTGTTTATTTCTGCATTCCACATCACCTTGCTTTTGTTCTCCATGTAGGGAAAAACAGCATAGACATGACTGTGTGATTTACTGATGCAGATCATTAATTCTGCTGGCCTTGACCTATTGGCATGTTTGGCTTCAAACATTATCCAAATGTACTCTTCCCGTGTTCAGACATCCATGGGGGAAAGCAGAGCCAGTTCTCCTACCAGAAGAGATTGGAGTGTGTGAACACTGGGAAGAGTCTGGTGGGGGGCATTACTCCTGCTCCACAGCTCCCCAAAACCTTTCCCAAGGAGCCACCAAGAGTGAGTTCCAACCAGTGTTTGCTGAGACAAAGAAGCAATTTCAGCCACTCAGTTAGGGCTCCAAAGGTAGAGGAAGAGCTCCAAGTCTTCCACACGCTCCATGTTTCCATGGTTGGCGTGTGCACAGCTGGGAACATACATACCTGCAAATTTCTGTTGGCTAAGTGAACATGAGACCTAAAAATCAAACAGGAAGTGCATTCTGATGTGTTTAATTTAACAGTAAATATAAGCCCATGTTTAAAAGCAAACTTTCCTGTTTCAAAGCAATAGTTTAAGGTGAATCAGAACAGAACAGGCCCTGGGAGTCCTTAAACAGTATTTTCTGTGTCTCCAGACAATTGTGCTAAATGATACATATAATCATGTTAACCTGCTCACTAAGTCATTACTGACAGGATGCTGCAGTAATTAAACACTGAACTGGATTCTCATGTTTTGCTTTTACAAATCCAGTGAGTTTTGGTGCAATTTACACAGAATATTCTGGGGGATTTTTTCTTACTTGAGGTTTGAGGTGTGTGATTTTGCTTTGTATTTGAAGTATTCCACCTGAAATATTCTTTCATCTAAAAGGAAGACAAGGGCTAGTTACAGTGCCTTGGAAAATTACCTACTTTCAAAATGAATGGCAATTATCACCTTTTTGTTTTAGGAATTTTTAATATCTCTCTTCTTTCACCTTTGTACATTGCCTTGTAGCTATTATTCTCTGCTGTTTTTTACTGTATTTGATGTCTTACTAGGTTTTTTCTCTTTTGTGAATCAAACATCAAGTATTTATGGTTTCTGTAGGTCACTTCAATGTTATATTCACACTGGATTCTTTCAGGCAGTCTGGGCTTTGAACAGAAGCAGCAATATGAAGCTTCCACCCCTATCTTTCCTTTTCACTTTATATTGTTTTCTTGGGCTTCCTGGGCAGTGTTTCAGATGAAGTTTTATTGGAGGATCAACACTAATTTACACTGATTTTTAATAATCATGTTGGGAACTGGAGAGGGACAAGGATCAACTTAGAAAGAACCAGAACATTTCTCTTTGCCAGGGGCAGCAATGCAAATGAGTTAAGTGGTGACTGGAAGAACAGCAGCACAGGAAGAAAAATTTTGTTCTGAACCAGGGGAATGATCCAGTTGAGTAGTCAGGGATAGCAAATGGTGCTCTAAGCCACATTATTTTCCCTGTGAGCCCTGTGGCCTTTCCATAGAGAGCTGGTAGTCTGCAAGCCAAGAACCCACTGCTGGTTCTTATTCCCAGGTACAAGGATGGGAATTACAAGCAGCTGTCGAGTTGGCACCTCTGGCAGAGCTTCCCAGATGTGGTGGTGTGGCCTCCTTTGACCCTGAGCCCTTGAGTGTGTCCCAGGTGCTGTGCACTGGTCTCATGGGAGAGCACCGGAGTTTGCACGCAGGGCTGGGGATGGATCTGTTCCCTGATTTGCCCTGATTTGAGGGAGGTGGGCATAGATCGATTTTAGGCATGTTTAAATTTTTGCATTGTCTTTGGGAATCATTCTGGGAAAGCTTTAACCCAGTGCTTCCCAGTCAGCAGACCCCTCAGCAGCCCAGCAGAGGCAGGTTGTGGCAGACAGATGCATGTCTGTGGTGTGGAGCTGTGGAACCGAACGACCCCAGACCCCAGGAGCACAATCCTCAATTTCCTCCATCAGAGGGGTTTAGCACCATGATCACCACTTAGCAGACAGGATTAGCTCCACGCTGATCAGCCCTCAGGATGAGGAGCAGATCTGTCTAGTTTGCTCTGCTGGCCCCGCAGGGTCAGGAGGAAGAGCAGCTCCCCACCCTTTGTTCGTGGCTCATGTGTCCTCTGATTTTCCCAAACCATCCTCTGCCGAGACATGAGAATGCTGATCATCATTTCCCAAACCACCAGAAAGAAAAAGGCAAAAGGAAAAGAAACTGCTTGCAAATTACTCTCTTAGTCTATTAAAATTAACAAAAGTGTTGGTTTCCAATGTGATCTTACGGAGAGCTTCTCTGTATATCTGATATGTTGTTTCCACAAAGAATTACTGGCACCTTGAACGTTATCAAGGCAAAATGAACCCATCATTCCTTAGAGGAATTTACATCAAAATGAAGCTCTTCCACCTGCCTATTGTAAGTAATACAGTAATCTACTCTTTCTACTCCCTTGGCTTTTTAAAGCCTTTTTTAAAGAGCTATGAAGTACAATACACTTGATTTAAATAAACTGTTTCTTTATAAAAACAAGGAGCCTGTAATTGTGTGGTGTCAGAAATAATGGGCAGGATATTCTGCACATGAAAACTGGCACAGCCCCATGAGCTTCAAAACTGTTCTGTGAGTTAACAGCAGAATTAACAGCCAGAAGTGTGATTTGGGACAGGCCCTGTATGAGACTGGTCAGCTGCAGAAGTTTGCAGACTGGTTTGGATTTAATTGGAGAAAGACAAGGACAGCTTGATCCTCCCTAAGCAGGAACAAATTACTTCAGCAGTAATCAATAAAAGTTACTTTTTTTTCAGGAGACTTCCAAAATCTTTAATAGACATATTTTCTCTCTGCTCCAAAACTGTAACAAATGGATGCAAAACAATTCAAGAGAGAATCAAAACAGAAAGGATAAGTTAATTATGATTTATAAATATATTCACTTATTGAATATTCTAATGAACCAAAGAAGGAATTTAATTTCAGGGTGACTCTGCAGAGGTGTGCTGCCAAAAACAGCACCTATGGAAAGAAAGTAACAGCTGTCAGATCGTGGCTTAAGATCAATAAAAAATGCAACCTTTTAACCATTGATGTCATTTGCTTACTTATAGATAAGTGAGTACAAGGGACAGATTACCAGCCCTGCATAGCTGATCCTTGCAAAGAATCATTAATATTTCATCACCAGAAACAGCAGTGGCAAAAGGCAGAGCTTGGGCACATGGGGGCTCCTGCAAAGCTTCCCACAAATTCCTCCTCCTAGGCAGATGCTTGCTGTGGAAATCCTGCCACTGTGTCATGGGGGATGAGTTGGTGTTGATGGATAGAACCACCATTTCTCCTTCAATAGCAGCACAGCACAGCCATGTTCTTTAATGACACAGATGTCAAAGTGAGCCTGTGTTGCTGCCTAGAATGGAAAAAAAAAATAATAATGAAGATATTTTGGAGGTATTGCTACTGTGAAGTTAAACTGCTTGCTGTATTCACAGGGATGTTAAAATAAAAATGATAATATATTATAATAATAAATTGAAAATAAATAAACTTTTCCTTCATTTGCATATATTTTTATTTTGGCCTTCTCTGTGCAGTATACTTTAGAACAGCATTTGCTTGAACTCAAAGGAGGATGATGATTTGCCCAGTGTCCTAGAGGAAGGGAGTTCTGGAATTGTCAGCCCAGTGTCCTGGATGAGAGCTCTGGAACTGTCTGCACAGTGTCCTCAGGAGAGGAGCTCCAGAGCTGGAGCTGATGCCCAGGGCGGTGGATGTTGAATTGATGCTGCACCCTGCTGAGGTCTAATCCACTTCCAATGCTCTGTTTAGCAGTCTTGGGTCTGGGAGTGAAGGATTTATTCCTGACAGTTTCCCTCCCTGGTTGTGGGTTTGGATTGGATGGCAGCAGGGGCTCCCTCAGGACTAAGTGAGATCAAAATCCCGATTGAATTGCTGTGCAAAGTGCCCTTTCCTGATGGCAATGATAACACCCCTCTGGATCATCCTGGTGGTGCTTTGCATGTCTCTGGCACCTTTCATCTCACGGTTTCAAAGCGTTTTACAAACGTAATGAATCACACCTTGTGAAGGAGATGAATGACAAGTCTCATTAGAACTGTCTTATTTTTGAGGCAAATTTTTAGCATTTTTGTTTAATGGAGATACGGCATCTTGTTTGTTGAGATGGCAGTGCAGAAGTTTTTAATACATTGGCAAGCCTGTAGATTCATTAAAATTAATTTAATTTAAATTAGTCATTCTTTCCTTTCCTTGGTGTCGATCATCATTCTGTAGATTAAAATGGCTGGGACTCTGATTAGACTTGCAAGTTTTCTTTCCACTTCCCACTGCTAGCATTCCAAAATATTTAAAAAAATACTTCAGAAATGTTTCTTTCTTTGGACAAAAAAAGTCTTCATCTTTAGAAAGAAGATGTGTAATTCTTAGAGTCACAGAACCACAGAGTGGTTTGGGTTCAAGCAACCTCAAGGCCCACCCAGTGTCACCCCTGCCCTGTGCAGGGACACCTCCCACTGTCCCAGGCTGCTCCAGCCCCAGTGTCCAACCTGGCCTTGGGCACTGCCAGGGATCCAGGGGCAGCCACAGCTGCTCTGGGAATTCCACCCTGTGCCAGGGCCTGCCCACCCTGCCAGGGAACAATTCCTTCCAAGATCCCATCTAAACTTCCCCTCTTTCTCTTCCATGCATTGAGATGTTGTCTCTTCCCAGATCTAAGCCACCATCAGCACACTCAGGTCAACCCTGTATTTAATGGCTTTTCTGGGTTTTGCCCAGGAAATGGCTATTTCAGTCATTGGGAACCTCTATTTTTAACAAATGAATTTTGTTTTTTATTTTCTGAGTGCAGTTTGTGGATATTACAAATCAGTGCAGTGCTTCTGTTTTCTGTGCAAGAGCCATACTGTGTAGTTATGAACAACACTTAATACTCAAAATTTCCTCTTATTTTTATGCATTTGTCTAATTTACTTGTTATATAGCATTTTATAAAAATGGATTATCTAACCCCTTCTCTTTGCCATTTGGATGCACAGGTTCTCAAAGAGCTGCTTTCAAGGACTTTGATTGCAATACAGCATTTTGACCCTCAATGAGTTTTTCTGTTAATTGCATTCCAAAGAGGCACAATGGAGCAATGACCTCATTGTCTTGAACATGGCACTGCTTTTGATAGACCCTCACTTTGCCATCTTCATGAATCCTCAGGTGCCTTGTAATCTGCACCATGAACAGGGTGACATTTGTGCTCAGTCCTGATCATATCTTTATAAATGTTTGGTTTTACACATTTTAACTGCTGCCTTTTCACATTTCATTGCCTTCTAGTTGTTTAATATGTATGGAGATAGGTAAAATTAGGCTGTTCTTTTCTTTTTCTGGGAATATGTAAATTATAAAAATATATTTATGCTGGCTGGGTACATTAACATGAGATCCTATCCATAACATCCTGGAGAACAAAGGTCATGGAAATATGTTTTTATCAAACCAGTTAACTTTATAATTTACAAGTTCAGTGGAATATTTCTGTCTATGTCATTATCATATTACTTGTTACCAACATTTATAGGTGTTCCCATAAACCTTATTGAAACTGAGAACTATTTTTTTCCACTTTAATAAGTCAATGAAACAATTTAAACATTTTTTCTTTTTGAAATGAGACTCACAGAATGTTATTTACAGTTAAACTAAATGTTCTAATCTGCCCAAAGACAGTTTTTAACATTTAGATTTGAGAAATTTAGTTACATTCCATTTTGGTTTACATTTAAAAATAACATTTTCACACATTTTATTTAAAATATATGAAAACAATGTTTTGACTTGTCTAAAATATTTCCCTTCTCTGTTTTTCTGAATCCCTTTTGCACACTGGATTTAATGTCAATCTACCAATAATTTGTTGCTAAAATTTGTTTAATATTTTGACTAGCAACAAAGAAAACTTCAAGTAAATCTCTTAGGGAAATGAACAATTTAAACAGAGGCTGAGAAAAGGACATTCAAACTCAGGCCCAAATTGCACCGAATATTTTGTGCTGAAAAGAAACTTCCCTGTTGTTAATTGGGGTTTTAATTAGAAAAGCTGAAGTGCCAAATGCTTTGAGAGGTGAGACTTTGGGTGCCACGAGGGCTGTTTGATTTGGGACAGGGTGGTGAAATGCACGGAGGCTATGGCTGTAACTGCAAATAATGGAGAAATAATGGCATTTAATGGATTACTCAGGAATGTCATGTGGACATGCTTCAGTACCTGCCATACACTCTTGTTGGGATTTTTATTATAATAAATGAAAAATTCCATTTTCTATTTCCCAGTGGGAGATTTGTTTCTAGAGAACGAAGTTATATTGACATCTGAATACTTTCTCTGGTCTTTTTACAGCAAGCTCTGCCCCCTTTTTGTCTGATTTCATGCTGTAATTGCTCTGGGAAATAAAATTAAACTGCTTTACTTGTATGTGTATTTCAGTTCCATTTTTTTCCAGAAAAAGCACCACATAATTATATAAAATTTGAACTAGGTCACTGTTGCATCATAAAACACAAACAATAAAAAAATCACTTGTGAATTAGAGAAGATGCTTTCTTTAAGGATTTTCCTCAGCCAAATTTAAGGCCAGTAGAATTAAGGGACTTCTTCAACTTAGCCCTTTATACAGTGTTTGATGTTTAATGTATCATGTCTGTATGTAGTTTAGATTATTTAAAATTATTCTCTTGGTATCTTTAAAATCTGCATACTTTAGTTACTGCAGCACATCACTGAAGAGGATGGTTGGTGCTTGATTTTCGGGGCAAAGGTACAAAAAATGTTTGTGTCTGCTTTGTGTGTGTTTCATTCAATTCTTTGGTGCACAAAACCATTAGAGCTGGGCTCAAAGAGCATCTGTAGATCTGCTCAACCTGATTTCTGGTCAGTTTGTACATGGGTGCATAAGGAACTTCAAAGGACACACAATGCTCACAACTGCACACATAGTTTGAGAGTGGAGCACTGATTTCTTCTTATATCTCTTACGCATAGACCAGCACCAAACCAAGTTTTACTCTTTGTTTATCAGTTCTTTGGGGTACTTGTTTATTCAGGAAAATGTATCAACCCAGCCTATGACTTTCAAAGTATCAGGCAATGGATATGGTGTCCTCTTATGGCAGATGAGAAATTAATTTGAATGAAATGAAACTCTGTTTCAAGAATTACAGATTGGATTGTTGCACTCCTCTGGATGATGCTCTGAGAGCTCCCTGCAAATTGCACCTGTAGAGACTCAGGAACACAGGCTTCCAGACAAAAATTAGTTTTTCCATTAAATTCTGTAGAAATCCTGTTTAATGAATGAAGGAAAAGCTAGATGAGGCATCAAGGTTGAAATCAACTCAGACATGGAAATGTTGAATATTAGTCTTATGCCTGGGAAAAAGCAAAACAACCCATACAAAAGTATTTAAAAGTTTTCTGAGTTCTTTCAGCACAAGTCTGTCTTGAACAGGAGTCAGGCAGCTGAATGATATCAAAATCTGTGTTTTAAACTAGACTCAAAGCTTTACTGAATTAGTGACCAGAGCATAAACCTATCCCATGTCTGAGTAGAATTAATCCACAACTCCTATGTGCTCCCAGAAATGCTCTTGGATCTCCCTAACCTCACAGCCTCCCTTGTTCTGTTACACTTTTCCAGGATGTTCAGCTGCTCTGCCAACTTACAGGTCCTTAAAACAGGTTCTTTTGGCAGCTGCAAATGCTCTTATCAGCAACTGCATTTGAAATTTATCACACTCTCAGACAGTTGTAAAATCTTGCAAATTGAAAATCCTTGGATCTCCCGGGAAATTGCTGTTTAAGATCATGTTTAATCTCCTTTTAATATCCTCTCAGCAGTTTGATCCTGATCCTACAGTGATGTAAATTCAGAGTAACTCTCCTGAAGTCAGTGTAAAATCTAAGTAAGCCAATGGTGTTCTTTTGGATTTATGGCATGAGGACAGAATCTGGCATGGCTTCCTTGTGTTTTTGCTTGCTGAGGGAGTGAAAGTGGGAAAGTTTCTGAATCCTGTGCACTTGTTTCTTCATCTTTACCACCCAAAAGGTTTGTTTTCTTTTTTTGGGCATGACCTGAAGACTTTTGACATTAATATTTAATCAATCATGTTCCCTAATTTCTTTGCTTAATTTTTTTTGCCTCTTTATTTTGCAATTCTCCTACAGAGTCTTTTTCAGCTACCTTTTCAACAGAACAGATGCTGAAGTGGTACGCAGACAATATGAATTTAATTGCACGAATCACCGCAATGAAATAAAATTAATTTCTCTTTTCACTGCATGATCAGGAGCTTCAAGCACTCAGGCATATTTTTCCAACCTTGGTTTTGTTGGACAATTGAAATCATCATTGTTACTAATTTCAATATTACAATTAAAATTCAAAAATGTCCTTAGGTCAAGGCTTTAAATGTATAAACATGTGTAACTCCTGGGGACATATAGGTATTATTTATCAATATTGTTTTGAAATTCTGTTTCTGCTATTCTTGAGTCAAACTCTCAAATACTATATTCTACCACAAGTAGTGCAGCCCAATTAGATCTTGAAAACAATGCCAAGCTGCATTATCAAACAAAAAAAAGAAGAAAAAAAAAGAAAACATGTAGGCCTATAACATAGTATTGTGTACTTTTTTATGATACCAAAGTGGTAGAACTCTTGGGGTGAGAAGGGACCTCAAAGCCCATCCCACCCCTGCCCTGTGCAGGGACACCTCCCACTGTCCCAGGCTGCTCCAGCCCCAGTGTCCAACCTGGCCTTGGGCACTGCCAGGGATCCAGGGGCAGCCACAGCTGCTCTGGGAATTCCACCCTGTGCCAGGGCCTGCCCACCCTGCCAGGGAACAATTCCTTCCCAATATCCCATCCATTCCTGCCCTCTGGCACTGGGAGCCATTCCCTGGCTCCTGTCCCTCCAGCCCTTGCCACTTCTCTCTCTCCATCTTTCCTGCAGCTCCTTCAGGCCCTGCAAGGCCACCCTGAGCTCAGCCCAAAGCTTCTCCTGTGCAGGTGAACAATTCCAGCTCACCCAGCCTTTCCTCCCAGCACAGCTGCTCCATCCTCTGCTCATCCTGCTGCCTCCTCTGGGCTCTCTCCAGCAGCTCCAGCTCCTTGCTGTGCTGGCCCAGGGCTGGGGCAGCTCTGCAGGTGAGGTCTCACCTGAGGGGCAGAGGGGCAGAATCCCCCCTGCCCTGCTGCCCACGCTGGCTCAGCCCAGGGCACACTGCCAGATCCATGACTACTGCAGAAGTCCAGATGGGCCCACATTGAAATAACTGACTTTTAAAAGCTTAGGAAAGTAGCTACTGGCTCATTTTAACATCTTGTGGGTATGTTCTAGAAATTGGACCAGTATCTGGGTCTCTTCAGGACAGGTCTCAGTGCCTGGTGTGGAACACTGAGCAGGCAGCAGGGGCAGAGAGCATCTCCTTGGTTCTGAAAGCTGCAGGAGCCACCCCTCTCCAAGGAGATGCTTGGGAAAGCTACAGAGTCAGAGCCATCAATATGTCCTTACAAGCAGGAGCAACTACAGAGAGCCTTTTAGAAATTTCTACATGGGAGAGCATTGCAGGTGCTGCTTTCTATGGAAATGAGTTCATCTAGATGATAAATAGTTTAGTGAGGGCTCCTTGCACATTCCTGCATGGCAGCAGTAGAAAATGGAGAAAGATGAGGCTTTCTCTGAGTAGGTCTTATGGAAATGAAAGCATTTTCCATGGATTAAGGGCTCTGTAGATCCAGAACATATGTAATTTTCCCCAATACTCCTAGGAAAGAGCCACTCAGCTGTGTTAAATTGTATGAAATGCTTCTGTGAAGCATTGCTTTGTGTGGTACAACCTGAACAGAGGCTGAGGAGGCCTAGTCCATGTGGAAATTCCCATTTGTTTCTTTTTTAAATACAGAGTTTTGCTTCCTTTGTTGATTAAATTAGTAGGAAGAGCGCATTGGATTCTCAGATTGGAACGTGTTTGTCTCCTGGGTGCATTTAACACATCAGAAGCACAGTTTGGTGATGTTTTTCACCATTTCTTAGTACCCACAATATTTCACTTGGAAAAAAAGCATGATATTGTTTGATTAATTATCTGTGTTAATCTACCTCCTGATTTTGAAAAATGGAAGGCAAACTGCAACACATATCCTCTGTGGAATCTACAGAAGATTTGTAGGGTTTCTTGGCTTTTTTTTCTTAAAATCTAAAAAACATCAGCACATATATGTGGTGGAACAAATAACCAAAATCAGCAAATGACCAAGCAACAGAAAGGAATTCTCATGATTTCTTACAGATGCCTAAAGGACATCACGTTTTTCCACGGAAGCTTGTTAGATGATCTATCCAGGTGAGAATTAAAGGGAAATAGATGGCTGAATAGATTCCTGCCTGTCATTTTCAGGCATCCCTTCTCTGAGTGGGATTTATGACCCCTGACTTGCTTGTACATGGAACTAAAAATGCTATTCAATATTTCATTTATATTCTTGGAAAACAGTGGAAAGTAATCAGCAGAATCTTCAAGTAATTATCTGGGCTCAAGCAAAAAGATACCATATTATACACAGGATTTTTAAAAGATTGCACTGTGTGATCAATGAGGTTTTAAATCCTGTGGCAGATTTATAGTAAAGAGGTGCCATTTCTTTCATTTCTTTTTTTTTTTTTAACAAGTTTAATAACTGAGATTGTTTTCTTGTTTTGTGATTGATTGATTATTATATGAATCATCTGATGTTTTCAGTTGTGACTCATCTGGCAAAATCCAAAGTCCGTTATATTTTTATCTCCTGATAAAATCAATAATAAAGAATTATAATCTTGTGGATTTAAATAGCAAAGCAAACATATTTATTTTTATAACTTTTTTACTCCATTAAGCCACTGTGTTTCTTCCACTAGCAGATAGATGTGAAAGCAGTGACAGCACATGATTGATGGATAAAACTTTGTAATTTTGCCATTATTTTGTTAGCCCATGCACAATTTATAGCTGTTTACTGAATTCAAGAGTGGTTGGTCTCTTGGATCATGGCTATTCATGTACAGACGTGAAAATACCTTTGATTATGGCCTTGTGTGGAGAGCTGTGTAGCTGTCATCTCCTGGTGCCTGGCATCGAGGGAACAGGGACAGAAATCACCAGGAACAATCTGAAATAGTCCAGGCACATGCTGGGTGAGATTGCCTATCTCAAGCTTCAGGCATTCAGTGAAGAAAGATTTTTGTGTTAGATAAGCATGACTGCCTGGTGTTCATCAGCACAGGAGGGTGAGCAGGGAGATTACAGGGACAGCACTCTCCTTTAAATCTTCCTGGGCACAGCCAGAGCTGATCACAAACCCATGGTACACAGCACACACGGAAAGAATATTCCCAGCACAAGTACATGCTAACACATCAAATGTGATTTCTCCAGACAAAACAGGAGAATGGATAAAAATGAAATGTGTGAAGATGATATATTTTTTCATAGATTTTGGAAGAAGTACTCAATTGTTAACTGTGCAGCACATCCTGCACAAAATGACTGACATTCAGACCTGGAATGAAAAGACATGATTATTAGCAGCTATTTAGCTGTGCTATATCTTACTGTCAGATGAGGTGTGTACAAGCTGTGCACGCTCTCTAGGAAGATTTTTAACTTGTTTTCTAACAGGATAAATTAATAAGCTATCAGTTGACTACATTAGAGGAATATATTTGGAGGTGTTATCCTTCTTGGCAGCCTGTGCAGACAGTGACTTACACATGGTTGGAATCACAGAACTATAGAATTATGGAATATCCTGGGTTGGAAGGAACCCACAAGGATCATTTGTCCCTCCACTGCTGACTCAGATCCACCTGGCCACCTACCAGAACCTCCAAGCATCTACTCATGGCTTCTCTGCAGCCTCTCATTCCCAGCCTGTCCCTTATTGCGTGTCCACACACATTAAAAAATGCATTTTTTTCTTTTAATGCACATAGAAATAAATGAGCCTCAAATTCCTAACTAAATAATACCTTTTCTAAATGAGAAATTTAATTTTAGTATCTGCATTTCTAAAGAACTTACTAGCAGAAGACATTGATACATTAAAAAATTTATGAGGTCGGTCTGACTCACCCATATAGGCCTTTTTTCCCCTTGGATTCTTTGTGGTGTAATTTTTTGGATACTGGATTGAAGCTATAAATAGTCCATAGTTGTGAATCTACATTGGTCAGCAGACCCTTTCTATAGAGCATTTCTGAATTACTGTCCTTCCAAATAATGTTCTCTGTGATAATCTACTTCAGTGTGGTGAAAATCACCCAGCTGGGGCCTGATCCCTGCGTGGGCCAATTGTGTAACTCAAGGCAGCCAAAAGTGTCCCAGTGCTTCTGGAGACCTCCCAGGCTTGAAAGAGCCCCTCAGGACAGACAAACTGACCAGACCAGCCCTGTCTAGCCTTTGCTGCCTCCCAGCAGAGCTGAGGAAATGGGATGATGGCCAGAACACTGCTGCATTCACAACAGTCACTTACCACATCATAAACAGGAATAAAATAGGCTCAAAAGATTCATAGGATTGTATGAGGGTAAGATGATCTCAAAGCTCGGTGACAGCAATGTTTCAGCGTCCATACATTGCCAAACATCCTCAGATTTTATAAAAAAAAAGTCATGAGGGAAGTTCTCCCGCCAAAACCTTAACACAAACAGACCCAGCTTTCAATGCCTCTGAACACTGGAGGAAAATAAGCTTTTTTCTACTGCAGCCTAAATGAAACTGGACTCCATTCTGCTGTCTTTTGTGGGCAGGAGGGTGCTGCGGGCTGAGCCTGGATGCCTGGGTTTGGCTGACAAGAGGGATTTTCATCTCCATGGAATAGCTGTTCCATTTGGGATTGGTGTTTCCAGTTGATGGTTTATCAGTGTAGCCTGTGCCCTCGCAAGAAGCTCCATGTGCACATCTGAAATTTAAAACCAGCCCCAAATCCTCTGTTTATGATTGTATTATTTCCAGAGTTCAGTTTGTTTTTACTGTGATCCTCTTTCCACTTCAAAATTTCCTTTTCCCTCCAGGTTTCAGTGCTTCAAGTCTAACCCCTGGAAAATGTCTGCATTGCTAACTTAGAGGAGATTCTGTATCAATTGATTTGTGTATATTTGTTTTAACCTTGGTGGTTTTGCCTTTGTTTTAACCTTTTTCAAGTAAACACATGTTGTTGTATTCTTATATTTCTACAGGGAAGACATTTGTTATTGGAAGAAATTGCTTTAGGTAGCAGCTGCTTTGAGCTGTTCATTATTTATGGTGTAAAAGCCTTGTTTCCTCGTCGCAAGAAAAACACTTCTGTTAGTTATACTCTTTTTGCACACTTGTCTTCTCACTAGGCTGGCATTGTGGCTTTAATTAGTTTTCCTTTTTTTGGCATTATTAAGAACAAGGTTTTTTCTCTCATTCAGTCCTGGCCACCTTTCATGTTTCCACAAAAGATTCAAATTGTGTTTTGATTCATTAGCAAAATGACACTGAAATTGAAGGGCATTTTGAACAAAAAACTTTGTTCTGACTCTGTGGAATATCTTTCCTCTAAACCTTTGCTTCTCCTGCTCCTTCCTGAGCTCCCAGCTCCTGCAGATAGCAATATGCTACTCATATGACTCTTAAGTCTCTAATATTTTCCAGGTGAGAAGAAAAGTGAAGGAAATTGCAGGTCTGTTAAAAGGAGTTGAGAGGGAAGAGTGTGTGTTGGAAAAGCCAAATAGGGCTGGGGGGGGGGCTGCAGAAAACAGGGTCAAAATATAGAAAGAAGTTTCTCCTTTCCTATTCCTTGTGTAAATGTGCCCAAGCTGGTGAGTAAATGGGGTACAGATAAATTCTTCTGGATTCCTAAAGTCTTTTTGCAGTTCAGCTCCTGAAGTTCACAGTTCAAGCTTTTTGGTGCACCCCAATGAAAATGTTTAACTTAAACTTGCAACCTTCTTACTCTTACTTTATGAACTCACAATTTCCTAGAATAATGATTCAATTAGCAGAAGTGAGTATATCCCTTCAGATGCTTAGAAAACAAAGCAGCCATCTTTTTTTCAAACAAAAAATTAGTCAACTTACCCAGCCATAAGCATAATTTTTAAAGACTTCAGATTCTGTAAATCCACAGTAGAAGCCTTTTTTTTCCGGTTTCATGAATTTGTTATTACAGATGTTCTTAACCTAAATATATGGATATGCAAAAACAATACTGTTTAAAATATGTATAAACTTCCTTTATTTATGTCTGACACTGATTTCATTCTGACTCCAGGTTTCAAGCAGCTGGAAATGCTAACTGCAGGGCTCAGTGTGCTCCCCTGCTGCTCCCCTTGCCTTTCTTGGCAGCAGGAGAGCACAGCCTGGATTTTGGAGGTTCATCTAACATTTTGCAAAGAAAGCTGACAGTCGTATTTAGAAAGATTTCCCAGACGTGAATGTGACACTCATTTTACTTGGTTCAATGTGCCATTCATAGAGCGTCCACCAGCCCAGGGCTGTGGAGGTGGGGAATCACCAAAAGCAGAAATGGGGAGAGGCAAATCCTCTTTTCCCTGTCTCTGTGTGTGCTGGGGATATCAAGGTGCAGCCTGGGCAGGCTGAGAACTCACAAACCCTGGCAGAAATCCATGGGCCAGCTCTGCAGCCACTCCAGGCTGCCCTTCCTCCCTGCCCACACTTCCTTTGTGTGACCTGCTGTCATTCCCTGTGCAACGCTCTCCTGGAAGGATGGCAGGGCAGTTTGGAGCTGCCAGAATGGGAACTGCAGTGGCAGAAGGGATATTCTAAATGTCATCGTTTATCAGCACCATGGCCTGGTTTTTGTTTGAGCACTTCTTCCTTTCTCTGTCCAACAGAAAAAGCAGGTCCTGCCTCTTCTCTGGCTGGCAGATGGCTGTAGTAGGATTTTAGTGATGAAGTTTTCTTTGGGATACAGAGAGGCATCTCCAGGCAATGGCCTGTCCCAGCTAGAGGGACTGTTTACTGACATTGACTAAACTTTTTCTACAGACAGCCCATTAGATACTCAAATTTAAAATGGCTTAAGGAAGGTGAAATTAATTCCATGGTGGTTATTCTGGACTTAGCCAGAGGTGCAAGCATAAAAGCTGGAGTTTTGCTTCAATTTTGTTTGCAGATAAGGACCATCTATCCATAGATGCTATGGGAAGATGAACAAATGATAAAAATAATAGCAGAATCTGATTAGTTTATGCTGAGATTTCAATGCAGAAGGAAGGGAAGATACAAGACTCTCTGCAGATCAGATAGTACTGCACTCATTTTTAAACATGTGTCCTTGAATGGAATTAATGAAACCTTTCAATATAGATCAATATGCTCTTTGACTGGAGAATATTATGGATACCTATTGTATATGCTTAATTAGATTGAAATTGCTTTCACATTTCCTTTATATTAAAAAAAAAATGATCTCAGCAGTTTAAAAAAGGGAATTACATAAGTCATCCCCCCACCATGCTGCTAGAGCCAGCAAGAGAAGGGGAAAAGGGAAAAAATTCTCAGCAAGCTCTCAGGTCTCAGCTTGATGGCAGTTGTGGCAGAGCTCAGTAGTACTGCACTGTACCCATGACAAAATTAAATGATAATTCTTTTACCATCACCAGGACATTGACAGGCATCCACTGAAGGCAGCAGCTTTGGATGGGGTCTATACCATCAATTTTGAGGCATACTTGACTTTCCTATTTTCTGTCTAAAACCATTTTCTTGACAAAACTGTCCCAAATTAATGTGCACTGCCCTCCTTCCTCATCCACATCTCCCTAAAGAAGTTCTCAAGCGATGCTTTCCATGTTTCATTTCTTGATGGCCTTTATTGCTCCTTGAATTCTCTCTCAAAACCCACTCCTAAAACATGTTGTCTCAGTCCCACAGCCATATTCCCATCAAAATAAAGCCCTTACACCTTCAGTACTAATTACTCTGCTGTGCTGTTACCTCATGCTTTCAGCTCAGTCCCTGGGGTGTTTCTGGGTTTGCTCCTGTCTGTCTCAACCGTGGCCACTGTCTTTGTTTCTCACTCTGTTCATCCATGCCGGGCTGTGTCTATGCTCCAGTCCCATCCTCCCTGCTCATGGCACACCCAGACCTTTCCCTGGGCCTTTCTGAGCTGAAATGGCAACTCTTGACCACACTCTGAAGCTGATTTTGTCCTTAATTCTCCAAGCCCCAGCTCTGCAGCCAGAAGGCTCCTGCTGTTTGCCAGGGCTGCCATGGACAGGGTTGGAGTTACTTATCCTGGAGAAAAGGGGGCTCCCTCTCATTAGAGCTCTCTACAATTCCCTGATAGGAGGTCATAGCTAGGTGAGGGTCAGACTCTGCTCCCAAGTAACAAGAAACAGGAGAGGGAAAATGGCCTCAGGCTGCACCAAGGGAGGTTTAGATTGGCTGTTGGAGAAAATTTCTTCATTGAAAGGTTGTCAAGACCTGTTCAGGGAAGTGGTGACTCAAGCACTCAAAGACGTGTGGATGTGGGACTTGGAGCCAGGGTTTAGTGGTGGATTTGGCAGTGCTAGGAGTGCGGACTTGATGATCTTGCAGGGCTTTTCCAACCAGAACAATTCCTTGACTTAGTGCTCCGCTGTGCTACGTTCAGTGTCTCTCAGCCTCCTAAGGATGCATTGTTTATCAGCTTTCCTCCTTCCAAATTTTTTGTACAGTGGCAGCTTTTGTGCCATTTTTTTTCCTTTGCCTTGTTATTGGCAGAGCTAATTAACCACAGAAAAAAAGCCTTGTTCTCCAGGGCCAGGTGGTGTGGTCCCAGAGCAGCACCAGTGCTGCCCTGCGGAACAAGCAGAGGGCTGGGCAGAGTATCTTCACAAAGTGGTACCAGGTTTATTCCATCAGTGAATGCAATCCCTATTCTGAAGGGGCCACTTATTGCATCCTTGCCCTGCTCCACAGCCACACAGATGGCACAGGCTGTGCTCACAGGCTCACACAGGGTGGACACGATGGATGCTGATGGATCAGAGGGAATTTGCAGGCTCACCTGTGCCTGCGTGGGTGTGGGGGGCTGCCCCTGGGTTTGGATGAGTGCACAGGCTCAGGGTGCTGCTCCCTGCACTCACAGAGCTCAGCCACACCTGGGAATCACTGTGGGTGAGCAGGACGAGGAGTGGAAGAGGGGCAGCCATAGGGCAGGTGTGGCTGAGAAGAAAGAGTTTCCCCTCCCATCTCCAGGCCTGGCCTCAGCCTCTGGCTGTGAGCTTTAAGAGACCAAGATTTTTCCACATCCAGAAATGCTTGAGGAACTTTTTTTTTTTTTTTTTTTTTTTTTTTTTTTGGTCTTTCTTTTTATTCCTGGACAAATGTCTGCTCCTGACAGGAAACATGACTGGACTGAGTATAAAATGCTGGCTGTCCGTGCCACCCAGCCGAGCCCCGTGTCTGCGTCCCCTCGCACGGAGCTCCGGCGGCCCTGGGCAGGCTGCGACAGGGGGAGGACACCCAGGGAGGGGACACGCAGGGACAGGGCAGGAGCGCCGCAGCATGGGGGTCCCCGGCCCCCTCGCAGCCGTGCCCGGGGGTGTCTGCGTGACCGAGAGGGTGCGGAAAGAGCTGCGGGGAGGGGACAGCCGGCCCTGGCCGGGCACGGGGACAGGGACAGGGACAGGCTGCCCGGGGCTCCTGCCCCCGCTCGCCTCGCCCCCCAGCCCCGGCTCGTCCCCGCGGGCAGCGCCGGGAGCGGGGCCCTGCGGGAGGGTAGGGCCGGGGGCTGCGCTCCCCCTGGGCTGGGGGAAGGGACAGGAGAATCGAGGCGAAGCAACAGCCTCCAGCTCTTCCCTTCCTCTAATCTTGCTTCACTCCCCTTGCTCCCTCTCCCTCCCTCTCCCCTTTCCCCTCCCTCCCTCTTTCTAATTCCTGCCACTAGCTCGGAGCCTCATTCAGCCGCCGCTGCCGCTGGAGTGTAATAGGCTGAAGATGCTGCCGAGCCCGCTCCGCGGCCACTTGTGAATGGGACTTGCCCGGTGTCCCCGCTCCGCAGGCGGCCGAGGGACGCGGCCGGACCCGCAGGTGAGCGGGGGGAGCCGGGCAGCGCTGGGGGAGCCCCGCCAGGGCCGGGCAAGGGAAGGGGAGCGGCGGGGCTGAGCGTGTGGGCGGAAAGGAAAGGAAAGGAAAGGAAAGGAAAGGAAAGGAAAGGAAAGGAAAGGAAAGGAAAGGAAGCGATGCTGGCGGGGCCGGGCAGGTGTGCGGAGCCGAGCGGGGCCGGGCGCGCTGCAGCGGCCGCGGGGCCCCCGGGGAGCGCTCGGCGCTCCGGGGGGAGAAGGAAAATGCTCTGGCAGATGCTACCTTTTTTTTTTTTTTTTTTTTTTTTTTTTTTTTTTTTTTTTTTCCCCCTCCCCGTCCCTTCGGTTCTTGCTCGGGGGGAGGGAGGGCTAGCGTTTGGCCATTTTAAAATGTTTATCCGGAGAAGCAGATGCCGAAAGCCCCGAACTGAAAATCTTTTACTTGCGCCGTAGCTCCCAGGCACGAAATAGATATGCTGGAATTAGGAGTGCATGAAATGAAGGATACTCTAGCTAGAATGAAAAAGGCAAAGACTTTGATTTATACCCTTCCCCTTCCCCCCCCCCCCCCCCCCTTTATATATTTAATTATTTCGCTGGCTTTCAAACGCATTACAAGGTACCAAAATGGTATCTGTCTCTAACACGGGCTAGTCCAAAAAGCATTAGGCTCCTGGGTGATGCATACATAAGCACATCCCCAAGGAAGGTAAAATAGATCAGGCTGCGGGTCCCCATAAATACCATTAAGTTCAGAATAAAAGTGCTTCCTGTGCAGCCCTTCGGGAGCACATATAGCAGTCTGACATCATGATACAAACGCCTTCACCTCCTATAGAAGTCACCCTTTATTGTCTACTCTTTAAAATATTCATTTGGTGAGGAGAGAACCAGTATGTGCTGGGAGAGCTTCTTTGTACCGCTGCTACAAAGGACAGAGTGGCTGTGCAACGCAGTATTTACCTACACCCAGATATCTGTCACAAAGGAACCTCTTTAGCAAATGAGGTCACTAATTCAGAAATTGGCCCTTTTTGAGGAGAATGCTCATTTCTTTTTCACATTCTAATTCCTAGCAAGTCCCTGGGAAATACTTTCTTCCTGTTGATTTGTGATGGTGATACGATAACGTTTTCACACTCCGTGCCTCCCTATTAAGAAATTGAATGTTTTGAATTATTTAATAATAGAACTGTTGAATAAGAGAGGCAGCGCTGGGCTCGGGAGCAGGGAAGCACACACTCAGGTGCTGCTGGATGTCCATCTCCTTTCCCTCTCCCTTGCTCTTCCGTCTGTCTCAGTGTTTCCAAAGTCTGTGTGATTCTCCAGGTAAACACTTTGTTCTCTTTTTCCATGCTGGCTAACGGATCCCAGTGAATAAATTGCCTTTCAGTGTAGAAGTCCTGCGATAATTAACCTGACATCTGCCTCAGCCAGGTCTGTCTGCCGAGGTTTGGAGCACAAATTGATGCTTGTGCCCGCTCCCTAGGCTGGTTTTGTAGGCAGAGATACACGCGAGTCCTTGGCAGGGGAGCTGCAGATGTTTGCTCAGGAGCAGCAGGTCCCTGGCAGAGCTGCACAGCTCTTGTGGCAGGAAGAGGGGCAGTGAGAGCAAGGGGAATGGGGAGCAGGAGGTTTGCTCTGAGCTTCGTGCCTTAACACACAAGGCATTCTTGGAGCACGTTTCTGGGTCTAGTTGAGCCTGTGTTCTAGAAAACAGAAGTTCCTGGCTGCAGTTCCAAAGCAGTTCTCCTGCCTCTTGCAGAAGAACAAAATAAAGTTACAGAACTAAGAACAAGATATTCAGTAAAAGAAACTTAAATCCTTTAGGAAAATTTTACCTAAAGGACATCTTTCTTTGGCAGGCTCTTGTTCTTAGGCCCTGAAATAGCATTCTTTTTTTCACCTCTGCCTTTCACCTCAGAGAATGAGTATGGACATAGAATGCTATTTATAGGCTTCTCCACATCAGCTTTAATTTTACTACAATTATAAGTGTTGCCAGTCCAAAGAAATCAGTAGGAACTAGATTGCTTCATTAACAGAAATGCTGCTACAATAGGACATACCAGGGGATAAGTAATTTCAATTTATCAGCAGCAGTTTCATAAGAAAATATGTATAGAAATGGTTGATTGAGAGATAGGGCAGCTAAATTAATTTTTCTCCTGCATAAAAATACGGGGAAACTGCAAAGATTGGAGTGACTTTTGTGATCTATCTGATAAAATGCCTTAATGTGTATCATGTGATTTCAGCTTCAATTAATAAGCTATTCTGACAACATCTGACATATTTAATTTAGTGTAAGGAACATATGTGAAGTTCAGAGTTACAGTAGACTAACATCCTTATTTTCTGCAACTGCTGTAATGTAACAGCATAACTTGACAAACAAACCTTTGAGTGATGAGAATTCCACAATAGAAGCTATTTCTAGCTCAGACATCATAGAAATTTCAAGTTGTCTCACACTTGGCACCTCTTCTCTTTGGTGAACCCCCTAACTGAATTTTGAATCCATTTTGTGAGCTGTGTGTTTAGCGAAATATATTCAGTGTGTGAGAAGCAGAGGTCTCATCTGGAATCAGTTAATTTGAAACATTTTAGCAACATACTTCCTGGTCTTGTGTGTTTGTGTATATGTGTTCTACCGGTATTTTAAGATAAAATTTGTGTATAATTCCCTATGCCATATCCATTTTTAGGTTTTTAATGGCACTTCAGCTTTCATTATGGCTTTGTTGGGGCCAGCCCAAGGTTTGGATACAGAAACTACAAGGTGGCCATTGATTTCAATGGAGATTGGGTAGGGCGCTTTGTCTGGGTGAACTAAGCGGACTTTATGGCCATTTAATGCCATCTTTGTCTTTGCACGTCAGATACTTTGTCTCTTACCCGTCAAGGAGCACTGTACCCACCGGCTTTGATACATGCTGGACATGGAGCAAAACCGCTTGTATTATAATCGGAGGAAATGCAGCAGCCCTGTGCCGGGCTTTGAGGCTGAGGACTCAGACTGTGCGACCCGCGTAATTCCCGGGGGAAGGAGGGCCCGGGTGGCTCCGGCCGCTCCGCGGGGCCGGGCGGGCTGCGCTGCGCTGCGCTGCGCTGCGGCGGGCGGGCAGCAGGGGGCGATGCTGCCCTGCGTGTTCCCGGAGCATTCCTGGCTGAGCCCGCAGCGGGAGCGCCCGCGGGATGCGGGGCCGGACCCGCCGCGTGTTCCCGGCTGATCCCTGACCGGGAGCATCCCGCGGGACCGCGCCCCGCTCCCCGGGCTAGCACAGCCCTCCAGCCCCTGCACCGCCTCACCCGCGGCCGCGCGGCACCGTCTCGGCTCTGGCGGAGGAGTCTGGGGGGTGCTGGAAGTGCGGCTTGTCTGCAGACAAGCTGACCCCGCAGCTGGAGGTGGGTGTGGAATAGCAGCGCGGGCCCACTCTCGGAAGGGGCTTCTCTAACTCTTTCGTCGCTTTTCAAAGGCAGTTCAGACCATGCCAAGAGTTTAAAGCCCGGAAAAAAATGATACGGAGGAACAAAATGTATTTCTTTGAGGTGACGTCGGATTTGAGACCTCTTATAAAGACATCATTGATAGGAGGGAAAAAAATTATATATTAGGCCAAATTGGACTAGTTTTATCTGTTCACATCCAGGTCACTGGAGCTTACAGCTGAAAGACTGAAAAAAGCAGATTGGTCCAAATCACTTCCGTATATACTGCAGCACCCTGAATACAAAAGATATTTTTACTACCCACAGAATCATGGAATGGTTTGGGTTGGAAGGCATCTTAAAGCTCATTTCTTTCCACCCCCTGCCATAAGCAGGGACACCTTTCAGTATTCCTGGCTGCTCCAAAGCCCATCCATGCTGGATGCTGAACAGCAAGGATATATATGATCATATAAATTTGAAATCGTTTTCGCAGGCGCGAAAAGAGGTTTATTCCAGCTGCTTTCTTCTGATGTTCTTCTAGACATCCCCTTTGGGGTGTTCCTACAGACTGGATCTTTCATTTGATTCAGACCAACCACGTTGCTGTGTATAAGAAGGATATAGTATAAATCACAGTGCAGAACTCTACAGTACGGCAGAACATCCCTGGGTGCAGCCAGAGAAGTTCATTAATGCACCTGATCCAGGCTCAAGGGAAGAGGGCACAGGAGCCCTGTGAGTGCCCATCCTCTGTGCTGCTGGGGTGGGAACAGCCCTTCAGCGGCTCCCTGGGCTGGGAGGGAAGTTTCGAGCTGCCGGTGCTACTCAAGGCCCTCCCGAGAAGATCCCGCACGGCAGGGACATCGGCGGTGCAGGAATTCAGAGAGGAGTGTGTGGAGCCGGCAGCCGTGCTGCTGAGCAGTGCCCGGCGAGAAGGTGACATCAAGGCTTTTTTTGCCTGACCAAGGCATCGGGATCCTTCCCTTGCGGCTTGGGGGGTGCGGTGGCTCCCAGGCATCCCTGTCCCGCCGGGCTCTGCTGGCTCCGCCAGCCGCAATTCAGCTCCTCGGTTTTGAAGTGCTGGCTTAAGCGAATTCTTAGCGGGTTTTCTAAGTGTGGTTGGTTGTTTTTTTTTTTTCCCTCCAAAGTTTTGCAATTGACTGAGAGCCCTCTCCCTTCCGAATCAGCAAGAGCTCGTCAGAATTCCTAATTGGAATGCAATGGCAGGTGGAGTTGGAGTAGTAAAAAAAAATCAATGTAAATGGATTAAAAGAAAAGGACCAAGTAACTGAATGTAAAAAGGGGAGACAGGATTTTCCAGAGTGGTTGGTGAACACTGCAGCAGGAGGTTACCAAATATAATTCATTATTATAATGATGTTTAATTGTTCATCAACAGGTAGTCTGTAGCTGCATTATAGATACACTAACAGAAATTGTGGATCATGGAGCATGACAAAATTGGACAGGACTTTGATATGTGATTGTCAGCTGTAGGAAATGCCTGTCAAGACAGTAAGTGCAATAAAGGTTTCATTAAATGGTGTTGGTGCAGACTGACACTGTTGCCATGAGCCCCCAGCCATACTATGAGGACACCACCCATGCAGGGGAACATTGGAGAGATAAGCAGCAGGAATTTTATTCAAAACCCCTTGAAAACAGAGTTTTTGTGTTTGTGAGCTGTGCAGCACCGAGCCTTTAATTCCCCTGTCTTTGTATGGTGCACCTGGTGCAGGTTTTTGTGCTCTATGAGCAAGCCCAGCTCTAGCTCAGCTTGGTTGGGTCAGGTTTGTCCCTGTCCTGTCCTCCAAGCTGGGACAGGCAGTTAATCAGTGCTGTGCCCTCTCACAGCCCCACTCCCTTCCACGTGAGACCCTAATCACACAGTCTCTGCTAGCCTGGGAGGCCAAAAACTTCCTTAACTTGCTGCCGATCCCATTGAAAGGCTGTTTCTTCTGCCCCATATTTCATTGCCCTTACTTTTGCATCTGATGTTCCAAGGGAGAGAGTCACACTTAAGGTTAAACTGCTGCCATATAAACTCTGGTTCAACATAATTTTGATCCCAGTGAGGGTGCTGATATATACTTTAAAATGAAACCAAACTTCAGAAACACATTAATTGGTCTCAGTGGTTAAGTTAAATAGTTAAATACATGCATACATATCATTCTGCCGAGGATAAGTCATTAGTTCAGTGGAAAGCAGAAATTATGGCTTTATTGGAATCAGAACACTAAACCCTCTTTCCATTAATGCTAACTGTTTTATTAATACATGCATGTGTCGGCATTAAGTCATAAATTTAAATGGTCAGCCCCTTCTTGATTTAAAGTAATTATCTCCCAGATCTTGGCTGCTGAATGAATAACTCTGCTACTCCTTTCATCTTTTATCAACTAAGTTTTTTGTTGGTTTTTTTTTTTGGGGGGGCGGGTTGTGCGTGTGTGTATAGACATTGCAAGGCAAACAAAAGAAATAGAGCTTGTAAGATTGTAGATTCTGTAAACTCTTTTACAGAGGTGACTGGAAAACTTCAATGGAAGCAACAGGTAAAAATTGCAACCTTTATACTGCTTAAGGAAAATCCCATTCAAAAAGTTTTTCCCTAATTTTTTGGACATACTTTAATGTGATAAAGAGAGAGATCCTGAGGCAAATACAGGATTTTGAATGGCATTTAGAAATTAAGAGAGAAATTAATTCTTTATTTCATAAGAATAGAAAACACAGTTGAAATGGTGGTCTTCAGTGCTAGGATTCAATCTCATCCTCCTCAGGGCAGTGCTCCCTTCAGAGACCTGGCCACACACTGGCACAGTTCAGGATTTCTCAGCATCACTCAGCTCATGGCAGATAACCATTCAGGACAAGGTTTTAGTGCATTTCTTGCTTTCAGGGCACTTCCTGGTCAGGCAGGAATGGCTGTGAGCTGTTTTCCAGGAAGGAGCAATATTAGAGCAGCTGAATGCTGCCAGGTTAATTCAATGCATGCAGAGCACTGATCAAACCCTCCCGTTCCATATTGCATGAGGCACAGGGATCAGCCTGGTGGAACTGAGAATCACTCCAACATTTATCCAGTGCACACAGAGAACAGATATTCTTTATGATAATGGCTCCTTCCCATTCTCTTTCAGGATATTTTTCTTGCAATTGAAATTCCAGACATGTTCAATATTTCACATTAGTGAAAAGTCGCTGTTCATTCACAGTTTCAAACCCAATTTCTCCAGATGTAAGAGGTTCCAAAATTTTGAGAAGCAGCTGAATAATAATTTTACTTGGGGCTCCGATTCAAATAGAAAATTTTGTCCAGTGCTGATTGTTGCCTTTTTATTTGTTACTGTTCCAATTATAGCTGGTATAGCTGGGAGAATATGGCTGATTAGTATGCATTTCAATTCTTTATAACACGGTGGCAATTTCCATAGCATTTCTTTTTCTCAAACAAGAAGAAAACAGAGCAGGCAGTGGCATTTGCATGCAAACAATTTTTCATTTACATAAAAAAGGGCTGATTAGGTAGCAATACATGTGGCTGTAGGTCAGACAGGATGGTCATAATTGTTCTTTCTGTCCTTAAAATTATGAATTTTGTAATATTTCTATGAAAAATATACTCATAAATTCATCATGTTCATGTTTCAAGTATTGAGTTACAAATCCTCTTAGAGATCTCTGGTTTTCTGTGGTGCTTTGGCTACAGCCCTGTAAGTGAAACTGGTTTTAGCTGATTCCTTGCTCAGTGCTTCCCAACCCTGTGCCTCAGGTCCCCATCCACTGCCCTGGACAACCAAAGCTGATTTGGAACAATCAGAGCTAATTGGGGGCATCTGCATGACCTGGCTCACAACAAACCACATACAGCAGATGAGGCTGATGTCTCTGTGCCCTCGGAGTCCTGCCTGTGCTCCTGGGCTTGGCTCAGGGTCTCTCAGGTTCCTGCACCTTCAGCTGGAGTTCACTCACCTTGCTGAGGTGTGGATGACACTCCTTGCCCCTCAGTTTGTCAGATCCTGCTCTCACTGCAACTCCAAATCCAATATTCAGTGAACATTTCACCCCCAGATTTTCCCACCTTGCAATGCAAAAAAAAAAAAAAACAAACCCTCTTCTGAACTTTCTTTTTTTTTTTGTTTTCATATTTTTACTCTGCTCAGCCAGCTCCACTTGTGTTCAAAAGTGAAGACATTCTTCTCAGTTTCCCTAAGTCAGGCTTATCCAACATTTGCCTTCTCTGACTCTTCCTACTTCCTGAATTAAGCAAGGTTTCTGTGTCCAACATGCAGGGCAAACACACCCCTCACTACGAGCTTGGAGCTGATGTCCAGTGTCTTCTGCTGGCATTATTTCACTTTTTGGATCCAACAACCAAAGCTCATTTTTCTGTGTGTCTCAGTAGATATCAAAGTGCTGAGAGCAGCTAAAATTAATTCTCGGTATATTCAATGGCTTCAATATTTATTTACTCCGTGACAAAGAAAACCCCACATTTAAATGAGGCAAGAGTGTGGTCTGAGAACTACCTGAGCACTCTCCTGAGAGGAGAAGTGGGAACCAGCCCTGCTGCCTCACTAGAGAAGTGCAATATGCAGCTGTCACATGGAACTAGGACGTAATGAACTCCATGGAAAAGGTAGCACGAGGATTCACTCCAGGCTGTAGTGATGTGCCATCATTGTGGAACACCACAAATTACCAAGTGGCTGCTGGTTTGGGCTTTAAAGGAGCAGTCAAAACACATGAGGAAAATCAAAAGTCAAATTGCTGATTTTTGTTCCTCATGGCATGGACTTGACATTGAGTTCCACCTTATTGTGCCCTTCAGTGTGGATGTGTACTTTTGGAAGGCATGGGGAATTAACCTTGGTTAATACATGCTCAGAACTTTGTTATTGTGGTTAGCTGGTTAGCAGCCTTTTAAAATGATCCATATGAGCAGGCCAGTTTGAGCTGTTTATCTCATGTTTGCACTTCCCTGGTTAAATTCAGGCTGGTGAACCAGATCTAAAGCAGGGAAGTGGTGCTGGAGTCCATGGAGTTATTCACTGACACTGGGTTTATTGAGCAGCGCCCTTGATGTGGAATTTCAGGGAGTTTTGCTGGTTACCCTGAGTTTGTGTTTAAGCCCTGCATCCCAGGGCTTAGCCAGGTTTTGGTCCTACCAGTGTTAGGAATGCTGTCAATGCTCCATCAAATGGATGAAATTGCACTGATATGGGTTTAATTATCCAATCAAGTTGAACGTGAAACGAGTTGGGATGAAACAACCAAGTCTGCAGAGGAAGAGCCAACTCTCAGATCTACCAAGATTTGCAGTTGCTCATTGTGACCTTGGCTTTTTTGGGATGAGCTGGAGGTCAGGGAGGGTGCTCCTGGGATTTCTGCCTTCCTGGCATCTTGAGGGCTCTGACCCCACTGTGCACATCTCCCATCACTGAGGGAGAGGATGCGATTCTGTATTTTGCTCACATAGCTGTGAAATCCTGCTCTCAACTATGCCCACAAACAGTCTGGGGAACAGCTCAGCCTTTATGGTACTTCTCTTCAGTAATGAGTAACCAGCAAGTAATTTCTTGGAAGTTGTACATTATAGGAGAGCTACCAAAACTCAGGACTTTTAAGTTCAATTTACTTGTTTTCCCCCCAAAATGTACCGAAGGTCATTGATTCTTTATTAAGAAAATAATGTGAATTAAATTAATAATGTCTACAAAAGACTTTTCCATTTGTATTTAGACATTTTGCCTACTGGAGGAGAGAAGGAGAATGTTTTTGCCTAGGGGTATCTCCCATCTGGAAATCACATCCATTTCTGCTAGAAGTAAAATCATTCAAAATAAACTGGAGTAAAGGTTGTGTTTTAACTGTTTCCATGGTTTTTAAAGTATACTATATTTAACCCGTAAGTGCCTTGGGTATTTTATTACTCTGAGTTAATGAATGTTAATTGCTTGTTGAATTTGAGATCAGCAGCTCCTCCTTTAATATTTTTCACTGGTGTTACCAGGAGTGTTTGCTCAAAGAGGAAGGTTTCCCTTTTCTCATGTTAGATATATGTGCAGCTCATTTGGCTTTATGGAAAATGCATAGAATTGTGTCTACATTGACTTCTTTTCTTGTTCTTACCAACTCATACACATTTCGCCTCTGGGCTTGACAGAAGGCCCCAAGTTTTCTTGTTCAACAAATCAGAAACATTCCAACTTTTTAATAACTTATCAAGCATTTTAATGTAAATACATGAATTTCCATCTACATCCTCATACCCCAAAATAATTTGCCTGTTATCTAGGGGAAGGCAGGCATGCTCATTATGCTTTTTGCAGCCTGTATCCTGTGAATTGAGATGTCACTCTGCATGACAGGGATCCTTTCCCCAGCTGTGCTGTGAAGGACAGATGCCTTTCTGCCATGAATGAGACCAGAAAAAGTCATGTTGCAGAACTGTTTTTGCCACATCTCAGTAGTCTGGTGAGGTCATTTCCATAATCCATGGAACTGCTGCTAAAATTAGGGGTGTATCCATGGTTGTGTTGCTGGAGCTGTGTAGGGAACTGAGTGAGAGATCGCTATATATTAATTATGCCTTCTAATTATGTCCTTTTAGTAACCTCCTCATGTCCTGAAAGAATCTCAGAATGAATGATGAGGAGCCTAATTCCTCATTTATGTGGAGGAATTCTCTCAGTAATCATATCCAGAATGGCAAATCAGCTGAGAGCACAGTGTCTGCACTGACTTTCGTTGTTATTTTTCTGCAGGCAGCATGACCAGGGCTCTGACTTGGACATAGCACAGATTAATTCATCCAGGTGTTTGTATTTGAGGAGAGGGAAGGCTTAAATCGACTTTTCCTATTTGAGTATGTTCTTTCACCTGACTAGAGGGGTCTGTGTCCACTCCCATTTCTTTTGGGGGAGAGTTGGGAAGCATGGATGTGATGAAATCTCTTGTACTGCCAAGGCAAACCCCTTTGCTTCTCAGCAGTACTTTTATGCCTCAGTGTCGTGCTCTGCAAAGAGCAGCTCCCAAAAATGCTTTTAAGACAGGTTGAGTTGACTGGGAAATCATTTCAACTTGTTTAGAAGAAAGAGGTTCAGCCTTTCCCTGAACATCCATCAAGTGTGTGGTACAGGGATCCTCCTGGACCAGTCATGCTTCCTGTGCTCCTTCTGGAGCAGCATTCCCACATGGTGCTGTGGGGCTCACTTGGGAACACCAGGACGCTGGCTGCAGTCTGCTGCTGGTGCCCAAAGGGTTAAGCCCCGTGTGGACAAGTTCTGTGTGGTGCTTCAAACAGCCACAATCGACATCAAAAAGGGACTGCAGTACTCCTTGATCAAAGCTCAGGTAATTTAATTATTTGCCTTCATGAATCAAGGGGTCCTTGAACAAGCTCGGGATGCCTGGATATTAGAATATGGGAAATTTATTGTTTCACTCCTTCCAATGTTCCAACATCAAAGGGAGCCTGTTCCTATAAACAAAGCAGTGGGAAGTCAACGAATTCAAGTGAAAGCTGATGTGGAGAGACTCAGATTTCGGAGGTCTTTGTGAGCTGGAAATTAAGATGATTCCTGTGGGTGAGATATTTACCGCTGCGATTCTTTGTTTCCTGTAAGAGAGCATCTGTCCCACGCCGAAATGCTCAGCTCCTGCTCCTGTACAGCCACTCAGTCGCCCTTGTTTTCCTGTTCTCAGTTTTGGGCGATGTTTCATATTTTGGGTTGTAAATCTCTCTGTGCCAAGCTCTGGGTGGCTCTCTGACCACGTCACGCTTTGAGATTCCAATTAGCAGGGTGCAATTAGACTGGGCACCCTGGTGCGGGGGCGGCGGCTCCCGCAGCATCCCGGCCAGCGGCCGGGATAAATTCCGGCAGGAAAGCTCAGTCCGAGCGCTCCCTGTGCCTCTCACGGCGACAGCTCACAATTAATGAGGCAAAAATGGATAGGCATTTTTAAAACCCCGGCCGCGGCAGAGAAGCGTGTTCTGCCACCAGAATGGATCCTCCGCCCGCAAAACTATTTCTAGGAGGAACGAATTGCTTTGTATCTTTCCCTTCTCTTTTCATTTTTGCGTTCTCTTTTCTCGGTCTGCCAAATTCTCTTTTGCAGCTGGGGCCTGAGCCCTGTTGTTTCGCTGTTCATGGAGCAAACACAAAATACTAGGATTTCTTCTGGTAAGTGCCAGCCTCGGTGTGTGTGCTGTGTGTTGATGTGCTGCACCGTTTCTGCATAAAACCTCTCTCCTTGTGCTGCCCTGGCTTTGGATGTGGTTTTGGATGCATTTTATTCACAACCTGCACCAGCCTTGTGTGTGAAGCTGCTGCTGAAGGCAGTGAGATGTCTCTGTACCTCCTCATGTCTCAGCAGGAGCCAAAATAAATTAGTGGGAGACAAATCGGCAGAGAAAGAAATGCAGTCACTACGTACGGTGACAAATGTTTCTGAGAATGATATAAAAATTATCTAAATAGAAAATAAAACAGTGGCTCATTCCACCTGCTTGTATTTACCTGTGAGATAAAAGTCACAAATTTCTAATGATGCAGATCCTTTTGCAAATGAATTTTTTTCCTTTAAAAATGCAATGAAAATATTTTAGGGGAAGAGCTGCAGAATGCAAAATATGATTAATAAACTACTTTATTTTACACGACACAGTGAATGATTAAGATAGCAATGCAGTATTCTGCAGGTCACTGGTAAGGAACTCTACAGAGAATTTTGTATAAAATGATGAGAGGATGCTTGGAGAGATGTTCCTCTGCTTGGTGTAAAGAAGGTGTAATCTTCATCTATCGATTAACTGTAGAACAGCTCTATCAGCTCTGTGCATATCAGTTCCCTACAGATCACAGAATTTAATCAACTGAGCTCTACTTTAGAGACATTCCAAATTCCTACAAGAAAACCCAGCCAGGCAGGCAGGACTGCCAAAAAGTTTTCCAGGCCAGGTTGGATGGGGTTTGGAGCAACCTGATCATGTGGAAGGCATCCCTGCCCGTGGCTGGGGGTGATGTTTAGGATCCTTTCCACCCCAAACCATTCCATGGTCCTGTATGAGAACACACAGCCTCCTGGGTGTCAGTCACAGAGCTCATGTGAGCTCCTGGTGCCAACAGGAGCTTCTGGCAGCCTCAGTGTGTGCCCCAGAGCCCAGAGGCTCTGTGGGCAGTGGATGACTCAGTGGCAGAGCTTGTGGCCATGCCATTACCAGAGGAGGAGGAATTGATTAGCAATAACACACTTCATTAACACTCCACTTTCTCAATCATTGTAATTGTGCCTCTTCCCCTAAAACATCAAGTGGAGCAGGTTTTGTTTCAACCAAATCAATCTAATGTGTTAGAATTTACATAATTTCCTCTCATTTCGTTTATGGAGCAGCAGGAATTTTAATTTGCATTGTCTGTATAGACTATAATCAAAGTGTTAAGAGCACAAGGTTTATTCATTATGTATGGCATGTGGTGACAAATTTGCATAATGGGACACATCTTGCTGAAATGTTCCTTCTTTCCCTACACCCACCTTGGCAATTTCATCTATAACTGATTTTCTATAAACCTGGTAATTCAATTACCCAAGACTTTGAGTCCCTTGGAATATTTAATGGAGAGAAGTATCCCTATACAAATTAAAAAGTGGATAAAATATAATACTGAAAGATGAGAAGGGCTAAGTGAAAACCTTGAAAAGTGGGCGGTGGTTTCTGAGTTAGGGCAAAAGCAGATATTAGCCTATTGTTGCTGTTGCTGTAGAGTGAAGGTGGACATTCAGAAGATGAATGGAAAGGTGCCTTTTATGTTTGTTCAGTGGCAATTCCTACACAGACTCTTTCCTATGAAATTTTTCAGGACTAAGTTAGGGACTAAAAAGCCATTAAGCAATAAGGTGCTGTAAATTAAAACCTCCATCATAGACTGTTGTCTGCCAAGGTCAACATTTGCTTCAGGAAAATGAAGGGCTTAGCAGAAGGTAATTTTTTTTTAAGAGAAGATTATTATATTTTAGCACATTGATAAAAAAATGTAGGAGCTAAAAATATTCTCTAAATGTGTGATGTAATTCATCCTTTGGTTTGGATACCCAGGCCCTCCATGGATCATTTCAGAGCATAAGATTTGTCACTTAGATCTTCAGTTGGTGAGTTTTGCATGTGGCACAGTTTCATTCTCCCTTCTGCTGCCCAAGGATAGTCAGACTAAAATGTAGGAATTTACACCTATTTTTCTTTTATCCAGCTATCTGACAATCCAACAGTACAAACAATATCTTCTCTGTACTAACATGAACAGAAATTCAGGTAGAATTTTTCAGAATTCAGGTAGAAGATTTATCTACCTTTGATCAAAGCAAAGCTCCTGGCAGAAATGTAGATCATTAGATGTTGACAGCCACTCTTTGTAAGAGAGTACATGGACAGGTTTTCAGTCCCTTAAGGAAATAGTCATGCAGATAATTTTATTAACACATCTTTAAATCCCTCATCTGAGATGAAGAGTTTAAAACTCCCAAAGTACATTATATTATTTTAGCTAAGAAAAGGGGCTGTGGGTGTAGTACACAACTTGTGTTTGCAAGTTACATAAGGAGAGAAGCAGGCACAAATCTGACATTTGTGAATCTTTCAATCTCTGCTTGAAACTGGAGTGAAAGTTTGACAAGGCTGTTGACACCCAAAGTCTGCCAAAAAGGCTTTTAAACAGAGTTCTGTTGCTGTGGGTGCAACTACTGCACACGGGAAAAGAGGGAGCGCTCTGAGTTCACATTACCAAAGTTTTAAGATTAATGCCTAGAGAGAGGGTTGCTCAGTTGATTTAGAGAGGTGCAGAAGACAAATGTAAAGCCACTTAGCCTTTGAGAGAAGGAAAGGGGAGATTCATTTTGCACTGGGCTCTCCACTAAAAGGTCCTATTAAGGTGATTAAGCTGTAACATTCTCAAGCCCTAACAATGGTCACTTTTTTCCCCCAGCTTTTCACAGAAGTTGCTGTATGTGCTGCACAGTCTTTGAAAATGCCATCTCCCTCTGCTCTCCAGCTCCTCTGGCAAGAACTCTCTTGCCTACTTTCCATCTTTTTACTTGCTTATTTATTTTCCGACCATTTCTCCACGTCCATTGAATGCTGTTCAAAAATCTGAAAGGATCTCCCAAGGTTTACAGAGAGAGACATAGAAAGGGCAAGTCAGTCTTGGTTGTCTCTTTGCCCAGCCATATTCTCAGGGATAAACAATGTGTGTGCTCAGGATTCGCATCCTAAGAGTGCTCCTGGATGAGCTTCAGAGGTGAGGGTGAGGGAATGTGTACAGTTTGTTTCCCCTCCATACCCTTTGTGGACAGCTGCAGGCACCTCAAACTGATCTTGGGAGCCTTGCAGAATATTTTGTCAAATTGAAGTCTCTCTTGAACCACACCAGGTTCTGGAATCTGCTCAAGCATCAGCACATGTTGCTGGTGATTAAGCACCAGCTAAAAAAAGCACCCAGAAATGGAAATGTCCCCAGAACTCCTCCCGGACACCTGCAGGGAGCCAGCCTGTCCATGTGAGAATGGCTGTGAAAGGCCAAGGAAAAACAGGGAAAAGTTGAAATATGTGAAGATATATTAGGGGCAATACTAGTTCATCCCATTCGAGGACGTGCCCTCTCTGGGGAGCTGCAGCTGGGGGAACCAGGAATGTCTCTGTATTTTTATTAACACAGGGAATTAAACCTGGGGGAACCAGGAGTGGCTCTGTATTTGTATTAACACAGGGAATTAAACCAGCCAGGTCATCTTGGGTAATCTCAGTCTGCAGCAGCACCTCTGAACTGGCTCTCTCCTGCTGCTTTCTAGGGGAACCAGAGCTGCTGAAGTCTGATCAGTGTACTAAGCCTGCTTGTGAATAAAAAAACTGTCATGGGAATAAATTGCAATAGTCAGGGCAATATATCTGAACCCAGCTCAGCAGCTTCTGGCTACTGCAGGTGCTATTGCTCCCAGCCCACTCTGCAATTTCAGATACAGTTTTCTCTTGTCCATGGTTTCAGCAGCTGTCATGTAGATCAGGCTCCAGCCCAAATCTCTGTCTGTGGCATTCTTAGTGAATAAGAAAAATGTGTTTTACAACTCAGTGTGAGAGATGAAAGCAAAATCTGATAAAGTTAAAATGTTTTACAAGTTTAGCAAGTTGTCTCTTGAAATAGCTACAGAACTCAGGCAGCCACTAAAATAAAATGTACATGAGTCAGTTGAAATAGCAGCTATTTGTTGTAAATGCTGTAATGTACAATTAAGCAGGACCACTTTGATTTTTGTAAAAGGCTATAACTAATCCAATTAGAGAAGTGCCTAGATTAGGGTAATTAAAAGACCAATTGCACCTCCTTTCTAACCCTGGGGAACAATTTGGTACCCAGGCAGGAGAACATGGGGATGGTTAATCTTTGATGTGGTTTGGACAAGACTTACACAGGCTTGGGTCACTCACTGGGGATGTTTTCCAGTTTGGGCTCTTCTTCTTTTGGAACATGGAATGGGATTTTGGTGGTTATTTGTTGTTGTTGTTGTTGGGGTTTTTTTTTGTTTTTGTTTGGTTTTTTTTGTTGTTTTGTTATTTTTGTTTTGTTTTGTTTTTTTGTTTTAATAGTATCATCCAGGGCTTTTACATTGCAAACATGCTCCTCTTCCAGAAACTCTGCTTGATTTCTCAGGCTCTGTTCTTATGGCACTTCAGGTGTTTCATCTTCTAGTGCACATCTGCGGTTTCCTACACTGAAACCTGTATGCTGCTTACATATGATGGTGTTTTAAGAACTGCACCTTTTCAATGTCCTCTGTGCCTGCTTGAGTCAAAGTCTAGAAATTCCTGGTGTTCTTTTTTTCATTCAGTAGTGCATAGACGCAATTTCTTTGATAATTTACAATGTAAGACAGAAATGAAAGTAGAAACCCCTTGTATTAAGTGCCATTATTTATAGGGTGCTTTGAAACTCTTAAAAATATTTGTGTTAATAGCTTTCAAAGGAAATAGATCTGCTGCAAATAGACAAAATATTCCACTAATGATTCTTTCTCTCCTTGACCCTGTTTCAATCCAGGGACTATAAAAAAAATCCAGTAGGTTCAGACTTAATAAAACCTATTTAATAGGTTTTGGGAAACTTAGTTTTAAATCAGGCAAAGATCAGCAAAATGACACTGAGGGCTCAAGAGGAAAAATGAGATGTCTTGTACCTGAAATGAGTGCTGCAAGTCTTTGTGAGGCAATGGCTGCATTTTTTTCCCCTGCATGATTAGATTTTATAAATATCCTGCTGTGTTCAGGTGTGTTCTTGCCTGCCCATCAGCAGTGCAGGGCTGTGCTCCCCTCGCAGCTGACAAGCAGCCAGCAGCTGTTAATGACAGCACTGGGATTTTGGGCACCTTTTTTACACCACACTGACTCCGTGCTCTCAGGGTAATTATCTCTTGACTCTGCTCTGTGGCACTGAGCACTGCTCCTTGCAGAAATTTCCCAAGAATTTCTTATGATTTGTGGGGAAAGGACACTTCACTCCAAATATGATTCATGCAGAGGTATTACCAACACCTGCTCCTTGTTTTTCTTCTTTTTTGAAAAGTTTTCAGTGAATTTTTGGCAGGTTACAGCTTTGGGATAGGGGATGATAAGCAGCTTTGTGTATTCCTAGACATCAAAGGAATCCCAGTGCATATTTGTGTGGAAGCATCAGAACTTTTGAGGATGGCTAATAGGGTCAAATGCAGACAAAGGCAGAGATCATGGAGGTATTGCACCTAAAACCTTTGTTTCATGTAAAGTTTGGCTCTGCAGGAAGCTCTTTATGGCTTCATCATAGGAACTGAAATATAAAATAGATTGAGCAGTGCCAGAGGCAAGAAGACAATCCTCTTTGCTCCATATGCACTCTGCCAGATGAAAGACAGATATAAAATTAATTCTTATTTATAAAATTTCACCCCAATGTTGCTTCATCTTTCACCTTTTCAGTGCCTGGATCTTTTAACCTATGTTTCTACTGCCCATTTTTCAATATCCTCATAGCATGGATTTCCTTTTCACATTCTTGATCTCCTTCAGCTGCATAAGCTTCTTCCTGCTGAGCTGCCTCAGGTCTGAGGGTTCACAGTTGCCACATGCAGTGGATTCCCAACCTCAGTTCAGGATTTCCAGCACACTTACTACAGGGATCCCCATTTTGCTCTCTTTTTTTTTGCTGGGTTTGAATTTTTTTATTTTTATTTTTAATTTTTTTTACTGTGATTCTAATTATTTCAAACGTAATTACATACTTCAATGTTTTGAGGGTACTAAATGTTGTGCAAAGCATTAAACCAGCCAGTTTAAATCCTCAGAACCACACGGTGTCAGCAGGCTTTGGAAGAGGCTGTGGATTGCCCAAGGCAGCTGAGGGAGGGCTGTTGGATTTCTGCTGCCACAGCCCTCAGGTGGCACCAGCCCAAGTGCTCATCAGAGGAGTTTCTGCAGTTCCTCCTGAGGAATGATCAAAATGAAGCTGCCACAGCCCTCCCAGCTCAGCTGCACAAGCTTTCATTACCTGAACCTGCACTGACCCCTCCAAACTAAGCTGTCACCCCAAATAACATCCTGGGTGAGTTGTTCCTTCTAAAGTCACTTTGGAGGAAACACCACTGAAATGGGGACCTTTGAGGGAGGGAATACCAAAACTTGTCTTAAAAGATTCTGATAAAAGAAAATAAAGAGTGGAATTTGTTGTTTATAATTACCCTTCTCAGATTTATTTACCATCTTTTGAACCAGAGAAGGAAAATACTATTTACAGTGTTTTTTTCTGTACAAAATATCCGTTGTGCTCTTTCAAATTAAATATTGCATGTTCATTGAATTCCCACAGAGCCTGGAAAAAACAAGGGGTGTATTTTGGATTAATGGGCCTCTAAGTGAAATCCATAGTCTTGTCCTTACAATTTAAAAATAAATTTTGTAAAAATTCCTTAAAGTGTATCAGTTCACAAGATGTTCCCTGTATTTCATATACTCTTTTCCGACTAATTCAGTATGACTATTTTAATTCTGATTACTTGTTTCTTCATTTCAAATAGAGGAAATATAAAGATTTTACTCCTGTAGTAAAATGTTCCTTGAGGAGGGGTGAGAGTACCACAGAATGAGAAAAAAACTCAGATAAAACTCTAATGATATCTCAAGGAACCATTAATGTTTTCAAAAGAAAGAACATTAAATTTATACTAGGTAGTAATTTATTTCAAGTCTTTTCTTCAGATACTATGGTATAGAATTGCAATATTTATTTTTCTTCTTCTTGAACTCTTCTTATTTTCTCTAGCTTCTTTTAGGATAATGTTGTCAGGTATCTATTTCACACATAAATCCAGTAGTTGCAATCCTTTATGCAGAAAAGACATTTACTACCTTGAAGTCATGGTTTCTCAGATGCAAAAATCATGAAGTGACAGACTTGCTGTAATTTTAGCTACTTATTTCCTGGAAGAAAAAAAAACCTGCATTTTTAATTCAGAGGAAAATTAATTCCATCCCTTAGTATTCTTAGTAAATGACTCATGTAACAGTTTTCAGGCACCAGCAAATCTGTCTTTGGGTAAGACATAAGATTGAACTTCAGAAGAACTGTTGACGCCCACATGGTGTCAGTTGGACTCAGCTGACACCACTTGCCGAATTTATTTCTTTGTCTGCCCCTTGTTTCTCTGTAGGAGAATATGTGGATATCTTGGAAGGCGTATGGAGGATGGAAATGTGCGTGCAGTTGGTGGGAGAGCCCTGCTTGGTGTAACAGCAGTAGTAGCTCTGTTCAGAGGGATGGGAACAGGGAAAATCCACTAGCATAGCCTCATGGAGCTATGGAATGGAGGTGGACTTCACAGTCCTCCAGAGTCCTCCACCTTCAGAGGTCTGAAATTATTCAATTTTTTAATACTACTATTTGTAATTAGTTTTATGTCAGGACTGTGGCAGGAAACAGAATTTTCTTCAAATGGAGATGCTATCTCTTAAAGAAATGTACTCTCACCAAACCGTCTGCTCCAAGTTTGGAGGTTTTTTGTGGTTCAAACTTGAAAAAGAAAAAAAATTCTTGTGAAGAAGATATGGTTTTGGTCCTGTTCTACAGCAGAAAGTGTTTGCTGATAGAGTTCTATCAGCCAGGATAGCTGTATAAACAACGCTCCTTATTTTAAGCACAGTGTGTGCTGGCAGAGAAATGCTTTTATCAGTTCACGGATGAAGCTCATATGGCAGAAATAACTCGGGTTCTGCCAGCTGAAAAACTTCTCAGGTTTTTGTCTTACCCTGTCAGGAGGGGCTGAGGTATCTCTGATGTAGGCTGGACCAAATTTTCAGGGAGCCAGAGAAAGCGAGACATTGCTAATTTAGACATCTCTAAAGTTTCTGCTATTTTTTAGACAGTATTTCTAGACTCACAATATTAAGAAACACTGTTATCACCAGCACAGAGAGGTGTCAGTGGAAAGGGATTTAAGCTCTTGGTAGAACTGACAGAAAAGACTGATGGACTATATGCATAACGTCACATTTGTTAATCTAGAGAGAGCCGAGTAAAAAAATGTGGGTTCTTTTCCTACCACTGCAGATTCTTTTAGTGACTTGTTTTATGGCCTTTATCCAGGCCATTCATCTCTTTACACCATCCCAGGTGGCTGTGCCCATCTCTTGGAATAGGTTTGCACATGGTTTTAGAAATCTAGAGGCCTTAGGGAGATAGAGCCTTCTGTCAAACTAGAAGAGTTTCCAATCTAAGTAATCTAAAATGGGTAAGACTTACATAAAAGCTGTGTGCTAACCCCAAAATCTGGGGATGCAATGGTGACCAGAAGTGCCCTTCAGTTCAGAACCTGCAGGAGCTGTAGCTCACTAGCTACATCATTAGTAAATTAGCAAAATTAAGCAGTTTTTAGCTTGGAAATGCTGCTAATCAATTGCTGGTGAGCAATGCGTCGTTCATGCACAGTGCAATACAATCCTCAGTGCAGAACTCCATTCCCATTTTTCTCTGGATAAGCTTGTAAGTGCAGAACCTGTTTACTCCAGGCCTGTGGTATTTTTCTGAAGACAGGTCTGTTTAGGGAGAGGTAGGACAAAAAATAAGTAAAGAAAGCTCTCAAGCATCTGTCCCAGATGTGTGTCTGGGTCTGCCCACAGCAGTTACATGAGGATACTGCTGCACCCTCTTGCCTCGTGTGCACTGAGAAATTCCCCAGCAGCACATGTGGCTCTCGAGCCTCCCTCAGCTGTGCAGAAAGCTCTTCATTATTGCTGATAACTGAGGGAACTGCCAGGGCCAGGTCCTGCTTCTTCCAGACCCAGCTGCCTGGCTTGTCCTTAGGTCAGAGCTGTGACTGGTGCTGTGGGTTGGGATGTGCTCAAGCTGCTGAGCAGAGATGACACACCAAGGGACATTCTCAAGGGGAGCAAAGATGCCAGGGATAGGAGATTCAAATGTCAGGAGCATTCCTTTCCATGGGAGCCTTTGTGGGGTTATTTCCCTTTCAGCATTTTTGGTTTGTAAGCAACGAAAATGTGAGTTTATACTGTGGGGATGGAGTACAAATACAGGGTGATGATCAGCTGGCACCAGATCTTTTCTTTGCTGGTAGGTTGAGAAAACTACTTGATAAGCATATGATTTATGCCCTAATGCATTGTATATATTATTATGTAGTTAGTATATATAGTAATATATACTCTTTTGGCAATATTGTCTTTACCATGATTTTCTGTTCTGTTCTGTTTGTCCTTCCTTTTCTGTAACTTTTTGTTGTGTCCCCTGCCCTGTTGTTGTTGGGCAGGGGAAAGTTCCAAGGTTTGTGAGTGCTGGCCTTTAGGCACTTAGCTTCATGGTTTCTCACAGAAACCTGTCGTTTCCAGCCAGCATAAAAAGACCGGGAGAGCAGCTCAGACTTTTTCCACAGGCTTTATTATCCTCCGTGAAGGGGTCAGGCTACAAATCCAAAGATGGGGGATCACACATGTACTTTTATAGGGTTTGGGGGGAATCACAAGTAAACCAGTGGAAAACAGGGTTAACACATTTTGGCCAGTTGCATTATCTTTCTTTGTTTGGAACAACCAATTATAAAGAACCAAACCTAACCTATAATATTATAAAATGATAAGAAGAAGAGCTTACATTTTTTCTAACATGAATCATTCTAAGCAAGTAGTTTTCCTTATCTCAAAGTAACTGCCAGGGGGCCCTCACAGGGATGTCTGCAGAGGGATTCATCTCCTCTGCACTTTTCCAAAAGTTACATTTAATGAAAATGGGCTGCAGTTTTGTTTTCTAGTTTGTGTATATAGGAGACAGTTCTGACTCAATGTTTTATGGGGTTTTTTTTGTTTGTTTGTATTTATTGTTTTTGGTTTTTTTTTTACTGCTCTGTATTTCAAAGACTGCTTTGGATTTTATTAGTTGTGTCACCTTCTCTGCATACAAAAGTCACGTGAATTAAGCAAAATGTGTTCTTTGTTTTAGGGATTTAGAACGTAGAAAGTGAGTTAGGCCAAAACAAAAGAGTTATTAGTGCAAACAAGATACTTAAGGCTGTGAAAAATTAAATGAACATGAAAATGTTAAGACATTTAAAACTTGCTGAGTTTGGGTTGAAAGGCAGGTGATGCCTTGGCACTTCAGCTGTACTGAGGAGATCCTGGCAATGGCATTTTGGCCATCCAGAAAAAGCTGTGCTCTTCCTTAAGACACTGTGAACCCCACCCTGCCTCCCCTCCAGCTGGAGCTGGTTCATCCTGAGCCCTGCTTAAATAAGGAGCAGTTGCAGGATATTTTACATCCAGCTGAAAATCTGACCTCACACTGGTACTGAAAACATATTTAATGCAAGGTGGGAAAAAAGTTAACATCAATTTATTGAATTGCAGTTCTTCCTTCCCAATAACAGAATGAATTTACTCTTTGGCTGTTTGTAGTTTATTTGGAGAGGTACTAAACAGTGATGAAGGAGGATGGAGTGCTTGTTAAATATTGCAGAGATGCTCCAATAGCAACCTGAGCTTCTGCTCGCATCTTACCAGGAGCACAGAATAATATACCAGCATGGCTTCAGCTCTTAATAATTCTTCTAATGAGCTGAACTTCTGCTCAGCTTGCCTCCTTTTCCCTAATTTCATGGGCCTAAAATCTGAATATAAGTCAGAAGTCACCTGATTGTCTCTCTTGGTGTTTGTTGTTTCAGCGCAGCAAAGCAATTTATATTGTTGGATAACAAAAATAATGCTTGAGCTGATATATCTTACTAGGCTTCATATTAATGGAAGTAAACTTGACCAAACCTGCATTTCAGCCCAAGTGGGGGAAATTACAAAACCTAGCTGTGCTGTTTGTGATTGAGGCAGCCATCATGTTTGCTAATTGGAGCTAATGATTGCTGTAAATTGGGATACAATTAGTTTGGATTTGACAGCAGAAGTGTTGGGTGTTCACCTGGATGGAGCTAATGAGAAATTTTAAATGTGATTATTACGGTTTATCCAAACAGATGCTCCTACCCTGCCATAAAATCATAGTCATGCATTCTCTTTTCCTCAGAATTGATGTGTTAAAATTAAACAGGTGGAAGTGCCAGGACCCAGGGAATGGCTCCCAGTGCCAGAGGGCAGGGCTGGATGGGATATTGGGAAGGAATTGTTCCCTGACAGGGTGGGCAGGCCCTGGCACAGGGTGGAATTCCCAGAGCAGCTGTGGCTGCCCCTGGATCCCTGGCAGTGCCCAAGGCCAGGTTGGACACTGGGGCTGGAGCAGCCTGGGACAGTGGGAGGTGTCCCTGCCATGGCAGGGGTGGCACTGGGTGGGCTTTGAGGTCCCTTCTAACACAAACCCTTCTGGGATTCTATGATTCTAAAAAAAATATGCTAATTTGGTGTAATTAAGAACATGCAGTAGTTTATTTTAGATTATTTTAATAGCATTAATTAATTTTGTTACAAGAATTCATTTAATGAAGGTAATCCTGCTTTTTCATTTGCAGTATGTTCATGTAATAATTACATACTAACATAGTAATTGAAAATTAGTTAATTTCAGCAAAATACTCAGCAAAGTCTTGTGTATGTCATGAACTCTTTTCACCTCACTTGACCATTTGCACAGGGTCACTTACATGCATTGTTGCTGGAATTGTGTTTACCTGGGGTTTTTTTCTGAGCTGTTTGGTGCATTTTGACCTGGGTTGATGTGATGTACAAGTGATGTGTGATGACCTTCGGTTTCCAAAATGGATGTGTAGCTCTTGGAGTTTGGATCCTGACAGGAATATTAGCAATGACAACTTGAAAGGCTGCTGTGAATAGTTACACAAAATATGCTGTTTCAGCGAATGCACTTGATAATCTGGATTCAGGGAAGCATTTGCTGATACTGGATCTGGAAGTGTGTGAATTGGATCAAAATGTTTTAATCTGAAATGAATATTTATAGTGCTTTGGCTATATTTGCATAGCTTTTATAATGGCTCATGGGCGTATCAGACTACTTCCATTTTCTTGTCATGGAAAAAGAATTCCTTGGGGCAAACAGCTGAGTACAGACAAACCCCTCTGCTTTCAGGGGATTGGAGTGAGGTTCTCATCACAAATGATGACTGAAGTTATGTCCAGGAGCCCAAGGCACAGATGCTCATCTCTGTACAGCAAAGCAGTGAAATCCACTGTTCTCCTTTTAGTAATGGAATCACAGAATCATTGAGTTGGGAAGAGTACTTTAAAATCATCAAGCTCAACCAGTGCCACCACCTTGTTCATACTGTGAGAAAACCCTCAGCATCCCACCAGAAACTGCCACTCCTGTAGGATCCCTCAGAATCAGCCTTGCTGTTCCATGCTCACAGTTATTTTTACATTTGTTTATGTTATCTCCAGATCCAGAACTGAATCCATCTCTTTTTTTCCCTCACAGTGGGGCACTTTAAATAATTCCATTGTTTTCCTCACCCAAAGATGAGAATGGACTTGACTTCTATCATGAAGTTGAGAAAATGTTGATTTCACACCAAGTGTTTGTAGAAAAATTAATTATTAAAATTTCTTCAGAATTCCCAGCTTTTGATTAAAGCTGTCCATCCTTGCCACTGAAGGCACCAGAAGGTTTGCAGCTAAGCCTACCTGAGGGTTTTAAGCTTTTATTTATTGTTGCAAGCTGATGCTTTCAGGTCTCTGATGCCATTTTCCCCTTGACATCTGCATGAGTCATATGGTGCCTTTTATTCATTGTTTTGTTATTTTTCCTGTGCTGCTGATAAATCTTTTGATCTACCTGGCTCACAGATTCTTAAGCTTGGAATTCAGCTGCAAGGTTAAGCACTGCAGCCTTAGTCTGTTTGTTTTCACCTTCCAATTTTTGTTTTCTTAATCACATTAATACTTTCCAGTTATTTCCATCAAGGTCACCAAATTCTTCATACCCTACAATATCTGCTGTAGTCAGGACCTTTCAGCATTGCCCAATTCAGCTTTTAAGTAAAAATCTATCCTAATTTTTTGTATTTGTCATGTGATGACTAAAAATCAGTGGGGTTTTTTTTTATTTTGTTTCCTCTGGAGTTACTGGAACTTTCTGAGATGTGATCACTGCTGGACTCTGAAATTCAGCTTTTGCCTTCCCCTAATGCTTCATGCATTTTATTATTGAAGAGTTTAGAATAAAAGGTAATTTTGGATAAAGGTTAAATATAAGTGGGTAACTTTCAGGAAATATTAACTTAATTTTAGCAAGATTATAAAAACTTCATTTTTTTCTGCAAAGCTTTGTAAGATGGAACGCGCTCTTTTTAAGGACTGCACAGTCTGCAGCATTTTGGACAATGTTTCCTCTAACTAAATTTGGGTGGTAGTTTGGTTGAGACTATGAAAGTTGGATAAAAATAACTTGACCCTGAAGTTTTATTCACATCATTTTTATGTGCACACTAATTTGCAATGACAGATGTTTGTCCTCTGACTCATTTGAAATTTCAGAATGTTTGATTTTTCCAGCATATCGTTGGGTTAAAATAAGACCTGTAAGGAACTTTCCTTCATCTGATTGACAGCACAGGTGATGCACCTAAACCCTGCCTGCTGCCAGATGATGAACTCCCAAGGAAGTGCTGCCTCTCTCTTTTGAACTTCCTCATCCAGAGGTTGTAATTATTTGTGCAATTTACTTGGTAAAATTTGACATTTTTTGCTCTTCTCTCATAATTCTATAAAATTTCTGTATCCATCTCAGTCATTCATATATTAATTTCTTACAAATATTTTCAGCAAAGTAATCCTGGCTTCCTTCTGAGGCTCCAAAATAGCATTCAAAACCAGAGGGGTTTGTCCCCTCCTGGTTCATGTTAGTTCATGTGTTAGAGTAGGTGTTAATGAACAGGACATTTTAGGAAGAGCACTATTTCGGGATCTGCTCTTCATTTTAAAAACCATGTCTGCTGTATGGTTTGGGGGAAAAAAACTCCAAAAAACAGAGAGTGGCTCCTGTATCCTTGTTTTCCATGCAAGATCTTCCATTTCAGCTGCTAAAAGTGCTCATTTTAATATTCTGGTATAGAATTAACAGACAAGACTGTGGAAGGGAAAAGAGTGGCAGGAGCTCTTTTGGTTGTGAGCTGCAATCCCAGAATCCCAGAATGGTTTGGGTCGGAAGGGACCTCAAAGCCCACCCGGTGCCACCCCTGCCACGGCAGGGACACCTCCCACTGTCCCAGGCTGCTCCAGCCCCAGTGTCCAACCTGGCCTTGGGCACTGCCAGGGATCCAGGGGCAGCCACAGCTGCTCTGGGAATTCCACCCTGTGCCAGGGGCTGCCCACCCTGCCAGGGAGAAAGGGAGGAATTTCTCTCTCGTATCTGCTCTAACCCTGTCCTCCATGAGCTTTGTGTTGGAAGAAACCAGCTGTGAAGAAAAAGAGGCTGCACCTTGCCTTGGTCCTTCCCTGTCCTGCAGCTGGGTCAGGTGTGTTCCCAGTGTGGTTTGGAGGAAGTTCAGTATTGTGAGACAACCCCAGCTCAGTTCCTGAGGTGCAATGTAGTTCTTTCACCACCAAGACCTAACGAGTGTCAGCCAGGGAGCCACTGTCCCTTTGCTAGCAGCTGACTGAGAGCAATGGGAGCTGAAGAACAAGACAAAGCCTTGCAAATCCCATTTTTCTGCCTTGCAAATGTTAATGTACTGCCACTGAAATATGCTGAAAACCCAGTTAATTTTACCATGTAGCTCAAAATGCAAAGGTTCCGTGTCCTTTAAGTCCTCAAATTATCTCTTCTTTTCTCCCCCTCTTTAAACACATATCAAGATCTGCAACCCCAGATCAAGATATTTTTTGTGTGGAGTGCAGTAGAAAACATTGTAAAGTATCTCAGTATTTCCCAATACCAGCTCAGTGAGTAAGTTGCTGTTGCTTTAAAAATATAATGTGAAAACTATAATGAGAAAAAGTTTGGATTTGGGCCAAAAAAATTTAAAACCTTTATGGTGGATTAAACTGTTTTGCAACTAAATACCACTTTTCTCCGAAACAGCCCGTTCCCTCATGCAGCTAAATACTGCCATATGTTTAAATTCTTGCAGGCCTCCTAAGGCTGACCCAGAAGAAATGTCAACAAATGTTTGTGAGTCCTTGTGGCCTTGTAACATTTCCTTTAAAAAGTGAAGAATGGAACAGCAGGAGCTGTAACACTCCCCCAGAACAGACATATGAAGGCATATGGCTGACATGGGAGCCTGCTGGCTCTTCCAAGATTGCTGACTTCATTCTTAAGGATCTTTTTTGGGGTTTTTTTGTTTTTTTTTTTTTAATTCCTCAAGACAGCTAAGCTTGTGTTTCTGTGTGATGAGTTGCTCTGCAGTGCTCAGAGCTGAGGTTGGGATGCCCAGGGTCCTGTGCAGCCCCCACTGTGCCATGGGAGAGCCCCCAGGTCATTCCTACAAGTGGCAGATGGGGAAATCCAGGGAGGGTGAGATGTGGTGGCTCTGAGCTGGGGATGCCCCAGGGGATCTTCAGGCAGCTCTGTACACACAGGAGCTGGGGTAGCTGGGAAGGTTTTCTCTGTAGAGCATAAACCCAGTGCTTGCTCTGGTTTTGACAATTAAAATGACATTTGCTGAACGGTGCTGAATAGTCTTACTTAACTTTCATTGCAGATGTGGGTTTATTACTACTTAACTAAAGGGTGAGAGTTTGCTGATATGGGAGAAGACCTTCAAATGCGCAGGATCTCAAGTTTTTTCCAAGTCAAAGTGATTTAATTGTACAAAACCATTAGACTCCCATGAGAATTTGTGCTCAAAAAAATCTTTGATGCCTTGGAACACTTTTCTTCTTCCCTGTAAATGTCTTTTCCTCCAATTATTACTTTTAATTAATTGAAATATTCCTGTGCTGTACTGAGGTAACTCCAGTCCTGGAAATCTCCAGGGAACACAGCAACCAGAAGGGTAAAAACCAGCTCCACAGCTCAGCTTCCAACTGCCCGTGCTTCATCTTCTGATAATGTGCATTTTTCCTCCCTCTTCCTAAGGCACTTGAGAACATCTGAGTCCATAAGTCCAGCTCTGCAGGTTTATTGTGCCTTAGAGGCTGCCCCAGGCCAGCTGGGTGAAATTGTGGATCACATAGAGAAGGAAGAGCAGCATGTGACTGGGCCTTGGGTGCTCATCCAGATTTCTTTCTCTGATGAAACACCAGATCTTGCTCTGCAAGTTGCAATTTCTGGTCATTTTTGTCAGTCCATTGTACTGTATTTGTGGAAGTGCAGTGCTTTAAGCCCTGAAATCTTTTGAGTTACAGCAGTGGGTGTTTCTCAATACCACAAGATATTTCTTCATAAAGTATTTTGGAAGGTAATTTATGTAACTGTTAATAAAATTATAGTGTCTTGATGTGGGGGACTGGTGAGGTTTGTTTTTTCCAATGTGGCTGGGGCAGTTTCTGTGCCCTGAAAAATAAGAGCATAAACCCAGCATTTGAATAAAATGCAAACTATAAAAGGAAAAATCCAACACTGAAAAAAAAAAATCCAACAGTGGAGTTTCTGTGGTTTATTCCTCATACTTTCTTTTTCTCTGGGCACTGCAGTTACAGTAATAAGAAAACAATAATGTAAAAACAATGAATGTCTTGCATGAGACTGACAGAATGAATAATTAGATTTCTTTTTTTTTGAAAGGGAGCGGGGAAGCTTATTATTGCTGTTTGAAACCTCTCAAATGAATTTTGTGTTCTGCCATAATTTAGCATACAGAATGCTGTCTGTTAAAAAGGGCTGCAGTGTAATTATCATTTCTGTGACTGGAGAACCAGCGAGGTGTTGAAGCTGAGTTGTCCTCACTCTCAGGTAAACTCCTTAGGGGGTTTGTTTCCCTATAACTCAGGTTGACACTATCTGAAAACTAAATAACAGGTTTGTTTAGCCATGTTGAGCTGTCAGGTACTCATAAGTCTCACGAACTCAAAGCTGATAGCAGAGACACAAGTGCGTGTTTATGTTCTCCAAGTGAAGAGCTCACCAAATTGAACATTAACTGTGCAGACAGCCTCAGTTTGGCTCAGTTCCACAGCACACATATGGAAAAAGGTTGGCTCCCTGAAGAAATGATTATATGGCCATCTCATTCTGGGTTTAGAGCATCTCAGTGTTGGTTGTGAGAGTCAATTACCTCAGCTTCCCAGATCCAGGCGCTAATTGCTGTCTGCAGCTCCTGGAGCTGAGGAGCAGAGGCCGTGTTGACAGAGCCTGCCGGTGGCAGATGGCACCGGAGCCCAGCCCAGCCACACAAGGTGTTTGTCCCCGTGCCAGGGATGGAGGAGCGGCTCTGAGCAGCAGCCCCTAGGACACGGTGGGCTGGGCACGCTGCGCTCTGCTCGCCGCATTTGCTGAGCTTCAGCCCAGCCGGCAGCTCCGGCAGGAAGAGCTCCCATCTGCCGGCAGTGCACCCTAGAGATAGTCCCGGCAGAGCTGCCCAAGGCCACCCAGAAGGCTTCGGCTATGACCTGGAACATTCTTCCACTCCTGTCCAATTCCATTGAAAAGGAAAAATATTACTGCTATATGAAAATTATTGCACTTACCTATTTTACATAAGCTTTTGGCAAGCAGGTTTTCTTTTGGGCTTTTGGGGAAAGTCACATTTCTGCGGAGCTTTCATTATTATAAAGTTATCCTTGATTTTTACTAGGAATTAGAATAATGGAATTATTAAATCATTAACGCTGGAAAAGCCCTCTCAGCCCATGGAGTCCCAGCTGTGCCCCATCCCCACCTTGTCCCCAGCCCAGAGCTCTGGGTGCCACCTGCAGCCCTTCCTGGGACACCTCCAAGGATGGACACTCCAAACCTCTCTGGGCAGCCCCTGCCAATCCCTGAGCACCCTTTCCATGGGGAAATTCCTGCTGCTGTCCCCCCTGAGCCTGCCCTGGCCAGCCCGAGGCCGTTCCCTCTGCTCCTGTCCCTGTTCCCTGGAGCAGATCCTGAGCCCTCTGTCTGTCCCCTCCTGTCAGGGACTTGTGCAGAGCCACAGGGTCCCCCCTGAGCCTCCTTTTCTCCAGGCTGAGCCCCTTTCCAGCTCCCAGTGAGGTTATTTCCATACAGTCTTCCTTTTTCTCTACGGATGTCCCAAAAAAATGCCACTGAAACTCAGAGAGTAGCTGTGCTTCTGAAATCTGGTGGAATAGTGGAGACAGGTTCTCAGCTTCCAGCTGCTGAGGGTTTGTGGATTTGTTAATGTTGTTTTGTGTTTTGTTGTTGTTTTGTTTTGTTGTTGTTGGGTTTTTTTTTTAATATAATCGTTTTATTTTCCCAAATACATCCTCTTGTTGGTTGAATATGAGTTTACCACATGATTGCCAGTGGTACCCTGGAGCTCATTGATTGTTATTTAACAAACTCTCTACAGCACCTAGGACTATCTCCACCAGGCAATATCGCTGACAGATACCAGCAGGAATTCTTCCCTAATTGTGCAGTTTCTCTGGAATATGCAGAGCACTTGCTCTGTTATTGTTTGGTTGTGTGTATTTCTACTTCGCAACCATTGTTTGGAAGAAACCTGCTAATACACTTGCTTGTAGCTTGTATTAATTACACCACAGAAAATTAAAGTCTTGGTGCTATTTGGGTGGCATAATGAAGAACAGACAAATGTTAAATATTAATATTGTCAACTATTCTGGTTAATTTTGGCTGGGAACTTCAGTGTTATGAGCACTTCATAACCTGCTGCAGCTGAAATACAGATATGTGCTCAAGTTACAGCTCCAAGAATAGGAAGGCAGGTTAGCAAATAAAAAAGTAACTCCATAAAAAAATATAAGTTCCTTATAATTTCTGGACTGAGATCCTGAAATCATAAGTGGCAGAAAATCATGTCATTCTTGCTATGAATATTGCTGAAAATCTGCAAAACTCTATTAGCTGTGAGTATGAACTGCACAGCAGGCATCAAGAAATGTTCCTAGTCTTTTCTTATCTCACAGGTTCTTACCCACTGATATTTAGCTATGTTTTTAATGGTAATGTCTTAAAAATTAGATATATACATAACATATATATGTATATATTACATGTACACCAATATATTACATTGTGACAGTATGAATGTATCAGTTTCTCAGTATTGTTCAGTCCTGAAAACTGAAATTACCAATTAAAGAAGATTTGGGAGGTTTTTTTGCATTTTTTTGTTGTGTTTGTTTTTGTTTGTTTGTTCGTTCATTTTTGTTTGTTTTTTGGGTTTTTTAATTTTAATCAGTAATGTTTATCTTGTCTGTCTGCCTTTCTTTAGACTTTCTTTTGTAAACATTTAAAGACTGCTTCATGAACAAATTAATGTGTTTGACATTTCCTTGTTCTTGATTGAGAAGCCAAGTGTGTAATGTCCTTTGAGGAAATACAAAAGGAAATGAGGAAAAGCCATCAAGGAAGGACAGAGACCAATTGCTTCTGGGTGACCTAAAATGAATTTAGAATTTATTTTCCCTTCCTGCCACCCTCCCTATATCTAGACAAGCTGTGACCTCTGGGAGTCTGGGAGGAGAATGGAATAGGAATAGGCAAAGGGATATATTTGGGCCAGAAATAAGACTGAATGAAACTTTTTAAAAAGCCTTACAAATGTTTGAAGCATCATTGCAGGGTTTGCAATAGGCACCCCAGAATGAATCATGAATCTTCCTGGGCTGACAGAGATATTCAGTGAGTTGAATGGGGCTCACAGAAATTCAGAAGCATCAGATCTCCATGGTGGCTTTGAACAACTCCTCTTTTCTTTATTTGTTAATAAAAGGAAGAAGGTAGGAAAAAATGTCCCTGAGACCAAAGAATTCTGTCTCTCTTGAATCTCTAGGACAGATTCTGAGCTATTCTCCTTTATGCTATCTCTGATGTCCTGGAATTATTCTTCCTTGGGTGTCTCCAGTGGACCTGGAACCAGCAGGATGATTTTGTAGAACATTCATATAAAGATTTTTCCAAAGGTTAGTTGAATTTATTTTCAGTGCTGAGTGTCCCCTACAGCTTGACTAATGGGGGCATTCAGCATATGCTTCAGTGGCTCTCAATTTTTAGGCTTCTTTTCAGGTCACTAGAAGAGATTGATAAAAGAGAGCAGAAGAAAGCCAGAGGAAAGAAATAGAGAGCAGCCTCCTGGAAGATAATATAAATAGAGCACCAAGTGCTAGTGAAGACAGCCTTTGCTATGGCTTTGCTCTAGAGGAAGGATCTGACCATTCATCTTTAGTGGAAGAACAGCACCAAAGAATAGGAAAATGGCAAGGGGAGGAAGCAAACCAGAGAAAGCCCCAAAACTTTAGGGTAAATTTGCCATAACAATCTTTCAGTGCAGACAAGCTCCCAATCCATGGTGTCTGACATCTGCTGCCAGTGGAAGCTGAGCTCCAGTGTGACTCAGAAGGCTTCAGAGCAGCTCTGTGTGCCTCCTGCACTGACAGGAACTGATTTGGTATGCTCTGCATGTAGAATTTGCTTTTCCAAGAGAGAATGTATACAAGCCTTTTACTGGTAGCAGCTCAAGAACAAAAGTTTAACATAATCTGCTTGACAACAAAAATAAAAAGTCAGGTTTTAGAGTACAAATTAAGTGTTCTTCTCACATGTAGGTAATTTAAACTGTATATAGTGTGGTACATAGAAATATTTATTTAAGCATGGAAAAGTACAATTTTTAATTCATATTTATTTACATGCATATACATCTATATAAGTGTATGCTCAAAAAGTCTGTAGCCGCTTGCTGTGGATCCAAAGGGCTTCCAAATTTAGATTTTAGAGGAAGCTCATCGAAGTTGGAAACATTGAAACAGAGGGCTTGATTTATGATATTTAAAATGACAGAACACACCTGCCTTCAGGCTTCCCAATCCAGTTGTATGCCTGGTACCTGAGTAGGACGGGGCTGCAACAGCATGAGGATAATTAATACAGACTTCATCCTCCAGGGCCCATCGTCTGCCTCCAGGCCCTTGTGACCCAGCAGAAAGAAAAAGCTGATGAAGTCATTTTGTACCAGGTGAGCACAGGAGTGGGCACTCCTCTGGTTTGCAGAGGGCTTTTGGAGGAAGGTTAATTTGTTCTTGTGAGCCCACATGAACCTTTTCTGTCCTGCTGGGTAATTTGGCCTCAGATGGGTGAGATTTGGGACTTCAGTCTTCAGGCTGTTAATACTCTGCAAAGCACTGAGATATGGTTTTGTGTCTCATGAGAGCACACAGCTCTGCTGCTGTTTCCTTTCTGCTCTCCCAGCTGGTGTTGGGGTGCTGGATGGGGTTTGGACTGTGGGGTTTGGGATCTGCTCTGCTCTCCCAGCTGGTGTTGGGGTGCTGGATGGGGTTTGGACTGTGGGGTTTGGGATCTGCTCTGCTCTCCCAGCTGATGTTGGGGTGCTGGATGGGGTTTGGACTGTGGGGTTTGGGATCTGCTCTGCTCTCCCAGCTGGTGTTGGGGTGCTGGATGGGGTTTGGACTGTGGGGTTTGGGATCTGCTCTGCTCTCCCAGCTGGTGTTGGGGTGCTGGATGGGGTTTGGACTGTGGGGTTTGGGATCTGCTCTGCTCTCCCAGCTGGTGTTGGGGTGCTGGATGGGGTTTGGACTGTGGGGTTTGGGATCTGCTCTGCTCTCCCAGCTGGTGTTGGGGTGCTGGATGGGGTTTGGACTGTGGGGTTTGGGATCTGCTCTGCTCTCCCAGCTGGTGTTGGGGTGCTGGATGGGGTTTGGACTGTGGGGTTTGGGATCTGCTCTGCTCTCCCAGCTCCCGGCCTGCACCACGGCACTGGCAGTGTGGGTGGACAAGGGATGGGAATACCAGGGGAATATCTGGGCTGAGTATAAAGTCAGAACAGTTCATAAGAAAGAGAAATGGGCTGTTAACCTGCTTAGAACAGAACCTTGCTTGTATGAAACCTTCTCTGCAGCTCTTGTGTTTTGTCTTTCTCTTGTGTGGCCCGCACAAGGCATTCCCCTGGAGTGGAGAGGTGCTTTCCTTCTGGATAGAGGTACAGGACTGTACAACTTTTGGAGTCAAATTCTGGTTTTGAGGCTCATTTTATGTCAGGGTTGAGAGCAGCTGCTCAGGACTGAGCCCTGCGTGTGGACACAGGTACCAGCAGTTCCCAGCTCAGAAGCACCAGGGCTGGTCTCAGGTGCTGCCGAGCTCTGGTGGTGCAGGCAGTGGGGGCACACTGTGCTCTGGTCCCTGCTGCTCAGCACAAGCCCATCCTGCTGCTGCAGGGCTCAGGAGAGAACACAGGGCAGGGAAAACAGCCCAGCTCTGAAATCAGAGTTATTTACCCTGCCCTGCCAAACAGACCCTGTCACTGGGTGTGAGTGAGGAATGCAGATTATTCAAATTGCTCTTTTATCCTTTCTGATGTAGTCCTTGCCCTTTGCTTTGTCCCATCCCTTTGCACCTGACCATCTTTCAGCCCAAGATAGGGAATCCTTACGTGTCCATGTCCACACCTTGGTTGTGCTGCCGGTGTCAGCTCTGAACATTAATTGACAGCCTTAATAACCAAAATGAACTTTGAATTTGGAGCTGCTTTCATCAGTGCAGTTGGACCAGGTGACCTCCAGAGCCCCTTCCCACTTGATTTATCCTGGGCTGCTCTGGTGGCTGCTGACTGTGGGATTCTCATTTCTTGGCTCAGCTGCCTGGAATGAGAGGAAAAAGATGGATTCTCCTGCAAGGTGATTCCAAGCATGAGCTTACTTAGTTGCTAAGATAGTGGCTAGCAGAAGCAATTTTTACACAGCCAAGGATGCTCCTCCTGGTCAAGGCCCCCAGATCTGTGTCCTCTAGGAAGGTTAAATAATCCCTGTTGTACACTGAGACTTATACTCCAGGGCATGTCCAATTTTTTATACCTAAACAGAGAGTATTACTCTATATAAAAATATGGTGTGGTGCTGTGGTGTGTAGTAGGGACTAGAATAAAACTCAGAGAGCCGACAGGAAACAGATTTTGTTTAAGCTGTGTTCCTGAAATGCAAATTGCAGAAAATGATCAGAATATCTTCATGTAAATTATATTTATACAGATGATCCAGCTTCAGGAGAAAGGGGGAGTTTGGGCAGTGCATAGCACAGACCAGCCAACACCCAAAAACGGCATCAGGGAAGTCAAGTTTAAACTTTATTTTAAGACAGACCATATACCTACATCTTTAGAACAGTTAATTATTCACTGGTGAGAAAAGTGAGAGAAGAAATGGGGAGGCTCTGCACCCAAACAGCAGAGATCCTCAGCTGGCGTGTGGGAGCTCTGAGCTCCAGCCTCTTTCCTCTGAGTTTTATATGGATTAGTGCATTTTTCAGAGGTGAAATGTTTTATCGTGTGCCTTTGCTCACTTTCAGCAATGGCTTCAAGGTTAAGTGATGTGTGGTAGGGCCAGACTGCCAATTCATGATAGAAACGTGGAAAGCTCACATATTCCTAAACCTTTGTGATTGTGAGCTCAAACCTGTATAATTTTTATTTTAAATTACATTAGCTTACTTTCTTTTTTTTTTTAATTTTACCGTTATTGTTGGTGTTTATTGCATACATTCTGAATATTTAATACAAGTAATCTGTTTAATATGCAGGTTATGAATGCCTGCGTTTTTTGCAGGCTTGTAATAATTAATCACAGGAGTAGAAATAGCCCTTCCGCCACTCAGTCCATTGGCCTGGGCTGTGTTGGATTTCAATAAGTAGTTTGTGATCAATAATTCAGTCAAGAAGTTATGACTTCTCCAGGTTTTAATTCAGCCACATAGATTTCTTTGTCACTTTGAATTCTTTGCTTGAGCAATAATTTCGATTTTTAGGATTTTTCTTTAATTATTGTGTGCGGTGTCAGTTGTGTTTCCATAGGCATTTCTCCAGTAAATTGTAACCAAAAAAACATTTATGTGGAAACCTGAGGCAATGGAGTTCTGACTGTGTTAGAAATGCTTTTTGAAGTGTCATATATATGGAATATTTTAGTCTCTTTCAGTCATTTCTGTGATATTTACTGGCAGTTTTATTGGGCTTGAAAAGAGTTGCGAAAATCTGGCACTGTTTCATTTCAGAAACTCATCCCTGATGCTTTTGGATCTCTTAGTAAGTGGGACCTAAACATATGCAGTTAGAAATCCACAGTTTAAATCCTTTTATGATTATGAGCAGTTTGTCTCTATTTCATTAAATCTCAGATATGCTCCCAAGTTTATTTCTGGAACCGCTCTTCCGGAAATATTTAATTTTGGGGGCGCAATGGAGGCAGTTTTTCTCCAATTTGAGATCTTTGTGGATTTCTAGTATTTTTTTATGTCTTTCGATGAGAGTTATATACCTGTGTGTTTTTTAGAGGGACAAATGTGTGTGCAGTGCATCAGGAAAAGGGGAAATTAAAATAAACAGAGGTTTGGGCTTGTTTTGTGTTTCCTCCATGTAAATCTCATATCTTGTATGCAACTCGATTGTATTGGTTTATTCACTTTGCCAAACGGCCCACAAAGTTGTGAATATTTATTTAGTGCTGTTCTTAATCGCTTCTCTAATAGGGAATTATTTGGGTACAATGAAAGACATTTGTAAATGAAGCAGATAAGCCCTTTGGCAGACAAGGAGTGTTTTGTCCAACACAAGAATTCTATTGTCCACTGCTTCAGTTGTCAAGTGCCTGGGGAGCCCAGGATTTATGATGATGTTACAATGGCCCTTTCAGAGGGGACTCTAAGAAGCTGTGAGATTCCGTTCCTCTGCTTTTCAGACTCCCAAATCTTTTTATGGTGCGAGGACAATGCCGGATTCAGCCGCTGCCCCGGCCCGTCTCACATCAGGCATTGTGCAATAATAGCCATAGTGACAATGCCCGGGCTCCTTCCCCCTCCAGCCACATTTCCCCACTGCTTCACTTGGCACTTTGCACAAACTAGCTCTGAAGCCACGGCTTCTTTTGCCCCAAAAAGTCTTGTTAGTCTTGTGTGGTGTAAAGAGCCACTGTGGCAAATCTGTTTGGAGCATTGGAACTGTTTAATGGATTTTTTAAAAGTTTTCTTGTAATTGTAATTGGACTTTGAAACAGCCTTCTGTAAATACAGCAGCAGGGGGGTGGGGGGTGGCTTTTTGCCCTTTGGTAAGCTTTATAAAGTTATTAGAACTACTGAAGGCATATTCCACTGCAGAGAAAATATGAAAACAAAAAATGTTTTACAGTAAATGATAAATGAAATGTAATAGGTACATGAAATGGTAATAGGAAGTAAATAGGTAGCTGATACCTAAATATCAGTTACTCATCTAAAGTCCTCTGTCTTTAGGATGGAAATATTCTCAAAGGATGAGATTCTATATTAGGATTCCATATAGGATTCTATAAGGATGGAAATAGTCTCAAACCAGGTTTTTTATTGAAAATTGACATCTGGGGGAGTTTCTCCTTGCCTGATGTTAACATGAAAATTTATTTACTTTTTAATAATGGTTAATATGGTTAGTGCTACAAAATGGTTAATGCTACAAAAAATATCGGTTGGTAACCCCTGATATTTATCAAAATGCATTGTGATTGAAGAACAGAGGATGTAATTGGCAGTGAAGTTATTATTTATTATCTATGATTCTTTAAGATGCTTTCAGCCCAGCCAGAACTCTGTGGTTCCATGATTGGTCTCTTTGCTGGTGGCCAGGTGGATGCACAGGGAGAAGTTAATGGAGTTGCAGGTCAGGTAGGGACTGACAGTGTCTATTATCAAATCTTCAAAAGAAGAGCTTTAAAAAATGGATGGCAGGGATATTTAAGAGGACATTTTTGATAAGTTCTTATCCAAGCAAATTCAAATGTCCTGGGCATAAAGGAATCTTGAGCTGCAAAGTCATCCATAAAGATGTTGTTTTCTGTAAAGATATTGAACAAATTGTCAAAATGAGGGAGTTTATTCAGTTTCAGTCATTCATATGAATTGTGAATTAGTTCAAAAAGGTGCTTTATGAAAAAAATTACTTGCAAAATGAATATATTTCAAAGTGTCATACATACTTCATAGTGTGAATGTGTGGATTACTTCTACAAACCAAGTACTTTTATATTAGTGGCTCAGTCATCACAGAAGTCATCACTCCACAGAGCTTAACCTTAACAGAATCCACTGTCTAGGAATGTGCTTTTATGGCACTGTATCCCAAATTTTTAAAAGGTATTGAATATATTTGCAGTCATGAGGGACCACAGAAGACATGTGACTTTATTTCTTCCTTTTATGGAGAAAGAGTGAATTATATTTGTGCAATATTGAATATAAAATAGCCAGTCAGTGCCCATTTCCTTTTCAACATTTGTGCTGGGAAATCTGAAATTCTATCTGTGCTGCTGAACAGGGTTTTTTTGCAGTTAAAACTTGATTGTTTTAATGGGGGTGAAAAGTGGGTATAAAATGAAGGATTGATACAGATGAGGTATCTTAAAGTAACAATTAAAGTAATTACAGAAAATTACTCACGTGGATCTATCAGCCCAAATTACAGAGGCTATTTTTCAATAATTAGGCCTAGAAATTTTCAGTTAATAAATTTGGAATAAATAGGGAATCTAGCCTGATTTCCTTGGCTGGAATGGATGTTAGGCCTAGAATTCAGTTAGGGCTGTTTAAATGTCTATCAAGGACTCAAATGAACCTCAGGAATGCAGTGTCTGCACCAGACACTCTTGTAGGTAACAACATATCACACTGAGTATTTTTTTTTCTTGCATTGAGTCAAATTAATTATATTTTATCTATATTTTACCTGTGTGAGAACATTGTCAGGAACACCCAGGATGGTGAAGTATGAAATGATGAGGTGGGAGGATGGCTGCTCTGTGAAATTGTGACCATCCTTAACTTACCAATTTAAATTCAAGACTTGTCATGAGAAATGACTCAGCATGTTTCTTTTTGTTTCTGCTCTCTTTGTCCAGACTGACTCAACTTCCTGCCCTCAACTTCAATTTATGAAAGAATTGTAACCACTGAAAGAGCTTTAGCTGAACTTCTTACAGGCAGAGACACCTTTTACACTTTCTTTTCTTCAGATGTTTTATCTTAAGTATTTTTTCACTACTGTAGTGGTAGTTGTGTATCCTAAAATAATCTACTACCTTTTTTGTCATATTGATAAACCCACTAATTTTCTAATATGCCTTTAGAGCACTTAGAAAAGTTCAAAGCACATCTTGTTGGTAAATGGCATCTGCAGCTATTCCTTTTGTTACTACAGCATGTCTTGTCTTGGATAATGCTGCCAGAACAGACTTTTTCCATAGATAGCACAAAAGAGATGTGAAAGAATTTTGATATACCTCAAGCATTTTAGTTATGGGACACTGTAGTAAAAGTGAGTCTGTTAAATGTTCCAGGCTGAATGGGGCTTGGGATGGTGGGAGGTGTCCCTGCCCATGGCAGGGGTGGCACTGGGTTAGCTTTAAGGTCCTTTCCAAACCTGGATTTCTGTGATTTTAGGTAAAGGCTATTTATTAATTACAAGTAGTACTGTCTTTAGACTCTCTTTAGGCTGCTGTGGTAGTCTATGGGCCAGACTTCAGTTTCCTTTCATTATGGTCCCACCACTGGTTTGGATTTCAAATGGCCTTCTTCTTTGCAGGCAGAGCTGAAGTAGTGGCTGAGTGGCAGCAGAGGGCTGACAGGTATCACAGATCCTGAAGTGGCATTTCAGATGTGTGGAATATGCTACATCAACTGGCAGCAGGTTTCCAGTGGGTGAAGGTAAGTCCTGCATCCAGCCCTGTGATCTCCTGAGGGATGCCAGGGTTCCACAGCTGGGACCTTGTTTCTGCAGTGTCTACAATGTTTGTGCAATGTGGGGAACATTTCTGCAGGCACTGATCCCTCAGAGAGTTTAAGCAGAGCTCCTGGTAGCTCCCAGCTGTAGGACACAGACCATCCTACCACTGTACAGCACACTTTGATAAGGGTTAAGGGATAAGAGGTTTTCAATTCCTTTTGTTGAATTTCTTGTTTAAAACATCAGAGTATCACTTGGAAATTCACAGCAATGGAGCACTAAAGAACAGCAATGTTAAGACTTTTCTGATGTGTATAGGTTTACAGGTGGAAGTGATTAGTCAAACAGGTTCATACTTTCCTTATTTTAGTGTGTGAATGATTAATTATGTTTGGACTCCTTCTCTGGTATTTTGTGCAATACCATTGAGCTCAATACAGCTGCTCAGACTTGGGTTAGGAAAGGAACTTTCTGGTGACCCTTAGGCCTCAGAGAAGGTGGAAAGTGTGGAAGAGTGTGGGAAACTCTAAACCTAAAAGTAGTTGGATCTGCTGCTCTGTTGCCTTTAATTTTTCAAATCCTCTGTGACTTTCAGTTGTGCTGTTGCTGCAATTCCACAGAGGTGAGGATTGCTCACTTACAGGAGTGTCCATTGTTTAACACAGAAACAGATTAGGTGTAATAGATAATAAAAATACAAACACTGTCATTTTTATGGAATCAAAGGCAGGAGCCCACCTGAATTGTGTGGGATAAAAAGTACAATGCCAGAATATTAATGCTCTTTGCCTTGCTGACTCAGTCACAGTTTCTACATTCAATTCACTCAGGTGCTGCTTGACAGATGCTTCATTTCTGTGAAATTTTTTTTGAATTACAGTTATCTCATTTCTGGCAGCCAAATGGACCAACACTTTGACATCCTTGTGAGCAGCTCTATAGGATGTGTGTGGGTGGTGTCCTCAGATCTGGGGAGGGGACTGCAGCTGCCAAGCTGGGTGACACCAGCAGCACTGGGTTTAATTAACTCCTGAGCAAGGGCAGAGCTCAGCATGGCAGATTCCTGTCCTGTCTGAACACAAAAGCCACATTTTACAAACAGTGCTCTGCTCTGGTTCAGATCCATTTTCTCAATGGAACAATTCTAAAGAGGGTTTGGTTTGAAGACTTCCTAACTAGGTTTGAAATCCACTCCTGAGTATCAAGAAGACATAGAGAAAATATCTGAAATTAGTTCTGCATGTCTCTGTTCCATGCACAGTTACATGAATTTTCTCACCACTCTTTTGCCTCTTTTGGCATTTTCTAATATCTCAGTTCATGGTTTAGTTCAGGCCCCTTTATACTCTGCTTATTCTTGACTTCAGAGCTACTTCCAAACAGACTTAATTTTTAGAAATTAAAGGACTGTGAGGAATAAGCTTAAAGGAAAACAACCACTCTCACTAGTGAGACAAGTGAATTTTAACTGGGTCCCTACTCCAGTTTTCTCTGACAAAGTGTAGTGTCTTTTTTTTTTCTGTAGACTTTTTTGCATTTCAGAGTTAAAGCAAATAATTTGTGAAAGAAAGCTTCCTGCAGAGAGACTGTGGGATGTTCCCTCTACTTGGAGTGTGAAGTATCTCCCTGTAAAAGAGGAGGAACAAGAGCTGCTTTTGTTGATTATCATGTAAACCTGTAACTCCATATGCTTCCTAAATTCTCTTCCCTTCTTTTGAAAGATCTTTCTTAAATTACTTCCAGCTGTGCCTATTCAGGAATGCAAATTTCCTGTTACAGTATCTGGATAATGACAAGAGTTGAGAAGGTAAAATATTCATGTGTAACTATTGTTCATGGAACAAAGAGCAGCAGCAAGGCCCTGCTGAGCTGCAGGGGGCTGTGACACAGCTTTGGCTCAGTCACTATGGAAGGTGACCAGTAGCTTCAGGAACTGGGAATATCCTGACTGGACATTTCCTTCCTGTGCTGTTTGGATTTTCTATATTGAATTTCAAGAGAGATTGAGGGTAAGCACAACACATACATTTCCCTATGATTTTATTACTCTTCAAAGCATCCCAGATGAATGAAGGGTCCTCAGGACCCCAGAAAAGAGTACTATGTTAGAATCATAAGATCAGAGAATCACAGAATGGTTTGGGTTGGGACCTCAAAGCCCACCCAGCCCCACCCCTGCCATGGCAGGGACACCTCCCACTGTCCCAGGCTGCTCCCAGCCCCAGTGTCCACCCTGGCCTTGGGCACTGCCAGGGATCCAGGGGCAGCCACAGCTGCTCTGGGAATTCCACCCTGTGCCCACCCTGACAGGGAACAATTCCTTCCCAATATCTGACCTGAATTTCCCCTCTGTCAGTGTGAAGCCCTTGCCCCTTGTTCTGGCACTGCAGCTCCTGATGCTGAGCCCCTCTCCTAGTTCCCTGCAGCCCCCTCAGATCCTGGAATGCTGTGATGAGTTCATCACACGGGATGAGAAACTGAAGTTCACTTCCTGAATATATAAATTAGTACTGTATAATGAATACTTTGCCTGTTTCATATGTAACATTTAATTCTTATGTAGAAAGACCATAATGGGAAAACCAGGCTGTCCCTGATGTATAGAGCAGATCTTGGAAGGAAATTCCTCTATAGTTTTGGTTTTACACAGATGCCACATGGAAAGAAATTTAATTTTCACTTGGAATCCCCCTGTCCTGCATGTTGAACCCAGCCTATATGTCTGAGCAGAGCGTGCCCCTTCCAGCTGCCTGTTTTATCCTTACACCTCTCACTTCGCTTCTCTACAAATATCTGCATCTGTAGGTTTTTAAAACTTGAATTTTGAATTTTCACTGTCAACCCACAGAATATTCACTCAGTGTACTTGCAGGATAAGCTCTTTACATGTATTTTAGGATGGATATTAGTAATCTAAATGAAATAGGCTCATATGTGAGGGCAAAAGCTTTGATTTTAGTAGGATGATGCTCCAAAGTACAGAGAATCCCTAGGTGGCTCTTAAAGAAAGGCCTGAGAGTGAACTGTTAAGAAGAGTTAACTGTCACTTCACATAGTCTGTCCAATGAGATGGAATCTGAATTTATTACTTCTGCTTTGTTGGCTCTCCTTAAGAAGAAAAAGAGCTGAAAAACCTTTGGAAACACTGTTAGGATAATCAGAAGACATATTCTAGTCAAACAGATACCAAAGAATGATTATTTTGTTAGAAATTGCAAAGGCTTCTAAGACATCAAGTGGGGAAATACATTGACACTGCCCTGTCTCTTATGGTTCCAGTACCTCCTAACATGGACATTTCAGATTTTCCTATCTGCTTTTTAATAGCAAATAATTTCCATGTTGCCTTAGAGGAATCTTGAATGTAGAAGAATGCTTAAATGAGTGATTTGTTTTTGGAAACAATGAACTTGTACCTGAGCTGAAATTCAGCTTTTCTTGGCAAAAAGTTTTTTCCAGGTAGAATCCTGAAACAACTGAGTCATCAGAAACTCATCCCTGCATTTTCCAGCTCTCTGGGGAATCCCAACCCTGTCCGTGCTGCAGGGTGGAGCTCTGGAGCAGGATCTGGAGCAGCCTGGCTGGGCTGAGGAAAGAGAAACACTTGAAATCCCCTCCCCACCCTGGATGAGATTCCCTAAGGAATCTGCACTGCACAGGCTGCAGAGATTGGCCAGCAGAGGAGAAAGGGTATTAAAAGATTGATCCTTTGACTGAAAAACTCCCCCAGACTCCAACCACTTATTGGTCAAAATAACCTCAAGTACTTGGAAATTGTGCTCTGATAAAATGAACTTCTGGCCAAAGTTCCAGTTACTTCAAAGGTGAAAAGTGGGAAAGAAAAGATAAATCTGAGACTTTCTGGAACAATTGCAGTGGGAATTTATGGAGAAAACTGTTGTCAGCTTTAACAATAAATACATAAATACACAGTGTGTGTATACATGCATACATATATACATATATATATATATATATACACACAGACATATACCTATATACATACATACATATCTGTGTATATATCTGTTTATATATATAGTTGCTCACTTTGTGTTTTAGTAATGATGATGGTGAGGAGGAGAATAACAGCATATTTAAAATTTATTCTATAGTGTCTCCAAGAAAAAAATACACACAGCCAGGGCTAGAAAAATAAACCCGAGAGAAATCTAAATAGTGTGCCTTTGACATATATGTTACATATGAAAAGATGGCTGTGCACTCTGCCTTTCAAGGTTTCATATGCAATAAAAGCTATTTGAATTAGATGTTAGATTGCTGTTTCAAAAATGGACGTATTCTGTATGCCATAAAATAAATAAAAATTTCGTCTATTTAATTCTTTTGAGGTGTTTAACCCAGCCAATTACTACATTGTTAGTCACAGTTGAAGAAAAACTTCTTAAAGATGTATCTTGCAGGAACACTTGCTGCTGTAACTATGCAGCAGATGCAATCTTATGTGGCTTACCTCATCTGTATAAACACTAATAAAGACACATAAGTAGTGATTGGTAAAATCAAATGGAATGCAAAGGTCTTTCCCTCTCCATTCCTGACAACCTGAATTTGCAACCACTCAGTTACTTTTATTTTAAAATGGCTTTTCAATTACATTCTGCTGCTGTAGGGGAAAGCTTTTTGACAAAGGCATGACATAAACCATTTCTATTGCAGCTCCATCATAGTTCCCACAGCTAAACTAGACTGGACAGTTCATTAAAAAGAAAATTTAATAGTACAAGGTTGTAGGGAAACAATAACAGATTATGACTGGCCTGTGGCAGCCCACTGAATTCATGTCATGGAATAAAAATTATTCCCTTGTCTCATAAATGAAAGTTTGTTCCAAGGTTTTAGGTGAAGTCTCTCCTTCTGTTCCTTTACAGGAAAAAGCTGTCCAGTCTCTGGTCTATAAAAGCAATACTTGCAATTACTGCAGAAGAGTAATGTGGATTTTTCGGGATAGAAAGCACCCATTTGATAATCATTGAATACATAATAATAAACATAACATCAAAGAGAATGGCATAGAACACAACACACTAAACAGATATATTAAAGCAAAAAAAAAAAAAAACCCTCTCAGGGCTGGTCAGGGGCAGGAGGGACAAAATGAGGATGGAGTCAGGACTTGATCCGATTATTTCGTATCTAAGGTACTAACTGCTCTAGGCCAGGTTAAATTTTCTAAATGCAGTGTGCCAAAGCCAAAGTGTTTGTGATTCCATGGCAGTTCTTTCAGGTCCTCTGCTGCTACCTGTGTAACTTCATGTGTGATTTTTTTCTTGCTTGAAGCTGTTCTTAAAGGAGCAACCAAGTTCTAAAGCCTCCCTCTAGATGGGAGTGCATATTTTCCCCAATTTCCTCAGGGTTCCATGGCTCAGATTTTCTGTATAATTCTGGTATGTGTGGCAAGCAGACGGACTCAGACTTTAATGCTGTAATCTGAGTTTCATTATATTGATGCTATAAATTCCTGTCTCAGAAGATATTTCAAAGAATACGGGCTCTGGGATGCATTACTCGTTTCTTTTGGCCAGTAGCCACAGCCTCCTAATGAATTCAATGGGATAACAGGAGACGCCAGGAAAGGGGAAGTCTGAGCCAACATAGCATTTGGAATCAAAAGCAGGACTGACCCTGGAGGGTGTTTTCTGGTTCTGTTTATGAGCATAATCTTCCTTTAGAAACAAGAGACTAAAATACTGAATATTCATGGTCATGGGGTCTGACCCCTGTACTTCTGCACCTTTGTCCCTACTTTTACAGGAGAACTTGGCCATTTGGCCCCCAACTCTCCCTTCTCTCCCCCCAAAATAGGAAAGCAGATTATGTAACCTGCACAGCCTGGCCAGTGTGAGAGGCTCCTGGCTGTCCTGGCTTGGGTTCCTGCCATCAGCTATATTTTGTGAACCAGGGCTGCATTGAAGCAAAAATAACCAATCAACCCAAAGGCTCTGCCTTGACCTCCTGAGCTGCTCTCATACTTTGTTACTGCAGGCAACATGTGTGAGCTGCAGCATGCTGAGGAGAAGATATTCCCTATTTATTCCCGAGAATGTTCTCACACAAACATTTAGCACTCACTAATGAGCTGTTCATCCCAAGGCTGGGAGCCAGCTCCAGCCCTTACTGCTCTGCTGTCCAGTTCTGCCTCCTGTGTCTCCTGTCCCCCTCTGCCATGTGTGAGACCCAGGAGAGAACAGCCCCATCAGCCCAGAAACAAGGCTGATCATCACCCCAAGGACAGCTCAACAAAGACAGTGCTATGCCGTCTCCCAGTAAAGCTGCTGACCCATTGGTTAGCACCCCTCTGCTGCTCCCAGCATCAGCAGAATGACACCAAAGCTGTGTGTTCAACAAATGGAATGGCCACTTTTCTCCTTGTGGGTCTGCAGTCATATGATTCACTTTATATTTAACAAATACAAAACTAAATAAATTGTTTAAGTGGGAAGACTTCCCAGCAAAGAATAGAATGGTAATGACTTTTTAATAACTGTCAGAACCAGCCTCCCAAGCAGGGGCTGGTGCTCTGTTGGGTTAGGGTTATCCAGCTTGCCTCTGCTCCCCTGTTTCCTCTGCACAGCTCAAACGAGGCTGACACACTGCCCTTTGTCCAGCTGAGTGCTTTGCCTCTGAGCAGTTGTGGAGTTACATCCAGGTCTTAGTCTGGGGTCTTTGAAGCCCCCACCAGCTTCATCTGCTGCAGCTTGTTGAGCTCATCTAACCCAAAGGAACAGAAATTAAAAGCCAAGAATGTCCCATTGGGCTGAATTCTAGAGTCTAACCAGGGAATCATCAGTTCAGCCACACTGAGGTCTTATACAAGTTATGTACAGTTAAAAGTGGTGCACAGGAGCTTCCCAGTTTTTGCCTTCTCCTGATAGAAAGGAACCATCATCTGCCTCAGGCAGCTTGAAGCAGGAGGGGTTGGGACCTGATCCCAGAGAAGGCGGGGATGGATCCTTCTCCCTGCACCCAGAGCCATTGCTGTGTGCCTAGCACAGTATTTTCCAGAGCCACTGGTATGTTTGCAAACCTGCTCTTCAGGCTGCACTTTCCCCCCAGCTCTGCAGGGCACATGCCAGCCTGTGTTGCTGTGAAAGGTGATTTTCTGGATGCTGAACAGCACCCTCTGCTCCCTGTGCTGTCTCTGAGCTTTGCACAGCTCCCAGGCTGCAGTGGTTCCACGGCTGAGCCCTGGGGAATTTCCAGCCCTACCACCCTCCTGGAGCTGACTGTCAGGTCTGCCCTCTCCTCTTGTGCTGTCTCCTGGCTGCACAGGTAGCTCACTGTGCATGGACCAGTGCACTTTTATTTTTACCCCTTCATTCCAAATGTACACATAAACCTGCTTGTGTTACAGCACAGAGTCATCCTGAGCTAAACAAAATTCCAAGCAAATCAGGCAATGGCCCCTTGGTCCTTGGATACCTCATTACAGTCAAATAAATGAACCAAACCCAAGCCCTGGACAGGCCAGAAGTGGTGCTGACTCTCCCTAAGAATCCAGCTGGGTCCTGCTGCCTGTGCTGGGAGCTCACTCCAGCTTGGCCATGTCATAAGCAATGGTGACACTGTCCTAAGGGCTTACAAGGTGCTGAAATTTTAACAAGCTCACATTAACATGTGGAAAATTATTTTTTACACTATTTATTTAAGCCCTGATATTAAATAAGCATTTAGTAAGCATTCCTATTGGCAATCTCATGCTTACACCATCATTTGTGTCATGTATTAGAGCTGGGTTTAGTTAAAGCTGTGTTTACAAACATAATACAAGTGCCTGTGTGTGACCTTCATAATTATTTTTCCTGCTTATTTTCTGGATTTGCCATTCCTTGGGTCTGATTCTAAGCTCACTTGCTCAAGCCAGAAGGGGTGCCAAAATTTGCACAAAGAGTTTTAAATTTAAAAAAAAAAAAAATCATGTCAAGTTTTTTATAGCAATGTTTACCCTGTCAGCCATCCACTGGAACAAGAAATATGTCTGTCTGCTCAAAAAGATGTTCCCTGTTCTTGGATGGATCCCCAGATCTAGTTTCTCCAGCTGGTGCCTGTCTGGTGCTTTATTCCCTCTGACCACTGGATTTCCAGGAAGCTATATTTTATTGTCCTTTTGTTCACCCTTGTGAGTTTTTAAGTTGAACACACTGTCTTTGAGTCTTCAAATTGATGAGAAAACAGAGGGTTAGCTTTGCAGACAAGCACTGTGTCATTGTCCTTGGGTAGGATAAAAGGCTCCCTAAGGAAATTCAGATACCAACCCACATGGGTTACTCTTATGCAACATTATCTCATATACCAGAGAGATTTAAAGGAAAAGGGGGTGGGAGTTTTAGCATCACACATAAAGAAAAACATAGCCAAGGAATGAAAAGGAAGGCTTGAAATGGAAAGTTCCATGTTCTTTGCAATGTGAAGCAAAGCAAGATTTGCACCAGCAAGCATCAGAATTTCAATTCTGTGAAGTCTGAGGTACCAGACTAAGCCAGAGAACAAAGTGAGGGTTAGCTAAGCTTGTTCTGAGGGTTAAATCAGTGCTGCTTTTCAGATGAATGCCAAATACCCACAAATTAAGGGGAATCCTTAGCAAAGGTAAATTAATCTGGGGAAAAGAAGCCTCCCAGAACTCATGGGATGATCAACAGATTGCACTAACAATTTTAGCCTGACCAAATTAGAGCTGGAACATAAAGTTAGGTATTTGGGAACTCCACAGAGCTGAGAAAGCCTTGTTTGCCTCGACCAGGGCTGATCAGATTCCCAGAGCAGTGGTGGGAGGCGTTGGAGCTGATGGATGGCCACATACAGAACCTGCTTAACTGCAGCAGCCCAGTCTCCAAGGGCTCCAACATGATGGATTTATGGACTGTTCCATTTTGTGCCCTCTACTGGATCATCAGTCCTGGCTTCTCCATCCCCTTCATCTTGTTCACCATCCACTTGTTTTAGCACTGTAATTTGGCCTTCCAGTTCTCACCAGCCCTCTTGAGCTTAATACATAGAATTTAAAAGCTTTCTATTGACACAACTTCCATTTTCTCTCTCTCTGCACTCCCAGGACTGTCAGCAGTCATTTTAGCTTGGTGCTTATTTCAGCCTGGAAGTCGACATTTCCTTTAATAAAGCTAAAAAGGTCCAAAGTTTTTAAGTATTCAATCCTTCTTACAATAAATGTAGCAAGCACCAATGTTTCTAAAAAGATTATGCTTGGTGACAGACTCTCTCATGTCTCTTTAACATAATAGTTCCTTTTCCAGAAAAAAAAAAAACATAATTACTCCAAGAGCAATTTATTTAATTACTGTTATGGGAGACTTCAAAGGAAATTGGTTGGATTGAAGTAGTGATATCGCCCTGGCAACATTTTGAAAATATCATTTTGGTAGAAAATGTGCTGAATGTAAGGGCATATTTAATGTGGAGGAAAAAAAAATCTAATCCTGTTCTGGTGAATGGAGCTTTCAGTATTTTTATGTGTATGTTTGTACACATATGGCATTTTCTTAATTATTGGTTTCTGGATTTATTTCACTTCTATAAATGGAAATTTCCCCCCCCCACTGGCCTCATATTAAGGTAATTTCATAAAAAAATTAAACTGTTCTCAATCCAGCAATTCTACCAAATGTTAGGTTTTCGTCTTTATTTTCCCCAAACTCATTTTTAAGGGCACTTCAGGGATTTTCATTAATGAGAAAATTGTTATATATGTGGAGGGTGAAGCTTTATCTGACTGGACACAAGTTCATTCACACTCCAGTACTTTTATATTGTCCTGTTGGTTAAAGAAGCCATTGCTGGTGCAGGATGCAGAAATGAGGTTGATGTTGCAGGACATGCAGATACACCCCACCAGACCTGATTGTTGCACTCTTAAGACCAATACTTGTCCCAGCACCAGAGTAATGGTAGCAAAAGATATTTATAGCCTCAAAACCCCTAATGGACTTACAAAATACATCTAATAAAGTTGATTCATAGATTCAGCTGTGAATATCACTAATCTAATTTTTTAAATGCCCATTTTTGGCCAATTTCCCACAACAAACTCTGTGTGAAACTTCAGCTTAGTGTATTTAAAATTTGCTGTTTCTACATGATAACAATGACACCAAACATCATTCCAGCTGTAGCAAGCCACTGCCTTAAATCTATTGTTCTATCACAAGAACAGAACAGAATGAAATGTTTTGCCACCATCATCTGGAATTACAGGTCAGAAATAGTGCCAAACCTGGTCTGGGATGTGTTTGTGATTCATGTGATCAAGAAGGATGTGATGAACAGGTTTAACTCAAAATGAGTTATGCTCATGAAAAATATGCTGAATCATTTATGCTTTTTTTTCCCCTTTAATGGATCAGTTGAATGAAAAGCAAATTTTAATTGCAAGATGACACCAGCCTGTCTTTTTTGTGCTATTTTTTGGTGTTTGTCTTTTTTTGTGCTATTATTGTATTTATTTGTATGCTTAGCATCTCGTTGCATCATCCTAGCACCTGTTGCTGGATTATTTTGGGTTTACAATATAAAGTTGGGAATTATGCCTTAGTCCTTACCACCTATGAACCCTACAAATCCATATAATTCCTCAGATTTGTGTTCAGAGCAGATCAGGAAACCAAAAGGAAGTTGTTTTAATGAAGGTAGTGTTCTGTTTGAGTTTGTGTACTTGGGTTTTTTTAGGTTAAATGGAAATATTCTATGGTGACTAATTACAGCTAGGCGTCTCAGAAAAGACTCATGCAAATATTGTTTTAATTATAATCTTGTGATTTAATGGGTTGCAAATAATAATAGAAATGTGAAGATTTGGTCTTTCCAGCTGTAGCCTCCCATTAGGTACTTAAACAGTGATGGTCTCCTTTATTAGTGCCACTGAGGCTGCTTTAGGAATGTGTTTGAATATTCTGAGGTTGTTATCTTGTGCTTTTGAGTGAAAATTGGTCTCCTCACAGACAATCTCTGCCTAGGCAAAAATTAATTACTGATTCAATTTTTCATTCAGAAGTCTTAAAGTGGCTTTTATGCTCTTTATGGAAGAAATTTGCACTAAACTGGAATGGTTAAGCAAGCTATCAGAAAGAACCTTCCATGGACATGGCTAAAGGATCTGAGCTCTTCCTTCTGCAGCTCCAAGAAAGCTGGGGAAAGGAGAAGGCTTTTGATTGGTAATTTAGCTCTCACCTTTCTCTCTTTAGCAAATGTATTTGTAAAGGGGACTCTCAGTAATTCCCTAACTTGTCGAGTTTTATAAAGATAAATGTTCCAGGGGCTGTAATGTGAACCTCTCTGTATGAGTCATGATGTGGAAGTCCTTCAGCAGGAACTTTCCCGCTTGAGGGAGACAAAACTGAAGGGGACATGGGGATTGAGGAGTCCAGTAGGACTAAATTCAAAGTGAAAGAATGTTTTGTAGAGGAACACACTGGCCACACAAAGACCACCCAGGATGCTTTAATAGTCTGGCATTTGGGCAGCACTGCTGAAGCTGCCTGTGGAAATGAAGCTGTAAGTGCAGAACTACAGACTGAATTTAGATTTCTGCTTGTGTGGGAGCTGCCAGCCCTTCAGCAAGAGGTTACGGATCCAAGCAGAAATGGATTGCTGGCTGGTATTCTGTCTGCATTGGTTTGGGAGCTCAATAGACATGCCTGCAATCATTAGTTTTTGATAGGTTTTCACTCTCTAATCTTGACTTTCTGTCTCATTTCTGGCACAAACCAAAGAGACCATCAGTCACAACAAAGGTGTTATTCAGATATTCATACATATCAGTTCTTAGGGGAAAAAAATATTCAGGGTTAGCTTAGCATGTAAATACAGCATGAGTAGTTGCAAGTAAGTTGATTTTAGTTGTCATTTATGTCCTCCTCAGGCTGTCACTGATATCCACTCACATAATAACAAAATGACTGAGACTAGCATGGGCTGGGCTGCAGCCTCACTGGCCTTGGAGCATCCAGGGAATTATGAGAATTCCAGTTTGTCTGAGAAGCACAAGAACACAATTACTATTTAAAATAAACTCTACCGAAAGCTTAGTCATTACTTGAAAGGACTCTATCAATCACCATGTTCTTTAATAAGACTACCTTTCTTATGCTGGTTGTTTTCCTCTGGAGTTTATGCTTAAAACCAGACAGCCTCTGTCACATTTATCTTAAGTGGATCTCCCCAGGGCAGCAAGTAAATGTAAAACTCTGTTTACAGCCATTTTTCATTTCCCAAGCCTTTTAATATCACTCTCTCAGGCTTATTTCTGTGTCATTCACTCCATAATGTGCTAAGTTGTCTTCCTGCTTTCCCCTGTTTTATATGAGGTACAGCAAGCAGCAATCTTACCCTTCCCCAACGAGCACAAATTAAATCGAAGCTTGGGGAAAATGCCCTCCTACCATGATGAATTCAGAGGTGGATGCTGACAGATAGCACATCACACTGTTCAGGGGGTTATTTCTCTTCCTCTTCCCTGCACAATGACTTCTGTTTTCAAAGTGCCATCATTTTCTGGCTTTGTCTATGGTTTCATAATACTGAGGCTCAAAGCTGATACAGGAAAACATGACTACATTTCAAAAACTCTTCTTTGGAGTAGCTGGGGATTATTTGCTTTAAACAACTCAGTAATCCAATACAGTGACATAAAACATAATTTAAAAATGCAAAGGATTAAGATTTCCTTTCATAGGATTCTACAGAACCCAGAATAAGATTCTACAAAACTTGCTTAGCATTTTTGAAGCAACTTCTATTGTCAAAATGAAAATCACTAGTTCTGTTAAGACTTCACTTCTGTATTTAGTACATACAAATCTTACCATGACCTAGAATTCATCTGTGGTAGGATACCTCTAGAATCTTGGCTGTTTGCTCACCAAATATAAAGTTATACATAAAGTTATATATATACTTATCTCTGCAGAACTGCAGCCTCAAATTCTAATCCTTTACATTGCAGTGTCAAACACAGAACATGAACTGGGGGAGTGTGAGGTTCTCATTATTCAGTGCAATAACTAGGATAATTTTTTTTCCCCCAAGTGTCTTTAAATATGAAGAATTTCCTTTTCTGGACTAAATACTTTTGTCTCATAAGACTAATTATATTTTATGAACGGCACAGAAAACTTGATATCAATTTGCATTCAGATGAGGGCTGTTTGCTGTTCTCTCCAGTGAGACCTGGAATGTTCTAGAGCAAGAGGGATGCAGACCTGTACAGGGGCTCACAGGGAGTTACTGGCTGCTGGTCTGCTTTGGAATCACACACCAGGAAAAAATGAGATTTACCAGCTATGTATACAGCAGGAATGTATAGAGATCAGATCTCTTGTTATCTAAACAAAGCCTTTTACATGATACCAGTGCATATTGGCCTTTACTAAAAAATTCTAGGATGGTTTGGGTTGGAAGGGACCTCAAAGCCCACCTAGTGCCACCTCCCACTGTCCCAGGCTGCTCCAGCCCCAGTGTCCAACCTGGCCTTGGGCACTGCCAGGGATCCAGGGACAGTCACAGTGCCGGGGCCTGCCCACCCTCCCAGGGAACATTTTTTTCCCCTAATATCTGCTCTAAACCTTCTCTCTGTCAGTTGTCCTGTCATTCCACACTCCTGGTGCGTGGTTCCCAGCACACACAGATATACATGACCAGACTCTGGGGCTGGTCACAGGCGTGGAGTCAGTTTGATGTAGAGGGAATCCTTCAGCTTTTAATTCCTCTATTTCACATGGAATGAGTGATGCCCATGATGCTGGCTCTGAGGGAGGGAACTGTGCTGGTGCTGTGTCCCAGTGCTGCCCTGAGAGATGGGGCTTATGTCAGGAAGCAAAAGTCCATCTCCCAGCGAGATGATTTCCTCACTGGAAAGACACAGGAAGCCCCAAGATGCTGGGGTACAGCTGAAAGCTGATGTTGTCTCATCTCCCCATTCAGCTGTTCTTTTAAAGGAGGCCTTGAAAATTTTGACACACCAATGTTGCACCTCCCTTAATTCTGATTAAGGGTAAATTCAGCCTGGTTTCTAGTTCCAGCAGAAAAATGTAATAATCCTAATTTGAGTCTTGTCCAAATTTAGCACACCTAGAATTTAAAATTTCAGCCATTTTCGAGGACTAAATGGTTTATTTGAAGAACTGGCTTTGCCATATGTGTCATTCAACTGAATGTGCTGCAAAGCAGATCTTGATATCATAACATTATTTTGTGTACATAAAATGAGAAGCCCTCTTTTGCACAAGTTTGTCATCAAGTCAGAGCTAAAAACTATACAAAGATGGGTCTGATAATGCAGAACAATTTAAAATAAAAAATTAGCTCTGTGCATTAAGCTAAATGTGCAAGGTACTGATTCCTGGTGTTTTTTCTTGTTCCATAAATAAGGAAAAGACTATCAATTTACTTTTTAATGTAATTTTCTTAAAATGACCAAAGGGAGAGAATAACATTTTGTTAAAGTGGAAAAAAATAAAATTAAATGTTAAATGTGGGAGACTGACTGATTAGGGCTGAATAGCTTTCTGCAACAAGAACTTGTATCCTTCAAAAATCTATTCTTATTAGTGTACACCAAATTTCTTGAAAATTGGTAGGCATCAGGGGTTTGCATGGAGCAATCAGCAGGAGGACAAAGATCCATGGCAGGCTGAACTCCTCCCACACTCATCAGTGCACAGGAGGAATGAAACCCTCGTGCACAGAACTCTTCCACATCCCTCACCTCGTGCATTTTATTAAAAACTCCCAAGACAGTTACATTTGTGGTATGCCCTAAAGATTAACCATTGGGACTCGACTGATTGTCACATCTGGAGATCTGGTCCCCACCTGCTTTCCATGGGAGCTGCTTGTTCTCCATTAGTCCATGGAAGTTGCAGTGTCTGGGGAAGGGACACACTCCGTGCTGAGCACTGAGGTTCAACTGTGCAGTGGGAGCCCTGGAGCTGCTCAAAACAGCCCATCTCAAAGGCAGGAACCTGTCCAGGCTCTGGGGAGCTTGGCAGAGCCTGATCCCATGGGGAAAGGTCCCAGACCAGCTGGGGACTTCACCTGGTCACTGCAGGTCCCTCCCTGCCTCCCAGGGCTCCTCCAGCTGTACCCCACCTCCACCCCCCTGCCCAAAACTCAGGCACTCTCAACTCCAGTACTAATATGATCCAATATTTATTCTGTCATTAAAAAGCTATTCATTTCCTTGTCTGATGATAAAATTGTAGCAGAATAAATCCTTCATCTTTTTCAACTAATTCTAATTACAGCTAAAATCTCATTTAGATTGGGAGTTTGCTATATTTGCTTGCTCCTTTTGCAAAACATTTCAGAACATAATCATCCATTATTATATTGCAACACTGTGATCTTGGCTGCATTCTGCCAAGTGTCTTCCTGAGAACAACTGCTATTTTAATGCATCATCCAGAAGTTATGGCCTAGACAAATCAGAAAAAATTGTTTAGTCTATTATGATTTGGCATATGGTCATTTAACAGCACACAGGAAATCATTGTGAACACTAGGGAGTATTGTTGCTATAAAAATAATGAAAGGAATTTAAAGTTGGCTAGACTTCACTTCCGCCACTGCTCTTGTCATTGAAATCATCTCTGCTGCCTCTTCATTTTTTGTTGTTGATATCTTGGAACAGTCATTCTGATCTGTGTGAAGCTGTGTGGAGCACACTGACTTTGCAGAGTGATTGCTTGCAACTATGGTTTCCACGTGGACATGAATATATTATTTTTCAGGTGTTGTGTTCTTGATTGAATTCTTAGATGAACAGCATATTTTCATTATGAATATCGATGGGTGTTATTTTCTAACAGTCAAAGAACAAACTTTTCTTCTGTTAAAATTGAAACTGGTGAGGTCTGCATTAACAACTACAAGCACACAGCCCAGGCAAGCTGTCTGTGCAGCTAGGAATGCCCAGCAGGCCTGTTCTCCCAGTTATTTAGGAACATACTTTATTTCCATGCATACATTTTGGTATACACCTCCCCATGCAGGTTGTTTTTCAGAGTGTGGACAAGACTTTAAAAATATTTCTCTGTCCTGCATGCTTCAAATGATATTCAGGGATTTCACTGCATTCATGTGCCTTGCTGATGAGATCAGACCTTGTGTGGTGGCTGCTTAACTCTTGCTCACCCTTTACCCTGACAACACTGTTATTCAATACCAAAATTGCCAACATTTGTTTATATACAGTTCAAAGATATTAATGGAATTCATGCTTTTGAGTAAATGTCCATCTTGGTTCAGCCAGAGCAGTCTGAGACTTCCTTCCCAGGGCCAGCTCCGAGCTCTGCTCTGGCCAGGGACAGCACCCAGGGAGCGGCTGGAGCCGGGCCAGGGCAGGCTCAGGTTGGATTTTAGGGAAAGGTTCTGCTCCCCCAGAGGGTGCTGGCACTGCCCAGGCTCCCCAGGGAATGGTCCCGGCCCCGAGGCTGCCGCAGCTCCAGGAGCGTTCGGACAGCGCTGCCAGGGATGCACAGGGGGATTGCTGGGGGTTCTGCAGGGACAGGGGCTGCAGCCAGCATCCCTGGGGGTCCCTCACACTCAGGATATGAGATGATTCCATGAAACTTGGAATCCACTATGCTCAAGGAAGTGGGAAACAGCTTTTCTTACAGATTTGTTAGGAAAATTCGGGATTTCAAAATGATATGTTGCACAATTCTGTAAACAGTAATGTTAAAAAAATCAGGATATTTGTGGTGATTACCCCAGCCAGCAAGTGAGCACCACACAGGCACTGCTCACTCCCTGCTCCTCCCCAGGAATGGGGCAGAGATTTGGGAGAGTAAAAGTGAGAAAACTCATGGGTTGAGATAAAGACACTTTAATAGGACAGAAAAGGAAGAAAATAGTGATAACAAAGAGGAAAGATTTTGAATATACAAAACAAGTGATGCCCACTGCAGTTCCTCACCACTCACAGACTTCTGCCTGGCCAACTCCTGAGAGACCCCTGGCCAGCTCCCCCCGGTTTATGTGCTGAGCACAGGGAAATGTCTGGAATATCCCTCTGGCCAGGTTGGGTCCCTTGTCCCGGCTGTGGCCACTCCTGGTCCTTGGTGCCTCCCCTGCAGCCTGCTGAATGCTGAAAAGTCCTTGACTCAGTGTAAGCAATGCTCAGCACCAACTCACACTTCAGTGTGTTATCAGCATCACTCTCTTCCTAAATCCAAAACACCCACTGGAGCAGCTACCAGGAGGAAGGTTAACTCTATCCCAGCCAAAAGCACAGTGTTGCAGTTTGGTCAACTGCCCACTGAGACTGGTTTTGCTGCACTTGAGGATTGTAATATATGGGCAGAGATACCCAAATGCCTCAAAGATTGTGACTTTTTAAAAAAGGCTGCAAGCATTCATGGCAAATGAGTCTGACAAATCTGTGCAGTGCCCAAATCCAAGTGCTGCACACAGAGTTTTCAGATGCTAACTGGAGCAGCAGTCCAGCAGCTGCAACAATTGCCATCCTCACATCTGTGTTGCAAACTCTCAGGATTATGAGGTATTTTCCCCCAAGATAAAAATGAATTGCTTTATAAATGGTTTTGCTGTTTTTTCATGTTTTCTGCTTGGAGTAGAAGGAAACTGTAGGCTTTCAGCAGCTGAGTTAATGTTGAAATGTTTGAAATGTTTTAAGTAGATTATTTGGAAAATAAAGGAGGAAAAATAGGAGATTTGGGTGTGGTTTTTTGTTTGTTTGTTTGTTTGTTTTGTTAATGTTACTACTTCATTTTTTAAATTATTTTTATTTTAGCTTTAAGAACATCTTGTGCACCTTGTCTTTTAGAATTCAGGTACTTCAACAAAATCCAGACTGTAGCTGGTTTAAATTTCAGTAATTTCACAGCCTTCTGTGGAAGCCTGTTGATTTATGCTATTTTAGGTTGTCTGAGGAAAAGACTCAGAGATTTTACTGCTGGAGTGAACATGATGTGAGCAAGCAGAGCATGAACTCCAGGAGGGGAGAAGGGACATGAAGGAGGCTGGGGACACTTAATTGTAGGTCCAGCTTTCCTGGCAGCCTGTCTTACCTGGGCATCACTTCCTAAAGAGCCAGCTTGGCACTGCTGTTAGCACTGAGCCCTTGGTCTTTGTAACCCAGACCAGAAACAATGACTACAGATGGCTTTAGGGACTTGTTTTTAATCCAAGTGAGACCTGGCCCAGCCTGAATCCCCCTGCCCTGGGCTGAGCCAGCGTGGGCAGCAGGGCAGGGGGGATTCTGCCCCTCTGCCCCTCAGGTGAGACCTCACCTGCAGAGCTGCCCCAGCCCTGGGCCAGCACAGCAAGGAGCTGGAGCTGCTGGAGAGAGCCCAGAGGAGGCAGCAGGATGAGCAGAGGATGGAGCAGCTGTGCTGGGAGGAAAGGCTGGGTGAGCTGGAATTGTTCACCTGCAGAGGAGAAGCTTTGGGCTGAGCTCAGGGTGGCCTTGCAGGGCCTGAAGGAGCTGCAGGAAAGATGGACAGAGACAATTGGCAAGGGCTGGAGGGACAGGAGCCAGGGAATGGCTCCCAGTGCCAGAGGGCAGGAATGGATGGGATATTGGGAAGGAATTGTTCCCTGGCAGGGTGGGCAGGCCCTGGCACAGGGTGGAATTCCCAGAGCAGCTGTGGCTGCCCCTGGATCCCTGGCAGTGCCCAAGGCCAGGTTGGACACTGGGGCTGGAGCAGCCTGGGACAGTGGGAGGTGTCCCTGCCATGGTGGCAGGGGTGGCACTGGGTGGGATTTATGATCCATTCCAGCTCAAACCATGCTGAGATTATGGGATTCTCTGAAGTGGTGAATGAGAGAGAATAGTTTTCCTTAGCTTGAAGACATGGAACATTGCTGCTTCATCCATGTACACAGACATACAGAGGGTAAAACAGAATATAACAATTATTGCTTTAAATCCCTGATAGTAAGTAAGTATGCATCTGTGATTAACATTTTGTTTCCAGCACTTCACACTTGAATAGCTGATAATAAGCAGTGTGTGTATCAGCTTGGCTCTGCCATTCTGGTTAAGCAGCTTTACAAAGTGTTTACTGGTTTACATAATAGTATTGAGGAGTTGAAGAAGGGTGAGGGGATTTATTTACTTATCTCTGTACCTGAGATCATTCTGTGATGCTAATGATGAATGTCAGTGAGTTTAATTTTCAAATGCACCCCAAATCTATTAACATAAGCAGTTTATTTACAGGTTTATTATTATTTACACAGCAGGTTTAGAAACGCCCAACTGTCCAGGAATATCTTCCTATTCCATGTTTGGAGTATGTAGGTGCTTTATAACATTCCAGGAGCTTAATCCCATCTAACTGCTGCACGTGAATGATCCCTGAAGCACAAATCCCATAGCTTTTTTTTTTTTTTTTTTCACTGTGCAAAGCTGGGTGCAAAACAAGTGTCCAAAATAGTTGAAATCTCAGTTTTCACACCCTGTAAGTCTTACTTTTTTTTTAACTGCTCAGCAAGATGGAGACATGAAATAGAAACCACAGACCTAATGCTCTACACATACACATTGTGTCCAAATAAAAGCATTTTCATGATCAAAATTATAGGGATTGTTTTCTTTTTTATGTCTTCCATGCTGGTGTGAGTAATCTGTAATGTGTCATCATGTAACGATAGGAAAAAGTCAAATGGATACAACAAATCTATTTAATAAATATGCTTGGGAAAGCTAGAGTATATTTGCATCTATGTGTGAGAATTTAATTTCACTCATTATGCTTGAGCTAGTTTTGTGCTGTAATTGAAGTGGTTTCAGTTTTTAGTAAAATAAAATTGAAAGCTGATCTTTTTTTGAGGAAATAAACCCAAATATTTAATTCCTTATTCATGAACCCCTGTCAGCCAATGTATTTTTATGTAACTGTAAAAGGGATGTGGAAGGAGGACATGACTGCTTAGGATGTGAGAAAGACAATCCCAAATGTGTGGGTTTGGGACTGAGATGAGTGAGATACTTGTCTGTGGCTGGAGTTACAGAATGTGCTGTAGCGTCAAGCTTTTGTCTATATTCACTTTTTGTCTGCTGAAAATACCATTAAGGTCTCCTTATTTCACATTTGAAAATCATTCTGTTTCACAACTAATGGTAGCACATACTTATACATTTGCCTTTATAAATATGATTGTTTTCAGTATCTTGCAGAAAAGTAAGGTGAATCACACCAAAAACTAAACCAAGCATTGTAGAGACCTTGTGAAATTTGTTGTTGTGTAAAGATTCAAGGGGAATATGTTGGAATATATTCCAATATACAGGATAAGTGAAAGTGGCCTTTGTGGTAGATTGAGGGCTGTAATTATACAGGGATTCCCTGTATCATGCAATTTCTCTCTCAAATATTAAATCTGACCTAGTGTTTGAAGAAGTATTAGTGGGAGTAGGAGATCAATGTACTTCTGGTAACTTGACACCCAGGGAAAGTAGAAACAAACAGTTACATCAATTGTTATACTGTCAGAAATATCCGAATGTATTTTTATTGGTTTGTGGCAGTTTTTGAGCCCAGCACAGAGCAGCACACTGGCAATCAGTGTCAATGGTGCCTTGATCCTCAGAGGTGCTTCCAGGGTCTAAATCTAAACTGGGCTCCTTGGAGCTCTGCCAGCCCCTGCTCCTGCCCAGGAAAAACAGAGGTGGTTATATTCAGCACAAGGATCTGTTGGACATTAAAGGGCTGGTGGAGAAATACTGCATTCCTGAGAAGTCTTGGGATCTCCCTTATATCTGGACCTCTGCCTTAGCAACTTGTATCTAAGGCTTTTATCTAAGCTCCAGAGGGGGATTAGGTCTAAATTAGGTATTTCTACAGTTACCTTGCATCTTGGGCTAAATCTATTTGAAAGGATCATGAGAAAATATGATTCCCTATCTATCTTTTAACTTCCAGCTACTGAGTGGCCAAACCAGCCAGCCAGGAGATTCTGCAAGGTGGCAGCTCTGTGTAGCAAATCTGCTCATTACTCGGGATTTCATCAGTATTGATGTATTTATTTTAATCTTCTTATCTTGATATTTACCAAGGAAGATCTAGTTTTGTTTTGCTAAATAAAAAACTCTACCACATCCTCAAGGAATTGACTATTTTTTCCATTTTCCCTTCTTGCAGGAACTGAGTTGGGAAGCTGCAGAGTATTAAGGTGATGTGTTTAATGCATGGTGCCATCCTATGTGCACAAGGGTTGGTCTGAAACTCCTCAGTGGCCCCAGACTTTCTGGCTTCCAAGGCAGAAGGGGTAGAATCTCAGATACTCCTGTGCCTACACAGTAACCAAAAATGAAGGAGCACCATTGTTTACACGCTGCTCTCCTGTGCCTGGGGGTGCTGTGCTACAACCAGGCCCTGGCCACCGAGAGGCTCAGCCATGCCAGGCCCTCGCTGCACGGGCACCTCGAGAAGGGCAAGGAGGGACAAGTCCTGCACCGCTCCAAGAGAGGCTGGGTGTGGAACCAGTTCTTTGTTATAGAGGAGTACACGGGGCCAGATCCTGTGCTGGTAGGAAGGGTAAGAAAAAATCCCTTTTTCAGCCATTGATTAATATTCTTAATTTTTATTATTTTTTGAGGGGGTTTTGTAGGTTTTGTTTGTTTTGCTTTTGCCTTCATGCTGTATAAGCTGCTTCTTCATTTTCTGGTAGCTCAGTTTAGGTGCTAAGCAAAATACTACCTAAGTCAATACAAATATTTCCATTGACCTCAGCAGTCCTTGAAGCAAGGTATGCAGGCTGTTACTCAGCAAAACAGCAAGAACAACACCAACAACTTGAGCAAAAATAAGTCTCAACCCAGCAGCTGAGTAAAATATGTATCTTTTTATCTTCTCATTTTCAGATTATCAGTAAAATTAAAGATATTGAGGGCTATGTATAGAGGGAGGCAAATATCTGTGTACACATGTGTATGTACACACATCCTGGACTGACTTTTTATTCTGCTACTGAGTAACACTAGTAAAACATAAACATATAAATAAACCAGTATATTTGCCAGTTTCTAAATGGGCAGCAGAATGGTGTTGACTTAACCCCAGCACAAAAAAGAGTGGGGAAACAGGATCAATGTCAGAAAATACCATGCTGGGTATTCTGGTTTAAAATTGTGCAATTTCTAGCTATCAATATAAAGTCAATAAATCTGTAATTTGGCTCAATGCTTCCCTCATTCATCAAACTGAAGTTTTGTTGTGGCATAATAATGTTTAGTAAGCACTTGTTGCTTCTCTTATATTAGAGAGGGTGTAATTAAAAACTAGCTGGCAGTCACAGAATCACACAGAATCCCAGGATCACTGATGCTGGAAAAGCCCTCCCATCCCATGGAGCCCCAGCCGTGCCCCATCCCCACCTTGTCCCCAGCCCAGAGCTCTGGGTGCCACCTCCAGCCCTTCCTGGGACACCTCCAGGGATGGACACTCCAAACCTCCTTGGGCAGCCCCTGCCAATCCCTGAGCACCCTTTCCATGGGGAAATTCCTGCTGCTGTCCCCCCTGAGCCTGCCCTGGCCAGCCTGAGGCCGTTCCCTCTGCTCCTGTCCCTGTTCCCTGGAGCAGATCCCAAATCCCCCCTGGCTGTCCCCTCCTGTCAGGGACTTGTGCAGAGCCACAGGGTCCCCCCTGAACCTCCTTTTCTCCAGGCTGAGCCCCTTTCCAGCTCCCTCAGCCCCTCCTGGGGCTCCAGCCCCTTCCCCAGCTCCGTTCCCTTCCCTGGACTCGCTCCAGCCCCTCCAGGGCTTTTGTTCAGAATTTAAAGGCCCAGAACAGGACACAACCCTCAAGGTGTGGCCATAGCAGTGCCATCACAGGGAAAGTCACTGCCCCGGTCCTGCTGGCCACATTGTACTTGCTACAAGCCAGGGTGCCCTTGGCCTTCTTGCACACCTGGGAACATCTGGGCTCACTCATTTATCACTTAACTCATCCCATTTGTCATTTAACAGCTTTTTACATGCAACCCAGTAGAGCATGATTCATTGAAGTGTAAAAATCTTTGTAAAAATTACTTGTCCCATCAACTTCATTTGAATAAAGAACCTGGTATAAGTATCTTTTTGTGTATTCTCCTCCTTAAATCTGAAATTTTGGGTTTAGCAGTGCCCTGCATATGGCAGGAGGCCGGTCTGGGCTGGCACTGCCCTGGATGTAGGGTACACATGGTTACAGCATGTCCCTGAGCATGGATTATCACCTGTGGAAGCCACAGTTGAAAACTGTAAAATGATAGCAATTTCCTGCACTTCTTTGTTTCATAAGTACATCCAGGAAATGTGTGCTCCTTTGTTAAGGTGTGTCTGTTTCTCCTTTTGTAGCTTCATTCAGATATTGATTCTGGAGATGGAAACATTAAATACATTCTCTCAGGTGAAGGAGCAGGAATCATTTTTGTTATTGATGACAAATCAGGGAACATCCATGCAACCAAGACACTGGATCGGGAGGAGCGAGCTCAGTACACCCTGACCGCTCAGGCTGTGGACAGGAACACGAACAGACCTTTGGAACCCCCTTCTGAATTCATTGTCAAAGTTCAAGACATAAATGACAACCCACCCGAGTTTCTCCATGAAAACTACCATGCCAATGTGCCGGAGAGATCAAATGTAGGTGAGTACTCAGAAAGGCACTGTCAGGACATCTCAGCATTGTTTCATTCTTATTGTCAAGGATTTGGGGAAGTAAATTTTACTTTGTGTTCAGCCAGTGATCCACTTGATGTATTTAATCTGCTGCCCAAATCAAACCCTGCACAGCTCCTAACTGGGCAATGTTCCTAGAACAGAATTACTTTTCCTCCTAGAAAGGAGCATAAGAGTCCCCTGGAATTTATGGAATATGAAACCTCTGGGGTAAACACGAAGATCATTCCTTTGGCAGAGTTGTGTAATAAAGCAGGGAAGTTTCTGTCTCACCATCTATTCCATTTGCATCTCCTGTTTGAGCTTCTGTCTGTCTCAGAGATTTCTATAGGAATGATATGTCTGAAACTTAATGAGAAAAATGTAAAGGAAAACTCTATTATTTGTCTAACGACAAAAGCAACATAAGGCTTAAACTACTTACGGGAAAAACTGTAACGGTGCAGAGTGACTGCTGACTTTTATATCTTCGCTGGTCAAAACATTATTCCACATCACAGCTGGTGACAAATCTTTTTTGATCATACAAGTATGTTTTGTCACATAGAAATTGTCAAGTAATTTTGGTTTTCATTTATCAAACGTGGAAATAAAAACTTTTAGGAATAGCTCTGTTGTGTGACTGAAAGAATCTCTGCATGGTCCTTCCAGACGTGTTTGCCTCTGACTGTCCCTCCTGTGTTTGCTGTCCATTTTTAGGTACATCAGTTATTCAGGTAACAGCTTCAGATGCTGATGATCCTACCTATGGGAACAGTGCCAAACTGGTTTACAGTATCCTTGAAGGTCAGCCCTACTTCTCGGTGGAGGCTCAAACAGGTATTAAACCGTTTCTTGGAGTGGCACCTCATGACCAGAGTGCATCAAAGTGAACTGAATGTACTGACTGGGTGCAGCTGCTGATGTGTCTGAGCAAAGCTTCCTGCTCTGCTGCAGGCTGGTCTCCGGCATTTGCTGGAGCTGCTACACCAGAAAGTTGCTTCTATTTCTATGTGTTCTGTATGCTGTGATGATTGAAAGGCCGTTTCTGTGCTCAGCTGTAATTCTCCAGGCCTGTCCTCTGTGTGAAGTATTAGAGCTGCTTTCCTCACAGCAATGCTCAGGGGAAGCAGAACTCCCCCATCACTGCAAATATTGCTGTGTTTGATGCACTGCAAGTGCAGCAGCCAGGTTTTCATTAAATCTGTGCGTGCCACCTTCCTTTGTGTCTGCAGGAATCATCAGAACTGCCCTTCCCAACATGGACAGAGAAGCCAAGGAGGAGTACCACGTGGTGATACAGGCCAAGGACATGGGAGGACACATGGGAGGCCTCTCAGGGACAACCAAAGTGACAATTACACTTACAGATGTCAATGACAACCCACCAAAGTTCCCACAGAGTGAGTGCCAACAAAATCCTTCTCCATCTTCTGCCAGGACCCATGTTTATGAAGTATCAGACACACACAAGGATTGAGGAGGCAGTAACGGATGGATTACTGCAGCACACATGAATAAAGAAGTCTTAGTCACTCATTTTTTTGCTGGTAACATACGGAACTTTAGTGTCTGGATTATTTGCTTTGTGTTGCAAAGTGAGACACTTTTAGGGCCAGGATTAAATTGCAAAGATTCTTGACCCTACACTTCATTTTTGAAGCTACTGGGCCATGCTGTATAACTTATATGAGCAGACAGACAGACATATATATGCAGATATTCTTCAAGACTCATATTTGCCATGGCAAAACAAACTAAAATTAGCACAATTACATTTTTTGAATTGTTAAAGTGTATTAATGGAGGTCAAATACAGCAATTTTTTTTGCACCTTCATTTACTTTTCACACATAAAATTAATCAGGGTTGACATTACCAGACTCAGCCTTCACAGCTGGATGGAGGTACATTAATGAACCCACACATCTGTTCTTCAGTTCATGTCTGTGTGGGTTTGGGGTTTTTTGAGAGCAGTACAGATACCATCTCAGCCCATTGTGTTTCTGCTCTGAGCAGCACTTCTGACCCTGACACGTCCTGGCTGTGGCCATCTCTCTAACAGCTCTCACAGCTCTTCTTCCAATGCTGCAGCTCCCTGGCTCCTCATGCAAGAGCTGAATGTAAAAATCTGTGTCAGCATTATCTACCCTTCAAAAAGAAAAGGATTAAATCCTAAAAAAATCAGGTCTTACTTACCTTACAAACAAGCCTTTCACTCCACATCATAACCTGAGACACCAGGATACAATATTTTGTTAATGCTGATGGATTTCTCTCCATGAATTTAAGCCCCTTTACTGAGTGTTTTGCAAGAACATTTGAAATTATCAGAAATGCCCAAAAGCAGTTCCTCTACTCAATCATTCACCCCCAGGTTAAATCTGAATTGGGAATGCTTTGTAACTCAAAACTAAGGTTTAGCTGTCTGTATAAACAGCCACATGATTGATATTTTTATTCTTTTTTTCTCTTTTTTTTTTCAATGTTCATTTCTCAAGCTGTTAATGAGTTATGTGCTTAAATTTTGGGTTCTTTGGGGCTGGATTTAATGACTTATTTCAGTGATATATGGCAATTGTTTTATGAGTAATGAGCCAAGTCCCTGCCTGGTGTAAGTCTTCTGATGTTCCCAAGGATGCCCGTGAAGCAAAAAAGAGCAATTACAAAGGAAAGTAAATTATTTTATTTTATTTTATTTTATTTTATTTTATTTTATTTTATCAACATCTTTTTTTTTCCCCTCCCCAACTTATTACTGGTGATGATGTGGGAGAAAATGACGACATAGATTGATATATTTAGCATCAGATTATGTTATCTGAACTCTGGAGGGGGTTGGGAAAGTTCTGGAATCAATAGTGGCTGAAGGACAACTGTTGGAGACAGATTTTTCCAGGAGCAGTGTTGCTGTTCTCTGGTGTCCCTAAATACCCAGGGAAACACCTGTGGGATGTTTGGGGATGATTTTCCTACTGGAGCTTGCTTTGGGAAAACCATTTCTTGTTTGGCATGAAATCACATAAAAATTGGTGCATATTGTCTGTGGTGTGAATTTTTAATAATCATTGTTGCTCTAAATTCACACTCCTAATTCAAGACATAGAAAGCAGAAGATTTATACTTTAGCCAGCACAGCAGACAGGATTTATCCAATTCACTGTATATAATTTCTGGCTCTTGAACGAATGGGCAGAAATGAGAAAAGGAGGTGAAGGTTTTACCGTGAGTCATGTGAGAGAGAGTTTTCCTTCTGTTTTTGAAATGCCATCTCTGCTATTGATGGTTACCTTGATGCCACAACAATTTCCACATTCTGGGTTATTAGTTGTCCTTTTAAGCCCCTCCCTGAGCAGAGGGGCAACAGGAAGGAGGTCATGTCCTATACATTATCCATGTGGGTTAAGGTTTCACAGCTGACGTGCTTCTCAAAGCTCTTCAGAACAGAACAGAACAGAACAGAACAGAACAGAACAGAACAGAACAAAACAGAACAGAACATTCCTTCAGGGGCATGAAATCACCAAAAATCGCTGGGGTTATTCGGAGCTCCCAAGTTGAAAGAGCAAACAGACAAGTGGGGAGCAGCCTGCTCACTCAGGCACTTGCCTGTTCTCCTCTTCTCCCTGCCCAGGTGTGTACCAGATGTCAGTGTCGGAAGCGGCTGTCCCAGGAGAGGAAGTGGGGAGAGTGAAGGCCAAAGATCCTGACATTGGGGAGAATGGCTTGGTGGCTTACAGTATCATTGATGGAGATGGAATGGACATGTTTGAAATCACCACGGATTATGAGACGCAGGAAGGGGTTGTGAAGCTTAAGAAGGTGAGTGATGCCTACTGCTATTCAGTGTTCTTTGTTGCTGACAGAATATTTGGTAATAATGGTTTACCACCTAAGCTAAAATATTAGTAAATGCAAATTTCACTTAATTAATTTCTCAAGGTGTGATTAACTCTTAATATTCCATTTCCCCATTAGCTGAATTGGAATGGAAGAAAATAACCAAGAAGAGTTACATAAATACTGTACAGTGGATTAATTGCACAAACTAAATGAATTCATAATAAAAAGTCACGGTAAAATACGATGCCATCAGCTCCATTGTTAATGAAGTTTTGCCTAGTGCTGATAAGTAGCAGACATTCACTGTTGCTTTATGTTCAGTCTGAAAAGCCTCATGACCTATAGTTTGAATTCTTCAGCTGTGCATTGTCCACAACAGTGTTCTGAAGGAGTCACAGGCTATGGGAAAAGCAGCAGAAGGGATTTCTCACACAGCCTGTTAGCGGGAGCTTTGAAAGTGTTATCAAATTAATTTTAAATTGCAAATTACAGAAGATAAATCTTATTATTATGGAAGCGTTATAGTTTTGCCCTTTGTATCTTTAGAGCTATTTATCTCTCTTGGAGATAATCAGAACTAACATGAGAAGGCCTGGGCAACTTCTGGTCAGCCCTGCCCTGCCCTTTGGGGCAGTCCATCAGGAAAAGACCCAGAGGTTTCCTGCTCAAAACTGCCCAGGTTCAATTTCTGTCTCTGTTTTAGAGGTGGGAATGGATTTTTTGTGTGTTTTGAAATGTGGGTGAGCTGTCAGTCCACCCAGTCTCTGGTGCTAACATACTTTGTGAATTGTGGTTGGCACCTGTGTGATCATTTTGAGGTACAACCCTGCAGCTACTTCATGCCAATGCAGGCACAGAGGCGCTGTGTCCTTGATCAGGCTCCCAAAAGGATTTGTCCCAAGGGGCTTTATTTCACCTTCCCTTTGGAAAGTGTTATGAGTTCTGTAGTTGGAGAGACCTGAACAAAAGAAAGCACTGCAAGCCATTTTCATCTTTTCTCCACTACCTAAATAATTTAACTTATCTCTGTGCTATCTCATGGTGCATCCAGGAGCACTTCAAACCACATCCACATGGAATGCCTGCCAGCCTGGCTTTATGCCAGGCATCTTGTGGGAGCCCCTTTCCCATCCCTCGCACTTTTGTGCTGCCTGGAGGGCTGCATGGAGACAGGGTTAATTTTCCCAGCACAGATGCTTTCCTCAGTGATAGAGCAAGCAAGAGTAAGACCAGGACTCTGTGGTGATATTTTGAGTACCTTCCTATGCTGCTTCATACATAGAATGTAGCTCCTTCCATTTGAGTCTTTATGTTTTTAAATACACACATTTCAGTTCAAGCTTGTTGACAGATGCTCACATTTGTTTGATGTCATTGGACACTAGGGTGCTGCCTGCTGCCCTTACAGCCTGGTTTCCCTGACTCTGGAATGCACTGTCTTCTTGTTTCTCACAGACCTTAGATTATGAAACCAAAAAGTCCTACAGCCTGAAGGTGGAGGCAGCCAATGTGCACATTGACCCTAAGTTCATCAGCAATGGGCCCTTCAAGGACACGGTGACAGTGAAAATAGCAGTGGAAGATGCTGATGAGCCACCGGTGTTTTTGAAGCCAAGTTACATTTTTGAAGTACAGGAAAATGCAGCAACTGGTACTGTGGTTGGAAAAGTACATGCCAAAGATCCTGATGCTGCCAACAGTGCCATAAGGTTTGCTGCATTTCCTGTTTCCTTCTGAGCATTAGCTTTTGGAATTGCTAGGCACGTTCTGAAGATAGTGCAACAGATCTACAGACACCCCGAATATTGAAACTTTAACCATCCAGCACCTGTTTTTGTGCCTTTGTTCCATAAGCTGCCGGTTTCTCAAAGCCTGTATCATACTATAGCTATGTCTTATTAAAATATGCTTAAGGGAATCTTTGGTAGACTCTATTCTAAACTAAATTTTCTACAAATATCTCATGCTGTTATCACAGCATGTTTTTTTTCTCAAAACATCAAAGTATACAATGTAGATTAGGGATTGGGCTGGGTAATTGTTAAAGACAAGCCCATACGGACCCCTACTTTCTGCAGTTGTGTTGGATTGTCTTGGAATCACAGAATCATGGAATGGTTTGGGCTGGAAGGACCATAAGGTTCATCCATTCCCACCCCCTGCCATGGGCAGGGACACCTTCCACTGTCCCAGGCTGATCCAATCCCCAGTGTCCAACCTGGCCTTGGGCACTGCCAGGGGAAGCCACAGCTGCTGTGGGCACCCTGTGCCAGGGCCTCCCCACCCCCATAGTAAGGAATTCTTATGTTATACTAGCCTTCTATTAGTTTAATGTTGTTTGTCATGTCTTCAGTGTAACTTAAATTATGAAGACCTCTTTTGTGGGTATACTTAACATTTCAAAGAATTTGAACATGAAGTTATAGAAGTCAGAACTGTATAAAGCTGTACAAATGTGCAGAGAGTGGAAAATATTTGATGAATTGGTATGATCAATTAATATTCTGAGTAAATGAAAGATTGGAAGACTTAAAATATCACCATGATTAACATGAAACAGAAGAGAAAAAATATCTCAGTAGATATTTTTATCATGTTTTATAAGGAAATAAAATATAGAGTATATTAGGGCTTTGATTTAGAGACTTCAAAGACCAGCAATTTTCACTTATTACAAACATTCTGATGTACTGTTTTTCTAAATGTAGAAACCAACCAGGCAATTTTCCTTTTAAAAGAACACAATCATCCTTTTGACAATGATATTGAGGGCAACAATAGGTGTACTACTTAAAAACATTTAGAAATAATAATTATATAGGATAAATCTGGATGCATGAAACTCCTAAGTCCTTGCTATCTCTAATTACTGACTTCCAATCTTCTTTAGATATTCAATTGATCGACACACCGACCTTGAAAGATATTTTGTTATTAATGCAGAAGATGGCAATATCAAGACAATAAAGACTTTGGATAGGGAAGAAATGGCTTGGCACAATATATCTGTCTTTGCAGTTGAAGTCCGTGAGTATTTCACTGAGGTGTTTTCGAATCAATGGTACGAATCCTGAAAACCAGCAATTGTCTCAGTTTGATAAACTGCAAGAAATCTCAGCAGAAATACCTCAGCATATTTGATCTTTCCTTGGATGCAGCTGGGAATTTGTTTGTTTTGGGGGGGTGTTCCTACTTCTGTGTCATTTCAGTTTGTCTGCCTCTCCTGCAGACAAACAGCACCAGGAAGCCAGAGTTCCCGTTGCAATCAAGGTTGTTGATGTCAATGACAATGCTCCCAAGTTTGCGGCAGCCTACGAAGCCTTTGTGTGTGAGAATGCCCGAAGCAACCAGGTATGGGCTGCCCACCCCCGTGCCCATCACCTCCTGTGCCCATCACCTCCTGTGCCCATCACCTCCTGTGTCCACCTCTTCTGCCACCACTGCTCTGTGCCCACTACCTTCCTTGTTTCCCCTCCTCCCTCTGCCCACCACTGCTCTGTGCCTACCACCTTCCCTGTGCCCACCATCTTCCCTCTGCCCCCACCATCCCCTGTCCACCGCTTTCTGCTCACCATCTTCCTGTTCCGATTACCTTCCTGTTCCAACTACCTTCCTGTGCCCACCACCTTCACTGTTTCCAACACCTTCCTTGTTCCCAACACTTCCCTGTTCCCACCACTTCCTCCATGCCCACCGCCTTCCCTTTTCCTACCACCTTCCCTGTCCCTACAGCCTTCCTCTGTCCAGCACCTCCCCGTTCCCCCCCACCTCCCTGCGCATGGCTCTCCCTGCAAGGCATTAGCCCAGTTTTGTCCTGTCAGCTCCAATGAGAGAGAATAAATGAACATTTGTTTTAAGGCTTTGGCCAGAAAGCCTTGAGCACCCAGAAAGGCACTTTTTTTCTGAACTGCTATCAGCAGTTATCAGCTTTGTGCACGGAGCGGGATTGGTTTTGGCTGGGAGTACCCACCAGCACAGGGACAGTGGAGCTGGCTGAGGGCAGCTTTTCCAGTTGTGAGACTGGTTTGGATATTATGGAAATACTCAATGTCTTATGGGAAGAATCCCAGTGTGGTGCTTGTAGAGTGCAGCAAACAGATTTATTCCGGGCAATCTGTGAGGATGAGGGGTTAGGATGATAGAGAAATACAGTACTGCACGTGATCTGTGCCTTTGCAGTCAGCATAGCAGTTTAAAAAGGACTTTCTCAGCTGCTGAGTTTTCTGCATATAATTTCTATAATTTTATTTAATCGATTGTGTTACTATTAACACATATTTGTGTATGAGAATGTTGAAGGTGTGTGCTTTTACAGCTGTAACTCTGGGCGGAATAATGCAATAGTAATTAAAGATTGCCTGTTAAAGTTTGGAGTCAGCTCTGAGTTTATAATTGCATATATTTGTATTTGAGGGGGGTTCTGCTATTTTAAAATTCTTATCCAAGGGCTGTCTCAGAATGTTGTCTGTATGTGATGTACCCAGAGAAGAAGCTGTTTGTTTACAGCGTGCTTTTCTTTTACAGCAATTTATTACAATTAGTGCCGATGACAAGGATGACTCAGCCAATGGACCAAGATTTATCTTCAGTTTACCACCTGAAATTATTCATAATCCAAATTTTACACTCAGAGACAACAGAGGTTTGTGTGAAGATTCCCACTCTACCAGAATCTAAAGAAATGACAAAGTAAAACTAATGGCCAATGTAATGTCATGCAACAGCCTTGTCATTAAATTTAGCAGACTGTCTTTCTCCAGGATTTAGTGGAGGAAGGCAAAGGCATACAGCTGAGATGCAAGGATGTTCTTGGGAAAGTGGGATGTTTGTTAAGTCACTTGAATTTTCTTGAATGCATATTTTAAATTACATAATAATACCCAGCAGGAAGAATCCACAGCCATTTTATCTCCCAGGAAGAGGATAAAACCACTGCCAAACACTCAGTAAATGGAATTGGCGGATCTCCTTGATTTAGAGAAACCTAAAATTAGCTGAGACAGCATAAATTATTTGGCTGCTTGTATTTGTTCACCACTGTGCCTGCCAGCTTTTGTAAATTATGGATCACAATAAACATGGGCTAGATTTCCAACGGAATCAAATCACTATACGGCGCAGGAAATGAAATGGGGATTTGTGCTGTGGAACACATCTGGATTGGCTGCCTCAGGATCTGGATTTCCTGATCCCTTTGCCAGTTTGGTATTCGCAAAATACAGAAGAGCTTTGCATTCAGATTGATGGCTAGATGTAAGAAATTTGAAAGCAAAACCCTCAGGCCTGGGTGAATGTCAAATTTCAATTGATCACAACATAATAACATCAGTGACATGAATTTGCCAGAGGCTGAGTGAGCCAGGGGAGGTGGGTAAACTGAAAAAAAAGGACAGGTTTGGCCATTATACATATTTATTCAATTTATTTCATTATATTCAGATTCAATGTTCATTTTTTTTTATTTCCCTTCACAGGGCAAAAACTTTTTAGCTTCTAAGGAATTGGTTTTGATTGACAAGCATGAATGTTTGAAGGAAACTTGACTATTTTCTGAAAAATAAAACTCGGTTGAACTGGTTTAAATTATGAATCCAAGAGCGCCAGAAGTACAAAAGGCAACACAATCCAGATATATGAATTCAGTAAAAACTGTTCTGTTGAGGCACACTTTATATCTCTCTCCACATCTGAAGGCAGATTATCATCAGAGTTCCCAAAAAAAAATCTCTGTTATTCCCGACTGATCAAAGTAATTCTGTTGCTTAGTGCTTGACACTTGCACATACATAAGCAATTCATAAAGGAGCCAGTGCAGGGCATATATTTATTTTCTTTAAAGTAGTAAAACACAAGTTTTGAAAAATTCATGGGTGTATTTTTAGAGAGGAGTAGATAAGCATGTATTCTTTGCATGAGACCCAGAGACCAGATTTTGCTATAAAATACATTTTATGGTCACCACATCAAACTGAAAATAGATTAGATGTTATAATCTATCAGAGGAAGCATAGGTCAGAGTGGAGATACTCTGATGGATATTATAGTTCCTGACTCCAGCCAATCCCACCCATCCCTCATTTCCATATGCAGCAAATTCATTACTGACAAAATTAACCCAGATAAAAATGTGTTGTAGTTGAAATTATGATGTCTGCTTCTACTTGACAATACTGCAAAAGGTTATTTCAAAAAGACAGTATTAAGGGATTGAATCTTCCCATATAATTTTGGTTTTGGGAAATGAGTAGTCTGAGGAAATTAATCCATTTCCATCCTTTCTTTCCCTCATTTTGTTCAATCCTCAGTGCAATGATGTTGTTAATTTACTTATTTCTTGTGGGTTTTTAAAGTAAATTATATTAGAGCAAAGTAAAAAAAGTTAAAATTCTGTGTGCTCCCATATAGGAGTTCTTAGGGAGAGTGTGTTACCATTTTCAAGTCAAATAATGTCCATGGCCATTCAAAGTCATTTTTTTTCAGTTGTAAGTCTGAGTATTCTATAAGCTATGCCACAGCTTTCAGAGGGAATTGCTACTTTCAGAGAAAAATGGCTTTATTAACTGTGGAGAACAGCTAATGAAAACTCCAGTGTTTGGGCCTAGTACAGAACTTTAAAGTGAATATAGTCCCATAATTATCATTTAATAGAGTTTCTTTTTACCAGCTCCTGAAAGTAATCACATATTGCAGTAATCCAAAAAAGCATAATCATGTTCTACATCCTATTAATAGCCCACTGTGTCACCACGTCTTCAGTGGAGCCCATCTTCCATAGAAAACATGAGATAATGGCTTAGCCCACACTGGGATAAAACACAGTATTACTTTTGCACAATTTCTTTATATTATAGCTTATAAACAAACAGCACTGTCTGCTCGGGCTCTGCTCAATTCTGCTCAAACTGAAGTCAGGCCTTCAAAAGAGCAGCAGAGGCCTGTGGCACTTCACAGCAGAGAGGCAGATTTTGGGTCAATGGATTTCCTGCTTTTAACCCTGCTGGCTCCTGTGCTGAGATGCCCTTTCCTTGGGCTCCCTCAGCCTGGCATTGCTGGAAGGGCTGCAGTCCCAAATTCTCAAGATAGAGCCTGAAAATAAACTTATGAGCCCCTGAAAATCTGTGACAAATCTGCTTTTTAAACTCGAACACGTGCTTCATGCTTTTTCAACAAGAAAATTTTGAAACACGCAAACAATCAAGTCACAAGATTTTGCCATGGATTATCCACAGCTATTGCCACTCCTAGTAAGGTAAGGATTTTAGACAGCTGGACCCCTGAAATTGTTTCATTCTCTGGCTTAATTAGCGCTTACACCTGATATAGGTGATCAAATTCACACTGCAGTCGCCTCCTGTAATCTAGAATCCTCCTTACACAATCTACGTTTTAACAAGCCTTTTAAAAACTAAGCTACTTTTGCCTATGCACATAGGAAAAATTGTAAATCGTCAATAAGATCACCAGAGCAAAAAACAAAATCAAAGATCAGGGAGATCAGTATAAGGATCACCAAAAAATAATGCAATTTTAGCTTCTAATTGTGAAGGTTTTCCGGAGAGCACAGGGAATCCTAATTTGCAACACCTTTGGATATTGGATAGAAAAGGCAATAATAGCTGGAAAAATGTGAAATTGTGGGAATGGCCTTGAGATGACTGTTCTTTTTCTTCTTGTGTTAACCCCCATTGTGTTCATTAGAACTGACAGCCAAGTAGTTCCCATATGTGTTAAGTAACAGTTTTAAGCTGGTATTGACATTTAACTTCTGTTGGCTTAAAAAATGCTATTTTACCAGGATTATAGTTCTACTCCTGGGCCTTGAAAATAATAAAAAAGCAAGGATGAGAATATTAGCTAGGATTATATGTTATCTTTTATCTAGGTAAGAAAGGTGGTTTTTTTCCTCTTATGGATATTATGTTTCTTCTAAATGTGAGATGTGAACATAAACAGTAAAAGGAAAAGTTTTAAAAAATGGCCTTTTAGGCTTGATGTATTGTAGTCCTTTTTAAACTTTAACCAGGAATGTTGATTGGATTTTTCTTTTTTAAAAAGTCATGTTAAACTAAAAATCACTTCCCATTAAAACAGATAAATCAGCCATTGGATCAAAATCAACTTTGTTTAGTTTAAGTGACTTCACTGGACCAGGCCAGTCCATATAATAGCTGAATAATTTGCCATCCTTTTCTTATTTCTAATTAGGAATACTATTTCAGCTGACAAAAGGCAAGAAAAATAAAATACATGATTAAAAAATGCATAGCTAAAGATTAAATGTACTAATATATGGTATTGTCATTCCTTACACAGTGCCTTTGAAGCCTCAAGGCAGCTGTGGCTCAGCCCCTGTTAATGTTCATATTTTTTGCCACAAGAATAAGCTGCCCTGATGTGATTTTTCATTTAATGGAACAGATCTTGGTTCTCCCATTGAGGAAATTAATTATTAAGAGCACTTTAGAGGATTCTGTGGAATAGTTTTATTCTGGATCAATGTATTAGTTCAAGTTAGCTGATAGGTTAATAGATATTAGATGTTGTGTTTGTATTTGTACCAAATTTTTATGAGCCATTAATTTAAAGTCCTAAAATAAGGCTTCTGTCACACAGACATTGATGTTGCCAAGGTCCTGTAAAAATTGTACTTCATAGTTTACATGGGGCAGGTGAACATTCAGGAGATTGGGAGGACTCTGAGGGAGACAAAGGGCACCTCCAAGAGCCAGAGTAATAAACAATCAGATCATTATCAGCGTCTCTGTCTTTAGCAAATGTGACATTGTGCAAAGGAGAAGTTAACAAGCTGCTTTCTACCCAGTTTTTCTTTTTGTGAGACTCAACACCAAAAAGCAACAGTTGTGTCATGCCCAGGTGGGCACTCAGGGCAACAGGGGTGTGGGCTGGCAGGACAGGGGTAGATATGGGGGATGCATTCATTTGATGTGCAACAAACAGCTCCTACCTAAAATACTCATCCCTTCTGGTGAAGTTCCTCGGAGGGTCAAGCAGTGCAAACATCCTCCTCACCCCATAGATTGACCAAATCTGGGGACAGTTTCAGACCTTGTCCTCCATCAGGGGTACTGCCTGCAAGGGTGGTTAATGCAAGGCAAGAATGCTTCTCTTTGGGGATAATTTATTCACAGATTTCCATGGAAATCACAGTGATTAGATCATTAGGAGAGGTTTTATGGTTTTCATTATTAAATTGTGGGATTTATGCTGACTCTTCAACAGGAAAACTATTAATCTGCAGAAGCCTGAGGCAGCAGTAAAGAGGGTACCTTTGGAGGTGAGCAGTCCTCCCTCAGCAGATAAAAGAACTGCTCTTCCTCCCCCCCTTTTCTGTTATATTGAGAAAATAAAGAATATGGCAAGCCAGGAGAGGTTGTGTGGAATAAATCTTCAATATAAACTGGCTTTGGAAGGTCTGAAAACCATGGATATGATTGCTTCACTTTATTTACTTTGGGATGTTTACAACTGCTATAAACTTTGGTTCAGGCTGAGCTGAGAGTGAGAGGAGGGGCACAAGGGAGCCCTGTTGGTGTTCCCCTGGCACTGGGAAGCACAGGCTGCCTCAGCCCAAGGTGACATCTCACCCTGTCCTCTTTCAAGGCTTTAGCCAGGGGAAGTGTGCAGGATTATCCAAAATGTCCTGTGTTGAGATGGCAGATCATTTTCTGTCCCCTGCACCATGGCAGGTCACCTCTTCTGAGGACAATGGTGATAGAGTTACAGAAATACTGCCAGGAATTGGACTCATAGATCCCCGGGGGGCTCTTCCCACTCAGGGCATTTTTGATTCTGTGATTCAACTCCTTCTCACATCCATGTAATTCAAAATGTGCCCAGACATACTGTACATGTATGATCAAGCTCTCTGAATTCTGGCTTTGGAAGTTTAGCTGAAAACCATATTCCGATAAAACATTGTTACCTTCAGCATTCCTTACTGAAACAACAAGGCTCAAATTTACTCATACACAGCAAGTACGGGCTTTTGTTTTGGTGGGAGTCTCATTATCAGAGCCCATTTGAGGACAGATCTCTTTTTAGGTGCTTTTAGATGTGATTCCAAGAACACATAAGGGAGATAAGGGTTTTACCCCTCCGTTGAAAGCTTTAATTCTGGAGAGACATTAAAAACAGCTCAGACAGCAATAAGAAGTTCCAGCCATTTGGGTAGTTGAAAAAATGTTATGACTTCCTTAGAAAGCTACAGGTATTAAAAGGTGCTATCAGACAGAAAATATCTGTGTTGCTTGTGTTAAAGAATTAAAACGGATTGTGGTGTTGTATGAATTAAATACAATCCTGCAATTGCTCTTGGGTCATTAGAAAGGTGACACTCTCTACTGGTTTATTGTAGAAATAATGCTAAAGCCCTTGAAAACTGAGAGCCATTGCAGCGAGAAAATTTCCTTTTCACTATTGGCTAGGATCATGACTCTGTGGAAGAATTACCGATGATTCTCTCTCTTCTTCAACCAGATAACACAGCGAGCGTGCTGGTCAGGAGGGAAGGGTTCAGTCGCCAGAAGCAGGATCTGTACCTCCTTCCCATTGTGATCAGCGACGGCGGCATGCCCCCGCTGAGCAGCACCAACACGCTGAGCATCCGCGTGTGCGGCTGTGACAGCAGTGGCTCCCTGCTCTCCTGCAATGCCGAAGCCTACGTGCTCAACGCGGGGCTCAGCACCGGTGCGCTTATCGCCATCCTGGCCTGCATCGTCATTCTCTTAGGTGAAAAATGTTCTTTCATTGCTGCTCCTCTGGGCTTGTGTTAAAAAAAGGAATACTGACCTCAGCTCCAAGATGGTGAAATGAATCTTAATCTTTTAGCTTTTATTTTTATATGGAGTGCTGATCTGCCTGGCCATGAGAGGCTTTGGGGTGAGCTCAGGGTGGCCTTGCAGGGCCTGAAGGAGCTACAGGAAAGATGGACAGAGACAATTGGCAAGGGCTGGAGGGACAGGAGCCAGGGAATGGCTCCCAGTGCCAGAGGGCAGGAATGGATGGGATATTGGGAAGGAATTGTTCCCTGGCAGGTTGGGCAGGCCCTGGCACAGGGTGGAATTCCCAGAGCAGCTGTGGCTGCCCCTGGATCCCTGGCAGTGCCCAAGGCCAGGTTGGACACTGGAGCTGGAGCAGCCTGGGACAAGTGGGAGATGTCCCTGCCCGTGGCAGGGGGTGAAAAAAAATGAGCTTTATGATCTCTTCCATCCTAAACCATTCTGGGCTTCTGTGATATCTTCAATAGCAAATACCAGTGAATTTGTGTAGATGGCCTAGGAGAATGTCCTTCTGCAGCCTAATGCCGGCTAATCAGGGACACTGCTTAAAGGAGGTCATGGCATACAATTCTAAGTTTTGTGATCTTCCCTGGATGGCAAGTTTCTTATTGATGTCACCCAGGATTTGTGGCCCCTGCCACCTATTTCCCTAAAACCCATCTTGTGTTGAAGAGGATGAGTGGCTTCTCATCTCAGTGGAAGACCTGCTTTTAAAAAAGTGCTGCAGAGTGTTTCCTAATGGTTTGAAAAAAAAATACACGATATTTTCTAATTGCCCTTAAGGTTTTTTTACTGTTTCTTTTCTCATATACTTTATTTTATAGAAATTTGAAGTGAGAATGCAGAAACAAATGCATCTTTGGAGGTATTGCTTAAAAAAAATCCATTTTAATGGAAATGACACTTGGGATTAGAGTTAAGCTTTGGGAATACGGGAGAAGATAAAGATTCATCTTTGTTTTGTTACAGATATTCATGTGCTTGGACTGCTCAAAGTGTCACAGTGTTCTGCAGCACTGGGGGCCCCACAAACACTTCCCTTGAATTAGTGTTGCGGTAATGAGCAATTAGTAAGAGCAGTGGCATGCAGCCCAGACAGAAAGCCTCAGATCAGTGTGTTCAGTTCTGTGTACAAACATCGTTGCTTTTACCTAGCAAGGAGTGCTGAAAATGCAGAAATTTGCAACAATCCAGCAGAAGAGGCGAGGGCTTGGAGATGCAGTAATTACTTACAAGGGCGCTGCTGTTCAACAGCACAGTCTAATCCGTGTTTTGTTTTTCCCAGTCATTGTGGTGCTGTTTGTCACCCTGAAGAGGCAGAAGAAAGAGCCCCTGATCGTGTTTGAGGAGGAAGATGTGCGGGAGAACATCATCACGTACGATGACGAGGGCGGGGGCGAGGAGGACACGGAGGCATTTGACATTGCCACGTTGCAGAACCCCGATGGCATCAATGGCTTCATGCCCCGCAAGGACATCAAGCCCGAGTACCAGTACCTGCCCAGGCCGGGGCTAAGGCCTGCACCCAACAGCGTGGACGTGGATGATTTCATCAACACCAGGATACAGGAGGCTGACAACGACCCCACGGCCCCTCCCTATGACTCCATTCAGATCTATGGCTACGAGGGCAGGGGCTCTGTGGCTGGGTCCCTCAGCTCCTTGGAATCAGCAACAACAGATTCTGACTTGGACTATGACTATCTACAAAACTGGGGACCTCGATTTAAGAAACTTGCAGACTTGTATGGCTCCAAAGACACTTTCGATGACGATTCTTAACAATAAAGTTTAAGATTTGGCCTTAAGAACTGCGTCCGAAGTTCCGAAGAATCCAGAGGAAATGTAAGCAGGTATTTTTTTAAAAATCAAGAAAAATAACATTTAAACATTTAAGTTTGAAAGAGAGGATTCCTTTGATAAAAAAGGACATGAAGGTGATAAATACTGTGAAGTACCTTTTCCTACAAAAGGCAAATCTGGATGTTGGCTGCCAGCTTCACTAAAGGAAAAAACCCACTTAAGAAATGCGAAATATTTAAATGAAGGAAAATGCTAAAAGCAAACCTACAAATAAGGGAAATCTTTTATGTATTACGAACATCTAAATCTTTTATGTCAAAGAAGCTTCCACAAATTAGAAAAGATAACAGTCCTGAGCTGTAATTTCGCCTTAAACTATGGACACTCTATATGGTAGTGCTTTTTAAACTTGAAATATATAATATTCAGCCAGCTTAAACCCATATGATGTATGTACACTACAATGTACAATTATTATGTCTCTTGAGCATCAAACTTGTTACTGCTGTTTCTTGTAAATCTTTTTGCTTATTCTTTCATCTTGAACTAATACGTGCCAGATATAAAAACCTCTGTCTTGTTGCGGTGGGAGGCGCCCGATTTCTATGTCATTTTTAATGTATCTATTTGTACAATTTAAAAATTCTTATTTTAGTATACATACAAATATCAGCATTCTGACATGTAAGAAATGTTACAGCATCACACTTATATTTTATGAACATTGTACTGTTGCTTTAATATGTGCTTCAATATAAGAAGCAGACTTTGAAATAAACTGATTCTTTTTTAATTCTTGTTCTGGTTATTAAGCATATAAGGAAAAACATAGTGTTTCTAATGTCCCATTTATAGTTCTGACTAATTTACTACAATTGTGACCTTTTAATAGCCTTATTTATTATGTGTTTGTAGTTGGTTTGTTGCCTTGTTAAGTGATTATTTAAAAATCAAGTACATTTTACAAATGCTTTTTAGATTGAAAAAAATGTAACGTCTGGTGAACATTTTGTACCCTCTCTATCTACAGCTTGTGGCTGCTCCCAGAACACAGTAAGAATCATCATATAGTCCTACTGTGTTTCCTGGATTAAATTAAGTGTAATACTTTTCAATATTTCCCTCATAGTATGCATTTATCTTGTATCTTAGAGATTCCCAAGGTTTCAGGAGTGACTTTGCGAGTATACGTGAGTACTCTGTACTTAGAATTTACTGCAGCCTGGAGAGTTTCTGTATCTGGGCTGAGCTTCTGCGAGTTCTAGAGACTGAAATCTGACCCAGTTTAGCTGTGGCTTCCCTAAGGACTGTTCTACCTGACAATTACCTTACCTGAGTAGTAATTAAGATTCTGACACTTAACTCCTATTTTTCTTTTTTTCTTCTTTTTGTTTTGTTGGAGTTTTTTCTCTCCCCTCTGATTTACAGTAGAATAGCACCGTCTGTGGATAGGGAGACATTTTTAATTTGTGATGACAGAAATACAGAGTGCTTTCAGAGTTGTTCTTTGTAATGCAAGTTTTTGCTTCAAAAGGATCTATAACTTTTTTCCTTTTTCTTTTCTTTTTTTTTTTTCTTTTTATAATATTAGTTCAGAAGGAGCAAGGGATTGGGATATGTTCTTCACATCAACATTCTCTGCATCTGTATATACAGCTGTACCTCTGCTGAATTTAATATAGTTGCTTATTTAGGGTCAGAGATCAGCAACGGCAATATGGGAAGAGATGGGAAGAGGCAATAAATAGAAATTATCTACATTTTCTTACATTAGTTTTACAGACCCTGTACTTCATTTGCAGTCAAGTACCAGACTGCTTGATCTGAGAGGAAATCTGATTTGTTGGTGTGTTGTTTTTCTGAAGAACCCCCATATATGTAGTTAGATTAAAATTTAACTCCCTAAAATGACGACTGACGTTTCAGCTCTATATCCATAACATATTCACCTCTCCCATTATATCCCTATGTTTCATAAGGCAGAGTTTGCTAAATCAGCAGATTTATTATTTAATTTACAATACTTTACAATGTTTATTGTAAAGTTTCACTTTATTATAGCTGTATGCATTCTATAGAATTCTATAGTTTATTATTAACTTGGTTCAAATTTCTTTGGTTGTTGATTTTTCTCTGTTTATAATCCAAAGAATATTTTGCTAGATTTGCACATTTCTCCATTATAAATTCAAATAAACATTTTGAAAAGAGAAAAGGAAATTAAATGAGTACCACTTTACAAATTAACAAATTGAAATAAAGTTTAAAAAGGTAATATGTAGGACTCCACCCTCATTTATGCTATCTGGATTTATTTCACTTTTGAGGAAGTTTTTGAATTAATAACTGCATTTTCTACATTTTTATGTTTAATTTTTAAGAAGGACATTGTCAACTACATTTTTTAATAGTTTCAAATGCTTTGAGTTTTAGTCTCTATTGTTTGTAGCACTCTCGTAGATGCTTGGAAATAAATTTTCTTTCCCTGCTGGTTTTGTCCTTTTTCATTTGATTATTTTTCCCTTCCCAGTGAAGATGCAATTATGGTAGTGCTTTTTTAAATTAGGCTTGCTAATCTCAGCCAAGGCCAGGCCTGAAATGCTGGGAATTATCTTCGCTCCAGACCATCAGCAGCACCCGGACGAGCAGCACATGCTGGCACCCAACAGGACATTGCTCTGCCTTGAACTTCACCATGGTGCTCACGGGACCCTCAGCTCTTTAATCTGAGCCTGGTAAAACCCAGCCCAGCACACCAGCTTTGGGTTAGTCCTGGCACACCCGAGAAGGCTGTGGGCCCTAGGTTGTTGCAGCATTCCCAAAGAGCCAAGCTACCTGGGAAGGGATTCACCCGCTGCAGTTGCTTTAGCACAGTGGCTCTGCCTTCCCCAAGGACGGGGCCTCACATCCATGGAAGACAGCTGAAACGTTAATCACAACCTCAGTGGGTCTGGAGAAAACCCTAACCACAGGGAGAATCACCACAGCTGAGCCAGGTAAGGCAGGGGACTGTGGCAAGTGCAGGTGGTGCTTTGGCCAGTGTTCCCTCTTTTAAGTCCTACCCGAGGATCACTTGAGCAGCTACAACAATGACCCTCCAAAGTCCATCAGTGACAAACTGACCTCACAGAGGGACGTTTTTGTAAGCTGAGCACATTCCGAGCTCCAGCTGACAGAACTGCTCTGCTCCTGGTCTAGCTGGTGGAGGCTGTTTGGGAATTCTCAGATCACCTCTGCCGTGTTCCTGCCACAGTGTCAAGCAGACTGGAACCATGTTCAGGGGTACAAACTTGCAAGCTCACCACCAGCATTTCTGTCATCTCTGAGATCCTGCTCCAGAGACTGCTACAAGTCAGATGAAAAAAGCTTTTTGAAGAGCTTGCAGGTTATGTTGGCTCCATGTTGTTGACTAACTGACAAAATAAAATGCTGAAGTTTACTGTGTTGCTGCTGGTAAGCCCAAAGAGAAAGAGAAGAGTAGGAATTTAAATAAACCTCACAAAAGGACAATCTTAGGGACTGGAAAGTGTAGAATTCTTGTATGTTCACCATCTAGCTGCATTTTAAGAATTACTTTTGTAATGAAAGGGTTGGTAAACAAAACTCCAGGTAGGACTTGTGCAAGATTTTCCTTTGGCCTTTGATCTAAATACTGAGCTACTGTAACCAAAATTGATTAATTGGCATCAGAATCACATTCTGTATCAATTGGGGGGGGGGGGGGGGGGGGGAAGAAAAAGAAAGAAGAAGAGAAAAAGAAAAAGAAATGAGAAAAAGATGAGAGAAAGAAAAGCAAAAGCGAGCTTTTCAGGGAGTGAGCTGCAGGAGCTTTACTATTGTTTTCACTCTTTTAGGCTGAGACTGGGGATCAACCATCTTGACCCAGTTCCATTCCCTGCATGCAAGTGCACAAGTTTTCCATTATTTATTATCACTGATCTCTGTGTTTGATAAGAAAGGCTCTTTCAAACCTGACTGAGCTGGGCTGGCTACAAAGCCATAGAACAATTTCAGCCCACTCTGATTCATGGATTCATAGTAATTTGAAAAACTTGCGTCGTGTATTTCCGCATGAAATCTTAGGCTTTGCCTGCTCACCAACTCTAGATCTCTGTTACACCCTCCCTTAATGAGCTGCAAATCCCAGGGCCACAGTGGTGTCCTGCCCTGTCCACAGAGGAGGGGCAGAAGCTGCAGCAGCTCTGCCAAGGGAATTTCACGTGTGTGTGCACACGGGACTCTGCAGATGCCCCAGACCTCCTTCTGTTTAGGGGATATACATGGCAAGGACAGCTCCTGATCCATGGGAGGGGTCTGCAGAGGGGATGGAGCATTTCATGTTTCCCCGTGGAAAGAAAACACCCAACACAAAGAGGAAGAGACTTGCTTGGACTGAGAGTGGCTCTCAGAACTCCTTCCAGGTCAGGCAAAGCTCTTTCTCAAGAGTCTGAATTTCAGACTTTCCAGTGAAGCCAGTTTGTGTTTTACAAGTAAATATTATCCAGGACGGGGAATTGAACTTGAGATTTTCAAAGTCTTTGTGAGTTGTCTTACTGCCAAACTGAAAACACGATACTTTTTTCCCCACTTTTGTTTTCTGTACTTGTTTAGTCCATTTGCAGTAGTTCATAACTGCATCAAGAACAGCAACAGCTGAAATACCAACCAGGCTGTGAGTAAAGCATTCCATGGCTGTGGGAAAACTGCTCTGGAATGACAAATTTTTGGCTGGTGGTGATGGGGAATCAATCATCGTCTTCTACCCCACAATGCCAGGAGATGGAATAGCCACATCTCTTGTTTTCTGCATTTCTTCTTCCTTTTGTGTTTGTAAAATCAGGACTGGTACCTGATTGCTCAGCTATCTAAACTAGGAGAAGGCTTTATCTTGAGACCTCTTTTCTATGGCTGTTTGGTAAACTCTTGTTCAAAGGAATGCTCTCTTAAAATAAAACAAAATGAAAGCTTAAAAGTTTTACCTTTAGCAACTTTAAAACTAGAAAGTGAAAAAAAAATGCAGAAAACTTATCCTGTAGGGTTTTTTAAGAGTTCAATTTTAATTGAATTTTAGGGTATGCCTTGCATTTTTGGTGGTTAGTGAAACAGTCTTGGACTTTGTGACTGCTTTCAGCTGAGGTTGCTGATTGCTTTCCCATTTTGTTCTACTTCCAAACAAGGGAAAAACATGTTTATTTTAACTGAACAAATCCATATGTTGTTGCCCAGACCTAGCTGCAAGTGAAGGCTTTGTTTTGTTGGTGTTGTCTTTTTTTCCAACCTAAATCATTCCATGAGTTTGTGAGTCACTGCATTAGCTGCCAAGGCAAATTTCCTGAAGCTCTGTCTCCAGCAGGACTCCTCTCTCTTGCTATACATGAAGTTCTTCTGAATTGTTCTGTGTGATATAGAAGGGCTTTAGGGGCTGAGGGTGGGGTTCTGGTTGTTCTGCATGATGTATGGAGGGCTTTAGGGGATGAGGTTGGGTTTTTCTGGTTGTTCTTTGTGATACATGAAGGCTTTGGGGACTGAGGTTGGGTTTTTTGGTTGCTCTTTTTGATATATGGGGGTATTAGGGGGCTGGAAGGTGAATTTTTCTGCCAGTGTTTTGGAGCTAGGATGTTTTTACTTTCACAATTACAAAACTGGGTTTCATGCTGTGCTCAGTGTTCTGTCTCTGGGAGGTAAGGAGCAGTTTTTCAGGAAGTAATAAACTCCCTCCTGCTTGGCAGGGTGTCTCTAGAAAGCCCCATTGTTCTCCTGCTGCCATCACTGCCCTTCCTTCCAGGAGTCCTTTCTCCCGGCTGCAGCCCCAGCTCACATTTTCCTTCTTCTTATGAGCGCACTGGAGAAAGTCATCATTAATCAAATACAAGCACATTTAGTAAAGTTCAATGTGTATGAAAAATTTATGCCAACCTTTAGGCTCTATGACAGTCCCAAGGCTTCACTTAATAAGTTCCATAATGACTTACCATTAATGGCCAATGCACATTATCTCTTTGAGGTCTGCTGGGCCTTTCAGGAAAACATTTTCTGTTACTGATTTTGGACTTGCTGTACGTCAGCCAGACATAGAAACAAAACCATTGTTTACATTCTTTGCTTTCTTAAATGGAAAGTTGGATGCCTTAAAGTGTAAAATCTCAGAGAACGCAATTTTATCTCCTCTTGTCTGGCTCTAGCACAAAATTAATGAAGGAGTAGCTGTGTTTGTGGGGGCTGCAGAAGCTCTGGGAAATGACTGAAAATTTGATAAATCTTGTCCATTGATTTAGCAGAATTCTATACTTCAAAAGCTGTCCTCATCCAGCCATCCATCACCCTTGCTAAGAGTCTTAGAAGAGCTCAGGTACAGAGTGGCTCACTGCCCCAAGTTCTGCAATTCTGTTCACTAATGAATCATAGTTAATCTAACACATTTAATTTCTATCAGAATTTCATCTGAGTAAAAAGCCTCAGAAAGGCTCCTGACATCTGAGAACTGCCCATTTCTATGGCTTTACACAATGTTCCAGCAAATGCTTTTCCCTAAGCACAGTCTCTCAGCATTGTTCAGTTCTCACAATTGTATCACTTTGTAAAGCCTGGATCCTGTGTATGGGTTCTGGCACAATGTTTACTATTGTGAGTAAATGGTAGCACTCAGAACAGTCAGTGGAATGAGGGAGCACTGCTGGAATCCAAGTGCTCCCACACTCCTGGAGGCTGCTGTGTCACACTGTGTTTAAACATCATTAAATAAAGCAATGTGGACACTCTGTGTGCCCACCCAGCCTGCCACTGCACTGGAGACTGCTCTGGAGTGTCTGGTGTCACAAACCACTCCTCTCCTGAGGAAAATTCCTCCAATAACACATAAGTCCCCCATTCAAAACATCTAGAAAGGCAGATTTTTTTTTCATGGCCGTTCAAAGAGAACTGACTGTTTCACTCTCCTAAGTAAAAATACACCACTGTAGTAAGGGTAAAAACAAAACAAAACAAAACAAAGCAAAAATACATAGGAGCTACTTTACAGTATTTTGAAAAAGAAAGAAAAAAAACAGCAGAAATTTGTTATATTGAGAGATACTGTAAATCTCCAGCAAGGTCATTCTTCACTGTCCAGCCACTGTATCAAAGTGCCACAGAATGATGGGGGCTGGAAGGGGCCTTGAGGATCATCCAGTTCCCAGCCCATGCCATGGCCTGGGACACATATCACCAGACCAGCTGATTTGAGCCCCTGTCCAGCCTGGCCTTCGGCACTTCCAGTACACAGATTAAAACAGGAGCTTGTTTTCTTTCTGGCTGCTCTATCTTCCCCTTTCCTATGCCACATCCAAGTGAGAGCAGCAAGTCCAGCACCCTCCTACAGTACACACAGCCATCCTAGAGAGGACAGAGCCATCCTACAGAGCACTGAGATATCCTACAGAGCACAGAGCCATCCTATAGGACACAGAGATAGATATCCTACAGAGCACAGAGATAGTCTACAGAACCCAGAGCCATCCTACAGAACATAGAGCCATCCTACAGAGCACAGAGCCACACCAGCACCAAATGCATGGACATGGAGCATGGCTTTGTGCAGTGCCTGACGATTCATGGTAAAATCCCCTAAATTAAATCCATGATATGCCTTCTGCATCAGCAGCTTGAGGTTCCTGATGCTGGACCAGTGGCTGGGTGCTGGGAGAGTGGACAGGCACATTCAGAAGTCTGCTGGCTGCTTTTCAAGTGAGATCACAGTGTACACAAGTTATTTACTGCCAAACTCTTTAAAGAATTAAAAGCTGTGCATAACCCTGGATATTCCAAGGAGACTGTTGCTGGCAAAGTGCTCTCAGCCATAGCAGATAATCAGAAAATTTAGCAAAAAAAGCTTTGCTATTAACTCTGCCTCAAAATACAAAGGGCATCTATACTTGACTGTAGTAAAAAAACTAGTGCAAAATGTCTGCATGGTAATAACAGAGACCATGATTTTAATGAGAGTTGGGGAAAAGGAAAGAGTAGAATTTCTGACTGTTTGTTTGCCCTTGGTGGATTATGAGATGAAATGAAAGTCCCTGCTTTTTTTAGCATGGAGGTCAGCATGGAGTCATGCTAATAAAAGAGCATTAGATTCCCAGTGCATCTATAAAACTCAGAGCCTACACCAGCCCTTCCTGTGCAGTGTAGGGAGCCAGATGTCAGTGATTCACTGCAGACATGGCCCCTTCCCAGCACATGTTCCAGAGGTGAGCCAAGCCCAGGAGCAGTCGGCTGCTCTGTTGGTTGGTGCTGTTGAGGTTGCTGGAATCATCTGTCTCCGCCAGCCCAGGCTGTGTCCTTTCCTGTGTCCTTTCCTGGGTCCTTTCCTCAGTCCTTCCCTGGGTCCTTTCCTGTGACCTCCCTCACACCCTGCAGGTGTCATTGTCTTCTGCTTCCAGTTTGTGCTGGCTGCACACCCTGAGGGCAACATTTATGAAATATTCCTGGGAGTCACAAGCTGGAACAGCCACTGATGGATAAGAGATTCAGGGCTCCCTGCCCAGTGGTTGGGACACCTGGGCTGCCCTGGCAGCAGTGGTGAGCCAATGAGCTGCATCGGCCAAGAGAATGATGTGCTGTGACTACACCACCAAAACCACCACCTTGTAACGAAAAAACCCATATTTTAGTTTGGGGAGTCAGGAGGATAGAAGCATTTGTAAGGAAAGGAGCTTGCTTGGAAAAGCCAGACAGCAGTGAAAGGAGGAGGAGTTCACCTTAAACCATCCTGGTCTCCTTGAGCTTTACTCCTTGTCTTGAAAACTCTTTCAGAGAAGAGTGGGAAGAAAAAAAGACTGAGAAAAAGTGCTTTTGGTCTAATTGGCTCAGTGTCCTATGGGGTGAGAAAACAAAGCCAACAAGACAGGTGAGATAATCTGTGTGTGTGTGAGGGAGTGAGAGGGACTCAGGCCTCAATGCCCACCTCAGCCACCACCTCAATTGCATGGCCATGATGGAAAGCCAGCTCCAGAGCACAGCCCGGGGGACACACAGGTGTGGAGAACAGGCTGGTTTCTGTGCCACAGGAAAGGGCTGCTATATACCCTGGTGAGTGGGACCAGCTCCATTGATAGCAGGTCTGTTGAGGGTGCAACCTTTGAAAGAATCCAGATTTCTGCTGACTTCAAATATTACCTTGCAGCTTTTAAAATCCCTTTCTCTCATGAGCCCATTGATCTATGAGAAGAGTGACAGACCCCTGGAAATTTTCATCCCCTCTCTGCAGAGTTCCTTCCCAGCCCTCTTGTGCTCTGGGGCTTCCTGTGGGCTCAGCATATCACTGCTGTCTGAGCAGAGTCAGGCAGGTCAGAAAACAGAAGGTGGGATAAATCCTTCCAGTCCTTCCTTCAGAAAAGCTTCCGTGCTCACGGTAAAATGGCAGGAAGCAGCATCCAGCTGGAAGAAGACTCTCATTCCTAATGGGCTAAATTCACAGTTATTTGTCTGGCAAAGAGTTTCCACCTCCCAGAAACTTCAAAATGAGTCTGTCAGGTTGAATCCCATCATGGCTTAAACTCAGAAGACTGCAATGTTTGTGTTGTTTTCTTAGCTCTGAGTTCTGACACATGAGCTCTTCCTCTCCTCCAGGTTCTCCAAACAGAGCCCAATGTACTATTTTTGCTCTACTCAAGCTACTCACAGCAAAGGTTACGTGCTCAATTTGTCTGGTTCTTTTGTTGTTGTTGTTTTTTCCCCTGAAAGATGGTGTTTTCTTTTTTGATCTCTTTTAGATTCCGTTTAAAATGTGTTCTGTTTGCTACCCTATTAATATCCCTGCCACAAACATCCAGAACTCAGTGTAGTCTCTCCCTTAAAAAGTTTAATTTGTTTCAGTTAAAGATCAGTGTTGTCATGGAGGAGCAGAATATCACCCTCCATGAATATCACCACCAGTTTAATGGAGGAGCAGAATATCACCCTCCATGAATATCACCACCAGATTAATGAATAAACACAGTAAATACTAAACCATTGCTCAGTCCTGCAAGTCCCTCTGGTTCACTTGCAGGAGCTTCAAGGAGCATGGGGATTGCCTGTGAGGACAAAGTTCCTAAAGTTTAGGGCCTTTATCTACCAGAAATATGGTCAGATGAATCACTGGTTACTCTAGGGAGAAAGGTGGCCATATGCAAATTTATGCAGAATGGCCTCGCCCTGCCAAGGAAAAGAGAAAGAAAACCACTGAGGGTTTTAGGGGCTGCCAGTGCATATTATTCAACTTTCATTAACTCTCTTAAGGACAAGCCAGAGAATTGAATTTGGATTCTTGCTGCAAAGCTAAACTGCAGCCCATCTGTTTTCCATCTCAGACAATGGATAGGCTGAAATTTATGCAACAAAATATTGCCTAGTATTTGAAGCTTTGAGTAGAAGTTACCTCAAAATCTGGTGCGCCTTTGCTGCTTCAGGGCTATATTTTAGGGGAGATCTTTGTGTTCAGGCTTCTTCTGGCTGTATTTGAACACTGCCTCAGATAATTCAGGAGTTTTGCTCGACAAATGCATGCTATGATCCAAGGCCCATCTGTCTTTTTTTTGGAGTGTGTAAAGGTCAGTGCTTCTGTTAATACAACTCGTACAAATACTTCCCTGCCATCTGACGACGTTCCTCTTCAGTCAGATTGGCAGGCATTTCCCCCCCACAATCTGGAATCTCCTCCCAGCGTGGGCTGTTGAAGTGGGGATGATCACAGTTTTAAAATCAAAGGTTGAGTGCTTCTGTTGAGTTATACTTGGAAGCAACCATGTTCTGTACAGTGAGAACATCCCATATGGAAAGGACATATGTGTTGGAGACAATAATACATAAATAGTGGATACAATTTTATATAACCCTTACATTCTTATGGCTCTTATATATAATTCTCTAATGAGACAGGTGAAATAGCTGACTTCAATACTGATATTTAGGTCCTTATGTTGAAATCTTACAGAATAAATAGGGAGTTTTAAAGACAGACTTAGCTGTCTTTATTAGCAAAAATTAGCATGATTTTTCAAACAATTGCACTGACATAACTTGAAAACCCTGTTGGGCTGTCCTTACACAATAACTGGAGACAGTGCTGGAACCTCACACTGAAGATATGCCTTGGACAGACACACAGACACAAACATTCATAAATTGTCAAATATAAACTATTTAGACTAATTTTTTTTTCAGGTTTAGTTCAAAAACCATCAAGTTTTGGAGGAATAAAGCAAGTGAAAAGTTTCAGTGAAAAGGCAGAGCTAGGATGGAGAGAATCCTGACAATAGTTTTGTTATGTAATGTCAGCATTGCTCAGGGGCTGGGCTGTGAGGGCTGGCAGGATCCTGGATAACCACGTCCATTCATCATTGATCCTGCCCTAAGAGAACTCATCCCAGTATAGAAGATGCCTAAGCTTGGGTGGGGAGGAGGCAAATAAAACTCAGTTTACAGGTGGTCAGTGAAGACCTGTTAGCACTTGGCATCCAAATTCTCTCAGGACTCTGAGCAGACAATTTTCCCATGCTGTCCCTGTCCTCCCCAGGCTCAGCATCAGCCCCCACAGAAGATACTGAGCACTGAGCTATCTGTTTAAAGCAGGAAAGGGGCAACATAATGACATTTCTGCTCATTTGAAAGGAAATTAAATTGGGGGTTTTTGTCCTAAGAAGTTATAGTCATTTTATGAACTTGCATGACCCAGTTTCAGAAGTCAGGGAACAATGATGATGCAATTCATGATTACATAAAGTTAGCTGCATTTTTTTTTTTCTCATCACCACCGTATTGCTTCACAGAACTTTCCAGAAATTTGGGAAATATTTGTTTACCTCTAATGACTAAAACTAGTTTTGCTGAAAAAAAAAATCTGATTTTTCATCTCTCTGTTTTGTTAGGGTTTATTTCTATTTTTGTGTCAATAAATACAAAACACTGGCATTGCTTGGTGAGAGTCTTTTGGGAAGGAAGTCTGGGGATATATGTTATTCTCTAAACATATGTTCCCTGGAAATTCATCACCTATGAGATGAAGAACCTAATGGTTTGTGGTCATGTAGTATTAAGGCACATTAAGCACTGAAATGGAGCTGCCTTTTTTCCTGCACTATTCTAATAACCAACAAACCTCAGAAAATAAATCCACATTCTTATTCTATGCTTTTTTCATAGATATGATTAAAAATTATCTGAGTGCTTTAACTGAGCTTGGTGTCAATAGCTAATAAAAGAACCATTTAAAGACTGCAGAGCTCTTTGGTGTCTAGTGGAGGCTTCAAAAGACCCTGAATCTGGTGTCCTTTTTTCCCAGAGCGTTTTCCGAGATCCTCCCTGTACAAGGATCTGTGCTCCATGAACGTCTCTGAAAGTTTTCATCTTTTTGTGAAGTTAAACAATTTTGTGTTTTCTTGGTTGTTTGGTTTTTTTGTCTAAATAATCCAAAACACTGTTAAATAAACTGGGTGAAAAAAAACCATACAGTGAATTCAAATGGCCAAAGGCCAGACTATTAAAGAGTAGTTTAACACTGCAGGATAGGAATATTTTAATCAGGATGACCAAACTTAACTGCACTCAGGAATGAGGGTACTTCTCACCCACCAAATGATTCCTTAATCAACAATTCTGCAGCTTTACAGCCCTGAGAAACAAAAGAAAAATCTGACTTTTTACTAAGTTTACAGAATGAGTTACCTAGAAATCCCTTCACAGTTTCTTTATAACAATCTTATTACAGCCATTATTGACACAGTCAGGCCTTTACACAAGTTTAATGGAGATTTTCAAACTGTTCAAAAATCAGAGCAAATTTCCATAGGTTCCCTCTACCAACCATTAGAAAAGCTATGGGGGAGGGCTGCAAAGAACCTTCTTGCAGCCTCCTCCTCAAGTCTCAGTGTGCCAGCTCTTAACCAGCCTTCATCCACATTGTTGAATATTTATTTATTTATTTATTTATTTATTTATAAATTGAGCTTCACTGTGGTTGGTTTAATGAGCAGAAATGGTAAAGCAATAAGCAAATGAGCTAAATACGAGAATTTCCGGGAAGCCACCCAAACTGGATGCAATGTTTTACTCACTGTGAGGATGGCCCTTCATTCTTATCACATCTTCTGAGCCCTGCAGTGACAAACTGCCACGCAGTGATGCGCAGAATTCCTGCAGCCCTCAGAGTAGGCAAGGCTGAAGCTGCAAATCATCCTGTGCATGATGTGTTATGTCTTTCACTTTACAAATACTCAGAGATTCTGTGGGACTCCTTCCACAAGTCATTTCCAAGTAAAAATTTTGCTTTTCTATTATTTTTGTTTAATGTACATTGACTCACTCTGACACATGTGCACAGAACTTCAGGTTTCCAACAGATTACAGTATCTTTTGGCAGCCTTCAGCTATTAAACTACTTGTGTTTTTTTGTAGGATAGACTAATGGTATTGAAAGCCCTTAAAGATTGCTCCTATAGCAACTGCTGAATTTTTGGAGTACTCCAAGGAAGGAGGAATTTAAACAGCAACAGTGAGAACTATACAGTTATTGAAAAAGTTTGAATTTGTGTGGGGAGAAAGAGAGAGGGAGGGGAAGGGAAGTTCCGGAAAGGGAATTTCCGGGAAGGGAAGGGAATTTCCGGGAAGGGAATTTCCGGGAAGGGAAGGGAAATTCCGGGAAGGGAATTTCCGGGAAGGGAATTTCCGGGAAGGGAAGGGAAGTTCCGGGAAGGGAAGTTCCGGGAAGGGAAGGGAAGGGAAGTTCCGGGAAGGGAAGTTCCGGGAAGGGAAGTTCCGGGAAGGGAAGTTCCGGGAAGGGAAGGGAAGGGAAGGGAAGGGAAGTTCCGGGAAGGGAAGTTCCGGGAAGGGAAGTTCCGGGAAGGGAAGGGAAGGGAAGGGAAGGGAAGGGAAGGGAAGGGAAGGGAAGGGAAGGGAAGGGAAGGGAAGGGAAGGGAAGGGAAGGGAAGGGAAGGGAAGGGAAGGGAAGGGAAGGGAAGGGAAGGGAAGGGAAGGGAAGGGAAGGGAAGGGAAGGGAAGGGAAGGGAAGGGAAGGGAAGGGAAGGGAAGGGAAGGTGTGGGAAGGGAAGGTGTGGGAAGGGAAGGTGTGGGAAGGGAAGGGAAGGTGTGGGAAGGGAAGGGAAGGGAAGGGAAGGGAAGGGAAGGGAAGGGAAGGGAAGGGAAGGGAAGGGAAGGGAAGGGAAGGGAAGGGAAGGGAAGGGAAGGGAAGGGAAGGGAAGGGAAGGGAAGGGAAGGGAAGGGAAGGGAAGGTGTGGGAAGGGAAGGGAAGGGAAGGGAAGGGAAGGGAAGGGAAGGGAAGGGAAGGGAAGGGAAGGGAAGGGAAGGGAAGGGAAGGGAAGGGAAGGGAAGGGAAGGGAAGGGAAGGGAAGGGAAGGGAAGGGAAGGGAAGGGGAAGGGGAAGGGGAAGAGAAAAGGGAAGGGGAAGGGGAAGGGAGAAGGGAGAAGGGAAGGGGAAGGGGAAGGGAGAAGGGAGAAGGGAGACGGAAGGAAGGAAGGATTCCAGGAAGGAAGGATTCCAGGAAGGAAGGAAGGATTCCAGGAAGGAAGGAGGGAAGGAAGGAAGGAGAACATACCAAAACCCCCATATCTAAATCTTTGTTTGCCATGACTGCCATATGCCAATTGGTCTCCAAATACCAATTTCTCTTCCCAGCCCTCACATTCTGAAGCACCTGCATGACTGGTTCTGGCATCTCTGGAACACCACCGGTCTGAACATCTTTGTGGATGTTTCTTCAGCTGTCTTTCTTTCTTTCTTTCTTTCTTTCTTTCTTTCTTTCTTTCTTTCTTTCTTTCTTTCTTTCTTTCTTTCTTTCTTTCCTTTTCTTTCTTTTCTTCCTTTCTTTTCTTCCTTTTCTTTCTTTTCTTTCTTTTCTTTCTTTTCTTTCTTTTCTTTCTTTTCTTTCTTTCTTTTCTTTTCCTTCCTTCCTTCCTTCCTTCCTTCCTTCCTTCCTTCCTTCCTTCCTTCCTTCCTTCCTTCCTTCCTTCCTTCCTTCTCTTGAGGTCACAGAGAAAAGGAAAACTAAAGGCTATTAATAAAAAGACCCTATATTTATAATTTCTTAAATTTCAGGGCTTTCAGTACAGCAGTTTAGTAGGTCTGACTCACTGCTTTTATCTCTTGGGAATGGCAGTTTGGAAGGCAGATTTCATTATAATAAAAGAACAGGTGCCATTCATATTCTTAACTTTTTTTTTATATCACTGCATAACATACACCTGTCTCAGTGCTACTACACAAAACAGAAGCCCTGCGGACTATTTACTGGTTATTCCACATCATTTTTCATAAGAGCAGGACTGTTCCCCAGTTCTGGGCAAACTCTAATTAACGGACTGATAGCATCACTGTAACATTATGCAATTCCTATTTTAAATAGTGTTCAGTGTGTACCACTGCCCTTTTCTGTCAAAGTATTACTGTGTACTTTGGCACAAAGATATCCACATTTCCAGATCTTCTACCAATTTTACAAAGGTTGTATAAGGCTTAATGAATGGAAAATGCTTTGAAAAGCTGTAGATAAAAGGCAAGTTTGAAGGCAGTCATTAGTAGTAAATACCCTCATCAAAATTTCTCTTGCTAATCCTTTCTGCTCTGGCTGTGCAGGCAGTGCTGACAGACCACTCCTTCAAGGTTATTTGGATGCCACTGCACAGACAAGCACCCTAAAAGTCGCTTATATTCACAGTCCTGCTGGCACCAATATCACCCAGCTCACTTTATAGTGTGCCACCTAAACACAACAGAGTAATAGCAAAAAAAAATTAATGGACTTTCTATGAGTCCCACCATTAAAACTAATATTGTGTAACTGGAAATCAACTGCTTCAATTAATGGGAATATATGGCTTCATTTTGTAGGCACAACCTTTCCATTTGAAAGCTCGCTGACATATGGGTTCCCACTGGTGCTGTAATTACACTGTGCTTAAAAGTCATCATTAGTTTAAAATGTGGAGATGCTTTTTATATATATATATATCCAATGAACAGTGTTGGTTACAAGCGCTTTTCTTTCAGCACCAGTTCTAATGGCACTCATTCACTGCGTTCCTAGCTCCTCGGTGGCTGCTCCAAGGGGGAATTCCAGGCTAACATCACCTGGGGCTGCAGGGTACAATGCACCTCTTTAAAGAGCTCTGGGGCTGTAAGACAGTGCAGCATTATTGTTCCTGGGTCATGCCGTTAAAGCTCTGCACCCCACAGCCCTGCAGAATGGGAACGTTTAACACAGCGCATAATTAACACACTGGATAATTAACACACTGGATAATTGGGGTTGCTGCTGACAAATGAGGTGCTGGTGGGTAGCCGGGGAGAGCAACCATCAGAAAAGCAAGAGGGAAAACTGCCCTCTGAGTGCCTAATTGTGCTGAGTTACCAACATTTACATTTCCAAGGTCACTTTGAACAGCCATTCTAGTGAGAGATGTTCTTACAGTGCTGTGCACTGGGAGCTTCTGGCTGAGTTTGATCAGGAGGTTGCCCATGTCACCTCAGGATTAAGTTTTTGCCCTGCTTTACTTTAATTTTTTTTTTTTTAAAGTTAGGTTTGTAGGAACAGTATTTTTAAATTTTGGGGGGTGGACAAGTGGAGGGCATTTGGAGCCTTTACTTTGATCTGCACTGAACACTTCATTTTGGATTTCGGCATTTCAACAACATATTTGTACAGTTCAAAGGGAAAGTTTACCTGAATTTGAAATAAACTTCCAAATTAAATCTTATGCAAATAGGAGCAGGGAGATATGTTTAAAATCTGTCAAAACTAAAAGCTTTGATTTTTGTAAAATACTGTGTTTGGCTTTTTTGGGGGCCATGAATATTTCAATGAAAGCAACATGTGATTCGAAAATGCTCATCAAGGTCAGGAGACTTTGTCACACAGCTCCAGTAATCTGTGTTTTGGTTGTGCATTTGACAGCTGTGGGTCTTGCAGGTCCTCTAAGCATTTTGTTTCCTCAGACAGCCACTTAAACTCTGAGTACAGACCCCCACACCCAGTCACATTTCCAAAGGGGCACCAGAGAAGCACCAACATTACTCAGATCAGAGAAATGGAGTTGGGACTATTTATTTTCCCTCATCATCCCACCAAATACCTATGAAAGGCCTGGAGATCTTAAAACATTTGAGCCTGAGGTCAGTAGAGATGGAAAAGAATCTTTTTGTTGAGCTAGACGAAGTCTCATGAAGCAAATGTCTTGTCACCTATTATGTATGAAATTATTTGTACCAGTCATTTTTATGTTTTCTCTCCTCAGGCAACTTCTCTTTGGTGAGAAAAGCACCTGAGCAACTGTTTTCCCATGCTACAATGAGGCCTGATGGTGTCACCGAAACTGCGTGAAAAATACAAACTCTCCAACAACATTTTTCGAGTTAGAAAATCAAAACATAGTGTTAGGCATTTACTTTATTCTGGCCAGGATGTTGGATGTTGTTCTGGCCAGGATGTGCAACAGAAACCAATTCATCCACACATAGCCCAGGTTCTGCAGAGAAAATCATTCCATGATACATGATTTTTACCGGATTTTTCACATATTTTATACAGTCAAAACCCATAGAAATTCATGTTCATTGGTCCCAAATTGCACAGCTCTTAGTATTTGTTTTCCTATTGGATACAGATCCTCCGATACTAATTGGGTTCTCTTTCTTCCCTCTCTCTCTCTCTCTCTCCCAGACCATTCTTCTCTCTCTTTCAACTGTGCCAGGGGTGATGTTTGGAGCTGATGGTCATTGGTGGTCATTATCTTTTGTGTACCTTCTGTGCTTCTTGAGCTGTTCAGCTCATCAGACCTTGCCTGGTGGAATAGTTCCCTGAAAAGAAACTTCAATTCCCTTTCCATGGCGCAAAGGTGAGCAAAACTTTTTGGCTCTTGTGAGATACACAGGCGCAGGTCAGGGCTTCCTTCACTGTGAATAGTGGGCTGGTTAAAAGAGGCACCTAGGGAGTGTAGCAAACAGGAGTGGGCAAACAGGGGCATGGCACATCTCTGAGGGTGTGGTGAATAGGGGCGTGGCACATTTCTGAGGGTGTGACAAACTGGGTGTGGCATGTCTCAGAGGGCGTGGCACAGCAGTTGTTGCATGGCAGTTGACGCAGGCAGGGCAAGCATGTAGGGTTGCAGGTTTCTTTCTGTTAGCAAGGCTTGCTGTGTGCTGTTTGCAGAGTTTCTGTTGGTTGGTTGGTTGGTTGGTTGGTTGGTTGGTTGGTTTCGGGGTTTCTGTTAGTAATGGTCTGTACATGATGGAAAACTGTAGTAAGTACAAGTGCATGTAACCAAACAGAAACCCCCCAAAATGGATGTGTCTGTGCAGACCTATTCCTGTGTGGAGTATTTGAGCTTATCAGTGGTTCCAGGAGCCATTCCAAAGACGCCTGCCTACGGTGTGAACAGGTGAACAATCTCCTTATGCTGGTGGCCAAGCTTAAAGAAGTTGAAAGACTAAGGAGTATTAGGGAAAGTTGAAAGGAAATAGTTTGGTGGGTTCTGCCCTTCCATCCTTGAGGGAGGCCCACCAGGAGTCAGAAGACTCCCAAACCTCCCACTGCCAGGCAACAGGAGAATACACCTAGTGGATGAAGGGGAGTGGAAATGGGTCCTTGTTCTGGGAGGCCATAATAAAAATTTCTCCCAAATTTCTCCCAAATCCCATCCCCTAGCCAGGTCCCACTTCAGAACAAGACACTGGATCTAGAGATGATTTGGAAGAAAATTATCTGAACAGTGAGCCTCCCAATTTTTTATGCTTCATCTGTGAGAAGGACCACCACCTCTAACGTCAAAAAGAAAAGAAGAGTAGTCTTAGTGGGTGACTGCCTTCTGAGGGGAACAGAGGTCCCTGTATATTGACAGGATCCATCCCACAGGGGGGTGTGCTGCCTCCTTGGAGCCCAGGTAAGGGACATCACTGAGAGACTCCCTGGGCTGATTTGGCCCACTGATTATTACCCACTACTGATGTTCCAGGCTGGCAGTGATGAGATTGAAAAGACGAGTGTCAGGGCAATTAAAAGGGACTTTAGGGCACTGGGAAAAGTGGTTAGTAAGGCAGGAGTACAAGTATTCCTTTCCTCAATCCCTTTGGTTAGAAAAAAATGATGAAAGGAATAGGAGAGCCCATGTTACCAACAAGTGGCTCAAGGGTTGGTGTCATCAGCAGAATTTTGGGTTCTTTAATCATGGGGCAGCTTTTATGACACCTGGCCTGCTGGAACTGGATGGGCTCCATCTTTCTGTTGAGGGCAGAAGGATTTTAGCTTATTAATTGGAAGACCTTGGTAAGAAGGCTTTAAACTAGGTTTAAAGGGGGAAGGTGGTGCAGCTGGGCTCTTTGGAAGCAGGCCCAAAGGTGGTAAGCCTAATCTAGGGGTGAAATCAGTAACCCAGCTGAGGTGCATGTACACCAATGCACACAGCATGGGTAATAAACAAGAAAATCTGGAAGTCATGGTGCAACAGCAGAGCTATGATGTAGTCACCATCATGGAAACATGGTAGGATGACTCACACAGCTGGAGCACTGCACTGGATGACTACAAGCTCTTCAGAAGAGACAAGAAAGGGAGAAGAGGTGGAGGGGTGGCCCTTTGTAATAGGGAGGCTTTTGACACCATAGGTATTAAAACTAATGATGATGGAGTTGAATGCTTATGGGTAAGAATTAAGGGCAAGGCCAACAAGGCTGACATCCTACTGGGAGTCTGTTATCATCCACCGACAACTTATTCTTTAAGCAGCTAGAAAGGGGTTCAGAATCATCAGCCCTTGTTCTTGTAGATGATTTCAACCTTCCAGACATCTGCTGGGAACATAATACAGAACAGAAAGAGGCAGTCCAGGAAGTTTTTGGAGTGTGTGGAGGACAGCTTTTTGTCACAGCTGGTGAGAGAGCCCACTAGGGGAGACACTATGTTAGACCTGTTGTTTGTAAATAAAGTTGGGCTGGTGGGAGATGTGGTGGTTAGAGGCTGCTTGGGGCACAGTGATCATGACATTATAGAGTTCTTGATATTTGGTGACATCAGGAGGAACATCAATAAGACTTTCACACTGGTTTTCCGGAGGGTGGACTTTGGCCTATTTAGGAGTCTTATTCAGAGAGTTCCTTGGGAAGGAGCCCTTAAAAACAAAGGAGTCCAGGAAAGGTAGACATGCTTTAAAACAGGGATCCTGGGGGCACAGGAGCAGACTGTCGCTGTGTGCTGAAAGATGAGTGGACGAAGCAAACATCCAGCCTGGATGCACAAGGAGGTTTTGGAGGAACTTAGGAATAAAAAGAGGATGTATCATCTCTGGAAGGAGAGTCAGGTGTCTCAGGAAGTATTTAAGGGGGCTGCTAGGGCACGTAGGAAAAAATTAGGGAGGCCAAGGCTCAGTATGAACTTAAAATGGTGACTTCTGTAAAGGACAATAAAAAATATTTTTACAAATATATTAATGGTAAAAGGAACGGTAAGACCAACTTTTGTTCTCTATTGGATGAGGGAGGGAACTCAGTAACTGCAGGTGAGGAGAAGGTAGAATTGCTTAACACCTCCTTTGCCTCAGTCTTTAGTGGGAAGATGGTTTATCCTCAGGACAACTGTCCCCCTGAGCTGGTAGATGGTGTCAGGGAGCAGAATAATCTCCCTGTTATCCAGGAAGAGGCAGTCAGAGAACTGCTGAGCAGCTTAGATGTTCATAAATCTATGGGACCAGATGGAATCCACCCCAGGGTGATGAGGGAGCTGGCAGATGAGCTTGCAAAGCCTGTCTCCATCATTTACCAGCAGTCCTGGGTCACTGGGGAGGTTCCAGATGACTGGAAGATGGCCATTCACAAAAGGGTGGGAAGGAGGATCCCGGTAATTATAGACCAGTTAGCCTGACCTCAGTACAAGGTAAGATTATGGAATAGCTTATCCTAAGTGCCATCATGCAAAATTTACAGTGTGGCCCGGGTATCAGACCCAGCCAGCATGGGTTTAGAAGGGGTAGGTCGTGTTTGACAACCTTATCTCCTTTTACAGCCAGGTGACCTGCATGGTGGATGCAGGAAAGGCTGTGGATGTGTCTATTTGGACTCCAGCAAGGCCTTTGACACTGTCTCCCACAGCATTCCCTGGAAAAGCTGCAGGCCGTGGCTTGGACAGGAGCACTCTTTGCTGGGTTAAGAACTGGATGGATGGCCAGGCCCAGAGAGTGGTGGTGAACGGTGCTGCAATCCAGCTGGGAGCCAGTCACCAGTGGTGGCCCCCAGGGGTCTGTGCTGGGGCCAGTCCTGTTCAATGCTTTTATTGATGACATGGATCAGGGCATTGAGTCTTTCACTAGCAAATTTGCAGATGACACTAAGCTGGGAGCATGTGTCCATCTGTTGGGAGGTAGGAGGGTGCTGCAGAAAGACCTGGAATGGTTGGATGGATGGGCAGAGTCCAATAGGATGAAGTTCAACAAGTCCAAGTGCCGACTCCTGCATTTTGGCCACGATAACCCCTTGCAGTGCTCCAGGCTGGGGACAGTGTGGCTGGACAGTGCCCAGGCAGAAAGGGACCTGGGGGCACTGATGGACAGCAGCTGGACATGAGCCAGCAGTGTGCTCAGGTGCCAAGAAGGCCAATGGCTCCTGGCCTGTGTCAGGAATGGTGTGGCCAGCAGGAGCAGGGAGGTCACTGTTCCCCTGTACTCAGCACTGGTGAGGTCACACCTCGAGTGCTGTGTGCAGTTCTGTCCCCTCAGCTTAGGAAGGACATGGAGGGGCTGGAGCTTGTCCAGAGGAGGCAACGAGGCTGGTGAGGGGCTTGGAACACAAACCCTGTGAGGAATGACTGAGGGAGCTGGGGTTGTTCAGCCTGGAGAAAAGGAGACTCAGAGTGACCTTTTCACTCTCTACAGCTCCCTGAAAGGTGTTTGTAGTCAGGTGGGGTTGGTCTCCTTCCCCAGGCAGCACTGACAGAACCACAGGACACAGTCTCAAGCTGTACCAAGGGAAATATAGGTTGGATATTAGGGAGAAGTTTTTTACTGGAAGAGTGATAAAGTACTGGAATGGTCTGCTCAGGGAGGTGGTGGACTCAGCATCCCTGGATGGGTTTTAAAAAAGGCTGGATGTGGCACTCAGTGCCTTGGTCTGGTTGAAATGTTAGGGCTGGGTTGAATTCAAAGATATTGAAGGTCTCTTCCAACCTGGGCATTCTGTGATTCTGTGAAAACTGACTAAAATTACATAAAAAGCTTTTAAACTTTGCATCAATTCCAACAATAATGTGACACTGTTTGTGAAGACCTGGATGCAGCCTGGAGTTCTAAGTCAGTTTTGGATTTGGAAAGCTACATGTTCCACACCAGGACTTTTGCTCACTCTCTCTGTCTTCCAAGGTGTGTATGATGCTCTCCTGAAACGGTCTGAAAGCTGCTCAGTCTCTGGTTGCTTTCTGTTCTCTTTGCTCTATTAACAATTATTTCTGGAATGTGCTTGGCTGTTGTTCAGGCTCATTTTCTGTGTTGTGGAGAGGATTGAAGCAGCTGGGTTGAATGAAGGGAGCACTCCTGCAGCAGGGAAGGGTGGGCTGGAGGATGTCACACACAGCCAGGCACAGCTGCCAGCACGGCTCACTGTGCATCCCACGGAGCTCTCTGAGCTTCCCTGCAAGTGGCTGTGGGACAGGAGATGTTCCTGACTCATCTGGGACATGCTCTCGGCTCCCTGGGCTGCAGGAAGGCTCCTCTGGTTTCTGGAGATTTCTTTTCAGTCAAGTGCTGCAGTTTGGTTTGATGCACAGCTCTCTAAACCTTCACTCAGCCCCTCGCTGTTCACTTGGATGTTTCCCCAGCCACACCACCCTCCCAGGAGCACCCCACCCTCCCAGCTCGGCCCTCCAGCACAGACACCCGCATTGATTTCCCTGACCCACGCACTCCCTACTCCAGCCTGCCTGGGCTGGGGATGCTCTCACACCAGCACAGCACAACCGAGACCCATTTGACCAGATTTTACCCAGTACAGCCAAGCAAAATTCTCCCGGCCAGTCATTAGGCTGTGTTAATTAAGGCAATCAGCCTACCCAGTCTGACCTAATTATAAATAATTAGCTTATCCCTTTATTTCCAAACCTCTTCCCTAGTGAGAGGGGACTTTTAAGATTTTTGAACTAGCAAAAGTCCCCTCACAGAGTTGCTTTTCAGGTGCAACAACCTTGACATTAAAGGCCAAGTCCATGAGAAAGGCATGGCCAGATCACAGGGACCTGGGGGAGAAGGAGGTGCCTTCTCTTCCGTGAGGAATTACAGACCTTCATTCTTAAGCTACATCACTGTCGTACAGCATTTACTGGGATTTTAAAAAATACCTATAGGCAGCAAAATACCCATTTGCCTAATAAATTATTTCTTTAATACCTTCTTCAAGATCTTGTGCTTTTGGATTAGAATGCTGCCTCTCAGAAGCATTGTAACAAGAAAGTGAGCATGGCGCAAAAAATAGTGCCCGGTTATGTCCAGCAGCAAATAAGATCATTGTACCCTCTGGACATAATTTGACACCAAAATGTTAAAAAATATTTTCTTACAGTGAAAAAATGCAATTCTTTTTATATTTGCTACTTCAAGCATCAAAGACTTCTCTGTTTGCCTCTTGTCTCCAGTTAGACAATAACTAATCCTCAACAGAAAGACCAACTCCATATGAAACTGTGTTGCTTCCCAAGTTTGTCTTGCTGCTCTCATTTAGGAAATGAGTACTCCACAAATGAGTGATGTGGGATGTCTCAGAAATAACACACTTGTAGGAAGTGGATGATGTGTCCTTGTAGCCTCAAAATGTCACTCCAAATGACTCTTCCAATTAAAGCTCTTTGAGGACATTTCTAAATCCTTCTTCCTGACCCAAAGAAATAATTTTTTCCTTGCATTCCTGTGGGTGATTTTCACTTGTGGCTGTACCTCTATGCCAAGGAGGCTATCCCTGACATTTTTTTCCACTTTCCTGCAGTTCTCCCCCCATGGTCACCAGTTAATAGAGGTTCCTGTGGAAGGGAGAATCCCTGGGTTTTTAGGTGTTGCCCACCCACATCTGGGAGATATTATAGGTATTTCCCCCTCCAAAGCACAAGTTGATACTGTCATGCCTTGAAGGACCTTTTCCTCTTACTTTTCCCACTGAAAAGGATGTAGTTAAACCCAGTCAGTGATGTCAGCCTATGATCATTATGAAATAATTCCCATTCCAAGGATTTGTGCTCCTGGCTCATTCACACTAATGCAAAGTACTCCCAAATGTGTCAAAATTTCCTCTTTGAATGCTAAAGCCAATTTATTTTTCCCCTCCAATGACTCCCAGTCACACCTGGAAATCAACCCCTGTTTACAGAATTCTCCCAAGGCTGCCTCATGCCTTGCCTTGCAAAAGGCATTTGCAAAGTTTTAAGCCACCTTTATTTCCATGCAGGGCATTCTCAGATTGTTAGATCTGCAAGTAACAAAGCTCCCTGCCTGGTCAGGAAGGCAACCTGTGGGATGGCATTTTACTCCAGAAAAGTATTGGTTACAGCACAGCTGGTCTGTAGCTGCACAGATGAATTTCACCATAGCAGAAATCCAATTTGGCTCACCCAGTTTGTTATAGAAGTGAACAAGTCCCCAGGTGAGGCAATGATGGGCTGGAATCAAACCCAAACAGGGGACCCCTGCCACTCCCAATGGATCCTGAATGCAGACATACCTTTGGCCAGGGAGCTGGGCAGTGCTGAGGCCCTGAGCAGTCGGGGGTGCAAGGGTAACAGTTTTGAACCCCTGCAGAAGGGGAGGCCCAACAATAAACCCAACAATAAACTCCTTCGGTGTGCTCTGTCCTGTATCTGTCTCCAACCTATAACCCAAACAGAAAAACTTTTCCAATGACTTCAAGTGGAAACTGACTGAAAAAAACCCTACTTGCTCTCTACCAGAAATTTTAAGCACAGTCTGAGGAAAAGATAAAGTTAACATAAAAGGCAGTTTTTCAGTATTGTGGAGCATGTGTTTCTGGACTCTTCACAAGACATGGCACTGAGATAAATGGATGAGTGAGCAATGCAAATTCCTGCACTGTGTTCTGCTTTACATGGAAGAAATGTCCCTGGGTCATGGAAACTTCCTGGTTACAACAGGTGTTTTGTGCCAGTTATCACAAAGAGCTCACATTTGCAGAACAAGCTACTCTAACCAACCTATCTGAATTCTCCTGTACCCCTATAGAGTGAGTATTATTTTAACTAAATATTGGTCTGTTATATCCAATAATGGATGTATTGGTCACACTGCTGGGATAGAGAAGTGAGCTCTGTTCAGGATGGCAAATTATAGAATCATAAAATGGGGTGGGTCAGAAGGGACTTAAAGCTGATCCCAACCCCCCCTTGCCATGGCAGGGACACCTCCCACTGTCCCAGGCTGCTCCCAGCCCCAGTGTCCAACCTGCCCTTGGACACTGCCAGGGATCCAGGGGCAGCCACAGCTGCTCTGGGAATTCCACCCTGTGCCAGGGCCTGCCCACCCTGCCAGGGAACAATTCCTTCCCAATATCCCATCCATTCCTGCCCTCTGGCACTGGGAGCCATTCCCTGGCTCCTGACACTGCAGTTCCTGAGGAACTGTCCCTCTCTGGGTTCCCTGCAGCCCCTCAGACCCTGGAAGGAGCTCTGAGCTCTCCACACAACCTTCTCCTCTCCAGGCTGAGCAGCCCCAGCTCTCCCAGCCTTTCCTCCACAGGGGAGGTGCTCCAGTCCCCCCAGTACCTCCGTGCCCTCCTCTGGGCTCTCTCCAACAGTTCCATGTCTTTCTTACGTTGGGTAAGTTCTTACAGAACTGTTCTTACAGTTCTTACAGTTCTTACAGAACTGTTCACAGGTGGCAGCACACCCCAACCCAGGTGGGGTCTCAGGATAGCACAGTAAAGGGGGCGAATCCCCTCCCTATCCTGCTGTACAAAGTATGGTGTATTTTGACAGAAAAAAGAATAAATAAACAATACCCTCCCGGTACGAGCCCTCTGTTACGGATGATCAATTAAACTATACTTAAAAAAAAAAAAACACCGATACACTTTAAACTTCATTTCTTTGTGGATTCTTATTCTTGCTTTTTATCTAACCCTCTCACATCATCTGTCTTGTCTCTTGTTTTTTTTGCCTGAGTACTACAAAATGCTCCTTCACTCTCTGGCTCCCCTTTGCAGCCCATTATCCTGTCCCAGAGGGAGCTGCTGCCTTTCTCCTGCTCCTTGCAGGAATTCCTGCACATTGCTAACCTTTGCCTGCCTTGCACAAAGCACTGCTGTGGGGTCTCTCTTATCTCTCTGATCCAGGCATAGGTGTCAGAGGGTCCCAGGAAGCCATTAATCAACACCCCCTCTTCTTCCAGCAGCTCCTCAGAAGCTCTCTGAGTAACTGAAGTGCCTTTGGAGGTCTGCAGCAAACAGCACAAGAAGCTTTTACCACCGATATCTTTCATAGATCCTCTAACCTGATTGATGTAATACTGAGAATTAAATATTTATGGCTTAGGGGCATGGGGAAGTTTTGAAATATATATTTTAAATCTATATGAGAGGAGCAATGTCAAGGTGTGTCAGAAGCTTCACGCAGTGGCTGGAGAAAGAGTTCTGTCTCCATTCTCTGCTGTTTCCTTCCTTCTTCATTCCTTCCCCATTCTTTCATTATTTTAAATAAAAAGTACACTTTTCATTGTTGAAAACAATGGTAGTAAAAATCCCAAAAAGGAGAAATAGAAGACAGAAGCTGTCTCAGGCTTTTTGCTATTTAATCATTGGAAATAAAGAAACAACCTGCCATGTTTCATGTTGCTGAAAGTAACCAATGGCAGGGACTATCTGTACATCACAATAATGGATAGTTTACTATGGTGATGTTATCCAGGGCTATGATCTCATGCTCTCCTCCTCTTCCCATGACAAATGGAAGTTCCCATCATTTCTTGTACCTTGTGGTGGAAGATCCATAGCTGTAAATGGACAGGCATCTGTTAGCAAATCAACCTTGCTCCCTTCCATCAGCGGGCATCTTTTACTCTGCAAGTGTCAAACCTGCTGGAGGAAGTTTTAGCCTCCTAACTTTAAAAACTCCCATGAGCTCCTTGTGGCATTTGGGATGTTAATACATTTTAGGATTTTTAGACAAGTAGGCTGATTTCAGTGTTGTGAACTGCATTTTGATACAAATACTGCCTTCCATCCTAAACAGGCCAAACTCTCCTGTTAATATTCATGCTGTTTACCTTAATGACAGCAAGAAAGTATTTGGACAAGGTTGAAGTGTGTTTCATTCCCTCAGAAGATTAGTGACATTTCTATAATCTAAAATGCGAAGTCCTCCATATTCCAGATATGAAACCTGACAGCATAATCTTTTATTCCCATTCTAAGCATCAATTTGCTTGGGTGAGCATTCTCAGGATTATTTGCATAGTTCAAAAATGTCCAGGGCTTGTTTAGGATTAAGAGACTGAAGAAACAAGATATTTTTAAATTAAACTGCTGGGGTTTAAGGAATGTTTCTTTAATGGGTCATCACAACCTTTTTTCCTGACTGAATGGATTTTTCTAAACCACATTGTATTGAGAAAAATCTTTTCATGTCAGCTAAAAATACAAAGTATTTGGCTGCATGATCTACATAAATCAAACAAGAAAACACTATTGAAAATAAGAACTTCCTTCTGTGCAGGTCAGCATAAAGTCTGTGCCCCACATAAGTGCTCTTGGCAGCTCTTCAGAAAGGCTGATTTCACATACAGTTAAGAATTTAGACCCAAAATATTGAGCATATTAATTTATTGCTTCCATTAATTTTATTGCCCACCCCTTTCTTTATCTGAGATCAAATGTCAAAAAGTGAACTCAGGAAACAAAACAGCAGTGTCTGAACTGAGTTGGAGCTGGTGGCAGCAGGGACTTCTGAAAACACAATGTACAACTAAGCCATTAATTTCTAATTATAAATTAAACCCCCCACAGTCCAGAGCATGGTTGCTTGGAATGCAGTGTACTCCCTTCTATTGGGGTTCAAACTGCATTTCCCTCCACAACCTTTGATTTTCCTATAAAAGAAACCTGAACAAGCATTCTGCATAATCGAGAATCATTTGGCAGTTCTGAGTTCTCCATCCCCAATGTCCCTGCAGGGCCTGCTGTGTCTGATCCCTGGTCTGGAGCTCTCCTTTTCCAGAATTGCAGACATTGTTTTGGAAGAAGGCTCCCAGAACCTGCTTACCTACAGAAGGATCTGCCCATCTGGCACCAGCAGCAGCTCCTTGGGAGATCCCCTTCTTTTCAGGAAGGGTAAATAGTAAGCCCAGTTTAACGATGACAAGTAAAGAGAGCATTATCTGAGCAAGTCCTGGTTTTAGTGAGCTCTTTTTTAACATCAGCATTCCACCAGGGAAGTCTGGTTTTAATACAGGCAGGTAGACAATGTGATAAACATAACACAATGAGGAGAGAAGCCCCAGATTATCTTCATGTGAACACAGTCAGGTTCCATGGTTGGTCAGTCAGTCAGCAAGGCATTTAAAACTGGTATTTGAGCATCAGATTTTATGGGCTTGGACATGGGACTAGAGAATTGTGACCCATCCCCCTGGGAGCCAAATACCAGTAGTCAGAGCCTCCCTTTTTGTGGCTGGTTGAGATCAGCAAGGGAGCTAATTTCCAGAGCTGGCAGAACTGCAGGGAAATGGAGACAAGAAGGAATGCAGCACTTTGGCTGGTATTGGGAATTCCAAGTTGCAAAGGGATGTGCATGGGATCACACAACAGCAGGTGACACGGACAGGGCTCCTACACGCTCCTCTTCTAGCTCTGCAAGTAAGTTCTATTAAAATATTAATTCAGGTTGCATATATGCTTCTGCCCATCAAGTCATGTTGAGGTATACAGATCTCAGCATTTTCAAGTCAATGTTTCAAGGCAGTCAGCATGTGGCCACTTTTTTTTTTCTTCTATTTCCTACTACAATCCGTTTTTCAAAACCAAGACCAAACAAAGAATATGAATACAAATCAGAGACTTACTGGTTTGTGGTTGATCACACATCAGTACAGAAATCTAAGTAAGTCTTACAAATAGAAGAATAGATGGCTAATTAAGCACATTCTTGAATCCAAAATAGTAATTAATATTGTTCATACAATACAATAGTAATGAATCTAGTACAATTCAAGGTTCAGTAGGGTATCTGATGTCACATTACTCTAGAAAAAAACTCCAGCTAAAATTTCCCATAAGGTTCAAATATTCTCACGTAATATATACATAGCATATATTATATATATGTATAAATAGTATATATATAACATAAGCTATATCCTGCAGGATCCATAAATTCTGATATATGTCTTGACTTATGTCTATTAGAAAATGTTGGGGTTCTGTGTAGTTACTATTTCCTATAGAACCTAATTAGAGATGAGATTATGGGGAGTCCAATAACCTCTGCAGCTGATTTTCAAGTCCTGCTTTGAAGCAGCCAGGGTCAGGTTTTAAGTCACAAACATCAGTTTTGTCACTGATGAGTGACTTGAATCAAGTCAAGTCTTAAATCCATGAGAATTAAGATGATCTGGGTGTAGGGCCATATGTTTACTGAGAACATCAAGCTGTATAAATAAAAGCTGTATAAGCTTTTAGCTGAGAGTTTTGATATTCACTCTGCATCCTCTATCAGGAAGTGTTTTTCTGCCTGTCCGGAGAGGTTCCATGGTGGAGCTCAGGGCAATGTTTGGCTCAGACCAGTGAATGACCAGTCCTGGGCACTTCAAGTCCAAAACAAGATGGGGGGGTTAAACGCAGCCTTTACCCTCTGCCACAAGCTCTGCATTCCAATGTAGTTACAGGTAACAGTGCTCAGATCCATTTCTAACTGGGTTTTTCTCAGCTCATGTTTGTATTCCAGCTCTCTTCCATGAGGTCTGGGGAGTTATGGCTGAATTCAGGGTAATGCAATCAAGAGTGAGATGAGTTCTCTTCCATCATATAACCCACTGTAACGAAACCAGACTGTGCATGCACACAAAGCTTCCTGAATTATGCAAAGTTGGGAAGAGGACCCTGTGATTTTGGCCAATATACTCAGAAAATATAATGGCTTTGTGGTTGTTGTGGAGATGAAGACAAATTATTATTATTAGGGTGATTTTAGGTTCAGAGAACATGAGGGTATTTTCTTGAATAAGAACAACATGCACTTTCCCCCTGTAAATAGAGAGTCTGCCACTTCTATCTACTGAAAACTCCAGAAGGAAAAGTCCTATAACACCAAGGCTGTGATGGTTTCTATGACTCTATGATAAATTTGGTGAGATCTGCTTTAAAAATCACTGTTTGTAGGTACTGGAGTACTGCTTGTGTTTCTGGTGATTGAAGAGGAGTGCCTGCACAGTCCTCATAGATGCTCAAAGTTGATAAACATTTTCCACCAATTATATTTCCTAAGCAATTCCCTGTCTTTTAATTGCACTATTTCTTTTTATTGCACTGATATTTTCCATTAGTTTCTAAATGAAGCGGATGTTTTTCCATCAGTTTGGGATTTTTCCTACCAAAATATTAACTTCTCTTTTCAAGAAAAAGATCTCAGGCTTAGGGCTGGGAAACCTTTATGAAGTGGCTATTCGTTCTTCATGGCACCAATGTTCTTCCAGCCTGATGCTGTTTAATTCTCAGAAAAATCTCTCAGCGTAGAATTACAAAGGTAATAATTAAAGTATAAACTGTTCTTCTTTACAAAAAATGTATGATTTCTGTGATTTAGGCCTTAAGTGTAAATCAGCAAAACAGATGTCAAGAGAGAGATGTTAACACTTACTATGGCTTTACCTTCTTAATTTTTAAATTTTTTTTTTGTTAGCATCAGGAAATGAATATTCATTATGCTGATATTTAAATTGGTTAAGAGAATTTTACACAGAGCTTTTTTCATGGGTGAATATCAAACATTCATCCCAATAATATTTTTTTTTACCTCTCCTAAATCCAATCCCAACCCAAACCTCAGATATGTTTTCTTATCACAGTTCCATATAAGGGAACTATATTAAGCTATCCTTCCATCAGCTATTGACAGAAAATATTGGCAGAAATAAAATCCTGATAAATTACTCCATAATTAATTATTCTTTTGCTTAAGCCAGACAGAGTTAAACCTTAAATTTGCTATAGAAAAGGAGAAACTGCAGTGTACTTAGGACACTCAGAGTCATTTAAAACTAAGCATGTGTTCCCATTTTAAAGGATTTCTCTCAAAAGGTCCCTTCTGAATCTACTAGCAGTTGTTTTTCCTTTACAGGAGAAGTAATTTTGAAATAAAATATCAAAAATACACCATTTAAAAACTATGTATCTGCATAAGAAAAGAAAGAAGTTAGAACAGAGCAAGACTACATCCAAATGAAATTATCAGTGTTCTCAGTGAAAGATAATGAGGAGATGATTTTGTAAGTGTTCTCAGCATCCTCACAAATCACTGTGTTATTAATGGCTTATATTTGGATAAAGACACTTAAAACTTCAGAGGCTTGAAGTACTTTATTTTCTTTTTGATCTTTCTACTCCTATTACCTATCTCCACGTTATGTTAATCACAACTGCTTTTGCACAGTGTAATTTTCAATTCCACTTCAATTTTATAAATGCATAAATTGTTCTGGTCGAATGTAAGGCTCCAAAGGTGTTAAAAAATGCTGGATCAGAGAACTGGATCATAATGAATTGTTTTATAAAATACCTTCTCTTTCATTAGAGATATTATGTGTCTGAATGCTGTGAGGTGAACAGGAGGTCAGGCCATGAAAAACTGCTGAAAGCAGCGTTTTTAAAAGTCAGTTCATTCCAACAAGTGATGATGAGTATGTGAGAGGATTCCAAACTGCTCCTCATAATTGTTAAACCCAGTAGATAAAATCCCTGTATTTTATCTAATGTTGCCAACAATTCATTAGCCACAGGAAAAATATCAAATACAAGGCAGGTATGGGAAGAGGAACAAAGTTTACTTTAGACTTTTATTGTTCATAAGACTTTATCCACATGGACAAAGATGAACATTTTCCTACAAACATGAACTTAATTTCTTCCAAATGCATAAAGGCTTCTGCAGAGAATATTTGGTGGCCTGCAGTCTCATGTCATTAACTGTATACCTGGTTTTCTTTAAATTTTGTGTACTAACTTATGCCTCTGACAAGTCTTCAGGGTAAACTATTTTATGCATGCAGAGAAAAGTTAATGAGAGTTTAATTTTAAAATTTGTCTTCAAAAAACACATGAAGACATATGGTGTTTTTTTAGTGAAAGGCTCACAAAAAGGCTTTATTTATTAGGGCAAAAGATAAAAATGTGAACTATACAGAGTTGTTGATTAAAAATATTTTGTGTACCTATATTCAGGAGATTCTAATAATTGCAGTACAATAGATGGGTACCTTGAGCTCACATCAATAAATCTGGATGGAAATTGGGGCCTGGAGAGCACCTTGTGGTTCTAACTGAAAGGGAAGGAAACAAAGGAGGGACTTGGCATGGAAAGCAGAAGAGAGGTGTTTAACAGGCAATCTGGATGGTTCATCAGCCAAGATAATCGCTTTAGTATTCAGATGTGAGAAAGTAGCCAGATGTTTAGGCACAAAAAGGAGCTGAAGGCTGTGGATGCCTGGAGATTTCCAGGTTTTTCCCTCCCAGTGCTGGGAGGATGTAACAATGCAGATATTTTATTCTTTTGCATTTACAGTGGTGCAGCCTCAGCCTGAGCTGTGTTATTGCAGGTGGGGGTGGAGTTTGAGCCTTCCCAAAAACACTTCCCAGTTTCTTCAAAGATCATCCACATAATGGATTACACTGCCAAACCCATACTTGTGTGAGCTGGGATTTCTAAACACTTTGGGGATATGCAATCCCAATAAACTTCAGCAGAGGAATAGCAAGTGATGGATTTGATTTTATTTCCAAGAAGATTTGTTCCTTAAATTTCAGAGGTAATAATTAGACAAACAGATCTGATTCCTCTAATGTAGGGATGCTCGCAAAGGAATCCTTATCTTGGCAAAAGAGTTCAGGTGCATTTCCTTGATCCCTTCTCCTTAAAACCTCTGCTTCAGACACCCATAGCCAAAGCATTCCTTTTATTACAGTTACACTGTTCTGCATGCAAACTCCTGTAAAAGAGCTGTCCCCAGAGCTCCTAAGGCTGTGTCCTAATGCTTTCCATACTCACGTTTCTTTCAAGATGAGTGTCTCAAAGTGAACAAAGCCATGGGATGATGTGAACAGCTCCACCAGGAAAGAGATAAAGATATGAGAAGCATCCAGAGCAGGAAGTACTTCTATTTTAATTCCAAATTTCACACTACACTTCATATAGATATATACTGTTTATCACAGTTGCATTACCAAGTACATTTATCTTTCTTTTCTCTTCCCGGTATTAGGCTTCTATATTGATTTAAATGAATGCTACACCTCGTTGATTAGTCTGTGCACCAAGATAAATCAATAGACCTCCAAAACTTAATAAGGTGGTGGAAAGAATTCATGTTCGCTGAGACCTTTTGAATAATAAGTTTCCATCCCTGTGCATTACCATAAAAATCCCCGTTTTTGAGCAAACAATCTTTATTCCAGAGTGGGCAAGGCTTCATACCAACTATAATTATATGTAGGCCAACCAATTTGATGTATGTAGGACATCCAAAAAGAAGGTGGGTTGCAGACACTTAATTTGAAGGGGATTATTTTTAGTCCCACTAAGGACTAGTGGCATGAAAACAATTAGGATCTTTTGTCAAGTTAATTAAATTTTAGTAAGTCTAGTAGTCTCAGTGGGTTTAGTATACCAGAGGAAATGCTAATTAAAACTTAAATTCTTCCTGGTATAATAAGGAGCTCTAACTCTGGTAGCAAATGAGTGTTTTGCATAATGATAGATATTCAAACACTGATTTTAACTAGATGAGAGTGAACCCTTAAATGATTCAGATGTGCTGAAGGCTCAGTTGAGAACACCAGTTAGTGTGCTACATCCTGGAGAAATCCACCTCAGGAGCATTAAACAGTGTGGGTATGTTGCCTCCTTCTTAAAGGAAATGGTGTCAGTTTAGCTGGACCCAAATCAACACAAAGCAATTCAAAAGCAATACAAACATAAATATTTAAAAATATGGGGCAAAAGAGAGAAAATAATTCTACCAATGTCCCTTCCCTGTGTGTTTTTTCTGCTCTCTTGGTGGGCATCAGAGTTTTGTTGAGGTAATTGCTCTGTGGCAGGTACAAGAAGACTGAATGGGCATTTTTTTTGTTCACGCCACTTGATTTTCAATGGTCAGCCATTATTTGAAATCTTTTTTGACCACTTTGTTCATCATTATCTGCTTGAAAGAAGGGATCTCCAACAGCCTAAAGGTTGAAAAGACGCACAAGGAAGATGGAGATCTGTCTTTTACAACAGTCTGTTGTGACAGGATACAGGGAATGGCTTCCCACTGCCAGACAGTCACTTTAGATGGGATAATGGAGAGGAATTACTCTCTGGCAGGGTGGGCAGGCCCTGGCACAGGGTGGAATTCCCAGAGCAGCTGTGGCTGCCCCCGGATCCCTGGCAGTGCCCAAGGCCAGGTTGGACACTGGGGTTGGGAGCAGCCTGGGACAGTGGGAGGTGTCCCTGCCCGTGGCAGGGGTGGCACTGAGTGAGCTTTCAGGTCCCTCTAAGCCTCATTCTGTGATTGAACAATAGCCAATTCATCTTAAGTTTATGCTTCTCATTTGCGTTTTAATGTACTGATCAAATTTAGGCATGCAAAAGATTTTCCTTTAAAATGACAGCTGTCAACCTGGACTGGAAAACCCTTTGGTTTGAAACTTTATCTCCATTCTAAAAGGCAAACAAAGAGCACTATGGTGTTTCCCCCTTCCATGGAGAAGGAAATGTGACAACTGTCTGCACCCTCCCCAAGGCTGGGCTCTATCTTCACATGCACCCCTGTGCTGGGACAGAACTCCTGTCTGGAGTGCAGAGTCCTCTCCTGAGATGTGTGCCCATCTCTGCCCGAGTGAGCTAAGGATCACTTTGCAGATCTGCTCTGTTACACTCCGAGGACTGAGAATATTGATGGAAATCTCTGTCAGATGGCTGGCTGCTTAAACTCATCTGATATTCTGAGCTTGGAGTCATTTGGGCAATTAATGTTCATCTGCAACAGCTGGAAGACAGGGTCAAAGCTAGGGCAGAGGGATCTGTGCAACACAGGAGATCTGCCTGACTGGGACACAGGCTGCACCCTGGAAAAAGAAGTGTGCACCTTGCCCTGCCCTCAGCACAACGTTGCCTCTTTCAAACCTTGTTTCTTTTACCCTTGGGCCCCTGGGATGCTGGAACAAAGGCTGGGTGATTCTCAGTAAGGAACCACTGCTCATTCCAGTCCTAGATTACCTGGGAGCCTTGTCAGGGACAAGCAGAACACTCAGTCCATCAAGGGAGGAAAAAAAGCAAAAAAGAAAAAAGCAAAAAGCAAAAAGAAAAAAGAAAAAAAGAAAAAAAAAGAAAAAAAAAAGAAAAAAGAAAAAAAAAGAAAAATTAAAAAAGAAAAAGGGAGCACTTATGATCTGTGCTGTTTGCCTGTTTAATGATAAACCAGAGGTTTCTATAGCTTGGAGAGCAGGCTATAGAGCACACTTGAAGGGACAGACACAGAGACAAGCTGAGATTGCCTTTGTAGTTAATGCTCAGGGCTCTCTCAGAGCTCCCTCTGCTAAACCATTACTGGCTCAAGCGCATGACACAGAGGGTGGCCTTATGATCCACCTACTTTTTCCTTCCTTACATAATTAACAAAGAATCATAAATCAGAGAGTCCCAGAATGGCTTGGGTTGGAAGGGACCTCAAAGTCCATCCAGTGGCTCATTCTGCCATGGTCAAGTACACCTTCCACTGCTCCAAGCCCCAGTCTCCAGCCTCGCCTTGGGCACTGCCAGGGATCCAGGGGATCCAGAGATTCAGCCACAGCTGCTCTGGGCACCCTGTGCCAGGGCCTGCCCATCCTCCGAGGGAGGGAATGCTGTATCAGATGTGAATAAGGAGAGGATGCACCAGGAATGTGCCATGCCTTCATTAGTGATGATGATAACATCTACTGAGCTTGTCATGGGAAGGATTTCTCTCTTTTCTGTAACAGTAGAAGGGAAAAATAAGTTGAAATCCATTCTTATTGACTTTAAATCAGAAATAGATCTGCTGGGGATAGCACTGGCACTGCAGAAATGAGCTGTGGTAGTTTCCAGCTGTGCAGTCCCCTTAGATCGTATGTCAGTACATATCAGGGAGGAGGTATTTAATTTGCAGATTTCTTGAACATAATGCCTAAAATCACATATTCTAAAACATCCCCCTCATTCCTACATGGCCATGTAGCCTACAGAGCTGACTGAGCAGCCGTGTGGCTCTGACAGACACATCACCCCTGACTCTTAATTGATGTGTACAGAGCAACTACAAAACATCCCTTGAAATTTCCTTAACAAAGTGACTTCCTTGGGATCTGCTCAAAAAAGATGCAGAGCTGAAAAGCAGCCTGTAGAGAACTTTTTTCTGGAAGCATTTTCCAGCATCAGACAGATTAAAAAGTACAGGGAGAGCCCTTGCTGCCACAAATTCACTTTTGTCTGCTCACAGATGCTTCCAGGCAGCAGGAAAACATCAACAGAGCCTATTGCAGCCATGGAGAAACAATGGGCACTCCAGGCTCCCTGTCAGTGTGCTATTCAGCAGAAGTTAACACCAACACACTCACAAAATCTTTGGACCCTGAAAGTTGGAGGCAACTTTCCTTCAGAAATGGAAATATCTTTTAAATCTGTTCAGCAGGCTGGCAGTGGATTAGCAAATACATAAGGAAAATGCACAGCACCTTATATATATCCATCTTCTGTTCTGACAAGTGAGGCTTAAATAATTGATAACAGACTTGTAAACATACTCTTGTGTCTTGAAAACCTGGCTCACTTTTTGAGGTTTTCTGATGGGTCTGTTATTGAGGCTTTTCTCCTCAGAAGCTGAAGGAAGGCAGTGTCTATTTTTGCGATATCAAAGTGCATTATCAGCTAGGTTGATCTATGATGAATAAGCAGTAGGGAAGAAAAAATTTTATAAAAGTGGAATTCTGTACCTGACAGTATTTCTCCTGCACAGCCAAAACTCCTGCCTGTATTCTAAAATAAGAATTAACTCAAAAAAAGGAACACAATTTCTAGCAAACCATATTTCAATAAGCAAAACCAACAGCAAACCCCCCCAAAAATTACTCAGAAATAAATCACAATGGAAACAACTAATTCCAAAATATGTTGTAGCTTTCAGAAGACTACATGCCACACATATCCATGTCAGGACAGAAACATTATTCAAATACTTTGAGACAGAAAGAGAGGGGGAGAATATTTTTTACTTCATGCCAAGCTTTGGCAGGACACCCCCTAAATTCCTAGAACAAGGTAACTCCATCCCACCTGAAGGAGTGCAGATATAGATTTGGATTAGATACTATGAAGAAATTCCTCCCTGTCAGGGTGGGCAGGCCCTGGCACAGGGTGGAATTCCCAGAGCAGCTGTGGCTGCCCCTGGATCCCTGGCAGTGCCCAAGGCCAGGTTGGACACTGGGGCTGGAGCAGCCTGGGACAGGGGAAGGTGTCCCTGCACAGGGCAGGGGTGGGGATTGGAAGGGTTTTAAGGTCCCTTCCAACCCAAACCACTGCAAGCTTCCATAATCTCAGCCAGGGCAGAGCCAAGACCGAAGGTCAGAGGTCATTTGTGGAGAGCAGTTTAGTTTTGGTTGTGCTTGGCGATGTTTCTGTGTTTGTGGGTGGGGAAGGAGCTGCAGTGTGGTGAATGCTGGACAGAGCTCCGGGTGCCGGGGCAGCCTGGCCTGCCGGGACCCTTTGCGCTGTGGGATCGGGGAAGCTGCAGCCCAGGCAGCTCTACTGAGACTGCAGAACTGCGCTGTGCAAGGACAGAAACCCTCTCCTTCCAGTGCCCCAGCCTGGCTGCAGCCCTGGGAGCACACAAGAGGTGACAGGCACCTGAACAGGGCAAGCACTGGTCCCACCCAGCCCTGTGCTGGGTCCGGCCGAGCCACAACCAGAGCCAAGCTCCGAGCCCAGAGCAGGCACAGAGGGACAGGTGACTGTCAGGGTGGGTGTCACTGTCAGGGAGGGTGCCACTGTCACTGGGTGTCACTGTCACTCATAGTGTGTCACTGTCATTGAGGGGGGTCACTGTCACTGAGGGGTGTGTCACTGTCACTGAGGGGTGTTACTGTCACTGAGGGGGTGTGTCACTGTCACTCATAGTGTGTCACTGTCACTGAGGGGTGTGTCACTGTCACTGAGGGGTGTCACTGTCACTGAGGGGGTGTGTCACTGTCACTCATAGTGTGTCACTGCCACTGAGGGGTGTCACTGTCACTGAGGGGATGTGTCACTGTCACTGAGGGGTGTCACTGTCACTGAGGGGGTGTGTCACTGTCACTCATAGTGTGTCACTGTCACTGAGGGGTGTCACTGTCACTGAGGGGTGTGTCACTGTCACTGAGGGGTGTCACTGTCACTGAGGGGGTGTGTCACTGTCACTCATAGTGTGTCACTGTCACTGAGGGGTGTCACTGTCACTGAGGGGATGTGTCACTGTCACTGAGGGGTGTCACTGTCACTGAGGGGTGTCACTGTCACTGAGGGGGTGTGTCACTGTCACTGAGGGGTGTTACTGTCACTGAGGGGGTGTGTCACTGTCACTAATAGTGTGTCACTGTCACTGAGGGGTGTCACTGTCACTGAGGGGGTGTGTCACTGTCACTGAGGGGTGTTACTGTCACTGAGGGGGTGTGTCACTGTCACTAATAGTGTGTCACTGTCACTGAGGGGTGTGTCACTCACTCATAATGTGTCACTGTCACTGAGGGGTGTCACTGTCAATGAGGGGGTGTGTCACTGTCACTCATAGTGTGTCACTGTCACTGAGGGGTGTCACTGTCACTGAGGGGTATGTCACTGTCACTCATAGTGTGTCACTGTCACTGAGGGGTGTCACTGTCAGGGAGGGTGCCCCTGTCACTGGGGGTGTTACTGTCACTGAGGGGTGTGTCACTGTCACTGAGGGGTGTCACTGTCAGGGAGGGTGCCCCTGTCACTGGGGGTGTTACTGTCACTGAGGGGTGTGTCACTGTCACTGAGGGGTGTCACTGTCACTGAGGGGTGTGTCACTGTCACTCATAGTGTGTCACTGTCACTGAGGGGTGTCACTGTCAGGGAGGGTGCCACTGTCACTGGGGGTGTTACTGTCACTGAGGGGTGTGTCACTGTCACTGAGGGGTGTCACTGTCACTGAGGGGTGTGTCACTGTCACTCATAGTGTGTCACTGTCACTGAGGGGTGTCACTGTCAGGGAGGGTGCCCCTGTCACTGGGGGTGTTACTGTCACTGAGGGGTGTGTCACTGTCACTGAGGGGTGTCACTGTCACTGAGGGGTGTGTCACTGTCACTCATAGTGTGTCACTGTCACTGAGGGGTGTCACTGTCAGGGAGGGTGCCCCTGTCACTGGGGGTGTTACTGTCACTGAGGGGTGTGTCACTGTCACTCATAGTGTGTCACTGTCACTGGGGGTGTCACTGTCACGGAGGGGCGTGTCACTGTCACTGAGGGGTGTCACTGTCAGGGAGGGGGTGTGTCACTGTCACTCATAGTGTGTCACTGTCACTCATAGTGTTTCACTGTCACTGAGGGGTGTCACTGTCACTGAGGGGTGTCACTGTCACTGAGGGGCGTGTCACTGTCACTGAGGGGTGTGTTACTGTCAGTGAGCACTGTCACTGTTGGTGAGGGGTGTCACTGTCACTCATAGTGTGTCACTATCCCTGAGGTGTGTGTCACTCTCATGAGGGGTGTCACTGGTTCAATCTTTCTTTATATTCTAGCATCTACAACTTTATTGCAAAGAATGGTGCAAACCTTGATGCCTCAGCAACAGACTACAAATTGCTCTCCTGCTTTTGAAAAATTCACTGAGTACAAAACCTTTTGGAGTGGCATCAGATCCCTTCAAATCACAGCTGCTGAAGTTCCTGGAGGTGTGTGTTGTTGCTGCAACAGTCCTGTCATTTTGCCTTTACTGGGATTTATATATTTGGAAACCACATCAGAATAGCAGCACTAATGGGCAGTGTTGGAAGGAACAGACCTGGTGTGTTCCTGGGAAGTTCCTCTGCTGTCTCTTGTAGCAAATGCTGACTTGGAATGGAGTTCTAATGCCCAGTGACATGAGCATGTGATTTACTCTTTTAGAATAGGAGATGTGCTGCTGTCTCGTCCTTTGATTGAGAACAAGATTTTCATTCTTCCTGACAGGTACAAAAACTATTAATGTGTGTGTGCAGCTGGCAGTTATATAATTTTCAAGATGGACACTCCCTCTTGCCCTGCAATTTCTTCCAATGTCCTATCACACCCTAAGGTTCACCAAGGTCACTTTAACATCTCATTGTTCCCCATCAGTGCAGCTGACACCAATTCAGAGGGGAAATCCAGGCCCGGGTGTCTCTCATTACTGTTCTGACAAACGTTTTTTTTTTTTTTTTGTTTTGTGGGGTTTTTTGGTGGTTGTTTTTTTGAGTCTCCCTACCTAGATAGAAATCAAGAGCTCATTTTCCTATAAAAGTGATTCATAACAGCAGCAAGATGAAGACAGTCACTCTGATGACTGATCATCTTAATATATTGAGTGTTTGCAAGGATCCTGAGCTGTCTCATGTGCTTAGTTATAATCAGGAGATGACTGCTGTGCTTAAGTACTTTAATTTACCTTGGACTACATTTCATGTGTCATTCTAGCTCTCTGATATCATTGCTTTTTACCAAAAGATATTTCAATAATAGATCAACACAAGCGCATCTATAAATTCAGCTGAAGAGGGAGATTAGAGAACCTTGGTGTCAGTTCAATTTTTCAGTTGTATTCAACTGCATGTTTCCTACCAGGATAGGGGATGGATACAGAGAATGGATTAATTAATAATCTGTGATAATATGTTGAAATAGTGCTGTTTTTCTGAACTCACCGTCCAACAGTGGAATCCAGCCAGTGATCATTTGTTAAAACTGCTCAAGGGTTTGAGAGCAGGAATCATTTATCTGGGCGAGGATTGCAAACTGCATTTCTGTAGGCTCCTAATGGCATGGAAATTGAAAGTTTCATTTTTGCTCCAGCAAACGTATGTAATAGCTTTAATGATCACCTTCATTGCCTTGTTACATCTGCTCCTACCAGTGTTCAACCAACACCTCCTAGCTGAGAACCAGCAATTCCAGGGAAAAGTCGATTTGCTGAGAGGTTTTCACTCTAAGAATCACATGGAAGGTGTATTATATTTGGTGGTTATATTTAGAAAATACTCAATAAATGAAACCTGCATCTGCAACTGCTAAAGTCTCAGCAAGATGGTGCATGAAAATATTTGCATGCCAAGAAAATGTTCACAGCTGAGAGGATGTTTGCAGGGATGGATGCTGCCAAATGCAAGGGAACTGGATGTTAAAGGAATGCGAGTCCCTAGTTAATGAAAGCAGTTATTTTTTATAAAGTCTCAGAGCACAGCAGAAATCACCAGATCAAAAGTCTCTTAAAGGAATATGTTTGGAAAACAAAAATTTTCAAAAAATCTAATAAAAGGCTTTAAGGTAATTTTTTGTATTCTTGACATATATTTTATATATGTCAGAATATTTATATATGTCAGAATATATTGACAGAATATTTTATATTCTTGACACATACTTTTTTTATATACACATGGATAAAACCTTCATCTATATTTATCTGCTGGTTATGCAAGTGACTTCTTGTAAATTAGGCAGCCAAGCAATCATGTCATTAGGTAATACATGCATTTTGAAAAACTAACTAAATACATTTTTTTAGTTATTTGAATGAGAAAAAGTTGTGTGACATTTCCATGAAGAGGGGGAGATGAAGTTGTGTGGTCTCTGGATGGAAACTGTTATTATCTGTATTACCAATGAGAGATGTGGCATTTGGGCTAGAAATGGAAAACTCTCCTCCTTCCATGGCTGGATTTTTATAACACATTCCTGCAGGAGCTAAAATTCAGCTTTATCAGACGCCATAAATCCTTCTCTCACAATTCCTGCATCTGTGATATCCCATCTATTTTTTGTGAAGACTTAACTGGGTGCTCTGAAAACTAAGGAATTTTCACCTCTAGGTGAGATAGGGATCCATGTGTGGTGAAAGAGAAAAGCATCCCAATGAAAAAACCTGGCAGAGGCAGGTGAAATAAATCCACATTCTTTTCAGAATTAGATGAATTGATGAGATTAAATTTGCAAAGGTAAATACTGGGGCTAGGACCTGTTCTTTAATCTTCCAGAGGAATGTGATGAGTGGGTGTTAATTGCCATTCTACACGTTCTCTTCTGCTTGTAAGAGTTTGATAAGTAGAATGTTAACATTTGGCTCCCACTTACATTTTATTGTCGGCCCAGCTTCTCTGTTATTTGCTATTCTCTGATATTTTTTGAACTGCTATATTTTTAAAACAGAGATATGGTTTTCCTGTTGCTGGACAGCAGCTTGGATCAAAGCCAATATTTATTTTCACATCATTTTATCTTATGGAATGAAATGGAACTACACTGATAAATCTTTCTGAGGTAAATACTTCAACTTTCAGAATGAAAATGCCTCCTTTAGTTCCTAGATAGTACATTTTTTTTCTACCAAAAAAATAAAAAATAAAGTATTATATAGATAACGTAGTTTACATCTCAACAAGGGACAAACCTCAGCTTCATGGTTAGGACCTGTTGCCAATTATCAGGGGAGAAATAGGAAAAAACCTGTTTTCCTCAGAAATGGTACTTTACCAATCACAATTTACTTTACCACTGCCATGTGCAGCATTAGCAGCTGTCTTTAATTGCTCAGATGAAGGTAAAAGATTTAATTGCAAACTTTGCTTCAGATTTTTGCCATCTTTCAACCGACTTTATTTCCAAACATTTGTGTTTAGTAAAATGCAGGGACAAAACAATAAAATAGAATCAAATGTAAAATAGATTTCAGGTCCGGCTGGCTTTTTGATGTATAAAATTATTTTACCTTATCAATTCTTTGATATTTTTTTTGTATTGCCTAGAAGGAACAAAGAAAGTCAGAATTCAGAGTGAAAATTAGTTTTTTTCAAGAAGAGGATGATTTCAGCAGAACTGGAAGCAGAAAATACTCCAGCCACTATAATTGGCATCCCTGCCCATGGCGGAAGGGTTGGAGGCAGATGATCTTTAATGTCCTTCCAACCCAAGTAATTCCATAATTTTATGCTACAAATATTTCAACAGCAGAATTTTAAAGGTAAATAGACACCTAATGTTGTGTTCTTGCATTTTTTTAATCATCCACTCAGTGATTTAAATCAAAATGAAGCATTTAAAGGAGCACCAGGTGTACAGGATTTGATTCACAAAATGATTTGTGCACCACCAAAGCAGAGTGGGATCTAGCCACACTTTAGGTGGAGCTGGCATTAAAGGCAGCCCTGATGGGATATTCTGCTCCTCCCTGCATTGTCTCCATCCTGCAGCCAAAATTCCTCTCCAACATCCATCTGTGGGAATGAAATCATGTGGATGATACAAAGGAAAATTAATGCACCCCACAGACAAAGCAAAAAAAAAAAAAAAAAAAAAAAAGGGGAGGCTTTTAGCTGTAGGGATAGAGTGCACAAAAGAAGGCAAGTGACACAGAGCTGAGATAAAAAAAAACAGGGAAGGAAGGGAATAAACCTTCTTCCTCCAGCCTGCTTTCCCCTTGAGGCACCCAGGGGCGGAAGTGTGGTCCTCACCCCCACACTGGCACAGAGCTCTGGCCGCGCTCAGCATCACAGGCAGGTGACAGTGCTCAGAGCAATCTGAGCTGGCTCCAGTGGCTCTGCCAGTGTTGCTGCTCTGTCCCAGGGCCAAACATCTGCAAAACCACCCTGCAGTGAGCAGCTGGGCCGAGGGATGGCTGGAACTCAGCTCCCGACTGAGGGTTCTTGTGGGATGTGACCAGGGCAGCTGTGGTGCAGTGTCCTGGGCAGGGCAGCTAGGAGCTGAATTCAGGACTCTGCCATTCCCACAGTCTTGTTTGCTGGTGGGTGCCTTGAGGCAGCTCCCATTTTTAGGGAGATCTATGAAAGACTTTTCTGCAAAAGGGTTGGAGTGGCGTCAAAATGAATAATAACCCATGCAGCCTCTGAGCACTGCTGGAGCCACTAAGTATTAGCAAACAGAATTAACATTTACAGGTTAAAGATCTGTTTGCTTGGTGGTTATTTTTCAGCATTAAACATAATTTATGGCTGGCTGATTTATGGGCATGGAGTCATTTAAGATATTAAACAGCACCAAGTAGCTGCTTCATTGCTGCTGAGCATCTCCAAGTCCTGGGCTCCGCTCCCTGTGCCATCCCTCTGAAACAAAGGCACCATTAATAAACTGCTCTGCACACAGCCAGAAAGGCCTGAACATTGCAGCCTCATTGCAGGGGTAATAGACTTAATAATGAACAAATGACACTGGAATAGTTTGAGGCTATTATTTTTAGTAATGTGTGTGCCTCACTGGAGCTCTGTATGTGGCAAGCTCGGCCCAAGGAAAACGTTCCATGGTAATTCACATCAGTCTGTTCTGTGCTATTTTTCTGTAAAGAGACTCAGACAAAAGCTCCCAAAGGACAAGGTGCCAAGGTCAGATCCAGTTATTCCTTAAGAAAATATTGTTGGAGTCAATGAGAAGTGGTGTAAGAGTAGAAGGAGGAACTGTGGCTGCAGTCTATCAGGGTTTCACTCCACAAGAAAGACACAACTCGCACTCTCTGTTAGGCCTTTAGGGGCTCCTTGAGTGGAATGATTAGGAGGGGGCAGGGGGAGAAAAAAAGGCTTATATCAGGTTTTCTGATAGACCTAAATTTTTGGCAGGCAGTATAGAAAACTTTGAAATTGCCAAATATTTCAGGGGAACTTGGGGTAAGTACTGAGCGAACTTTAAAACACCTCCTGGGATCTGCATAAGGACTTAGTGTAGCTATTTGAAACCAAACTAAATATAGAGATTTTGCATAGTTCCATCCCCAAGTCAGACTGTGCTGCTAGTTCAAGCTGGGTTCTCCTTTGGGCTCTCAGTTTTGTTTGAATCTGAAACTCTGAGCAAAACTCAGGAGATGCAAACATATGCAGACAGTTTCCCCCTGAAGTGCTAACTGACTTGTGAACCAAAACCCAGTTGAACTCCAATCTATTTAAAATCCTTCAGGAAAACACTTGGCTAAGGACAACTTTTTATTCCCTTACACAGAGAAAAGGGAGACAAAATGGCAACACAGCATGAACCACACAAAAGCATTTTTAGAGAACAGTGAGAGAGTCTCCATCCTCCATAAAATACACTTTGGTAGAGGGTCAATTTTCTTGAACATCATCTCCTTGAACATCTGTACTGCCCTGGAAGAGTTTGGAAATGGATAGCAGTGGGTCTTCCACAATACCAGTGAGATAATTTACACCTACCAGAGCACTGAGAAGGGCTAGAGACAAACTAAATTTAACAAATTCATATCATCTAAGATGTGATTTCATCTGTGGAATCAGAACAATTCCAGAGCCTCTACACTGTCCACCTCCCTGCCTCATCCTTCTCCAAGACAACCCATTTTCAAAGAAATTTTGGGTGAGGGGCCTGCTGACCACCTTCCTTCTGCTATGGGCTGCCAGACCTGTGACTTCCATTGTGATACCTCAGTGATAAACACAGACAAAAATGCTGCGACTCAGCCAAAGCTCTCCTTAGAAAGCAAAAATAATGTTTATAGTGAAAGCTTGAAAGAAAATACTTGGTATTAGGATGGTTTCACTGCATGGCAGTTCCACACAGCCTGGTGAATCGGGATGCATTGGGCAGTGCATGCAGGAGGTGATGAGGGTGAGCACTTGCAGAGCACAGCACTAATCTGTGCAAGGCAGGTTCCCCCTGGGATGAGGACAAGGACAGAAGAGCCTGGCTCTCACTAAAGAGAACATCTGACCAGTGACTGTTCAGTTCAGGCTGGTTAACAGCTGGGTGTGCAGGGTGATTAACATTTACAGGTGTGTTTGTTGCATATGTATGGAGCATTCACCTGTCAGCTCTGAGCCCTGGCTCCTTTGCTATGTCCCCATGGTCCTTCTGGTCCTGTGAGGCAGCAGCTCCTGCAACAAAGGCTGAAAATCCCCTGAAGCACTCAGATGCACTAAAGAGCTAAAAAAAAAAAAGTTCATTTTGTGATGTAAAGAGCTTCAGCTATAGAAAAAGGCAATTTTCAGAGTCACCCAGAAGCAAAGAAAGGCCAGAAGAAAAAGTGGTGGTATAATAGCTGAGATGAACTCACTGGAGAAAAGTGATGTTGGGTCTGCAGGGGAAGCAGCAGTACAATGGTCATGACAAGAGATGGGACAGGGATGGCCAGTGTGGGACTTTGGAAAAATAAAAATAAAAGAACAGAATGGTTTAAGCACAGCTTTAAGGTTCCTGCAATCATGTCACTTTTTAGCAGCTCAGCAATCACACCATGGAAAACACCTTGTCCTCCACCATGTGAGTTTCCATCCTCAGATGGACTCTATCTCCAGGGCCACCGTTTGAACCACACTTCTGATGAATGATCTTCAACCTTAAGAACTATTACAATGTGAAATTCATTCCCATCATAATTACCATGCCTGTGTTAGCAGATGGGCAGCTGAGGTTGTGTGAGTGTTATTTGTTAACGGTCACACAGGAAATCTAAGGCAGAACCCTGGTAGGAACACAAGTCTCCAGAGCCCAGGCCTAGTGCTTAAAGCACAAAGCTTCCCCCAAACAGCCCAGCTGGCAGCTCACTCGTGGAGTGCAGCAGGTAAAGGCTGACATTCCAAGTCTTTTCAGTTGATGTTATTAGCATAGAGCAGCAAAGACATGTGCAGTGGAGTATTGGCAGCAAAAGGGATAAGTGATGATTGTAAGGGAAATTGTTTGTGTTTCTGGCCATCTGTTTGCAAATAATCCAAATTATTACTTGTAAGAGTGCTGGTTCTGCCTTAGCTGTGTTTCTGGGGTAGGGCAGCTCTGCTCCAGCAGTGGGTGGCTGAGAAAAACCAATTCCTTCTGGAAAATAAACAGAGAAAAACTTTATATACTTCCCATTCATGCTACTGATACAATACCAGACCTTTACATCCACAAGTTTGCTATTAAACAGAACCATAAAATCTGGATAACAAAAAATATCACAGTGCATTAAGAGAGCAGAGGTGCAGATGACACACGCAGACCTGAGCATGTGATGCTTTTGCTTTCTAAGGCTTAAATCCTTCCTGCTGTAATTACTGCAGAAGAAAAGCAGCTTTCATAAACAGAATCCCTTTCCCTCCACGTGCAAGGTACCTGCTCTGCTTTCCTCTCTCTGACACACAAACAATTTAATTCCTACCAACCCAAAATGCTTGAGTGTCCAGGTAGTGACAGGAGCCCGTCTCCTCATGTGCTCTGGGAGAATAACAAGAGCTGCAGGAGAACACAGAGCAGAGTAAGCAGGGGCTGCTGCTCGGGAGATAGGAGCCATGAAATGTCTATTTCCAGGCACATGGAGCATCTTTCCCACTTGCAGCAGAAAAAGGCAAAGAGAAGGCAGCTCCTCTCTACCCAGAGGAGCAGGTCAGGGCTGAGGACAGCCTGAGGCTCAGCACCAAAGCTGAGGAAGAAGGGATGTCCCTTTGCCACTGAGTTTTGTTAGGAACTTGCTGTAAAACAAAACTCAAAGTCTAACTTTTCCTTTGGCTCTCACAGGTGTCCTCCATGGAACATTCCCTCCCCAAACTCCACTAAGATACCCTCTACATATAAAAAGCCTGTGAAGTGAGTGGCAAAACAAATTATACATTCTGATTGTCTGCTTTGGCTCAAACCAACAGGACTATACATTAAAGGTGTGGGGGGAGAACCCCGTGCTGTCTCTGTATTTATGACCTTGTCATTTAAACACTTGGCAGCCTTTCAGCTGCTCCATATGGTCACTGTATTAAGCTTTACCATAAAAGGAACTAAACAGCAAAGTCGAAAGAAAGCTGATATTGTACGGCTTAAAAGTCTGGCAGGAAGAATAATAATCAAGGCAAATTCTCAATAACGGCCATTTGTGGTACCTCAGGAACTTCAAAGGCCTGGTAATGAAACACTGTCATCCTTAAACTCTGCTGGCAGACTGTCTTCAGACAAGAAGGCTTGGAATACACACATCAAAGCTACTGGTAACCTTGTGCCTCACAGAAATAGGAATTTTTCTTTTCAGGAGGTGATATCAGAAGGAGACAAAATTAGAATTTAGAAATTGGGAAAATTCTGTGCTGTTGAAAGGGTAGGATAAAATAGCAAAGAAATCAAGTCCTCTCAAACAAAGTTTGGAAATGGGTGGTATGGGTCTTCCACAATCCTAATGTGAGAATTTATACTTATCAGAGTACTACAAAATGAAGACAAACTAAATGTAACAATTTCCCATCACAAATGCACTGTTAAGTGTATTTCTGTACACATCTGCAGCTGATGTGTTAGCACCTATCTGCAGATGAGACATCTCTTCCCCCAAGCTGCTTCTTTTGTCAGAATTCAGAGTAAATGCCCTGCTAAAGTAAATGACAAGAGAAAAGCAAACTACTCAGGCTGAAGCTCAGTCTCCCATCCCTAAACTTGTGTCAGCTTTGCAGGTTTAGAAGTTTATGGCTGTTATTAAGGAGTTGAACATTTGTGTTTGTTCTTTGAGATAAAAATATGTAACACTGGCTAATTCTTTTTTAGTTTTTTTATCATAGGGTTTTCTTCTGAAGTCCACCCCACCTTTGGACAAGAGGCAGCTGAAACAACTCCCACAGCAGCATCTCCTCACAGCCCCGTGGCATTTCCCAGGAACTGGGGCCCTCATCTGTGGAGAACAAATCAGAATTGTCCCCCCTGTGAACCTTCCCGCTTTCAGATTGGAATCAAAAATGCCTCACACCACACTTGCTATTTTTAAACATCATCTGTGCCTATTTGCAATGTAAATAATATTTAGTAGGAAAAATTGCTCATCCTGTGCAATAATCCTTTTCTTCCTCTGGAGAGACTGGGTCTGGATATGACCTTGACACTGCATATGTGGAAAATAAAGTTTTATGTAGTATCTTCATTTGGGGGTGGAGAGAGAGGAGGCATAATTAAATTAATAAAATGAAATTAAAAAATTCTTTTGAACTCAGTATTTTTCTTGCTGTGAACTCTCCAGAATGTTTCCCATTATTTTCTCTTGTAACCCACAGTGCAAATGGGGAGCTGAAATACCAAATTGTCCTGCTGTGTTGGACCAGAGCTACCCAAATCCTGATATTCAGTATTCCCAAAGTATACATATATATATGTATGTTCCAGTCATATTTGGACAATCTCACCAGGAAGCAGAGGCAATCAACCACCACCCACAATCAGAGAAGAATTCACATTTTACATTAATGACAATACAATTCTGGCTTCTTGCATATAGGAGATCCACATAAAATAAGAACTCTCCCATGCCTCCAACAAATTCTAGTTGCTTTGCTAACTACTGCCCTTATCTATGCTTTGGAATATTATTTTTTTTGTGTGAACTATCTAATTATGCATCAGGATAATCACTGCTACTCTTTTGGATCACTCCAGGGCTTGTTAAGTGGAGTGATCTTTCCAGAGAAACTTCTGAATTATTCAATGACTTACATGCACAAAAAGAAATTACCAATGGAATTCATCTGGTCTCTATTAATCAAAGAATCCATAATTCTGTTGACATTAGCACATTTTTTGCAGTGTGATTATGGGATACTATTGAGCGAGCAAACTGGTTTGGATTAGAAAATCATCACCATCATCTACTGCTCATGAAATGGCTCTGGAGAAACCAATCTGTGCCATTGCCGAAGGAATTCTTAGGTAAATACCACTTCAAGGCTTTATTTTGGGATGGGTTACAGAATCCTGGAGTGGTCTGGGTTGGAAGGGACCTCCAAAAATCCTCTTGTCCCAAGCCCTGCTTTGGACAGGGGCAGCTCCCACCAGCCCAGGTGGTTCAGTGCATCCCCCTGAGCACAGCCTGTGAACAGATATTGGTACCTGTGACTGTGATTCATCACTTCAAAGGAAATACCTAAAAATTGAAAGAAATCCAGTCAATCCAAACTGAAGTCGTGGGAGCAGCAGAGAAAACAGTACTGACAGATTGGAAACCTTATTAGTACTTATGCATGATTCATTTGTCTTTGACATGCCAAAACACCTGGGCATAAATTGTTGTTTTAAATACTTGCAAATTCTGAAATTCAAAGTAACTTGTCAATGAAACATGGAATTTGTCAGTACTCTCATTACCTTTGTGATCAAAAAAATCCATAAATAAATACACCTCCTTGATGTTAAATGTTTATCAGTCTTGCTGTCTTTTGACAATGACTTGATAGTACATTAGTAATGAAAGGTGGAAAATAATCAGAATCCAAGAAAAAATGCTTAATTCATGAGATGAACATGAAAAACAGTTGCAGTAATTAATATAAATTCAATGTCTTATCAGATTATTGCTGTGAGTTGCTGTCTTCCTCAGCTGGATCCAGGAGATATTTAAAAGACATAACACACAAAATAATTACTGAGCTTGTACTTTTTCTGAAGGTATGAGGATGTGGCTGCACTTTCAAATTTGTGCCATTTTTTGGCAGAATTAATCTGCTTTTTAAAACTTGCCAGTTTTCAGACCAGTGCTCTGTTGTTGATTTAAATAAATAATCCTGGGCTGCATTGGGACAAAGGGATGATGGCCATCCCTTTGTTTTGCTTGGGTGTGGACACATTTGTACTCCATTTATAAAACCCCAAAATGCATCCAGCTTCTGCCTCACCTTTATTAGAGGGATTTTTGCTTGTGGGCAAACCCTGATTGATGTATTTGACAAAACTGAATAGGAGTTCAGCTGTTGGTGTAATAGAAGAAAGCACTGGAAAGTTTTCGTTGTGGTCTTAGCACCAAACTTACTGCTATGAAATCAGTTTACAGGGCAAAATTTTGGCCTTGTGAGGAACGCTAAATGAGGTATGACATTATTACTGGAGCAGGATGCAAACTGTGATTTCCTTTCCCAAATGTTATCTTTAAACATCAGGGAAATGACATCTGCATACAGGCATTGATATCTCCCAAACATCAGAAGTAAACTGTAAAATAACCTCTCAAACTGAACCAGCCAGGCTGAGAAAATACTGGGGAAATCTTACTGCATCTGCTCATGTGAGTGTTTTTTTGGGAAGGGAGAATTCAAACCAATTAAACAAGCTGTTTCTGAAGATGGAATTACTGGCATTAAAGCTAAATTTTAATATACTTAATACTTTAAAACCAGTGCTGTCATATAATGACATGCAGATATAGAAGTGACACATGCATGTGCCATGTCTGAGGAGTTTCCCTGTTCACATTTGCTCTTTCTGTTCAGAAAACTCCCAATTTCCTCCCCAAGAACCATGTTTTATCTTGAAAACAGCTTCCAAACAGTAATGTCCAATACACCTGTACTGTAACAGTGAAATACCAGGAGGTTAGAAACGAGAAATGCTGTGAGAGCTTTCTTTCAAAAATTTTAGTGACCGTATTTGTTTCTTCGTGGAAATAAACGTTGGAAATAGCATATCTTCATTAAAAGACAATTATTAGCTTATAATTCTGTATTTACCCCTTTACACCCAGCAGATCTTTCCATATTGACAGAACAACAGATTTTAGATAATATTCTGCAAAGAGAAGTGAGTGTTAAAAGTGTCTGACTTTCCCATAACCCAGACAAAAATAGCTTTTCCCTTTAGCAGCACACTTCCCAGCATGGAATTGCAAATAGAAGTGGTTAAACGGGGAGAAAATCCTTCACCACTGTTTTCCCAAAGCTTTGCCTTCTGGAAGCAAAGATCTGGGTTCTCCCTACTCGATTTTGTGACACAAGAACGCCTAAAATCTGCAAACTTTGTACTAAGGAAATCCTCAATTAGATGCTTTGCAGTTTAATGAATAAGGCAAAATTTGATGACTGTAGATCATTCTCGTACATCAGCTCCAGAGTGGTACATTTTGATTGCCATAAATAAAACATAAGTGACTGACAAATTTCCCAGAAGACTTTGAAAAAGTGTTTGATAAGGTGGTGCGTTTTGGTTATTTTGCCCTACAATACTTGAAGAAAATATTGTACATTGAGATGCCAAAAGCTAAGAATTGGATTTGCCACTCTGGTTGGAAATTGAGTGACATAAAGGAAAAATGCTGAATAGTCTCCGTGCTGGAAATGATACCAGAGGCTGGTCAGGGCAGATGGGAGGCAACTGATCCTTACCAGTTTGGTTTGTATGAAATGGAAAAATCTCTTCTGCTGTCTCCCATTCCTCAGACTAGATCCACAGCAACAGCCCCTGTTGGGATCTGCTTTCACAGGAACCTTATTTCTTCTGAAGATGTTGAAGATAACTTAAATTGCCTCTTACCCACAGGCTCTTAAATGCAATCAATATCTACTGACACCATGAGCTATTAATCAAAGAGGGGCGACATATTCTTATTTGACCTTTATGAGCAAACCCTTTTAGTGATGATACTTTACTGCTTAACACTACCATTTTGTTCCAATATTATTCATCTTCGGAGAAACTACAAGCCCACAGAAATCAATGGCAAAAAAGACAGAATTTCACTCTTGAGGTATGGATTGAGGATTATGCAACTCAAGCTTGCAACACATGCAGGTTTAGAAGCAGGGAAGCAGCATTTATGTTTTACCCAAACACATATATTGACACTGAGCAGCTGTTTCTGATCCTTCATTGCTCCCTGGCAGGGTGGGCAGGCCCTGGCACAGGGTGGAATTCCCAGAGCAGCTGTGGCTGCCCCTGGATCCCTGGCAGTGCCCAAGGCCAGGTTGGACACTGGGGCTGGGAGCAGCCTGGGACAGTGGGAGGTGTCCCTGCCATGGCAGGGGTGGCACTGGGTGGGATTTAAGATCCCTTTCCCACCCAGCCCATTCTGTGACCCCATGAAATGATAACCTGATACTCAGACTTCATTCCTGCACTTCAAACTAAAAAACCTGTTTACCTGTGGGTTATAGCCCTGTGTGCTGAGGAGCAGCCAAGAGCAGGAACATTGCAGATCTGAAGCCAATACCTTGTAACACCATGAAAATTAAAGCACAGATTTTAATGGAATATAAACATTGTCCATAAGAGATGGGAAGATACAATGTATTGTTTTATACCAAGCTGTTAAATATGATTCAAGGTAGTATATCTTCAGCTGTAGAGAGTTTTTTTACTTGTTATATCATCACAAATAAAACAATTATTTCATCAACCGGTGTTTAGTGGCTTAACACCTTCCATAAATTTTACTTAAGTCATCCAGTAAGGGAGGAGACCAGTTATTACATCTTTTATACATGGGAAACAAAACATATCTCTGCAGAGCAATGTCCAGAGCAAGTCCCAACTGCTCAGATGACCACTGATTCTGAAATACCTGGGCCTTTACGTGCATGTATCATTTTTAAATTAGACAAATGCTAAAGAAATTCTTATACTTTAGTTTTAGAATCAGGTATTTGGCTATTTTTTGCCCATGTTCATACAGGGCACAATTTTTTAATATGTAAGGACTGTGTAAAACATGATCCAATTCTATTCTTGGATGTGTATGAAGTTTGATTTTCTATGGGTGAAAATGGTGTGGAAAGTGTATAAATGTCAGGGGAGCCTCTGGGAAATACACTGCAATAATAGACATAGGAATCAGTCAAAAAACATAGAGTTATGGAATGGCTTGGGTTGGAAGGGTCAGAATCAGAGAATCACAGAATATTCCAAGTTGGAAGGGATCAAGTCCAACCCCTGGAATTGACACAGCCACTCTGACAGTCCCACCCTGTGCCTGAGACCTGAACTGAACTGAAAAATGAGAAAAAGGAGGAAATTAGCTAATTCATGAAAGAATAACACCTGTTGTTTGCAATGAATCATGCAAATCCAGAACCACCTTATTCCCAGTTTTGTAGTGGTTCCTGCACTCTGCAAAAACTTCCTGTCTTTCACCTGCTGAGCACAATTGGAACCACTTGACTCAAATCTCTCTCAGAACTTCCTAGCTCTTTAAGAAATTTGGACCTCGTTGGTTTTTTGCTTTCAAATAGGTAATTCCACCCACTCCAGGTCTTTACTGGGAGAACAAAACACTCCATAGTGCTGTAGGTGTCTCACCAAAACAATTAACATTCCTGTGCTAATGACATCCCCTGGTGTTTGCACAAGCCTTTGGCAGAGCTGCAGCACCTGACAGATTGCAGCAGCACACACATGTCCAGCAACTCTCTGCACTGCAGCAGATGGCAGGGAAAGGGTGAAGCTGAGGAAATTCCAGCCTCCAGAGTTTCCCTTGGACACCTGGAAGCTGCTGTGGCAGGGAGTGTCTGCTGGATCCGCACACACCCAGGTCACTCTGCTTGGGGACGTTTTTGGAGCACTCCCCCATTTGTCCCCATCTCTGGGCTTGGTGACAGACTGCACTAAAGGCACAACTTAAACTCTTCTCACTTGGCCACTGCACAATTTATTAAAACACATTAATTAAATCACCTGATGGGCAAAACTATGGGAATTCTACAGCACTCTCGTATTGTCCCCTGTGCTCTTTTATTTCCATATTGAAACTCTCAAGGTAATCACAGGGAGAAGAACAACCAACCATATAAACAAATAATGTCTTCGATAACCACAAATAGATTGCATCCCTAAAGATGAATTACTGTGCATCTTATTCTGGATTATTTTATGCAAGTATTTTGTTGATTATCAGTGTGATAACGCTGATGTGAGCTTTCAACCTTTCAAAATCATACCTTTATGCACAAAGATGTTTTGAAGAAGAACAAATGATATAATATTCCACACATTATTTTAGCCATAAAAATTGTAGCAGGCCTATAATTGAGCTAATGGAGAAACTGATGGAAAGACAAGATAACAAAGGAGAAATAATGCTGGAAAAATTGCTTCACTTTGACTCCAAATGGCAGTAGGAGCTTGAGGAGCCCAGGGTTTCATGTGCTGTTACTCCCAAAAATGAAAGATTCTAATATAATAAAAAGACATTATGTAACACATGGCTAAAAAGAAATTGAAAAAGACAGGAATATTCCACCTATACTGTCATTATTTAAAATTACTGCTATCAGGAGGCTTTCACAATTTTGGGAAACTTGCTTGAGAAGTTGTTCTTCTCCACAGAAGGGAAGTGTCTTAAAGGGCATGACATCCTTCATCTGGTGAGAGCAATTTGAAAAGTTATTGAGAATGTAAAAAATATAAAATAAAGGTGCCTGATTAGAGGTGACAAATTTGATGCTGGATAACAATAATGAAATTTAGTGTGGACACTATTCAGACAAAAAGTATTTTGTATGATTTTTGCATTAAAATGTAAAAATTCCTTCTTTCATAGCTTCTTTTAATATCTCTCCAAGAGTCGTTCTGACTTTTTTTTTTTTCTTTTGTACAATGAATCAAAGTTTCATGGCACTAGGAGCCAGGTCTTTCTCTCTTTTCATATATAATGCCATTATTTTGAAGAGACATTTAATAGCAAGTATACCACAGATAATCCAATACAAAGGCTCCTTTGGAATATTGTTTTATTGTCCTCCTGCTGAAGAGTCTGAAGCCAGTTTTTGCTACCCCTAAACTTTTCAGAGCTTTGACCTCAATTTGCAAACCAGATAATGTTGCTGAAAAAAATAATCATCAGTGAGCTGCTTGGAGGGGCAGAGGAAAAGAAGGCAATGGGATTTGCCAGGGATGGTGTCAATAGTAATGGTGTGCAGTCAAACCCTTCACCTACATCCCCAATGCATTAACTCCCCTGAAATAAAGGAATAAAATTGTGTGCAGTTGTGAAATGATGCAGTGTTTGAGCTCCAGTTTGTGCACCACGTCCTGGGCATACAGATGAGAATCTGCTCTGATCCCAGCGCTGTGAGAGGGCTGCAGCAATGTTCCCCAGGGATTCTTCAGCTATGCCCATGCTGTCACTGTAACTCTGGCTGGGGTCTCTAATTAAAAATGTCCCTTCTCCAACCCTTCCAAGCTGCACATGCTCACTGGACACTGCCATGCTGAGATGCTCTGCCCTTGCTGGTTTGGACAGGCACCGTAGGCTTCAGTTCCCCCAGGATGTTTCCCCAATTCCAGGAACAAGTTATTTCTGCAGTTGTTCCTATGTATGATGACAGAAAAAAAAGTGCTTTCAGGTTTATCCTCTTCTAACCTGATATAACAAGAATTAACACACTGTGCAACTTGTTCAGCGGACTTCAGGTCTCATATGTCATTAAAATGTCAGGAAGCACCTCATCTGCAGCCACAGTTATGTAATTCCCTGGCTGCAGCACCTGCTCCAGCCTGGAAAATGTGCTGTGGCTCTTTGGGAGCTGCTCTCTGGGCTCCCTAGAGGTAGCAGACACATCACCCTCCATGCCATTTCCATGCTGGAAGTGCCGTGTGGGTCTCTCTTCACTGCAGCAGGGATGGCACATTCTACTGGGGGATGAAATAATGGTGTGGACACATCATCTAATGTGTCTCAGCTTTAAAGGAAGGAATTGCTTCGATAACAGCAGGTAGAAGTAAGAAATTACCCTTAAACACCAATTTTTATTGTACCTGAAGGTTGACGTATTGTGTATGATGAGTTTGCCAGAAGCACCCCTGTTAAGCACTACAGAAACTGTTTGACTACTTTTAAATGACACTGAGGATCTAAATAAGGAAAAGCATTCTAAAAACTTCCAACCATATGTAACAACTCAAATGTCTGACTTTTTTTCAGATATTTATGTAAACAGGCATGAAAAGGAAAAAAACAAACCCTACAACTCCACTCTCTCCCCATTCCAAAAAAAAGAATTGTCTGAATTTTAAATGCAAAGTACACATTGGGTCTTCAGGTGGATCCTGTGGGATAGCCATGCTCTGTGGCTAACACACAGTGAAAGCCATTGCATGGACACTCATTATTGCTGAGGTGATTCTGAGCAAAACCATCCAAGATTATAACATTGAGTATTTTATATGACTTAATTCAAATACTTGCACACATAAAATTCAAGTGCTGGTGCATGTTATGATAGATCCTGCACAGGATAATTTTACTCTGTTGTTCATGGACTGAAAATCTTCCTAAAGTGCTGGGTACAGTGACACTGCTCAAATCTCACCTATTTGTGGTAAAATGGGAGGAAAATAATGAAGACCAAGCTGATAATATTATGCAATATATAAAGTAATAAAGCATATGTTTTATTCACTTCTCCTTTACTGTGACCCTGCCCCGATAAATTCACTGATGTATGGTATAAGCAGCACTTCAGTCCATCTTGACCACAGCTGGGAGATGTGGCACCAGGTGTTTGTACCTGCTGTGTAAGCGCTCACAGGGATTTTGTACACCATATTTATTCTCTGCTGCTGCACAAGGAACTGTTTTCAAGCCCACTGGAACCAGTGACCACAATAAATCCTCTCCCAAATCACCGACAGCAGCAGAGACAGTGATGGCACATCCATCCCCCACATGGAGCAATAAGAAAGTTTGGGATCCCTATAGGTACCAGAGACAGCTTTTTTGGGCTGGAGCGGCACCAGCAATGGAAACATGATATCTACTAATACAGCAAGGTATTCCCAGAGCTCTCACTGCAGAAGAGATGCTTAGGGGCAAAGGGTTTGTTAAAATTGGCTGTCACAATTGTTCTCTTCACCAAATCATGTCAAACAGAGACCTTGACAAATGAGAGGACTGTGAATCACCCGTGGTGTGATGTTCAACAAGGGCAAACGCCGGATTCTGCACCTGGATGTACAGACAGACTGGGAATGAGAGGTTGGGGAGTGGCCGTGGGAAGGGAGCCGGGGGTCCTGGTAGATGGCCAGGTGGGTCTGAGCCAGCAGTGCCCTGGCACCAGGAGGGACATCCCTGTCCTGGGACATGAGGCTCAGCAGCACCAGGCCAGGGAGGGATTGTCCTGCTGGGCTGGGACAGCTCTCAGCACCACGAGCTAAAATAAAGACATGAAGCCATTAGAGAGTTGCCAAAAGAGGCCATGAGGATGGTGAAGGGCCTGGGGGAGCGGCTGAGGGCACCGGGCTGGTTCAGCTGCAGCAGAGGAGGAAAGAGGGGCAGCTCCGAGCTCTGCTCTGGCCAGGGACAGCACCCAGGGAGCGGCTGGAGCCGGGCCAGGGCAGGCTCAGGTTGGATTTTAGGGAAAGGTTCTGCTCCCCCAGAGGGTGCTGGCACTGCCCAGGCTCCCCAGGGAATGGTCCCGGCCCCGAGGCTGCCGCAGCTCCAGGAGCGTTCGGACAGCGCTGCCAGGGATGCACAGGGGGATTGCTGGGGGTTCTGCAGGGACAGGGGCTGCAGCCAGCATCCCTGGGGGTCCCTCACACTCAGGATATGAGAAGAGAATATCTGCCTCTGTGATTCCCTCATTTTATGACACAAACAGTTGTGCTTTTTTATTGAGGAATGGCAGTAGTACATTAGGAGAATATCGGGAAGGACATTGTTCCTGTTATTCCCAAGGCAGGCAGAAATGGGTATTTGCACAAGAAGAAGATAATTCTAGTCTTTATAAAAGGATAAAATGAACTCTTAACAATTTTTAATCAAATGGAAAATAGCAGTATCTTATTAGCTAATAAATTCACCAAGAATTTAGGGAATTTAATCCATTAATCTTAAATCTCTGCATAGACAGGAAGTCATTGAGATAATGAGTCACCCGAGGCAGTAAGATTCAGTAGAAATCAAGCAGCTAATTTTTGTCTGTGCCTGTGAATATTTCTTGCAGGAATCCTATCTCTTTCTCTTGAGAGAAGTATTATTAGCACCCTCTGCACTCCTTTCATGCCAGAATGCTGGAGGAGCCACATGCAGGGCTGGGTCTCTGTGCTCTTTCAGGCATTCATGTCTTTTTTTGATGCTGAATAATCCATGAAGAGCATTTGCTAATAGAAACATGTCAAACAAACATTCCATCTAAATTTGGCTATTTGTTTTAACATTTAAATTCCTCAGCAATTTGAAGTGTGCCTTTTTGTGCATTTATCTACTTCCAGTAATGCTTTTCCCACTGGAAGAAAGACCCATTTTTTCTCCTTTTTTTTTTTTTTTTTCAATCTAATCTTCAAATAATTGCACTAAATAAGCTTCTTTTTTTTTGTTCTTAGCATATTTGGCTTTTTTAATTTTCAGTTTCTACACAAGTGCGTAGAATCAAATTACTAAAATGTGATGTATCAGAGTGTGCATGTGGTGGGGTGATGTGATGGAATTCAGGAATACCAGCAGGCAAAAATCAAGGTTTATCATGATCTTTTCTCAGTGTGAAATGGACTGAAAAAGGATGTTATGTAGCATGAAATCATGCAGAATGACCTTGAAAGAATTTAGAAGGTAATCATGAGCATTCTGTCTGAGCCTGCAGATTTATTGTAGAACAAAGATGCTGTGAGTTCACCTATTATGCTCCTAAGTAAACAGAGGATTTATAATGGACATCTGCATGATTAAAAGCTCAGTCTCCAGAGAGGAGTGAACACCTCATAATTTACAAACTGAAAAACAGTGACTGAGATGTCAGAGACATTCCTCATGCTTGGAATTAATTTCATATTAAGGGCATTGAGAATGGGGCCTCTTTCTCCATGTTGGAGGGAGTGATTAAATCTTTGTTTATTATGAAGTTTTATTTTTACTTTCTGACTCTGAGTTTATAAATGTGATTATTCTGGAATCTTTGCATGCAAAAGAGACTTGGGAAGGAGTCCTGCCATTTTAGAGTCTGTGTGATCATCAGGAATTTGTTCTCTATCCATCCACCACAGGACAAATGTTTATCACCCAGTTATTCTGAGTCTGGTCACAATTCCTAAATCTCCTTAACTTCCCCCCTGTGCTCCCATCCATGAAAGACAATATTTCTTAAGGATTCAATGGGAAACATAATGGGTATCACTACTAAATAAACGTAGTGTGAACAGGAGGTTTGCATGCAGATAGAAATATTTCTGAAAAATATAATAACCTGGCTCTGTTAAGAGTGATGCTACACAACAGAATATTCAAATCCATTCCATTCTGGAATATTTTCAGATGCTTGGAAAACTGCAATTGACCCATACAACCTGATGTTCTGAAAATATCTGAACATACTGCAATCAAGGTTCTTCTGTATTTGAAAGGCCTGAAAAATCTATTTCTGCTCTTTTCATTAGTTTAAAAATAATTTAAGAGGTCTTCTCCAGGTTCATTTCTCTGTCACCTAATTTTTTTTTTTGTATTTTCATTTATTGGCATCAACTAGGTGATTTTCAGCTGCGTTCTCCCATCTGCCTGCATGGCCTTGTCTGCAAGATTTGTCTTAATGTTATTTTTTGATGTGATTCTCGATGTCCTCCACTTATCGAAACCCAACTGCTGAATACAAACTTCAGGAAGACAGTGTTTCCACCATTTTCAGAGTGGCTATGGATGTAATTAACTCACATTTGTCTCAAGGAAGGTTAATAACATCATGCGGCATTTTTGTCTACATATATATAACAAAAATCAAAATTCAGTTCTTCCTTTCCACCACTCAACATCACCTCTTAGGCACCACAGTCTATTTATTGTATGAGCTGGAACAGCTTTGAAGTAGAGGATTTTTTTTTTCAACACAGGCGTATTAAAAATATTTCATGTATTTGAAAATTCTTCTGCAAAATAGAAATAACATTTTCAAGGTACACACTTAAAATGGCAGCATTAAGAACATTGGTTTGCAATGGTAAATCTTGATTACCTATAGATTCCTCCTTTTCTCTGTCAGCTGTAATGATGTTTTAGATGTGTATTAGGGAAAGCACATTATTTTCTGTTGAATTATGTGAATCAGAATAGATTTCTCTCTTCTCTCTTTTCTCATCAAAGAATATTTTGACTAATTTTCTTAGGCAATATTTTATGGAAAAGATTTAGCTTAGAACTTTTTTTTCCACACTGGGAAAACTTAATTATGTTTTTTCCTAAGCTGAGAGCTTTACCTACCTTTGCATTGCAGAAAGTGTGAGAATGAAATTTCATTCCTTTTGCCTGTCATAGGTGAACATTTTTAAGCTGTGCTCCACTGCAGTAAGAGGAAAAAATACATAGTAGCTTACATTTCCCTCTAGGATGCCAATCTTTTGAGATGTTGGCTTCAAAAAGGCCCACATTGAGTCACCAGGCCACTTTTTAATGATCACTTACCTTGATGTGCTGCATTTAAGTACTGTTTCAGTAACCTGAATTGGAGTGGATCAAAAGTATTGGACATTTGTGAAAAGTTGTGCCTAAACAGCCACTACAGTGTCCAAGAAAAGTTGTTCAGAGCAGTTTACCACGGAGTGGGTGGAAAGGGAGGTGACTTAACTGTGAGTTCAAAAATAATAAAGAGCAGCCCCTGAACAAGAATCATCTTCTCAAGCTATTGCTTCCCCTCCCATGATGAACTCTAGAACCATCACCCTTAGGAACTAAGTGTAAATCTCTCTCCTTTTCCTCTGTTCTGACTTGTGATTTCCACCTGTGCCTGGCTGAATGTTTTCTCCTTCTCCTCCTGGCTGTTCTGCTGAGCAGAATGATGGCATTTCCATTACATTCCCAATCTTCCTCAGCCCCATGATTTCAGTTCACGTGATTTAGTTTTTCCATGTCAGAGAGTTACAGGACTATGCAGCTTTTATTCAGGTGAAATTTGCATTACCGATAAGCAACTTCAGCTGAAATTCCTCACAAAGTACACATTTCAATTAAAGTTTCTGCTTCCTCAGCTTAAGAGTGGAAAAAGTTTTGTATTCAGACCTTTAGTGGAATATCCGAGAGATATACAGATCCACTACAGATCCACTAATTCTGTTACATATCCTTAAAAATTATCTGCCCTGCACTATGATAAAACTCCCCCAGCAGAATAGCACAGACATATAAATAGCCATCTTCTAAATTTTCTATCAATGAATATTGTTTTCTGTCATCACAATTGTACCATGAAATATGAAACTTCAATTTCCTCTTCATTTCCTTTTAATAAAACTTCTGCTCATTTCATTTTTGAAGAGAGATTGGATCTAAATTACTTTGACTTCTTCTGGCCCAACTTTGGTGAATGTTTCAAGAGAATCTGAAATCCTTTTAAAAACCACCAAAGAGATCGAGGGCTGTGTTCTGTGGGACTTTGTACTCACATTTTCAGCTCTCTTTCAACATAGGTCTTTTGCATTTAGAAGTGGCAGTGTTGATTCCAGGACATGGTTGCAAGAAGCATAAATATTGTACCCACTGATGGAGCTGCTGTTCAAAACTTAACAAACAACAATTTTTCTGTTAAAACTGTAGGAAAGGCAATTAGCTATAGGGTAAAATGTGCAAGATTACATATCAGCAAAGCCATTTTGTGTTGTATACCTTATTCCAAATTTGCACAGAGAGTATTTGAGTGGTTGGGATCTATGTGACATTCACAATTGTACCTACCAATGATCAAGTCAATGGAATTAAACCAAAGGGAAAAATAAGAAAAAAACAAATGCAGATTTCATAGGTTAATTCTTCATGCAAATTCTACGTTTTTCCTTTTGGTTTTCTGGGATAAACATGCGAGTTTTCCCTAAAATTAAATCAATAATTCAGAGTAAATTCAGTTAATGCATTAATAGCTTGGGCTTGTGGGTCATGGATGTACCTGATCACTGAAGTTAAAGGTTTCTGGGCTGAATAACACTGAACCATTGAATAGTTTGGATTGGAAGGGACCTCAAAACCCACCCAGTGCCATCCCTGCCCTGTGCAGGGACACCTCCCACTGTCTCAGGCTGCTCCAGCCCCAGTGTCCAACCTGGCCTTGGGCACTGCCAGGGATCCAGGGGCAGCCACAGCTGCTCTGGGAATTCCACCCTGTGCCAGGGCCTGCCCACCCTGACAGGGAACAATTCCTAATTCCCAATATCCCATCCATTCCTGCCCTCTGGCACTGGGAGCCATTCCCTGGCTCCTGTCCCTCCAGCCCTTGCCAATTGTCTCTGTCCATCTTTCCTGCAGCTCCTTCCCAAGACAACAGAAGCCCATCCCTTCCCATAACATTGAATGTGTCACATTGTTAATTCACTTCAGCTAAAAAGTATGTGGTGAATGCTGTGGAATTGATGGAATTTCTGCCTAAAACTCTATGACAGGGTGCATAACTTCCTGCACATGTGTGTCTGCATTAGTGAAGGAATTTTTGTACTCAAGAAAGCAGATATTTTTCAGCCTTTTTTGTGGGATCAAGGAAGAGGTACTGGATGTTCTTGCCATTCTGGAAGTGATCTTTCATCCCTGGATTGCATGGTATGGCTGACAATCAGTCCCTGTTCATAACTGCTCTTCGGGCAAATCACAGCCCCCTAATTTTTGTGACACATAAATCCAGGCAGGAGAAGTGTTTCTGTCAGAAGTGCAGGAGCTCAGTATCTGCAGTGCCAGCTTTTGTGTGTCCATTGAGGAGCACTGGAGACCACAGATCCTTTGGAATTGCTTCAGCATAGCCAAAGCTGATATTCTGTGGCTGAAGCTCTGTGTGCCCATGAGGCTGTACCTGTGAGTGACACCAAACACCCTTTACTGCAGTCCATCATCTCCACTTTCAACAGTGCCCGGGGCACGTGTTAAGAATTTATAATCCAAGGTGAATACATGAACACAAGATTTTGCCAAAGAGTGTTTCCCATTGAAGCGTTAATGAGTTTGAATTCTGCAGAAATTGTGTAAGACAATCCACTGGCTCCATGGTGATGTGATTATAACTGTCTTAAACTATTCCAACAACTCTCTTGTGCATATGAAGTCAAACAAGTTTGGAACAATATTTTATTTAATTTCCAATGTGTAATTGAGAAATGTGCTCTTAATTTTCTTTGTTCTTTGTTGGGAAACTATTACAAAAAACCCCCTTCATTTGACAGTCTTAGGTTGGCTGAGGGAGAAAAGTAAAGACATGCAGGACCTAAGACCTCAATTTCCCTTATTATAATAAATCAGTTTCATACTCATTTGTGTTCAATCTTCATTGGAAATTTGCATTATCCAATCAGAACTGAACAGGTCCCTCAGGGGTGATCAAGTGTCACATAAAAATTCAACAGGAAATTCATGCAATAAATCGGTGAAAGTGCAACTCATATATGGAGATTTTAAACCCATCTACATTTTATTAATAATCTGTAAATCCTATTTTAGACAAGAAGGAAACTTGGGAACAGTAACATCCCTAAGAGGCTCTTTAAAGTGCACATACTAATATTTAATAATTTATCCTTTTGTTATGTCCAAATTAAGTAGTTTAACTGAAGTGAGTATGGCCTTTATTTCTATATCTAATGAGGAGAAGTTTATAGAGACAACATTATATTTTCATAATCTTCTAATATTTAGCTGGTAAAAACATATTCTGTAAGGTGTAGGCAACTTTTTAGCCTGTTGAATTAAATTTTGAAATATATTTAGTGGGAGAAGGTTTAATATGAGTCAAAGTGGATCCAGACACAGCTTCAGGACACTTGAGCATGTGTGTATATGTTCTCTTTGAAAAAAAACAGAGGCAGCAGGAGGGATGGAAAAGCAGGAGGAAGCCGACAAATGGCAATGGAGAAAGGCAAAGCCATCTGCAGTGGAGGAATTAGTAAATTCCAGGTGATGGACTCCACATTTTCTGCTTTTAAATGAGAAAAAAAATGTGAAGTAAGGGTGGGTTTCTTCCTGTTCAGTAGCAGACAAAAGAGAAAAGCAAAAGAGAGCATTAGGTCTGGAAGTAAAAACCAGATTGATTAAAAAATCACCAGTTCATGCAGAAGCAGAAGCCAGTGAGATACCTTGAGTCCTATCCTGCTCCATTTCAGGGGCACAACTGCTCTGAAATAATTTGCTGTCCTAACTGCTGTCTTTGATCTTCTGGATTTCTAGGATGTTCCTCATCTGGTGGAAGAATACATGCTGAAGCAAGGGACAGAAGCCTGGAATATTTATTTAATATCAACAAGTAATGCTGGAAAAACTGGACTGAGGAAAGAGTCTTCAGGGACATTTGAAACCCTGTGTGTACTTCATATTTAATTATATTTGACTGATACACCTGCAGTTGGTGGCTGTGATAAAGCAATTCCTTAAAGCTCTAAATGTGGTATATAAACAAGGTAAGAGAACAAACCAGAAACTCACTGTATCCAAGTGATTGCATAATAAATGTCTTGTTTTGAAAATTTATGTAAAACTTCCAGTATTACATGTTTTAGAAGGGCTGAATTAAAATTTAAAATTATATTAGAAGACACATTTTTTTTTTTTTTTGGATAAAACATTGTTTGGACTAATTTAGTTTTGTTTGAAGGTCAACCACAAGTATAATTAACCTCTTGGTCTCTGTGTATTTGCATCCCTGAGCTTCAAGAACTTGTGAATGAGTTTCATTTTCACTTTGAAAGAAGTTGTTCTAGAGGCAGCTCATTATAACTGGCACATTGCTGCTGCCCACATTTCTCTGATATTTCCTCAAAACATGACTCACACATAATCAGAATAGGCAGGGTGTCTTTATTACTTTGGATTGTTTTAGGGAAAGCAACAGATGGTGGTATTTGAGCTGTCCAGATATAGAAAACATGGCCTTACACCGTCAGGCTGTCTTTGCATCTTGTTTGCCTTTCTACAGACATAATTCAAAATAATTAGGCAAGCATTTAAGGTCCTGCCTAAGTAGCAAAGTGGATCCATAATTTGTGCTTGAAGTTATCCATCTGGTTGGAAGCTTCCTGAAGTCAGTAATTATATGGTTGAACCCTTCCATTTTTGACAGAAGATGAGTTTTTATCTTCTGCACCTGTTTAAATCCTTCTGCAGTTAGCACCAGGCAGGACTAACATTTTACTTATTTAGGGAAGGAAATTTAAGCTTTAGAAAGTTCTACCCTGAGGAAATGAGAGCTGTCTCATTCCCATTAATACACATTCCATTTCCTTTTTTTTCTGCTATTGCTATTTCCCCTTAAAATTTTTCTGAAGAAAAGAAAATGAAAAAAACAGATATTCTTGCTTATGACAACAGGAAAACCTGTTCTGAATCAAATATTCTTGGTTTTGGGGAAGTTTCTCGGCTGATAAAGGGTGCTCATATTTATCAGATCTCTTATATAGTGTGAGGATGTAGAAGCATGTAGGAATTAGATCTAAGTTCTATTTTATATTTATGCAGATGCATTGTACCAAAGCATAAATCATAGAGGAACACAGATTAATATTTCATTTGTATCACCTTTTTAAACAAGCTGAGGTGAGAGATCAGAATAGCACAATAGCACAATTCATATTTATTTACAGTGTCCTCACTTTATCACTTGGAAATACAATAGAATTGGAGGGAGGGGGGGTGGGAGTTTGTATAAGCCACAGATTGAAGCACTTAAAATAAAGCCCTTTTTTTCTTATCTCATGCTGTGAATGAAAGACTGCCGAGAGTGATAAGAAAGTTCTGCTCATCAGAATCTGTTGACACAGTATTTTTTAAAAAGTACAGTCATGGATAAGAGTCCCGGCAGTTTTGGGTTGGTGCTGATTATATTTCATACAAATGAATAATCTGTGGTGGCATTTTAGCATTGGTAATATTAGTTTCTTAATAAAAATACTTTTAAACTTTTTTTTTTAGGGGTTTTAGCAAAAAAACCACTGTTTTCTGTGTACATATGGATGTGCACTGGGGCAAAATGGGAAAAGCGCAGCTCACTATGAAAGAATGCTGGGGTAATATCTTTTCAATGCTTACTGGCTTTATAAGTCCTCTAATAAATTACAAGGTAATTTAATCATACTCCATAATTGCATGCTCTTGAAGGAATAAGGCTTTAGTTCCAGGCTGTCTCATGCTCAGGATGCAATGATGTTGTGTATCACACACACCAATTGCACACAAGCAAACGTAATGGCCCTGAGGCTGCCAGGCAGTAATAAATAAGGAGTACATACTTAGGACCAAGTGCACATTTTATTAGAGACAGAAAAATGCAATTTGACTCCAGCACATGGAAAAGTTTAATGGCAATTTTTCAAATTTTTTTGGGGGCAGGTTGAAATAACTTGTTTTGAAATTTTGTTATTGTCATCAAAATTAACTAATTTGGGCTTGACTTCTTAATTCCAGATGATAAGTGCAGCAAAAATGAAGTTTCTAAGACTTGCTGCCTCAAGATAACTCAGTTGGGCTTGGAGAATCCTGAGGAGGAGTGGTTATTGGTGGGGTCTCAGCAGCCCAGAACCCGGGTCTGGTCTGTGTGATGGGTGTAAGATGTGCTTAAAAATCCAGTCTTTAACCAAACTAAAGCAATGACCAAAGTGTTGTTTGCTTGCCTGAATTACCAGGACTGGGGATTAACAATTTTCTTTTAATGCGCACCAGATGTTGTTGCTCTTTCAAGTCCCTGAGAGCCACTCCGCTGCGAAATACTTGATCAGAGCTGGATCTCTATCTCCAGTGATGTTTTTCCTAAGGAGGGTTTTGGGTTTAGTCACATATGTTGGGGGGGGGGGGGGAGGGGGAAGGTTTCTCAAGTTCACATTGCTTTGAAAGAATGCACTACATTGCTTGAGCCCCAAATTAGGTTATTTGTTGTGACTTTTTTCATATAGGCAAAAATAGACACACTGATACAAAATAATTTCTATATATGGAGCCCAATTTGCCTTTTGTGCCACCACAGCCCCTGTTTTAGAGCACACATTTAACTTGGGAAACCATAAATCATTGCATTGCATGGATAAAATCTTCTTGGCAGCTCACTGGGATTTTATGCATGTAAAAATATTTGATCATCTGTGTTCATTTTCATTTTGAAAATGGAGTTCTTGTGGAGATGAGAAAATTTCTAAAATAATCAGCTTGCTGTTCTCTCAAGCTCCTCTCAAGCAGACTACTATGTTGCCTGATTATTGTTGAACTTTCATAGTTCCTTAAGGCCAAGTGACATCTTGTAGAATGGGAGTTACTTTGTAACTATGAGCTGGAAGAAATTAAAAGAACTTATTTTTTGTGAGACATTGAGATTGGCCATCTTCTTATCTCAGAAAGCAAGGCATAATTCCATCTTCCCAAAAGTTTTCAAATTGATACAGTAGAAGGAGAGGCTTTAATTAATTAAAATGTATTTCATATTTACTTGGCTATTAAATCTGAGATATTCTGAAGACTGTGGAAAAATGCCCACTTAAGACTAAAATTAGCTGGTATCACTCTTTGTTCCGTCTGTGTTCTATTTGACTGCCAGAATGAAGAAAGAAAATCGAGGTAGAAGGTTAGGAGTGGAAACACTTATAAAAAGCAGTAATTATTGACCTTGGTGGTGTGTCAATAGCATCTTCAGCTGCTCCTGAGAAGAACCAAATGTTCATGAGGACTTCAACCCCCTTGTGTGCTGTTCCCACCTCGGCAGGGAAATCACAGGGTGAGCACTGGCAGAGGGATCCCGGCACTCCTCGGGATGTTATTGGGCTGTGCTGCTGCTCGGAACTCATTCTGGGCCTCTTCTGCAGACAGTGCTGCACTTAAGGCATTGTCCAGTGCAAATGGCCTGCATGGTGTGACCTTGGGTGTGCTGGCTGTGACATCAAAGCACCTTCTGTCCAGCATCAGCTCTGTGGTTGAAGGCCAAGCTACTCTGGCTCCTCCAGAGCAGCCCTGTGACTACACACAAATGCCCATGAACCCTTCTGCACAAAGAGCTCTAGAAAAAAAGGAAGTTTATAAAATGCCTCGTATTTGTTCACATTGCAACTCATTACTTTACCCACCTTAATGCCATTAAAATAATCTAAGTTTGTAAGTTTAAGTTTTTTTAAACTAGTTTATGAGTTGAAGCTTAGAAATATATGTTTGTAATATTCATAATTAATATAAGTGCAAATTGCATCTGAAAGGAGGTGTCAGAGGATGTACAAGGCTCTGCTTTGTGGTCCCCAGAAATAGGACAAAAAGGCCACGGGCAGGGGCTGAGCCCAGGAACTGCCCCTGCACAGGAGGCACAACTTCTGCCCTGGGCAGTGCCCAGCCCTGAGCAGAGTGTGCAGAGGCTGTGGAGTCTCCTCCCTGGGGATATTCCAGAGCCCCATGGACACTCTGCTGTGCCCTGTGCTCTGGGATGACCCTGCTGGAGCAGGGAGGTGGCACCAGAACTGCCCCCGGGGACCCTCCAGCCTCATCCAAACCGGGTTTCTGTAAAATCAACATTCACTCTTCTCTTACATTTTAAAGGAGGTACAATAAAGTCTCCTTTAATGCTGTTTCCTATTTCAGATGGAATTTGCTTCACAACATATAGACTACCATGGTTATATTTTGATATTCCCGAAGTTGGAGTTCCGCTAACTTTATTTCAGTCTTAATATTTTTCTTATGCTTTGCTAATTCCTACAGATTCCTCATGAATCCTTAATTAATCCCCAGTGTTCCCTGTAACTGATCACTTTTGCTTTAATATGGTCCGAGTGCAGCATAGTACAGGATCTGGAGAATTGCCTTCTGTGATATGACTGTGGTGGTCTTTGGCCTGACCTTTGCAAAATCTGCATCTCTTCTGGGACTTTCCACATAAATTTGGTTGCCTACAGAACAACTTCAGATGAAGTGGTTTACAGATAGACTTAACCCTATTTTCCATTCCATTGCATCTGTTTCATTATTTTAGCAGTAGAAAGAAGTGGGGCTAAAGCTCTCCGTGCTTTGCTTCTTGCTGTCAATCACTCTTGTCTTAGAAGGGACCATTACAGACCATGGAATCATCTCATATCCTGAGTGTGAGGGACCCCCAGGGATGCTGGCTGCAGCCCCTGTCCCTGCAGAACCCCCAGCAATCCCCCTGTGCATCCCTGGCAGCTCTGTCCGAACGCTCCTGGAGCTGCGGCAGCCTCGGGGCCGGGACCATTCCCTGGGGAGCCTGGGCAGTGCCAGCACCCTCTGGGGGAGGGAAGAACCTTTCCCTGTTCTCCAGCCTGACCCAAAAAGGTTTCCCTTGGAATCTGGGCCTGGGGAGGAACTGGAGGGCTGCTGATAGAAGAACTGTGGCTGGAACCTCAGGTCCAGGGGAGATTCATCAGGGAAAGGTTTTTCCTCATACCCAAAAGATCATGGGGGTGGATTGCCACAAGGAATCTAAATGTGCTTTTATAAGGAGAGGGGGAGTTCAGGGTGGGTTTTAGCTGAGAAGCTGAAGAGGTTCACTGACTCAGGAAAGGGGCAAGGCAATCTGAAGCTTTCTAAAGTTAAACCTCTCTTGTGCTTTGCTAATTCCTACACATTCCTCGTCCCAGCATTTAGCACAGAAAGTGGCTTCCTTCCAACATTGACTTTCCAGATCTTGAAGAACATATTCATATTTAGAGTGTTCATTCTCTACATTTTACATCAATATACCTCATAATCTTTTTTTTTCTTTGGGAACAGAGCAGGAGAGAATCCTGTCTTGCCTTTCTTGGCTTGGAACCATAAAAGTGCTCTGAAAGCTGATCAGAGGATTGCTCGGTTTTTTCCAATTCGCATCAACCAGCACACTTGGAGAAAACAGGTTAGAGATAAATTTAGCATTCTCAGGGAAATTAATCTGTTCAGCCTCTCTAGAAAATGTATTACTTCGTTTGCTTTCATTTTAGATGAATATAAAAGCACCTTAAAGACATTATTCATATGCATTTTTAGTGTGTGTGAAATTTATGTTTCTCCATTACATGGCATTCTGTTTCATTTTTTTACCTCGAAAGTCTTTGCTGAAAAGGTGGAGTTAATTTCCAATGCTAGTAATTTCACTGGGTTTGATTATCTATTGCATTATATCATAAAAATTGCTATGATCTCAGCTGCCTATTAAATATAGACCTGGGTGAGTGAGAAAAAGCTTTCAGGTGATATCATTATCAAGGTAGATTCCAGCTGTACTGATATAAAATAGAACATATTCATTGTGGGAAATGTCAAACAAATAGCTGTGGGCTGGAAAACATTTTCTTACTATTTCTGGTATTTATAAAGAAATATGACCAAATATTTGAAAAGCCATAGTTCTTTATAGCTTTTTTCCTGAGGTGACTTGTTATAACACCAGGCCTACGTGGTGCTTCCTGCAGCAAATTACAGCCTGATATCTTAAATTATAGACCAAATTACATGTCAAGTAAAATTCAAACAATACTGTGTCTTTTTCTTTTAAAAATCCACTAGCTGGAGACCTTTACAGATTTAACCTTCTGGAAAATTTTAAGGACATTCAAACATCACTAAACCTGTACATTACCACACTCCAAGCATTAAGAATTATTTACATCAGAATTTTAAATATGCACCAGCACTTTTTTGAGGTGCAGGTGAAATTAAAGTACTTTAATTAAAAGTTATTTGTCTTTTTGCTTCCCTGCATGATTTTATTGCATCTGTAATTCCCCACCAGGATGAAGTGTTGAAATCAGAGAAGGAAATATATATACAAGGGAAAAACTCAGGCAGGAAGAGGGAGATCAGATGGGGAGAGCAATGTGTTTTCCATCATTCTGGTATTTCATGATATTTTGTTTTACAGTCCAACTGTTGAATGTTCCTCATAAGTACTGTAACTTCTGCCTTTGCCCCAGGGTACTATTTTGCAGTCTAACCATACTTTCAAAAAGATGCATTTCTCCCTGTGAGCTTTCTTCCTGTGAAACATTTCCTGGTACAGTAAAAACTCGTTTGAAAGCTGTCTTCGGAGAAGCTGATCAGAACATCTCTTTTCCTGTCCATTCTTGTCAAAATAATGCTTGACTACAAATTTCCTTAAGAATCTCAAAGCAATTACAGTAACAATTTAAGTAAGAAAGCACTTTTATAAAATGTTGACAGATATGAAAAATGTCTTTAAAAGGTAATTTTGAAGTGTCCTATTTAATAAAACTTTTATTCCTAAGTATATTTTGTTTAAATTTATAATTCTTTTGTATTCATGACATAAGTATAAAAGTCTTCCATAGCAGCACAAAAAAAGGGATATTTGATAGAGAAAACTAGATTTAGGCAGTAAAAATGGCACTATTTTTGTGAAACAATTAAAAACCCCTAATCTTTTGAGGTTATGATGGTATTGATATTTTGATATAGAATTTATAATGGAAGGATTTTCCTCACTGCCTGTATGTACAGAAGATTGGTCCTTATGTTGAGGTAGAGGAATATATTTTAGAAAAAAATCAAATCTTCCTACAAAATGTGAAGTTTTTATTTTGACCAATTTTTGCTACAATAGTCTTTAAAAATTATATTATTGTTTATGCAGTGCTTTTAATTTCATTCAATATTTTCACTTTATGGGCAGGACAATTTAGTGATCAAGGCTTCTGAGTGTGACCTTAATCCAGTTCTTGACTGATTTAGGGTCTGTCATTGGAAAAGTCTGATAAAAAGAAACCTGATTTTATAATCAACAACCCTATTTGCTGAATCACTGATGAGTAGAAGTAAATCAAAAGGTATCTGCATTATAAATTGCTTTCCAGATATAAATTTGGATGTATAAAACACAAATATGAGGAAACACACTGTGTTTTCATTTACAGAACCAGCCCCTGGCTGTCAGAGTAATCTGGTTTTAAGAAAGCTGAGCTTGTTCAGCTCTCGGGGAAGTCGGACAAAGCCTATGCAAATGGCAGTGCCCATATTTGATGATGAGAACAGGATCCAGGAACCTTCTGTGTGTTCAGTTTAGAATGCCAGCCCTAATCAGCACTGCTGCTGGCCCAGCCCAGGACTCACTCAGAGATCCTGGGGAACTGGAAAAGAAAAGGATGGTGGAATGTACCTACATTTTGCCCACCCCATCTTTGCTGCCAAATCAATTTTCATGGCTTGTGTTAATATTTCCATAATAAAAAGTTGTTCTGAAGTAAAAGGAAGCCTTTTTTAGGGCTTTATTAAAATAGAAAATAGAAAAAAAATAGAAAAAGAGACAAAAATAGAAAGAAATTGACAGGGAAGAAGGGAAAAAGAATCTTGAACGTGTGTGTGTTTGTGTATTTGTATTTATTGAAATAGCTTTCTTTGTGTCTCATGCTAGAAGTACTGTTTTATGAACTTTTCTATTGATGTCATTTGTGAAAAAATAAGTTCCAAATTAGATGGATTCTGGGAAGGTGCTACACCATTTGCTTGTTTTCAGTACTAAAGCATGTCTCTGTTTATGCCACAGGTCCCTCAGTGCTTCAGCCCAGTAACACTGCAGTGAGGTCATGGACAAACTCTGAGTGGAAAGAAAGAAACCCAATCCATGCAGGTCCTTACGGACTTCCAAGAAAAGATCCTGGAGCCAGGCACGCAGAGTCAGAAGGGCACCAAATAATTTTCTAGCAGTCTCTTGCAGGGAAGGTGAGCTGGGAGGGAAGTCCAGCCTCCTGCTCTCCAGGCCATCCCTGGACCTCACTGCATCTGGAAGAGTTTCCCTTTGAACAGCTTTGGAAGTCAGAGCTCTGCATACAAATATTACAAGTCAGACTGTACAAGGGGCACAAGACAAGATTGACTGTTGTGGGGTTTTGGGTATTTTTACTATCAGATAATCGAAACTAAAAATGTCAGGGAAAAGAATTTCAGCGAACAAAAATAGCAAGAGATCAAGAGGAGAAGCAATTGGACAAGCAAGATACAGTTGTAAGAAATTAACACAGGCCTGGAAAATATCTGTCTGGTCAGCCCAGTTTCCAGTGCTCATGGGGACTTGAGATCAAAATGTCTAAAACAGAAACAGAATTTTCAGTTTATGATACAGAGAACCACAGGCTGGAGCAATCAGACTGGAACGTCTACTTTGTAAGTTAAATTCACAGCATAGCTCCAGATCATTCCAAGACAGCTTGTAGATTTCTATAACAGATTTTTAATAGCTCTTTTGACAATGCATGAGGGATTGGAGGAATAGGGTTGCAACCTTTTTTTAAATTCCTGTTTTGAGAGACTCTTAGTGAGCCAGGAATAGAATCTGAGACTATTTAACTCTTCAGGAGCAGAGATGTTAAGGGTAATAAATAAAGGATGATATCACCAAGCAGCAGGACACAGAGCACATGTTGATAAAATCTACCATAACATTCACCCAAATGGAGTTCCCTGTGCATTAGAGAGACTTCTGGAAGCACGGGCAATGCCAAGACTAAGGGTCCACACCTGCTGAAGGTGTGTGTGGAGGGAGGTGTTTATCTTTGGTGTTCAACTGATCAGTGAGAAGGCTGAAAGTGTTCATCAACACCTGACTAAAAATGTTTAGATATCTAATATTATATGTCATTCTGAGCCTGAAACACAAGCAAAAACTTAAATTTAACAACCTATACAACTGAATATAATAACTTGAAAGAGAAGGTAAAGATCTTCATACACCTGGAAGGATTTTTAATAGCTTTGTGCTTATGCTTGAGACTATCTCTGAAACATTTGAATTTTTAAGGGCTGAAAAGTTTGCCTGATTAGGTCTTTTGAGACATCTCAAAATGAGACACAAAAAAATTAAAACAGTCATGACTTCTGTGTGTCCCTATAACCTGTCTTGGGCAAACACTGATAATTTAATTTTACTGATTGCTATATTCAGTGATGCAGCCACTGCTTGCCTGGTATTGTCATGAGACAAAGATGTTTATTTTTCTGTTGACATAATCAGGATTTATTTGAACTCATGTCTCTAAAGATATGATTTAGAGATGTAGACTGGGAATCCTCAAAGAGATTGTACATAAAAATGAAGGCAGGTGATGATTGGCCAAGTATTTTTAAAATCCAGATGTAACTACCTTAACTGGAGGTAAAGGTGAGAAGGGCTTATGTTTTTACATCCATTATGCCCTGCACTGAGGGGATTTCCTTTATTATCCTTGAAAGCCTCTGTGTTTTCTAATGAATTAAACAATAAATGGATTTGTGTGTTGCTCCTGTGTCTGAATTCAGTATGGTGACATGTAGGATAACATTAAGGTGCTGATACCTATTTATCCTCATAATGCTCTTAAAGTACATGTGAAAAGTAAAGCTCCTCTCTTATGTATTGACAGCACACCGGGGGTAATATATTCACATCTTAACTTCAGCCAGATCTGATGTTTTAAATGATTAAATGTTAAATCAGGTATTTACACTTGGACTCTGCAAAAGTCAAAGGAAACAATTTGTCAAATCATTCATATTTTGCTTCTGAAGCCAGTTAACTAATCAGTCTAACAGAGAAAGAAGTAAGATAAATGGAGGCCATTCTGTTATGTAGAAAAGTGTACATGAAGATAAATTTTTCACATTTTGCTTCATTTCATCTGCAGTTATCAAGGTCGTAATTGCTTCTGAGCACCCAAGGTGATCTTCATGTTGCTTCTGTGATCTGAAGGGTTCAGACTCTTTTGACAGACCACTGGCCTGCAGCCCTGGAATTTTTTGCATTCTTTTTGCTGTATGCTAATTTAGAAAAAAAAGCCTCTGTGTTTTTACTACACGGAACTTGCCAGATAAACTCACTGTGTAAGACAGCAGTTTCTTCTAGAAACAAGCTTGCATCTAGGAAAACCTAAGCAAATTGCACCTTGCTACAATTGCTAGTAGAGCTGCCATTATTTTAATATTAAAAATATGCCATAATATGAACTCAAATATCTTGCAGTAATTTCTTTTTCTGCCTTGGCTTCTCCCGATTTAAGGAGTAATCCACTTTGCCTCATCAAAAACCTGCAAGAGGCCCATCACCATTTTCAGCTGATGACAGTTATCAGGTGTTTCTCACTGCAGCTCATGACCAAAATTATGATATGAAAAACCATAAAAGCTCTAGGCTAACATGTTAAAAATCTAATTATTTTGAAAAGGAAGTAAATAGTTCTGTGTGAAATGTGACCTTGACTGTTTTTACATTGCTGCATCCTTTGCTGCGTTGTTGCTGCATCATTGCAGTATTGACCAGGAGAGCAAAAAGGGCAATGGCACCTGGCCTGCATCAAAAGTGCTGTGACCAGCAGGACCAGGGCACTGCTGAGGCCACACCTTGAGGGTTGTGTCCTGTTCTGGGCCTTTCAATTCTGAACAAGAGCCCTGGAGGGGCTGGAGCCAGTCCAGGGAAGGGAACGGAGCTGGGGAAGGGGCTGGAGCCCCAGGAGGGGCTGAGGGAGCTGGAAAGGGGCTCAGCCTGGAGAAAAGGAGGTTCAGGGAGGACCTTGTGGCTCTGCACAAGTCCCTGACAGGGGGGGACAGCCAGGGGGGATTTGGGATCTGCTCCAGGGAAGAGGGACAGGAGCAGAGGGAACGGCCTCAGGCTGGGCAGGGCAGGCTCAGGGGGGACAGCAGCAGGAATTTCCCCATGGAAAGGGTGCTCAGGGATTGGCAGGGGCTGCCCAGAGAGGTTTGGAGTGTCCATCCCTGGAGGTGTCCCAGGAAGGGCTGCAGGTGGCACCCAGAGCTCTGGGCTGGGGACAAGGTGGGGATGGGGCACGGCTGGGGCTCCATGGGACGGGAGGGCTTTTCCAGTGTCACTGATCCTGGGATTCTGGGATCATGTTGTGTTTCTTTATTGAGAACTCTTTAAAGTCTAAAGAAAAATGCCAGCATTTCTAAAGGAGTCTCTCCCCCTGTTAACACTGAAAGATTTTCTGACTAAAGTAATTATAATGGCACAGGTAGCCACATATGTAGAATCCTCATTATGGTTTGTAATCTGATTCTGTGCACTGTGATTTTTATGATGGATAAGCATCCAAACAGATAAGTAGACCCAAGGTAGCTGCATTAAAATTGCTGTAAAAGGTATCTAGGTTTTCTCAGCTAGAATTCTGCAGTGGTAGACTGCGAGGAATGTTACTTCTGGCACCCTGTGTACTTTAAAAATAATTTCATTATTACAACCCCTCAGCTTTGTTCCAAAGGAATACAGGAGTGGGACTAGTTTTCTTTCTTTTGTGGTTTGTCAGAAATTTCATGAAGTTTTATGACATTACATTTCCAAACACTCCAGCTGCTGAAGGAAATATATAGCTAAACAGTAAGCTCAGAGAGGTAAATGCATGCATGATGTTCTTAAAATACTAATGCAAGCTGGGCTTAGCTCAGAATTTCCAAATCCACATAATTTTTTGAGTTCTAAATCTCTGTGGGCCTTTTTGAAAACCCCAGTAGTTTAAATCAATATATTCTGCTGGCAGTAGATTTAATATTATTATCCAAATAATGGATGGACCATCAAATACTTTTATAGTCACAGAGTGAATTTAATTAATAATTTATTATAAATATGAGATTTTTTTTCCTTAACTAGAAAATTTAATTCAATTACCAAGAGTTGCATTTCTTCTTTTATAAAGCAAATTTGTCTAACTTTCAAGCTTGGGGGTTTTTTCCCCTCAAGAAATCCAGCTTGGATTCTGCCATTTTGTCCTTTCTAATCTTGTAATTGCAATATTCAGTCAAGCTAGAAAAGTATTCTTCTGGAAAATTTGGCAGGATAAGAAAGAAAAGTTTCCTAAAATATATTTTGTGATTTGTCTTTCTCCTGGACATTCCTGTGCTCCCCTCAGTTTATCTCCACTGATGTCTAATGGAAGCTCATAATTGACAGAATGTTCCTGGATTCCTTTCTTTCCAATCTTTTCCAAAATTTTGCCACAACACTTTTTTGCTTGTTGATACTAAAAGGGGAAAAAAGTAGCTTTTCCTCTCCATAGGTGATTTTGTTGCTCCTTTCCCTTGCCTTGATAGAAAACAGGAGTCAATGATTTTCTAATGTTAATTATGAAATTAATATGCACTTCTGCTGAAGATTTGAGAAGATTAAAAATAATGCATATGCAACAGCAATCAGAATCTTTATAACTGATTTGACCCTATGAATTATATCAAACTGATCTTTTGTCTTGTGCATATTAATATCCAAAAAGAATATATGGCATGCTTTGAAAACAGTTTGTTTTTTGAACCAGCCAAAAAATTTTAGTCTGCCAAAAATAATCCCAAAGTTCCTGAGAGATTCATGTTCCTTTAGGATGCATCTATTGCTACACCCCAAATTTCACCAGCTAGTCTAGTTGTCATTTATTGTCCACATTTGATAAACAAAATAGTGTGAATGCAGAGAAACTGCTGCCTTCTCAGTCTCATGCTGCTCTGTCCTTGCAGAGCACTGTTCCATTAATTACAGTTACTAAGTGTATATCGTTTCTAGGAAAATGGGGAGGAAAACCCGGAAGAGGGCACACTAGGAAGTTTTTCTCCATGAGAATTTCCTCTGTGGATTGATGGGACCAGTTGGAGGCTGGTTTAGTTCTTGAAGGTCTGAGAAACCAATTGGAGAAGTCAGTTCACTCCGTGAATCACATTTGAAGCAAGTAAACCCCAGGAAAAACTCTCTTTCTTTTCTGGCCTCTCACAAGGTGTTGGGGGTTGGTTCTTTCCCTTTTCCCTCTGTGGAATTTTCCCCATTGTCATGCTAAGATACCTGTTGGCTGGGGCCTGGTGACAAGGGGGAGGAGAAAGAAGAGGGAAACCCCGTGAGATTCAAACAGCCAGAAGAGGAAGCGGAAGGCTCTGGCTCGCCCCATTTCCCCAGCAGAGTTTGGACGAGAAGGACGATCACCGCCTCTGACCCATTCCTGCCTTCCCAGCGGCGGGAGCCATCCTCACTGCTGTCGGACCCTGCCCTGCTGCCTTTTTGCTGTAACCTGCCACCATCCAGCACTCTGCTGAGCACCAGGACCCACACCGTGAGCGGAGGGCTCTCTCTCCATCTCTCTCTCCCACCTGGGACAGCGCTGCCATCACCCCCAGCCCTCCTGCAGCTCTGCGGGACCTGCCCGTCCCCAGCACTGGGAACTGCAGCTCAGGGAAAAGGTGCCTGCAGCCAAAAAACACTGGGACTGAGTTACTGTTCTGTTTGTGGGTAATTTCATAGCTGTTGTTGTTCTTGTTTGTCATGTTAGATATACTAGTAAAGAACTGTTATTCCTACCCCCATATCTTTGCCTGAGAGCTCCCTTAATTTCAAAATCATAATAATCTGTAGGAAGGAAGGATCCCATTTTTCAGTTCAAAGGGAGGCTTCTGCTTTCCTCAGCAAACATCTGTCTTTCAAACTAGGACACAAGGTAACACCGACCTGGCCCGAGGGCAGGCAGGGGTGGGCTCAGGAGGCTTCTGGGACCCGTTTCCAACCAGGAAAATCAGGAAAATGAAGTGTTTGGAAGATTCTTTGCCCCAAGAGGAAAAAGGGGTTCTCTGCTCCTGGGAATAAAGTATGAACAGAAAGAAGAGAGCTGAAGAGAACTTTTGCCTTTGAGCAGCTCATCCTTAAGAGTAATAATACCCCATGAGTTTGACACAGTCCACAAGCACAGCTCTGGGAAGGCTGTGAAGGTGGGAGGAGTTTCACGATTGTGGAGTCTGGGGTGACTGCTATTCATGAAGAAAGTGGAGTCAGGAGAAAACTGGTTATTTCCTCTCTTGAAAAAGATTCCTATAGCTGAACAAGAAGAAACCCCTCTCCTTAAAGTGAACTGAAAAACATTATTTAAGTAAGGAATTGACTGAAGTGTCTCTGTATGTTGTTAAAGTGTGAAAAGGGGAACAAGGTATTGGTCTGAAGATCTGTTCTGAATTTATTATTATTTTCTTTGTGTTTTTCTTTATCCCCTTTTGAGTTTTAGGGCCTGCTTTGCTTTTGCTCCTAATTCTATTTCACAACAGAAGGTGGATATATTAAAATTGGCAAACCCAAACTATGACAGAAATGCAGGAAAATATGGTGTGCTTTCCATTTCCCAAGGAATATGGTCCTTTTCGAATAAGTTACATTTTCCTTTTGTGTCCTTTAGCCTACCCCAAGTGGATTGCAGTATTTATCAATTTTAATCAACATGAGTGACAGGAAACCTGGTAATAGAGAATAGCTGTCTCCACTGGTGGGGCAAAATCTTCTGAAATGTCAGTACTGAATACACTGTATCTACATTTCTTTGGAAGTCTCACTTTTTAAAGATTTTCATCTTTTAACTGGAGGGATGAAAGTAAAGGTTATTTAACCCTACATCAGAAATTGTATCTGATGACAGTGTTACAAAATATTCCTGCTTTCAAAAGGGCAGGATGCTTGCCTCTCATCTCTGGGGCTGTTCCAGGGATGTAACATGTTCAGGGCTACTCTTTGTCCACTAATACTGAAAGCTGTTCGTGGTCTAATTAATAAGACTCCTGGAGTTTTCTTTGTAAAATCTTTGTAAAATTAAAAAAAAAAATAGGTTTGGCCAACATATTAATTCCTTGCTGAAATTTATACTGTGTTAAATATAAACAATTTAAATTAATGGTCACCTCCACCTGGGCTGCCACGGGACACAGTGCTCTGGCCACTCAAAGGCTGAGTCTGGACAAAGCCTTTGGAAAAGGCTGAGTCCTCTGTGCTGAATCAGAGGGCCTTGGTCAGATGTCCTCAAGAGCAAAAACCTGTTGGAGACATGCTGATCCCTGTGGTTTCAGTCTGTGAGGCCTGAAGGTTTGGAGAACTTTGGCTGGGTGTTGTCTACAGGGACCAGTCTTGGGGCAGCCAGAGGTTCCTCCCCTTCCTGTCCTGTTCTGAAAGTGGGGCTGCTAAACTGTGGCTGTCAGGGAGTAAAGAATGGACTAAAGGGCTCAAATCTCTCTCTCCCCTTCCCTTCCCTTCCCTTCCCTTCCCTTCCCTTCCCTTCCCTTCCCTTCCCTTCCCTTCCCTTCCCTTCCCTTCCCTTCCCTTCCCTTCCCTTCCCTTCCCTTCCCTTCCCTTCCCTTCCCTTCCCTTCCCTTCCCTTCCCTTCCCTTCCCTTCCCTTCCCTTCCCTTCCCTTCCCTTCCCTTCCCTTCCCTTCCCTTCCCTTCCCTTCCCTTCCCTTCCCTTCCCTTCCCTTCCCTTCCCTTCCCTTCCCTTCCTTTCATGTACTGTTATGCGGGAATCCCCCTGGTCTCTCTGACCTGCCTCGGCTAGCTCTGGGTCAGAGATGAGGGGGTTTTCCAGCATGGACAAAGGAAAAAGACCAAAGGAGGCTCTCCTTCCTGGGATAATCCAAGTTTATTACCCTGAAGGGTTCCAGGGAGAGAGAGAGGGATTGTCTGAAACACGGGACATTTTCAAACCTTGGTAAGGGGCAAAGGAACCCCGGTCACAGCCACTCAGGGCTGGCCGGTGGGGGGAAAGGAGAGGGGTTAAGGAGAGGGATAAACCACACTACAGAACACGAGAAGGGGAAACAGAACAAACTGTTTTCAGTACGTTATAAAACTGAATGTGCAATACAACACTGTTACGTAAAATCTGACTTGTATTTAACATATTGACTTTGCCATATGGTCTTGTTTGCACCTTACTTTGGGCAGAGGCATCTTCTGATAGCCACATACTAACATATGCTTTTGTTAATTGTGACAATCACAGCCTATTCTGGACATCCCCTCCTCCTGGACATCACCGTGGGGCAGAGTTCCTGCTGCTCTGCCTTTGGGTGCACCTGCCTTTGGGTTGGACATCACCTGATTTTAGGTTGGACATCACCTGGGTTTAGGTTGGACATCACCTGGGCTTAAGCTGGCCATCACCTCATTTTAGGTTGGGCATCATCTGGCTTTAGGCTGGCCATCATATAGTGCCACTGCTCGGACTGGGAAAGCTGAACTCTGAACTGCAAGACCTGTCTCCATTCTAGGAAGAATTTGAGGGGAGCACCCAGTGAGTTTTCAAATTAAGAAGCTCTGTTTTCTGGTGTTTTCCTGCACTTCATTTTGTGTTCTCCTCTGTGTTTCCTTAGCATTAATCCACCTTTCTCATAGGAAGATGTTTTAGATTCTCAGCTGGAACTGTGCAGGCCTCAGAAGGCTTTGGAAAAAGAAAAATCTGCCTAAAAAAATTAGAACCAGTAAGGAGAGCTGGAAGTAGCTTGTTTCTCAGTGAGAGAGGTTTGCTGGTCCCTGTAGGTCCCTTTTGATTGCTCCATTATCCTACAGAGCTACTGACTTCCTCATGCAAACGTTTCTGCTACCTTTTCAGGAGCTATTTTTAATTTAGCCTCAAGACACAGACAGCTTTCCCTTTTGACTATAATTGCTAAGGGTATTGGTAAAGGAAATATTTTATTTTGGGGAAAAAAAACATGTTAAAATATTTCAGGAAAAAATAATGAAAATTTTTATTTTTATTTTTATGTAAATGGTACCTTTAGAAATATGAGAAATTACAACACTATTTCTCAAAGAGAAGTTTCGTTTCCCTGGCTCTTTTTTGAGCTTCTAACATTGTAAACTTCTATTAATGAAGAAAAATCCCAATAAATTTGGCAGGGGAATAATCAAGCTGTAAGAGACACCACCATGGCAAGCCCATTTAAGTGAACATAGAGTAACAAGCACCTAAAACTCCTCAGTAATGGTGATTTTCCTCCCAGAAGGATGTGCTGTGCCCAGGAGCCAGGTTCCCAAGGCTGACACATTCCCAGTCCAACCAGGAGTAGGAGACACAAAGTATTTTTGGGTGCTATTGATGACATCCCGTGGGCAGGGTTGGAGGCTGAGGATGGCTGTGGGGTCCCCAGGGGCTGCAGGGGTGGGTCCTGAGTTGTCCAGTCAATGACAGCTCTCAGGAAAGCTCAAACTGGAAGGGACACCAAGGTGGGGGGAATGCTTTCACCAAAAATGTTCTCTGGGTTTGTTGGGACAAAGGGTTGTCTGCCTTTTAAGTATCAGAAATCCATCTCTCACCTCCTTATGTGCCAGAATTCCTTGACTTTCTTTAACATAAACTGCATGCAGCAGTTCCCCAGCACTTGTGAGACAAAACTTCCACATCAAGGATCTGCTCAAAACGCTCAAAACAGGAGAGACACTGGGCCCTTGGACAGAAATGAGAGATGGTTTGTCAGGAAAAGGAGAGGAATATGGGTGTGCAGCAGGGCAGGGAAGGGCTGTGACCCTCTCAGCTGCTCTGCACGGAGCAGTCTGGAGTCTCCAGAGGAGGGGAATTACTGCCCTGGTTGTATGAACCAGCAACCAGAAGATGTGGTACCTCCAGAGCTGCTGCATAGGCTCAGCTCCATTCCATTTAATCTTCATCAGTGCTTGTGTTTTCCACCATTTCTCCCAAGACAGTCAAATAAAAACCCCTCAGTGAAAAAGTAGCTAATCCTGAAGCCTGCTGAATGCATTCTGAACAGGAGCACCCAGGCATGCAGGGATTATTGTGTTTCCACCCATACCACTCACACCTCTGAGGGCTCCCACCACCAACATGGAGCTGCAATCCAAATAGCCTCTGGGGTGACCTTCATACAAGAAAAAGCAGAAGGAGAGTTCTGCTGTAATTCAAAACATTGGAACAAGGCAGCAGGCTCTTGCTAATACCTCCGTGAATGTGCAGCCTGTGCTGCTGCTGAACAGCATTCTGCTGATAACCCAGGGATTAGACACACGTAAATACAGTAATGGGGAGTGCTGCCAAGCTGCTACAGTGAATTATCTGACTGGAGTTGCCTGTACTTTCACACTGAGCAGTCAGTGCTGCACATATTTGTAGCCTTGATTTATTTCTTGGTTTAATCCTGCACCCTGAATAAGGCCACCCAGCATGAGTTTGTGTGGCATACCTATCAATTAACCTTCATTTAATTGTAAGAGAGTGGGATATCTAGAGTTATTTGCAGGTAATGGACCTGCTAAGCACCCACATGGTAGGCGTTAAAGGGAGCAGCCATGCCCTTGATCCTGTACAGGAATTTGGTGTTATTCCAGCTATCAGTCCATGGAGGAAAGAAAGATGACTTCCCAGGCACTGGTGTGGACAGCATCCTCCTGTCAGTGATGGTGAGGGGCACTGGAAGGACATGGAGCTGTTGGAGAGCCCAGGAGGCCATGGAGGTGCTGGGGGACTGGAGCACCTCCCCTGTGGAGGAAAGGCTGGGAGAGCTGGGGCTGCTCAGCCTGGAGAGGAGAAGGTTGTGTGGAGAGCTCAGAGCTCCTTCCAGGGTCTGAGGGGCTGCAGGGAACCCAGAGAGGGACAATTCCTCAGGAGCTGCAGTGTCAGGACCCAGGGAATGGCTCCCAGTGCCAGAGGGCAGGGCTGGATGGGATATTGGGAATTAGGAATTGTTCCCTGTCAGGGTGGGCAGGCCCTGGCACAGGGTGGAATTCCCAGAGCAGCTGTGGCTGCCCCTGGATCCCTGGCAGTGCCCAAGGCCAGGTTGGACACTGGGGCTGGGAGCAGTCTGGGACAGTGGAAGGTGGTGGCAAGGGTGGCACTGGGTGGGATTTAAGGTCCCTTCCAACCCAAACCATTCTATGATTCCATGACAGCTGGGCTGTCTGTGTGTTACCCAAGTGTCATCACACTGTTACCCTCCAGAAATAACAAACTTGTCTTCCTTTAAGAACAAACTTTGGTACAAAAATAATCTTCCATAAAGAAATACTTCTGTCTTGCTTATTTGACAAGCAGGTGCCCAGGAAAGCTCAGAAATAAGTCAGTGTTGACTGATTGGAAATTTCTGTGCCAAGAAGCTGTGTGGCCCTTACATTTTTCACTCCCAAATGCAGCATGGGCAGCCTGGATGTTTCACATTATGAGCTGAGCAATGTTCTCTTACAAGGAATCCAATTCAAAAAATGAAGAAAAAGTGATGCTAACTGATGCTTGGGATTCTCCATACACTTGGCACTGAGTGGAAGAAATAAGGCTTTAAAATTCTCTTTTCAATCTGCAGCCTTGATAGTCTTGCGGATATTTGTTCTTACAGAGAAACTTCTTGCATTCAGTGCTAACTCCCACATTAGAAGACTGAACTCAGAACATTGTATAGAAAAAAACACATTCTGAACTGAAAGCAAAATTAATGTTAGTTTAGAAGATGTATTTTGAGAGTTATGCTGTAAATATATTTACTTAATATGGTTTGGATATTTGGAAGCACCAGGGAGTTTCTCAAAGAATGTTCTGAAATATGTCATAGCCAGTCAAGTGACAGCATCTTTCCACTGGCTCCCCACCTATCACCTGGGGCAGAATGTTTTATTTAAGCAGGAGCAGACCAGGGGGATATTGATGATGGGAAAATGAGAATGTATGGAGCCATCAGAGCCAGAACAATGAGAACAAATGCATTCCAAGGCTGGAGACCACAGAAACTGTGATTCTGTGTGAAACATTAACCACTCTGCAGAGCCCTTCGAGTGCTCAGTGAAAAATAATGCCCAGAATTGTGAATTCCTTCCCTGCAGAGTGGCAAGGGAGGTGAAGTGATTTGCCCAGACTAAAAGGACCCCATGATGGAGCTGGCTTAGGATGCCAAGAGACTTCTGGCTTTTGTCTTTCTTCTGGAGAAGGTGGCAGTGCATATTCAGCTGATGAGAAAGAGAGAAATGTGGTGCTTATTTTAAAGTAGATTTTAGAAGGGTTTGATCTACAAATAAGGGAAGCATTCCCTTACAGAAATGTACGTGAATTTCCAGGGAATTATTTTTGATTGAAAGAACAAATATTGCAAATTTAGAAACAGCTTAGGAAGGAGTTAAGAATGTCTTAGTAAGTGCAGCATTAGGGCCATTTTTGTTTACTTTATAAATTACTGACCCAAATTTGCCAATGACATAGAAATGAGAAAGGATGATAAAGTAAATACACAGGAACAGAGCAAATAAATTCAAAACGATCAGGATAGATTCAGCTTAGAGGCTGGATAAGTAGCTTATTCAGCTCAGCTGTACAGAAGTGTGAAGTAATAAGATTAAGAACTAAAAATAATCAAAGATGATAGAGCCAAAAAGAAAATACAACAAGTAGCACAATCCTAGAAGAGTAGACTGAGTACTTTCCCTTGTTTGTGGGGGAGAAGATACAAGTTTCTGTGGGCAGAGCAGAGGGGACTTTGCCCCAAACTGGTTTTGACTGACAAATTTTATGAATCATTCCTTAACCAGATTTGTGGTAATTACCATTTTGCCTTAGAGAATTAAAAAAAAAAAAAAAAAAAAAAAGGCTTATTAAACCTGAGACTTGAGGAGATTATATTGAAGAATAACACAAGCCTTAGATATCTTTTATCAAAAATGGTCTTCTACCAAATAATTAAAGATGCCAAATAATTAAAACCACCTTCTATTCAAAACTGGGCTACTACTTTTTCTTTTAAGAAGTACTTTTATTGTGTTGGAGGAATTATACTGGGTATTCTCTGTCTAAAGTAGCAAAACAACTCTATAATTGCATTTGTTCAGAGTAATGATAACATGATTTAAAACACAGTTGCAACACAGGAAAACTTAGTGTGAAAAGACTGTTCTGTGTCTTCAGCTGTCAACTAAAAGTATATTGAATTTTGTAGAGCAAATTCAAATAAAAGTATTGAGATTAAAAGTGATAAAGCTGCAACAATGAGATCAGAATCCGTCGAGAAATTGGTTTAAATCCTCCTCAGGACCATAAAAACCTCATTATCTTGACATGACTAGATCAATCATTGCAAGACAATTATCTTAAGTTAAAATTGCTTTGATCCAGGAATGTAAGACTCTCTTTTTTCCCTCCTCCTTGGTACTAAAACCAGCAGTTCGTGGTCCAGGCATTGCTGAGCAGGAACTGAGATAGACACATCGACACTCTCCCGGTGCCAAATAAGCCGTAAAGTCTATCTGTAAACATCAATAAAGGCCACCTTTGAGTAAAAAAAGCTCCCATTAGATTGAACTGTGAAATAGAACAGCACTAACTCTTGTCATTATATGGTTTATTGGCTTTGCTATGAACTTACTTAACGTTGCTTTTGTCACTTCTTTAACTCCAGAGTTGCTCCTGCAGCACAGATACCGAATTGCATTACCCCTGTGGCTGCTGTGGAGAGCTCCATGCCTTACCCTGGAAGTTTGGGGTCATTCCGTATCTCCACAGATGGCCACTGCTATCACTGAGAGATGTACAGTTGAGAATGAGGCGAGAATGGTCCCAAAATACTCAGAACCAGAGCCAAAAAGAGGGAATCCTGACCTTTTCAGCCTCACTAATGGCAGCAGCAGCAGGACCATAGGCAGGTCAGGAATAGGATCAGTATTCCAAGTGAAAACATGCACTGCTGACTGAGTAGTTTTTTCAACCTTCTCTCAACCTTCTTGTTCCCATTTTTAATTGGGAATTTCATGAGCCTTTATTGTTACTGCTGGAATACATGAAGTGTATTTTATCCATGTTTCATTACTGTGCAACAGCTTTGTGGGCATTCTTGTTCCTTTGGAGTACCATTGACCTGGGCTTGGATTGAGAACTTGGTCCCTGCCTACAGATTTAATTCTAGGGCAAAGCAGTGTAGTTCTGTGTCAAAGAATGTGGCAAACATGGGCATTTATTTCAGATCACAAAAGACCCTTGGAGAAATCTGAAACAGCAAGTGCTTTAAATTCTTTCCAAATAAAAACAGAAAGTAATTTGTGTTTTGCATCCACTGAAAAGTGCATTAAATCCAGATTTAGCTTTTAAAAATCTTTAGATTGTCAGTTTTTGAAACAATCCTACTGAATGCATTTCCAGTAGGAAGCATCTCATAAAGATGATGGCATGGGATGGAACCAGTACAACAAGGGATTATAAACATTTCTTCCAGTGCAGAAAATTATTGTGACTGTAGGCTGGCAGAGCTGGCATTGTTCACCTGCACAGGAGAAGCTTTGGGCTGAGCTCAGGGTGGCCTTGCAGGGCCTGAAGGAGCTGCAGGAAAGATGGACAGAGACAATTGGCAAGGGCTGGAGGGACAGGAGCCAGGGAATGGCTCCCAGTGCCAGAGGGCAGGAATGGATGGGATATTGGGAAGGAATTGTTCCCTGGCAGGGTGGGCAGGCCCTGGCACAGGGTGGAATTCCCAGAGCAGCTGTGGCTGCCCCTGGATCCCTGGCAGTGTCCAGGCCAGGTTGGACACTGGGGCTGGAGCAGCCTGGGACAGTGGAAGGTGTCCCTGAACAGGGTAGGGGTGGCACTGGGTGATCCTCAAGGTCCCTTCCAATCCAAACCATTCCATGATTCTCTGACATAAATGGCTTCACAGATCCATGAAGGACAGCTGGGATCTGGCAGCCTTACACAAATTGTAAGTTCAGCATTCAATACTGGTTTAATTCCCACACAGTTTTTCAAGTTTTATTAACCTAGACAACTCGTAATAATTATGATAAACAGATATTGTCATCAAAAATCAGCAGAAACTTGATAAGATTAAGTACAGTGCAATACATCTTCCTTGCTCACTGAGCCTGGATAATAAATTACTTCAAGGCTCCAGAATGAGGCATTGTATAATTGAGCAAAACATCAATTTTTAAGGATGCTTATTTAAATGCAAACCAGACTTTTTTTGAGAATGGTAAAGTTGATTAAAATTCCTCTTAAAGTGCAAATCACAAACAACAACATCTAATATTCACAGGCCATAACCATCCTATTAATAATAGAATTCATTGTTCAGATATAATTGTAAAGTTTTAACAATGTGGCAGCTATAATCTACTTTAAAAATTAGAAACTATGAACTCCAGAGTGTTGTAACATGGCTCAAATGCACACCAAGGCTCAGTGATTTGCATTTGGTTACTGCAATACTTTGCACCAGATTAAATGATCAGCCTTTGGCTGTTTGTCACACATAATTTTCCCCATCTTTAATGGTGTGCTCCATAAATTATATTGTTTCTGCTGTTGTGTGGAAACCAGATCCAGACACAAATGAATAGGAATTTAGTCATCTTGGTCCTGAATACTTTTAAAATTGGTTCAATCTTCACATGCTAGCAATACACAGTTATTTAATTTATTTTTTTTGGAAGATTTTGTGGATAGGTACAGTTGTGGTTTTGCATAGCAACAGCATTTCAGATTTGAGATGTCTAGACAGGCTATATCATGATGTAAGCAAAACTGAATTAAAATTTGTGGTTGTTCCAACTTAATTTTCACTAAGGGACTGATTCAAATGGGAATATTTGGGAATGAGATGCCATAGTCCTGTAAAACAGCTCTTCCCTGGCAGCAGGGACAGCTGCCACTTTCTTTAAGGGTGTGAGTGGGGCTGTGGGGTTCCCTCTCCTATCCCACCTTCACACCTTTCTCAGCGCTGTCAGGGGTCAGTGCTCACCTGTAGCATTTGGGCTGCTTTTCAGAAGCTTGTTTGCTTGTGTTGGAGCACACAGGAGCTTCACTCCCCTCAAGAAGGGGTTGAATCCATACTGGGTACTCCAGTGCTCCATGGGCATCTCCATCCATAGCAAAGGACAGCAGTGCCTTGTGGTCATAACTAACATAAATATTGTTGTGCACAGGGTTGCCTGTTTTCTAAAATCCATGACAGACTTTGGGAAGACAAAATTTCACTCAAAGCAGATATAGAAGTTGTGCACTGTTCTTTTTGAATTTTACTTTTCAGACAGTCCCAGAATTAGTCACGAAAAGAGCAACTTCCCAAAGAGAAAGAGTGAAAGTTCTTTATTTTCAGCTGCAGTTTTGCAGTCAGCATCTCTGAGCTGTTTTCTTTCATCACTGTATCAAACTCCAACAACAATAAAGTTTCTGCTTGGAGCAGAAGTAGGACTTTCCACCAAAATCCCTTTATGCTGTTAAAGCAGACTGAAGAATGAGACATCTGATCTTTGAAACTTTGGTGAGACATGAGCATTGTAAGTGGGATATTTATGACTTTAATAACATCCATTACTGCAATGTTAATAGCCATTTTAGAAGCAATAAACTACTTAGTAGTAGTTGTATGACTGTGCCGTTAAATTATTAAAAAATGAGCTCTGACTTAGGCATGTTAATGCCCTCAGGCATTAATGTTAGATTCCTGCACATGTAAACGAGGTCTGGGACCTGAGGTGTTTTCCCTCTACATTCACCCAGTCTCCCCTGAAGGTCTTGCAAACAGTGCCTGTCCTTTATTACAGCCCTGGCAGCACAAATCAGGGCTCTGTGTTTTAAATGAGTCCGTGGGGCTGGAGCCTGTTGGACTGGGAGTCAGATCTGGGAATAGGGCTAAGTGGACCCTGCTGTGGTCTGTGCCAGGCTGGGAGCAGCCAGTCCCCTCTGCCCAGGGCTGTCTCCTCTGCCCAGAGCTGTCCCCTCTGCCCGGGGCTGTCCTGTCTGCCCAGAGCTGTCCCCTCTGCCCAGGGCTGTCCCCTCTGCCCAGAGCTGTCCCCTCTGCCCAGGGCTGTCCCCTCTGCCCAGAGCTGTCCCCTCTGCCCAGGGCTGTCCTGTCTGCCCAGAGCTGTCCCCTCTGCCCAGGGCTGTCTCCTCTGCCCAGAGCTGTCCCCTCTGCCCAGGGCTGTCCTGTCTGCCCAGAGCTGTCCCCTCTGCCCAGGGCTGTCCCCTCTGCCCAGAGCTGTCCCCTCTGCCCAGGGCTGTCCTGTCTGCTCAGGTCTGACCCCTCTGCCCAGAGCTGTCCCCTCTGCCCGGGGCTGTCCTGTCTGCCCAGAGCTGTTCCCTCTGCCCAGGGCTGTCTCCTCTGCCCAGAGCTGTCCCCTCTGCCCAGAGCTGTCCCCTCTGCCCAGGGCTGTCCCCTCTGCCCAGAGCTGTCCCCTCTGCCCGGGGCTGTCCTGTCTGCTCAGGTCTGACCCCTCTGCCCAGGGCTGTCCTCACTGCCCAGAGATGTCCCCACCGCTGCAGGGTGGCTGCAGGCGGGCTCACCCCGCAACCGAGCGCAACCTGAGCAAAAATATGAACTCAGCTGCTGTCTGTTGAAAGAACAGCAGAGTGACAAGGCCAGGAGGGAAGTGGCTTGACAAAGTCTGTTTTGCAGGGTTGGTCACCTCTTCCAGGTGACTGGACACTGTGAGAGAGGAGGGTACTATTTTAGCAAGTATCAGTGACTATTTAGCTATATGGTTAAATGATTGTACATGGATTCACTACAGCAAGAAAAAGCTTCTCCTGTATTCTAGAAGCACAGTCCTTGAGTTGCATCCCCCTTTTGTTCACTGTCTCTGTGTTGTCCCCATGCCACATGCCCTGTGTCACTTGGTGCAGCACTGACAATAATGAACATCATCTCTTAGCTAACCCAAGGGAAATTATCATGAGCCCATACTGGTCATGGAACACTGCTAAGGAACCAGAGGCTGGATTTTGAAACGTTGGTCATTAAGCCTTCTGCTTCCACAGCCCATGTATTTCCTACATTAAAACTGATCACTGCCAAGAAACACCAGCCAGCTCAGCTATTAATAGGTTAAAAAATTCTATCTGCATCATGGTGTTGCTTCATCCCCAGTAATCTTGTTGGGCTAGGGATGCATGAAAATGCTGGGAATGGCCAGCTAAGTCCCGTCCTCAAGAAACATGAATCAGAGACTGTTATCCCTGTCCCACAGCAGCATTCCTTGGAAGCTTGCCACATGAAGATATCCACTTGTCTGGGCTGCTCTAAGTGTGAAATCTCAGTGTCTGCACACGCACATGCTAAATTCAGTATTTTGTGTGGTTTTCAATGCTTTTCCTGGTGTGTGTTTACCCTGATGGAGAGACAGCTGCAGGCACTTGAGTGGTAGGCTGGTTTTAAGGGAAAGGTTCTGCTCCCCCAGAGGGTGCTGGCACTGCCCAGGCTCCCCAGGGAATGGTCCCGGCCCCGAGGCTGCCGCAGCTCCAGGAGCGTTCGGACAGCGCTGCCAGGGATGCACAGGGGGATTGCTGGGGGTTCTGCAGGGACAGGGGCTGCAGCCAGCATCCCTGGGGGTCCCTTACAGCTCAGCATCCTCTATGATTCTCTGATTCTTTGATTTGACAATGCTACAAAAAGTAATTTTGCTGTAAATGTTTACTGAATCAATGAATCATTTTGTTTTACAGTAGCACCTAAATGTGTCTTGTGGCAACATCCAATAAATCCTGATATTTTCAGTCTAGATATGAAAGGAGAGGAGCAGAATAAAATGTCACCTACACTTCAGTGTTTTTATATTATGTGTATAGGAGAGAAAATTAGAAGGACAGAATTAACCAATTTCATGGAACTGACTCCATGTACCAAGAAATTATGCAAAGAAAAAATAAATGAGATGAGCTGAATCTGAAAGCAGGTCTGATTATGCAATTAGAAGAAGCAGAAAGCTTTAGTAGGATAGTGTAAATTTTTGAAGATTTTTGGGAAAAGAACTGTAATTTTGACTTGGATAAGGCAGAAAGATATCCAACATCTCAGGTGACCCAAGCTGGACAATGAGCAGTTCATTAATCATGGTTTTGCTGTGAGACAAAGATAAATATGAGTCTGCTGGAAAAAAACAGAAAAAAGAATGTTCCAACATTCAATGTATGAGATCTCTGATGAAGGATTTTGGTGAAAATTTCATTAAAAAATAAATTTAATTTCAAGCAGACCAGAGGATTGCTTTCTAATTTAGAAGTCACAGCATTGCATACAGGAGTGGATAGTCCACTGCTCTGAGCCTGTAAGCTGCTATTAACAGAGCAAGTAATTAAAATATTTAGATTACTGTCAGACAAGGATTGTAATAGGAAACTTTAAAATTAGGACCAACTTTGACAGTCAGTTGAAGGTTTATTATTTTTTTCATGAGCCTGAGGCTTTCATTTTCTAGTGTTGTTTCTCTCATGTAAGGCTCAAGGTAGAAATCAAACTAAGCCATTATCTTTCAAAGTATTCATTTATAATGGAAGTTTGCACCCAGACATGGAAACACAAAGAACAGAAAAGCTGGTAAACTTTTGATTATGTATTTATGGGTAATTTTTGTCTGTATGTGATTTCTGTAATCCTTTAGGCTTAATCTGGCTAAACCTGACTGTCCCAACTTGTGTGAAACTCAACACTTGCCAAGACAGGTTTGGTCCTTGCTGTCTGGGATGTTCCATTTGTGATTTTAACCCATTCTCTCTGAAATGTCATTCATATTACTCACCTTAAGCAAAACAGCAATATCAAAATATAATCCAAGCAAAACTTTTCTTTCTATTTTATCTCTAAAGTAGATAACATTTCTATGTGATTTTCACAAATTTAATGATAAATAGTCAGTTCAACATCTTGAACTTAAAATACTTTAGGAAAAATAAATATATTTGTGCCTTGTTTGATGAATCACAGTTTGAGGGAGAAGTCACACCAAAAGCTATACTTAAGTAATATGTCTCATTAGGCTTCTTCTAGAAAGATATAAATAATCAAAATTAATGTGGCAAATCCATATAAGGAAAGAATGACTTGTCAGATTTATTATAGACTTTTTGGCCATCCTTTGAATTAGAAATTTAATGTAACGTAATATCTTGCACATATATATATATATATATATATATATACATATATATATATGGTTTGTATTTAATTCCATTTGTAATTTCCATTAAAGCATGTCATTAATTCAGCTTAAAAAATCTTTGTGGGTCATATATATAATAAATGTGGAATGGTGAAATATATGCTGAGTATTCCTGGGTGTAAAAATTATAAGTTTAGCTGCAATGTTGGTATGGGAATTATGTGCTTTAGCTATTTCCTGGGATGATACATGAGCTTTAAAGAGGATATTTTCCTAGTGCACACTATTAAATTACAAGTTATGCAAAGTAAATGCTTAGTTTTATTAATTTGAAGCGGTGTGGGTTTACTACATACATTTTATTATGAAAGCACAGCTATGATTAGCAGGGTTAGGTACTCTATTCTCACAGGATAATAGTTCATGAGTAGTAAATCAAATATAACCATATATAAGAGCTGTCTTTTATTGATTTGCCCTCCAAACACCAGTTGGGTGAGTGTGACACAATAAAATGTATCAGTTCTCCCCCTCTTGCTCTCCTGGGCCCTGCCTTTATGAGATATTTTTCTGGCTGGGCAACAAATGGGATGGAGATACCTCTGGAAATCAAACATGCAGGAGGTTGCTCAACGACACACTCCTGTTTATTCTCAATAAATATGTCATGAGACCACTTTAGAGCAATAAAACAAGACTAAAATGCAGACTAGGACAGAGGGGAGAACTGCACATCCTCAAAAATCCTTCCTGGATTTCACATCACACTTTACAAGAGCTGAGGGTTCTTGTCAAAGTACTGACAACCGGCAGGCCTGCGGTGGGTGGTTAATTTCTAACACCTAATTTGTTTATAAAAGGAGCTGCCTCATAAAATCATATGGAAGGTATGAGAACAAGCCTGAAGGGAGGAAAAAGGCCAGTGGCACAGAAATGTGATATCCACAGAAAGTGCCTAATTACAGCAGGCTGGCCAGAGCAAGAGCCAAGCTAAACAACCCCTGGCATTGCTGGCCAGCCTGAGGGCTCTGCTGGCAGCAGCTCTCCTCCAAGCAGGACAGGACTGGGGCAGGTCTTGGTACCCTCTGCTCCTTGTTAGACCAGAGGTTTTGCTGGTCTTGTCCCCACTTCTTTCTGGACTGGAATGTATCCAAAGATTGCCCTTTCAATTTACTATAGGAAGTTACATAGATAAAAACCCTCCTGAAATCCTAATGTTTCCAGGAGATGCCTTGTTTTGATACTTGTAGGGTGATATGAGACCTGTCAGAAATCTGCCCTTGGCAGACAAGAAATGCTGGAATGAAGCACCTAAATTAATAATGAATGTAAGAACCAGATCATGACATCAGTGAAGTGGCAAAATACTCATTAGAAGCCTCACTTCACAAGGTTTTTCAATTGATAATCCCAGGCAGAACAGAGCAGAGATGAGAATGGACACTCCAGATTTTGGAGTCATAGAAATTTAAAGTTTGGAAAAGACCTGAGAGATCAGCAACTCCAGCCATTTACACCTCGTTTGGGCTGAAAAACCTGCTTAGAGGCAGCTCCTGACCAGCCTTGACTGGTTTGGGGTCATACCTCGAGCAGATCATGATTTTAGGTTAGACACTGATTTCATACTTATCACCTTACTTCCACCTCGACAGGATGAGTGGAAACAGCCTCAAATTGTGTCAGGGAGGTTCAGATTATTTATAAGGAAACATTTCTTCACTGGAAAGGTTGTCAGGCATTTCAATAGGCTGCCCAGAGCAGTGGTGGAGTCAACATCCCTGGAAGAGATTTGACTGAACTTTTGAGTTTCCCTATTTTTCTTGTAACTTATGGAATGCATAAATATGAAATATTTTTATTGGCCACTCATAAAATCCTGCTGTCTGCTCTCCACAAAACACCGTAGTAGTGTAGAGACTACTGAAAATATTCTCTTTTAGTGATCTGCCTCAGCCTGTGTAGTTTGAGGAAAGTTCTCTCTTACAGTGGTGATTCTGTACCATGTACCCATGCAAGTATCAGTGGCATTGGTGTTACATCCATGTATTGCTTTGAATGATTCATTAGCCTTATTTCCTTGGATTTTTTAAGTAATGGAAAACTGCACAGAAACACTGCTCACATAACCCTTGATCCCATTCTGCTCACTGCAGTGTCCTCCATTGAAAGTGTAAAAATACAATTCCTAAGCATTCCCTTAGCACACAGACAGATACTCTTCATATCTATCAGTGTCCCAAATTATGAATTTCACATAATGAAGTTTTCTGTACAATAGTTTTGCAAGTTACATGATCATCGCTGAAAATTAAAAATAATCTGCAAAGGTGCTACTCAAAAGTGAGCAGAAATCAGCTCCTTCTCTCTCCTTTACTGTAACTGAGTTTATTGCCCTCCCATTATCAGTATTTAAGAAACTCACTTTTACTTGTCATGCTCCACACCATGAGGAAACCTTTATTTAGGCCCTTCCAGTGAGGCATTTACCCAAATCTCATTTCATTTGTATGAATTGTGGATGGTGTAAAAATGCCTCTTTACTAATTTTTAAGGTCAGTGTTGATAATCTTGAAGACTTATTAGTACTGATAAAATAAGATGTTCCCTTGCATAGCACATCGCCCATCATTGCTGTTAATTGCTTTTTTGCTTTAGCGTGTGGCAAAAATGGTCTGAGTGAAGGGGACTGATAAGATCATTGGCACAACATTTATTAATTATAATTTTAATTGGTAATTATTCACTTTTGCAGGTTAGTTTTCTTTTGTATCCTGGAAATGCAGTGACTACTTGAAACAGGACTTTGTCTTGATGTCTGTGGCCCATTCTTGTCCACGAGCCAGCCCCAGAAGTTTAGAATCTCTATATACACCAGTGGGTTCTAATTTGCTGCATGATTTTCATGAAAAGTCATTGAAACTCAGGTCTATAAAGAATTGTTGATAGCCACCTTACTTTTTAAAGAAGCAACTGGTAGTGAATCCTGGAATCCCTGTTCTGTATGATATTTCCCTTCTATTGGATACACAGATGAACCAAGTATTGTAGGAGAAAATGAAAAGCCATTGATTTATCCTTCAAAAGATCCTGATCTTTCATGTTTTTATCTTATCTGAATACTAGTGAGCAAACCAAATCAGAATAAAGGGGACTGGTTGCCTCTTATCCCTTAGACTTGGTGAAATCTGGGCTTATCTGCTTAGTATCAGCTATATTTGTGCTTCAAATTCCAAACATCTGTTTTTGAGCAGTGTTTTTAGTTTTTATTAACCTCCATCACAGCCCAGCATCTGGGCAGGGATTCTGGGTCAGAATTCTAAAAACTTTCAACACACAACATATTGAAGAATGGCAGAGTTGTGTGGGCACCTCTGAGTGGGAAGGGGAAATCCAGGTACAGCAAGAACAGCTTAGTGGAAAATTAATTTCTCTTCCCTTTTACTTCCCTGCAGGCTCTTTCATTTCTAGTGGAAACTTGTCCTGATATCTTCATGAGGAATTGTGGCTGCATCATCATGGTACCATGGACATTCCAGCTATTTTTATGGAGGAATAGTAATTCAAGTGAACATGAAATGATAAATGGTTTCTTTAAACTGCAGCATCCCACGGGGGTAAATACTACCTGTAAAAACCAATTTAATTTCTGAGATTATGTAATATTTATTTCTGAAGGGGAAGATGCCCAAAACATAAACCAAAGCAGAAAATGTTGTTTACCTGAATAAACTGGGCTAGAAATACAACCAGCACTGAAGTGGAAGTAAAGTTTGTAAATTTATCCTCAATGGCAGTAACAGATGAAATAAATTTTCTCTTTGTTTAACGACATATAGCTTTGCTCAAAAATTGTAACTTATCTTGCCACAGATTAATTATGAAAAATAATTAATTTAAATTATCTATATCACATTTTTATATAAATATTATTATTTTAATTTTTCTTTTAGTAAGGAAATATTCTCTGATGTTTTCAAGTTAGAATAATTAATGTATTTATGAGCTCTTCCTTCTTACTATTTGAAAGAATTATATTAAAACCCTTTATGGCACTTTGTGATATGGTTTAGTGGGCATGGTAGTAATCAGTGAAAGGTTGGACTTGATGGATTTGGAGACCTTTTCCAAACTTAATAACTCTATGATATTATGCAGAAGTAGCTGCCTTACTGTTTGTGGTGTTCAGGGTGCACTTTGTATGTTTTCTTCTGTTTGTAGTATCAATAATTTTAAGATCAATGTATTACAGCTGTTGAAATAGTGTTTCTAAATGGCTCCACAGCATGATGCCAGTATGTCAGTGTGGGTTTCCAGTCCAGGGAAAAAAAGAAGTATCTTTTCCAAACGTCAGGTGGTCACTGACTTTCGTGGTCAGATCCATATTTAGGTAAATAATGTAAATTCTCAGGGTGCCCAGAGCAGCTGTGGCTGCTCCTGGAACCCTGGTAGTGCCCAAGGCCAGGTTGGACACTGCGGCTGGAGCAGCCTGGGACAGTGGAAGGTGTCCCTGCCATGGCCCATTCCAACCCAAATAATTCTGTGATTCTAAAATTCAAATTTAGCTAGGAAAAACAAAAACCAAACCAAACCAAACAAAAACCTCAATATCTTTTTAACTTTTCTGTTCCTTTAGGTTTTTTCTTCATTGAACAGTGTGTGTCAGACCAGAAAATTTCCAACTGCTGTCACTTAGTGACTCGTGGCTATTTAACTTACTGAATGCTACTGGCCTGTTCTCTTGTTTCAAGGTATTAAATCAAAGTAAGACTGTGGGACATTTATGTTCTTTTGCACCTTGCACCAATAAACAAAAAGACCAGAAGGTATTTCATACCACATACCTGTGTGATGCTGACGAGCAAAACACCATGCATTGTGTTGATGCATTTTTCAAAACTGCAACTAAAGAATTTTGTTATAATAATTTGTCCTGGTTTGAAAGACAGGTGTTTGCCAAGGAAAGCAGAAGCTTCCCTTTGGACTGAAAAAAAAAAATTGTGATCCTTCCTTCCTTCCGATTATTATAATTTTGGAATTAAGAGAGCTCTCAGGCAAAGATACGGGAGTAGGAATAACAGTTCTTTACTAGTATATTTAACAAGACAAACAAGAACAACAACAGCTATGAAATTACCCACAAACAGAACAGTAACTCAGTCCCAGTGTTTTTTGGCTGCAGGCACCTTTTCCCTGAGCTGCAGTTCCCGGTACTGGGGGCGGGCAGGTCCCGCAGAGCTGCAGGAGGGCTGGGGGTGATGGCAGAGCTGTCCCAGGGGGAGAGAGAGATGGAGAGAGAGCCCTCCGCTCACGGCGTCGGTCCCGATGCTCAGCAGAGTGCTGGATGATGGCAGGTTACAGCGAGAAGGCAGCAGGGCAGGGTCTGGTAGTGGTTTCCTGATGCTGGGATGGCAGGGATGGCTCAGAGGCGGCGATCGTCCTTCTCATCCGAACTCCGCAGGGGAAATGGGCCGAGGCCCAGCCTTCCACTTCCTCTTCTGGCTGTTTGAATCTCACGGGGTTTCCATCTTCTCTCCCCTCCCCCTTGTCACCAGGGCCCAGTCAACAGGTATCTTAGCATGACAATGGGGAAAATTCCACAGAGGGAAAAGGGAAAGAACCAACCCCCAACATAATTTTACATAAAACCCATGCAGTTCTGCTATAGCCTGAAGAGACTTTTGCACAGCTTTATTTGCTCAATATGGTTTAACAAAAAATCTGAAGACGTAACCAAATGCCATTAGCAGGATTACCATTCTTTCCTGTCCTTCATTGGTGGCAGGACTTGGAAATATTTGTCCTGGGATCAGAGAGATTTCCATGTGTGTAAGCATTACCTGTTAACCAGTAAAGGACATCCTTAAATTCTCAACTGCTTTAAAAAATGCCCTGTTTCACTGACAGTGCTTGAACAATGTAGTCATTAAGGGCTATCACCGGGATCACTGCAGCTCCAGGCAGCTTTATACTGTGCTTTCCATAATTGTCTGAGTATGTTTTACTCTAAGGAATATCTTGTCAGAGAATATATCTGAAAGAAGGCAGTATTTTGGTGCATTAGAATCACATAGTGTCCTGAGCTGTAAGGGACCCCCAGGGATGCTGGCTGCAGCCCCTGTCCCTGCAGAACCCCCAGCAATCCCCCTGTGCATCCCTGGCAGCGCTGTCCGAACGCTCCTGGAGCTGCGGCAGCCTCGGGGCCGGGACCATTCCCTGGGGAGCCTGGGCAGTGCCAGCACCCTCTGGGGGAGCAGAACCTTTCCCTAAAATCCAACCTGAGCCTGCCCTGGCCCGGCTCCAGCCGCTCCCTGGGTGCTGTCCCTGGCCAGAGCAGAGCTCGGAGCTGCCCCTCTTTCCTCCTCTGCTGCAGCTGAACCAGCCCGGTGCCCTCAGCCGCTCCCCCAGGCCCTTCACCATCCTCATGGCCTCTTTTGGCAACTCTCTAATGGCTTCATGTCTTTATTTTAGCTCGTGGTGCTGAGAGCTGTCCCAGCCCAGCAGGACAATCCCTCCCTGGCCTGGTGCTGCTGAGCCTCATGTCCCAGGACAGGGATGTCCCTCCTGGTGCCAGGGCACTGCTGGCTCAGACCCACCTGGCCATCTACCAGGACCCCCGGCTCCCTTCCCACGGCCACTCCCCAGCCTCTCATTCCCAGTCTGTCTGTACATCCAGGTGCAGAATCCGGCGTTTGCCCTTGTTGAACATCACACCACGGGTGATTCACAGTCCTCTCATTTGTCAGGGTCTCTCTGCAGAGCCTCCCCGCCTTCCAGTCAGCCTAGTCCAATCTAGTATCATCTGCTAACTTACTCAATATTCCTTCAAGTTGTACAAATGGTTTGGTGAAAATGAAATGGTTTCCCTTCTCATGGGACTGCCTTAGGAATGGGGCTTTACTCCTGTTATTGTACTACTCACATGCTGTTTTTTACTCACTTCCTGACATACCCAAGGGAACACCAGACCTGTTTGTGGAACATTTCTCTGTGTTCTCTGTTAGGGGAGACACATTTCTTCTCGCCACCCCAAGAAACCAATGCTTTCACAGGGTATTTCTCAGCCTCGATGACAAGTTTAGGAACTCTCAGAGCTGCCACTTGCTTGTATATCATCATGTTTAGTAGCTAACAACAGATTTAGCTAAACCCTTTTTAGAACCCATTTACACTTCCAGGCTCCACAGTCTATTATGGCAATAAATTAAACTTGCTGTGAAAAAGGTCATTCCTTTATCTACTTGAGACCAGGAGATGTATTTGGGATAGTCTATAAATCTGGGACAGGCTTTTCATCTGTAATTTGAGGACAGATTATCAATAGCTTTCAAATACATCAGAAAACAATATTTTAACTATATGAAGGACAGAATTCAAGTCTTTGGCAACAAATAAATAACAATTCCAGCACCCCAGAGCAAACATTTAACTCCACAACTTGCATTTTCTCCCCTTTAGAACAGGGGTATGCACTGAATAAAAAGTGATGCATTTTCTATCAATTTCTACGGCCAAAAAATTATTTTCTAAAGAGTTCTAAGTTGAAGACTGACTTCCAGAGCAGACAAGATGTGAGCCTTGGATACACAATGACAATATGGAAAGGCATCTCTACCAGCCACTAAAATCCAATTAAGCCTATCACAGCTTCAGAGAGCTGAGGTCTGAGGGGCTCCAGGTGCTGGTGACAACAGCACCCAGTGGGTGACACCTTCAAAGGGGACTGGAGAGTTCCAGTGCAACACCACAAATTTCACTGCAGCCACTCCAGATGTTCTGTGACTTCTCCTGCCTGGATCCCCCAGAAACCTCTGTGTTAGTCACACTGCTCCAATATTAATAAAGAAAAGTTTATGAAGAAGACATTTTTTAGGACTGAACAACCTTCTCAAGTTGTTTTTCTCATGTTAAAGTGGATGAAAGAAACAGCAACAGAAGTTTGATGGAGTGGAAATGTATATTCTCAGGATGATGGAGGAAGTACAATTACTTCCCAGTTTATTATCTGGATACATCAAGCACCCATTTTTTAAATCATGAATATTTAAGTTAAAACTATGACTGAAAGAAAGCAGGACCATTCAAATGGGCCAAGGTTCATTTAGAAGCACAGAATTATAGAATGGTTTGGGTTGGAAAGGACATTGAAGATCATCTGGTTCTGTCTCCTGCCATGGCAGGGACACCTCCCACTGTCCCAGGCTGCTCCAAGCCCCAGTGTCCAACCCGTCCTTGGGCACTTCCAGGGATCCAGGGGCAGCCACAGCTGCTCTGGGCACCCTGTTCCAGGGCCTGCCCACTCTGCCAGGGAACAATTCCTTCCCAATATCCCTTCTAAATTTCCCCTCTGGCAGTTTGAACCCATTCTGCCTTGTCCTATCACTCCAGTTCCTGAAGAATTGTCTTTCTCCAGGTTCCATGTAACCCCTTCTGGTAATGGAAAGCTGCCATCAAGTCTCCACTTAACTTTCTTCCTCAGGCTGAACAGTCCCAATGTTTTCAGCCTGTCAAAAATTTGGAAATCAAGAGTGGTTTCAATCTGGTAACTGATGTGATCCATTGCAGTCTTTACTGGGAATATTTCTTAGAGGCCTGCCTGGGTTAAAGCATTTCCAAGAGTAGCACATTCACTGAGTGATCAGAGATCACAGCTGATGACAAACACTACTTACTGCATATGTAGAGTATGAAGGATGTAATTTACAGTTATTCCTCTGGCATTTTTGTTATCCTTGACTTTGGTCCTGGAAGGGAGGGATGCTTTGCAAGTTCAGCAATCAGATTACCTTTTCTGAGCCCTGTCAGCTTCCTATAGCTGGAATTACAGCAGAGATTCCTGCTCCTGTAGAAAATTAAGAGATGCATAATAAATGTACAGAGAAATCTATACTGAGTATATTATTAATCTACATTCCAAGTCAATTTTTGAAATATACTCCAACTGCGTCAGAGACACAATCCATACCCTATACTGAAATTCAGTATTGGAATAGGTACATTTTGAGGTAGAGTCCTGAACACACAAACAAACAGACACCACTATTCCTCTTAGAACAACAGCTTTCATTCCTCATCCTATCAAAATCTCCCACTGTAGTCAATTGTCTTAATCTGAGTTACACCTTGGCATGAAACAGGTGCACACAGAGCCCACCAAATGGCCCAGATTCTGCCTGATTATAGACAGCTTTGTGAAAGATCTGTCTGGAGCCACAGAAACCACTGATGAAGGAATTTGTGCTGTAGGTCCTGTGTTATCACACAGGCACATCCCTGGCATTGGGAAGAGGGGCAAAGAGATTTAAACCCAATTACTCCCTCACAACAAAGATTTATGAAGCAGAGGTGCTGAAAACTGTGGATGAGAGACACCACATGGTAGTGGGAAAACAATTTCCTCCAAGCCAGGACCCCATTTGCAAGCTGAAAAAGATCCTGCTTGAACTGCAGGGCAAAGAGTGAGACAATTACTGCTGAAAAGTGGAATTCAACCATTGCTGAGAGTTAGAGTTGGAGCAGCAGGTACTGGGATCCTTTGAAAGGAGGCTGGGAAGACATAATGCAACAGATAAGGAGGGAGAGGCATTCACTGACACATCAATTCACGTTCTGCTGCTATGCAATTTTCTCCCCAGTTCTGAAAAGCACTTCCTGGAGGCGAACAATTCAGAGTCTCAAATTTTATGCACTGGAGGTCAGACCAGGCAGCCTCATGAGGCTGTAAAGATGGGGACTGCAAAATTAAACCCTGTCCTAACAACTTCAGCTCAGTTAAACCTTTCATAATAATATGGAGCTCTGAAAGTTTTAAGGGCTAAAAAATTTGAATGGTTCCCAGGAGGATAAATTCAACTAATAGAAAGTAATATGATCACCAGCCCCAGAGAAATTCAGCAAGTTTCCTGCATTCAGAGACTGAACAGGCCCCTTTACAGAGCACACAAAGAATAGGATGTAATTTTCAAAACCTACAGTAAAATTCAAAGTGAAAACTCAACGACATTAAAAACCATGAAGCAGTTCCTGGTAAGAAACTTTATACATTGCAAAGAAGCAGATGTAACTCTAAATGATTTTGAGAAGGCAAATAAAAATGTTCTTCTGAAGCTGTCCTTAGCCATGAACAGATGTAACACCCCCACATCCCCTGGTGATTTCTGCCAAATATCTGGAAGACAAGCGATTCAAACCATTTCTAGAGAATTCTTGTGACATACAAGTGCTTGCAGAAAATACATCAACCCCTTGAGCAATTATTACACTTTGGTGCAGTCTCTGTTCCAGTCTCCCACCAAGGCTGGTCTCCCAAGTGCTTACCAGAATACACTCCACCATTTGGAACATTTATTTCTCTCAGTTATCTCTTGCTTTGAAGTTCAATATCTGTGGCTTTCTTTCTGCAGAGCTCAGTTCAAAGAGCAGATCCCAGTGATTCTGTAACAACAGAAGAATGAGCACTATTAGTAATAAATCTTTTCTTCCCCTCCAGACCATATTCCTGACATCAGCATGAGCAAAGTCTGATATAACTACAGATGCCCAAGGAAGCAGCTGTGGCCAGCTGTCAATACTATCATTTCTGAAACAGTTTTGCAGTGATATGGTGAAGGGTTTTCTGTGACTTACCAAGTCTTTTTCTAGCTACCAAAGTAAGCAAGGTGCAAGGAAAGAACTTTTCTCTCTATTGGTGCTTCAAACAGCATAAAGTTTGAGGATATTGAAGTCAGGCAACAAGATAGGGCACTGAAATGTGCAGCTGTAAAATTCAGCTCCACTTGATGGTCTGCTTTATAGCAATGCCCACATTTGCGGAGCTGTGGTGAAGCTGTAGAGCCCATTTGGATCCTTGCTTATTTTATTTCTCAGAGTTAAAAGAATTGTAACATTATATAAATGACACCTCTTTGGCTCTTAAATCACTTGACTGTCTATAATGGCTGTAATAAATGTTTCTATTCCACTGCTACAAAAAATGGCCCGGGCAGTTTTAGCCATTTGGCTGTGGCACTCACTGGCCTGTGATTCATGGCACACTTGTTATTGATTTGCAGAGGTTACAAGGCAAATGTGCTAGATGAGAATAGTTCTTTAATGTAAAGCATTAAATTGTAAGCTCACCCTCAGGATTTGACTGACAGCAGTAGTAAACTGATGCCCAAGATAACACAGGAGCTGTTACTATTAAAAATAAGACGTTTGATATTAAACTTCTTTATTTTACAGCAGATTTTCAACCCTGTCCCCCTTCTTTCAGTACTTTAGTAAATACCCTTCCCATGTAAGATTGCATGGATGCTTGGAACAACATCCACATCATTATACAGATGTATGTGAGATTATATTCCTTTTTTTTTTTTTCTTCGTTGTTATTTCAGGGCTTCTAGCTCGGGTGTTCCAATGGCTCCTATTAATGCAACATTTACAATTGTTACAGTTTTGAAAGATCTCATCCACTGCTATCTTTCTGTAGTACATCGAGTGAAGCTAAGGCACAAGAAGGGTAAGGTTCCCATTTTTAGGCAGGCTTGCTCATCCTCTAGTTCAAGGGCTACATCAGCGTTGGAATATTTTTCCTGAGGACTGAGACATGTTTGCAGATTGTTCAGGAGCATCCCCAGAACTACAAGACTTCCCATGCCACTTAATAATTTTCTTCTCCACCCAAATTATCCCAGAGCCAAGAGATGACCCAAGGGTTCCCAGCTCATGAATCACAGCAAAAGGAGCACATCCATTCCCATCTTATAAAGAGCCCGAATAATTTTGCCATCACTGTGGTTTTTGTACAATTTACATAGGAAAAACCAGTTTGTCAAGTTATTCAAGTAAATCAGAATCCAGTAGTGTAGAATGAAGTGCTATAATTAAGCTAACAAACAAAAAACCCCAAATAAGCTAAATTCTGTAAGACAACATTTGAAATCTTTATGGGACACCATAAATCAGAGCTTTTCTTTTCTGCTCAGGTTAGAATGGAACTATTAAAAAATCCAGTTCAAATGCTAATAGGACTGTTTGAGCAAATATGTTCCCAACATCACAAAACTCCTCACTTTCTGTTTATTCAAAATTACTTTTCAAGCTACAGACCTCTCAAAACATGCAAATGAGCCATATGTTTCAATAATTTCATTCATTAACTTACTAAATTTTTTTAAAAAATCACAGCAGATACATTGTACAGCAACAGGTTTATAAACTCCGTCATCTGCTCCTGTTATCACTTAATATTTATTGCCAGACAGGACTCAAGCCTTCCAGGTGTGATTCTGAAGCAATATATGTATACCAACAGGAAACCTGAAACATTAAAACAATGCCATTATTTTCCAAAGCCTGCCAGCTGAACAAGATAAATATGATTATTTTTTTCCTTGCAGAGCTGCAAAAAAAGTGTAAAAGTTTTCAAGTTTCTGTTGGGTAAGAAATTACTGCAGAAATTTCAATTCTTTCAGTTTGTTCTGTATTTGAAGTAAAGCTTCTGAATGTGGAAACAAGACTGTTGATGCAGTTATAGAAGTTTTATACTGTCAGCTGGATGTCTGATGACACTTGGAAATACAGCCAAAATCTGACCTTAGCTAAGGAAAAAAAAAACCAAAACCCCAGATATTGCCAACTTCTTCCTCCTAAAGGGGTCATTTTTTGATGATCAGTTCTAGTAATTCAGTGAGATGTAGCAACCTGAGAAAGATTTGAAGGAAAGTGACAATTTTCTGCAAGGCCAGATTTCAAAATCCCTGGAAGAGTAGCACCATGGACTCCAAGCCTTGGGGAATTATTACTTGTTCTAGTAAAAGATAAAACAACAGAGATAAATGGAGACAAACACAGAATTTGTTCTGCTTGAGGACGGAAATGGAGTCTCAATATCTAAATTTAACTACACAAACTTGTTCCTAGCCCCCTTATCCCAGTCTAGTGATGAAGCAAGGGATGCTCCACAGGGATGCACCAGTGCAGGGGTGCCCTGGGGTTTGGGGAGCAGGAGGTAGAGGCACTCAGGAATAATCCCAGAACCACAAACAGATGAAGAAACCAGAAATACTGGGAGTCTTGGCCGTGACACAAATCTGGCCAAAGACAGAGCACTGCAATCCCTGCTGGCAGGGACAGGGAGAGGAGGGCACTGCAGGCCATAAAGCAGGAAAACCCCAAAGCACAGGGAATGGAGAGTGTTCAGTTCTCTGGAAACTCCTGCACTGCCACAGTGAAAGATCTCAAATGCATCAGGGTTTGCCTCGCTGGGGCATCACTTCTCCTACAGATTAACTCACCCTGAGCTTGGGGCTGATATTCCCAACTGAACCCTAAATCAATTGTTTAGCAGTTATTACAGGGCACAGTAAAATGGAAGAAAATACCAGCAGACCTAATACAAGTGAACTCCAATATTTACCGCAGAGAAGTTGTTAAAGCCATTATTTCAGTCATCTCAGACCAGCAGCAGTTTGGAAAACATCCCTGGGAGGATGCGCTGGTGGAACACAGAGCCCATACACATTCCCACAGGAAGTTCTCAGGTATACAAGATTCTAAATATTAACTAAAACCTGGCCACTATACAAGAATAATTCCTGATCAATAGATTTTTTTTTCTAATGGTTCTTTAAAATGCATAGGAAGTTTTGATTCCTTCGTTTCTAATGACAGAAAATTGAATTCCATTTTTTATTTTGTTGGGACACAAACCAAAGAGAGAAACCATTACCTAGAGTATTTTACCTCCCTATTTATTTTCAGAAGGGATGGAAAGGTGTTGATAATATTCAGAATAGTTTAGGGTAAGATTAGGTTAAATCTGAATCATGGTTTGATTTCAGTAGCACAATAATTCCTCCAGCAGTTCCCACACAGATCCTTCAAAATTACCACTCACTGGTAATCACATTACTTAAATCCATATCTAATAATATTTTTTGCTGCAAATAATGGAGAAATGAAGTTAAAAAGCATTTGATCCTGTAGCACATCATCCAAATTGAATACTGGAAACCTTGTGGGAAGTTGGGCATTCTGGCCAAATTCAGCCATATTCTGCAAATTTCTCTATTTGCAAATCAAGTGTAAAACATCTTAGATTTAGGATCCCAACCAGAGCTAAATGTAAGGATGAAAATATAATACATGTGGTTTATAAGTCTTTTATTTATTTGTGCTACTTCAAATTTCTATGGCCTCACTGTGGCTGAAGACACAGTACAGAGATCCTGCTGCTGTCCTGCACTCTTCATCACACAAGCCTGTCCATTTCGCTTTTTCCAGCAGCTTGTGAAACCAAGCAAATATTTCTCACTGTGAGCAAACTGATCTGAAGTGCACTTAAAACTAATTTTTAAATTGTACTTCATGGAGATCCCAGCTTTGACTTCTGAAAGAGTCTTTCCCCAGAAAATCTCTCCAATAACAGGCAAATTCACTTAAGGATGTGCCTTTTAATTCCAATTTGACCACAGTAACATCTGAAACATTAAAAAATTAAAATTTATTTTATCAAAGGTAAGAAAAACACAGCTGTCATGAACCATGATGGGATCAGAGGCACTAGAACACTGCAAAGGATATTTTAGACCCATCCTGACCCACGCCTCCCCAAAGAAACTAGAAACACCCACATTGTCAATTTGAGGAAACCCAAATATTTTAGTCAAAATTGGCCTATCTACAGTGTATCAAGATTTGTATCAGGGATGGCATTTCGGAACAAGATGGAGTCACTTCACTGGAGTAATGTGCTACAATGGGAAACTCCATATAAAGAGAGTTGATAATAGGAGATGTAGTTACTGTGAAATTAGGTAATTAGTGAAGGAAAGTGGCCAGTTTGTGCATGATACAGGCATCTGCCTTCCTTCCCTTCCTTCCCATTTGAAATTAAGCTCAAAGATATCAATTAAATTGGTGGAAAAATTGTATCTTGACCAATATCTTGTTTTGATCACTTGTCTAAATTACTCACTAAATTACAAGTGGTATCCTTAGAGAAATGAAGAATAGTGTAATGCTCTGTATGCTTTTCCGAATGAAAAATCTGTACAACAGTTAATCCACTTTGTAGATATTGAGATAAATTCAAGTCATAAAAGAGTACATCATATTCTTCATCTGTCTGAGAATTAAGTCTGGGTTTGCTGTCCTTGGCTCATCCTTTAGTACGGCTCTGAAAGTGGGATTCAGATAATGTCCTGTGTTTCAGTACAGAATCAAAAAGAGAAATTAAAAAGTCTCATTTGTTCCCTCCCTCATCTGTTGCTGCCTGACCATATGTGTGATAGCTTGGAAGGGAAATTCTTTGCTCCTTTCTTATATTACACCTATCATTTAAAAATCATTACTCCTTACCTTGATATCTAGAGGGGGGAAAATTCATAAGCCAGGATTCACATCCACATCCAGACTCTTCCTCTAGTCCTGCAAGTGTAACACATAAATGAGTTTATTTTTTCTTGCTTCCTTGGAAAATTCTGCTTGAGTTTTCCCAATAATCCCATGGTTATCCCCAGACATTCTCAGTCATTCTGACAGGGGGTTGCACAGGGATATGAGGGAGCATGGAAAAGTTCTGTGGGTGGAAGTTCAACAACCATGTGTTGGGGATAGGTTTTTTCCCTTTTCCCTCTGTGGAATTTTCCCCATTGTCATGCTAAAATACCTGTTGATTAGGGCCTGGTGACAAGGGGGAGGGAAGAGGGAAACCCTGCGAGATTCAAACAGCCAGAAGAGGAAGCGGAAGGCTCTGGCTCGCCCCATTTCCCCAGCAGAGTTTGGACGAGAAGGACGATCGCCGCCTCTGACCCATTCCTGCCTTCCCAGCGGCGGGAGCCATCCTCACTGCTGTCGGACCCTGCCCTGCTGCCTTCTCGCTGTAACCTGTCACCATCCAGCACTCTGCTGAGCTTCAGGACCCACACCGTGAGCGGAGGGCTCTCTCTCCATCTCTCTCTCCCACCTGGGACAGCGCTGCCATCACCCCCAGCCCTCCTGCAGCTCTGCGGGACCTGCCCGTCCCCAGAGCCGGGAACTGCAGCTCAGGGAAAAGGTGCCTGCAGCCAGAAAGGGACTGGGACTGAGTTACTGTTCTGTTTGTGGGTAATTTCATAGCTGTTGTTGTTCTTGTTTGTCTTGTTAGATATACTAGTAAAGAACTGTTATTCCTACCCCCATATCTTTGCCTGAGAGCTCCCTTAATTTCATAATCATAGTAATCTGTAGGAAAGAAGGATCACATTTTTCAATTCAAAGGGAGGCTTCTGCTTTCCTCAGAAAACACCTGTCTTTCAAACTATGACACCATGACATTAAAAGAGGGGTGGCAGAGGAGGACTCTCGCTCGGTGTGATGCAAAACCAACAGCAGCAAAGTACAATTGTTCACCTCATACCAAAAAAAGGTAGAACCAAGTGAATCCACGCAAGAACTGCTCAGTCGCCCAGTCATTCCTTACAGCAGTTCTGAGCTCTCCGGTGTCACATCAAGCCATCAATACAACCATTTTTTATCACAAAACCATCCCATATTGATAAAGTCTATCTTGTGTGTGCAACTTCTGGGCTCACTTAATGAATATTTATCTTGCACAGTCCAGGAGAACATCTTTGTGATCATTCACACAATGCACTTTATTTTATATATTTCACTAGAAAATGTAGTATTCTTATCTGAACAGTTCTTCCATGTGGTTATTAATTAAAATCCAATGCTACTTGAGTAATGTGAAATTTCAATTTTTTCCTTCACTGCATTACAAAGAGCAGAGGTTCTGATTGTTCATATGAATGTGGATATACTCATAGAGCCAGAGCATGAGATGAATATATAATACAGCAAGGACCCTCCCAAATCTCTGAATTTAAAACAAAAAAACCCAAACCAAACCAAAACCAAACCAAACCAAACCAAACCAAACCAAACCCAAACCAAACCAAACCAAACCAAACCAGAACAAAACAAAAAAAGAACCACAAAAAAGGTCAATATCACTGATTTACTTACAGCAATAAACTTTAATTTTATCTCCACAATTACTATAGGAACCCCAGTGGAATAATTAATTCTTTGCAGAGTATATTTCCCATCTTGCCTATAAGACAACTTGTCCAATAAAATGATGACCAAAAATACACCTGTTTCATAAAGAAAGATCACAGGATTGTAATCTCAGAATACCGGAGATTTAAACAGCCATTTCCTGTGATTTCTCTGCCCACAAGAGCAGCAAAACTGAACATCTAAGTGCTCCAGAAAAGAAAGCAAAATCAAACTCTATCCTGGTCTGATTACTCATTAGAAACAATAAATAACTAGCATTTGCATTTTTGATTGCCCAGTGTCCTATGAATCCAGTAGGAACTCCAGGAGTCCTTCCATGAGTTCTATTTTGCTACACGTGGAGCAGTAGGCAAGACCTGCACTCCTTTATCACAGGGAAGGGATCCCTTTTCTACTCTGGCTGCACAGACAATCAGCTGTGCCCTTCCCTCCCTCCTCTCCTTCCCAAGCCTTCAAGCAGATTAATTGTTTGAACAATATTTTCCATGATACTTCCCTTTTTGGGCACTGACATTAATGTTAGTTCTGAAAAAATTCCATGTCCTCAGTAAAAAAATATGCAGGAAAACAATTTTAGAACCACAACCCTCCAGGCCAAGCACTGATGATAGCAGTTGCCCTATGAGCAGAAGGTGCTGGAAGATACTGCAGTTCAACACACAGCAGCACTGAGTAGTTCTCACTGTGGCTGATATGACATTCCCCAAATATTTGTCTTCTCACTTAGTTCAGGGCCTCCTGGGAACAGGTATCCCCACAGATGTCAATAGTAAAACAAGTCAAGTGATTCAACAACTGCCCCTCAAAGGAGAAATGAGTTTGTGGCCAACTCATTCCTCAAAGACCAATTCCTGCTGTATAAAAATTTGCAGCATAAAGAACTGTGGTCATTTGTCTCCTTAGGCCTCTGCCATAGAGCAGCCAAGACTGTGCTTTCAACATTTTAGAAACAGTCTTCTAAATCACTATGCTGTCACTAAATGGAAATCTTCATTTTCAGGTGTTGCAAATATTATGAAGAGTAAGGTGCAGAGTGCACTGAAATTCAGGGTGGCACCAGAGAGACTGCAAAGCATAGTTTCCACACACCCTAGGGAAAAACTAAGGAGCTGGCTCCTCAGTCCAGAAGGAATGATGCAAATACAATTCCACACTGTTAGAAAATAAATACACAATAATAAAAGCTGATTTTGTTCTCCCTGAAATGGTGTGTGACATGGTTTCCTTGTAGATGTTTGTAAAAATAAAATTATGTCATAGGAAAACATTCCCACTTTGCCACAGGAAGGCTTGTTTAAAATTCTCAGCGGATTTAGTCTAGGGTTTGACTGACAGAACATGTTATTTTTTCATTACATCATGAACAAGTAGAAGTTTTCTTGCCCAGAGAAGGAACTGTCCCATTACCTCAGCTCCAGTGGTATTTCAGTCCCTCCATGGCCTCATTTTGTGTGAACCTTTCTCATATCTCTTGAGAATTTATTTGTGTCACACAAAAATGGTAACAAGTATATGAGAAACACTTGGCTCACACATAAACAGCTTTGAAGTTTATATTAACTAAAAGAGCACCATCGGGTTATTTGTTAATTGTAAACTTGCAGCTACAGGGTATGAAATTCATTTCAAAAGGTCTCCAGACAGGTTAATTTCTTTTCTGCAAAAAATATGATGATGATGGTGATGATGATGATGATGATTGTAATAATAAAATTCCATCCATTATGGAATTCAGCAGCCCCGTGTTCAAGTCAGACCAGCCACTTGCAAGTTCTGTCCCATAACACTGGTCAATAAAACTCTCAAGGAATAAAGCTGGGTTTCCATTTCACCCCTCCTTTCCCTCAAATGAATTTTGAATTCTGCAGTCAAAAGAAACAAGAAGTGCTGGGAACAAAATCAGAATCTGTAGAATTAGGAAAGAAATCCTAACAGAGGTTGGATAGGAAAACAAGACATGCACTACTCCTCTACTATCCCCCCAAACAGCCCACAGTTATCTCTCCAGGAGAGAGTTGTCAGCTTTGTGCTAAACTGTACCTGAATTTGGAGACTCCATAAGTCCTTGGGGATTCTCTCCCAGTGACAGCCTGCTCAGCCATTAGAGCAGTTTTCTTGTCATGTCTGACCTAAGCCATGCTCATTAATGCATTATTCCCATCCTCTCCAGGGTGGATGTGATGGAATAATGAACACACACATGCTCTTTTACAAGAAAAATTGTTGAATAATAAAACTGAAACTCTCCTGTGTTTAGTGCTCTTCCCCTTAGGCTAAATAAGCTTAATTAATTTATATTTTTATGGAAAAGCTGCTCTGATATCTTTTGAAGTTGTTTTGGGAGCTTTCTTCAAATGGCCCACAACTGCTTGCCCTCCTTGAAGTGCTGCGCCCCAGACAGGACACATTCCTCCAGTTTGCTTTTCCTCATCCTAAAGAGAGGTAAAATATTGCTTCCCATCTCCCTCTGTGTCCACAGAACTGCAGGAATTTATAGCTCAGAGCAGATGAGATAGGAAATAAACAGATGAAATAACTGCTCTGCCATTACAGACTTACCTGCTGCTTTGCTGAGATGTCTCTCTTTGATTCCAAGGATCAAAAGGTATCTTTTTTTTCTCAGATCTAGAATTGTTTGGAATTTGTCAGAAAATGGCTTTCTCTCACCTTGATAGAAAATGAATGACACTTTTTTTCTTTTTTCTAATTCTTCTCAAGAAGAAAATTAAAATCCTTTGGATGAATAAATTTCATTTATGCCTTACTAGATCCTTCTGAAATGCCCTCTTAACAAAAAGGAATCACTTTTGTTTTTCCTCCTTTGCCTATTATTTCATATGAAACACTTACTTTGCCCACAAATATAAAATGAGTACTTTTTTATTCCTAATAACACTGGAATTGTTACAAATATCTTCAAAGCAATTTTGTACAGTCTGCTGTCCACAGAAAGCTTACAAAATATGCTGCACTTCAAACCAATGCTATGAATTCCACAAGCTATTAAAATAGCTTGAATAGATCTTTAAATTAAAAAAGCACATTAACAAAAATAATTATTTTCATCCATTTCCTAGGCAATTTATGCCCATAGTCTTTTGGGGCCTGGCAATTATTTAAAAGTGTATATAAAACCAAACAAAAAAAAAAGGTGTCTCAGAAATCATTACAGTGCCTCAAATATACTTCATGCCAGGTTAATTGACTTCGACATCATCTGGATATCAACTGAGAGGAGTCAGAAAATACAGCTGAAAATAACATTAATTATTCTGCAGTTCTGTCCTTGGCATTATCCTGTAAAATACTCATTTCATTCCAGATGGCAAAGTTGTCTAAAAAACACCTAGTATGAGGTCTTGGACTCATCCAAACTGCTAATCCCTGCTCCAGAGAGATGCAACCAAAAATCATCATTTTGTAATCTCTCTCCCTGTTAAAAAACAAAACAAAAAAACAAAACAAAACAAAAAAAAAACCACCAAGAAAAGTAGGACAGATGAAAAATCTGTGAAAAATCAGAATATGGATCTTCCAGGCTGATGTTGTGCTTTACTTATTGTTGAGGGTTGGTTCTTTCCCTTTTCCCTCTGTGGAGTTTTCTCCATTGTCATGCTAAGATAACTGATGACTAGGCCCTGGTGGAAGGGGGGAAGGAAGGGAAAAGCGAAATCCCTCGATATTCAAACAGCAAGAACAGCAGAAGGAAGGCTCTGGCTTGGCCCATTTTCCCCCATGGAGTTCAGATGAGAAGGACGATCGCCGCCTCAGCCCCATCCCTGCCATCCCAGCACTGGGAGACATCCTCACTGCTGTTGGACCCTGTCCTGCTGCCTTTTTGCTGTAACCTGCCACCATCCAGCACTCTGCTGAGCAGCAGGACCAACACCGTGAGCGGAGGGCTCTCTCTATCTCTCTCTCTTTCCCCTGGACAGCGCTGCCATCACCCCCAGCCCTCCTACAGCTCTGCGGGACCTGCCCGTCCCCAGCACCGGGAACTGCAGCTCAGGGAAAAGGTGCCTGCAGCCAAAAAACACTGGGACTGAGTTACTGTTCTGTTTGTGGGTAATTTCATAGCTGTTGTTGTTCTTGTTTGTCTTGTTAGATATACTAGTAAAGAACTGTTATTCCTACCCCCATATCTTTGCCTGAGAGCTCCCTTAATTTCATAATCATAATAATCTGTAGGAAGGAAGGATCCCATTTTTTAGTTCAAAGGGAGGCTTCTGCTTTCCTTAGCAAACACCTGTCTTTCAAACTAGGACACTTCTATGACACCCTGCTGATGGGCAGGGACAGTGGTGAGTTACTGAGAAGCTGGAAGGACACCACTGCAGCAGTCCTCATTTCACAAGTCATAGTCAAGGATGAAAATTTTAGCCTGAAACCACACTGAGTTTTCAAACTGCTTCTCTGGGTTTGAGTTTCTTTGAGGTCACAAGAGCTGCCATTTTTCTCATGTGCATCAGCCAGAATTGCAGATATTTTTATTTCTAGCTTTTGTGAAAACTATGTTGTACTAACATTGCAGGCAGGACAAGCCAGGAACAGTAAATGGGTGCCAGGTCTTATTTTGTACCTAAACACAGCTTTGTGTGCAAAACATCATTTTTTTCCCTCAGTGCCTTCAGTAAACAGTGCCCACGGAGCCCATTCCCAGCACAGACCCTTCACCAAAGAGTGGCTCCAGAGCCAGGATATTTTGGTAAGAAATCCACTTAGTCCAACATGTGGAGAGATGTTGGCTCCCTTTTCACACCTCTGTGTAGCGAATATTGCACACCATGGGATTTGTGCATTTGCACGTCTTCACCTAGAGCAGGACATGATTTTAGATGGGGTATCCTGTGCTAAATCAGAAGTAACTTAATCCTGCCTGTTGTCTCTCCACATGGAGAATCTAAACTGCCCCATGGTAGCTCACAGAGCCCCAGGATGGGTCAGGCTGGAAATGGCTCCTCTGGTGCCACCTCCCTGCTCCAGCAGGGCCATCCCAGAGCACAGGGCACAGCAGAGTGTCCATGGGGCTCTGGAATATCCCCAGGGAGGAGACTCCACAGCCTCTGCACACTCTGCTCAGGGCTGGCCACTGCTCTGCCCCTCCCTGCACACAGGGACAGACAGACAGACAGACAGACAGGGACACCCAGGGACACCCAGGGCTGAGGGCCCCTCTCAGCTGGGGCTCCTCTCCAGGCTGAGCAGCCCCAGCTCCCTCAGCCTTTCCTGGGCACCGAGATGCTCCAGCCCTTGCTCAGCTCCAGGAGCTCCTGGCCCTGCTGTGCTGAGGATGCAGAGCTGGACACAGCACTCCAGAGGTGCCTCCAGGGCTGGGCACGGGGACAGCATCCCTCCCTGACCTGCTGCCAAGGCTCTTCCCATCCCCAGGGACCCTTGGCCTCCTTGGGCCAGGACACTCTGCTGGCTCAGGGACAGCTCCGTGTCCCCAGCACCCCCAGGACACTCTGCTGGCTCAGGGACAGCTCCGTGTCCCCAGCACCCCCAGGACACTCTGCTGGCTCAGGGACAGCTCCGTGTCCCCAGCACCCCCAGGACACTGTGCTGGCTCAGGGACAGCTCCGTGTCCCCAGCACCCCCAGGACACTCTGCTGGCTCAGGGACAGCTCCGTGTCCCCAGCACCCCCAGGTCCTTCCCTGCAGGGCTGCTCCAGCAGGTCCCCGCAGGCTCTGCTGGTGCTGGGCTTGTCCCTCCCCAGACTCCCCCAGATTTGATTTATAAATCAGCCCAGCCAAACACATTGTATTGCATATGCTGAAGATTGAGAAAACCATAAGTGGAATGGTGCTGCAAATCTACTCTGAGTGAAGTCACAAGAAATGTATTTCACCAAATTTCCCAGCAGATATTACGTTGCCCTTGAGGGCTCACCTGAAGATGATAGACATTCAGTTTGAGTGTTGTTACTTTTAATCAAAGGTTGTCAATCACATGATATTATTTGAACCAAATTTAAACAGAGGCTTGCCTGTGTCAGCTCACTGGTAATGATCAAGTGTTTCATATTTTGCTTTATTTGAATTTAAGTCCAAGTTTTCATAAAAGTACCCTGGGGTATTAGGATTTTTACCAACACCCAGTTATCACTTCCAAAGTACATAATGTCCTAATATTAGACTTTTTGAAGTTCATATACTGCTGACATTAAACTGAAAGATATTTTTGTTACTGTAAGTTCAGAGTGAAAAGGCAATATTGAAAAGAATCATATAGAAAGAAGCTTTATTAAAGTTCATACATGGTGAAAACAACACAATCATTTTCTATGGCTTTTTGTTAAGAGAGAGAAAAAATTGCATTTAAATTAATATATTTCACTTGTTTATTCTGTTCAGTGTTAGACTATTTATGTACAAACTAAAGAATACGAACCTTCTAATGGTCTCATTTTCTTTTGTTTAGTTATCCTATGATGAAATGATCTGTAATTTAAATAATGGACAACAAATCCTACCCTTTCTTTTAAATCTGCTTCAGCTCCTCAGGTATCTGAAATTTTCCAGCTCAAATGTGTTAATTAAAATGTTTTCCTTCTTACAGTAGCATCTGTTTCCAATTAAGATCACTATTTCAAAAGTCAACAACACAAATCATGTTTTTACTAGAGCAAGAATAAAATAACCCACTATACAACTATGAAAAATAAAAGTGTTCACACTGCAATTATCTGAAAGGCTGAATTAGGCTGGAGACTGCAGTTATTAATGGAAGTCATGCAGAAAGCCATTCCCCCTTGTCCTGACACTCCAGGCCCTTGCAGAAAGTCCCTTGTAAAAAGTCCCTTTGCTCTTTTAAGTGATTATTTTGCCACATGAATCTTTACATTTAAAATGAGCCAGGTTTAGGTATACACTGAAATGTCATGGTTTTATCTTGTTAACCTGCAGGCTTTTATCAAATAAGATCAGCCAGTTTCACTGACCACCTCTGCAAAACAGCTCTGTCTGAAATCCATCATCACAGCTGTTCCCTGTTTTCCCTTCATTGCCCCAAGCCTCAGGTTGTTCCCTGCACATTCAGAAATCTATGCAATGTAACCTCGGGACATCAGGATGAATGAGGGGACAATGGGATCTCCTTTGGGCTGAGATTGTCTGCTGGAGCTAAACGTGACCTAGGGCTATACGTGGTTGTTCCACTTCAGCTGATCCACTGTTGGAGCAATGCAGGATTTCTTTGGCTTGGTTTTGAAGGATCCCTTTTTGCCCAACAAATAAAAGCTGCATCAAGGTAAGAGTCACTTTAATTATTAAATTATTACTATTAATTTCTTATTGTTATTATATTGTTGTGCTGGAGGGGGGTGGGTCTCAGGGTGGACAGCAGAAGGAATTTCCCCATGGAAAGGGCGGTTGTGCCTTGGCAGGGGCTGCCCAGGGAGTTTTGGAGTGCCCATCCCTGGAGGTGTCCCAGGAAGGGCTGGAGGTGGCACCCAGAGCGCTGGGCTGGGGACAAGGTGGGCATCAGGCACATATTGGGACTCCATGGTTTTGGAAGCCTTTTCCAACCCCTAAGAGTCTATGATTTTATAAAATTAAATATTCTGTTATTATATTATCAAGTTGGAAATTAATGAAGTAAGTAATATGGAACAACACAAGATTGTGGAGCAATACCCAGGGACATAACCATGCAAATTTTCATTCTCATATTTGAATATTTTTCCAGATCCACTCTGTGAAATGGGAGAGTGCAACACTTCTGCTACCACCAGGTAAATGACCTCTGGGAGTGCCTAACACCTCTCAACACGGAGTAAATACAATGTAAGCACAGTGTTCATGTAACCAGTGCCCCAATCCCTTGACTGTGTGCCTAAGCACAGGCAGGGATGAGCTGTGCTCTTGGACACGCTTACTCCAGCTCTGAGAAACAAAGGAGGAGGGAAAATGTAGAGTGATGAGTGGCTCAGTGTGACTGACTGCTTCAGCAGAACAAGGGACTGCATGTGGTCAGGCTGGGAATGGTTTTCCTTTGGCAGAAATGCCAGAAGGAAGTGCCAGTGAAAATCTTGCTGATATATTCCATGGGTTGTTGCTGGAGGATTCTGCTTTGAGCGATGCCCAGGTCAGATCCCAGTCCCACTTGCCATCCCTGGCACTGGGATGGGATCAGCATGGCTCCTTCATAACCCCTGGCCTCTCTGGCATGCTTGGAGTGGTATCCATGCCATCTTAGGGGTTCATTTATCACAGTAGGCTCTGTCTCTGCTCTGACCCCCAGTACTGCTGCAGTCCAAACAAAATGGAAACAGCAACATAACCACAGAAATGAGCAAGGCAGTTAAATGAAGTAAAGACCTAAAACATGTCACTTTTTAGCAATTCCCCCTAACCACACGGTTCAGAACAGGTAATTTCATTGAGAGTGGTTTGATTATTTGGTTGTAAGAAGCAAAGCTTGAGTTTAGTTTAACCTTCAGGATAAAAAAAAATAGGTCAGCTTTTCATTAACAACAACAAAAAAAATTATTTAAAAAATTGTTATGATACGTTAGACCATTAATAGCAGGATCCTAAGCACAGTTAAGTAGGTGAGAAATCAGTTACTGGGAGGAAGTAGGCCACTAACATAATGAAGTGATTTAACCTGTCTCTAATTAATGAAAATTCTGTATCTGTTTTATTCACATTATACAATTTATGACTTCTTGACTGTTTCTCTTTCTTCCTTCCTTAAACTTTGAAGTTGCACCTCATTTGCAGCCTGGTACATTGCCAGCTAAAATAACTCTCATTTGATAATAAGGCCAAGTGATAAAGTAATTCCTTTGATAAGCTTCTATTGAAATCTATTATGTCTATAAATCCAAACAGAGCTTCCTCTTTATAATGTTTTTTTTTAAACTCAGACTATTGGTCAGAAATAAAGCTGTTGCTTCTTTTATTCCTAAACAGCAGTAGATGTTCTCCTGCTGCCAAAAGAACTAAAGTATAACTGAAATTTAAAATATAGCTGAAAACTGCCTTCCTCTTGCAATGCCTGAAATTCTTAGTAGCTGCTTTGAGCTGACATTCCCTTGCCACAAACCATGCTTTACTTGGGAGGAGAAATTTTTTTTTCACTTCTAAAGAAATTTATAATAATTTAAGTGTAACTTTCTGCAATTCCAAATCACCTATTTTACCATCAAAAGGGCTAAATATTCTTGCTTTATCTACAGTGTTTTATTTTGAATCTCAGGGAGTGCAAATGTGGTATGATGCAATAAATGATATTCTGAAATTCTCTCTTTTACAAAAACAATTCCTGGACCTCCTGAGAAGCAGGTTAAATTAGCTACAGACAAAAAGGAATAACTTCAGGGTGACAGGTCCAGCTCATCTAGGCACAAGGAGAAAGGACTTAAGTTATTGTGTAGTCCTTATGAGAGTTGTTGCCAATCCAGCTACTTCAATTTTCACATTATTTGTATTTTTATATTTATTGTAAATAAGGAAAATAAGGTGCCCCACCCAGATCTGAGTTGTCAGGCAGAATTGTGAAAACTTCAGCCTAGAAGTCACTTGCCCACGGTGCATCTGCAGCTGATCTGACAGGAGAAGGGAAATCCTCTCAGAGCTGTGCATGGGCAGCTTATTCACTATGAATTTTTATTTTTCTGAAATTTATTTACTCTATAATTCCTCTTTCCTATACCTTAGTGACCTGCTGGATTGAGAGACAAGGCAATTCAGTTTTATGGAAATATTTACAAGTCTAGTCCCAGCTTCTTTTCAATTAATGGAAGGGATATATTTTCCTAAATTACACAGATGGAATACACGTGCCTATCTAATGTACTGCTGCATTCAATAGCTTGATAATTCTGGTCTAAGAATAAAGATTAAAAATGAAATACCACTAAAAAGATTACTGAAACACTGAAATAGCATATTCAAGCCTATTTATTTAATGAACTATTTGAAAGGCAGTGCTTTCTCAGAGCAGGCAAAAGAACCACAGTAATTAATACTAAGTTTTGTTAGAAAAATACCTCAAAATTTGTTTTTCCTGTCTTTCAGTACAAGGCAGACAGATATCTTAACTGTTCAATTAAAATTAAAAAATGTCAAAAGCCACCTTCACATATTAACAAAATACACTTTGAAATAAGCTTCAGTACAAAAGCTTGAGTGTGACAGAAATACAGTCATGCAAGTGATACTAGAGGAGACATCTGTCATTTCAGGGCAGCCCTGAATACTGGAAACAGAATGGATCAGAGGAATTAATTCCTGGTGAGGAGGTTTAGGACAAAGATAATCATATATCTGTAAAAAAGCCTTACTAATCACACAATGATTGTTCCTTCTTCCCCTTAGGGCCATTTAAATTGCACAGCTCTTGCATGATGTGGAATTCAGAAGGACCATCCAGATTATCATTTACATGATGTGCTTCAGAGATGTAACAATAATCACAGGGTTTCAGTGCAGCAAATGCAGGAGTCTCTTGTTGCAGCCATTAGAAGAATTTCACCCTGGTAGTGTTTCAGCAAATTGCACTAATCTAAGTAATTTTCATCAGTGCAGGATACCAGAGGGGACAGGGCTGGGGTAGGGATCAGGAATTCCCAGTCACCTCATCTCACTTAGTTAAAACTTATTTAAAGGAAGTATCTGAAAGAAGTCACGTGTGCAGGTTACAGAAGGAACAGAGCCATCTCTAAACAACAGCAAAGCCAGGGTAACTCTTCTGAGTTGGGTTATTCCCAAATCCACCTGCGCTGAGCAGAGCGTGTGCCTCCTGCTCTGGTACCAGCCCAAGGGCCCACCAGGCACCAGCTGAAATATCCCTGTGTCACAGTGGGGCTATCAGCAGTGCTGCCTCTGGGACCTCTAGGAGACATCAGCTCCATCTGGAGTAATTCCATGTTTCATTGGCAGGTGGAGACCTCATTAAATAAATACGGGAATACATTCAAAAGTGATTTTTACAACTCTTCTCCCTCCTCCTCTACACAAACACTACCAAAGTGCCAAGTCATTGAGTGGGGTGATTCACAACACATCTTCGTGAAAAAGTAGCAACATTAACAAATATTAAGCTTTTTTTCTTTTTCTTGGTCTCTACATTTCTGTTACACTCTGACCAACACAAAGGCCTGTACCTGTTGTTTCAGAAATCACTTGATTTGGGAAGGAAAACTTGCATCCTGTCTCACTTCCTGTATTTTGCTTTTCTAAGAACAGCTTTTATGTTTCTGTTGCTGTGGTTTTGGCTGTCAGTGTAGCAAAGACAACTGAATAAATGAAGGAGGAAAAGAAAGCACCACCACACCCATCCAGTGGAAGGGATCTGTGCTGCAGGCTTTATGGGAACCTCTGGACAACAGCACTTCCCACTCTGACTCATTCTGTGCTTTAATTTCCATCTGGGACCTGCTGCTCCAGAGGATTCAGGGCCAGTGAGGTTTCTAGATGTGATCTACTTCCCTTAGAACTGCCCGTGGCAATTCCTTCATTTTTCAGGAAGATGAAGATCCTTCTCTTCTAAACCAACAGAGCCCAAACAATCCCTTCTAATAGCTCAACACAGCAAATGTCTATTAATAAACTTGAAACTCCTGAGTAACTCCAGCAGGTAATGGAACCATGTTACACCTGTATCTTGTTATACCTGGCAGAGCAGTAGCCCAGTTAAACAAATGCTTTATATATATGTATGTGTGTGTGTATGTATCTGTATATATATATACACACACATATTTATGGAATAATTTATGGATGGCAACAACTACAAATTAAACATTTAAACCTGAATGTATAAGATAAAGTTTCTTTAAGTATATTTAAATAATGTCAGTAACTATAACTTGTATTCAAAACCTTTGGACTCTGCTGCTAATGCCAGCAATTTTTAGGGATCTGAAAATTTGCTAAATGAGCAATGCAACACAAAAAACCAAAGCAAATCAACTGAGTAGAGTTGTTGTGAGTAGAATTGTTGTCTTGCATGAACTCATTGCCTCAGAAACTGAGAGCCAGAGAAATAAAATGTTCATTTAAAGTGGCTTTAACTAAAATTGAGTGACTTCCCTGGAAAAATCTGGTGAATCAGTTCAGTTCTTTAGACAGACCCCAGCAGATGGCATCAGCTGGCCAGCAAAGTCACACAACTTCTCCTGGAGCATGAAACTCCAGCATGAGGAGGGCACAGATTAACAAACCACAGAACTCTTCCTGCCATAAGAAGAAATCTGGGAATAAAGGATGACTCCTGACATCCATGGTTTAGAGGAAAACAACTGGATCACTGCTGCAGAAGAGTTGTGAGCTACGCTCAAGATATTTTTTATGTTAATGGACATTATAAAGTATGAGCACTCATGCCTTATTGGAAAGGGGGATATTTCTCCCAGATGTGAGATGTATCCCAGATATTTTATCCTACATCTGGCACAAGTGAGATCCAACTTTATGAAATTTTTTAATGTGCTTATAATGAAAAAATGCTGGTAATTAGTAGCACTTTTATAGAAGAATAACTGGAGATCAAAGAAATTATATGTAGAATAAGTCTGGATTATTAAAAAATACTCTGTTTCTCATAGTTGGAATATAGAATTGTTTATGATAACTAGTTGATCTTAGATTTTAAAAATATATAAAATTAAATGAACCAAGAGCTGATTTTCCTTGGCTATTAAGAGATCTTGTTTTTACACCCATGCAACAAGTGAAAGCAACAAAGGGAAGTTCTTTACCATATGATTTTATTGAATAGCTTTCCATCCCATGCTAGTTTTCAAATCTGTGGGGTTCTTCTGCATTTTTGATTAGTTAAAATACTTATATCACTGAATAATTTGTCATGCTAATAGAATTTGTTATCTTTCCTGTAATTAACTCCCCAGATTCTAAGCTCATTGTTAACATCTATAAAATGATGCAACAGAAACCGGGATTTCTGTGATTTAACCATCTCTTGAATAAATTCTATTTATACCTGTGCAAATAATGAAAAAGTATGTAAAGGCAGCTTTCAATTTTCGCCCTTCTTTACTCATTTCCTCAAGAGCCTGAGACTTCATAATGAAAAGTCAAAATCAGCTATACTGAATAACAAAATGTGTTGTTCACAACATATGTAACTTTCATTAATGACTTGTGCTTTTCCCTTTAAAGAGTGGGATTTAGTCATTTGCTTAAGAATGAGCTGAACATGAACCCGTGGATTGATGCTATCAATGGACAGATTTAATATAAATTATCTGAAACAAAGCAGCGCTAAAGTCACTGGGTCAGGGCCAGGCCCAGGTAAGCTGGGCTATGTCACAAATTCAGTGTTGTGGTTGACAGAGAGGACAGTGCCCAGGCAGAAAGGGACCTGGGGGCACTGATGGACAGCAGCTGGACATGAGCCAGCAGTGTGCTCAGGTGCCAAGAAGGCCAATGGCTCCTGGCCTGTGTCAGGAATGGTGTGGCCAGCAGGAGCAGGGAGGTCACTGTTCCCCTGTACTCAGCACTGGTGAGGTCACACCTCGAGTGCTGTGTGCAGTTCTGTCCCCTCAGCTTAGGAAGGACATGGAGGGGCTGGAGCTTGTCCAGAGGAGGCAACGAGGCTGGTGAGGGGCTTGGAACACAAACCCTGTGAGGAATGACTGAGGGAGCTGGGGTTGTTCAGCCTGGAGAAAAGGAGACTCAGAGTGACCTTTTCACTCTCTACAGCTCCCTGAAAGGTGTTTGTAGTCAGGTGGGGTTGGTCTCCTTCCTCAGGCAGCACTGACAGAACCACAGGACACAGTCTCAAAGGGAAATACAGGTTGGATATTAGGAAGAAGTATTTTACTGAAAGAGTGATAAGGTACTGGAATAATCTGCCTGGGGAGGTGGTGGAGTCAGCATCCCTGGATGGGTTTAAAAAAAGACTGGATGTGGCACTCAGTGTCATGGTCTGGTTGAGATGTTAGGGCTGGGTTGGATTTGATGATCTTGGAGGTGTCTTCTAACCTGGGCATTCTGTGATTCTGTGATTTTAAGCTCTACAGGGAGTGAAATGAAATTTGGGCTGATTCTCCTGCACAAAGAAGAGCATCTTCCACTGAGCTGCTCCCTTAATTCCCTTTTCCTACCAGACTGGAGGAGTGTTTCTCCAAAAATATTGCACACACCAGAGCCTGCTGGTGCTTGGTGGAGTTAAAACAGCCCTGGTGGCTCAATGCATATTTCTCACCCAAGCCCTGGGATGCCCTTCTCCCAATGCTGCCTGCCTGGACACCCTTCCCAGCACAGCTGCTGCTCCTGGGGCAGGTACTGACCCTCCTCCAGTGGAAATGGGAATGTGAGGGTTCCACAAAGCCCTGGTACCCTCTCTACTCCCTCACCTTGCTGGAAATTTGGGGGCCTGGAGCAGAAGGTGGTAAAGCAGACGAGTAAAGCTGGATAAAACAAACTGCCTTGAGTTAATTTGCTTTCCTGAAGGCATTTTGTAACTCACCAGTGTGTTCAGGATTCCGTCCCAGGCACCTGCTAAATGGGTCTAAGTTGCAAAGGGTTTTTTCTCACAATAAAAGCAGTGAATAAAATGTACAAGATAAAACAAATGTTAGGATGTGTCTGCTTTTTGTCCATGCATCCTACACCAACTGGTATCTTAATTTAATACACCACCATGCTAAGGAAACTTTCCTTTATAGCTGAATTCAATTATATCATAATGTTGAAGTAAATGAGATATTCTGAATCCACAGTGTTACCTTTATTTTTTGAACTATCTGAACACGTGGTTCACTTATCTCTATGTGGTAACATTTTTCTTTTGCTGATTTATGTGTGGTAAAGCAAAACTATCAGATTTGATGTTTCCACTTACTGAGCACTCTGCCTTTAAAGTGTCTTACATTTAGAGCTTTCATAGCACCTTACAGATAAACACATAAATATTTACTTTCCCCTCTTGCAAAATGATCTACACTTATTTTTACTCAAGTTGTCATATAATTACTAGTATCTTTAGAACTATTTTTATGTTATTTACTGTTATAATTAACTCCATTTTTAATCAAAACATTTTGAATGGGGTTTAGTGGCTGACTGACTGTTTTGATTTACTTCGCTGGAGACAAGCTGAGATACTTTGGTAGCAGGAAGGGAGGGGATTTATCTCAATCTCTGTTCAGAAAATTAGCAAATTATCTCACAAAAGGGGAAAAGTCCTGGAAGAATTAGAAGCAAAGTCTTCCATTCATGACATGACATCACTCACAAGAATAACCAAACCCTCAGGCTACTGAAAGCAGACAGGGATGTGGCTGGCAGCTACTCCAGATGTTGGTGGGCAAAAATTTTGCATCAAATGCATCTTTCAAGTAATTTTCCATGAGGGCACCTGCTTCCCACTCCAGGACATGTTTGTGGAGTGTTGTCTCCTGGGATCTGGGCTGGACATACAGGGTGATTTCACAGCTTTCTGACACCAAGATTCTGCATCTCTGCAGCCACAAGAATGATCTAATCATCCTAAAGGTGTCCTTGGGGTGTGCAGCTGCTGCAGGACCTTTTGATAGATATGTCCCTCCCCTTGGCATTTACTGGAAATGGAGATTATTTTCCAGCATGCTGTGGGGATTTCATGTTCAGAGAGAAGGACATTGTCCAGCTGGGAGTGTCCATGCCTTCATTCCCAAGTGGCAGCTGGAATATTATACTTTTTTCCAAGGTGACATGTTTCTTTGTGACATGATTGTGTTTTTTTCAGCTGATGGAAAACCTTCTATAAGTTCTAAACAGAATCAGCAGCTACAATAATGTTTCAGAGCAAAAGAGTAGCCATAGACACGTGCTTTTCTTTCATGGTTAATAAAACAATATTACAAAGAACACTATTTCATTTGAAACTATCTGAACTGCCAGATTTTGCTCTGCTGTGCACAAGCACTACTCACAGTGAAGTTATTTTACAGGTGTGCATAACTGCTTCTTGTAAATGACTGTCTTTTATTCCAGAGAATTCATTTCAGTTCCTCTGATCACTCTCCATTTTTCTATCCCTTCTCAATGACATATGTCCTGGTTTGAAAGAGAGTTACTTGCTAAAGAAAGGCAGAAGCCTCCCTCTGAAATGAAAAGTGTGATCCCTCCTCCCACAAATTATTATACTTTCATAATAAATGGAGCTCTCAGGCAAAGGTACAGGGATAAGAATAACAGTTCTTTACCACTATATCTAACAAGACAAACAAGAACAACAACAGCTATGAAATTACCCACAAACAGAACAGTAACTCAGTCCCAGTGTTTTTTGGCTGCAGGCACCTTTTCCCTGAGCTGCAGTTCCCGGCTCTGGGGACGGGCAGGTCCCGCAGAGCTGCAGGAGGGCTGGGGGTGATGGCAGCGCTGTCCCAGGTGGGAGAGAGAGATGGAGAGAGAGCCCTCCGCTCACGGTGTTGGTCCTGCTGCTCAGCAGAGTGCTGGATGGTGACAGGTTACAGCAAAAAGGCAGCAGTGCAGGCTCTGACAGCAGTGAGGATGGCTCCCAGCGCTGGGATGGCAGGGATGGGGCTGAGGCGGCGATCGTCCTTCTCGTCCAAACTCCATGGGGGAAAATGGGCCAAGCCAGAGCCTTCCTTCTGCTGTTCTTGCTGTTTGAATATCGAGGGATTTCGCTTTTCCCTTCCTTCCCCCCTTCCACCAGGGCCTAGTCATCAGTTATCTTAGCATGACAATGGAGAAAACTCCACAGAGGGAAAAGGGAAAGAACCAACCCCCAACAACATGTCAAGATGATTCCTTATAACAGTCATTAAAGGATAGGAACAAAAGATTATAGACAAAAACATGTTCTGGCTATTTGATTTCCAAATTTGATAAATATCTGGTTAAACTGATCAATATGAGTTTTGGCATCAGGCACTCAACTCGAATTTAGGAATTATAGATTCTTCATTTTCCTTTCACATTCAGGCACACTTTAAACATACACAATACAGAAGAAGAAACAGACTTTTATGATGGGATAGTTGGGATTCTTCACTGAAAAATTTTGAAGGATGAAAGGTTACCCACAGCCTGATAAAAATTAAACCTATTTCATTGTTGGAGGTTGGTTCTTTCCCTTTTCCCTCTGTGGAATTTTCCCCATTGTCATGCTAAGGTAGTTGTTGACTGGGCCCTGGTGAGAAGGGGGAAGGGAGAGAAGAGGGAAACCCCGTGAGATTCAAACATCCGGAAGAGGAAACAGAAGACTCTGGCTTGGCCAATTTCCCCCTCAGAGTTCGGACGAGAAGGACGATCGCCGCCTCTGAGCCACCCCTGCCATCCCAGCGCTGGGAACCATCCTCACTGCTGTCGGACCCTGCACTGCTGCCTTCTCGCTGTAACCTGCCACCATCCAGCACTCTGCTGAGCATCGGGACCGACGCCGTGAGCGGAGGGCTCTCTCTCCATCTCTCTCTCCCCCTGGGACAGCGCTGCCATCACCCCCAGCCCTCCTGCAGCTCTGAGGGACCTGCCCGTCCCCAGAGCCGGGAACTGCAGCTCAGGGAAAAGGTGCCTGCAGCCAGAAAGGGACTGGGACTGAGTTACTGTTCTGTTTGTGGGTAATTTCATAGCTGTTGTTGTTCTTGTTTGTCTTGTTAGATATAGTGGTAAAGAACTGTTATTCTTATCCCTGTACTTTTGCCTGAGAGCTCCCTTAATTTCAAAAGTATAATAATTTGTAGGAAGGAACGGTCTCATTTTTCAGTTCAAATGGAGTCTTCTGCTTTCCTTAGCAAACCTGTCTTTCAAACCAGGACAGATTTTGGCTGCCCAAAGTGGGGCCCGATGGCATTGAGAGAAAAGGGTGAAAAAGGAATAACAGTTCTTGAGTTACCTCAGTTTTGTGTTAGGTGGCATCATGTTGTCCAGCTTACCGTGGTTTGGGCTCCATGTGGCCACAGCTTTATCTCTCCCATTTGCAATCCCTTACTTGAACATGGGTCCTACAACTCAGGCTGCTGTAACTATTATCCAGTTCATTTTGTGGGCTGATGACGTAAGAAATTAATGGATTTTTAACTTCCTCTGGAAGGAGGGTACATGGATTCAGGGCTATTACACTCTAACTGTATATTTTTGGGGTTACTTTAATAATGGTACATACTATGAGGATATGACACAAGGAAAAATTTTGTCCCAATCCCTTACACAGTTTTTTGGGTCTGCTCCACCAGCTTTGAGGGGTTCAAATCTCTTCTAAGCAGTAATGATATCATACAGTGGCTGACATTGCTAATAGGCCTTGTAAACCTGTTCTATTTAACATTCCAAGATGAGGGGAGATTGACTTGGATGACAACCCTGATACGTCCCCCAAGACGTAAAAATTCTGCCCCAGAGCCTGGCCCTGCCCCTGAGACTAAGGATTCTCCCCCAGAGCCTGACCCTGCCCCAGAGGTTAAGGATGTTGCCCCTGAGCCTGACTCTGCCCCAGAGCCCACCTCAGAGAGGAACCACCCAGAGTAGGTGGGGTTTCTAGTGAAGTAGATGGCCCAGATGCAGAAGGAGTACCTTTCCCCAGCTCTTGAGAAACTCTCCCCCTGCCTTAAAGAGGGAGAACCTGATGGTGCAGCAGTGGAACCCAAAAAATGTTACATCTCGCCAGGTTCCAGCTAAACTGCAAGGGCACTCACAGCCAGCAGTTGCCCCCGTGGAAACTAGGATGTCTAAGGTGAAAACAAAGCACCTGGATAATAAGGATCAGAAAGCAGGGCCCTCACAACCAGCAGGGGAGCCAGAGGTTGAGATCATCACAGAGTCCCTGTTGTACGAGAGTCTCCGTAATCTGCGTAAAGATGTTGTGCGAAGGGGCCGTGAGGCTTTTACAACGTGGTTACTGCGGGTCTGGGACCTTATGGGTACAGGTGTGCAGCTGGATGGTACTAAGGCAAGGAATTTGGGACCCCTGACCCAGGACTCAGGTGTGGATCACGTATTCGTAGGGGAGCCAGGCCCCCTTTCCCTCTGGGAGCGGCTTTTAATGAGTGTAAGAGAGAGGTTTGTCCATAGAGAGAGAATGCAGGAGCACCACCATAGAATGTGCTGGAAGACTGTTGAGGAGGGGATGCAACAGCTGAGAGAAGTGGCAATACTGGAGGTACTCTTTGGGAGGGGTGGACAACATGACAATGACCCCGACAAGGTCAGGTGCACAGGGCAGATGTTGTGGAATCTGGCACACCTGGGGCCATCTAAATACACCACATTCATTGCAGCCATTAATGCTGACACCAACCACGAGACAGTGGGTTCTGTTGCCAATAAGCTCAGAAATTTTGAAAGCATAATGAATGGCCCAATGCAGGCTCAGGTCTCTGCCGTGATTAAGGAACTCAGAGAGGAGTTCAAGGAGGAGATAAGAGGGGTGAGGGAGGAGATGAGGAAGGTCAATGCAGCACCAGTGCGAGTCACAGATCCCAGAGTTAGAGCCCAACGTCCCCCAGCTAGGGATAGAGGGTACACCCCACGAGCTGACCTGTGGTTCTTTCTGCGTGACCATGGGGAAGACATGAGGAGGTGGGATGGGAAACCCACTTCTGCCCTGGCAGCGCGGGTGCGTCAACTCAAGGAGGGAAACACTAACCAAAGGAGCTCCACTAAAGTGAAGGTAGCCTCACATTCCCATAACCAAGATGCAGGGTATTACAAAAGGGAGGATGATTTGTCAGATCCCCTTGAGGGAACCTCCAACATGTATGCCCAGGAAGGAAATAATAACCAGTGCTAGAGAGGCCCTGCCTCTAGCCAGGGAGAGGCACGGGAGAACCGGGTGTTTTGGACGGTGTGGATCCGATGGCCTGGCACATCAGAGCCACAAAAACATAGGGCATTAGTTGATACTGGTTCACAGGTCACCCTAATACCATCAGAACATGTGGGGGAAGAACCTGTTTCTATTGCTGGGGTGACAGGGGGATCACAGGAATTGACTTTGCTGGAGGCTGAGGTGAGCCTGACTGGGAAGGAGTGGCAGAAGCATCCAATTGTGACTGGCCCAGAGGCACCGTGTATTCTAGGCATAGACTTCCTGAGGAATGGCTATTACAAAGACCCAAAGGGACTCAGGTGGGCTTTTGGAATAGCTGCTGTAGAGGCAGAAAACATTAAGCAATTGAACACCTTGCTTGGACTGTCAGAGAGCCCATCTGCATTGGGACTCCTGAAGGAGAAGGAGCAGCAGGTGCCAATTGCCACCTTGACAGTGCACCACCGGCAGTTCAGGACAAATCGAGATGCCGTGATCCCCATCCACAAGATGATCCGTGACCTGGAGGGCCAAGGGGTGGTCAGCAAAACCCACTCACCCTTCACCAGCCCCATCTGTCCTGTGCACAAGTCTGACGGAGAATGGAGATTGACTGTGGACTATCGTGCATTGAATGAAGTGACTCCACCGCTGAGCGCTGCCGTGCCGGACATGCTGGAACTCCAGTACGAGCTGGAGTCCAAGGCAGCAAAGTGGTACGCCACCATTGACATTGCCAATGCATTTTTCTCCATTCCTCTGGCAGCAGAGTGCGGGCCTCAGTTTGCTTTCACCTGGAGTGGCGTGCAGTACACCTGGAACCGACTGCCCCAGGGGTGGAAACACAGCCCCACCATCTGCCATGGACTGATCCAGGCTGCACTGGAAAAGGGTGAAGCTCCAGAACATCTGCAATACATCAGTGACATCATTGTGTGGGGGAACAGGGTAATGGAAGTATTTGAGAAAGGAGAGAAGATCATCCAGATTCTGCTGGGAGACGGTTTGGCCATCAAGAGGAGCAAAGTCAAAGGTCCTGCCCGAGAGATCCAGTTCCTGGGAGTAAAGTGGCAAGACAGGAGGCACCAAATCCCCGCTGAGGTCATCAATAAGATCACCGCGATGTCTCCACCAACCAACAAGAAGGAAACACAAGCTTTCCTAGATGCCATAGGCTTTTGGAGAATGCACATTCCTGAGTACAGACAGATCGTCAGCCCTCTCTACCTAGTCACCAGGAAGAAGAACAAATTCCACTGGGGCCCTGAGCAGCAGCAAGCTTTTGCCCAGATCAAGCTGTAGCCCTCGGCCCAGTCAGGATGGGACCAGAGGTGAAGAATGTGCTTTACTCTGCAGCCGGGAACAAGGGCTTGTCCTGGAGCCTTTGGCAGAAGGTACCTGGTGAGACCCGAGGTCGACCTCTGGGATTCTGGAGCCGAAGTTACAGAGGGTCTGAAGCCAACTACACGCCAACAGAGAAGGAGATCTTGGCTGCTTATGAAGGAGTTCAAGCTGCCTCAGAGGTGATTGGCACAGAAGCACAGCTCCTCCTGGCACCCCGACTACCAGTGCAGGGGTGGATGTTTAAAGGGAAGTTCCCCTCTACCCACCACGCGACCAATGCCACATGGAGCAAGTGGATCGCCCTCATCACACAGCGCGCCTGTATCGGAAACCCAAATCACCCTGGGATTTTGGAAATAATTACAAACTGGCCAGAAGGTGAAAATTTTGGACTTGCCGATGAAGAGGAGCAAGAACAAGTGACCTAGGCTGATGAAGCCCCGCCATACAACCAACTGCCAGCAGATGAAACTCGCTACGCTCTTTTCACTGACGGTTCCTGTCACATCGTGGGGATGAACCGGAAGTGGAAAGCAGCCGTATGGAGCCCCACACGACAGGTTGCACAAGCTACTGAAGGAGAAGGTGGATCAAGTCAACTTGCTGAACTCAAAGCCGTTCAGCTGGCCCTGGACATTGCTGAAAGAGAGAAGTGGCCAATGCTTTACCTTTACACTGATTCATGGATGGTAGCCAATGCTCTGTGGGGTTGGCTGGAAAGATGGAAAAAAGCTATCTGGCAGTGTAGGGGAAAACCAATCTGGGCTGCTGATGAGTGGAAAGACATTGCCAGTCGGGTAGAGAAGCTACCCGTAAAGGTCCATCATGTAGATGCCCATGTCCCCAAGAGTCGGGCTAATGAGGAGCACCGAAACAATGAGGAAGTAGATCAGGCTGCAAGGATAGAGGTGTCACAGATAGACTTAGACTGGCAACACAAGGGAGAATTGTTCCTGGCTCGATGGGCCCATGATGCCTCAGGTCACCAAGGCAGAGATGCTACCTATAAGTGGGCACGAGACCGAGGGGTGGATCTCACCATGGACAGTATTTCCCAGGTTATCCATGACTGTGAGACGTGTGCTGCCATCATGCAAGCCAAGCGAGTGAAGCCCCTCTGGTATGGGGGGCGGTGGTCCAAATATAAGTATGGGGAGGCCTGGCAGATTGACTACATCACACTGCCTCAGACACACCAAGGCAAGCGCTACGTGCTGACCATGGTGGAAGCCACCACTGGATGGTTGGAGACCTACCCTGTGCCTCACGCCACTGCCCGCAACACCATCCTGGGCCTGGAAAAACAAGTCCTTTGGAGACATGGTACCCCTAAGAGAATTGAGTCAGACAATGGGACCCATTTCAAAAATAGCATCAGAAACACCTGGGCCAGAGAACACGGCATCGAGTGGGTGTAACACATTCCTTATCACACACCAGCGGCTGGGAAAGTGGAATGGTGCAATGGATTGCTCAAAACCACCCTGAAGGCACTGGGTAGCGGGACTTTCAAAAACTGGGAGATTAATCTACCAAAGGCCACATGGTTAGTGAACACCCGAGGTTCCCCTAATCGAGCAGGCCCTGCCCAGTCTGAGCCCTTGAGAACACCAGATGGGGACAAGGTTCCAGTGGTGTATATGAGAGGTATGCTAGGAAAAACTGTTTGGGTGAACTCTGCCTCCAGCAAAGACAAGCCAATATGTATTGTGTTTTTCGCTCAAGGACCGGGTTGTACCTGGTAGGTGATACAAAGGGATTCAAAGACCCAATGCATACCGAAGGAGACCTTGTTTTAGGGTGAACTACCTATGATATTGTGCCTGTATCTGTAACTGTATGGATGTGCATAATTTGAAGATTTTAATTTGATGTAGCATGATGGTAGGGGAAAATTCGGGGTGGATAATGTTGGGGGTTGGTTCTCTCCCTTTTCCCTCTGTGGAATTTTCCCCATTGTCATGATAAGATACCTGATGACTAGGACCTGGTGATAAGGGGGAAAGGGAGAGAGGAGGGAATCCCTGCGAGATTCAAACAGCCAGAAGAGGAAATGGAAGGCTCTGGCTTGGCCCATTTCCCCCGCGGAGTTTGGACAAGAAGGACGATCGTCGCCTCTGAGCCACCCGTGCCATTTCAGTGTCGGGAGCCATCCTCGCTGCTGTTGGACCCTGCACTGCTGCCTTTTTGCTGTAACCTGCCACCATCCAGCACTCTGCTGAGCACGGGACCCACACCGTGAGTGGAGGGCTGTCTCCATCTCTCTCTCTTTCCCCTGGACAGCGCTGCCATCACCCCCAGCCCTCCTGCAGCTCTGCAGGACCTGCCCGTCCCCAGCACCGGGAACTGCAGCTCAGGGAAAAGGTGCCTGCAGCCAAAAAACACTGGGACAGAGTTACTGTTCTGTTTGTGGGTAATTTCATAGCTGTTGTTTTCTTGTTTGTCTTGTTAGATATACTAGTAAAGAACTGTTATTCCTATCCCCATATCTTTGCCTGAGAGCTCCCTTAATTTCAAAATCATAATAATCTGTAGGAAAGAAGGATCCCATTTTTTAGTTCAAAGGGAGGCTTCTGCTTTCCTTAGCAAACACCTGTCTTTCAAACTAGGACATTCATATATTTCAGGTATTACTAAACAACCAAAAATTACAGGAATCTTCTAATTCCAAAGGGCTGAAATAGGAAAAGTAGCTTCAATCAAACCTAATCATTATGTAGGAACATTTAATTTCAGAAAGTAATTATTGTACAGAGAAAGAATTATTTTGATCATTACTGCAATGTTCTTCAATGAAGAATGTAGGCATAAATTTTTACTATTTCGTTTATATAAAGTATTTGCCTTTGAGAATTTTTATTATCACTGGAAAAATAACTCACCTCCTGTTGCTTCCCATCTCTTTGGGCCTCAGATAGACACAGAATTTATCTCCTCCTCACAATTTCAGGAGTATCAAGAGTCTTGAACATTTATACCCAAACCCCTGGATTTGAATTTTTTAATAACTTTTTATTCAACTTTGAATGTTTAGGATGAAACTTCTTACACTGTCTTCAGTCCTTGGCTAGAGTGTTTTATTCAATTATACAGCAAAAGGCACACAATTTGTCAGCTCTATCATTCCTTGAAAGAGTTACCTAGAATCGATTTATATTTAAATCTCTTTTCTTTCCATATCCATGAGAAATGCTGCTAAATTTCAGAAGCTGGCAAAACAGTCTATATAATTGAAGTAAAAATTTCCATTTCTTTCTAATTTTTGATGGAGGTTTTATTGCTCCGTATTTGAAACATTTGTATGTAATGAATACTTCAGCTTTTCAGTAGGATGAGGCGTATTATTTCATATCAGGCAAACACAAAAGTGTAAAGCATTTCTGCCTTGTAAGCCCTCATTTACATTCAAAGAGTAATTTTAAGGTAATGGGATTTTGAGAGCAGACTTTAGCCATGGCCTAGCTGTTTGCCAAGGAATGTTCTGTCCCCTAAGCAGGGAGGGCTCCTACCCCTTGGCAGGAATGCTATTGAATCCACTAGAGATGACCACAGGAGTCACAATGAGAACATTCAAGGTGACACTGAAATATAGGAGAGAGGTCAGAAACACAGCCATAAATAGAAATATGTGATGCCTATGGAATTTAGGTGATAGTACTGAGTTAATAAACTACTTGATCAATGCTGAAGGGCTATTTCTGTGGAAGCATCTCTTTTATTGGCAGTTGGTAACTTCTCAGCACCTTTTGCATTCCTTTGTTTCACTTAAAACTAAGATGATTTCTGAAAATGAACATGCAGTTAAACAAATAATGGACAGTGACCAAACATGCTTTTAATCCTCTAACAGTTGGTATGCATTCAGAGCATTGTTGTTTCATCTGCGTTGAATATCCAAAATATTGTGCCTATCAGGAAGACTTGCCTGGGCTGCTGGGTGTGGCTATTCCTTGGGGAGTCTTTGATGGCAGAGCAGCACTGTGCTACAAATTTATCAGATTTGGAGGAATGCCTGAGTATTTCCTTGCTAATTGCAATGTCCCAAGTGGCTGTTAATTGCCTCTGTCACTGTCTGTGGTTGCCTCCAGATAGGATCCAGCCCCTGAGCTCAAACTCCTGCTGGAGCTGGCTGGGGAAAGCTCTGCAAATGGCTGGAACAGCCAGAACTGCACCATGGCAGTCAAGGCAAAGCTTAGAAAATATTTTAAAATCACCTTTCATGTTCAAGTGCCTTTGTCAGCACCTCTAACCTCTGACAAGTTAAAGTTTTAAGGTTGGTTCAGTTCAGCAATAGGTCAGAAATTTGCTTTGCAGAGAAAATGAAGAGGAGCTCCCATCATAAATTCTGTCTTCCACTGAGGGCTCTGGTCCTTAAAATCTGCTTTACTGCTGTTCCCTCTCCTGTACCTCCAAATGACACTTAATGGAAAAGCATCTTACCAATTCACTGAAACAACGATTGAAAATACCTTGAACTAACAAATGTCAAGGAAGTTGCAACTTTATTTTCATTAGTTCTTAAATGCCATGCAGTCTAGAGAGAAGTAACCTAAAAAATATTTGTCTTCCTCAAACATAAACACAAAACACTGACAGGAGGAGTTAAGAGATTGCTGAGGATGAGCTTAATGGGGGAGACATTGAAGCCAACAGACCCTTCAGTAACCACAGATACGCACCTTGGTTTTGGTTTTATGATCATGAAAAAGTTTGGATTGGAAGAGACCTTGAAGTTCATCCAATTCCAACAACATATATCATTGTTCCAAAAAAATATTGTTGTTACTTAATAGAATTGATGTGGAAATCTGCAGTGGTTTGGAAGGAAATTGTCATATCCTGTATATTTTGAAAAAAAAAATAGGCTAAATTGATATTTCTTTCAGGAAACTTTGCCCTTTTTGTAGACAATTTCTAATTCATCCTAGTAAGTATTCCTGCTCCATCCCATGTTTCATCTTAACCACATTAAAATGAAGGATTGGCTTTTCCTCTGTCTATCAATAACAGATCCTTGGATATAAAATAAAAGTGAAAATGTGACTGAGACCCAGTATTTGAATCCCTTTGCAACTGCTAAACCAATATTTGCTTATCCAGCCCAAAACTCATGACTTCAATATTAAAATATACTATTACTATACTTACATTCCATCAGAGCTACAGGAATTTGATAGAGCCATGTTCCCATGCTTTTCCATGAATTTTTTAATCCCAAATTTTATTTGACTCCAGTTTAGATAAAGTGACAGCTAATCAAAAGATATGCCTAGTTCTGGAATGAGTAAATTCTACCTTACTTAAATCCCTGAGATATTTCCATTCCTTAGAATGAAAACAGTATAATATAAATAATTTAAAGAATAATTTTATGCCTTATGTTAAGTTGTAACTGTCTATAGCACTTTGCATGTTTTTCCATTATAAACTTTAAGCTGAATATTACTGACAGGAAGTGATTGCCTCAGCCAGCGTCTCATCAGGCAAATGCAGCATTAGCACTTGCACCCTGAAAGGAGAAAATGCACGCAAACAGTCTGGTTATCCCAGGAAATGACCATATTTCTATTTTATCCTGTACAGAATTATCACAACTCTGTTAACAGAAAACTTTTTTTGTTCTGTCCATGCTTGTCCATTAATTGATATTTTTTATAATATTTAAGGTATTTCTCTTGCTTACTGTAAAAAATATCAATGTGTTGCTAATGCTTAAAAATCAACTTCCCCATTCAGGAGAATAAACTGAAAACTATGGGAGGATAAAAATGTAATTATGGGAAATGTATTGGAATATTTCCCTTTCAGTGAACAAACAACATCAAGTCATAGAATTGCAGAATATTTGGAGATGGAAGGGAACTCGGATATCATTTCATTCCAATTCTATGGCCTGGGAGACCACTTCCACTAGACCAGGCAGTTCAGGGTTCCCTATTTATGCTTTTGCACAAGTGCCAAAAGGACACTTTTTTGATTCTTTTCATGTGCATGTTTTAATCCAGCTTGGAAAAGTGAATATCCTAGCAAAGTGAAGAGATTAGGTCTGAGCATACAGAAGCAGCTAAACTAATATCTTTTGTATGTTTGGAGTAAAGAGCAAGCAACAGTGAAGTTCCACTTGGTAAAAGAAATCAAATCAGCCTTCTCAGGATAACAGTAATTCAAACCAGGCATTTCTTTTAGTAGAAGCTCAATACCTTTAGACTAACTGATCCTAAGGAAAAGCCTTTTCATTAAGGATTATCTGTCTCTTTTGCAGAGACTTTATTGAAGAGTAATGAATTTAATGAAAAGTCCATGTAAGCATGAAGCTAAGAATCCTGGTGCTAAAACAGGGCAGCTGATCCCTTTCCTTGGATCCTACTGCTGACATATGAATCTAATCCTGAGCAGATGAGCTTGTTTTTAATGGAGAACTTTTCTCTCTGAATGGTGAATTCAAAAAGGAAAGTTGGCTTGTGCTTCCAGGCAAGAAGAAAAGTGAAAGTAAAGAAAATTAATGAGTTGCTGTCAATTTTCACAGAACCTGTGGACTCAAAAGACCTTTTACAGAAACTGGGGACAAATCCTTACTTATCAATCACTTCCCTATATCCTGTTTTTCTCAGAAAAAAAAAAAAAAACAACAACAAAGCATTGATTTTTCTGTATTACAGTTGATATTTTCCTTTTGGTTCTGTGCCAAAAACATATGGTGGAATAGCTTTCCTGTTTCTTCCCAACTTATTTACCATGGAAGTCAATTGAGCACCAGTAGAAGGCAATGGTTGACAGCTGGGCCGGTGAAACCTCCCAGCTTTATCCATTCACGATCACTCTCCCACTGCATTCCCCTGGTGCTTGCAAAGATAAACTCTTTCACAGGCTGTGTTATCCTTGGGAAGGGTCATTCAGGGTTCCTGGGAAGGGAGGAGTGGCTCGAGGTGGTTTGCCAGCAGTGACCATGGAAATGAAGCTCTGAAAACAGGAACCTCACACCCCCTGGGCAATGTTCCACACCAGAAGGATGCCTCAAAAACTGGGGCAGCATCCCAAGAAATCAGGTGCAATTGCTGGGCTGTTTCCTTGGGAATTCTGGCAGATGGAAATGGAAAATGACTCTGCAGAGGCAGCAGAGCAGATGTCAATGATTTACTACCATGGCCTGACCATGGTCAATAAAAACCATGGGCATAAACCATAATAACAAGGAATAAAAACCTATTGGTAAACATAAATTCATTCTAATTAAAAAAAATGTGTGTATATATATATATATATATATATATATATATAAATCCTGGCTTGATATCATGTCATAAGAATTACTCCAAAGTCCCCCAAACTAAAAGGGTTCAAAAAACTATATGTAGCTTAATGCAATTTGTGTTTATCTAAATTAAAAGATACTGGAGCTATTGTTTCTGCCCTTTTTCATTTTCTAAATAGTGAAAAATTTCACATGTCAAAAGTCAGGAGAAAGAGAGACATTCAATCCTCAGCTGAACTCTCTCATTTTTCTGGTATCAAGTTATCCCCTTAATTGCCTGAGAAATTCCTCAGAGGCTTAATATTTATATTTAGTCCATGAAATTCTCAAAACCCCAAATGCTTGAGGTAATGCTCTATTGACCCTAATCTTTTATATCTACAGATAGTCTGTATTGATTTCAGTAAGTCCAAATGATCTTTTTCTCCCTACTCCCTCATGTAGAAAGAGAGAATCAGTTATTGCTTCTCTTGGTCAAATTCAGCCTGATTTTCTTTCTCCTTTGAATTAGCAACTGTAGAAACATGTAATATATAGCAGCATTTAAAATTATATTATTGCAATAACAAAGCTTAAGTGGATCCAATCTTCCCAACAGAGTAAAGGCTGAATAAAATAATACAATACTGAAATAGTATTTTTACTCATTTAGTGAGACTAAAACTTCCAGGAATGAGGTGTTAATTTTATAAAAGTGTCCTTCCTTGCAACTTTTGTGTTGTTTTACTCCTGAATGATGAAAACTCTGTAGAATAAAGCAGAGGTAACCTGCACCTTTGGAAACTCTGCAGTGAGGTCAGATAAACACTGGGAGGCAACACATAAAAAATAACTTTCTCAGAGGAACTTCTTAATGCCCTTATTCTTAAATGATTAGTTCAGATTTTTACTGGGCAGGTATTTGGCACTTTCATGTTTCTGTCTAAAAGTTAAGGTTCTGAGAATTTTAATCTTAGCTCAAGCTTGGTGTTCAGCCTGGGCCAAAAATCTTTCAATCAATAAGTAATTTTGAAGGGAATAATCTGAGTTTTCTCAAACATGCACACAAGAAAAAGAGTCGCATAAAAACCCCAACAATTCCTCCTCAGCTGAGGGCCTGTGACTGTTCCCCATTGGATCTGGAGAAGGGCTGATTCTCAATTCTGATAGAAACTTGTAGCATCCAAAATTTCAAAAGCTTTAGCATAATATAAATTGAAGTTATAACTCAGTGGTAAAAATAATGTTATTCATCCAAATACCAATATAATTTGTTTGGTTCTTTTTCAACGTTTGATAGAAACACTTTATTGCTACAGAAATGATGAAGCCTCTTTCTGGGGATTCAAATTTGTTACTGTGGTTTAAAACATAAGTTAAAAACAGACCACAGAAAATCACCAGTGGTATGCAAACATAGAAACAAGTAATGCATTCTATATTTTATATTTCTTTTCTTCCATGATTTGTGGTTCCATCCTTTCCCAATATCAAATATTCTGTTGGAAAAACCTCACAGAATCATTAAAATTGGAAAAGAGCTGCAAGACCGAGTCCCCCCTCTGCCCCATCCCCACCTTGTCCCCAGCCCAGAGCTCTGGGTGCCTCCTCCAGCCCTTCCTGGGACACCTCCAGGGATGAGCACTCCAAACCTCTCTGGGCAGCCCCTGCCAATCCCTGACCACCCTTTCCATGGGGAAATTCCTGCTGGTGTCCACCTTGAGCCTCCCCTGGCCCAGCCTGAGGGTGTTCCTCTTGTCCTGTCACCTGTGGTCTGGGAGAAATGCCCAATCCCAACCACCACAATATATGTTAAAATGGGTTGGTGATTTCCTCTATGATATTAAAATATTTTTAAAATAAGATTGTTTTGCTTGTTCAATCCATTGTGACATTGAGACTCACAATTTTTTCCCTAAGCAGACACCAGTGCCTGGCCTTGGCATTCCTAAAACTTCTTTCCCATACTTTGGTATTAATCCCCTGTATGCTTTCAGCAATCAGTAGTCAATGACAGCATTCTGGCCATGTGGCTGCATTTAGAACAGGCCAGCAGCTGAAGGGTTAAGGGAAGAGGCCCAGGTTAATGTTGCTTCTCTCTCTTGGGCTGCATGAAGCTTTTTTGGAATGTTATTCAAATATTAACCCTGTCCTCAGCTCTTTTTTTTTTAAGCAAAGACTGCAGCACTTGAACCTGTCTGCTTCAAGCTTTGATTAATGTCATTAGCTGCTGTTCTGCTGTTCTCCCTCTTTCCTCATAGCTGCCAGATGGAATGCTGAAGATTATTCTGCATCACTTAATTGGAGTTTATAATTAAAAAAGGTGTGTGTTATGATCCCAACACAGACAAACAAGTTTCTCTAATCAGTAATTCCCCCATGTCCCCTCTCAGAGCCTGCCTGAGCTCATATGCCTCTCATCTTGCTGTATATGTTCTTTTTGCATCATTCCCCAGAACTGCGGAGACAAATTATGGTCATACATGTTTTTCCCTTTCAAAAAAAGTCATCCTACATATGGAAATGCAGCTCTTTCTATGTCCTCCTGTGCATACCTCCCACAAAACGCAGTAAAATAGCAACATGTGCCCAAACCATACATATGGCTCCTGGAAAGTCAGCTCCAGGATTTTGGGAAGTTCAGCCAAAGATAGTTTTGAGAAGTGACTTTCTGCATTATTTTTGGAGGGGAGCCAGACTGAGCAAAGGCAATTATACCTCCATTTCTGCTTGTAGCAGCAAAGTGTGTGTGCACACAGAGGAATGAGCATAAAAGTTTGCACAAGGCTTTTAAAGCAACTGCTTCTACATTTGTCTATGTAAACAGTACCAGTGCAGGCAGAAGTAACATAGGAACACCTCAATATGCATCAATTGTAACCAGTGGGTGGTTCAGGCCTCCCTTCTCTTTCTGAGTTTGCAATGCATGCCACAAAACTCTTCTGAGAATGTTCTAATACATGTAAAGCGTTCAGTAAAAATGGCCCACAATGATGGAAATGTTCTCCTTCAGAAAGAGACAGAAATATGAAAAGTACCATCACTAGTCTTCAGTGTTGCATAGCAAAAAGGCTGCTGGGCTGGAGTCTGGCTTATTGGCATAAATCACTCTGGTGCTGACAGAAATTGTTCGCTGGCAGGGTGCGCAGCCCCTGGATCCCTGGCAGTGCCCAAGGGCAGGTCGGACACTGGGGCTGGGAGCAGCCTGGGACAGTGGGAGGTGTCCCTGCACATGTTACTGGAGTTTCTTCCCAATATCCCAAACATGGCACCATGAGACACTTTTCCTTTTGTTAAGCAGGCACATGATTTATGTGCTGCATTTTTTATCATGTCATATTTCTTATGGAAGCATCTCCCCCCTTCCCCCCTGCAATTTGCCTCATACTAATTCTTCTTTTCTACAGCAAGTTTTATTTATTATTCATGAAAGAGAATTGCTTCAGAAGAAGGAAGAGCTGAAGTGTTCAGTGTCATATGGAGCTGGAGGAGCTATGGGAAGGCTGGACAAGGATCCACAACTCCAGAAGAAACACCAGGTAACCTCTTGCAGGTCAGGAGGAGGCCTGGGCTCTCTTCAAGACTTTAAGGTTGAGAAAACAACTGTATCCATCAATTCATGTTCCTTTCAAAGTGGCAGGAGACTACAATGGAAAATCAAATCCATAGATTTTCCTGAAAAAAGGTCTGGTCCTGGAAAAGCTTTTCTGTGCTGTAGAAATATATAGAAGAATCAGATGAAGTCTGAAGGAAGAAATTCTCAGCAACGCTGTCCCCACAGGATCTCCAGAGCTCAGTGAAGTATTGCCCCAAAATAGATTTATCTGTACATATTTAGGGCTAAAACAGATATTACTGTCATTACAGTGCAGAAAAAGTAATTTGAAACTGCTGAAATGTAACTCAGTAATACAGTTTATAAAGAAAGTTTTTCAGCTTTTGACTGTAATATTTATTGTTGTCCAAGTGTAATGATGTGATTCTCGAGATTGAAGTCTCTGTGTAATTATCTAAATCCATATATTTTAATCCAAGAATGAAAGAAAACCAGTCATTTTGAAGAGCAACCAACAGAGCCCATAATGTTCTGCTGTTGCTGTGCTCAGTATCAGCAGCACACAAAAGTCAACATGCTGGTTGACAAGTGATGCTGCTCATCACCACCCAGGCTATAATAAATTATTTGACAAAACAAGGCCACTTTCATGTTACACTTGTTGGGTTTTTGCAAAAAAAAAAAAAAAAAAAAAGTAAATAAAAGCCCTGCTGGCAACTGGTAAAGGGAAAACCAGAAATAGGGAATGACCACTGATTATTCCCTTGGACAGAATCAGATCTGGCTAGAAGCAGATTCTTCTGAAATTATTGTTATTTCAGCATTTTATATTTTTCTGTGAACAGATATGATTAATAATATGACTCAGTAATAACCAATACTTTGCAAAAAGAGTGTTTATTTGTAATTAGGGTTTTCTTTCTAGTTTAGACCAGAGTTATGACAGAGGTCCTTAATTTTTTATTTATTTCAGTGCTCTTCCTTTTAGCATTCTGTTATTTTTATTTTTTTCTTTTGTAAATGTTTAGGTCTGTAAAATAGTTTTATAAGGAAGAGAGGGTTGAAGAAGAAGGCTTGAAGTGTGTCTTCAGTTTGGGTGTCTATCACCCGAAGCTGAAAAGCAAATGCTGCACTTTATTGGGGATACACCCCCCTATTTTTGTGAGGGACAGGAATAAACTGTAGTGTTGTGGTCGTTCTTTGTGAATGACAGCATTCAAACAACCTAATGAATAGTTTAGTCAAAAATAGTTTCCTAAGCCACAGTCAAGGCATCTTAAGAAAATAAGTGTGTCCCTCCTTGTTCCTCCAGACTTACCTGCTGAATCAATGGGTTGGGGGCACAGGACTCTTCTCTGGAAGTCATGTGGGAAATACTGTCACTGCTTATTAAATTGCAATCTACAATCAGATATTTGATTATAATATCTTAGAATAATTGAAGAAAATCAAGAATTGTTTGGGTTTGAAGGATCTTGAAACCCACCCAGACCCCCCCTGCCATGGGCAGGGAAACCTCCCACTGTCCCAGGCTGCTCCCAGCCCCAGTGTCCAACCTGGCCTTGGGCACTGCCAGGGATCCAGGGGCAGCCACAGCTGCTCTGGGAATTCCACCCTGTGCCAGGGCCTGCCCACCCTGCCAGGGAACAATTCCTTCCCAATATCCCATCCAGCCCTGCCCTCTGGCACTGGGAACCATTCCCTGGGTCCTGTCCCTCCAGCCCTTGTCAAGAGTCTCTCTCCATCTTATAAGTCCTTAACATATCATACACTCTTTGTGTATCTTCAGAATGTATGAGATAAAGTTTTAAAATAAGTGTTGCTTGCTAGCTCATTAAGTTGCTCAGAATGCCAGACAACTGTGGATCAATCATTCCTCATCATACACCAATCTAAATTTCAAATGGCCATATGCAAAAGGTAAAAGCACATATTGAAATTCACACCATTTAGTAGCTATGATTAAACTGAAAATCTCACTAGAAATAAAGGGTTTATTTCACCTAACTCATGGATACTGGATTTCACACACAGAACTTCAATTTAATGACACCTGATGCATTTCACAAAGGGACATGCCGCAGCATTTAAATAACAATTAAATAATTAATAAATTGCTGAATTAGGACTGAAGCTTATATGTGTTACTTATATTTAAATTTCAAGGGACGGGGCTTAAGAGGGTGTGATGTGAACTGTGAGGTATTTCAGGGTGGCACTCTCTTCACCCCCAGAACCTTGCATCATTTGTTTCTAAATTGTTGCCTGTTGTAATCTTATCTTTATTGTGACCCTCAAAATGAAAATAAACAGTGCTTTTTTTTTTTTTTTTTGGTCAGATTTTGAGCCCATTCTTAACAGCTGGAACCCAAAATACCACAACTGTTGCCTTGGCTACAAGTCCAGCTAAGAGGTCTTTTTAAGTGGCCTTTTAAATTCTAGGAAAGGCAGCAGAAAACACTCCTGTGGTATATATGAGAAGCTCTGAGACTTTTCCACAAGCATGATTCAAGATGCTTTTGTTTGCTTGTTTGTTTGTTGTGTTGTTTTGTTTGTTTGTTTGTATCTCTTTGCTCTTCAAAATATTTTTTAGAGCTGATAACCAGCAGGTCTTACCCAGCTGAGCAGAACATCTGGCACCTCATCATGGGCTGCAGGTGATGGAGTACCAGACTGAGACAGATGCGGTCACTTACCTGCATCAGTACTCCTGCTGTACTCAGGGCTCCTTAAGCAGTGAGGGAAACACCATGAAGCCTTTCTGAGAAATTCTGAAAAGTTACATGGAGCTAGAAGAGATTCAAAAATTCTGGTATCTGAGAAATGAAAAAAAGGCATTTAATTTTATTGATTAAATTGCCCTATGTTCAGCACAGCAATATTTCATAGAAGTGCTAGAAATATATTTACTTTACTCATTATATTATGATGTACACAAATCTTTTATTTAAAATCCCTCAGTAAAGCTTCTGCATAACTAAAATTCCTAGTGCTTAAATACTCTTTCTGCATAATTTTACAAAGCCTATGATTGTGTGGTCCTCTTGGCTTTCAGAATTAGGAGAAAACACTACAAGGCAAAACATGAATTTTTAAGACTGTGGTATAATGAGTTTCTTTGAGAAAGCCTTCCATTGTCTAACTTATTTTAAACAGCACTGTTTTTTATGAAATAACAATAAAACTTCTTACACGAGTCAGTGGCAGCTTTTAAAGTATCATAATGAATAACATGTATTTTTTACTGTTTGTGGTTTTAGACTGCTTTGTTGTTCCAGAGAAATAAATAGGCCCAACACATTAACCTAATTGCTCCTTATATGAAAATCATAGTGGAAAAACTCAGTCTCTGTAAATCCTCCCAAAGATTAAATACAAGAACCACATAAATTTGTATTTTGCTACGTAGGGATCAGCTTATTACCACTTATCTATCTAAATTATCAGCTGTCAAGACAATAATTTTGTTACGATCTGAGGTCCTGAATGTATGTGGAATAAAATAAACACACATTTTTTGCCACTTTTGATCACTAGTCCTTCTTACTTCTGGTATTTTTTTTTTCCTTCTATGCTGGGAGGTGCAAAACAGTAGAGATAAGGAATCAGAATGGACGCTCTCCTTACTAGCAATAAAAACTGGCATTTACTTTTAGATAGAACAACTTCAGAAACACCCTGCTTTGTAAGTTTGTTGACCATCCTTCTCTCAAAGTGGCAGTGAGTTGTTGCAAATCTCATAGATTAGGGAAATTCCAGCAAATAAACACCCTCACCAATAATTTTGATCACATAGAGTTCTGGGTTACTTTCCTTGTGGCCCCAAAAGTTATGAGCATTCCCCAAAGGATTAAATTGGGAAGTTGTGCTAATATGGGCAATGAAGAGACTGAGAGCCTATGAGAGCTCTGCTGACCTCTCAACATGGACTTCAATACAGTCTTTTTCTGGGAAGGCAAGAGGAAATATCCTGGTCCAAGCTTTTCTGTTGCAACAGTTCCTTTCCATCTTGGTTGGTCCTCCTTTCGTCCCATTGTTAAAGAGAATTTGGAAGAATATACAGATTTGGGACAAGAGTAGTCAGATACCCCAAAGGAATCTACAAGCAATGTGCATAAATCTGGAGTTTAACACACGTGGGTGTTGGATAATTCTTTCCAGTAGATTGCTGACATTGGCAGGAAAGCATCAGCTCACTGGTGTGAAAGAAGAGGAGAGCAAGACCACTTGTGGCAACAGCCCAGTCAAGCTCTGCCTCCATTGGGTTCGTGCACAAATGCTGAGGTATTTCCCCAGCTAATCCATAGATAAATCCCTGTGATAAAGTGGCCATCCCACAGCAGCTCAGGAGCATTCCTCCACATCCTCCACTTGTATCCAGGGAATAGGAACAGGAGGGCCTGCTGGAAGCAGTCAGGGTAGGGGTCTGGGCACATTTTCACTGAGAGGGCAGAGAGGGCAGAGGACAAAGATAGCATATTGATTAACATTTGGATCATTAGCATATTTAAATAGTTCAGCTTCTTGTTTGAGGCACTGAACTGCCATCCAGCTGATGGATAAAGACACACTGAGAAAGTGTTTTAGGTGAAAAATTAACTGTAAAATTCTATCACCTTGCTATATTAATTTAATCTTTCCCTTTGCTCTTCTGCTCACCAGCCCTCCTAATTTGTATTTCTATTGAATATTGACTTCGTGATAAGTTCAGCCCCCTGTGTTAGCCAAGACTGTAGGAGCAGATGGCAGAAATTTAGGTACACACTATCCAGCTGTTAGCAAAGGTATTTTGGTTTCCTACACATTACAGATCTATTAATTATAGACAGATTAGATAGAACAAGAAGCATAGCAATTTTTCAAGCATGATTACAGTGAAAAATAGTAACAGGTAGCTCCTTCCATGAAGAAAACACTTTAATAATGTCTGTATTTTATCACAGAGACAATTCAAAATCAATGGAAACTTGGTTTGATACCCAGAGATCCTTTGGAAAATTACAGTATCAGGCTTGGTATTGTATAACAGAGTACAGAAATCCCAGTTAGCAAAGCAAACACACTGGCAGTGTCACATGTCAGCAAATAAAATAGCTCAATTAAAAAATTTAGTTCAAGTAATGTAGATCCCAGTTTTATTGAATTCAGTAAGTTTTCAGTATAGTTCTCCAGAATGGAAACCATTTTTTTTCATTTTGAGAAAGAGCTTATGTGTAAAAAAACTCAGAGCAAAGCACTCATACTAAGAAATTTTTCTTTAGGTTGATATGAAATAGTTTCATTTAATATAAAATATCCTTACTGCATATAAATAATAACCTGAAATCAAGGAAATAAACCCAGACAGTGGAAGTTACCTCCATTCCTTTGGAAATCATATAAAGGAAGTACTTGAAGAAGTACTGAATTAACTGGGGAAGGGGGGGGAGGGGGGATGACATTTCCTGCCATGCCTCTGGAATGAGGGGGATCTCCAAAAATCCCCTCACCTCAGCAACAGCTCAGGTCAGCAGAGAGCAAACTCCAGAGCTCTTAGGGAGGTATCACTCCTCCTTTGAGTCACTCCCTCTTCAGATATGGATCTCTGCTAAATGGCTGAAAATGCATTTAGTTCTTATTTCATCCAGTGGGTTGAAACATTTAAGTGGATTAGAGAGTGACTTCCTTAACCTGGCTGTGGCATCAGGTTCCAATGGCCTTCTGGCTGTCTTACTGAAAGACTAAAAAACACATTTCAGATGGAGTCATGCCTGTGGCTATAGAAAACAGTCTGGAGGGTTAAGATTTAGCTGGGAAAACAAAGCCAGCTAATCAAAAAGTGCTGAAGCAGCCTAAGTACAAAAAGGGCTTCTCATACCATACAAATTGTGCTGTTCCATTGATTATGTCACAAAAGTTTTAACTATGCATCCCTTGGACTCATCCCACAGAAATTCATCCTAACTAACTCCTGGTGTGGTGACTCTCAGCAGAACACAGGTAACCCAAGCCTGCAGATCAAGCCCAGAACAAGGGGTTTATAAACAGTTTGTTTTGCTGACAAAATACAGGAAAGTATATCCTAAGACAAAACTCTGAAGAACAATGGTGATGTGAATTACTCTTAGTAGAAATATGCTGAAATTATCCATTAAAAAAAAAAAAAAAGAGATTGACAATAAAAATGAGACTTGGTCCAGATTTAAATTCTCAATAGTTTAACTTTCTGAGCAGAGTTGGAATTGTTCTTTCTGGCTTAAGAGACCATGGAGGGCAGCAAGTTACTCTACCTAGTGCACCTGGGTCAGAATTCAGGATCCCCCAGGATCTGTCCATGCTGGGGCTGAGCAGCTGAAGCAGCCCTGGGAGATGCCCTGGGGAGCTGTGGGGCAGAGCTGGAACCCCAAACCCCCCTGCCCTGGGCTGAGCCAGCGTGGGCAGCAGGGCAGGGGGGATTCTGCCCCTCTGCCCCTCAGGTGAGACCTCACCTGCAGAGCTGCCCCAGCCCTGGGCCAGCACAGCAAGGAGCTGGAGCTGCTGGAGAGAGCCCAGAGGAGGCAGCAGGATGAGCAGAGGATGGAGCAGCTGTGCTGGGAGGAAAGGCTGGCAGAGCTGGAATTGTTCACCTGCACAGGAGAAGCTTTGGGCTGAGCTCAGGGTGGCCTTGCAAGGCCTGAAGGAGCTGCAGGAAAGATGGACAGAGACAATTGGCAAGGGCTGGAGGGACAGGACCCAGGGAATGGCTCCCAGTGCCAGAGGGCAGGAATGGATGGGATATTGGGAAGGAATTGTTCCCTGGCAGGGTGGGCAGGCCCTGGCACAGGGTGGAATTCCCAGAGCAGCTGTGGCTGCCCCTGTGTGCTGGTTATGCCTTGGAGGTACCTAGGGCAGGGCACACTAGGAAGTTTTCCTTCATGAGAATTTCCTCTGTGAATCGATGGGACCAATTGGAGGTTGGTTTAAGTTGTTGACAGCCTGACAAACCAATTGGAAAAGTCAGTTCACTCCATGAATCACATTTGAAGCAAGTAAACGCGGGGAAAGCTCTCCTGCATTTCCAGCCTTTCACAAGGTGACACCGACCTGGCCCGGGGCAGACAGGGGTGGGCTCGGGAGGCTGCCGGGCCCCGTTTCCAACCAGGAGCTCCGATAACCAAAAAGAAGCAAAGGCCGTTGTTATAATCCTCGCCCTCCCCCGGTGTGTCCGTGGCTCGGGGGTCCCTGCCCTGCCCTGCCCCGGCTCGGAGCAGTCCTGGGGTGGCCGAGCCCGCCCGGCCGCCCTCACGGGCTGGGGGGAGGCAGCCGGGCCCGGTTCGGGAGAGCCCCCAGGGCTTTGTGTGCTGGGCAGGGCACAGGGAGAACCCCCGGGCTGCGGCTGGAGCTGGGGGCGATTGGCACCGGAGGGAACCATGGAGACACAGCCTTGGCACCGGTTTCTCCTCTGACTGCACTTTGCAATTTTCATCCGGCCTGCCCCAGCATGGCCTGGGTGGTCTGAGATCCTGACACAGTTCCAGCATGGCCTGGCCCAACTCCTGCAACGTCTGTGTGAGATTTTAACTTTTTCAATGCTCAGGTAAGAATTACAGACCTTCCATCCTTTCTTGGGCAAGAAGAAAAAGAACAGAAAGGATACACCAAAGTCAATGAAGCAAAAGCTAAGTTTCTAGATGGAAAGAGAATGAGGAGACGCCATGAAGGTTGGCTGGAATATCTTTTTTGTAAGCTGTAGGCGTGGACTGTACTACATTAAACATTCCTTTAAACCATGGAAAAAAGACATGAGGGGGTGGGGTGAGGTGTGAAGTTTATGGAAGATCCTTTGCCCCAAGGGGAAAAAGAGGTTCTCTGTTCTTGGGAATAAAGTATGAACAGAAGGAAGAGAGCTGAAGAGAACTTTTGCCTTTGAGCAGCTCATCCTCAAAAGTAATAATACCCCATGAGTTTGACACAGTCCACAAGCACAGCTCTGGGAAGGCTGTGAAGGTGGGAGGAGTTTCATGATGGCAGACCCAGCTGTTATTCATGAAAAAGTGGAGTCAGGAGAAAACTGTTTTTTTTCCTCTCTTGAAAAAGAGTCCTATAGCTGAACAAGAAGAAACTCCTCTCCCTAAAGTGAACTAAAAATGATTATTTAAGTAAGGAATTGACTGAAGTGTCTGTGTATGTTGTTAAGAAGGTGTGAAAAGGGGGAGGAGGGATTAGTCTGAAGATCTATTCTGAATTTATTATTATTTTCTTTGTGTTGTTAATAAAGTTTTTCTTTATCCCCTTTTGAGTTTTAGGGCCTGCTTTGCTTTTGCTCCTAATTCTATTTCACAACAGAAGGTGGATATATTAAAATTGGCAAACCCAAACTATGATATTTTTGGTGCGTTAGCCAGGAAATTCAAACTAAACCAAGACACCCTGGATCCCTGGAGATGCTCAAGGCCAGGTTGGACACTGGGGCTTGGAGCAGCCTGGGATAGTGGAAGGTGTCCCTGCCATGGCAGAGGTGGGATGAGATGAGCTTTAAGGTCCCTTTCCCCGAAACCTATGAATTCATTGAGTAAGATTTTGCACTCCCATTTTCCTATCAATAAAATGTCAGGGCTGGATTTAAATTTTTAAATTCACCTGCCTGTGATCCCAACTGGATGTCCTCTAATTCCTGCATCACACCTGCCAGATCCTTGCTGAAATTTTGGATGTCACAGGATCTCAGCATGGCACTAAACACTAATTACTCAGCTGCTAATTCCTAAGTCTTTTGGTTTTCTGTCATTGAGATTCTCAATTTACTAAAGTTAATATATGCAATATAAAAGTTCAAACAGCACTGAACATCTTGGACAACAATTATGGAAAGAAAAAGGAATACCAAACATAAGGAGACTCAAAAGAACTTCTACAATGACTATTTCCAAAATCTAAAGCTCCACTTATATAACTTTTAAACATTAACTGAAGAAATAAAAGAATAAAAAGTGGAATTGTATGTGGGTAATTTCTGAATAGAAACACAGTTAATTCCAGCAGTATAGTCCATGGAAATGGTCCAAAAAATCTCAGCTGAATTATCAGATAAGATATTACTTGTCTGAGCACTTTATATATTTGCAACCTGTTTTTCATGACCAGTGACAGAAAGTATGAATTAGTTTCATTCCTTTCTTGTCAAACTATTTGCTTAGATTTTAAAGGAAGGAAATAACCACTGTCAGTCATATGAATTGAGTATATCAATATGTACAGCCAAATATGATCACATCAAAAGAGGTTGCTTGCCTACCAATTTTGAGAAAGTCATGATTTGAATATCCTCTGACTGATATCCCAACAATACATCTCATACTTTGGATCACATAATTTCCCTTGTGAGACTCACAAATGGAGGGGGATAAAAGGCTCAGAAAGTTTGCTTTCACATTTTCTGTTTAAAAAAATATTAACATTTAAAATTTATTTGTCCACACTCCTACTTCCAATTCCATATCAAAATCTGTTCCAAGTGTTTCCTATTTACAAGCTTTTTTGAAGTTAATAGAAGTGCAAGAGTTCTTCTGTGTACATTTTATGTTTTTTTAAATATTTTTATTTTAACGGCAGACCTTCACTCAGTGTAATTTCTCACAAACAGAGGTCTAAAGTAAATTGGCTCATGAGGATCAATTCCTTCTGTCATCTGTTGTGCAACAGCATCAGGGATAAGTTCCTTCCAAAACAATTTTAACACCCTATTCTTCTTTAGTAGGACTTTGGTTCACATATAATTAATAATATTTCTAAGGTAAAGAGAAGGTTCTGAAAAGCTTGAGCTGGTGCCAGTGACTTCCTTTGCCTGGGTGAAATGTCCAACAGTTTGTTAGCAGCATCTGTCCCAATAAACCTGAGTATATTTCTATTTAACAGCCCCTAACTTTTCAGCATTTTTCAATAATTTGTGTCAAATTTCTTAACACAAGCATAAGTCAACCTGGAAAAATAATAATTAAAATAAAAAAAAAAAAAGGAAAATGGGTCAAAAAAAAAATCCCTCAACTTAAGGAATGTAGATTATTTGCAATTTTTGTTAAACCAAGAATTGGCACAAAGTCTTCCTCATAAGGAAGGAATATGAAGCATCATCTCCAAGGCTCCTAACCTGGGGTAGCTTTTCCCTGTACACACCATTAAACAAAATATCCCATCTTGGCTGTGCTGAGTTCACACACCCTGGGAGTGGGGAGTGAGAGAGAGAGTAGGGGAGAGAGAGAAAGCCTTTGATGGTGTTTTAAAAGAAACAGAAAACGAGATAGTTTTGTGTCTGGCTTTTTGCCCTGTTTTTTGTTTCTATTCCCAGCCAGCAGCAGCCTTGTCCCAGGACAGGCAGTCCCTGAGACCCTCGGTGTTCCTCCAGCTGGAGTGAGACACAGACACTTCCCTCTTTTTCAGAAGCCTGCAGGTCTGGCTCAGCTCCAGAGCAGGATTCCAGTCGGCACAAATCCATCTACTCTTCTGGGAGCAGAAGCCACTGTGTAAAATAACTGACAGAGCTCACACCATTGCTGCCACTCCTGGGAGGCATTGCTTGGTGTCTGCCTGAGATAATATTTGGAACCTGATACACCCAGACAAGAAGCTTCCCTTGCACACTGCCTCAAATGCTTCCCATAAAGTAACCTCAGATAAAACAGAAACGGTCAGCATTGAGCTTACATGGCTACATAGAGAAAGTCATGGCGCACTAATTAGCTGTCTAATTAGACACTACTGACTCTCATACCCTTTCTGAAACTCTGACATCAAATATACAGTAGAAACTTCTGAGTATGGCAGAAATGGAATCACCTCTCTCATTTTCGAAGCATTAACTACTGGTGATAGGGGGTTGTACTGTGCTGAAAGAGGTATGTGCAAGCAAAGGCTGAAGTGGAAGTAATCACTCCATTAAATATTTCACACACAGTGTATTTCCCTTAGATTAAACACATGAGGTCCCTTTGAACCCAAGCTGAACAAAAAGAAGCAAAATGTCAAGCTATTATGTTAACATTTTCCAACCTCAGGTCTTTATCAGCTCTCTGAGACAAAGACCAAATCGAGCTTTCATGTCTGAACATGGCAGGTAGGATGCAGATGGTGCAGCACTACTGCCAGACATTTGGATCATTCCTCACCAAGCAGAGAGAAAAATGTCAGCTGAGATGTTCATACAGAACTTGACATTTGGGTAAGCGAATATAACCTTCAAATCTGGCTTTCCTTTTACATGCAGCAGAAAAATAGAAAAGTAACGGAGACAGGCAAAGCAGAGTTTGAAATAATCATAGCACAACATCTTATTAGTCCAGATCCTGCCTACAGGGTCTAATCTGAGGCCTTGTTCCAGCAGCTGTGTGTCACCTCAGAAATGAACTGTAAAAAAAATTCTAATAGAGAGCAGCACTGCATCTTTTTCAACTCCAGCCTAGCAAGGTCATGATTTCTAAAATGGTTCTGCCAGGGAGTGCTGTGCCTGCAGCTACAGCCTACAAATGTAGAACATGCAGAACATGGAGAACTCACTCTCTGCCTCAATATTTGTCAGAGGAACCTTAGCACACCCCAAAGAGGAAGCGCCTCTCTCCCTGCTAGTCTGTGATGCATCTGAGTCTGCAATTAAAGCTGGAAGTTGGTAAGATGAGCATCATCCTCTATAATTCACTCTCAAGATGATATTATTGAGTTCAGAATGAGTGGTGTAAATAACGCTGAAGGGTGGCAAACATCCCCCCTTGCAATTCTCCAAATGCCAAGAGTCAGCCTGTGTTTCCCCTTAAGCTTTGCTACCCCAAACAACTCAGCAGAGGTTAAAAATGAAGAGAAAAATAAAAAAAACCCAGCAAAAACAAAAAGAAACAACACACACAAAAAAACCAAAGAAACAACAAACAAAAAAAACCAAAAAACCAAAAACAAACAAAAAAAAAAAAACGAAAAAAGAACAGAACAGAAGGGATAAAACAAAAAGGAGGGAGTGCTCCTCAAGTGCTGTGTGAAGTTGTGTCCACTCAGCTTAGGAAGGACATTGAGACACTTGAGCGCATCCAGAGGAGGCAACGAGGCTGGTGATGGGCTTGGAACAAAAACCCTGTGAGGAATGACTGAGGGAGCTGGGGTTGTTCAGCCTGGAGTAAAGGAGACTCAGAGTGACCTTATCATTCTCTACAGCTCCCTGAAAGGTGTTTGTAGCCAGGGTTATCTCCTTCCCTGGGCAGCACTGACAGTACCACAGGACACAGTCTCAAGCTGTGCCAAGTGAAATACAGGTTGGATATTAGGAAGAAGTTTTTTACGGAAATAATAATGAAGTATTGGAATGCTTTGTCTGGGAGGGCAGTGGAGTCACCATCCCTGAATGTGTTTAAATAAAGAATGGATGTGGCACTCGGTACCATGGTCTTGTTGAGGTGTTAGGGCATGGGTTGGAATTGATGATCTTGGAGGTCTCTTCCAACCTGGGCATTCCGTGAATTCTGTGTGTGCTGCTGTCAACACTGGCTCTGGCTTTGGAAGAGTGCTCTGAATAAACCTCACACAACACAGAGGCAGATTCTTCATATTTGGTTTGGTTCTGTTGCAACTAATTTTTTTTATAAACAATTTGTATCATATCATTAACAGTGCTTAAAACTACGAGTTTAAAAAAAAGATGCTTGGAGCTAAATTTCAGCTAGTTTGTCCACAAAAAGCCCCTTTTGACAATTTATTCGAAGATTTTCCATTGACACAATTATTCTAGGATATGCATTTTAGTTACTCCATTTAAAAAAAAATCATGAGGATTTTACAGACATTTTTTTCCCTGATATAATTTTGAAAAAGTTCTATGATCATGGAATCTTAGAATGGTTTGGGTTGGAAGGGACCTCAAAGCCCATCCAGTGCCACCCCCAGCCATGGGCAGGGAGACCTTCCACTGTCCCAGGCTGCTCTAAACCCTGTCCAACCTTAGTCGCAGAGATAACACCATGGACATAAACCAATATGACCCCGTTTTATTAACCCAAACAAGTTTTAAGAGACAGTATTGAAGTCAAATCAGGGAAAATTACCAATCAAGGCTCGCTCCTTGAGAATAGGGCTGAGAACAGCCCATGTTGATACTGAGCTCCACAGCCAGCAAGAGGAATCCCCCAGGGGTTGAATTTTTAAGGTGCTGGCCACCAAGAAGGTTTGCACAATCTTGCTCACTTTTGAAATGTCTGTTTTCTAAATGAGAAACAAGCTTTTGAAATTCATATCCTAAGTCTTCCATAGAGGCAAGCAATTTCAAAAATATGTGGTTTTCCAAAGCTTTTCGCCATAGCAGCACTGTAACTTCTGTTAAACACTCACTCTCTGGAAAATATGGTGTTGCTTTAGTATAATTCTCAAATTAAAAAAAAAAACAAAAAACAAAAAACAAAAAACAAAAAACAAAAAAAAAAAACCAAAAAAAAAAAAAAAAACAACAAAGCAAACAAACAAAAACCAAACAAAAAACCCAGGAATTTTGCTGTTGATAGTAAATTTTGCTAAAGAAGCTCAAACACCATCATGTAAATCTCCTTACCATGGAATCAAAATAACTTCTCCTGAAAAAGGATCCACACTCAAAACACTAAATCAAGCAACCGTCTCTTCTCACATCTTCTCACACATGGAAAGTCTGGTCTCAGTTCAGCAATTACATAAATGTACAGAATTAACAGTAAATAAACAAAATTTCTCTCCTACAGACACTGAAATTGTCATGAAGCTGTATCTCTCCAGAGTTTCTAATATCAGGGCAAAGGAAGGATATGAAAAACTCATCAGAAACAAATCTTCTCTTTAGCAAACCAGGAAAACACTGGACCTGTCAAAGCAAACATGAATAAAGCAACAAACCATGGGTTTGTGTTATGAATTGTGCACATGTTGAGGGTTAGTTCTCTCCCTTTTTCCCTCTGTGGAATTTTCCCCATTGTCATGCTAAGATACCTGTTGACTGGGCCCTGGTGACAAGGGGGAGGGGACGGGAGGGAAGAAGCAAGCCCCGCGAGATTCAAACAGCCAGAAGAGGAAGCGGAAGGCTGTGCCTCGGCCCATTTCCCCCGCGGAGTTCGGACAAGAAGGACGATCGCCGTCTGTGTCCCATCCCAGCGTCGGGAAACCACCATCGGACCCTGCCCGGCTCTCTTCTCGCTGTGAACTACCACCATCCAGCACTCTGCTGAGCATCGGGACCGACGCCGTGAGCGGAGGGCTCTCTCTCCATCTCTCTCTCCCCCTGGGACAGCGCTGCCATCACCCCCAGCCCTCCTGCAGCTCTGCGGGACCTGCCCGCCCCCAGCACCGGGAACTGCAGCGCAGGGAAAAGGTGCCTGCAGCCAAAAAAGACTGGGACTGAGTTACTGTTCTGTTTGTGGGTAATTTCATAGCTGTTGTTCTTGTTTGTCTTGTTAGATATACTAGTAAAGAACTGTTATTCCTACCCCCATATCTTTGCCTGAGAGCTCTCTTAATTCCAAAATTATAATAATCGGAAGAATCACGGGGTTTTTTTCAGTCCAAAGGGAAGCTTCTGCTTTCCTTAGCAAACACCTGTCTTTCAAACCAGGACAGCACATGTCCAAGGTTAAAGAGATTCAGATTCTCAGTGATTTAAAATCTAAATAGCTCCAAATATTTTAAGTAATTTACCTCATCTGAATAAAGACTGGCTTAGTAATGAACAAGGCTATTCATAAGCAGCAACGTTAAGCTCCTTGCTCAACAGGATCTGCACTTACACTCAATTTGTGGGTTTGTAGGCCTGATAAAAAGATGTGGCTGCTATAACCTCACTGAGGTTACAACACAGCAGAACATTTGCATCCCAAGCTTCTGTCAGCAAGCCAGATGTCTTTGATTACATAACCACCTGATCAGCATCTTTGAGCAGATTTTTTAGTCTGCAGCACCTCCTTGAAATTGAATGGAAATTGCTCACTGCATGGTGTTCTGGCACTACTTCCTTCTGACCTGTCATATTTCCAGCTCCTTGTATAATTCAGTTAATTTTCTCCAAAAAGAAAAAAAACAAAACACAACAACAACAACAAAAAAGACCAAAACAAAATCAAAAAGAACTTTTAATTTCAGTAATATCTAAATGAAACAGAGAGAATGACAAGTGCAAGACTTCCTCTTTTCATTTGGTGCAGTTTCTCTTAGTGGAAATAAGCTTTAAACAAAATTTGCATTTCTTTTCCTCTTTCCAAATTTTTCGTCCCCTATCTCTTAAGTAATAATGTGTTGTGTCCCTGCAATAGTATAGCGTAAAATCATGTATTAAAGCAAAAAGAAAAAAAAAAGAAAAAAGCGTTTTCAGTGCATATCACTAAAAGAAATAAACAGCTACTATTTAGTGCAGCTGTTGAATTAATTTTCTGGGGAAATGCTGGGAATGTTAGGAGGTGAGTGGGTAATAAATGATCTATGCATCATCATAGAATCACTTTGGTTGGAAAAGGCCTGGAAGGTAATAAAGTGCCACTCATAACCCATCACAGCCACCACTGACCCATGTCACACTTATTTAAATAATAGGAATAAAATCAAATTAACATACATCTGCCATCCAGTGCCAAGCAAAAGAGGTGTCAGTGATTGGGGGGTTTGACTAGAAAACCTTTGAAGGTCCCTTCCAACCCAAACCATTCCATGAGTTTACTACACCTGAGCCCTGGGTACTCTGAGTGAGGTCAGGGCAAAGCATCGTGAAATCCAAAGTACTTCCAGCAGTGAGATATTAACTCTTAGAGAAAATGGCATTAAAACCACAATATTTTGTGGGTTTTAATGAACATTCTCTCCAGATTAATCAAAAACCCGTGTGAGAAGTTCTAAGTAAAGCCTATCTGAAGACTCAAACCACAAGAGACAGTATTCCATAAAATTAAACCCATGCAAAGAGTTTGAGATGAGGTGTGGAGTCATTTGGAATGTTGTCATTTTCTCCTCTATGTGCCAGAGAACACACACCAAAGAGGTTCAGATGTGCTTCAAATAAGGTCTAATTACTTCTAGGCTACAATAAAAGTATTAAAATATATTCAAGAATTGTTAAGTAAGGAACATTCAAGCAGATATCAGTTTTAGCTACAAATAATGAATTCCAGCTGAAAAAAGCATAAAAGCAAAAATTCCCTCTCTTAAATGATATAATACTATTATAAACTTTATAAAATACTGTGTTTATAACAAATTAAACTTGTTCTGGAAGACGTATGGAATTCTCTAGTCACTAGAGGTCACTATTACTTTTGAATCGTTCAAGTCTGCTGACTTCTCAACCTTCTTCAGAACATTCTCAATTTGAGAACTTGCCTCCACGAAATATATTCCTGTTAAATAAGGGTACTTAGAATAGGTAGGTCGGTGTCTTTCTGAGAAAAATAAGTCCAGAAGTACAGGTCAAAAGTTCTGGTTAGGAGAGTGTTTTAAATTTTGAATTTATTATGGTCCTTCCAGCCACAGGTTCATTCTGGTGACTCCAGCAATAAAGAATATTGAGATGAGGTGCCCCCAGGAATATCCAAGATTATCTTGGCACTCATTCAAGTCATAACACACCAGAAAATAGAAAGAAAATCAAGTAGAATGGCTGGACCATGAGATATTCAGGCATTGACTCATCAGTAGTCCTTAAGACAAGAGAACAGGAAGCGATGTTTGATATTTGAGGGGGAAAATTAAAAAGAGAAACAAAACTGGTGAAAAACAAAGGCTTTTTGGATGCTTTCTGGACCTTGTCTAATATCTATTGCTACTCTGACCTACATTAAAGTAATTTGTGTGAGGGATTTGCTACAGAGCTGTCACTGCTGCTGCCCCCACTCCACATTTCTGGCACTGAAGTCACCTCCTCATTGTTTCCATTTTCAGCAGGAGGTTGGTGAGGGTGCAGACTAAGAAAAAAAAACAACCTTTCAATTTTTTTTCCTTTTCTAAATGCAAACACAAGACATTAATGAGACTAATCAAAATGTCAGGGACATGGAGTGTCTCTCCAGTCCTTGATGAACCCAGAAGGAGGCAGAGCTGCTCAAAAGGCTGGAAGGGAGGTCCTGTGAGGAGCTCAGGAGTCTGAGCTTGTTAAACTTAGGAAAAAGGAGCATGAAGGTGACCTCACTGCTCTCCACAGAGGAAGGAACACAGTATCTACTGATGGGACATGGGAATAGCTCAAAGCTCTTCCAGATGAGGTTTTAGTGCACCTTAGGAAGCATTTCTTTCCAAAGAGGATGACCAAGCACTAGAAAGGCTTCTTAGAGGGGCAATTGAGGCCCCAGCTCTGTCAGGGCTTAGGAGCCATTTGGACAATGCCCTTGAGAAAAAGCTTTAGCTTGGTCAGCCCTGAACTGCTCAGGCACTTGGATTAAGTGATGGTTGTGTTCCCCCAGCATGGGAATAGTCTATTCTATTCTACTGAAAGTCAAAGGTGGAGGTGTAAAGATAAAGGAAAATCCATATATTTTGACTGATGTCAAAATAAAAGTCCAATTTTTGCTGTACAAAGAGCATTGAGATGCCATATGGGCTTAGGATTCAGAGTTCACAAAACAGAAACAAAATTCTGGATGTGATTTTGAGCATGGAGCAAATTCCCTGCCTGGGGAGGGCAGATCTTCAGTAGTTAAAATATAAACAAGGTCAGAGCTGCAGGTTCCCCTGCCAGCTGCATTGTTTGGCACCAAAGACATCATATGAACAGGTTTTGGGTGCTGCAGAGGGAGCAGTAGGTGCTCCCCAAAACTGTGACATCCCCTTAGATAATTTAGATTCTCCACCCTTCAAGGCCCTCCTGGTTGGGTGGCTTCCTGGGATAATTTTTGATACTGCTTATATAAGATTTTGCCTCATTTATATAACATAAAAGATTTCTAGGAATCAGAATATGTATATTTACCTTCTCTATATTTTCTGCTCTTATAATGATTAGTCCTCCATCTATTGGCAATATTTGTCACATTTCCCTTCTCCTTGCAGCACGAGCTTCACTTTTCATTTGATCACCTGGAGAAGCAAACAACCTCCCCACCAAAAAAAAGGAACAAAAATGTCACAACCAACATTGTGGGAGTCTGGGATTCTTCCACACCTTTCCTGAGGCAACATCAGAGAATTGTAAATCCTCCATGAATTACAACAATTCCAAGCTGAGTCAGCAGGTGACCTAATGCCACTGTACAAGATGAACCCAGAAATCTCAACATCCCCCCTCCACTTCCACACGGCCCAACCCCACCTCCCAAAGCTTATTGTGTTTCTTGTATGTTTTTCCCCATTTAATCCTGGAATAAGAATATAGGACTACTAAAATGCCAGTTCATGTGGCTGGGAAATAAAACCCTGCCCAGTTGTTGTGTCTGTCATCAATACAGGGTGAGCTCAATGAGCAAGAAGCCCCTTTAAGGGAGACCAAAGGAAAACATTTGGCCAGATGGGCTCAGTTTGCACAACTGCTTCATGTGCCTTTGCTCTCAGAAAACACATGCTTAAAAATCAGAAATCTAAGAATTAATTCCCCTTTCACAATAGTGGTAAATGAGTCTCTCCTTACAAAGACAGAGAAGAGACAGCCTGAATAAGCTGTTAAAACCTATGAATGGATGTCTCAGCCATTCATAAGTTCTTTGTGCAGTAAACCCAGCAAAGAAGGGAATTTAGAGGAGGGATGTGTTTACTGATGAAGAACAGGGAGACAAAACATGCAGCATAACTAAAAAATATTCTGCCACAAAACCATCCTGATTGTAGAAAATGTAATCCCATAATCACAGATTTTCAATCCTCGTGGCTGGCATAAAGACCTTACATTTCTGTTGAAGAACAGAGTCTGTAGCAGAGCGTTCTTTGTATACAACAGTTTCAGCAAATAGAATTGTATATGTATTCAACAAATGTTAATGCCATTCTTAGAAGAATTAAAGCCAGACAGTGTGGGGAACACAAAGGTCAATCAGAGTCACGTTAAAAATATTCTGTTCCATCTTTTAACCATTCATCAGCCAAGCGAGATCATGGTACTTTGGAATGAAAAGGGCATTGGGGACATATGGGGGGCAGTCATTTCTTCTTGCCATAGAAAGATCTGGCAGTCAGTAAAAAACGCCTGTTTAATGGTTTTATTTGCAGGAAAATGCAAGTGAGAGAACAGCTGTGCTAAACCACTGTTTGTCCTTGTTATTAAACAAAGCATAATCAGTAAATGTGATGGATGCAGAGAGAAAATAACCCAAGTTAGGTCTGGTTCAAGCCTTCACTCATTTCCAAGTCATTTTCTTGCTTCAGATCTGCTCATTTGAGGCTTCTGCTCCTAATAGAATTGTAATTTCTTTCACAATACATTGATTTTTTTTTCACTTCAACAAATTCAAGGGCTGACACTACTTTAGCACTGATTTTACCCTGTAGTCTAATCTCAGGCTCCTAGTTAACCCTTGTTCCATAAGAGAGAAGAAGAAGTCCATCCATCATGTTTTATCTATTTTTACTGTTCTCGAGTTTGAGTAAGGTTACCTGGCTTCAATATTTTTTTTAATTATAGTGTTGAAATTACAGTGGCAGTGGTTGCACAAACAGACACATCAAGATCAATAGTCAATTTGATCTGGAGAAGCTTTCTTCTTTTGTACTATGTCAGATAAAAGAGAATATCCATGGTTACTGCTATTAATATTTATACCACTCTCCAAGAGGAAAGAAAAATGCTAGACAACAGAGCTGGACATTGACTGTTGTACAGGTTATTGTGCGGCATTAAAGAGAGGTGCCTGAAAATGGGACTGAGAATCATTTTCCATGTTGCCTATAGCCCAGGGATCTGAGAAGGGACAACAGAGTAAAGCTGATTAATCCAAATGCAGAATATCCAATACTTGATGTTCAAATGGCTTCTTTCAGTGCTCTCCTTCTGAAGGACAGGGAGATCCAGGAGGAGCTCTTCAAGGGCACAAGGATTTGAGGGTACTGAGGGGAAATGCTGAAACCTCCCAAACTATAGGTTTCCTCCCTCCCATGCTCTGAGATTTGCTTCATGTCAGTGAGGAAATGTGCCCTGTGAATTTGGGCTGAAGTGCAGGATGAGCCCGCCACTCACAGGGACACAGCTTGGGGACCCTAAATGTCCACATGGGATGGGGAGAGAAGTGAAAGTCTGGATAATCCCATCAGCTCCATGTGCTTGGGCTCTGGCTCTGGGCAAGCTCTTCCACTGAGGGCAGAGGGTCCATCCCCTCAAAACTTTAGGGGTTGTTTCAGTGAAGTCCTGCCCTGAGTTTTCCTCCTCTCCAGTGGGCTGGGATGGTGACACTGGGCACACACCAGCACGGACTGGTCCCACACCACACAAAGGTGTGCACTGAGCTGCTTGGATTAGAGTTGCCAATGCTTAGGGCACCCAGAAGGAGGATTTTATATGTATTTGCCTTTTTCAGGTCACAGAGACTCATTAAGGTTGGAAAAGACCTCCAGGATCATCCAAGCCAATCTCTGAATAATCCTTCTGGTCACCCAGCCCAGAGCTCTGGGTGCCACCTCCAGCCCTTCCTGGGACACCTCCAGGGATGGACACTCCAAACCTTCCTGGGCAGCCCCTTCCAAGGCCTGACCACCCTTTGCATGGAGAAATCCCTCCTGGTGTCCACCCTGAGCCTCCCGTGCCCAGCCTGAGGCTGTTCCCTCTCCTCCTGTCCCTGTTCCCTAGAGCAGAGCCCAACTCCCCTGTCTGTCCCCTCCTGTCAGGGAGTTGTGCAGAGTCACAAGAGCCCCCCTGAGCCTCCATTTCTCCAGGCTAACAGATTTCACCCTGGAAATCTGCCAAGTCTCTTTGATCACATTACCCAAATCAGACCAGGGTAACAGAAGATAGGGACAAGTTCACACAAATGTCCTGAAGCCAAAGCTGTTGCTGCACCCTGGCCAGGAGTGAGTGCTGTGGAACAGGTGGGGGCTGGAAAAGAGGCAGAAAACAAAGATTTTGCAGAAAAGACAAAATTTAATTCAGTTCTAGGACTGATTTTCTTTTTTAATATGAAATCTGTGTTTTAGGGAATGTTGTGCCCTGGTGGGGACACCTGTACTGGACAGGTTGCACCAGGCAGCTGAAGTGTCTATACCTGCCCTAATAATATGTGCTAGGAACAGGCCAGGCATCGTTCAAAATCTCCTTTCAGTGGGTGGATCATAACAATAACCATGAAAAAACAACCACATGAGTTCTTGTGCTCAGAATCTGATGGTGGTTATTTTTCCATCCTTATGGTCGTTTATCCATCCTTCAACACAACCGTCCATAATTGCTGAAGTGCTTTACAGAGGGAGTTACAACAGCACCACTGCTGCTCCCCTTTGGAAAGACTGCAGGATAAGCAGCTCTGGGGTTAGCAACACAGATCAGCAATGACAAGCTTTATCCTGGAAAGTCCTGGTTCTCTGGGAGATGCACTGCCAGTGGGATTCTGTGCTTTTGCCTCCCTCAGTGTGCTGAGCACAGAGCACAGATGTCACATTTTCCATGCACACACACAGTACACGTGTCACAGGCAGCTAAGGCAAAAATGGCTTGGTTTACTTACAAATGTATTTCTAGCCCAGAATACAAAAAAATAATTGAGAGCAGATACTTGCCTGGCTCCTTACTGCCCAAAATCTTTTCCTGCATTAAGAAAAGCCTCATTCTCAGTACAGATTGATTCTTTTTCCAAGAGCTGATTCTAATAATAGAGATTAAGGTGGAGAAAACATGTCTGTGTAGTCCCACTGCCTCTGTCCAGTGACGCCTGAGCTGAAATGTATTGTTAGCCTGCTTTCTGGGAAAAATCAAGTCTCAGCAGACCATGGGAAATACTTGTAGAACTCTGAGTAACAGAGCTACTGACATCTGACACAAGTGCGAAGCTGGGGCGGAATAAGAGGGCATGACAAACCATAAAGGCAGCAGCAGTAAAGGAGACAAGAGCAGCAAAAAACCACCAGCATTAGGGGACAGACTCGAGACTGGTGACAGACCAGAGGTTTGTGTCTGAGGCAGGGGAGAGCAGTAAAGAAGGGTGGGAGGGGAAGGGAAAGGCAGGAAAAGTGAGCAGTGCTGGCTCTGGCTGCTCTCCAGGGCTGCTGTCCCCAGGCCCCACCATCCCAGTGTTATAAATGAGTTGACATTGAGCATGGAGTTATAAGTTATTAATTAATATAATGAAGTTGTGCATGAACTGTGAATGAATTGTTATGTGTAGATTGTTAATGAATTGTTATGTATGAATTATTAATGATTGTTATGTGCTGCGGGTGTGTGGCCACTAGGGGGGTTGATGAGGGTTCAGTTAGTGGAGTGAGAGGAACTTTCTGGAATATTACCTCATGGGGTGATGACAACAATTTGAACCATGATTGGGGAACGAGCCAGCCTATAAGATCAGTATATTCAGAATGATTGGCCAAGACTGCACCCCAATATGGGCCAACCAGCGGCCAGACAAAGGGACCGATCAAACGAGGATTGAGAAGTGTACTAACCAGGCAGCACCAGGGACTTCAAAACCCCCAGGTGCCCAGCACCTAAATCCTTCGATAGAACTCGGGATCCAGAGAAGCATCCTGTGCAGTGCACAGTTATTTGTCTGTCTGGCTTGTTGAGTGGGGCCTGGGCTTATCCTGGGCTCCCACCTCCGGTGCTTTTAATAAAACAAAGTGGACTTTCCCAGAAAGTCTAGATCTCATTCCCTATTACACCAGTGCTGACGAAGGGGAAGGGAGGAAATAAAATCAGGCTTTGGGGAGACTGCTTTGTGTTTTCAGATTTATTATGATCACAGAGTCACAGGAAATATTTGGCATTGTGGCATCTAATAAATCTGACAGCACATTTGACAGCTGCTGGTAGAGATCCTGAGAACAAGAATCACACTGAAGGATGATTTTTAGTTGTTGTCAATTAGACACTACTCAGGTACAGCAGTGGGGAACAGAGAACATTTGTTCTCTCTCATCTTTGTAACTGACATGTCAAACTTCAAACTTCAGACAAGTTTGTTAATTAATTATATATTAATTGCTTTGGACTTTTAATGAGCCTATTTATACCATCATTTCTCATTCACATTTTTTCCTATATGTTGCATGGAAAATCATAGCAAATCTGGACTCATGGGCAGCAAGTGTTGCTGATAAACAATTAAGATTAAAATTTGGACAACTTTTGGATTTGGGGACAAGATGTCAGTGATTTATTATCAATTCTTAAAAAAATTATGATGGATTTTTTTCTCAGTTTTAAAAAAATACATGAATATGTATCTAATCAGTTCCTCTGATCACTGAATACCACTTTTTAGCCCCCCAGAAGGTTTTTATTCCTATTTTAGAGGACAAGAAAAGAAGGGATCCTCAAAGTTTGATGCATACATTCCAGTCTCCAACTCCTTCCTAATTTCTATTTATTATTAAACTTTACCTAAACCTTTTTCATTCCAAAGGTATTACATTAGAAAAACAATACATGAACTATATAGATTTCCATTAATCAAGAATCAAGCCCTTCAAGCCTATTTCAATCTCCTTGATTATATCAACCAAACTTCATTAAATTTTGAACTCAGAAATTAATTTGCTTACATGAAATTCTTAAATAAGCCCCAATTCATTATAAGTAGCCTAGGTATATCTGGAAACATCAGCTGTCATTTTTAAAACCCTTTCATTTTTGGATAGAATTTGACTTGATTTTTTTGATAGATTTTGGCTGTCAAAAGCCACCTGTAAATTGATCAGATCCAGGTTTTTCAGAATGAAAAATGCTCTTTCCAAGTGCATCATCCATTTGGAAAAGTGCTCAGAAAGATGTCTTTTGATTGGACTTGCAAAGAAAACCACTTGTCACATGGGTAAAGTTTGGGTAATATTTGTTTAAATTAAATTACCTGTAATGACTTTACTCTATCCCACTTAAATTGGCACTGTGCAGGTAGCTGCAAATAATTTTCTTTTTGTTTTCATGAAAGCTTGAGAAAATTAATCCTAATTATTTTAAATGGACTGTGCTGACTGTTTAATGTGCTGGTGCTTGAACAAAACACCTACACACCAGATTGCACAGAAAGAAAGTAGCCACTCTTTTTAGGCCCAGAGCTGGAACATTTGGAGAGGAGACAACAGTGCAGGGGTACAAAGCACCAAACCTCTACATTTAGAAGGTGTAGGAAAGGGATCAAGGCTGTGGGAGTACCTGATGTGCAGGATTAGCTCTCTTAGTTTGGGCAAAAATTTTTCATGGTAAAGGAAAAGTCATCAGGCAGCAATTTATGACATATGGGGAAAGAGCGAAGAACCTGATTGCATCCAAATCTGTATTAAAGTTAATGCATTTGGGATAATGAGTTTGTTTACAAAATATTTGAATTGTGTTATGGTGCACACTCTTCAGCATATGACAAGCAGTTTACAAAACCATTATAATTCATCCCCGAATAATAATTGTAATATGATTTTTGCAGAACTTTCCAGATCCTCAAAAGCAAGTCCTAAGACACCCTGCATTTCAGAGGAAGCACCACCTATATATCCTGAGATAATAAACCCACATTCTTCATGTTAGCAGACCCCCATGTGCATTTTTAAATCAGGTTAATGATGGTACATTCTACCCTGGGAGTGCTTATAAATTTGTCCTGCTGATTGCTCCATAGAGCTCTCCTGGGAATTACAAATCTCATATCCATAATCTGCTTTCACCATGTTGGGGGTTGGTTCTTTCCCTTTTCCCTCTGCGGAATTTTCCCCACTGTCATGCTAAGATATCTGTTGATTAGGCCCTCGTGACAGGGGGAAGGGGGAGGGGATGGAAGAGAGAAATCCCCTCGAGATTCAAACATCCAGAAGAGGAAACAGAAGGCACTGCCTCGGCCCATTTCCCCCGCGGAGTTCGGACGAGAAGGACGATCGCCGCCTGTGTCCCATCCCTGCCATTCCAGCGCCAGGAGCCATCCTCACTGCTGTCAGACCCTGCACTGCTGTCGAACTCTCGCCTTAACCTGCCACCATCCAGCACTCTGCTGAGCAACAGGACCAACACCGTGAGTGGAGAGCTCTCTCTCCATCTCTCTCTTTCCCCTGGGACAGCGCTGCCATCACCCCCAGCCCTCCTACAGCTCTGCGGGACCCGCCCGCCCCCAGCACTTGGAACTGCAGCTCAAGGGAAAGGTGCCTGCAGCCAGAACTGCCTGTATTCTAAAACAAGAATTAACTCAATAAAAGGAACACAATTTCTAGCAAACCATATTTCAATAAGCAAAACCAACAGCAAACCCCAAAATAAATTACTCAGAAATAAATCACAATGGAAACAACTAATTCCAAAATATGTTGTAGCTTTCAGAAGACTACATGCCACACATATCCATGTCAGGACAGAAACATTATTCAAATACTTTGAGACAGAAAGAGAGGGGGAGAATATTTTTTTTACTGCATGCCAAGCTTTGGCAGGACACCCCCTAAATTCCTAGAACAAGGTAACTCCATCCCACCTGAAGGAGTGCAGATATAGGTTTGGATTAGATACTATGAAGAAATTCCTCCCTGTCAGGGTGGGCAGGCCCTGGCACAGGGTGGAATTCCCAGAGCAGCTGTGGCTGCCCCTGGATCCCTGGCAGTCCCCAAGGCCAGGTGGGACACTGGGGCTTGGAGCAGCCTGGGACAGTGGGAGGTGTCCCTGCCATGGCAGGGGTGGCACTGGGTGGGCTTTAAATCTCTTACCACCCGAACCATTCTGCGATTATTAACGTACTGAAAAATTCACATTGCTTTTCTTCAGCTGTAGCAATTAATGACCTTTGTATAAATGTACAATTTGGCCTAAACAGCACCCGTAGCCACGACAGCTTCCTCCTGCCATGTTCCCAGTCAGGCTGGGCTGACAGCCACAGCACAGCCCTTATCCCAGATGGAACTGAGCACAGCCAGGGGCATTTTCAGTTCCCACATCTCTGTGCTGATGGCTTCTCTCATGCCTGACAACAGGCATCACAAATCAATTCTTCTGGCTTTTAATTCAACTGGCCTGGGTGCAGGCGCTCATTGCAGAAAGAAAGCAAAGTCACAGAATTTTGCTTAGATTAATGCTTATAAAGGAATATAAAAATAGAAAAGCAGGTGGCATTCTTCTTTGACTTCAAGAATATCCAGAATGTGAAAATATGAAACAGGATAGAGCTTCCTTTGAAACTTGTAAAAAAATAAAGAACATCTTTTTCTGTCTACTGTAGCAAATAATATTGAGGTGGGAAAAAAACCAGAATTGGATATGTTCTGACAAGGCCAACTCAGTAATTTCCTCTTGTGAACTCGTGAACCTCTTGGAGCTGGGGTCTTCACCTCTTAGAGCATTCTAACACTTTTAAAGGCAAAGGAGAACCACTACAAGACAGATGAAAAAGAATAAAATCCGTTCATTCCTTACAGATAGTAGGGGTGGGATAGCTCAATTTGAGTTATTTAAAAGCATTTTGAAACTTAGGAAACCAGGCACACTGAAGAAATATCCTCTGTTTTCACATGAATGCATCACATCTCAGTAAGTCTTCTTAATTTATGATTTGGTTAATATTGACGAGACCTCTTGTACCAAAATCACTTCAATGGGACCAAGAAAAGCTACTGCTTTGCTTCTTTTTCATGTAATTTAATGCATTTCAACTATTCTTATGCTAAGGAGCTGTAACTGAGAACCCTGTGCAGGTTTGCACAGAGAGGGAGAAATCAGGAGATATCCATCAATAAGTCACTGCTGTGAAATGTAACAAACTACAGAGATATAAATTAAATGCTTTCAGCTTGTTAGATTAAAAACAGTAAATTAAACCATGGATTTTAGAGTTGTCCCCACATTACCTGGTCCTTTATGTCCATGGACAGGGAGTTGAAATCAAAACATGTTTCAGTTACAATTTCCTTTTACTTGAGGAATTCCCAACTGAATCCATCCATCCTGATACTGACATAAATTCAATCTTCTCTCTATGACAAAATATGCACCAGCAAGACTTTTTCTGACTCCTTTCTAGAGAAAATTCTACCTTTTTTGTGTGGATTAATGTTATAATGCTCATTCACGGTTTTGTATCATACTGAAAATGGTTTGTTCTGTTTCCCCTCTCAGTTTGTAGTGTGATACTTCCCTTAACCCCTCTCCTTTCCCCTGCCGGCCAGCCCTGAGTGGCTGTGACCCAGGGTTCCTCCACCCCTTACCAAGGTTTGAAAATGTCCCGCATTTCCCTTGCTCTCTCTCTTCTCTCTGGAACCCTTCAGGATAATAAACTTGGATTATCTCAGGAAGGAGAGCCTCCTCTGATCTTCTGCCTTTGTTCATGCTGGAAAAACCCTTTCTCTCTGACACGGAGCTAGCCAAGGCAGGTCAGAGAGACCAGGGGAAATCCGACAGTTGTCACTCCAACTTGGGGCTTTCTCATGGAAGTTTGAGAGTCTCATGCTCTGGCTGGAGTCCTATCTAAGGATTCATTAAGCCTTTTGGATTGCTCAGCTGCTTTCTAGCACGAAATCGCTTTCTGTGTGATATTCTGCTGAAAAGGGACAAACTGGTAGCTTGTTCTGAGCCAAAGAAGTCAGTTTGAGGACAAAGGACTTTTCTTTGCAGCAGTTTGGATGACCCAAGGCTCCAGGAAGGGGTGAGTGACCCTTGCAGCAGGCAGGGACCCCAAAAGGACCCCAGTGACGGGGTGGTGCAGCCGGTGCTGCAGCAGAGTTGGGGGGTCAGCCGGAACACGGGTGTGGCAGCAGAGCCCGCGCGCGGCCCCTTCTAACGCGGGGTTGGGGGGGAACAGGTGCTTGTCTTCCGGTTTTTCTGACTGCAAAAAAAGGCAGATTGTTTGCGTAGCTTGCATTTAACAATATGGTCTCTAAATTGTCTACCGAACAGAGGAGTTTATATTCCCAGATTCAGGAAATTTTACATAGTGGAAATGTTAGAACTTCTAAAATATGTTTAAAGCATTTTGTGTGTTGGCTATCTATTCAGTTCCCTCAGTTTACCCTCCAGAATGTAAATTCAAGCTCTTCTTGGGACAAAATTGGGGATCTTTTAACATCAAAACTAGAAAATGGAGAGAAAACACTTTCTCAGTTCCACCCAATATTCCTGAAAGTTCGCAAAGAATTAATTAAGAAAGAACTGAGAAGACAGCCACAGGAAACCCCTCTGACTTCCCCTACCCCTTCTCCTGTCTCTCCCCCTGCCCCTGAATTGAAAGGGACACATGAGTCTCCTCAAGATGTGCAGGAAACCTGCCATAACCGTAGTTTCCTGGAACAGTATCCAGGCCATGTGGCCGATCCCCTGGGGGTCGGTGGCCGCTGGAAGGGGGGGTGGGGGGGGGGTCCACCATGGCGGCGGCCACGTGTTTGATCCCCCAGGTTACCTTCTTTCTTCCCAAAATTCCTATTTCCCGCTTGTCCCCGCCCCTAACCCTTTCTCCTCCAATAACCCTTTCCGTCCCTCAGACCCACCCCCTCCCTCCTTCAGGTACCTGCCCTACATGACGTCACCCTGCGGCCCCGCCCTCAGGTGTTGCAATCCAGGTTCCCACCGTCCCCCTTCCCACCCGGGTGGCTCCAGCCCCTCCCCTGCCTGCCCTCCGAGCTGCCACGGGAGCGGGGTGGGGCCATCCCCTCTCACAGACCCTGCGGGGCGGAGAGGATTGTCCCTCCGGATTCCTAAGCAGAGGATATAAATACTTGCACCGCCCATGTGGCAGGTGGGGGTCGGCAGCTTCCCGAGTCCGGCATGGGGGGATGGATGGCCAGCAGCTCCTGGAACCCTACGGGGGTGGAGCGGGGGGCGGCGGCGGCCTGCCTCCTAGCTCCCACATGGCAGCGAGGGGCAGAGCCCCAGCTCCCTGCTTCCAGGGGGCTGAAAGTGATCGGGAGAACAGAGTGCTTCCCGGTCCTGGCAGGGGTGGGGGGGGACGGGTCCTCCTCTGAGCTGCCTCGAGTGTGGGGACGGGCGAGGAGGGTTCCCACCCCCCGGCTGACATGCGGGGTGGGGTGAAACCCTTCCCGGTTCCCGAGGGGAGGGAAGTTTCTCCTCCCTGGATTGTCGCGGTTGCGGGGCAGGGAGCAGCCTTGCTCCAGGCTGCCCCGGGGGTGCCGGCACTGGCCATGCCCACCCTGCTGGCCCCTGCGGGGGAAGGCCTGGCCCTGCTCCCGGCTGCCTCGGGGGGAGCAGCGGGGGGACGTGTCCCACCTCCCAGCCCTTGCGGGGGTGGGGGGGTGGGGGGAAACCCTGGGAATCGGGAATCCGGGAATTGGAACCTGGAACAAAATAACATACCATCACTTGCTCCTGTTATATATACAGGAAGGAGAAATGAAATCAGACAATTCCAAAATTTTTCATATCAAACTTTTAGGGAACTTTGCAAAATTCAAAACGAATTTGGCCGCAATAGTGAAATCTTTAAAGGGATGTTGAAAGCTACCCTAACATCCAATGAATTAGTTCCAGCTGACCTTCAAGATCTTTTCAAGTGTCTCCTGAGCCCCTCAGAGTTTGATATGTGGGAAAACACTTTGAAGAGATCTCTGAAGGGATTGCTAAAGGAACTGCTACAAGATAGCCAAAGTGCAGTAGAAACAGATGGAAGTCCCATAACTTTAGAACATTTATGTGGGGAAGGGGAGTGGTCTAACCCTGACGATCAAGCTAAGAGGTAGTAACAAAATTTATTCTAGAAAAAATCTGTGAAGTAGCGGAAAAGGTTTTAAACCAGCTGCCTACTTCAGAGACCATGGGTCGTTATACCAGTATTAAACAGTTTGCTTCTGAGCCTTTTTTACAGTTTATTGATCGCCTTCAGGAACAGGTACAAAAACAATTGGAAAATCCCATAGCACAAGAACTCATTAAGGAGATGGCTCAAAGAAATGCTAATGAAGCCTGTCCAGTGATCCTAGGCCTGCCTCTAGGCCCGCCCCTAACCCTAGCTCAATTAATTGAGACATGTACAAAGAAAGCAGAGCTGATCAGTAGACCAGAAAGAAGGGTTGGACTGCCAAACCCAAAAACTGCAGCAGCCGTAACATCAGGAGTGAAGAAGCAGCCCGTGACACCAGAGCAGCTTCAGCACATCATCTGCTTCCACTGCAGATTAAGAAATGCGTTCAGCTCTGAACTTCTTCTGGTAAAATCTATAAAATTCTTCACGGTAATCTGTAAAAACCAAAGGTGAGGCTATATCGTCTGAAATCTCTTGACTGTGCAATGGTCTGTAGGAGATAAAAGAATGAAAACCTCTTCACTTGCACAGAAAATATATTTGGATGAAATTGCAAAACCAAAACTCAGATGAAAAAAAGAAAATCTCAAAGAAATAATATTGCAAACCCAAAATCAGCTTGATGGAGATGTAGAAGTGAATACTGGCCACTACATAGAATTAAAGTTGAACTGTAATTACAACTTTATAGATAGAAGTATTAGGCAACCTTAAATGTTCTAGGACAAATTACATTTTTGGAAAGTTTCTACAAAAACAACAGTTTAAAATGCTTGCTTGAAATGTTACTGAGGTTTCTGTGAAAATAATTAGTGTGAAAAGTGGCAATGTTCTGGTAGTTTGCAAGCAGGTTTTTTTTAAGTAGTTCATAAAATTATCCACAGTAATATTAAGTAACTCAGGCATTGTTCAGAAATCATGGAGGTCTTAATTTGTCCCCATTTTTTGGACAATATACCAAATTCAAAGCCTTGCCATGTGGACCAGTTTTATACCTCTAATCCTTTTTATCCTATATCCTTGAGGAACAGGATCTCCATCATGTAATGGGAATTTTCATAGGTGCACCTGAACCACCACTCACTCCCGTTAGCCAAGGATCACAGGGATGAGCAATTTAATGCTGGACAATTTAAATGCAACATGAATAAATAGATTGAAAAAAGACAGCACAGGCTGGAGCACTGAAATTTCCCTTGTGATCAAGAAAAGTACAAAAAAGAAGCACTTCTGATAATTTCCTTCAGATTTTGTCTTCAATACAGTTTGGGGTTTTTGTATTTTATCCAAATCATTGGAAAAATCATATTATGATCCTGACTTTTACTTGTGTTTATTATAAGGTTTTCCACTTTTAAAATCCATTATAGCTGTTAAGTATAATATATCCTAATCAGTTGCAAAGGGACCCAACAACAGTAGCAGGTGAAAGCCTTAGCTAAAAAAACAAAAAATAAAAAAAAAGAAAAAAGTGATGGCAACTCTCTGCCTATATGAAACTTTGGGGTTTTTTTCCCAAAATTTGTAGAGCTCAGGCAAATGCTTTGTATGCCAATAAACTGGACCAAAGGGCACAAAATTTAATACCAACCTCTAAAAAACTGCAGTCAGACTGAGCCATTAAAACCACTTGCCCATCCAGAATTCGAGGCTGGATTAACAGCTTTGCTATGGAAAAGAGATTTTGCAAACACGCATCTCTATCACTTAACCATTTCATACAGTTCTCCATGGTATTTTATGCTGGCATTTGTCATGGAAATCACGGACTTAGGGAAAGATTCCAAGGACTGGAGTCTTGTTTCCACTGCCTTCTCCCAAGTTTGCCTTTCCATTTTCTTATGTAGCTGGAAAATTATGAGCCTTGGCTCTCATAAATGTGAAAATTATAAAAGTCACAGGAGTTGTAATTTTTTGTAAGAGTTCACTGTTGCCCCTCCTAATATATGAATAGCATTTTAAAAAAAGAGGAATGAGAGAGAAATCAATATCTATAATTTGAAATGTTATTGTTATTTTAAGCACGGAAGATCAAAGCACAGCACCAATATAAATTGAAGACTCAAGATAGCAAGAGATATTAATATTAGGCTGTAAAATATGCTTTTAAGCATTCTCAGATCTCTAATAAAAATCATTCATCCCAGCTCAAAAATGTTAACATATTCCACACAAAGTTCATTGGTGACATAATTTACTAACTCTCCTTCTCCTCTTTCTCACTTGGTGATTTGTCACTTCAGTTCTACTGAGATGAAAAGTAGCACTGCCTGAATTCCAACACAATTGGAATTAGTAAAAAAACAGGTTTCATGCTGCTCATGTTTTCTTTTAGCCTTTTTATAACCATCTGCTATTGATACTGTTTTGTGCTCTATTTTCCTCTGGTAATTAGAAACAGTGGCAGTCAGGTTGTTGTTAATTAGAAACAATGACAATAAGGTGGCTTTTTCTTTGTAACAATGGAAAGTCTTCCTTGACTTCAGTGATAAATTTCTCTTCCCTGGGAGGGTGGGCAGGCCCTGGCACAGGGTGGAATTCCCAGAGAAGCTGTGGCTGCCCCTGGATCCCTGGCAGTGCCCAAGGCCAGGTTGGACATTGGGGTTTGGAGCAGCTTGGGACAGTGGGAGGTGACCCTGCACAGGGCAGGGGTGGCACTGGATGGGCTTTAAGGTCCCTCCCTGCCCAAACCAGTCTGGAATTCTGTGATTCTATTCATGCTAAGTTTTCTCTGTACAGTCAATTGTGTTCCTATGCTCATTAAGTAATTTTCTCTCTCCCCATCCCTGTTCCCATTTTAAAAAAAAGTATTTTTTAATTTTTTTGTTTCTTTTGAAAGCTCTTCAGGATTTTTTTCTTTTTTTTTTTTTTTTTGAAACTCAATGTGGCGAAAGATAAATTGTAAACACCCCAAAGCCCTGGTTCACTCAGGTCACCAGCTCAAACAGCTTGGTCCAAAGTCTGCAAATTTACACATTACTACAGAAACTATAATGATGTGGTTTAATGAATAGGTTGTTCTAGATTTCACCAGAGTAACCATGAACAACATTTACCCCCAAATGTTCTACCTTCCTGACACTAGAAATATTATTTAGATCCTGAAAGTATTTACAAATTTCAGACTTTTAGTGACAGCAGACATACTTACTATATTTTAATTGCTGAATGTAGCCAAAATAAATATTTTCAGAAAGAGAAACCATTATTTTCTTGCAAGATTTAATCTCCTGAATCAGAAAATCGTTGGGGAGTTCCAGCAGTCCAGAAGGAGATCTGGGGCTGAAGGGAGCACATGGGGATGGCTTCAGGATTGTGAGAAACACACACCAACCCTTCCAGATCAAGAATCAGGAGCAAGTTATAGACACAATTTCTGCTTCATATCATTGTCTCCACTATTTTTTCCCCATATAAAGCTTGTTTGGTATTGAATATATCTCATACTCTCCACAGGGTTCAATAGTAAATGGAAAAAAATTAAATAATTCCACTTAAAAATTGACAAGTTCACCTCTTCCCGCACAATTTGGGAAAGCCCAGAGTGATCTGAGCAGCTGAAGGTCCAGACTAGTCCTGTGCCAGCTGGCTCCTACTTTTGTAAGGTGGTGCCATAATTGACAATTATCCAGTTAAGAACTAGATTTTCACATTGATTTTGTTTTCTTAGTAAGCACCACATCCTATATGTATATTTAATTCAATATAGATGTTGAGTCCAAAATTAAAATTAAATTAATTTAATTTCCATCTTTATCTGATGGACAGCTCAGAATGGCTCTGGTTGTTGTGCCAGGAACTATTTAGATGGACAAATGGAAATTCGGCTGATTTTCTCCCTTGACTGCCAGTTGCCAAGTGCGGGTTCCACAGAGCTTTTTCCCTGCAGTGTGTAGTAGGAAGTGGACATAAACAATCAACTTGGAGGAGGCTAAGAAATTTTGCCATCTGGCAAACAACTCACTGACAACCATTCTCTGCTGGATTTCACTACATAAAGATACAGAATTCCAAAATAAATAACTCATCCCTTAGAAATAACTATCCCTGGGAAAAGTGCTTCAAATTATTTCTCCCATAAGTAAATTACAAACATTTTGCCCTGAAATCAATATCTGATTATGTGTGCACACACATTCATCTTCCATGCCTCTGGAAATAGATAGAGATGCTATTGTGGGGGAAGAAAAAGATGTCAGCAGGTTTCCTAGGACTCAATAATGACATTAAGAAAGCCCCAGTGATTCCTGTGACATCTGGCACAGCCAAAGTGCCTCTCAGAGCACAGGGGGGCTGCGTGGGCTGAAGGAATTTGGGGCAAAAGGGAGAGAACTATTTGAGGTTTACTAAGCACAGCAATGTAACAGTTCCTGCTTGCAGGAGAACAGCAGGGCCCTGGTTTAGAACCCTGAAATGAGGACATTAGTCAGAGGACAGACCTGTTCCAGCCAACATGAGGCAATATGTTTAGACATTTTTTGCATTTCTTATGTTAAACACACAATAGTTGTGAAGACATTCCTGTGTTTGGTTTGTGCAGACACAGTCAATTCCATGATGAAATCCAAGCCCTCCAAAGTGTCAGTGACTTTGCTATTTCCAACCTACACTGATTTGTTTTGATATAAATCTATTTACTCTGCCTCAATAATATTCTTTATGGCCACATTCAGGCTGAAGCCCCTAATTTAAAGTGACATTACATTAAGGTCTAATTCAAGCTGGTGCCATTAAAAAGCAGAGCTGGACAGTCTAAAAAAAGCTCATTTGACAGAGGTTTACTGGTGGGTGACCCTACCACAGCTCATTTAAGAAAGAAAATTGATCAAGTTTAAAAACTAAATTGGTTTTCATGGCTCTGTATGATACAAATAAAAGAAATTGTGTGGTCCACTCACAGTCTACTGTGGGTACCAGTTGAACCATCCAAACAGGAAAATTTGGAAATATTTTTTTTTTACTTTTTGATTCACCTTGTTGGATTTGTGCCAGCTCAACCTTTTGTAGTGTCTATTCCTCCCCTTTGGATGACCCTGGGTATTGCATATTCTGCCTAAGAAAAAACATGTTGTCCAAATAATACATATGATATTTTTCTTCATAATTTGCAATTTATTACCTCTTCCTTAAAAGTGTTTTAAGCTAATGTATCATTTTAATTAACAATTATTATCCATCTCAATGATTTGCATATAATTTAAAAACGTGAAAATTAATATATTATTTTTAACAGAGATTTCCAATTAAGCATGGAAAAATATTTAATTAGTTGAAAATTATTAATGAAAGCTACAGTAGCTTAGAAGCTGAAAATGTCCTAAAACTAGAGAAGATGCCTAAATTCTATACTTATCAGTGTAACAACAAGCTCCTGGAATGTTAAATTTCTATCCTCGTGGTTGCCTTTGATTGTTCTTATAGGTTAACCCAAATGAGTAAATGCAGGGCTCTCAAAGTTTAGTGGAAAGCTCCACATTGGGTGCCAGCTGCGGGAATCCCCCTGGTCTCTCTGACCTGCCTTGGCTAGCTCTGGGTCAGAGATGAGGGGGTTTTCCAGCATGGACAAAGGAAAAAGACCAAAGGAGGCTCTCCTTCCTGGGATAATCCAAGTTTATTACCCTGAAGGGTTCCAGGGAGAGAGAGAGGGATTGTCTGAAACACGGGACATTTTCAAACCTTGGTAAGGGGCAAAGGAACCCCGGTCACAGCCACTCAGGGCTGGCCGGTGGGGGGAAAGGAGAGGGGTTAAGGAGAGGGATAAACCACACTACAGAACACGAGAAGGGGAAATAGAACAAACCATTTTCAGTATGATATAAAACTGTGAATGTGCAATACAACAAGTAAATTCAAATTATGAGGTTTATAAAAATCAGATCCAAGTGAAGAAGCTGGAATTCTTTGCTGATGCAACTTTCTCAGATTTAGGAATGGTGTTTGAGTCCATGAACAATAATAACTTACACATAAATTAACCATTCTGCCCCTGGTCACACACTTTTTCAAAATCCTGACATCTGACTCCAGACTGCCAAAGGCATTTCTGCTTTAGCTAATAAAAAACAATTCTTCTGGTATTTCCCCCAGCTGATGCAATTACAGAAAAATTACTGAAACACAGGACAGCGGACATAAACCGGATACAAGATCCATGTGAGAGTGTGGAGAGCTCAGATGAAACAGCAGCATGACACGCGGCTAATAAATAAAAGCCTTTGTCACATGGTGATCCAAACTTTGACAAGGCATCACCTGTCAGGTCGTTGGGAAAGAAAATGTGATGAGCTGGGAGCCTCTCTCTGTGCTTCCTATACATGTCCTGACCTCTGGTGAGAGGAATAAGCAATCCTCCTGAGACACACAGTGTCCAGGAACAAAGATCTTCATCCAGACACATTCCTGTCAAAATAATGGGAGCCATGCAGTCACTGGAATATTTAACTGCCCTCCAGTGTCGCCAGAAGCTTGGGCTTGTTTTTTAAAGTCAAGGTTTTCAAAACCTTTGAGGAATATCTTACACACACCCTGTGAATAGAACCATTACATCTTTTGAAGAAGAGTATATGAGAAATCAAAAATTAAATCAGGAGTACAAATAAATAAATAAATAAATAGAGGTGTGTAGTAGAGAGTTATTCAGTAACTTTCAGAATGTCTGGTTTTACAGACTAGATGCACTTACCTTTGAGGTTTTTTCATCAGATTCATTCTTTGATGAATAATGAATCAAGTACAATTGCAATCTTCCTTGTAGAATTCAAAATGTTGCTGATTTTAACTCTTCTTCAGAGTCAGAGTAAGATTTTACCTGCCAATATCAGATGTCTTTTCATTTTCTTCACCTGCTGCTATCACACATTTTACAAGCTCATTTTCTGTGACAAACTACCATAATTTGATCAACCAAATTCTAAAACATTGTAAAAGTGTGAACATAGTCCTTGAACATTACATGCTCAGAATATGTAGCATCAAATGCATATTCAAATATTTTAAATACTAATTTGTTTGGTAAATTGCCATTAAAAAGAACAATTTTAAAATAAAACTCTACAAACCTGTTTCCCGAGTTGTGCCTGTCATCTCCCAGGCATCACTTCAGTTATGCAAATTGCCAAGTAGTTCAGTTTGGGTTATAATCTCTCAGTATTTTTCTCCAAAACATCACTATTTAAAATAATTGCAGTCCTCTGCTCAATTGTTCTCCATGCAGTTTCAGTTATATAAAAGGAATAATTCATAAATTCTCAGATTACTTATTTTCTCCAAAATTTGTCTCAATCTTTCATGACAAAAGAACATTTCCATTCCATTTTGAGAATGCTTAAGAAAAACAGCAGGTTCCTGATCCTCCTTTTATATGCAAAATCCAAAGTTCTTCAGAAGGAAAATGCAAGTTTAGCAGAAAAGAAAAAAAAAGTTATTTAAACCACTGCCCTAATAGAGAGCTGAGATGTTCCTGCCCTTCCTTCTGCTATGACTTGTGGGCCTGTAAAGCTGTTTCTCTAATATACTCTCACCCCTCTCTCCCAGCTTCAGTTCTGCAGGGCTTTTTTCCCAATTCTTAAGTACTTCACTCCAGAGGTGCTGCCACTGCTGCTGCTGGGCCCAGCCTTGGCTAGGGTGGGTCTGTCCTGGAGCTGGCTGGAATTGGCTGTGTCAGACATGGGAAAAGCTTCTGGATGTTTCTTTCAAAAGCCACACCTATATCCCCCCTCCCTGCATACTCCCCCCCACCCAAAAAAAAAAAAAACAAACAAAAAACAACCCTGCTGCACCAATCCAATACAGCGCTTGTGATTAATTTGATAGTTTAATTTTTCACATTCCTGAGAAGAAAATGCTTCATAGCCACCACAACTCTGAACTTCCTCAATTTATTTCCTAGATCAACATAGCAAAATCTCTTATAGAAAGCTGCCAGAATGCTGCTGCTGCTGGGCTTTTGAACATGCCTGAGTAGGAGTGGGAGTGCTATCAGTGCAGCTACTGGAGAGGTGGTTCTGGGGGGTAGGTTGCTTCTTCCTCCAAGTCAAATACCTTCCAAAATACATCCTTCTGCCAGTACAGAATGGAACTGGATTTCCTGAATGGAACTCCTGAAATATTCAGTCATGGATGTCTAGGTGTTTCTGTTGTTCTTCTGGAAGACACCAGTCTTCTGCTTATCATTGCTCTATGAACTGATGATAGGACATCTGAAGTGGACACTCATTTTTCTGTTCTGTCCTATTCAGATGGAAAATAGTTAAATTAGCCCATTACTTTTAAATGAACATTTCTTTCACCAAAGTGGAAGTGGTCTTACAGAGATCATTGGACAATATGTGAATAACTTAATGCTGTGCCTCAGTAAAGTACAAAACCTACAAAGCTACTTGGAACTTGTGGGGAAGATGAATTTCATCTCCCAGCTTGGTGATCTATTGAACATCAAAGTTAGTGTTTATCCATGTGTGGCATAATGCTGAAGTCTTTGAGGAAAAACTAAAGAAGTGATTAAAGCATTTAATAGCACACCTGATGTGGAGAAGGGCTTTGTGAAAGTATCCTTTTAGTACTACCCTTAAAAATGTCTGTAGTGCCCAGAAATAGAAGCTTTAGAACTTTATGAGCACAGCTTTTTGTCCTCAAAGGGACTCCTTGGTGCTACCTTGCATGAAGAAGCCATCTAAAGAATTAAATAGAATTACTGTGTTCTAAACAAAACGTTTAAAACAAACTATCTCTATTGAGCCATTTTTGGCTCTGGCTAGAAATATCTTCAAAAAAGGACAGGTCCATTCTAAGTGTCCAATGAGTAGACAAATTGCTTAAATCCAGCCTTGTTAACAATGTAAGCAACCATGTCCCCAAACAGATTGGTGAGTAGAAGAAAAGTAAGGAAAGACTCTCAGGCCAAGAATTCTCCAGGAATTTATTGGTCTGGGGGGATTCTCATATTCCTGCCTTTTGTGCAGGGGTTCCTTTCTGAGCAGGATGAGGCTGCAGGAGTCAAATTCCAGTCTCAGTTCAGCAAATACAGCTCTCTCTGGCTTTAATTTTTCCCCAGTTGTTCTGGTGATGACAAAACACCATGATGAACACTTCCTGAATCCCAAAGGACTGGCAACAGATAAGTTTGCAGCAAATATAAATTGATAATTAACGTTCTCCAAATTCCCCAGTGAATTCAGACCAGTGAACCTTTACAGTGTTAAATATCTTAACTTTCCATACTCAGTTTGTCCTTTGACAGCCTGAGAGGTGTTTACTTAAGGGATGTGATTAACCAATGCTGCAAAGTGTATTGGGATTATCAGTGACAGCAGACCTGAGGAAAGCAGTTCAGTCAGCATTTAGTTTGCCACTTGATTTCCTAAGCATTTATTCCAACAGCAAAGACTGGACCATGTTGCAACATATGCAGTTAATTCTCAATGGCAGGTTTTCCTTTTGCACCAATGCCTGCTTGTTTAGCTGCTAGCAGACAGCAAAGGAATAAACAGCACAGAGAAAAAAGCATTACATCCCTAATAAAACAGAGAATCCTAAGATAAGCTTTGCCTTCAGCCAAAGATTGGGCACGCTTATTGTGTTTAGAAACAAATGGACAGGGGAAAAACATATTTCTATCTGTGCAAACACTTGATTAAACTTCACATCCATTATTGCATTATCCACACTAGAAATACCTCAACCTTAATTCTGAGTATATTGGGACTAAGTGGGTCTTGTGGCTGTAAATTAGTGTTAAAAGATAACGTGTTGGAAGCGTGCAGAGCAGAAAAGTACAAAATATACTGTTTTTTATGTGCTGCATACCTGTGCTATGACAACATATTCATCTGCTGAGACAAGGGAGTTGACTTTCAGAAAACAGCAATGAGTATCACTGCCAGTTAAGCCTGACCTTTGAAAGAAGGTACTGCACCTTTCATCTTCAAGACTACATTTTGAAAGGCAATTAAAGGAAAAAATAAGGAAAGAGTGACACTAACATGACAGCTGTTGAGGAGGACATAAACAAACATTTGCCTTTGACAGCAGAAATCTGGAGTTTAACATCTGAAGACTTATTAACAATGAGAAGTAAAAGGTCTGTCTGTGTACTCTGCATCACTGGGATATCAGAAACAGCTTTTAAAGGAGCTTAATTTGAAAGAAATGCATTTAACTATCAGATGGCACAACAGTAGCATTCCTAATTCACTGGATTTGGGACATGAAATCACATGAATCTTTAAAATAAATATTCATTTTGAATTAAATAATAGAGAATAGACAGGTTAAAACTCAGGTAGTGGAGATAAGAGTGTTTTGAGAGCAAAGCTCTTCAGGAAAGAGCACTGACAGTATCCTTTCTAGAGTAGCACTCCAGAACTTTCACTACCTCCCTACAGACTACACAACAATTTAAAGCACAACAAGTGGCTGATTGTGCTCAAATTGGCAGTTTTGTTCAAGAAAATATTATTTGATCTGCCTGATGGAAAGAGGCAATGGACCCTCTGTGTTTGCAAAATCTACAGGCAAATCTCTACAGGTGAATGCCATGAGCTGTCAGAAGAACGCTGGGGAACACAAAACTCACCCCATACAGATAATCACAGAATCCCAAGATGGTTTGGGTTGGAAGGAACATCAAAGGTTATCTCATTTGTAGTCCCTGCCATGGCAGGGACACCTCCCACTGTCCCAGGCTGCTCCAAGCCCCAGCGTCCAACCTGGCCTTGGGCACTACCAGGGATCCAGGGGCAGCCACAGCTGCTCTGGGAATTCCACCCTGTGCCAGGGCCTGCCCACCCTGCCAGGGAACAATTCCTTCCCAATATCCCATCCATTCCTGCCCTCTGGCACTGGGAAAATGCTACACTAGGTCTCATCCTAAAGTCCCATTTAAGAAGATTGCCTCATTTCACTAAAGACATCAGAACAGAAACAAAGATGAAAGATAATAATCACTTCTCCCTCTTCCTCCCCTCTCTACATCCAGAAAACAAACATTCCTTAATGGATTTAACCCTTCTGTAGCTATATTTCTAAGCTACTGGTAACAAAGACTGAAGTTTTAGATTGGCATGACTCAATCAACTTCTGTGAGAAATACTGAGCCTGAACTGCTGCCAGATTAATTGTTGTTATTGTTATACCCAGCTCTGCAATTTTATACTTCTAATCCGTATTCAACAACAATAGGAGATCCCTGAATTTTCTCACTGGATGGTCTGGGTGGGACCATAAACAGAAACCAATTCTGTCTTCTTGAAAGCAACAGAAATATTGCACTACAGCCCACAAACGGTTCTGCTGGCTAATCAAAGAAGCTTCACAAATAGACTCACACATTTCCAGCAGCAGGTCTGCAGCTTTACAGGGATGCTCTGTGAAACCATATCCCATATTCCTGGAGGAAATAAATAGGAAATAAATAGGCTCTGAGGACACCAGCACAGCACATGTCTAGATCTTCTGACCCCAATTTGGCTAAGCTCTAAGAGGGAACAAGTGGTGCTGGACAGAAGGCAGCTGGACTTGGAGACTGACAGATGTTTCATGGTGTGAGAGAAGCAGTTTGGCAGAGGAGCAGAACTCACCCCACAGCGAAGTGCTCCAACAGTGACATTTTCAGAAGTGCTATCTACTTTCAGCAGCTCCAAGAAATCTCCTGGAAAATAACAAAACAAGCCTTCCATTTTTTTAGTTTCTCAGCCATCTTCCCCCTAACTGTACATGTAAGAATACTGAGGTAGAAAGTGCTTTTATACTGATTGTTTTTTCCTCTTTATATTTGACAGCTGGAGTGTTAAAGCAGAATTTCTGAGTAAATTAAAGCAATAACAAAATTACACAGGGCAGCTGTTTCAGCTATTTCCACAGAGCAATGCTCTTTAGAAGAGCTAATGAATCTAATGGAATCTAACAGACGCTGCCAAAGCAGCAATAAGTGATTTAAAATGTAAGGGAAAGTCTCATACAAACAGCCTCACCAAGCACCAAATGAACTAACACGAAACTCTTGGGGTTTCTCACTTTTAACAAAAAATCAAATAGATCTCTGTTCATCTATTACAGTGGTACCCACAAGCTCTCTCCAGTACAGGACCTGTCAGAATTTATATTATCCTCCTCATTACTGAAAGGTTTGTAACTTGCCTAATTACAAATGTGCTCGAGGCTGTAGCTTGCTTTCACTTACTGCCTGGTTAATCCCCATTTCCCATTTCACTCAAATTTTGAAATGATGTTTTTGTGTATTCTGTGTGAAAGAACAATGATGAGATATTTGTTCAATTACTGGAATTCTTCAATTTTTCTGTAAATGTTGCCAATAAAAGCTGACATGTGGGAAATGTTTCACTGGAAATCATTCAAATGGGGCAAATCTGGTTTCTTTGCTGGGGGAGGAGGTGCTGCCCCTCCTCAGACAGCACTGAGGTGGCAATTTGAGCAATAGTCTGGGTGAGCTCTTGTGGAGGCTGGATGCTTGTTTTATAGCACTTCTGGGTTATTTTCATTCCGTCCAGGGATCATGGGGTGCAGGGAAGCCCCTGACAGGATGGATTTGAGAGAAACCAAACTTCCCAATGCCTTAGGAAAGCTCCTGGCAGAGCCAACACATCCATACCCTGGGCAGTACTGATTTCACAACAAAATATACCCCGTCAGGCTCTTGATGAGATTCTAAAAGCACTTCAAAGTTCTTCCCAATGCCTTCTCTAGATGTGGAGTTCTGACTCCTCGGTGGCTTCAAAGGGCTGCCAAAGCACTTTGAATCAGTCTCCTGAGTGGAATTCCTGCACAGGGATGAACTGTAGCCTCCTCTTCCTCAAAGGAGGCCAAAGCTTTTTGGTGACAAGCCATTTATGCCAGTCAGAGACAGGAGTGGAAAAATGAAACCCTATCAAATAAAAGTCAGATTTAACGTTACTGTTTGTTTTAAGTACATACTATATTACTGGCTTTTCGCCAATATTAAAATGAATGCTATATGTATAATGTTGGAAAACTTTGCTGTATGAATATAGTTGCTTTTAGTTCTGCTATTAATAAAACTTAGAAATAATAGTGTAATGAACATATATTTTTCTTGGACTGTAACATGGTGATGTAAAAAGCTTTTGTTCATGTAACTAACTCAGAGAATGGTAAAACAGATTATCAGGAAATTCTTCACATTCTTGGATTATTGGTGAGGGACACCAGAATTCCAGGGAAGGAATTTATTGATCTTGCATTATCAGGGAGTCCTGACAGGATGGAGCCAAAAGGAGAAATATAAAAGACAAACTGATTTACACATTATGGGGAGGATGATTTTGAATAATTCATGAAGGTCTATGAATATGCAACATGCTGATGCATTTAAAGAATTCTTTCCTGAGTTAGTGTGCCTTCTTGGCTGAAGAGCAAGCACCCGGCCTTATTAACCCTTTGCTTTATTGTTTGTCTCTTATAGTATTTTATTAAACCATTTAAAATTTACCAGGAAAGTGAACCTCATTCTTCACAGGTTTGAACTCCTCCCCATGGCAGGCTGCAGATCTTCCTTAGGAATGGCTGGAGCTCCTGCTCTCCGTTTCTGATGAGTGCACACAGCAGGATCTTCACCTGTGCACTGTGCCCTCTCAGCCATGCTCTGACACCCAGTTTACTGCACTGGCTGTCTCAGGAGAGCAAACTCTCTGACAAGAGAGAGAGATTTGATATTTTCACTCATCATCCCATCAGATAAATCACTGATTTCCTCTTAGTTGAAGGTTTTTCCTTCTGACTCATATCCAAAATAACAACAATTTTTAATTCTGTTACTGAAGTCTTTTTGTGACAACCTTTAAAGCAAGATTTTTCATATTTCACATATATTTAATGATTAGTGTAGGAGAAGGGAATTACAGGCAACTTCACCCCTGATGAGTCACAACTATGTTAATTACCAAAAAACAGCCTAACCCTTAATAGGTCACAGCTATAGCCAATAAGTATGAGTGTGATAAAAGGGTGGGTTGGCTGATCAAGGGACGATCCTGTGGGATGAGAAATTGAAGGAACTGGAGGAATAAGGAACTGGGCTGGACTGACAAAAGGGGGCAGAGAATTGCTGCTGTGAGGTCAGTCAGAGTTGAGCAGGGAAAAGTCAGAATCTGCAAGGGAAGCTACAGTTGGGAGCTTGCTGAAGTCAATTAGTGAGGTGCTGGAGTCTGTAAGCTGAGTTGTGAAGAAGAATAAAAGAATAAATAAATCTTTTCACGTTGTTGAACAAAAGTGTGTGTCTTGTCTCATTTCTATCCCTAACGCAAGCCCTCATGAAACAATTACAAGTATTCATCAGCAACCAAACATAATTTCAGTTAGAGCAAATGATTTTAGATCTAAGAGATGAAATTTAAAGGTAGCTTTTCCGTTTTAGCTTGACATTTTAGTCAGATTTAACTCCTAGTATTTACATCTCTCAGGCAGAATTTATAGTAATTAATTTAGCCTGCTCAAGCACAAGCTAACTGGATCTGAGCACGAAATCTGCTTTCATGCCTTGCATTTTTATTACCTTTTTAATCAGACTCATTGCTGTATTTTTTCACAAATTAGTTTTATTCATTTTTCAAAGGAAAGCTGCTACCAAATAAGTTTCATTCATTTTTTTTCCAAATGAAGCTGCTATTTTAGTCAGATTCACACACAAAATGAAGCAGTTCACCCACTAAGCAACATCTTCAATGGCTGAGATCACACAGGGTATATAAAAAAGGCAGAAGTGCTGCCCCATGGACTTTTTAATCATATTGGCAATTTTGACTATAATTAATAAATAGTAATCCTGGCATATGCTCTGAGTTGTGGCCCTGAGCAAACACATGTAAAATGTATGCTTATTTACCATGTAAATAAAGGGAATTTATGAACACATCTTTAAGGGATTTTGTAAGCAAGGTTTGGAAGTTTGATTAATATCTAAATAGCTATACCCAGCAATATGCTAATCAGATGTCAATTACTGAAATAGTTACATTTATAATGTTAATTGAACCTAAACTTGCTATAATGATTTTTTAATCCTAGTTTTCAAACTGTTTAATTATCTTACTCATGGAAAGACCACACTTGTGATTCAAGTGGTTCCATTAAATCTTGAATAGGAATGCTGAGAAAATTTATTCAAGAACTGTGTGGTTCATAAAACCCATATATTTTTATCATGAAGCCAGTCTGATACAGTGTCTTAATTTCTCTTTAGAGGTAGGAAGTGAGCAAATACTCTTTTTTTGGAATATTAATCCATACTGAATTCACACAGAATTGTGTCCAAATTTCAGTATTGCAGGTAAATAAAGACTGTCTGTTCCTGGTGTTATGAAATCGCCTTGTCTTTTTAATCACTGAACCTTGATCTGATCTTGATAAAATTATAAATTCTGATTTGTTAAAAAGCCAGTCATGGGAGGTCACCTGAATAGAAGAATATTTTAGTACATGCTAAGCAAAGTTCAGATTTAATAATTAAAATAGATTGTTCTGACTTCTCTATTATAGCCTAAATTCTGATAAGTTGCTATTACTATGGAACTGTCATACACAACAGATACTTGTGATTTCGATAAATGGACGTAATATAGAAAAAAAAAAAAAGAAAAATACTAAAATATTAATACACTGACCATTTACCCTGAAGTAAAAGTTTCAAACCTCTTTCCCTTAAATCCAAGTCAAAGAGAATTTTTAGGGATTCCACATTTGAAATAACAGACCTTGAGTTGCTCCCTGGCTGGGCTTTAGTTGATTTTATTCCAAGTGTGACCTATTTTTGGTTAATTTTTGCAGTCATAGAAAATGGGAGAGGGCATTCCAAAGGCTCCCTCATCTATGGTACACAAAGCCTGGCCTCAGAAATCCCAGGAAGCACCTGCTGTACAAACATGGTCTCTTCCATAGCAGAAAACCCAAATTATCTCATTAAATCCCCTCACAATATTCCCTGCCCTTCAAGGTCGCGCTCAAACTGATCACAAATGCAACACCAACAACCTCAAGAATGAAACCTCCAGATTCCTGGCTGATAAGTTCTGTGCACCCTCCTCCAAAAAAAAAAGAAAGCCTCGGTACATAGCCAAGCATTTTTTGCTTTAAGGTCTTGTTGGGGATTGGTTCTTTCCCTTTTCCCTCTGTGGAATTTTCCCCATTGTCATGCTAAGATACCTGTTGGCTGGGCCCTGGTGACAAGGGGGAGGGGAGGGGAGAGAGGAGGGAAACCACGCGAGATTCAAACAGTCAGAAGAGGAAACTGAAGGCTCTGGCTCAGCCCATTTTCCCTGCGGAGTTCAGACGAGAGGGACGATCGCCACCTCTGAGTCATTCCTGCCATCCCAGCACCGGGAGCCATCCTCACTGCTGTCAGACCCTGCCCTGCTGCCTTCTCGCTGTAACCTGCCATCATCCAGCACTCTGCTGAGCATCGGGACCGACGCCGTGAGCGGAGGGCTCTCTCTCCATCTCTCTCTCTCCCACCTGGGACAGCGCTGCCATCACCCCCAGCCCTCCTGCAGCTCTGCGGGACCTACCCGCCCCCAGCACTGGGAACTGCAGCTGGAGTCCAAGGCAGCAAAGTGGTACGCCACCATTGACATTGCCAATGCATTTTTCTCCATTCCTCTGGCAGCAGAGTGCAGGCCTCAGTTTGCTTTCACCTGGAGTGGCGTGCAGTACACCTGGAACCGACTGCCCCAGGGGTGGAAACACAGGACCACCATCTGCCATGGACTGATCCAGGCTGCACTGGAAAAGGGTGAAGCTCCAGAACATCTGCAATACATTGATGACATCATTGTGTGAGGGAACACGGCAATGGAAGTGTTTGAGAAAGGAGAGAAGATCATCCAGATTCTGCTGGGAGCTGGTTTCGCCATCAAGAGGAGCAAAGTCAAAGGTCCTGCCCAAGAGATCCAGTTCCTGGGAGTAAAGTGGCAAGACGGGCGGCGCCAAATCCCCACTGAGGTCATCAATAAGATCACCGCGATGTCTCCACCAACCAACAAGAAGGAAACACAAGCTTTCCTAGGTGCCATAGGTTTTTGGAGAATGCACATTCCTGAGTACAGCCAGATGTGAGCCCTCTCTACCTGGTCACCTGAAAGAAGAACGATTTCCACTGGGGCCCTGAGCAGCAGCAAGCCTTTGGCCAGATCAAGCAGGAGATCGCTCATGCTGTAGCCCTCGGCCCAGTCAGGACAGGAGCAGAGGTGAAGAATGTGCTTTACTCTGCAGCTGGGAACAAGGGCTTGTCCTGGAGCCTTTGGCAGAAGGTACCTGGTGAGACCCGAGGTCAACCTCTGGGATTCTGGAGCCAAAGTTACAGAGGGTCTGAAGCCAACTACACCCCAACAGAGAAGGAGATCTTGGGTGCTTATGAAGGAGTTCAAGCTGCCTCAGAGGTGATTGGCACAGAAGCACAGCTCCTCCTGGCACCCCGACTACCAGTGCTGGGGTGGATGTTTAAAGAGAAGGTCCCCTTTACCCACCACGCCACCAATGCACATGGAGCAAGTGGATCGCCCTCCTAATGGTGCTAATGAGGAGCACCAACACAATGAGCAAGTAGATCAGGCTGCAAGGATAGAGGTGTCACAGATAGACTTAGACTGGCAACACAAGGGAGAGTTGTTCCTGGCTCGATGGGCCCATGATGCCTCAGGTCACCAAGGCAGAGATGCTACCTATAAGTGGGCACGAGACCGAGGGGTGGATCTCACCATGGACAGTATTTCCCAGGTTATCCATGACTGTGAGACGTGTGCTGCCATCAAGCAAGCCAAGCGAGTGAAGCCCCTCTGGTACGGGGGGCGGTGGTCCAAATATAAGTATGGGAAGGCCTGGCAGATTGACTACATCACACTGCCTCAGACACACCAAGGCAAGCGCTACGTGCTGACCATGGTGGAAGCCACCACTGGATGGTTGGAGACCTATCCTGTGCCTCACGCCACTGCCCACACACCATCCTGGGTCTGGAAAAACAAGTCCTTTGGAGACATGGTACCCCTGAGAGAATTGAGTCAGACAATGGGACTCATTTCAAGAACAGCCTCATAAGCACCTGGGCCAGGGAACACGGCATCGAGTGGGTGTACCACATTCCTTATCACGCACCAGCGGCTGGGAAAGCGTAATGGTGCAATGGACTGCTTAGAACCACCTTGAAGGAATTGGGTGGGGGGACTTTCAAAAACTGGGAGATTAATCTACCAAAGGCCACATGGTTAGTGAACACCCGAGGTTCCACTAATCGAGCAGGCCATGCCCAGTCTGAGCCCTTGGGAACACCAGATGGGGACAAGGTTCCAGTGGTGCGCATGAGAGGTATGCTAGGAAAAACTGTTTGGGTGAACTCTGCCTCCAGCAAAGGTAAGCCAATTTGTAAGGTGGTTTTTGCTCAAGAGCTTGGTTGTACCTGGTGGGTGATGCAAAGGGGTGGAAAGACCCGATGCATACCCCAAGGAGACCTTGTTTTAGGGTGAACTACCTTCAGTACTGTGCCTGTATCTGTAACTGTATGGATGTCTATAATTTGAAGATTTTAATTTGATGTAGCATGATGGTAGGGGAAAATTCGGGGTGGATAATGTTGGGGGTTGGTTCTTTCCCTTTTCCCTCTGTGGAATTTTCCCTATTGTCATGCTAAGGTACTTGTTGACTGGGCCCTGGTGAGAAGGGGGAGGGGAGGGGAGGGGAGGGGAGGGGAGGGGAGGGGAGGGGAGGGGAGGGGAGGGGAGGGGAGGGGAGGGGAGGGGAGGGGAGGGGAGGGGAGGGGAGGGGAGGGGAGGGGAGGGGAGGGGAGAGAGGAGGGAAACCACGCGAGATTCAAACAGCCAGAAGAGGAAACTGAAGGCTCTGGCTCGGCCCATTTTCCCTGCGGAGTTCGGGCGAGAAGGACGATGGCCACCTGTGTCCCATTCCTGCCATCCCAGCACCGGGAGCCATCCTGACTGCTATCAGAACCTGCACTGCTGCCTTCTTGCTGTAACCTGCCACCATCTAGCACACTGCTGAGCATCGGGACCGACACCGTGAGCGGAGGGCTCTCTCCATCTCTCTCTGTCCCGTGGGACAGCGCTGCCATCACCCCCAGCCCTCCTGCAGCTCTGCGGGACCTGCCCGCCCCCAGCACCGGGAACTGCAGGTCAGGGAAGAGTTGCCTGCAGCCAGAAAGGGACTGGGACTGAGTTACTGTTCTGTTTGTGGGTAATTTCATAGCTGCTGTTATTCTTGTTTGTGTTGTTAGATATACTAGTAAAGAACTGTTATTCCTACCCCCATATCTTTGCCTGAGAGCTCCCTTAATTTCAAAATCATAATAATCTGTAGGAAGGAAGGATCCTATTTTTCAGTTCAAAGGGAGGCTTCTGCTTTCCTCAGCAAACACCTGTCTTTCAAACCAAGACAGGTCTGATGAAAAATGAATGGATTTCCAGTGCCGGATGGAGCTGCAGGAAAGATGGATAGGGACAATAGGCAAGGGCTGGAGGGACAGGACCCAGGGAATGGCTCCCAGTGTCAGAGGGCAGGAATGGATGGGATATTGGGAAGGAATTGTTACCTGGCAGAGTGGGCCTGGCACAGGGTGCCCAGAGCAGCTGTGGCTGCCCCTGGATCCCTGGCAATGCCCAAGGCCAGGTTGGACATTGAGTTTTGGAGCACCTGGGACAGTGGAAGGTGTCCCTGCACAGGGCAGGGGTGGGCCTGAATGGGCTTTAAGGTCCCTTCCAACCCAACACAACCCATCCCAACCCATTCCATAATTCTATGATTTTATGACTGTCTCTTAATTTCAAAGTGGTTTAGATGTGGCTCAATCAAAAGGGCTCTAAAAATCTGTGCAGTGGACACCTTCCTACTTAGCAAGTACAGTTCCTTAGCAACTATTTAGTGAAGATGAAATGAACGATAGAAAATATTAAGAGTTGGTTAACAATTGTGTAAACTCTGGTAAGAAGAGAAATCATCAGTGAAAGCCGATGAATGAACTGGGTGATCCTGTCCCTGTGTTCAGCCTTGGAGGCACGTCTGGAGTGCTGTGTCCAGCTCTGAATCCTCAGCACAGCAGGGACAGGAGCTCCTGCAGCAAGGCCAGCAGAGGAAGGAAAGGCTGGACTGGCCACTGCATGTCAGCTACAGCAACATCATCCCTGGTTCAGCAATGAACAAGGGGAACAAAGAATCAGCAGCCTGTTTGAGTTTACTAATTAATAGTGGGATATTTAATGAATGCACTGGATACTCTCCTGTCCATTAGACAATGCTTCTGTTTTCTTTAGTTTCTTCTTTTCTTACTGAGCAAGAGCAGATGAGCATAACTTTCATAAATCAGCTTCACTTGGATTTCAGTCATCAAAAGTCAAAGAATTGTAATTAGCTGTGATAGCATTAGGCCATTCAAAACAACTGCCATCATCCACAGACAATGCTCTTGAAGGAGCTGCATTTTCCTCACGGAAAGCTTTGGGCTGGAAGGGACCTGAAAACTCCTCCAGTGTCCACCATGCAATGGCAGGGACACCTTCCATTGTCTCAGGTTGCTCCAAGCCCCAATGTCCAGCCTGGCCTTGGGCATTGCCAGGGATCCAGCGGCAGCCACAGCTGCTCTGGGCACCCTGTGCCAGGGCCTGCCCACCTTTATGTTATGGTTTTACATTGAAAGCACCTGGGGGGATGGCACACTAGGAAGTTTGCTCTCCATGAGAATTTCCTCTGTGAATTGATGGGACCAATTGGAGGCTGGTTGAGGTTGTTGACAGCCTGAGAAACCAATTGGAAAAGTCAGTTCACTCCATGAATCACATTTGAAGCAAGTAAACCCCAGGAAAAGCTCTCTTGCATTTCCAGCCTTTCACAAGGTGACACCGACCTGGCCCGGGCCAGGCAGGGCTGGGCTCGGGAGGCTGCTGGGAACTTATACTATTTTAAGTAGCTCATCCTTAAAATTAATACCCTGTGACTTTTTACCATGGGCCACAGGCACAGTTTTAGGAAGACTGTGAAAGTGGGAGGAGTTTCATGATGGCAGATCCCAGGCGGCTGTTATTCGTGAAGAAAGTGGAGTCAGGAGAGAACTGGTGATCTCCTCTCTTGGAAAAAATCCTTATAGCTTGAAAAAATAAACTCTTCTCCTTATAGTGAACTGAAAAGATTATTTAAGTTATTTATTATTAAGTAAGGAATTGACTGAAGTGTCTCTGTATGTTGTTAAGAATATGAAAAAGAGGAAGAAGGACGTGGTCTGAAGATCTGCTCTGAATTCATTATTATTTTTCTTTGCATTATTAATAAAGTTTTTCTTTATCCCTGGTAAGTTTTAAGCCTGCTATACTTTTACTCCTAATTCTATTCCACAACAAAAGGTAAATATATTTAAAATTGGCAAATACAAACTATAACATTTTTGGTGCATTGGCCAGGAGACCCAAAAAAAAATTAAACCAAGACATTTTAGCTGTAGAAAATTTCTTCTTTGTATCTCATCTAAATCTTCTCTCTTTCAGTTTAAAAGACTTTACCAGAGAAGGTTAGGGAGGAAAAGAATTTGTTTTTCTTGTGGCATACTGCAAGGAGCTTCTTATACTCAAGAGCAGACTATATTTTAAAAATTGAACCAGATTTAAATTAACAGTCACCACATCATGCTTTATTACTTCAATATTTATTCATATATAAATCTAAATTCCTGTAAAAAAATCATGGCTCATATCCTCCCTGTAAATGTTGATATTTTCAGCTAAAGTGGTGTAGTCACAAGAAAAATCTATTTCACTCAGACACATTATGCCTAAAAATATATAAATTATGAATAAAGCACTGCATTAAATATTTCAAGAAATCTCAATATAACTGTAGATACAAATACACTCAGAGCGCTAAAATTCCAAGAAACTGCTGAGAAACCATAAGGTTTACATTCATTTGAAATGTGCTGTCTTCTTACTAATGTGCTTTCCTTCTTCTGCTGTTAAAGCTCACGGAAAAAAATTGATTTTTAAACGTTTTCTTTCTAAAGAATACAAAATATTGCTGTTAAAATTCAGTGGCAGAATGATGCTCAACACACCGTCTTAATAAAAAAATGTGATTTCTCCTGACACAGCCTGGCACTGAAACCAGCTGTAGGTTCCATTCTAGGCCTTATACCCATGGAAAGACCAAAGGTTATCCAACCATGCTAATATAGGAGATTTCTCATCCTGACTGTGCAGCTGAATATTTAATATCCTCTCCTAGGAGGAAGAGCTCTTCAACACATGAGCAGGCTGGGATGGAGCTGAAGATGATGGATGGATGGTTGGGGTTACAGAAGCGTGGGACAGACAGAGCCCTGTCAGATCCACTGCAGCTCTTCAATTAATTAGGGGCCTAAACAACACTGAGATAATTGAGGTTACACATCCAGCTCACACAAGGGCTCCACTGAATCCCCACGGGTCTCCTGAGCTGCTCAGTGCTGCTGCAAATCAAACTTTAAAAAATGTGTGTAGAGTGGGAAAGAAAAAAGCAAAATGTGACTGTAAAAGGATTCACCATCTTAAGCCAACACTACCACAGGGAGAGACAGAAAGGGGGAAATCTTCAAAGAGCAGTGGACAGAGCTGAGCAATAAGTGTGGAATGCAAGGAGTAAAACACCCAAAGCTGAGAAACTGAGTATTTGACTATACCAACAGCAGCTAAAGAGGAAGGAGAGGTTTAATTCCTGCACTTGCACACTTTGTTTACAACATCCTGTAAAGAGATGATCAGACAAACTCCTGTTGCTATTCTTATTAGCTTTATAGTTAAAAATAGCATTACTTAAGTGTATTAATTGGGATGGCAGAAACTGGAGTGAGAAGGGAAATTTGTGAATTTAGAACTTCAGCTTTCAAGACAAACGTGTCTCAAAGATTTGTTAAAAGAACAAAGCACAGCTGTGCTTTATAAACATTACTTCTTTCTATGATGGCTGCACTTCTATTAATCGTAGACTAAATCAAATATTCTCCAGTGTTTAGCATATTTATTGCAATTCTTTTTGCATTTGCCCTCATTTGTTATACTAAACATCAAGTGTATGCAGTGGGATTTTTAAATTGCTTCAGCCCAAGAGCAATCATTATATAAAGATGTCCTCAGGGTACTGAAATATGTACAGCACCTCCTTACATCAACAGGAGATGCAAACAGACACTGTCTCATGTAAAACTGATTTTATTTTGGTTCAAATAGGAAACAAATGTGGCCTCTGGGTATCAATATTAAACAAGGGCCACTGGCAGACAAGTAAAATCACAGAATTATGGAATCCCAGAATGGTTTGGGTCAGAAGGGAGCTTGAAGCCCACCCAGTGCCACCTCTGCCATGGCAGGGACACCTTCCATTGTCCCAGACTGCTCCCAGCCCCAGTGCCCAACCTGGCCTGGACACTGCCAGGGATCCAGGGGCAGCCACAGCTGCTCTGGGAATTCCACCCTGTGCCAGGGCCTGCCCACCCTGCCAGGGAACAATTCCTAATTCCCAGTATCCCATCCATTCCTGCCCTCTGGCACTGGGAGCCATTCCCTGGCTCCTGTCCCTCCAGCCCTTGCCAATTGTCTCTGTCCATCTTTCCTGCAGCTCCTTCAGGCCCTGCAAGGCCACCCTGAGCTCAGCCCAAAGCTTCTCCTCTGCAGGTGAACAATTCCAGCTCACCCAGCCTTTCCTCCCAGCACAGCTGCTCCATCCTCTGCTCATCCTGGTGCCTCCTCTGGGCTCTCTCCAGCACCTCCAGCTCCTTGCTGTGCTGGCCCAGGGCTGGGGCAGCTCTGCAGGTGAGGTCTCACCTGAGCAGAGAAAACAGGACGAGGAGAGGAGTGGAGGGGAGGGGACTATACTGTGCTGCCTAAGCTTCTTATCAGTTTGAGTGACGCCTGTATCAAGAAGCAGCTTTTTTCCCCAGCCCAAAAAGATGTTCAAAAGTAGATTCAAAGGACAACAGTTCAATGGTGAAAACAGGAGGTTTGTGCAGGTGCTGAATTTCCTTTCCAGCTCTGCTCCTCCAAGGTCTCCTCATGTTCATACCCTGTCCCAGTTTGTGTTCCACCTATTGGGATATTCTTTTATATTACTCCTTTCAATTTTTTTATTTTACTTCAAAATTCACACGTGTCTATATTCATCCAAGATGACACAGAGCATGTAGATGCTCTGGAGAATGCTCCACTTTGCCCTTTGCCAGCTACAGTTCTCAGCAATGTGTAAATGAGATGCAAAGAATAAAACCTCTTTGTGAAACAGAAAAAAAGAATGTGCACAATTTTATAGATGGCAAATATTTTATCTTTTCAGCATTTTAAGAAATGCCACACAAGAATCTGATTTAAAGGGTTCTCAAGTCAGTTTTCAGAAGATTTTAAAATCAGTAACATCTCTAAAAACATATATCCACATGTAATTTCATATTCATAATAGGACATATATGTTCAAGATGTACACAAAACTGAAGTACAAAGTAACCAAAATTTGTCAGTCAATCATCTCCACTGATATTAAAATTCACAATGATAAGAAATAAACAAATAGAAGGTTTGTCTCAATGTGTGATAAAAAGTTCAAACCAAGAAAAGTCTGGAAAAAAAACCTGGAAGAATATCTGAAAATCTGTCTGTTATAAAAGTACACAAACACTTTTTTTCTAAGGGATCTTGCAAGAGACAAAGCAGCTCTGAATTATGGTCACACATACAGAACCTCACAGGGCCAATTCTGGGCCTGGCAACACACTTTGGAAAACTTTGGAGAGGAGCTTGGAACCAGGGTCTGGGAGCAGGTCTGGAGAAAGCAGCTTGATCCACATGTGTTCATATGTGGGAGAGGGATAGATCAGACCAAAACCAAATAGATATTTAAACCACCAGCAGTACATATATTTTTGATGTGCTTAGGTTTCTGCTTGCTCCCAAGATAAATAAAGGGTAGAAGATGTGGAAAGGCAGAATGTGTCTGGAAGAGATAGAAGGACCAAGGAGATGAGATGCAAGAACCAAATTCACCCAAAAAACCTGATCTAAATCCTGCAACATTTAGGTCATGTCAGGAAAATGGGAACCCTTAAAGTATACTGAAAAATGTGAGGCTGTAGCATGTCCAGGAATACATTGTTCTGTTTTCAGATTTGCTAAAATCAACTTTTTTTTGGGGGGGAGGGGTATTAACAATGTCATTAATCTGCATTATGACTGTTGTTTTTTGTTTGTTTGGTTGTTGTTTGTTTGTTTGTTTATTTGGGTTTTTTGTTGGTTTTTTTTTATTTTTATATAGGAGAGTTGGGTGTATGGAGAGTGATGGAGAAAAAGAATATAAATTACAAATAATATTGACAAATATGTGATAAGTTTCCAAATGAGTTTTATTCCCTGTGTTTCATGGCACAGCATTCAAACACTAATTCATGCAAAGATTCAAAGCCCAGTGCTCATCTATCATTAATAATTTTGTAGAACTGGCAATTACTAATATGTGCACAGTGCCATTTAACTATATCAAAATGTCCTCTTAAAATTAGGCTGTCTGAAGTTCCTAATGTGCAAATTAAGCATCTCATTTATCTTGCCTGGTCTTCCTGGCTGGCTTGATCAGTCCTATATTATTAGGCAGGCAGAGACAGAGTGCTAAATGTGAAACAGCAATCTCTTCAAAAATCTGTGAAAGGCAGCAGTAACAGCCAAGCAGAAGGTCAGACATCACCAGCCTCAGGGAGGTGAGAAGAATGAGAATGTTCCCAGCCTGAAACCATTTTAATTTATGAAATTTTCAGGAAGCTTTGGTATCTCCTGATCAGGAATTTTCCTATATCATCCAATATCGTGTTCAAGGTAGGTCCACAAGGTAGTGGACCTGCTGTTATTTGCAACAATGATGTGCTCAAGGAAGAGAACTGCCAGAACTTTCCAAACCTTTGTTCTCAGATGGGGCTACCAGATCCTGAAATGGAACTTAAAGCAAGCTAACTTTCCTGGCTGACAGCTCCATCATCAAGATGTGTGGCTCCTAACTAGACACAAAGATTAGATCGAGCACACAGCAAGAGGGGAAGGCAACAGAGATATGACAGACAGCTAAAAATTATTTTCCTCCTTAATTCTGTGGCCAGCTTGTTTCTTCAAACACTTCTTTAAGAAGGGAATATGTCTGAAAGCAGACAAACTTCCCTGGGGTTATATTTTGCAGAATAGAACCTACCAAATCTCCTTGCTAGAGTAACTGCTTCCAAAGAGAAATGTCTTTTTGGAATTATACTAAACAGACATTACTGCAAGTTAAAAAGATTTTGCTGTCCTTGGAGGTTTAGTATCAAATCTAAACAAAAAGTAAACCACAGTATTGGGTGTTGTTCCCTGTAATTCTACTGCAATCACTTCTCACAAAACACTTGTGAGCACAATTCCAACATGTGCAATTGTAGGAGATAACGACTTCCTTAGCTATTCAAACTTGATAAATCAATCATCTCTAATAACTCCTCAAGAACATTTAATATAGCAGTATTTCATTACTGCTTTCAACATTCTAGATATTTTATGACCATAAATTGATGGAAATGCTTTACATCCAGTTCCTTGCCCTGTGGAATTAAAGGTAGGTTAGAGAGAAAAGTTTAGCAAACAGTTTCTGAGGAATATTTTTGATTAATAATAACACTGACCTGGCACTTGGACAGAATTAAGGAAAAATGTGCAAATTTACCATGCTTAAAGACTGCATTATCTTGTCATATTGCTTCAAGAATATTCTCTGCTTTCTTTTTCCTTATGTCATAACCTCCACTGTTGCCTTGTCCTCCTTTTCCTTTAGTAGAATAAGATAATTTACAATGTACATTGCCATTTATGAACCCATCCAAAATATATGAAATCTCTCTGGAACCAGTAGTTCTGGCTGGGAAGAATGAAGAGAAGCTGGCACAGAGGAAAGGTGGCACTGTGCCCCCCTCAAAATCTGGTCATTTATTTGGAAGTGGAAACAAAAATTGTTGGGATCTCAGCTCTCTTGTGAGGTTTGGATCTTTCATAACACTTGCCATGAAACCTCCCCATAAATCATTTGGAGCTGTTCATTTACCTACATTAGAAAGCTCTTGGCAGTAATGACTCCTGGAAACAATAGATCTGACAGCAAACAGAAAGCTCCTGCAGAGCCTAGAGATTGGGATAGAGAAAATCTGACACCATCTTCCAAAATTACTGGCTCAGGGCACTTGAGTTTTAGGCTTCCTGTGTCAAGGTCTCTCAAACAGGATGATATTTCCAGAGACTCAAAATGATGACTTTGAGGATTCTCAAACTTACAGCAACAATATCACAGTCTGAACTGAATGGCTTCATTAATATCACCATCTCTCTTACCTTTATTCCAAATATTAGTCTAATTATGTTTAGCTTGGTTTAATCAGCTATACTTCTGTCTGAAGAGGATTCTTAATTTATTCTTTAGTTTTCAGAACTGCCTACTTTATCTAGTGAGATCCTTTTGAAAGAAACAAAATTGAAGCTGCTTTAATTAAGCACTTTCTATGGGGGAGGTGCAAATATACACAAACAGCTCAACTTAAAAAAACCCCATATTATTTATTTAATGGATAAAAAGAGCTCCCTGTGAGGATGGTGAGGCACTTCCAGTTTGTCCGGAGAAACTGTGGCTGCTCCTGTATCCCTGGAAGTGTTCGAGGCTACGTTGGACAGGGCTTGGAGCAACCTGGGACAGTGGAAATGGTTGAAACTAAATGATCTCTAAGGTTCCTTCCAACCCAAGCCATTCTGGGATTCTGTGATTATGCTGCCATTCTATCTGAGAGCATCAACAAGACCATGATAATCACAATGTGGGTAGATACTAACCCAGCCATACATAGTCCAGCCACAGGGAAAAGATGGCATGCTGTACAGGAGGTCAAGAAATGTTCATCAGGAATTCAACTGGAACTAGCTATTGGTGACATGGGTGTTTCACTGGGAGTGATCACAACATAAAGGTAAATAAAGCATCTTAAATACTTAATTCATTTTCAGCTCTGTATGGATCTGTAAGCCAGCCAAACACATCACTGGATAAAAAGCAATGTATCATATCATGTAGTTTAGAGCTGAAAGAGCTGCAAACATAGAACCCTCCTGTTTGAAGTGTCTATATATCATGTACACCACAGAGGAGAACAAAAGATCAAGGCAATGGGCTGAGTTACAGGCACAATGCTCAGAAGTTTCTATAGAAAGACTTACCTTAAACCCAGTATTAGTGGGCAGCAAAAAAAAAAAAAAAAAAAAAAAAAAATCAGTTCCTTCTGTTTACCTGTTTTGTGTCATTTTCTAAATGTTTTAGTGACAGGCTGCAAGCTGAGAACTCCAGAGAACTGCAGCCTTAAAAACTTCTAAGGGCACCAATACATTTTCAGCCTAAATTTCAACATAGCCAAGACTTGTCCAGTCTGTAAACTTCTCTCAGTTTTAGGTAGCCGTAGCTGGATACCACTTGGGAAAAGTACGAAGTTCCTTGATTCCCTTTCAGCTGTTTTCTGTCACGGAAATTTGAAACACAAAGGAAGGAAAGACTAAGATTGTATTTGAGAACACTTTCATTTCCTCACTTTTGTGTCTGACTGTGCTCTGTGCATTAAGCAACATCCCAAAATGGTTTATTCTCTCATTCTCTGATGAAGGAGGTCCTTATGTAGTTTCATATTTTCATCTTCTATGAAGGACCTTTATTTTATCTGTCACAATATACAAAAGAAAGACAAACACAGAAAAAAAAAAACAAACAAAAAACCAAGAATTTCAAAGCTCCTTACAACCTGCTGCAATTCACTGTCTTTCTTGCACAAAATATATATAAAAAAGATCTGGCTTTGAGACAAATATACCTTAAGCTGTTTTGAGTGTCCCATTAGACCAAAAGAAGACAAAGCAGATTACGAACATGACAGGGCTTAAAAAATAAACCTTCTGGCAAGCCTGATTTGCTCATAATTCTGAGATTAGTGAGAAGTTAAAAAGATTTTTTTCAATTATCATTATTTCTTTAGTTTTCTAAACATTGACAGCATCAATATTTTGAAACATTTTAGTCTCAGAGGCAGAACAAGGCTCCTTCTCTGAAGACATTCCACCCTACCTGGACATGTTCCTGTAAAAGCTGCTCAGATGTCCCTGCCTGGGCAGGGGATTGGTGCAGGTGAGAAGAGCCAGGCTCTGCTGCAGTTTCAGTACATGAAGTTGTGTTATCAGATCTCTTGCCCATCATACTTCATAAAAGGGGGGAAAACCAACGAAAACGCATCAAGTGAGAGACCTGTCTGTGGCAAGTGCAGTTCCCCAGCACTCCTTCCTGGCTCGCTCTGCATGGCTCCCTTTTGCATGCTGGGCTCTCTCTCAGGGCTTTGTCTTAGAGGTCTGAAATGAGGCTGAGGCATCCTGTCTCTTATCCTGACCTGGCACTTCAGGCAGCTGGAGATGAAGGCAGATGGAATCTGAGCTCTGAACTCCATCTCCTATGTTCCTTATTCTCTGTGCTCCCTCAGAAATTCATCTCACAGAGGTTTTAAATGCCCTGCCTCATTATTAGCAAATCTGTACCACAGTGCAACTGTTCTCACTTTCTGCAAGAGCCTGAGGTCCTGCACCCTCTGACAACACACCACGTGGAGTTATTTTCTCTGCCTTGCCTAGTTAAGAGGTTATTGATTGCCACTCACATGCTGTAATGAATGGCTTTCCACTGCCCACATTTGCATCCTTTCTGTATTTAAGCCTCTAGTTCTTCCCTTCCCTCCGATACTGTTGTAATTTGCAATGTGCATACCGGTGTGAAGGTCAATACACTTTGCTGGACACTGCCTCAGTGATTTATTTTCACATCTCCTTAACCAAATTCTTGCAGTGCAGAGGTTTTTCATCTGATTGCCAGCAAATTACCATCCCAATTCCTGCCAGCTTTGTTGTTGTGTTATTGCTGTTTGGTGAGTACATTCTCTCAGAATTCACCCATTTATTTCACTGCTGGTTTTCAGAATCAAGTGCTTATTAACATAATTTTCTCCTGGAGATATTCTTCTGACTTTTGGTATGAACTTAAAATTTTGTCTTGCCTTAGAGTTCACCAGATTTCCCCTTGGGCACTTCCAGGATGCATGATTAATGCTGGTGAGTGAGAACACTCCTATTTATCACCTTACAAAAAAATTGTGTAACCCCTCCTTAAGTCACTAAATTGGCCAATATATGTCATGATGTGAGCTGTACCATGCAATTAAAAAAAAATAAAAATCAGAGTAGCAACAGAAAAGCAGAGACGACATGCACTAAGAATACAGTGCAGTGATCTACCAGCTAAGACACCCTGCAGGGTTGAAGTTTACACTACACATACACTAAAAAAGGCAGAAGATTTAGTCCAGAACTCCTACAGAAAACCTACAGAGACTGCTGCCCAAGAGATGAACAGGGGGGTAGAATCCTAGAGATGGAGGCCTTGGGCTGCCCATGCTGGTAAGTTTGAAAATTTTCTGAATTTATCTACCTCTTAATATTATCTTGACCCTTTGTTAAAAACTGTCCAAAATAACCTTGTTTCATTTAATGCAAGGATGATGAGCTGGTTTCAGATTTAAAGGTCTATTAATCCACAAGTTGAAGTGCAACTGAGAATATCAGTGTAATTTCTTGGAAGAGCTTTACAATAGAAAGTTCATATCTTACAGTTTAGCTGTCTGCAGTCACACAGGGAACAGTTAGTGCATTAACTTTCTTAAACCAGAATTTCAATCATGTTTTATTACTTTCAGCAGACACACTGCATTGATTAAATTCACAAGGCGCAGAAATGGTTTCTGACGGCTGGGAGCTACACACTGCAAGGACAAAGGTTTGTTAGGAATTAACTCTAAAGAAATACAACTGATAGCAATAGGCTTTTAGCTAATCTAGAGAAGGGGGAGTTCAGATTTTTTTCCTTTAAAAAGCAAGAATAAGCTTCTTGAACTTTTCATATTAAAGGAGCTGCCTGCCTTTCAGGCTTTGGCAGCTTGGCCGTTGTGGAGCACTTTTGAATGTGTAAGTTAAAGACTCCACAAGAACACACAAGCAATTATTTTGATTATTAATAAGTTGCAGGATAAATCAGAGCCCGCTTCATTTTCATCTCTGATCACCAAGTGATCACCAAGACACTGTGGAAAGACTCTCTAAATAAAATATAGTTTATACTTCATTGCTAAATTACCAGCAACAGGTAACCATCGACTGAAAAGAGGCCACTTCCTAAGAGAAACAAATCAAATCTCAGTGTCACCAGAACAATGATCCCAGGAGAAAAGAGCAGGCTGATTGTGTCTATAAAATGGGCATAATTGTGTCAGTCAGGAGTGACTGAATAACTGTCCAATGATATGCCACACATCCATCATCAATTAATTATGACTCAGAATGCTCTCACACAGCCTGGTGTGCAAACCAGCACAACTGGAATTTGTGCTGACTGAAAAAAACGAAATCATAAATCATCTTAAAACTGATTCAAATTATTTTTCTCCCATAGGTGATGTCCTATAACCAAACAGAATATTTTTGTTTCCTTTAAATACTGTTATATCAATGTAGTCCTTGATATAACAGAAGTCAATCAACATTTGAAGTGCAAAGACTCTGGTTATATTTTTTTTTAAGTTCTGTGTGGCTGTTTTTGGAGCTCCAGGTAAACAACACAGACCATGTGATTAACATTAACATTAAATATTTTACAGACCATTGTTGCAGCAAGCACTTAGAGATGCTGGGTTCAGCATTTACCATAATTGCCATTGCCACTTTCATGCAGCTTTTCCCCAGAGGACTTACACAGGGAATAGTTTTATCTTGTTTAAACCTAACACGCAAAAATTAAGTGTTGAAAGATAGAAATTCCACAAAAATTCACTAGGTGGGCAAACAGTATAATGCAAACCAAAAGCAATTATTTAAAGCAAAACAAAATGCCATTGAAAAAATACCAGTTAGTCAGCAAAGATGTTTTTTCTACCTATTGGTAATTTTAAAAATAATGAACCAGTCACCTTAAGTGTCTTAGGAATGTTCAAACTTTCATAATCCTACTTTAGAAATAAAAAAATATACTTACTTTTTTTTTCAAGTCCTGACATCATGCACTTTGGAAGAAAAATATTGTTATCCTATTCTACATTAAAAAAAACAAACCGTGCATAGAACGTGAATGGTAGCATCTCTGATTCTCTGCCTGCAGACTGAAGAGCAGCTCCCATCACTCCCAGTTCCCAGGGTTCCCATCAGTCAGAGAAGTGCAAATTTAGCATCAAACCCAGACTCAAAATTCAAACCTTTGTCCAATCTTGAAATACTTACAAGGTAAGTATTATTGTCTATTTAACAGCGTTTGAAACTCACAGCGAATCTCAAATTCCTGCATTTACAAAGGCGGAAAATTGATTTTCTTTTCAACAGGAGAAAAAAAAAAATTCAGTCTGTGATGTAGCAGAATTAGGGATTTTGCTTCCCAAAGTTGAGGGCATGAGATTACAATGGATAAAGATATTCTGTTTAATATTTTCCACAATCTGAATACAGACATGTCATTTCCTACATATGCTCCTAAGGGAAAGCTGACCTCAGAATTCCTTGAGGCAAGCCCACAGGACAGGCCAGAGCTGGATCACCAGGTGGGAAGGTTATTCTCTCAGGATCTGTTTTGATGGCTGCAGAGGTGGTTTTAATCCCAATGGTTGTGTGCAGCAACTCTTATTTCACTATTATTTTAATAGTATGGCCTAGAACATTCAAAAACCATGCTAAATTAGGATAAAATAATGAGGTGAGATATGCTTTATTATCAGTAAGTAAAAGATAAGTACTTCACGCTTTAAAACACAGTAAGAATTGCAAAATGTTCTAAATGCACAAAAATATTGCTAAAGGAACAAAAAGGCAACCAAAAAGCAGATTCTGATGCCAGCAGTGATGTTTTTTGGTGGTTCTTAAGCATAATGGGGCAAATCTGAAAACCCAGAACTGCTAAAAATATCTAATGAACTAGCCAGGATTCAGCAGCTTTAATTTGCATGTCAACGTTCTATGGATACATTACATGTAGGAACAAAACATTCTGATGGCATTGTGTACAACAATGTCCCCAGATTTATTTTGCTTTTTTTTTCCTTCCTTTTTCAATTCAATTTAATTTATTCACTACATGTTTCTGTGTGGATATCACCAAACCACCCCACTTTGCAACCTGTAAATGATGACTCAGAGTTTACAACAGCTCACTGCACTATTTCTGCAAATGTAAAAGCAGAAAAAGAGGGGATCTGTAGAAAAATAATAATTAACTTAATAAAAGCAAACTGCTCACAATAGAGACACAAAAGCTTTCTTGTGAGAATATGAGTGCATTGCAAATTTTAAACAATATCACTGTCTTGAAATAGTGTTGTTGGAATTAGCCATTATGGAGCTGAGACCCAAATCATTTAATGTGCCCTCTAACTGGACATGTTTATTGCTAAAGCAGCATTATGTAAACTGGAACCTCATGTAATTAGCACCAGTATTATGAAGCCTAGGACTAAATGATGTGGCAAAAACATTGCAGCTCACAGGAATGGCCACACATTTCTTGTTTTACATTTTATCTGGGCAATATTCTTCATTCCCACTATTTTATCAGTTCAGCCTATGCTGCCATTATGTGGAAGGATTATATCAGGTTTTATTAGGAACAAAACACGCAGTTATCTGCATTGTTTCAAAAAATGAATGGGACTCAAACCTTATTCTTGTAAAAAAGGCAAACAAACAATCCCTAAGCAACTTTGAGAAGACTGGGTTATGGGAAAAAAATAACTTTCAGCTCTAGTCATCATTTTTCCTGACCCTCTCTCAAACTTTATTTCACCAAGTAACACCACATTTGTAAAGATCAAGATGGGGAGAAATATTCTGCCCAGACTAGTGAGGCTTGCTAGATCAACATTATTACAAAGGCTGGGTAGTTGTGCTTGGTTGACACTAGAGAAATTAAAAGGCAATGGTAACAATGCCATTCTGCCCAGACCTTGCCATTCTCTTCAAATTGAAGTGAAAGGTCAGTGATGAAAGGTGTCTGAAAAATTCATGAACTCCCTGAAAAGTGTCCTTGTAGTGAAACCCTTGAGAAGCCAAGGAGCAGGGAAAGCAAATTAACTCTGAAGAGTCCATTCTTTGGGCTGCCTCTTACTTGATTTCTTGAGGTCTCAAATTAGACCAAGGTCACACAGATCAACAATTTTACTGCTGATACAAAAAGCTATCAGGATACTTTCCCCCTGCTTTTCCCTACCAAATAACAAGGAGAGTTAAAGGATGACCTAAACTGTAAACCACCAGTGGTCTCCTGAATCCTGTCACCACACCCCAGCTGAGGTTAGAGCACGATAAAGAGTCCCAGGGAGTGGTTAATAATAAGATGTTGGGCATTCATGCTTGAAATTGTGGGTCATTTTTGATTAAATATTTTGCAGAGGAAATAAGGCATGGCATCCTCACAGTGAGTTTGTAGTGCAATATGAAAGTGCATAAAAGCTAAACTTGTTAGAGGTGATCTACAGAGTTAAGAGGAATTGACGGGAGGAAACCAGCTCAGACAAACTGAGACTTAACTCAGACTGCTCTTCAAAATTCAGAAAGGACATTTCATTCAGAAGGTTGACCTAAGCCTCCTGAAAAATGCTACCTTAAACTAGGTTTCTATGTGCAGTTTAGGTGTAAAAAGAGAGAATAAAAAAAACCTGTTTATTTCTGGAGCTACTATGAGGTGGGCATTTAAAAATGCAGGAGTTTTAAAGATCTCTAGCTGCTACGTGCACAGAAGTCCTGAGGATTTTTTTCTGTGGGCAGAGCTGGTTCTTCACCTTTCTAGACTTTTTTTTGCAGAAATATTTTGAGAGGAAGACTTCATTACTAAGGCACCAAATCAGGTGCTTCCCAGCATCATTTCCTGACATTATTCATAATTCCTGAATGACCCAAACAAATCAATACATTTCTTAGCATAAAATACTTATTTACTTCTCTCTACCCTGTCCAGTGAATATGTTGTCTCTGATCATCAGTTTTTGCACATAAAATGTTAATCCCAGTTAGAACCAGTAGGGACCACAGTACACACCCATAGCAGACATATCCTTTGAGATAACACAATATTCATAATATAAAGGAGAATAATATTGGGGGGGTTTCACCTGAAAACACAGAAACTTCAGCATTTACGATGAATAAAGAATGACCAGAAGCTTGGCAGAGTTTTCTGCAATAATCCAGGACATGTAAGATCAACGAATGACATTAAAATAACATGCTTTCAATTTTTGACTAAGAACATTATTCCTTCCACCTCATGTTGAATGCAGATAAACAGAAGATGAAAATTATCTTTCAGTATTGCACAGTCAAAGCATTTACAATTCAAGAAACAAAAATCCACAAGAAAAATTATTAAATTGATTCAAACGTAACAATTTGTGCTCTGTTTTTAGACTCTTGAGATGTCTAATGCTTTTTCCCCCCCCCATGTTGTAAGAACATAGGCATAATTTCTCCTAAAAAATGGTTTTAAAAGGGAAAAAAGAAGCAAAAATATTGCGTCAACACAAGATTCTTACGTGCCACAGGACTAGAATGTGAAAGAAAAAAGACGAATTCCCCTGTTAGCTTGAGTAGGATTCACTCCAAAAGTGAAAGCCTTTGCTATTTTAGGGGAGCACTTGTACACATAAAAACAAGGAAGAAACAAATTTAATAATACAATTCATAAAAATTAACCGATATCTACTCCAAGTCTGTGAAGGTGTCCAAATGTTGTGTTCCCTTCCTTTCCTGGGCGATTTCAGCTTCACCTCTTCCTCCATCCTCCACTGGTGTGTGGTGGGAAGGAAGGCTTTGCAGCACCCACCCTGGCCTCCAGCAGGTGATAGCCATCCCTAATGTCCATGAGATTTTGGGGTGTGGCTGACAGCCTGGTATGCAGCACGGACCTCACAGGAGGGAGACTGTGATGTGCTGATGGTCAGGACTGTTGATGTGTTATAAACTTGCTCAGGACCCAGGGCTGGAGCTGCACCAGGATAATCAGGCTTTGGGGCTGAGACATACACACCACCAGTAAAATGAGTTCAAATACTTGTTTTAAGATCCCTTGGCAGGACACGTCCATTGTGCTGTTGACTCCCAGTTAGTCCTTTTACACCTCCATATGTTTAACTGGTTAAGCAGGAAACTGCCAAGACCAAGATTTCTACAAATCTACAAGTACAAGCTGTGACAGACCATAAAAGATAATTACTACTATTTGGCAGATTAATTTTAGGTGTCTTCAGCCTATGCCTATGTGCCTATGGAATTAATCTTTTGTACAGTCTGATGTTTGTTGAGCATTCCCAGCATGTGTCATTGCAGTTAAGGCTTCTCAGTGAACTGCACGAGCTGTGCCAGAGGTGGCAGGTAAGAAAGAGTCAGGTCCATCATGCCTGTTCCAGAGCCTAAATGCAGACAGCAACATCATAAACTTTGCAGATATTATTTCAAATATTTTTTTCTTATGATTCTGTTCTTTATCTTATGCCTTATTACTCTTTCTAGAAGGAACTTCTGAATGAGAACTGTGCAGCTCTGAATTCTCATCCCCTCAGCAAGTTCCACAGGTTGGATTTAATGATCTTCGAGGTCTTTTCAAACTTTAAAGATTTTATGATAGATTTGTGGTTTTCAGAAAGAAAACCCATCATGTTTACCCTGCCATGTTTACAAATTTGTTAGAAAACAAGGGACTGGATTTTATCCTTCATATCTACCAAATCAGTGTTTTGCATCCTATGAACAAAAACTTTAAATAAGCCTGAAAAATGCATTTCAATTTAAATTTTCTAAAAGCACAATGGCCCATCTTTGAGAATTCGAGGCTTGCAACTGGAGCACACCATTGTTAACAAAATGTCACAAATGGGATTAAAAAAAAGTATCCATGACTTTACCATAAACAAATGGCTTGAAATAGCTCAAAGAAGATTACAAATGACTGAGTTTATGCTTCAGGGTTTCTAATAGCTTCAGCTATCCTTAGTCCATCGTAGCTATATAATATAGGTAGTTTTCTTTAACAGACTCTTAGACTTAATGTTTCTGCCTTGCTTCAGGACAACATCTTTTAATTGCTTTAAATAATCAGTGATGTCTCCAGCATTTTCACTGAATATGGATTGATTTCAATTAACTTTCTCACACTTTAGCATAAAAGCAGTCTTCTTCAATTTGCCCTAATTAGATCACCAACCACTTGGAGCTAAAGCAATGACAGTCATTAAAAGGTTGAAGAGACAGAGAGAATCAAGGTTGTTTACTGCATTGTTAGCCTTTTGTCATTTCCAAGTTGCAAGGAGAGTTTGTTCCTGTGTCCATATGAAGGATTTAAATTAATTTCCAGAACTGAGAACTTGGGGAATTTTACAGGAGCAAATTTTGTGTCAAAATAGAGGATGGTTATTTTGTTACTGTTGCTCTGACAGTGATCAAGTTGTGCACTGCTGCCAGTAATGCACCTGCACCAGTCACCGTTTTCCCATCTTGCAATGCACTGAGAAGGATATTAATACTTAATGGATATTAGTGATTAATGGACAAGTGGTTGTAATATTCCTTAGGTTTATATCTCCTTGGAAATTTTCTTTTTCCTTTACTGCCAGCGGCTACAGAAAAGGACATGAAGACATTCTAGAAATGTTCTTGCAATTAGAAAAACAAACAAAAGCAAGGTTTGCAGCCTGAGGTGGGGGGAAGGTGCCTTAAATCCCATCAGGTGCTCCCCCCTGCCATGGCAGGGACATCTCCCACTGTCCCAGGCTGCTCCCAGCCCCAGTGTCCAACCTGGCCTTGGGCACTGCCAGGGATCCAGGGGCAGCCACAGCTGCTCTGGGAATTCCACCCTGTGCCAGGGCCTGCCCACCCTGCCAGGGAACAATTCCTAATTCACAATATCCCATCCAGCCCTGCCCTCTGGCACTGGGAGCCATTCCCTGGCTCCTGACACTGCAGCTCCTGAGGAATTGTCCCTCTCTGGGTTCCCTGCAGCCCCTCAGACCCTGGAAGGAGCTCTGAGCTCTCCACACAACCTTCTCCTCTCCAGGCTGAACAGCCCCAGCTCTCCCAGCCTTTCCTCCACAGGGGAGGTGCTCCAGTCCCCCCAGTACCTCCGTGCCCTCCTCTGGGCTCTCTCCAACAGTTCCATGTCTTTCTTATGTTGGGACGCCAGAACTGAATGCAGCAATCCAGGTCTCAGGAGAGCTGCCCCTGCTGCCCATGCTGTGTTTGAGGCAGAAGATATAAAGAGGAGTTTACTCATTTTCTGGGGAGACTCAAAGAGCTGTAGCCCCTTTCCCTGGCTGCTCCTTGTGGAAATACTGTTTATAAAAGAATTTTTCTTGGAGCACTCTGTGCACTGGATTCAAAGTTAAGTTCATAGCCAGGAAACTCTGGATGACTGCAGCTCTTGGAGAGTTCTTCATGCTACCATGCAAGTACAAAAAAATCTACGAAAAGGGAGTCTGGGTCAAACATCTGGTAAGAATCAAGTACTATGTAATGCATTTTGGGCAAAACATTATAATTCCTCCTACATGAAAAGGCATCCATTAAGCTATAGCTCTGGAATTAGTTTAGGTTCATCTTTTATAGACAACACACATAACTACAGGTCTGTTTAATTAAAAACTGCAGCAGTGCAAAGTTACTGGAGTATAAATCCTAGTTCCATTGAAATCACATGAAAAAAATATTACATTATTCTGTATCTTGAGTTCATAGAGGACAAAATTTTACATTCTCAAAGTCACAGGTATGCAAAGGGAGCTAAAAAGCCAATTATCAATTTTTTTACATAAATGAATTAATCCCAGATTAGACATTAATACATTTGAGTAAGTAGAAGCAAATATTTACCCATTATTTAGCCATGAGAGACTGTTTTCAAATTCAGTTTCTCCAGTGAAGGTATTTCCTAGAGTGAATCCTCCAGTGCTAGCACCCTGTAAACCCCTCAGAACAACAAAGTTCAGACCGCTAATTAGCAAAGCAGCTCTGCCAGGTTTTGTTACTTCCAATGAAATGAGAGTTTCTTGTGACTTTTGTAGCTCCCCACCTCCCTCAGGTTGGCTGGTGAAACTAGCTGGAGGGTAGGTAACACTCCATGGCATAACACAGCCTGCCTCGGCTCCCATTGGGGACCTGCTGTTCTGCAATGAGAAATGGAGTGTCACATCCAGGGCAAAGATTTTACCTTTTTTTAATGGGATTGGTCAGTGGAGCAAGAACAAGGAATACCTTGAACCTGGCAGGAGCATTCCTGATGTGTATTTTAATCCATTTTAGAAAAGCTGCACTGGGACAATGCTCTGTGATGAATGCTCTACTTGGGAATAAGCCAGAAAAGAACAATCTTATTCTGGATTAAATATTTTCAGGGAAGACATTTATCCCTGTACCAACATTGCTCTCCTGTGGAACAGAAACATCACTAACACTCAGTCCTGCTACTCTTGTAGATGCCGTGGGGTCTGAATGCAGAGAGCGCATTGAAAAGCAGAGTTTCTAATTTCTCTAAAATGTCTCAGTGGGTTACTTGGCCATTGCCCAAGGTAAAAAATTATTATCAATGATTTGAAATATTCTGAAATATTCTGAAATATTCAGTCACCACTGAAGTGATGACTAATGGACTATTTCACTTTTTGGGAGAGTTTGGGTTTTGGGAGTTCATTTTGCATTGACCATGAACTGCCATAAGAGAACTACACAGACAGCCAAAAGTTTTTGAAGTATTTCAAATATGTTTTAAAATCCCATGAGGTTTTCCCTCTGTTTAATGAGGTACAGGGACAGAAATAATACAAATAGCAGGGGATACCAGCAACACAAACACTGGTCCAGGAGCTAAAAAAGGGATGTAATACCTTCATTGAAAACTATAGAGTTAAGTTAAAGCATGTCATTTTTTTTTCAAGTGAACAAGCACAATAAGTTTTGTGAACCCCTGCATATTTACAAGCACGCAAAGCTGGGATGCTGCACTACCAATATTACAACATTAATAAATTCAATAAAATAATTTCAACAGAGAAATTCAGGCATCTGGTGATGCTTTCTTGCCTCCCAACCTTCAGATAAATTTGAAGAGCTCTTTCTGAATGATTTACTATATATCCCTAAAAAATTCAGTGTTTAACAATGTTAAATGAATGATCATTGAGGCTGAAGTGGAATTAGTAATTTCTAATGGCAGCAACATTCCTATTTCCATATTTACCCAAAGCTCCATGATTAATCTTTGGCTCTTTAACGCTCTCAGAGACACCATCCTTCATATAAAAGGAGAACGATATTCTCCCACAGTTTCCCAGTCCATTTAGCATATTTCCCTACACTATATGGCTGTTAATGCTTTATGTAGTTGTATTTTGCACAGTAATTCCACTGTTTCTTTCAGATCACCATATTAAGACTGGCCTGTGAGAACAATTCTAGGCCTACTGGTGTTTATATTTCAGCTACCTGTAAAAGCTGAAACAACTGCCCATTCCCTAAAGATTTTATCACCTGAGTTACAGTGAAAGGCTGTAGAGTGGATTAAATAATGATGTGATAGGAGAATTGGGCAGAATGGCACTAGTAAAATGGGCCTGTGTGGATGCACAGAGACCTTTGGCTGTAGCTTTTCAGGTGCCTCACTGCTGCCAGCTGCAGGGACCTGTTGGATTCAGCTATCTGCTCTACACCATGGGGCTCTGCAATACTTCCCAAGAAGGAAAATTGGACCTCAGATCATCTGTTGGATGGAAAAGACAGAATTATTTGGCTCTATTTTTTGTCTTGTCCTTTGAACTTCATTAGCACTTTCCATTTGTGGGTGTTAAGACACATACAGCTGATCCTTTAGCTTCAAAATATTTCAGCTGCACTGTGGCACCTAAATAAGACAAATGGACAATGATTTGGGTTGGAAGGGACCATGAAGTTCATCCAATTCTACCCCCTGCCCTGTGCAGGGACACCTCCCACTATCCCAGGCTGCTCCCAGCCCCAGTGTCCAACCTGGCCTTGGGCACTGCCAGGGATCCAGGGGCAGCCACAGCTGCTCTGGGAATTCCACCCTGTGCCAGGGCCTGTCCACCCTGCCAGGGAACAATTCCTTCCCAATATCCCATCCATTCCTGCCCTCTGGCACTGGGAGCCATTCCCTGGCTCCTGTCCCTCCAGCCCTTGCCAATTGTCTCTGTCCATCTTTCCTGCAGCTCCTTCAGGCCCTGCAAGGCCACCCTGAGCTCAGCCCAAAGCTTCTCCTGTGCAGGTGAACAATTCCAGCTCTGCCAGCCTTTCCTCCCAGCACAGCTGCTCCATCCTCTGCTCATCCTGCTGCCTCCTCTGGGCTCTCTCCAGCAGCTCCAGCTCCTTGCTGTGCTGGCCCAGGACTGGGGCAGCTCTGCAGGTGGGGTCTCACCTGAGCAGAGAAGCTCAGAGATGCAGAGCACTGGAAAGGTTCTGATTTTCTACAGCAGACACTGTTGCATTAAGGAGCCCAAAAGAACTTAGGAGTCCTAAAATAATTTTGGGGTGAGACTAGGACTCTGGCTGTTATAGAAGCATAAAGATATCATTCAATGTGTTCTTCTCCTTCTTTCTTGGCTGAATTGTGTGCTTGTGTTCATGACACAGTGATTATCTTTAAATTACCTTCAGACTTGTAATCAAAACAAACCAATTTATCAAGCAATCACATAACAGGGATAACTTGTGACAATTAATTTGATTTCAAAGCAAAGCAGCTTCCAGTGCATACCAGAACAGTGTGCCTGTTTTTTATTATGACCTTAATTATGGCATGATGTCATACTTGTTCTTTTTCCTCTGAGCTTGAATTTAACTCAATTCAGTCCTTCTGCAAGTTATATAAAAATTCTTACACTCAATCAAATATTTTAATTTCTTCAGATTTCTATGTAAACAAGGTTTGAACTTCTTTATTAATGAAACATGACTGAGATGGTTGAACTCCTCTTCCTTTCTCTGAAAGGATGCGGTTTAACTGAAACTGCCAACAAGCCTATTTCAATTAGGGAAGACTGACAGAAAACACAGGGTGTTTTCCTTGATCCATTAATTCCTTGATCTTTGCAACAGCAGTTTGTGGAAGGTCTGACTCCCAAATCCAAAGACTTTTTTTTTTTTTTTTTTTTTTTTTTTACCAAAGAAGAAAATACAAAAAAAAATGGCATTTAGGAACATGAATAAGCAATGTCTTTTCTCATTGTTTAAAAACATTTCCAGATGCTTGTTCTCAGTTACAGCTGCTCTAATTTGGGGAAGAGTAGGACAAGTTCCTTTGATTATGGTAACAGCATCAAGGGTCACAGCTGTTGATAGACCTGCTGCTCTAAATTTCAAGCAACCTACCTAGACCAGAACTCCCTAGTCACAGAAGTCTTCACCCATCATCAGGGAGAAGTAGAGAGAAAAAAATTAGTTAATTACCTTACACCACTTTGCAGATTATGAGTATTATACATGTGCTCAGCATCAAGAAGTATTTTTAACTCAAGAGAATTACCATTAAATGTGCTTTTGGTGATTAACTCACTAAGATTATTTGTCTTATTTTTAGTATCATAGAGAAAAAAAGAACAGACATGGGGACAACCAAATCCCTGGATCTGGTAATCACAGAAATGTTTAAGATCATCCAGTCCAACCTGTGTCTGACCCCACCTTGTTACCTAGCCCAGAGCACTGAGTGCCACACCCAGTCCTTCCTTGGACATCTCTGGAGACAAATTTCATGGCTAATCCATATTATTGTAAAGAGTACCAGTTCCAGGTAAGGACCTTTCCTACCATCTGTAAATGTACTGAAGAGGAATGCAGATAAAACAGTGGAGTTGTTATGTCCTAGGGAAGAGTAAATAAAATGTGCTGTATCCAGTCTCTGCAGAGTGACACAGCAAATCCCACACACAGTAACATAGGCCTGTATTCAGTGTTCTCACATTTTCCACCCACAATTTATAACAACTAACTGAAAATGTAAAACTCAGAGGAAGAGCCTGAGGACTGGTCTGCGACAGTGTGATTTAAGAAGCAGAAAATAAGAAAGTAAAGGTGAAAAGAAGAACACCAGAGCAAGTGGCTATTTCACAGAGCTGTACATACAGCTCCGAGGCATCCTGCTGGGACGGCTGCTGGAATTTCAAATTTGTGTTCGTGAATGAAATAGGTGAGAGAAGTTTTGGACAAGTTTCTGGGCAGATGTGCTTCCATCTCCATTACAAACATCAACCAATTGCTCTCAACACAATTGTATTCTAAGCTAGAAAATTTAGGGGGGTCTAAACAGAGCAATATCCTGAAATGTTCCAGGAGCAGGAAATGAACTGGGCTGAACCTGCTCAATCCATGGGAAAGTTGTATTCAGTGAAAGCTGGTGAAACTTCATTTATAAAAAATAACAGGAGCAATCAGAGCAAATGACACTCAAACTCTTCCTTCAAACCCTTCATTTAAATGAAAGCTGGCCATAATTTACTCTCTCTTATCAAAGGTCAAACATTTTACAGTAGCAAATCTGATTTAAACTACTTTGTTTAAAACAAAACAACAACCTCCCTACCTATCCTAAAAACTGCATGAATACAATATTTTTTCCCACAGTCATAAATGGGGGATCCTTGTCATTTTACCAGCTCTTCTTGGTATTATTCTATTTAAGCTATTAAAAGTGGTTTAACACTTTATAAAACATTTAAATTAACAATTTTTTGGGGTTTTTTGGTAATAAAAATAATACAAGATTCATCTGTTCCTAACTTTTGCCCCCCCAGAAGTGGCATTTTTGATATGCTTTCTGTGCAGCCTCTAAAAAATACCATTTTATTATCTCATTATTACAAATTATTGTCAATTATTATGATCCCTCATAGCCTTTCTTCTTTTTTATTCTAAACAATTCACTATTGTCACTGTATGAAAAGGTGGAAGAAACCTGCCATCCTGGACTTTGTGCAGAAAATGTGGTAAATCATGTATTTCAACAAGAAATGCAGTATAAATGACACTATATGCTACAAACTGTCGTATTTCTCTCTCCCTCTATTCCTGTATTCTACTGAAATTTCTGGTCTCTCTTTTATCCCCCCATCCAATCTCACCGAGTGCCTTGGGCCTTTGGGATATAACCATATGCCTCTGGGGGAAAAAAAAAAAACAAACCATGCTGGCTATTTATAACATGATTATAACATGATTTAAATACTGTATTTTGCCCTGGATTACTGAAACCAATAAAAAGAAATGACACATTTCTTGTGAACATGTGAACAATGACACATTGTTGATTAATATCACAAATACTTTTAAACATGCCATTAAAAGAATGGAATTTTCAAAATGGTGAGAGGAAAAATAGGAAAAACACTTTCTGTATGCAGCTGACCACTTTGTGGCTCTCTTAATTTTGATTTAGTTACCTATTTATGTATCCTCATGTGCTTTATTGTTATAATTATGAGAGAAGTGCTTAGAAAGACCCAGCCCTGTGGTAGCCACCTCATAAGTGCAGGTACAAGCACCTCTAACCCATTTCAGAGCAAAACAAGTCAGCTCAGATAAAATGTGGAAACCCCCTTTAACCACTGCAAATTTTTGCAAAAATAAGGCCCTGGTTAAATTCAGCAATTATATTGGCTTACACCTGATTCTCATGAATTGTTGCAAATGCAGAATGCAGAAGTGCATTCCAGTTCTGTTCAGGAATATCATCCTGCTGGATGGGTGATCTGAAGAATTGTCAAAGTTTATTTGAATAGATCTCATGCCAGCTCCCTGAGCAGCTGGGAGAACTCAGATACTCACAAAGCAAAATGGGAACTTTTGTATTTGCATGTGTTCAGTTATAAACTAAGGCTCGAATTTTAAACTGTATCTATTTGGTTTATTTATTATTTTCACTGTACATGTTTTTCTAAAAGGCACTTCTGAATGATTTTTATGGTGTCTCACAGTCCCCTTCAACCTCATCTTGTTCTTTTTGGCAATTCAACATATTTTATTTATCCTAAACTCCAGCACACTTCTTTTTATTGTCCACCTTTAAACTTGTATCAGGTGATTTTATACTTGCTGACTTTACTCTTTTCCTACTTCACCTTTGGTCCAGATATTTTACACCTTATAGATGTCTCTTTCCAACACTTTATTTTTCATCTCCATTGGATGTTTTTTGTCATAGTATATTCACTGCTAGATAAAAGACCTTAATTTATCTTTCAAGACTTTCCATTTCCTTTCTATGTCTTCCTTACATTGATTTTTCTCACCTTCTTCTAAGAGAAGATCAGCTGATACTCCATCAGCCTCTTCTTTTATTTTGTCTTCTTTGAGTTCTAATGCAAATTTAGCATGGCTATGGTAATTAAACTTCTGAACTTTATTTTCATTGGAAACAGGATATGGAGAGCAGCATTTTGAATCTATTTATTCCTAAATTAAAGAGACAAAATATAATAAATCTTCATTCTTCTGTAGCAAATTACTTGTATTAATGATGAATACAAACATATTGATAGAATTAAAGACAGAATGAACCATACTTGGATTAATGATTTGCAAAGCCCCGAGTGTCACTAACAAGTAGGTGAAAGACTAAATAAATAATCTGTAAGAAAATTTTGAACGTAAGTTTCTGGAAGTTGAGACAAGCCTTTTGAAAACCTGGTTTGAATTTCTTTCATTTTAAAATCCTCTGGATCAGCCACATGTTAACCATGGGGGGAAAAAAAATTAAGTTGTGTTTTAACAGCCTACAGATTAAATTCTGAGGTAATTTTGCTCCCTGTGTTGAAATCCTTCTCTCCACACATAGAGCTTCCTTCTTTGATCACAGAGCCCCAGGATGGGTCAGGCTGGAAATGGCTCCTCTGGTGCCACCTCCCTGCTCCAGCAGGGCCATCCCAGAGCACAGGGCACAGCAGAGTGTCCATGGGGCTCTGGAATATCCCCAGGGAGGAGACTCCACAGCCTCTGCACACTCTGCTCAGGGCTGGCCACTGCTCTGCCCCTCCCTGCACACAGGGACAGACAGACAGACAGACAGACAGACAGGGACACCCAGGGACACCCAGGGCTGAGGGCCCCTCTCAGCTGGGGCTCCTCTCCAGGCTGAGCAGCCCCAGCTCCCTCAGCCTTTCCTGGGCACCGAGATGCTCCAGCCCTTGCTCAGCTCCAGGAGCTCCTGGCCCTGCTGTGCTGAGGATGCAGAGCTGGACACAGCACTCCAGAGGTGCCTCCAGGGCTGGGCACGGGGACAGCTTCCCTCCCTGACCTGCTGCCAAGGCTCTTCCCATCCCCAGGGACCCTTGGCCTCCTTGGGCCAGGACACTCTGCTGGCTCAGGGACAGCTCCGTGTCCCCAGCACCCCCAGGACACTCTGCTGGCTCAGGGACAGCTCCGTGTCCCCAGCACCCCCAGGACACTCTGCTGGCTCAGGGACAGCTCCGTGTCCCCAGCACCCCCAGGACACTCTGCTGGCTCAGGGACAGCTCCGTGTCCCCAGCACCCCCAGGACACTCTGCTGGCTCAGGGACAGCTCCGTGTCCCCAGCACCCCCGGGACACTGTGCTGGCTCAGGGACAGCTCCGTGTCCCCAGCACCCCCAGGTCCTTCCCTGCAGAGCTTCTCCAGCAGGTCCCCCCAGTCTCTGCTCTTGCTGGGCTTGTTCCTGCCCAGGAGCAGAACCTGCATTTGCTTTGGTAGATCTTCAGATGTTTTGTCCCTGCCCAACTCTCCCTGCCCAGCTCTCAAGGCCCCTCTGGCTGGGGAATTGGCCACTCCAAGTTCTGTGTGTTGAAATGGACTGGGAGCAATGGAACAATGTAATGGAATGGGAGCAGTGTGTTTTTTTTAGTGACTCTTGATAAATTAGAGTGAAACAGCAGCAACTGAAGCTGTGTGAGTGCAGGTACCTGGAACAAGAATTAAATAAAAGAAACAATCCACTGAAGTAGGTGTTGGACACCAAACCAGGGCCAGGAGGAAGACTGAACATGAACTATTAAAAGATCACATGTAAGAGAGTGTGCAAACATTTGCCAGTGCTCAAGAACTTTCAAGGAGGCTACTGCAACCCTGTTACAACCCATCATTTGTTTGTCAGCTCTATTCTCCTACTGGAAGTAAATAGAAAAAAAAATATTGTGGGCAGTACTTGATGAAAACATAAACCAACCCATCTACCCCCATCCAGACTAGACACACCAAACAACCAAAATGGGGAGAACAAATTTTTCACCAGAATTATATGGAAAATACAGAATAACATATTTGGAGGACAGCATTTATCAAAGAATAAATCATTCTGCATTCCATCAGATGTTGAATTTGACAACAGGGTTAAGAGACTGTAGGTTGCAAATCTTGATTGATTTTTGCTAGTGTTCCCCTTGTCAGAGTCTATTTCTTTCATTTTTTTGGAATTGTGATGATGTGGCAGCAGAGTATAAAGCTTTTGTGGTGGTAATACTGATGACATGGGAGCAAGTGACATGGAACAGCACAGCAAAATCAGAGTTAGGGGGAAAAAGTCAAAAAGTTTCCTAGAGAATGCCTTAAGATTTTTGTTTTACAATATTTCCACTTTTTGTTAATTTTGACCCATCATTGAGGATCCATCAACACCAGTAGAAACGGAAGCATGATCCATAGGGAAATTTAGATGCACCTTCAGTAATATCTCAGGAATATTGTTCAATTCTGAACCCACTGAGGTATTAAAAAGTTAAGCCATGTTGGAAGAGATTATTACCTTCTACATTAAAATATCATGGTTATACATTTCATTTTATCAACATATTATCAGCACCATGTTATCACCATATTATTCAGTCACCCAGTTTGACTTGATCCTTCAGGAATTCTTACAATTCAGTGAGGTTTTCTTTAGTCTAAGGAATTTTCTGTTATCAGCAACATTCACCAAGCCATCTACCAAATCAATAATAGATATACTGCAGGATGTCAGGACTGATGTTGTTACCCAGGACAGACACTGCTAACTCCTCTCCACTCTCAGAAAATTTATCTGCAGTTTCCAGGAAAGTGTGTCTTTTCCAGCAGGCCTGCCTGCTATGTCATATTGAGATAACTCAATGCAAGTCACATAATTACATCATGTAACTTTATATCATTTGACATGGCTGAGGCAACCTAACATAAAATATCAGAGTACAAAGCAACATCTGGAAAATTTAAACACTGGTTTGTTTTTGCTTTACCCAACGGAATAGAAAGAAAAAACCCAATACAAAACAAAACCAAAATATTTATTTTTTTCAACCCTAGCCTTTGAAGGAGAAAAAAGAGTATAGTTTGTCTAAAATGCTGATTTTTATGTATGTAACTAACACTGAACTGACAGTGTCTTCACTAAAACCTGAATCTAGAAGCTTCCTGGGAAATGGGCTGTTGTCACGATCAGAGCCAGATTTCAGCAAATTGTCAGGGCTGCATTTTAGAAGAGTAGATGTGCACTGCTACATTAGATTAAACCTGCATATGTGCTGCTCCACCTGTGTACAAGGCATTCTGATATATGTGCAATTCCCTGTGCCATGAATTTCATAGGACATGAATTAAAACAGATTACAGTGCTAAAGAAACAGACATTTTGGTAGCTTCATTTACTTGTATCACTGTAAAATTAGTAATTGCATTCTGATGTAACAAAAGACACATTGCAATTCCCTTTATTTTCCTGTCTAAAAAGGGGATGAGAACTACAAAGTAGATTTTAAAATAATATGGCTCATCCACAGTTCTGCTTCCTGCAATCTCTTTGGATTTTTTGGTTTGAAAAACCACAACTCTATCCTTGTGCTGAGATTTCAGAAGAGAAAAAAAAAGGAATCTATTTTCAGTTATTTTCAAAACAATAAATTCAGCATTCAGAGGAAAAACTAATTTAGTAGAGACAAGAAATATTGTGATTGAAGAGAAATGTGATATAGAAGGGAAGTTGAGATTGATACGAGCTGAAACAATGAAATGTGACCATAAAGAGAGTTTATAATAACAAGAACCACACTCAGCTGAAGGTGAGGCAGGAGTTGACGTGGACATTCCCACCTGGATAGCTGCCTAATGGCATTGACTGCTGGAGTTCCCTGCCAAGGCACACTGCTATGGGTGATCAGAACTGACAGGGAACACCAACAGCAGCAGGGCATTTGAGGCAAAGTATGTTTATAATATATACACAGGTATTATATGGAGCTAAGGATACCAGGGAAAAGGGACTAAGAAAAGCTGCTGGAGCTGAAAGCTATGTCCAAAACTGAAGGACACAGACTGGCTTGTTTGACTTTGGACTTCATCTTGGTTACAGCAACACAAATAGATACTTGCTTGGATTGAAAATAAATGCTGTTCCTTTTTTTATATATCAGTCTTTGGACCCATAAAGGACACAATAAAATATGATTATGTCTCTTCAGCACTATTTTTCTTGAATATAAATACAGTGGAATGAGAGGTAAACAAAGACCTGAGGAAAAGCCTCTGGAGCTTAAACAGGGATTTCAGACTGGCACTTATGGAAAAGAGACTTCCTCATTACTTTGAGTATGTTCAGCCTCAGGAAGACATGGCTGAGAGGGACCCTCAAGACCTGGGTGTCCCTGGGAGTCCCTGGGTGTCCCTGGGTGTCCCTGGGATTCCTTGGATGTCCCTGGGACTCCTTGGGTGTCCCTGGGTGTCCCTGCCTGTCTGTCTGTCCCTGGGTGTCCCTTTGTGCAGGGAGGGGCAGAGCAGTCCCAGGCTCTGCTCCAGGCCCAGCAATGGCCCCAGAGCCATGGGCAGGGGCTGAGCCCAAGAACTGCCCCTGCACAGGAGGCACAACTTCTGCCCTGGGCAGTGCCCAGCCCTGAGCAGAGTGTGCAGAGGCTGTGGAGTCTTCCTCCCTGGGGATATTCCAGAGCCCCATGGACACTCTGCTGTGCCCTGTGCTCTGGGATGGCCCTGCTGGAGCAGGGAGGTGGCACCAGAACTGCCCCTGGGGACCCTCCAGCCCATCCTGGGATCAGTGTGCAGTCTGCACCAATTTTGGATACTGAATGGTAGAGAAGGCAATATGACAGGATCAGAAAACCAGTCTGCAGAGAGAGGAAGGAAACCTGGTGGTATTATGTCAGAGGGTGGATAATAACAATGAACAGAGTTCCAGCAAAACAGGAATATCAGCTACTGGCGTTCAGAGGAACTGAACCTGTACTAAACATAGAAAAATCTTTAATGTTGATTTTTATCCAGTGTCCAGGGCAAATAGGCAAGTTGAAAAACTGGAGTGTGACTGCAAGGACACGATTTTCTATTTTTCTCTGGGTAAGCAGACAATTCCACTTGAGATATGTGAGGAAGTACAGATTCTGAGCTGGCACAGAAAGCCAGTCAATCACAGCCAATAACCTTTTTTTAATCTTTGACAGCCAAGATGTGCATCTGAACAGGATCTGTATTCCAAGGAAATGGATTTTTGTATTTGACTCCTCCTGGACGTACTGGGAGAGAGGGCAGTATGTCTTTACATGTGGAAGTGGAGACACTGAACAACAGCTTCAATATTAATACTTGTTTCAGCATCTACTTGATGCTTATGATGATAGCCAGAATTGCTATCTAATTTCTGATTTCCAGACAGCAAATGGCTAAATTGTCAATCCATAGAATCCCAGAATGGGTTGGAAAGGATCTCAAGGACTATCTTGTTCCATCAGCCTGCCATGTGCAGGGACACCTTCCACTGTCCCAGGCTGCTCCCAGCCCCAGTGTCCAACCTGGCCTTGGGCACTGCCAGGGATCCAGGGGCAGCCACAGCTGCTCTGGGAATTCCACCTTGTGCCAGGGCCTGCCCACCCTGCCAAGGAACAATTCCTAATTCCCAGTATCCCATCCATTCCTGCCCTCTGGCACTGGGAGCCATTCCCTGGCTCCTGTCCCTCCAGCCCTTGCCACTTGTCTCTGTCCATCTTTCCTGCAGCTCCTTCAGGCCCTGCAAGGCCACCCTGAGCTCAGCCCAAAGCTTCTCCTGTGCAGGTGAACAATTCCAGCTCACCCAGCCTTTCCTCCCAGCACAGCTGCTCCATCCTCTGCTCATCCTGCTGCCTCCTCTGGGCTCTCTCCAGCAGCTCCAGCTTTTTGCTGTGCTGGCCCAGGGCTGGGGCAGCTCTGCAGGTGAGGTCTCACCTGAGGGGCAGAGGGGCAGAATCCCCTATTTAGTCTACTTTAGTTTTATCAGTCACCTGTGGAAGCAGCTCCAGCACTTTTTCCCAGTGAGATAACCAGAAATTTATAAGATCCCATAAAACACCTAGGCAGCAGCTGCAAAGGTGGAATGTGGTAAGGTCCCCCTATAATGTGGGACTAATTAAAGAAAAAGTCGTTATTGGGTGCACAGCTGGGAGAGACTCTTGTCAAATGCAGAAGGGCCTGGAGCATGTTCCAAAATCATTCAGGGTTGAAGTGTTCAGTTAGACTCTGTGTGAGGTCAAGTGTGGCTGAGCAGTGGGGAAAGGAACTTGCTGCAGGAAAAGAACTGCCAGTGCATCCACAGAAGGAATTCTGGGTGATACCTGCAAGTTCATCTGCATGGCTACACATTATGACTGTTACATAGTAGATTCTATACCAGGTTAAAGGTTTTTGTTTTTTTTTTTCAAATGTCAAAAACATTTTGGAGGGGAAGAATAAGTGTAGGAATTGAACTGGCTGACATCCCAAACCAGACCAGTGTTTCTGGGCCCCTCGGCCCCAGACCTTGGAGGGCATTTGTTTAAGTTTATAATAGCTCCTAAGAAGGTTGTCAAAGGTTTTAAAAACTGTTCATGGTAAAGCTTTCTAACCCTCATTTCCCATTGGTTGCATCTATTTCCAGTTATGTCATCCCTTTTCTCCTCCCAGTTCTGGAAAGTTCTTGTATCCTTGTACCTTCCCCCCCCCCCCCCCCCCCCATTGGTTTATGTTCACTGCACTGTTCCACCCATCCTACCTTATTGGCCCCTGCCTTATATTGCTCCTCCCTTGCACCACTTTTCCCTTTACCCCCTGGATTCTGACCCTGGACCCACCTCTCATTATCCCTTATAAATACCTTGGATTTTCCCTCAGCCTTGTCTTCTATCCTTAGCTCTTACAGTGTGTGCACGTGTTTTGGGCCTCATCTCACATTTTCTTTTATGGTGATTAAAGTATTTAGTTCCAGACTTGTGGTGTGTACCCGTTCCTCATTTTGCCACCTTAGCCCTGATATCAGGGGACCCTTAGAGGTTGGTTGGGGAGACTACCCATGAGTCTTGCACCTTAAATATTTAAAAAAAAAAATCCCAGCAAGTAAGAACTCCTGTAAATGCTAGTAAATATTTCAGCAGAGTAGACACACAGTGGCAGGGTTGAAAGAATAAAATTATTTAGCTTGTTTTCTCACAGTTTCATAAAAAATGTTAAACACAGAGCTCTATTTCCTTGAATAATTCTACAAATCTAAATTCAAAATTGCTTATTTACTGTGAAACACATACATAGCAAGGAAATTTTCAAGGGAGGAGAAAGGAAAACCTGTCCTTGTAATGTATTTTGAAGCAGAAGATCTGCGATAAGGTTCATTTTCAGAAGATAGAACTGTTTTCATTAATTCACAAAATATTTTACACACATTCTCACTTAATGAATGTTAAAGTAAAAATAAGTAGTTTGTGTTCATATCTATAATCTATTTTTTATTTTTTTCCTATGCAAGCTGTTATGCTTTGCAAAAAGAAAGCAAAATTGAGACATCTTTAACAACCACAGGCTTAAATTTCTGTGTTTCCTAATTAATAGACAAGAGCATGGAAGCTGTACTTAGAAAGAAAGATTGGGGAAAGAAATGTTTTCTAGATTTAAGACCTTTTCCAGCCTTCTTTTGTTAATTTTTTTTAATAATCCAAAAGTGCTGCACAGTCAGTGCTCATTCCCTTGGCAGAAGGCAACAAGCATAGCAGGTTCGCAGTTGATCCTCACCTCTTCCTCAGAATAGATATTTTTCACTTGTTTTTTGAATAATCCCTTTCATGTAAAATGATGTTTCTTTCATGGAGGATCAACCATTAATGTCAAGTGCATGCAAGTTTGTTGTGGCAAGGTTTTCAAAATTCTTTGACAGGTAGCAAAGCTTTAAGGGGCAACAGCGATGTCTTGTCTGTACAATCTTTTCCTTGAGTTCTGACAGAAGGAGTGTACGAATGTGTGCTGCAGCCTTATTTCTCAAAAAGATGTTTTTTCCCTTTTTTCCTGAATGAAATCCTCTTTGTCATTAAAAATGTAAAGGCCCTTCTGGTTTTGTCAGTTGAGGAAGAAAATGAAATTAAATTCTTTTGTGGCAACCGGGTGTACTAAAGAGTCTTCCAGTTAAGGAACTGCCAAAATACATGAGATTAAAGCAGATGCATCTTGACACAACTTGTCATTAAAAATATATGTGGACAATAAGAGAACACGTCAAGACCTGAACATGTTTGATACATGCAACTTAGTTAAAAAGTCCCAGAACACTTGTCAAATACTCATTTTATCCTTTTTTTTTTTTGATTCAAAAGGGAAGAGTTTCCTACTGTTTTGGGAACTAAGTTTAAGACAAAAAAAAAAAACAAACAGGGAAAGTATAAAACTTGTTTTTAGAAAAAGACTTCAGAAACTTAGGAAGATTTGAATAATTACAGTGCAATAATGAAAGGAAAGGGGAAGAAAAAGGAGCTGTGCCAAGAGCCAATAAGATCCCTAGTACTGAGGGTTGGAGACACCTCCCATTTCTAAATTATGCTGAGCTCAATCTGGCACAGATCAAACCTAAATCTTTCTCTTGCTTAGAAAATGCAGAATAATGAAAACACAATTTACCCCAATGAAAAGTGGAAAGAAATGGAAATCACTAAAATTTCAAGGAGAAGAAGACAATGAATTCTGGGGTCCAGAAGTGCTCTGGGAGACACTGCAAGCCTGTTGGACACAAACAGGACTGGGGAAGCAGCAACTGAGATCAGGAGAACTGAAAATGCCCAGTTTACCACAGCTCAGCCATTAGATCTTCCCCTAAGAAGCCAGGAAGATGCCTGGGTAAACACATCTGTGAATAATACATGGAGGCACTTCATGCTCATTACTTTCAACATATTTCAGCTGATTATTTTAAAGTATAAATTTTGAGATAAATAGCATTATTTATATTGTGATACCTCACATTTATACCAAGAAGAAGGTTCATAAGCCAGTGTGGTTTCTGGATTCAAATGTCCTAAAACCAGTAAGACTCATTTTTTTCAGTGGACTTTGTTGGTGTCTGGTTTTTGAGATCACCTCATGGAAGTCATTGTAGGGGCTATAACATACCAATGTCCTCTGAACAGTGGCTATTTTAAAAGTGCCATATTTATTTATTTCAAATAAAACTACTATCTGAGTGCATTCAAAGTCAAATCCAAATACATCAGTGACTACAATACTTCTTATTGCCTTTCGCTCCAAGAAAGGGAGTAGAATTCATGAAGCAGTCAGGGAAAGAACTCCTTTATGTATCACAAGCAGGAACATCCCACCTCTGAGACATCAGAAAACTACTGGAAATAATTGAAATTAAAGGTAGCAATAGAAAAAAATCCAATCTTTATAATGTGACAGAGAGATCCATTTTTAGTGGAAGAACTTCCAGTCAGTACAGGAAATTTTAACAGGCATTGGATTTTCCTAATGGTGTTCTGTATTTGTTAACACAAGATAAACATGATTATCATACAGTGTAACTTTTGTTATCCAGCATTATCAAATTAGTGACTCATTTGTAATGTAAATAAGTATTATTAGTTTTAAATATGGAAGATTTACATAGCTAATGAAATGACTGTGAAAACATTATCTTAGAGCAGTTAAAAGCTATGTTACATTTAGTAAAACTGTGAATGTGAATATTTATTCTTTCACAACAGAAAGTATAACCAACTTCTTGTGAATATAAAATAATAAAGCAAATAGTGAATAACATTTATAATCAATAATCATTTTGGGACTAATTTGTGTAAAAATTCCCTTTTCACCTGTTTCCAATGCATTTTGAACTTAATGGATTAAATTAATTAATCAACATCACAGTATTCGGCAAAAGGCAGAGCTCATATAAATGTATAGCAGGCAATCAAAGATTTTTTTATAAGTAAGCAGCCTATATGAAGGAGCAGAAGATATAAAATAATTCTTTAAGTACTAGCCATAAGTTTAAATCTCCTTCTAATAGCACAGAAAACCTCCAAGGAGAGAAGACAGGGTCAGGGTGCAGAAGAGATGGTGAAGAAAATATTTCCCCAATATTCTGAAGGTGTGATAACTAAACACCAGCACCATAATTTACCTTTTTACTCTTTTAAAATTCTTTTTTTTCCTTCCAGTCTGTCTCCCATTATTGGATTAAAAATTTTTACATCCTTTAGAGCTATTTATGGTGTGTTGAACTTACATCCATCTGATGAAGCAGAGCAACATAGAAAAGTAATTCTTACACCTGAGAAAATGTTCAGGATGAAATCGTGGTGAGTGTCTTCAGACCTGAGATACTCCAGGTGTGTTGTGTCCTGAGTACTCATAGGGTTAATTGACTTTCAGAACAATTACAGTGTTCAACATGGCCAAAATCCTGTAGAATTTTGATTTGTAATTAATTACCAGAAGATAATTGTCAGGACAAGGGTGGTCCCCAACAATTTTTTTGGGTTTCTTGATATCAGGGCAGGAGTGGCGAAAACAAATGAAGAGCAGATACAGCAACCATGACTTGATAAAATGGAGTACTTTAATAATGAGGAAAGTAAATGTGGAATAAGGCCTAAAAACCTGAATGCAATCACCAAAGGAACAAGCTTTTTTATGAAGCTGGTGGTAGAAGACCCAGACAAAGGAAGCTCTAGGGTATAAGTATGGGGCAATAGAGGGAGTGGAGTTGAGGTTAGAGTCCAGCGGGTATAGGGGAATGTGGTGCAGAGGTGGAGTAAGGGAAGGTAGGCAACAAGGGGTAAGTTGGGTGGAGCACTGCACCAAACAAGGGCCAATGGAGATACAAGGAAGGGAGAAGATTCTAGAAACGGGGAGTGGAGATAACCAGTTGGGGAACGAGGGTTAGGAATCTGTATGAGGCATTAATGTCAGCAATCCCATAACTCTTAGTAACTTTCTTTTGGGATCATCACAACTTAAACAAGTGCCTCCCAAGGTTTAGGGTAAGGGTATAATGTTGGTTTGATGATGATTGCCTGGTTTGGAATACTGGCCAGGCTGACTCCCACAGATAATATTTTGAGTAATGAAGTTTTAGTGCTAGCGTAGGCTTTTTTGGTTTGTATGAGGAACAATTTTTACATTCAAAATACACTTCATATACAAAATATGATATGACAGCAATGGACAAACTTTCCTGTTTATTTGGATTTCTTTGAAATGCCATATGCCAGATCCTGTTCACAAAGATGGGATGTACTCCAGTGTCTTGGGTTGTTAATTGCGATCTTGCAATGATTTGAATGTAGTATACTTATCTCTGAATTATACTTTTTCCTAATTTTCTCAGTTTCCACTATATCTGAACTGAAATACTTGAAATATTTCTCTATGTACAAATCTAGTCCAGATTATTCCTGTTTTTTTCCAAACAGTTCTAACTTAATGGGTTTTGAGCTAACATGGAAGGAGTTTGTATAAAGAAAGCCCAAGAAAAGCTCACAAAGCTCATAGGAGCTTTTTTTTTTTTTTTTGCAATGATCTAAGCAGTGATATTCAGCTGCCAAATTTTAATTAATTAAATTAATTACATGAAATTCAGGCACTCAGCAGTTTGGAGAATCTGAACTACTCTGCTGCTCTTCCCTTATCTTTTGAGTTAGAGATAAACAGCATCCATTCTTTCTTGGAGGCAGGCTGCAAGTCACAGTCTGTTCACATCTCCCAAAGTATCTTGAATTCATTAGGTGGGAAGAGCTACAGAAGTGTAATATGAATGCCCAGAGTGCCCTGAGGTGGGAGGGAGCAGTGCCAGCTTGGTCAGATGTGCCAAATCCCTTCTGGTGAGAGGGGAGGCAGCTCAGTGCTTTGCTCCCCCCCACCCTAAACAGACAAACAGAAACAGTGCCAGGTGCTTCCAGCCACACATTTTGTGATGCAAATGCTGACTTAGGAAAAAGAGAAGTGAAACCATTGCCTTTCTGTGCTGATAATCCATCAAGCAGGGCCCAATGACAGTAAGAGCCTTTGGACCACTAAGAAGGTTATTTGGACCCACATCTCAAGCACTGTCAGAAAAAAGGTCTTTTTTTCCCCCCTTCTCCCTTGCCAATCACATGAACCATCAAGTCCTCCAGCATTTTAGAATTAGAAAGTGCAGTGCAGAATTGTGAAAACACATTTATCCCCCAGTCTCATTTCTCATGGGCTAATTAGAATTATTTGACCCCAAAACTACATGGGTTTTGATCAGATAATGGACTTCAATTAACAGGAAATCACTAGAAGAATTGCACAAAGTGAATTCATTAGCAAAATAATTTTCTGCAATCAGTTTTATAAGTATTTTGAACCCACAGAAACCAGTTCACTTGTGGTTTTCCAAGGCAAATATCAAACTGGCAGAGTGTATTTAGATGGGATATTGGGAAGGAATTGTTCCCTGGCAGGGTGGGCAGGCCCTGGCACAGGGTGGAATTCCCAGAGCAGCTGTGGCTGCCCCTGGAACCCTGGCAATGCCCAAGGCCAGGTTGGGCACTGGGGCTTGGAGCAGCCTGGGACAGTGGGAGGTGTCCCTGCCGTGGCAGGGGGTAGAACTGGGTAAAGTCCTTTTCAACCCAAACTATTCTGGGGTACTATAAAGTTAATTTTAGGCAGAGACCTTGGACTGCACCTACTCCTGCTATCATCCATAAGGGTATCACCCTCTTTGTTCCATGGGAGGAGCAGCAGCATTCTTAAGAGACCCTGCTTCTGTGCTGTGAACAGACCAACCCATTTTGACACAGTGAAAAACAATTTTATATCAGGCTAAACCTTTTCAAGGCATTCAGATTGACAGCTGAGATCATTTAATGAGTGACTGCACAACTTCTGCTGAAAGGCAGAGCAGGCTGGTAAGATATCTAAAGTCTTCTCCCGAGGTACTTAAAACTAGGGGCAAATTTAAAGTCTTTAAGTGGAGATCTCTGTTTCCTGGGCAGAAGAGAGCATCACTCCTTAGTTCATAACTCCCCATCAGGTGTGCAATAGTGCTGGGCTTGAGGGAAGCACATCCAGTGTCTCTATTTGTGCAAGGCTTGTAACTCTCAAAGAATTATATTTCCTGTTTTTGGGGGGGCATGGGGGGGGCTGATCCCAGTAGTCCCAGTGCAAGTCCTGCCCTTTGTTAAGGACAACAGCTGATAAACAGTTTTGCATTATCAGCTCAGAAATACTGTCTGTAATTAATGAAGAGTTCTTCTAGAAGACCCAAGTTGCCATAATATCACCGCTTTATTGACAGCTATTGACATAAACCTTGTATTTAATTTATTTCCATATATTTAATATATTTCTACATATAATCTTGAATTTTAATGCTTTTTAACATTGTCCAGTTCCTGTTTCAGGACATGTCAAGCACAGCGTAGAAGGCTGGAAAATCATTGCTGCAATGCTTGGAACATTGGAGCTCTGATGATGATTCCAGTGGGGGCACCATCTGTCAGCAAATTCTAAATGACGGAGGGGAAAAGAAACTAAAATTAAAATAGGAGAGAAAAGAAAAAAAAAAGAAAGAAAAAGACAACACTCCACAATGTTTCAAAATAATTTGGTGTCATGACTTTTGCCATGTAAACATAAGGTTACACAATGAATTAAGGGTAATAATAACAGACTGGAAAAAGGAAGTGTTCCTCCTGAATGAGCCAGAGGCTGAAAATATTTATGCACAATCAGCAGGTATCCTTTACATTCCTCATAAAGATCAGAATTACTATAAGGCCGTGCCTAAACTAAAAATATAGCAAATAACTCCCATTATAAGCCACAAAAATCTAAGCAATTCAGCTGAAACTTTCAATAGAAGTGAGGCAGAAGGATAAATGGAAACAAAAAAGAATATGGATGTGTGCTGCACCTGTTTGACCTTAAGGCATTACTCCTGCTTCTTCAGGGGAGAATAGACAGCAGCACAAAAATAAAAAAGTAAAAGCTGGATAACTTTTAAGCTCACCTTAAGAAGAGTCTTTCTCTCCCTCTTTCTGGCAAAGTTCCTTTTTTGCATATTATAATATGTGAGACAATTCCAGTTGGATTTATCTGTGTATTTTAAACTCAGATGTAAAATTTTGCTTCAGGCTGAAACTTGGCATACCAGAGCTCAGCCCAACAGCAACTTTAAAAAAATCCCAGAAGATGAAGGGAGGCTGAATCCTTACCAAGACTGCAGAGCAGCAGCATGTTTTAAGGAATACAGAATAGGACCAAACCCCAGTTTACCCCATAAGAGCTGCAGTTCATCACATGATGTATGGACAGAAGCACACTTGTGAAGAAAATGAACATTATTTCTTGCCATTTAGAGTCCATTTTCATAGTTATCAATATATGTTGTCACAGAGGGGATGTTAAAAGGTGAATTGAAATCTCATAGGCAGGTGTCCCTATCCCTGGAGGTATCCAAGGAATGCTTAGGGGTGGCACTCAAAGCTCTGGGCTGAGTGACAAGGAGGAGATCAAGGTTGGATTTATGGGAAGCCAAGGCTAAAGACAAAAGTAATCAGACACTGCAGTCATAAATGTTGTAGGCTGATGGAACTTTGCGCTGTCTGAAATGGATGAATACTCCATTCAGCAGAGGTCTGAATGCTGGGAAGCTGAGCAGAATGCTCAGAATGAAAAAGTTTAAAAAGATGTTTAAAAAATGAAAAGCCTTCTGAAGATTTACACCATGAGTACTGTTTTCTATTTCTTGGTTTCATTCTAAGAACATCATGAACTACTCTATTAAAATTTTAGACTCTTACCGAGATGGATTTATCAGGGTTGATCAATCAACCTTGGACATTTGGAAAACGGGAGATATTCTAGCAGGGGATCTTTATGGGTGTGTATCAACAAAAGAACATGGGGATTTACAGACTGTTCCTCATCACAGGAATGTTGGCCAGACCATGGGCTACAGGATGTCACCAGTAAGTGCTCAGGGTGCCCCACCATGCTGCATCTCCCCACATTCCAGCTTATTGTCATCTCAGGGGAACAGAACCTCAGGATGGGTCAGGCTGGAGGGTCCCCAGGGGCAGTTCTGGTGCCACCTCCCTGCTCCAGCAGGGCCATCCCAGAGCACAGGGCACAGCAGAGTGTCCATGGGGCTCTGGAATATCCCCAGGGAGGAGACTCCACAGCCTCTCTGCACACTCTGCTCAGGGCTGGGCACTGCTCTGCCCCTCCCTGCACACAGGGACAGACAGACAGACAGACAGACAGGGACACCCAGGGACACCCAGGGCTGAGGGCCCCTCTCAGCTGGGGCTCCTCTCCAGGCTGAGCAGCCCCAGCTCCCTCAGCCTTTCCTGGGCACCGAGATGCTCCAGCCCTTGCTCAGCTCCAGGAGCTCCTGGCCCTGCTGTGCTGAGGATGCAGAGCTGGACACAGCACTCCAGAGGTGCCTCCAGGGCTGGGCACGGGGACAGCATCCCTCCCTGACCTGCTGCCAAGGCTCTGACTGAGCTGACTCGAAGCTGATCCCTTTCAAAACTAATCCAGCAAAATGAGTGATGATTTTTACACCAGGACCTTGAACCAGCCCAACAGCAAAGGCCTACAGGGTGGTTCAAGGGAGAAAGACAGACAGGACCATCCAGAGGGGGGGACCACAGCAATCTTGAGTTTTAGATTGCTTAAACTTCTTTTAATCCACCTCACATGCCAGGTCAAATAAGCACATTCTGTTCTCTGCCTCTTGCTATTTAACTCTGCTAAGATACAATGACCAGTTCTTATTAGAAATGGAAGGCAGAGAAGGACAAGGGGGAAATTAAAGATGCACATTCACAAAGGGCAGGGAATAGATTAACACATTTACATTTCTTGGCTTTTTAATCAGATAAACAAATTTTGTCTCAAAATCCGTATGAAATAGTATCAATACTCATGCAAGTTCTTTTTTCAACAATATCACAGTGTTTTCTTCCACTATTGTGTGATTATACAGGTGCACTAATCTAAATAAATATTTTCTGTTTCAGAATTAGGATGTTTGGAGAATATAACTGAACTTTTAATCATTACTTTTTATTAAATGGGATGTCCAAGATAATAAATTCCAGGTTAGTTTTGCTCAGTATCACATAGGAATGTGTCAGCTGTTAAAATAATGTGCATTTTTTAAATGTCCTCTGAATTTCCAGATACCAAGAAATGTCCTTCAGATTTCTCATTTCTTCTGATTTTGTCTCTGAAAGATTTTTTGTCTTTAAGATCACTCCTAATCCAAATAATTCTGAGTCTATGTAATTCCACTAAAATAATTTTTAAAACAGTGAGATAAAATCAGCTGAAAACAACAACAACAAAAGGTGACTTTTATATGCTTTGATATTTGTGGTTTAGGTACAGATCTATATGTTAACTCCCACTGGTAACTAAACTGTGGTAACTAAACTAACAAAAAAACCTCTTTTGGATCACTGCAGTTACAAAGAATTAATTTGGCAAAGTTCTGTAAAAAGTACAAGTTTACTTTGTGCTGTGCATTATGAAGCATCCACAGTAAACCAAAAACTGATAGAATTTTATAAGTCTTGAGCACATAAACTGTACTTTGTTTTTTCCTAAAGCATCTTAAATTTACCAGCTTGGAAGAAAAGACATGATCAATGACTACCTGTAAGAATTCCAAAAGGAGTTTTGTGTAGTGCAGCAGGAAGCTGAGGGAAAAATCAATGGATAAATATCGATGTACTTGGAAGCAGAACTGATTTAAAGGCTCAAGAAACAGCAGCAGCAGCCAGAGGATGTTCTCGAGCTCCATCAGGAACCCAACAGTCCCAAACCTGAAAACACCTTCTTAGGACATGAGAGCAAATACTGAGGTGAGCCATCCTGCTCTTACCAGCGGGATAAATTGTGATAAATTACTCTACACTGACTGCAGGGAAAAACAGGGAGTTACTACCAAGCAAGCAGCTGCTGTGGAATGAGATCTCTCCCCAGTTCACCTCGGAATTCACACTGTGCAGAGCCACAAAACAGACCCAGCACCTTGCACAGATGTCTGCAAGATGAATCCATTTCCCTAAATCTTGTAAAAGCCAATGAGAGAATAAAACTTTTTAACATGACTACAAGGTGAAAATGAAGAATGGACTTCCTGTGAAGTCCTTCTTTTCCACTTCTCAGCAAAAAGCCCTTTTAAAGGGAAATTAGTGTGTTCCTTTTAATAATAAATTAAATTATAAACTGATACATAATGCATTACATAAGAAAACTACATTAATAATAAATGATTAAACAAAACCAATGGCTTCCAGTTTGGCCGGTGGCATCCTGATCAGGGTAGTGATTGTCCCATGCTGGTGCTGCTGAAGCCCCTCAAGCTCTGGGCCTCTCATGGGCAGAGACACCTGGAGGTGCTGGAGCATGTCCAGGGGAGGGAACAGAGATGGGGAAAGGGCTGGAGCCCCAGGTGGGGCTGAGGGAGCTGGAAAGGGGCTCAGCCTGGAGAAAAGGAGGCTCAGGGTGACCCTGTGGCTCTGCACAACTCCCTGACAGGAGGGGACAGACAGAGGGCTCAGGATCTGCTCCAGGGAACAGGGACAGGAGCAGAGGGAACGGCCTCAGGCTGGGCAGGGCAGGCTCAGGGGGGACAGCAGCAGGAATTTCCCCATGGAAAGGGTGCTCAGGGATTGGCAGGGGCTGCCCAAGGAGGTTTGGAGTGTCCATCCCTGGAATTGTCCCAGGAAGGGCTGGAGGTGGCACCCAGAGCTCTGGGCTGGGGACAAGGTGGGTGGGGATGGGGCACAGCTGGGGCTCCATGGGCTGGGAGGGCTTTTCCAGTGTCACTGATCCTGGGATTCTGTGAGAACTGGAACACTACTGTCCACTGTAAATCCATCTAATCTTCTCACCACTGCTGTTATAAATTAGGAGCCATCCCACAGATTGCCACATAAAGACATCAAGACTGGTCCAAAAAAAAAAAAAATTTAGTAAAACCATGAGCAGTTTGGCTGCCCCAGTCACTGGAACACAGCATGGCTGCTCTTTAGCTTTCATGGGGATTGTATCCATTTACCCTGTTAACTGAACAAAAGCCTCAGATCACCAAAACTGGTAAAAAATTGAACTAGTAAACTGCAGATTAGAGAACTTGCTGTTATTTTGGCTTCTCTGTCTGGGTATTACCAGTCCTTGTTTCCCCCCCAGTTGGCAAGTCCAATATACAAATCCATATTCAAATTTCTTTCATGTCAGTAATCATTAAGGATCATGATACAAGTACCACAGGTTTATAGAGACTAACAGGCTCAAAATCTGTCCCTGTAAAAGCAACTTACACTACTGGGTGTTGCTTTTATCAACACATCTACTGCTGCAAAATATTAAAATTTTCAAAATTACATGAATGACAAATACTGCTTGGAAATTACTGAAATCATAAGTAAAAAGCCATGGAAAGAGCTGGAATCCTCCCATATTCCACTCCTTGCATCAAAACAACACTCAACAAATTGGTACCTGGAAATTTCTGTGTTGCTTATATGGCAAGTAATGACCAACTTCAAAACATTGAAATGATTTGGTTTATTAATAAATGTAAAGCTATTACAACTATGAACACACTTTGCATTAAAATTTTGGCTGCATTTCTCTTCAGAAAACACAGAAGACACTTCACAGATCTATACCATTTTTTTTCCAAGTCATATGATACCTACTCATGTGTCCTTGTATTAATTTGCCTGGTAAACAAATTTAGAAGTTCAAAGATAATCAAATCTCACTTTTTTGAAAATTCCCAACACAGTTTCCACCCTTCATTTCTCAGGTAATGAAAAAAGTTTCCTGTCAATAGCAGCCAATCTCATTTTCTCTCAACTAAAAACACACGTGCCTGAACAGTCATTTATTACAACCCCTTTTTTCTGGCTCTTCTGGCATCTTCTCATTCCTGTATGGCTAGAGAGTCTACTGAGCACAGAAAATGAAATTCAGACTTCCATAAATCAGAGGGGTCAGAGGCACAGCCAAGTGTGCTGAGGGCTAGGTCATCATGTGTGAAAGCACAGATGTGGAACTGGTTTAGTGAAGCTAAAAAAATCACCTGTAAAGTGCTTACATGTATCTACATATCTCTGTTTTGCGTCTGATTACATCAAAAGAAGTGCAAATTGAAGGGAAAAATATCCAAACCCAATCTACTGCTGGCTGCAGTGTTAGCTGAGCTAAAAAAAAAAAAATCAGAGGCTTTCAAAAAATTTCAAAAAATATCAAAAATTTTTCAAAAAAGTAGGCCCAGGCTTTTGTGAAAGTGTGAGAAGACCTTTGAGTGAATAAAAGAGCCTCCATCAATCCACCAGGGCCTGCAGGGTCAGATGAAAGAATTTTGAACCCAATGTTTAGTGATTTCTTGTTTAGGACATCAGTTAAAGGTCCTGAATTTCACTGGCTCTCTCCTGCACTCCCCAAACCCCAAAACACAGTAAATCTTGGTTTCCTCTTACTCTTAATTAACCTGACTGTATCCATGATATTTCCAAATATTTGTAGTGAATATTGCTCATTATTGCTGCTTATCAAATTCTCTTGTAATTAGAAAGAAATTTTAAACCTCCTCTTTGGGGAAAAAGAAATTCTCATCCATTTTCTTCAGTTTCAGCAATATCTGTCACAGCACAGCTGGTCTGTAGCTGGGCAATTGATTCAGCCATAAGTAAGGAAACCAGTTTGGCTAGCCTGGTTTGATAAACAGGCCCTAGGTGAAGAATTATAGGATATATTCAAACCCAAGCAGGGACTTCACCCAATGATGTTCTGTCCCAAGCTGCACACACCTTGCCAGTCAGAGAGCTGGGCAAGTCCAAACTCCCAACTTATCAGCTGCCTAAGCCTGGGAAATTTAAACCCCCTGTATAAGAGGGTTCAAAGCAATAAAACTGGCTGGTTTGTCCCAAGATCTTCCGAGTTTGTGTCATTTGTCTGTCTCTTACCAATGACAGCACAGAACGATCTTCAACAATTAGAACATAACAACTATAATTCAACATGAAGGCACATCTTGTAGTTCAAGATTTTTGTGGCTTTACAAGGAGGAACCCAATTCAGATAATTTTATAATCATGAAAATCAGAAAATAATTCTGATCACAACTTCAAAGTTCTACATAAATCTCAGTAGCTGCTTCAATTCAGAGCACTCCAACTAAGAAGAGAAATTAATTGTTTTAGAGGAGCATTACAAATAAGATAAATGAGTGGTCATTTCCATGTTTTTCCCACACTTTAATCTTGGGATAAGTAATCTAATAAACAGAATAAAGAAAAAGACAATCTTCTCTCTCATTTTGCATAAATGAATTAAGAGGCACAGGAAACATTATATATCTCAAATATGTGCCTGTAGGAGCTGATTCTACCCAAATGATTGGTACATGCTTATGTCCTGGTTTGAAAGACAGGTGTTTGCTGAGGAAAGCAGAAGCCTCCCTTTGAACTGAAAAATGGGATCCTTCCTTCCTACAGATTATTATGATTTTGAAATTAAGGGAGCTCTCAGGCAAAGATATGGGGATAGGAATAACAGTTCTTTACTAGTATGTCTAACAAGACAAACAACAACTACAACAGCTATGAAATTACCCACAAACAGAACAGTAACTCAGTCCCAGTGTTTTTTGGCTGCAGGCACCTTTTCCCTGAGCTGCAGTTCCCGGTGCTGGGGGCGGGCAGGTCCTGCAGAGCTGCAGGAGGGCTGGGGGTGATGGCAGAGCTGTCCCAGGGGGAGAGAGAGATGGAGAGAGAGCCCTCCGCTCACGGTGTGGGTCCTGAAGCTCAGCAGAGTGCTGGATGGTGGCAGGTTAAGGCGAGAGTTTGACAGCAGTGCAGGGTCCGACAGCAGTGAGGATGGCTCCCGCCGCTGGATGGCAGGGATGGCTCAGAGGCGGCGATCGTCCTTCTCGTCCGAACTCCACAGGGGAAATGGGTTGAGGCCCAGCCTTCCGCTTCCTCTTCTGGCTGTTTGAATCTCGCAGGGTTTCCCTCTTCTCTCTCCTCCCCCTTGTCACCAGGGCCCAGTCAACAGGTATCTTAGCATGACAATGGGGAAAAGGGAAAGAGGGAAAAGGGAAAAGGGAAAAGGGGAAGAACCAACCCCTAACAGCTTAAAAGGAAAGAAAACTACTCATTTCAGCAGGAAGCAGAAATACCTACAGCTGGAAGTAAGAAGATTTTACTCAAGAGACCAATCTTCTTACGCTAGGAATTACTTAAATTAAGGAAAAATATATGTAAGACTGTTCTCCTAAAATCTACATTTTTCATTTGGAATCCCAGAGCAAAATATCACTCAAGAAGGAGGCACCAAAAGCAGACAAGCTACAGCTCATGGAGCTACAGTGAAGTTGTGCCTACAAGACTTCCTGAACAACTGAAAAGGCAAAAAAAGAATACAAAGTGTTTTGTAGGGAGTTTTTAATGTCTAATCAATTCTATGTGTTTTAATTGAACTTATATTTTTTCTCAAGCTTCTTACTTTTTGGAATAACAGGGTTTTTCTACTATAATGCCAGCAGCTAAACTTATAAATGTCTCTATATCAGCATGACATTCCCTCACTGGGTGAAAAAAGGGAATATAGAGTTCCCATTCACTTATTCCCAACAGTGGAAAGAATCGCGGGAGCATCTTTCAGACTTACATGAACCTTACTATATCCATTCATAAGGAATAGTTTCCCTCCCAATATCATCTAATGTACTCTCTCTAAATGTCTGAGGAAAATGGTTTATGAGCAACAGGAAAATAAACAGGATTTGAAAGATCTGATATTTAAAAGAAAAAAAATATAAAATTGACAAGATTAATGGGCTATATTGGATGATAAATTTCAGAGAATAATCCTCTGATGTCAGGATAAAGCAAAAATAACATAATAAATCCTTTCCCAGGTATGATATATTAGTAGAAAAGTATTTCTGAAAAAAAAAATGTTGTTCACAGTGTTCTTAGTGTGGCAGAGGAAGAGTCATCCCATAGGACCCCAGCAAGAAACTTCATATAACTAGCTGGGAAAACAGAAGGATTTCTGATAAATTCTTCTGATCTGGCAGACTTTCTAAGCTAAGGATGGTTATCTACCTTATAGAACAAAGAGTGTGGCTGGTTCTTATGTGTATTTGCAAAAAGAAAAAGCTAATAAAGATGCATCTATGATCTGTAGAAAATTTCAAGTGAATAATTCAAAATTTACATTTCACACACATATATATATATATATATATATATATATATTTCATGTGAACGACCAGAGCAAGATGTTTTAATAACACTGTACCCCATATAATTAAAGAATGATACTTTTTAGAACGAGTGATTTAAATATATTGAAATTAACTCAGTAGTCAAATTAAAAAATCTATATTTAGAAAAGAATTCAAGAAGAATCAGTAGCTACATAAGAACGTCACATTTGATGAGGAAAGGAAAGCTGAGGCACAAAGTATTTACAAGAAAAAATACTAACTATAATACTAATATAATACTAATATAAAGTGCTAACTTTATATTAACTGTTACTGAAACTTGTCTTTCAGCTGGAAAACTGACAAAATTGTATCAGTCAATATTATGGCCCAGCAAATTCTGTTGTTAAAAAATTCTTTGCAATAATTTTTAAAAGCATTAAAAGCCCCACCCCAGTACAGTCTCAGAGAAAATGTATATAGAGTGGCTAATATTACAATGTCTTAAAAATATTAGCTTGCTGGACAAATATGTACTTTTGGATAAACAATACCTGACCTTACAGCAGCCATTTTGCTAAATGTTATAGCCCTACTAGTTTCAATTAAAAAAAATTAAAGCTGAGAAAATACCACAAAAGGGTAATCTAATATTTGATCATTAATGTGCCCATGTAAAGTGATATTTGCAACAGCTTTTGGAGATCCAGGAACTTTTCCCAAAGAAAAAAAGAAAATATCTTTAATAATTTCTAGTACACTGAACTTTTGTGTCCTGCATATCACATTATCCCCAAAAGCACTGGAAGGGTCATCCAAGACCATTTCCTCGGGCTTGAAGATGAAACTTCCTTAGAGAGATGATTTATCAGGGCATGAAATACCAGGACTCAGGGAATGGCTCCCAGTGCCAGAGGGCAGGAATAGATGGGATATTGGGAAGGAATTGTTCCCTGGCAGGGTGGGCAGGCCCTGGTACAGGGTGCCCAGAGCAGCTGTGGCTGCCCCTGGATCCCTGGCAGTGCCCAAGGTCAGGTTGAACACTGGGGCTGGAGCAGTTTGGGACAGTGGAAGTGTTGGGGGTTGGTTCTTTCCCTTTTCCCTCTGTGGAATTTTCCCCATTGTCATGCTAAGATACCTGTTGACTAGGCCCTGGTGACAAGGGGGAGGAGAGAGAAGAGGGAAACCCCGCGAGATTCAAACAGCCAGAAGAGGAAGCGGAAGGCTCTGGCTCGCCCCATTTCCCCAGCAGAGTTTGGACGAGAAGGACGATCGCCGCCTCTGACCCATTCCTGCCTTCCCAGCGGCGGGAGCCATCCTCACTGCTGTCGGACCCTGCCCTGCTGCCTTCTCGCTGTAACCTGCCACCATCCAGCACTCTGCTGAGCTTCAGGACCCACACCGTGAGCGGAGGGCTCTCTCTCCATCTCTCTCTCCCACCTGGGACAGCTCTGCCATCACCCCCAGCCCTCCTGCAGCTCTGCGGGACCCGCCCGCCCCCAGCACCGGGAACTGCAGCTCAGGGAAAAGGTGCCTGCAGCCAAAAAACACTGGGACTGAGTTACTGTTCTGTTTGTGGGTAATTTCATAGCTGTTGTAGTTGTTGTTTGTCTTGTTAAACATACTAGTAAAGAACTGTTATTCCTACCCCCATATCTTTGCCTGAGAGCTCTCTTAATTTCAAAATCATAATAATCTGTAGGAAGGAAGGATCCCATTTTTCAGTCCAAAGGGAAGCTTCTGCTTTCCTTAGCAAATACCTGTCTTTCAAACCAAGACAGGAAGGTGTCCCTGCCATGGCAGGGGTGGCACTGGGTGGGCTTTGAGGTCCCTTCCAACCCAAACCATTCCTTGACTCTCACAGATCCACACTTCATCTTCAAGTCAAACACCATTTTCATTGCTGCCTTGCACTGGACAGAACCTAACTTAGAACAGGATCTTAATATATAAAAAGACCTTGGTATTTGTGGAACACAGAATTGCAGGGTTTTTAAGGGGCTTTTTTTTTTTTTTTTTTTTTTTTAAATTCCTGAAAGAGGTTTCCCAGTATTTTTATCATTTCCCCAATCCTGGGGGTGAACAATACTCAGAACCCCAAGAAACCTCCAGAGCCAGAAATTGTACTCTTCCCTGTATTCATGGTTACTGGGAATAACTTCCCTGGGTCAGCTGGTCATCTTCCAGCTAGTGCCATTCAGCATGTCTGTGATAAAAAGGGAAAACTACACAGAAAATTGACAACGCTGCTTGGCATAAACGCAGAGCTGCTGCTGCCGTCTCCATCTCTGCTCTTCTGACTGGACCAAGGAGGAAGGACCACAGGGACAAAGGTGTCCCCTGAGACAGAGCTGCAAGAAGATAAAACAATGACAGAAATATCTGAAAACCTGTAGTGTTTACATGAACTCCATATTCCCTTTGCTCAAATGTACCCATCCTCTTTGAAGATGGTTTGGGGTTACATCTGCCTCATAAGAAAAAGATCTTCTAAAACTCAACTATGTTTTTTCTGTTATGTATTCCTTAGAATTTTCTTTTGATTGAAGATGCAGTCCAATTGGTTGGATGAGTGTCCTGGTTTGAAAGACAGGTGTTTGCTAAGGAAAGCAGAAGCTTCCATTTGGACTGAAAAGAAATTGTGATTCTTCTGATTATTATAATTTTGGAATTAAGAGAGCTCTCAGGCAAAGATATGGGGGTAGGAATAACAGTTCTTTACTAGTATGTCTAACAAGAAAAACAAGAATAACAGCAGCTATGAAATTACCCACAAACAGAACAGTAACTCAGTCCCAGTGTTTTTTGGCTGCAGGCACCTTTTCCCTGAGCTGCAGTTCCCGGTGCTGGGGACGGGCAGGTCCCGCAGAGCTGCAGGAGGGCTGGGGGTGATGGCAGCGCTGTCCCAGGTGGGAGAGAGAGATGGAGAGAGAGCTCTCCGCTCATGGTGTCGGTCCTGAAGCTCAGCAGAGTGCTGGATGGTGGTAGTTCACAGTGAGAAGACAGCAAGGCAGGGTCTGATAGTGGTTTCCCGACGCTGGGATGGCAGGGATGGCTCAGAGGCAGCGATCGTCCTTCTTGTCCGAACTCCGCGGGGGAAATGGGCCGAGCCAGAGCCTTCCGCTTCCTCTTCTGGCTGTTTGAATCTCGCAGGGTTTCCCTCTTCTCTCTCCTCCCCCTTGTCAACAGGGCCCAGTCAACAGGTATCTTAGCATGACAATGGGGAAAATTCCACACAGGGACAAGGGAGAGAACCAATCCCCAACAATGAGAATATTTTTACTTCAATGCATCCTAGAAAATATATCTTTAATATTATTGAATTTTTTAAAAGAGGTAAAATAAGCCCATTGTCCCATTCACATCCACATAAAATTCAGAGGGGTCAACCTTGATCTCTTTGCTTGTTGAAGACAATGATAAACCAACATCTATGTAATGCTTGTACCTCCTAGACAGTCTGGTGTTCATAATAAACTCAGCAGTTTCTCCTTATTTTATATTAATTGGTGGTCAGCCAGATGTTGTGTTCTGCTGGAAAACAGCACATGCTGGCAACATGGACACTTGTTTCAGAAATCAACATTCCAATGAGAAGGAAAGAAGCTAATTAGACAGCAAGATATTAATTAGTGACATTCAGCTGAGAAAGCTGAGGTTTCCTGACTGACAATATATTGATGTTACAACAGAGGGCTGCAGTTTCTTCATGGAGCTTTCATTAACTAAAAAATATTATAATTTAATAGTGCCTTTTTGTAGAGAGTAATAAAGCTTAGATAAGATCAAAATGACTGAGTACACCAATATTTCCTTTTTTTTTTCTCACATTGTCATTTATATCAAGTAAGAGCACATGCTGAGTTACTAAAGATTTTGTCCACAAAATTCTTTGAATTTCTGAAATTAATTTTTGTACCACATGACAGCAAATTTTCAGAGTTGGCCACTTATTTTTATTTAAATAAAAAGTCCATTATTTCTTCCAGGCCTTCAAAATCTGTGATGGTAGGCTACAAGAAAGTATTTCTGAGAATACTATCCAAATTTCAGGCAGAATTCTAAAACTCAAATTTTTCCTACAATCTAATTCTTCTCCATTTGCCATGAAAGTCAGATTTCTCCATGGGGCCTGGACTTCAAGATGTGTACTTTGTATTTCAACAGAGACAAAGATGTGATAACTTCAGGAGAGAGAAATATGTAAATAATTTCTACTTCCTACACGGGGAGGTTTTTGGACTCAGGGGATCATTTTTCTTTATGTAGAAATGACCACTAGAAAGTCTTCCTTTCTCGGGTGTGGTAGAATTTGAATCCTCTCACATTTCATACTACCTTTGGAAAAAGGAGCTTGTGAAGCTGATGAGACACTGCAATGAGGAGCTGTGTTCCAGCCCCAAAGTCATCCCAAATAAAGCTTCAGCATCCTCAGTGGGTGAACTGGGTTTCCCAGGAACTCTTTTTTGAGGGTGACAAAAGATGGTATGTGCTCTCTTGTGGTATTGGAACTGCATACATTAATAATCCTTCTGCTTTATGTAGTTTATTAAATCATCAGCTGCTTGTGAAGCTTCATAGAACTTCATCCCTCTCAATGCAGTGGTAACTAAGTCTATCTTTAGAAAGTCTTGGAATAAAAATCTATTCCTTATGCATTGAAACTCCTGGGACTTTATAAAATGTTAGCAACATTTTATAGCAATGTGAGAGCTTTCAGCGTGTCTGTCACTGCCACCTGAGATTGTCAGCCCACTCCTGGAAAAGCACTGCAGCGATTTGTCCTGGATTGTTCCCTTATGTTGTATCTTGAAAGGAGATGACAAGAAAGATGGAGAGAGACAATTGGCAAGGGCTGGAGGGACAGGACCCAGGGAATGGCTCCCAGTGCCAGAGGGCAGGGCTGGATGGGATATTGGGAAGGAATTGTTCCCTGGCAGGGTGGGCAGGCCCTGGCACAGGGTGCCCAGAGCAGCTGTGGCTGCCCCTGGATCCCTGGCAGTGCCCAAGGCCAGGTTGGACACTGGGGCTGGGAGCAGCCTGGGAGGGTGGAAGGTGACCTTCCAATCCAAACTATCCTATAATTCAATTATTATCATTTCCATACATAGAAAGCTGAAATGGAGACAAAATCACTAAGAGCTTAGCTTTACCAGTTCATTCATTCGTTCGTTCGTTCGTTCATTCATTCATTCATTCATTCATTCATTCATCCATTCATTCATCCCATATAATCCTGAAACTACTTTGATCCCTTTCATTTCCTATATTCATCACTCATCCACTTCCATGATACTGTCCATCAAACCTACCAAAGTGTTAAACGTATGGCTTGAACTATTAACCTGTGGGATTCTTAATTTAGCTCTGACACACAGGATAATTCTTCTGTCTTCATATCATTCATGTAAGCAATTCTCAGTGTTAGTTATCAATTAATTCTCTTGGAAAATAGTTGGCAGTATTTGATCCTCTGACAGTCAGTGGTACAACACTAACCCTGGGCAGAAGGAGCTTAAGTTGCTTTGAACAGGCAACAGACAGTAAATATCACTGCAATAGTAAAACTTGATTGCTAAATTATCAAAGCTAATTTTGAGAACTTGGTTCTTACTGATTTTTCCTCTTGTCTTCTCTTACTACCTGCATCTTTCTCCAATTTCCCAAATTTCTATTCAAATTTTCTAATATTTCCATCACACTCTCCTCTTCTGCTTTAAATTCTGTCTTCTTTTACACTTCTGAGCTTCTCATTCTTCTTGATGACAATTTTGTTTGATTAGTTTAATTTGAGAAATTAAGGCCCCACTACAACACTCTTTCTTGGTTTACATGATATATTTGTATCTCACCACCATAAGATACATTTCCTATAAAAAAATACTTCCAAGAAGATTCTAACAGTCCTTTCCCATGGAGCATTTGAATATGAAATATTTTTCCGAGATAAATTTTATGCATCATTTAGATTAGCTAAATCCCAAGTAAAACAGACTTTAGCTTAATTATTCTAAATAATTCCATAACTTTTATGTTACATAACAAATGTGGACTTTATTTGCTTCTGGGGAAATAGTTAAATTTTGCATGCATTCATAACTAACCAAAGTACAAAGTAATTAAAGCTTTTCAGTGCTTGCTGATAAGCATTGCCATGACACAGCAATTAAGCCCTCAAAATATCACAAAGAAAATGTGTGAAATTATAGTCCTTTAAAAACAGTATTAAAATAGGGAATCTGTGTAAGTTTTTGTAGTATACACATATGTGTGTCTCAGGTGATGCCTAGGAATGAAAGTATCCATGTTTTAACAAAGGGAACTGCTCAAGTTTGGCCCTGAAGAAACTTTCGTGAGTTCAAAACCAATTTTCCTTATTGGAAGAGATGGGAATCTCTCCTCTTGATGGATTCCCACAACAGCTGCCCATCCTAAATGCCCTCTTTACACACACGAAGACTGCTGGTGCTGCTCAGAGAACGGATAAGGAATATCTGTGGCAGTCTGGAAGCTTGGGCTGGAGGGATGGGTGGCATGTCACATGGCATCTACCTTGACAGCAGCTCCAGGAATGCTGTGGCCACTGTCACTGCTGCATCCCACTACAGCTGAAGGAGAACAGGCTGTAAGGAGCCATTCCCTGGGTCCTGACACTGTAGTTCCTGAGGAATTGTCCCTCTCAGGGTTCCCTGCAGCCCCTCAGACCCTGGAAGGAGCTCTGAGCTCTCCACACAACCTTCTCCTCTCCAGGCTGAGCAGTCCCAGCTCTCCCAGCCTTTCCTCCACAGGAGAGGTGCTCCAGTCCCCCCAGCACCTCCGTGGCCTCCTCTGAGCTCTCTCCAGCAGTTCCTTGTCTTTATTAACTGGGACACCAGAAGTGTCTGTGGTGCTCCAGGTGGGGTCTCATGATGACAGTAATCAACCATCAATAATCAGTCGTGATTTCTTTATACCACTGTAGATGTAGGTTGACAAGGGGGTGGTTCAGGGTAGTGTGCTCATTCTGCCATCCCTCATGAAAACTAAGACTTAAACTCTCCCTGCTCCTTTCCAAGATTATGCAGACAGTTTAAGTCCCCCTTTTACCCCTTTTCTTAAAGGGTATTTTTCCCCCCTCCATACCCTTCCCACTCTTTTTAATGCTGAAAAATTACAATAAAAAACCAAGCACAACCCGCACCTGTTTAGGCTGAGGTTCCACACGTGCAGGACCATCAGAGTGCATAGCACAAGGAGAACAAGCAGATCGTGTGCAATTCCTTCCCAGGTTTAAGGCTAGCAGACCTTTAGCATTTACACAATGCTTCCAAGTCCCTTACCCTGAAGGATTACTGGGATGGAAAATATCACCCTGCTGCTCTTAGTACTGCTGAATAAGAGACGTGCACTGGGGATGGTTCTTCATTCTCATTTCAATATTAAAAAAAAAAAGAGAGACATTACTACAAGTACTACACAGGCAGCAAAATATACATGAATTCAAAAGAAATTTGGAGCTGAAAATCTCCCAAATTAGGTGTCAGGAATGTCTATAAATGCCTATGATGAAGGAAGTTGGACCTTCTGAAAATGATGTATTACATATATTCTTGTTTTATCATCAATGTGAATCTTTTTGAAACAAAATGCTGTTCTTTGCATGCCCTTAATTTTCACAGAACCACAAAAATTTTCTGTATTACCTGTTCTAAGAAAAGAGAACATTGTGTTGTTAACTACACTGTACTATGGAAGTTTGATGTATCTTTTGGCCAATGGAAATACAAAACCCTGGAAAGGTCACCCATTTCAATTCTTCCCCACACAATTAACAATATGGGAAAGAGAAGAGCTGTAAACAAGGAAGATAAGTAAAATTTTCAGCAATGCAGTTATGGAATATTGAAAAGGTCACAGTGTATAGTGTATTCCCCTAATTCTTTGAATATATGAGACTCTAAAATTCCAAATCTCACTGAAGGGGGTAATGAGAACAGAACAGAAATGTGAAGCTATTATTTTGACAGTTATTGTAATGACAATGTGAAATGTTACAAACTTAATGTACTCCAAGGGAATCTGTCACCTTATACACAGATATTTATTTATAACCATACACATACATGGAGGCAATAAGGTCCTATAAATTTCGTATATAAAAAATTGGGTTGCAGAAATGCTTTGCTTTCAATTCTAACTTGTAAGATAGAATGCAATAGAACAAGCGGTTAAAAAAAACCCCACAGAATAGTTTCTTTCTTTCTTTCTATTCTCTGCCACCAGCAGCAAGAACTTAGGCATTGTGAGCTTGGACAGAAGGGGTTTTCCTGTGCCTTCAGATGAATAAATTATTTAGATGATGCTCAAATCTGCAGAAGATTTGAAAATCAGACAAATTTCATAATATTCATAAAAAATTGAATAATTCACCACTGACAATAAACTTATTGCTTGGCCTCACCTGGGACCTGGAAAAGACTTTTAAATTCATTTTAATGCACATAGTTCACACTGCAGTAACTATCAATACCAGAAATAAAAGGGAATAAAAAGATTGCCATTTGAATTTAGTAGCTGGCTTCTAATTTTACAATTAGGCAGATATTGCAGGAATATTTTGGGGGGGATTAGCTAACTAGAATAGTTATTAAAAAAATTCTTATAACTACTTCTGTCTTCATCAAATTGATTAGGAAAATTATGTAACCAGCAGGACAGAGTTGAGAAAATTTAAGAACAGTAGCCTCTTTTATTGTGTTCATTCTCACACTGCTCTTATTTTCTGACAGGGAAACCCCCAAGCTAAAATCCTGTGAAATTTGGTTTCAGGTCCAAATTGAAAGCATAATGGAAAAGTCCTACCCAGGTCACCTTCCTGTTTTTGAGTTGAGACAACTCAAATCAATCATTCCATCCCTTATGTAAGTATGAATGATAAAAAAAAACCAAAACAACTTAATTACCTTAAATGAAGGCAACCCAACCTATTTACATTTTTTTCTTACTGTACCCTGATGCTTTATTGCAGCTATATACAACTGAATTAATTTTAAAGGAAGTTTAGCTGACAAATTTCCCCACAATTTGCAGAATACAAGATTAGATCACAGTGTTCTCTAATTTATTCTCTTAATCTGCCTTTTTTCTGCTGTAAATTTGTGGTCCTTAAGCCAGTGTTATTTAAGGACTCCATTTTATTTTTTCATTTCTGATGTTATAAAGGTGAGCTAATTTGATTAAGCATTTGTTCATATTATATTTCTGTCTCTAAATCAATTAGAATCTTGTTTCTGCTGAGGATATCCAATTTTCTCCTCTGCTTGCTACCACTTAAAATTCATATTCCACTTCCATTCTCAGTTTTTTATCTAAAATTGCTGTTTCTGCAAACATTCTTGGCTTGTGTCCTCACCTGCTCAGAAGTCTACATAAATCCAACACAAATGAATTTTTAAATCAGCCAAATAAGTTTGTTGGACAACTCTGAATAGATATGTTAAAAAAAATCAGTTAATATTAATTCTGTGATATTTGGTATAATTCTAACATCATTCATTTGTTAAACATGTAAATCACCAGAGATTATTCTGTATTGGCATAAGGAGCCATAGCCTTTGAAACAAGGATAAAATGTGGTGAAGATTTCTGTGACAAATTTCTTCCTCAGTCATAAAGCAGAACACTAATAGACACGTGCAAGGAAGCTTTTCCAATTTCTCTCTGCATTATAGATGTCTTCAGTGTCATTAGGTCTTCTCTTAGATTAATATTAAAATTTAAACCAAAGGACTTCCTCCTTCTTTTAACCTTGAAGTTCTGCATTTTCATTTTGCCAGTGGATCAGCCTCTGGGGAAACAGCAGGGATGAATTTTGGGGCTGAAGCGGGAAGAGACAACTGCAGTGATGGTGTATTCCTGATTTCCCTAGAGGACAAGGAACACCTCCTCCAAGTGCAAGCAAATCCAAAGAAAAGGGTTGAGCATCAAGGCAATTCCTCCCTCACCAGGGCACAGAGTATGGCCAAGAAAAGCCTCTTCTAGATCCAAACTGGTCCAGGTTTCTCTTTCCATCTAACTCTAGACAATAAGAATCTACACTGAAAGAAATGAGAATTGAGTGGTGTGAACATCACAGTAAAGATCCCAAATAAAATTCAATTAATAATACTGATATTTTTCTGGGTTTTGGGGTTTTTTTTTAATCTTTTTTTCTAGTTTTTTTGTTTGTTGGTTTGTTTTTTTGGGTTTTTTTAAATAGATACTTCTCAACTGCAAAGCCACAGTGAGGGGTTTCAGACATAAGTACTCCTTGACATATGAAGTACTGGGGGAAGCAATTCATGTCAGAGTAGCCACATAATTAATGTAAAAGGGTACAATAGGAAGGCCTCTATTTGTGGCTGCTTTCTAGCAGAGAATATAGCTTACATTTGCTTTAAAATGTTAACATTATGTAAATCAACTGTATTAATTCCAATTTCCATGCAGTCTTGTCACTCCTAAAGGGCGCTTTTTTTTCCCTCTGTTTATTACTATAGTGGAAGGAACAACAGAAAATGAAGGTGGATCCTGCCAAAAAAGAGCATCTACAGACTGTTTTGTGCTGATTTGCCAGTGTTTTAACACATCTACTTCCACAAGATGTCTCAGAGTATTCCTGTAGCACAGGCAGAATTTGAAAGCCAAATAAAACACTTCTACTTCACTTTCATATGTGAAAGCATTTCTCAGCTATCCCCTCCACCTTTATTGAAATCATCACAAAAATGTCTCCTATTACTATTGATTTGTAAATACTGCCCATCCTTTAGCTGAAAAACTGACAGGAAAGAAGTAGAAATAATTTTTCTATACAGAATAATGTCTTTTTTTAAGGGTTTTTGTTGTGAACTTCATAAAGTTTCTCTAAAGCATCTACCTTTAACCATGGATGATGTCAGCAGGAAACAACCCCATGCAAAAGTGGTATCATGCAAGACAAGGCAGTTAAGACCCCTTTTACTGCCATCATTTCTATCAATTGACACATTACAAATTCCTCTCCACCCTCATTATGATACTGGAATCTAACACGAAACATAAAAAGAAAAATCTGGGGATTACCTTTTAATTTAAAAAAAAATGTTTTAAAATAAATGTTTCAAGCACCTACATTTCGTCTCTTTATCTCCCCCTCTGCCCCAGGCAATTTGAGATTCACAGGGACTCTGTGGATTCCAGCAAGTTTCAAATAATATGAAGAGAAACTTAAAAATACAAACCAAAAAAACAAAACATCAGTTAGTTTTCTTCCCAGTCGCTAAGGTAAGCTCTCCCCCTTCAGGCAGGGACCAAGAAGAACTGTCCTGTCCTGATCCCCCAGGATCTGTTTCAATCATTTTGGCCAAGCCCCTTAGGGTGCCCTTGGCATTAAAATAAGTCACTGCTTAGTTGACCATTTGAGAACTCTTGCCAAACACTTTTCTCTTTTCCCTGAGGAAATAAATAGCCCAAAAGTATATTTAGAAATGCTTGACTTAGCTTTGCTTTTTAAATATTTATTTGAAAGAGATCACAGTAATGTAAGTTCAGTTTGATTCTAGTCACAAGTCCTGAACTTAGATATGGTTTGGCACTTTTTAAAAATTCATTTAACGCACTAAGCAAATGATCTTCTCTTGCAACTGCATTATTCTGCTTTCTTGGAAGATCTGTATCTAAAATATGCAGACACAGCAAGAGAAAGATCATCTTCAGGTTGTGGAGACAGAAAACAAATAATATATTTTATGCAATATCAACAGAAATGGCTACACTTCTGATCAGAAGTGTACTGTAAGCACTGCACATTGACTAGAGAAAGTCACAATTTACCAGTGGTATTTTTAGGCCACTGTGTTTGGTCTGATTTATAGATACAACTCACTTTTATTTCATCTCAAGTTATTTAAGTTATACATATTTATTCAAAATTAACCTCAAGGAATGACTGGCATTTGAACACTGAGCTGGAATAATTTATGGATATTGTACTAGAACATTAATGAGAAATGCAAGCTGTGACAAGGCAAAAAAAGAAGGAATATTACTCTCTTATCATGAAATTACTCATGTGAGCATCCATGAGGCATTGCACCTACTGGTCTATTGATTCCACATTTTAAGATTGTCAGTATAAAATAGAAACAAACTGCCCAAAAATGTATTACTGAGGTTGCCTGGAGTTCTATCATAGCAAAACACAGTAGCAATGACATAATAAAAAGGGAACCTTGGAGGAAACTGAACAGTACATTAGCAGTTTTACAAGCTGACATACAAGAAGATCCATCTATGGAGAAGTAAAAGAAAGAATTTAAGAGAAGACTGATATTCCACATGTCTTCAAAGTAAATAATTTAATCAGTGCTGACATTTCTGAAAAAAATGGGGAAAATATTAGGGATTCCTGAAGCTGCCAAACTACCACCACAACATTGACTGAGGCAAAGACAGTTTTAAAGTCAAAGGGAAGAGAAAAGAAGTCCTGGATAAAAGCTCATGTGGAGATTTAAAAAATGTGGACAATGATAACAAAACTGTCCTACAAATGAACCTTCATAGTTCAAAAGCCTAAATAAGCTGATGCACGGAAAAATAAGTGAAAAGCTGATTTGTTTTTCACTACCTGTTGCTTATAACCTGTACCATGATGGAAATAAACATAAGATTTCTAGATGGCATTTGAAGAAAAATCTCATTTGCCATAGACTCTTAAAACTCCCCAGTAATATTGCACTAATTAGATTTAATGGCGTTGACCATGCTGTGATAGATTCAACTCATAATTTAAATGAGAACATTTGCCATAAACTTGGTTGTATGTCTGCTGAGAGAGAGAGGGATCAAACCAGCCCTCAGCAGCCTCTGAATGCTAAGATACCTTTTGAAATTGAAGCCCATGGAGTCACTGATGTTGTTCACTTAGAACCAGAGGAAAATTTATGCTGGAAGGAGGCTCCAGAAATCATCCTGTCCAACCTCCCACTCAAAGCAGAGGGAGCTTCAAAGCAAGATCCTGTTATCCAGGGCCTTGCCCAGACAAGTTTTGAAAAACAACATGGATGGAGATTTGCCTAAGCTCTCTGGGTCCTGCTCCAAGCAGATCTCATGGTGACAAGTTTTCTTCTGTGTCCAGCTGGAATTTTCTTTTCTGTGTCTGCCCCTGGATTCCTGGCAGTCTCCAAGGCCAGGTTGGATGCAGCTCTGAGCATCCTGGGAGGGTAGAAGGTGTCCCTGCCCATGGCAGTGGGTGGAACAAGATGAGTTTAAGGTTCCTGCCAACACAAACCATTCCTTGATTCTATCCCACAAGCAAGTTTGTCCTCATTAAACTTCCTAAGGCCTTGAATGAGGGGTTGAGTGAAGGGGACAAACAAGATCGGTCTCAGCGGTCCTGTCCTGATGTCTGTCTGCCAATAATCCCTGTGGGAGTCGGCTTGACCAGCTCTGATCCCAGGCCAGACCAGTGCTCTCACTGAGCAGTTGCCCCTCAACCCCAAGCCTTGGGAGGCTTTTGTTTAATTTCATGACAGCCCCCAAGGAAAAAGGTTATCAAAAGTTTTGAACTGTTTATAATAATGTTTTATAACCCTTGTTTCTTATTGGTTGCCTCTATTCCCAATTATGTCATCCTTTTTCTCCTCACAGTTCTGGAAAGTTCTTTTATCTTTGTACCCCCATTGGTTCATGTTTGCTGCATTGTTCCACCCCATCCTACCCTATTGGCTCCTACCCTACATTGCTCCTACTTTGCACCACTTTTCCCTTTACCCACTGGATTCTGACCCTGGACCCACCTCTCACCATCTCTTATATATACCCTGATTTTTCCCTCACACTTTTCTTTGACCTTTGAGTCCTAGAGTGTGTGTAAGTGTTTTGGGCCTTGTCCTGCATTTTCTTTTATAGTTACTAAAGTATATAGTTCCAGACCTGTGTTGATGACCTGTTCCTCTTTTCACCACCCTTGCTCTGATATCAGGGAAACTTTAGAGATTGGTCAGGAAGATTACCCAAGTCTTGCACCTCAACAAACCCCGACAAACCATGATTAGGGAAACTTGGCTGAAATGATGTATTTTCCACCTGCCACAGATCCTTTGCCATTCACTAAATTTGATGTCTTTAAATACTCAAAAAAAGTTTGTGCAAAATCCTCTAAATCTTTAGCCATGGCAGTGGGAGAGATTAGACATTTATTCTGCACAGCTGAATGATAACTAGTTTAACATACTTCTCAAATACTCTGTTATGAGATTTGTTTGTTTGCTTCCAAATAACTTTCCTCTGGTTTATTATCTTCTCACAGCCTAAATTACAGGTGCTCCCTTGGCTATTAACAGCTCTAACTCTTGTTTATCCAAATCACTAGGCATTGTTTTTAGCACCACATAATAATTTCTGTCTTGTTCTTCCTCTGCTTGCTAAAAAGCTGCCTTATCCCACTGGGATTTGGCCAAACCATATCTGCAGCAGTAGAGCATTCCAGTTCCTCAACAATGTTTGATTCGTATGGAAGAGAAGCCAGACAAATAAGACAAGGTGCCTTCAGAAATCACTATTTATGTATTTGCCAAAAATAAAGGTATCAGGGATGAAAATCAGTTAAACATTGCTATTCTTTTTATGAACTGCAAGAACCCAGTAGGAATTCTATGCTATAAATGTTTCTTTGGATTTCTAAGGAAGTTGGATGCAAACACAGACTTCCTACATGACACCAGGCACATCACACATATTATAGAGCACTGAGACCTTCTTTAGAGCTGGATTTCCAGTGAGTTCAAAACATGACACTAAATGTTTGAACATAAACCACTGGCAAAAGTTCTGGTCATATACATTAGTGACCCTTCATGATTTTTTTTTAATTGACAGCTTACAAGTTAAAAAAACCTTGTCACTGCCCTAATGTCATTTAATCCTCATCCATTTTAGTTATTGCAAAATAGGAAGTCTGCAGACTGCAACTCTTTTGTTCTGTTTTTTTTGATTTTCATCAGAACTCCTTGTACCATCAACATTCTCAATTTCTTTGGTGTACCAGTTTCCTGGAATTTGGTACTCCACTTTTGACTCCTGAGTTCTGCATGCTTATACAATACTATGACAATTTTCTATGGAAAAAAATCAATGGCCTTGTAGGGATACAACATCTGAATTTCTTTAGTGAACAATTGGAAAGACAAACATATTTTTCAAGAATAGTAACAAGAACTTGACAAGAATAAGTCCAAGCCCAGGAACTCCTGGGGCTTTCAGTGAAGAGTAAGCAGGTGCTAAATTGAGAAATTTAAGTGTTTGTGTTCACAGACATTACATAAAGTTGTGATGTTCCTATTCTGCTTTATTTGGGACTTAATGCATGGATATAAATATGATTTCCTACCCCGTTGTCCCAGCAGAACTTACCAAAACCCAGGTTTAGTGGTTAATGTCTGCTTTGCTCAAGGTTCACAATGTGCAATACAGTAAGGTGCACTGTGAGTTGCTTATGGACTTCCTAGAGAAGCAGCTCCTTGGACAGCTTTTACTTGTGGAGTTAGAAAACACTCCCAGAATGCAGCCAGAGCAATGACCAGAGTGTGGTTCATTCCTTTAGCTGGGAAATCCTAATCTGAGTCATGGACAGCACATTGTCATGATCCGTCAATACAGGTGGGGTTCGTGATGGTTCGTTTTGATCTCAAGCTACAAAGGACAAGAAAAGGGACAACAGTATGCTTCAATATAGCACTTTATTGATGCTAGCAATTCAGTTATGTGATAGAAGGGAGAGCTTAAGGAAACAAAGAGATAAAGAGGAGAAGGGGAATAGCTACCAATGGATGGGACAGCGTCCTCGTAGTCTTTGGCCAACAGACCTGTCTTCCTTCTATGGGGAGATCTCAAGGAGCTTCTCCAAAGAGTCACCTTTTTATAGTCTTTTCTGAAAGTGAGGCGTCTGGCCAAGAGGTAGGGAGATTTATGGACCATTGTGCGCTCGGGGGAGCAGGTGCCACTATGACTAGGCTATTGTCTGCTCCAGAGTGCTGTACCATGACGATACAGCACAGCACGCACAGCACACCTGCAAAGAGTTACATCTACCTTGGCTGGGCCAGAAAACTCCTGTCTGGAGTGAGTGGGGTTCACCGGGGTCTCCTTGCAACGGTCATGAGGCCAATGATGGAATCTTCAGACTGTCTCTTACACACATTAAGAAATGGAGTTTTTTAGTTTGGACTTTCAGAGGATACAACAGCAGAGACCAGTGCAGAGAGGCCAGAGATCCCCCTGAGTAATTCCCTAATTCCAGCTACTACTCCCTGCCATGATGCAGAGATTGTGTGCATGATCCATGGCATTTAAGACACACACAAAGCAATTCCTGTGTGGGCCTGCTGAAACAACCTTAAGTCTGCGGCCACCATTAGTGGTGACAGGCACCGCATGGAGGTGCCCAGGGCAGTACCCACAAAGGTCACTCATAAAGCACGTTCCAACTCATTGCTTTGCCTTCAAGCACAAATCCAATTACTTCCTGTTTTGCAAGTCAGGATCTTCAGCAGCAGCACACAGCTGAAAGCAAAACATACTTAGGTGACACTTCCTTAACTGTAGGCAGATCTGATTAATCAGGCAGGGCTGGAATTAACATTTTGTTTCACATCAAGATTTCCTGAGTTGTGCAAAATTCCCCTTGTGATACTGTTCATTCCCATTTAACCCCTGTGAAGCACACTGAAAGCTAACACACTTCTATTATCCCTGTAAATACAATGAGATATAATTTGATATTAATGGCTGCAGATTTATCTCTTTAGGTTGGAAATGCAACTCCCGCTGCAGTTTCAGCTAACTGGAAACATGCCCAGTGACTTCAGCTGATGGAAATCAGAGGTACATGCTTCATAACTTACAAACCTGGCATTTAAAAATGTTGAGTGCTTGGATTAATACTGGAAGCACTGCTTCCTGCTAGCAGTGTTCCTCACACACACAGCCACAAAGAATTAAACCAGCTATCAGTATAAGTAACTGGTGAAAAAAAAGTCTACTCAAAATTAGGCAAACTCTTTCCAGGAACATTTAAATTACTATCAATGTTTAAAGATTCCAAGGCCAGTTAGTGACAGCCTGTGCTTTTCTCTGCTCCCTGCGCAGTCATGACTGCAGCATCACATTACTGAACTAGTGGAGCAGTCCCAGAATATTTTATTTTTTTTTAATACTCACTTTCTAATTATATATAAAGATAAAATTTAAACCATAGGGAAGATCTGGTTGTTGAAAAAACCCAAAGGGAATCTCAGCTCTGCATTGGAGCCCTGCATGGAGCTCCTGAAGTCACCCAGCCTGCAGAATCTCTGTAGTTTTTTCTGTACCAGACTCTTAAACTAATCAATCCACACACAGGAAAAAAATATGTTGTCCAATGAAACTTAATATTAAAAAGATGAAGTTATTTGTAAAAAACCCACAGAAAATAAAATATTAATTTGAAAGGCAAGGGAAGGGAAAAGGAAGGGGAAGGGGAAATGGAGTTTGCTCTTCCCATTGGCTACTAAGTTTTGCTGCTTAAACCTGTAATCACAAACACAAGATTTTTACACTGCTTTCTTCATTTCTTTGTGTTACTCATCTACATAAATTTATGCACAATGAGAATTGTGAATGCCAATGCTCACAGCCTATTATAACTAAATTAAGATTTTCTTCCTTATTTGAAATGGTTTAAGGAGAGCAAATGTGTCTTATATAATCCCCCTTTCACGTCCTGACTGAACCTCTCAGGCCTAGATATATTCAATTAATATATTCACACGTCATTCCTGATTTTGTCTCAAAGATACTAACTTCCAATTCTAGGTGAAACTTTCAGTTAAGAGCTCAGGTTGTCAGCAGTACCCAAGCCAAGGCAAAATAAAAAAAAAAACACAAATCTGTTAATGCAGTGATATCTGCTCCCAAAGTAATTTAGTTGTGCCAAAACCTGTTCAACCAGAGCACTTGAAGGACTATGTTACCAAGGTATATTTTCCAGACAATATTAAGGTTTGTATATTTTAAAAATACATACATTCCCACAGCAACATACCCCTGCTAAAGTTCAGGTGTCAGGGGGGGAGTTCTGAAAGTACTCTTGGATTTCAACACTACTGGAAATAGTAAGAGTAGAACAAGAAACTCCTTTATTTTTTCCTAGCTGGAAATTTTTATTTCCCCTATGCAGCTTCAATGAGACATTAGAAAAGAAAAAATGAAAAGCATTTCCTTAAAATTCTATTAAATATTTCTTGCTGTTATATGCTGAAATACATAGTTACAATCATGGACTTTTTCTTTTAGCCATATGTAAAAGTGAATTGAAGACCTACTTAAAGAATAATATTTTATTCATTAAGGTAATAAGTTGCATTTTTTTAATCTAATTTTTTAAAAGGCTGCTTACAAACCTTCGTCTAATGTACTGAAATTTTTTGTAAGCTTAATATAGACTTACATTAAGGTTTGCATTAACAGAGCCAACAAACAATGTGTTTTCCCTTGGAGAATGTTGCTACAATAAGTATGCTTTATCAATAATAGATCACAAGAGCTCTGCTGTGTATTGATTTGAATTCTAAAACTCATTCATTATGAGTTCATTATGATCAGAACTGGGAGAAAAAAGAAACATTATCTGAAGCAACTGGGAGAAAAAAGAAACATTATCTGAAGCTCCATATGACTACATTTAAACTAAACTTTAGGTCACTATATATTCAAATTAAATAGTTTGTAACACTGCATTGTTGTACTCTGAAGAGTAGGTCAGAATTCTTGACTTTGAGAATTGAATATCTCAAATATCAGGGAGCATAAATCAAAAAAAGGCACAATCTGAACAATCTCTGATTTTTATAGTGCTGCGAATAATCTGCAATTAAAAGCAGATAAATTTTTTATGTATTAGAAATATAATTTAATTTTCATATCTTCTTCCTTGGGACAAGAGGGGTGAAAGAATCTTATTTTTTCTGTAGCAGAAAACACATAAAAAGTACCTGCTAATTCTGCATATGACTATGGCCTTTTTTTCCCCAGAATCTGACTCAGTTCTTCAGAATTTTATTTGCATGTCAGGAAGCACATGGACGTTACACTGGAGTCAATTATGACTCAAATTTGGATGACGTCTCATTGTTCTCACTCACACAGATCCCATCATGGTGCTGGGGAATAGTTTATCTCATTATTCTGAAGTTATTTTGCACAAAGCTCAACATATGAAATTGGTGACTTTCCAGAAGTTCACATTTTGTTATTTTGCCACTTTAACTCCATGATTCATCTCTCATTATTTATAATTTATTTTTTTGTAGAAAACCACACCCATCCTATTTTGCTGCTGATATTCAGCAAACATTACCTCTGTATAAAATAGATTTTTTTTTTTCTAAACAATTTTTTAAGAACAAGTAGGGATTTTTATTCAAATACTGATAAGAAGAGGAAGGAATGGATCCTGTCGCACACACGAACCACCCTTTAAGCAGACTGAATATTCAGTGATTTTACATCCCCAGCTTGGTATGTCAGGCCCAGATCATTTATTTCATCTTTATTTCAATCTCACTTTGATGTGCATGTGTTGGTTTGACTGTTAAAAAGTTAACCCATTGGATCAAGCCCATCTTTAATTTGTTGTGCTGTTCTGTCCCAAAGGAAATGAAAACAGGTATTTCAGAGAAGGGCTGGATGAAATCATACAGCCCCATTTGTTCTCTGTGAATATCCTGCAACACCAACTGGCTCATATTTGACTTCAGAGGTGTTGATCAATGCTAATTACAGAACTAATTTTGGAAGAGTTTTTAAACTTTATAGTTCTGTTAAGATAAATCTTAACCCCTCTACCACTCAGGGTTCCTCCTGAGAAGCATCTGCATTCTATTTTTTATTACTTCATGAATACAAATACCAGGACTTGATCTAAGGATAAAGTAAATTCTGTTTATCTCAAGCTAAAATGCAGTGTTTGAACATCAGTGATTAATAGCAATTAAGTAATCAATAGAAAGTGTATCAATAGAAAGAACAACTAACTAAACATGCACAGAAAAAAGTTAAATAAATGCTCATAAAATTTCTTCTTGTTGCTGCTAATGCTGTTTTCTCCAAGTTCAGTAATTTCATAGGAAAAGAAAGTGCTAGGTAATGTGTAATTATATTTTGTATATTATAAATGATGCACAAAACTGTGATACTTTGTTATATTTTCAGTATCTGTGTAATACAAGTCACTGGAGCAATTGAAATTAAAAATGTATATGCAAGGCTTAAGTACTCAAAGGAGAGCCCTAACTAAAACAAATCATGGTGCTGAAAATTTAAAGAGTTGCAATTACAGTGCCTCTGTGCTCCTTGGATAAGCCACGTTTATGCAGCTGGGCTTCTGCCATCAGTGTTAGACAGGGCTCAGCACCTCAGGGAGTGTTCTGAGGGTGCAAATTGTAAATAACTGCTGTTATTTAGTCCTACTAAACATAAAGAAGCCCTGCTGGAAGTCCTTCCAGTGAGTTAGCTGTGCCTCTTCCACCTGGAGATAGATGTCCTGTTCTTTACCTTGGCTCATGTCCTGCATCCCGTTCCTGCCCAACCTCTGCAGGGAGCTGATACTCTGCTGGGAGGATCAACACAGCCTCACTCATGCTTGTAACCACTGTGAAATTCCTGGTTTGCCCCACCTGTACCCTTCCCCTGCTCCTAGTGCACCCAGATGGAATCTGGTGTTGCTCCTAATTGGAGGAACAGCACATCTCCACTGTCCCAGAGCTTTTATTCTTCACACAGACCACATTCACAGGCAGATTAAAGAGAAAAACTAAGTTCTATCAACTCTCCAACATCTGGAATTGAACTGTTAGGATATACACATCCATGGCTCAGCTACTCTTCTTCACTGCTGTTAAGTCAGAGACTTTAGAGTTGGACTCTTGAAGGAAGAGAAATGGGCCCCTTCCACATGATCCATGTCACCCTGCAGTAAGTGTCCTAACTTAACACAAGTTATGCTGCAGAATTTCCTCCTGCTCAGCTATAAAGGCAGCCTCAAGGACTATCCCAATGACACCCATTCCTCAGGTGACATCCAATTTACGAACATCTCCAGTTACATGAGATTACTGCCATTCCACAAAATCAAAATCTTCTGGTGATCCAGATCAATAATTTCCACCTTCCGGAGAAAGGCATTAGACTGATAACAGTTTGAAAACTGGGGAAGGTGGAGAGGAACAATTCATCAGGAATTGGACTGATAGGGCACAGAGAATGGTTCCCAGTGCCAGAGGACAGGGACAAATGGGATGCTGGGAAGGAATTGTTCCCTGTCAGGGTGGGCAGGCCCTGGCACAGGGTGGAATTCCCAGAGCAGCTGTGGCTGCCCCTGGATCCCTGGCAGTGCCCAAGGCCAGGTTGGACACTGGGGCTGGGAGCAGCCTGAGACAGTGGAAGGTGTCCCTGCCCATGGCAGGTGGTGAAAAGAAATGAGCTTTAATGACCCAAACCATTCTGGGATTCCATTATCAGCTGTACAAAAGCACATCTGTAGCTAAGCATATTCTTTAATCTGTCTCTTGATTACAACAATAAATACATTCCAGTATTTGTGTTATTTTCTCGGGCCTGCATATTAATACTGTCAGTATATAAAATAACAATAATAAACCCAGAAAGATGTTTCTTTACCAGAAATAAAAACAAAACAAAAAGCAAAAACAAAAACAAACATTAAAAAAAAAATCAGTATCCTGCAGATGCTGAAAACCCAGAGCAGAGCACACCATCATTAATATTTTTAGTGCCTGGTAGTTTTTTAGTGCACAAAACATGGTTACAAACAGCTGGGATGCAGCAGCTGAAAGAAGTTTTCTCAAGGAGCATTCCAGGCTGCTTAAATCGTGATCTACCATCATCATTCCTTTGAAGCTGTATCATAAGCAGCTCAAGTTTGGCCTTTTCACAGCACTGCCATCAAAATTTACTGGTGTATTAAAGGTCCTAATTTGAAAATAAGCTTTCTGCCTTTTTTATGGTATGTGATATTTTATAGAGATTACACTCATGGAGGAACCTGGAAACACAGTAATTAACAACTTGAAGATCTCTTAAACGCCAAAGCTGTTCCATGGGCTGACCGAGAACATTAAGAAATCATGAATGATGTCAGAGAACATATTCCCCAAGATTAAATTATTCCTAAAGGAAAGATTAACACAGTTTACAGGGCTGTATCTAGGACCAAATATAGCCATAAAAAAACCCCAAAACCAACAACACAAGTAATCAGAATAAAAATTAAAATGTACTGTGACACAGACAGAAAACAGTTTTTAATATATTCCACCTTTGTTGGCTGATATGGAAATTTATAACAAGTGGCTGTACAAGGGTTGGTTTTCCAATGTGTGAAAAAAAGAAGCCAACGTTGTATATCTTTTACTGTGTCCTCAGACCACACTTGTTTAGTCCTTCATGTGAAAGAAGATAAATGAAGGTAAAAGAAGAAGGGGGGAAAGAAGAAGAAAAATAGAAGCGCCATGATTTCCCTTGGAGCCATTCAGAGCCCTCCTGGAACAAATTCCAAGTTCCCTGGCCAAATCCAGCAGCAGCCCAATACAACTGGTGGGTTCCAAGATCACTGCCAACCAATGGTCTGGCGATTAGAGGGGAAATAACTCATTCAGAAAACACACAAAGCCTTCAGTAAAAGAAAGAAGCACAGGTGCAGGACTATACGAGGGACCAAAATGATCTCATATTTGTTTCCTCTACATATCTAACGATTGTCTTTGTCCAGGTGTTCCTTTTGCTGACTTGACTTTAACAAATCACTTCTCTCTGTTGGTGGATGGTGATGTGAATAAAAATCTCTGCTTTATTCCAGCAGAATCTTATTTGGACAACAGTAAATATTTACTGATACAGAATGCTATGCAGTCCTTACAAATGAAATTGGATTTATTTCATAATTAAGGCCATTTTCTATGGTCTCCTCATTAGCTGAGAAACCAAGAAAACCATGTCAAAATTTAAATACTTTCATGAAAATGAAAGGCTGGCTGATCCTTCTTGAATAAAGAAAAGAGTGAAGAATGAATTAATAGTATTATGAACAATGAAAATCCTAAAAGAAAAAAAAAACTATTAAAAAATTAGAAAACACCAGATTTTAAAACTTGACAAGAATAAGTTACACTGATTGGGGAGGGGAGGGAGGAGGGGTTTCCAATTATGTGATGAGAAAGAAGAGAAGAGAAGAGAAGAGAAGAGAAGAGAAGAGAAGAGAAGAGAAGAGAAGAGAAGAGAAGAGAAGAGAAGAGAAGAGAAGAGAAGAGAAGAGAAGAGAAAAAGCAATCCACACCTCCTTCCTCATTTGCACAGGTGAATTTATCTTTGCATCCCCTCTGTGTGGAATACTAAGGGCACCCTTGGGAAATACCTGGTGAATCTCTCTTGTACAGTAAAGCACCTTCATAGCCGTAGTCACACCCTAGTGGGGAACAGCTTGTCTTAGAGGAACCTCCCTCCTGTCCCTGCACCTCCAAAACACCTGAGAGGGTTTGAATTATCCCTCACCTGACAGCAAAGAGAGCCCCTATTTCCTCAAAGAGCAAATACTAAAACTTAGAAAATAGGTGGCTGCTAATTTCTCCTCAGGAATCTTGCATACATTTTGTTTCCTCATCTGTCTCCTACTTCGGAAAGAATTTTTAAAAAAATATCTTCTCTCCCCTCTACTAGAACCCCCTCAGATTTCAATGGGAATGTTAAGACTACTTCATTTAATGTAAGAGGGTAAAATTTCTCCTGGTTCACTAAATAATCTCATCCAGCTGAGGAGGGAACCAAACATTCACCAGGAGAGCAAGGCAGACAGCTGGGCTGGGAGCAACTGCAACCATCCAGTGGCAGCCAGTTCTGGCATCTAGTTTAAAACTGCATTTGTCCAGTCCCTTGGATGGACACAGCACAGCCACCAGTGAATTTGGAGTGGTTAGTGACCAGTTCCCTCCCTTAACAAGAAAACAGTAGAGGGTGAACAACCACAGGAGAACATTTTGCACTTCTTTATTTCTTCTTCATGTTACAAATATTTCAAGGGTTGGCTATGTTAGAAAGGATTCTCCATCTTTCAAAAACAAATTTACATTACATTATTTGGTGTTTCTGCACCCCTTTACGTCCATGCAAAGTTTCTGTGCCCATTTGGAAGGAGATTCTTAAAAATCTTCCCTCCCCTCTGGTTTAAATACCCAAATTAAAATGGGAATTGTAGGAGTCCTTTCCAGTCTTTTAATATAAAAATGGTAAAATCTTGGAGACTACTTTGAAACACATCTTTCTTGATTTGCATAGAACAGTACTAGGTGGGATACATTTTATTGGCACCAGGAAGTGCGGAAGCTGAGATTTTGTTTAAAAGCTGCAGAGGATGTAAGATGAGAATTATTTATCTTCTTCTCTCTTTTTTAAAGTTACCTTTTTTTTCCCCTACAGTTTATATGAGAGGCAAATATTCTGAAATCCCAGCCAGGACTTCTTTTATTTGGGTCACTGCTTCTCTCTGGGGGTGGTCAAAACTTTGTTCTCACATCAATCAATCTTTATTTCCTCTCTGCCACCTATGTTATGTTATGTTATGTTATGTTATGTTATGTTATGTTATATTAATATTTTCTTACAAAATGTCAGCTTCAAATGTGAAGACAACGAAGAATAAAGAGAAGGAAAATCAGCAGCCATGGAGTTTATCAGTGCTGAGGTCCATTTCCACACTATGTCTTCCAAGCCCTGAGGAAGACGTGCTGTGAGAACCAGAATTATTTTTCCTCAGTGAGATGTTGCAGCCAAGGTCGTTGCATTAGACAACAAAACTGTGTAGAAAATGCCTTGGCCCTGTGCTGGTGGCAATCACAAGAATAACTGCCTTAATGTCCCCATTGTCAGGAGCGTACAACTTCAGTAATAATAACTGCTTGCATACATTCTGAGAAACAGTGCCAGCTCCCAAGACAAAACTTCGCTTATACTCTACAAGGTCATTTCTTTAGGTGGTTTTGAGGCATGTGTGTGTGTGTTGTATTCCTGACTCCTTCCTCCTCAGCTCACAGCTGCAATTACTTAGAAATATGCCTACAAACAGTCAAAATGCAGTAACTTCTTCTGGATCAATGAATTTAATAAACTGTGTTGAAGCTGAGGTTATCATATTCAAGATCACAATGGTTTAGCTGGAAAACCAAGCAGGAATGTACAGAGCCTGAAATCCTGATGGGAGGGTGGGGAGATCAACATCGAAGAACAGAGGGTGCAGTGCTGTAAACACACGCTCACTGCTGATTTAGGCAGTAGAACCACAGCCTGGAGTAAGTCAGTTCGGATCGCTCACAGAAGCGATTTAAGCACCATCCCAGCAAGTAAACCCCCAAACAAGGTGTGTTGGAGAGGAGCAAGAGGAAAGCAAAGCACTGCCAGGCCCCTTGGCTCCTGCAGTGCCTGCAGAGTCAGGGAGTCCCCTGGTGATTGTTCTCCCTGATCCCTGAAAGAACAGAGGGTTCTCTGGAGAGGTGAAAGGTGCATACCTCCCAGAGCTGTTACCTGTGCTGAGCTCACCCTGCGAGCCAGGCTCTGCGTGAGCTCAGCATCATGAAAAGGACTGGTTTGGGAGAAAGGAGATAGATCTGTGGGATCTGGCCCAGCCCTGCAGAGACCAGGTGTTCCAGCTGTAAGTGGCACTCCTGAGCATCCACAGCACAGGGAAGGGGAGCCTGGGAACCTCCTGGGTTTAAACATCAGAAATAAGATAGATTCCAGCATTTACCCAGCTGCATGGAAGAGGTGCGAGAGCACAGACATTGCAATATTCCAAAACTTAGAAGTTTATATTTGGAATATTTGTATGTGGAATATTTCCAAAACTTGTCCTCCCTTCTCTGAGAGTCACCTCTATATCATATATTCTTTTTACACAATTTTAAAAAACAAATACAAGATGCTTTGAAAAAACAATCAAAATATTTTCCTTTTTGTTTATATTTTATTTAGAGGCTCTTTTTGGTCATTACTCACAGCATGTGGTTTCCCTATTTTCTCTGCATATATTTAAGTAGAGAAGTTAATTCATTTTGATGGTTCCCAAATCTCCACCAATCATTACACATATCTGATTTAATTAACATAAAGCGATAAATGTTACTGCCATTAAATATAATGAGCAAAACCCTAAAGAGTTTCATAGCCTTACTTGATAAATACCTGTTGGGGGTTGGTTCTCTCCCTTTTCCCTCTGTGGAATTTTCCCCATTGTCATGCTAAGATACCTGTTGACTGGGCCCTGGTGACAAGGGGGAGGAGAGAGAAGAGGGAAACCCCGCGAGATTCAAACAGCCAGAAGAGGAAGCGGAAGGCTCTGGCTCGGCCCATTTCCCCCGCGGAGTTTGGACGAGAAGGACGATCGCTGCTTCAGCCCCCACCTCCGCCATCCCAGCGTCGGGAAGCCACCATCGGACCCTGCCCGGCTCTCTTCTCACTGTGAACTACCACCATCCAGCACTCTGCTGAGCACCAGGACCCACACCATGAGCGGAGGGCTCTCTCTCCATCTCTCTCTCTCCCCCTGGGACAGCGCTGCCATCACCCCCAGCCCTCCTGCAGCTCTACGGGACCTGCCCGTCCCCAGAGCCGGGAACTGCAGCTCAGGGAAAAGGTGCCTGCAGCCAAAAAACACTGGGACTGAGTTACTGTTCTGTTTGTGGGTAATTTCATAGCTGTTGTTGTTCTTGTTTGTCGTGTTAGATATACTAGTAAAGAACTGTTATTCCTACCCCCATATCTTTGCCTGAGAGCTCTCTTAATTCCAAAATTATAATAATTGGAAGAATCCCATTTTTTTTTTCAGTCCAAAGGGAAGCTTCTGCTTTCCTTAGCAAACACCTGGCTTTCAAACTAGGACAATATGATATTTTCGGGGGAAAAAAGTTTCAGTTCTCTGTTTCTACTGTAAACCATTTAAGAGTTCATGTTCGACTTAAGCCAGGTTATCCAGATGCTGAATCAGAATTGAATCACTTATGTGAAATAATTTATTGAAGTCCTGCTAAAAGCTCAGAGCCCTCGAGGATAGCACTGGGATCTAATGACAAATCCAAAGATCACCAAAAGTTCTGTCCTATGCAGAAAGGTGGGATTAGAGATAGGCTGAGGATCTGCTGGGGAAGAACTGGGGATATGCTTGAGATAGATGTGCTGGGGATGGACTGGAGATTTCCTGGGGATGTGCTGGGTAGGGATGGATTTGGGATGTGCTTGGGATTCATTGGGGATGAGCTGGGGATGGACTGGGAATGGATTTGGTATGTGCTGTGGATGGACTGGGGATGTGCTGAGGGTGTGCTGGGGTGTGCTGGGAATGGACTGGGGATGGGCTGGGTGGGGATGAATTGCAGATTGACTGGGGATGGACTGGGGATATGCTGGGAATGGATTGGGGTTGTGTTGGGGATGGGCTAGGAATGGACTGTGGATGCACAGGGGGTGGACTGGGGATAGAATGGGGATGAATTGGGGATGTGCTGGGAATTGATTGGGGATGGGCTAGGGATGGACTGGGGATGTGCTGGGGATGGAGTGGGGATGTGCTGGGAATGGACTTTGGATAAACTGGGGATGTGCTGGGCAGGGACTGGGGATGTGCTGGGCATGCACTGGGGATGGGCCAGGGATGGACTGGGGATGCGCTGGGAATGGGATGGGGATATGTGGAGACCCAGAAAGGCATTCCCAATTAAGGAAAATCAGAAGCCTCCAGCCCTGTGCCCTCTCCCTGTCCGTCAGCCTTTTGGTCACTCCCACTCCGTTTTCCTGTTGGCCCTTGCCCTAACACCACCTTTGTGACACCCCCATGTCCCCTGGTATTTGGTCTCTGAGGCTTCTTAACCTGAACCCTCTCAGCCCCTCTGGCCCTTTTGTTCTCATGGACAATGCACATGCGTGGCTAAAATAAACATCTCTGTAAAACCCCTGCAAAAGGCCTTTCCTGCTTCCTTACTTGCTATCACCCCAAACAACAAACAGATACAACAGGGATATGCTGGGGATGGACGGGTGATGTGCTGAGGATGGACTGGGGACATGCTGTGAACGGACTTGGGATGGATTGGGGATGGACTGGGGCTGTGCTGGGGATGGACTGGGAATGGAATGGGGACTTACTGGGGTTGTGCCGCGGGGTTGGAGCTGGGCTGCTCCAGTCCTGCCACACCCATTGCCAGGATTCCTGGGGTGCCCTGGGAACACTCTGGCACCCTTCCTGCTGGGCTGAAGGCTGTGCAAGGTCTGGGGTCACAGAATATCCCAGTCTGGAATGGACCCAGAAGGATCACACTCACTCCCATTACACTGTTTCCAGTTATTTCACTTAAATGAAACATGACATTAGATGAACCATTACAGAATCATGGAATGCTTTGAGTTAGAAACGACCTTAAAGCCTGTATCATTCCAGCCTTTTGTCCTGGACAAGGAAACCTCCCACTGTCCCAGGCTGCTCCCAGCCCCAATGTCCACCCGACCTTGGGCATTGCCAGGGATCCAGGGGCAGCCACAGCTGCTCTGGGAATTCCACCCTGTGCCAGGGCCTGTCCACCCTGCCAGGGAACAATTCCTTCCAATATCCCATCCATTCCTGCCCTCTGGCACTGGGAGTCATTCCCTGGGTCCTGTCCCTCCAGCCCTTGCCAATTGTCTCTGTCCATCTTTCCTGCAGCTCCTTCAGGCCCTGCAAGGCCACCCTGAGCTCAGCCCAAAGCTTATCCTCTGCAGGTGAACAATTCCAGCTCACCCAGCCTTTCCTCCCAGCACAGCTGCTCCATCCTCTGCTCATCCTGCTGCCTCCTCTGGGCTCTCTCCAGCAGCTCCAGCTCCTTGCTGTGCTGGCCCAGGGCTGGGGCAGCTCTGCAGGTGAGGTCTCACCTGAGGGGCAGAGGGGCAGAATCCCCCCTGCCCTGCTGCCCACGCTGGCTCAGCCCAGGGCAGGGGGGTTTGGGGTTCCAGCTCTGCCCCACAGCTCCCCAGGGCATCTCCCAGGGCTGTTCCAGCTCCTCAGCCTCAGCATGGATGGATCTCAGGGGATCCTGGATCCTGACCCAGGTGGAGCCCCAGCACGTGTCCTGTTAAACCTCAGGAGATTCCCAGAGGCCACTTCTGGAACTTGTCTAGATCCCTCTGGATCAAATTGCAAGCAGGTGTGAGATAAACAAAGCGTGTTTTGTACCTAGGATTCCCTTTTGATTCAAGAAAAATCTATCTGGATGGGAATCAGTCTGCCTGAGAGCAATGTCCAAAAGAGATTGTATGTGGATAATGCTTCTTGATTTGTTTTCAAAATGTCTTAAAATTATGGACCATATTATAACAATCCTGCATAGTACTGAAATTGTTTCCTGGTGGAAATGATTACATGTTTAGCAGTGCCATAAAATTGGACAATATTTGTTCTCCCTGTGAATGAAATTAGCGCTAAAGAATTCAAACTATGCCTATTTATCAAACTTACTACTTTTTTCTAAACAATATTATGTATTTGCAAGAATATTAAACTAAGCTTTCTACTATTAAAATTAGCTATATAAAATTACTTAATTGGAATATATTATCATTGTATCTTTTCATGCACTTCATCTGCAAGAGAGCTGTAAATCACAAGTTTATTTCTGAAGTTTTCCTATGTTTCCTATATGAGGACACAGATTAAAAATTTATGAAAAAATAGGAAAACAATAACAAATAATCCACAAAAAACCCAAACACAATGACGCTCTCCAAGTCTACAGAGAATATATAATAAAATTTAAGATCACCCATCATATGCCAGACTCAAATGTTGTTAGATACACATTTGAACTGACCCAGAACAAGACTCCAAATTCTGTTCTGCACAGCTGGTGCAATGTACAATTATTTACTGCCAAGAATATGTGTGAACGCAAAAAGAACTGGATGACTTTTTTTATTGTTCCTCTAACATTCAGACTTTCATGAAGACATCCAGAAATTTCAATAGAGTATAATAAAAAGTTTTATTTTTGGTATGTCATAGAATACTAAATGTAACAGGCTAATGTTAAGCAAAGATAAAGGATGTAGATATTCTCAAAGCTCAGATTTTTTTATTGCTGTTACTGACAGGTATTTACTCCAGGTGAGGATGCTGCCTAAAAAAATGTCAAATTCTTCTACAGTAAGTGTTGGGGAAGATGAAACAGGAAAACATTATAAATAAATATGATTGCCTGGCAATAGATTTTTAGAATAAGGAAACTATAAGTGAGATTGAAATGAAAGCCATCTTTGAGATACCAAACCTTAGTTACAGAACAACTGGAAAACAATAGTATGGCCAGCTGAAAGTAATCCCCTTTTGATTGAACAATTCCCTCTGCTTGCAGACAGCTCCAAGGGTCAGAGCAGACCCTACTAGCTGGGCAGAAGGGGTCCAAAGAGTAGGTTTTAGGGTTTAAAATGTAACACAGTATGGTAATGTAATGATTCTTAAAGGCTGTATGCAAATGCTATAGGATTTGTATCTTGTATTAGATTGGTTAAAAATTAGAATATTCAGCACAGAAGAAGATTTTTTTGTATTGTAACAGGAACCTCACTCTCTTACTTTTTACTCTCCTATTCTCTTACCCTTCCTTTTACTCTTGCCCTTACTCTTGCTCTCCTGCTCTTTGGTGCCTGCTCCAAGCTGCAGCTGGCAGCTCCAAGCAGGGCCCTTGCACCCACGCCCTTTGCAATAAACCACACGTTCCAAGACCTGGATTCAGAGATCTCTCGTCTCTGTCCATCCCAACCATCCAACCCCTCGACTCTCCTACAGTAAGTTCTAATTTTGATCCTTTTTCTCTAGACACAAAACTAATGAAAATTTATAAGTATCTTCTGCACACCCCATGCCCCACTCCTAAAATACAAAAATAGAGTTAAATGGAATGTAGGACCTAACAGAAAGGTTTGGTTTTTCCCAATTTAACCAGTCTAGCTCCAATCCAGGAAAGGAAAATTAAATATGGCTTTTACAGCACCCTTTGCATTATATTCAGGATGTTATAGGGTTGCTTTACAAGGCTGAGTCCAAGTTTAAAGAAATCTCTGAATAAGAGAGGTCAAGAAAAGAGTATTTATCCTAAAATTATTTAAGAGTTTTGAAAGTCTGTCATTGCTTCCTTCCTTGTTACCTGAAAATATCACAGATCATGGGCTATCCTCAGTTGGAAGGAACCCACAGCATCACTGAGTCCAATTCCTGGCCCTGCTAAGAAGACTGAAAAATCCAACCCTGTTCATAAGATCCAGTTGGTGGGGTTTTTTGGTTGATCATAGAGTCCAGAATGGCCTGGGTTGGAAGGGACCTTAAAAGCCATTTAATTCCACCATAGGGACACCTCCCACTGTCCCAGGCTTCTCCAAGCCCCAATGTCCAGCCTGGCCTTGGGCACTGCCAGGGATCCAGGGTCAGCCACAGTTGCTCTGGGCACCCTGTGCCAGGGCCTGCTCACCCTCCCAGGGAGGAATATCTCCTTAATATCCAATCTGAACCTATTCCCTTTCAGTGGGATCCATTCTATATTGTCCTGTCACTTGTAAAACTTAAGTGACACCTACTTGAGGAATTCAGCATTTTTCAATAAAAAAGGAAAAAAAGGTCTTTATGATCCCCTCAGCAACTAAGACTCCTTTATTGCCAGTCTGCCACCACTGACCATGAGGTATAAACTGAAGTGTGCTCAGGGAGATGCCAAACTTGTGGGATTTGTTGAGTGCTATGCATCTTAAAACTAGGGCTGGTGCCAAGTCCTACTTAAGTGAATGAGTTCTTAAATTATCTACCGCAATACCTACATTAACCATACATGCCATGTTTTGTGTCTGACAAAAAAGCATTAAAATATTAAAATCCTATGAAAAAAGACCCTCTGGATTATATTTGAGAGAGAATATAAGGTTATGTAAAGAAGCACAGAGAGATTTTGTAACATGTTGTTATTTAAAATTTTAAAAGAAGGAACAAAATTTTAAGAAGTCAAAAGCACCAGTAATTGTTCAAGTGTGTAACCACAGAAATGTTGTAAAAATAAATAGATAACAACTTCTATTTTCCTACTTTCTCTCTTGGAGAAATTAATTTACTTTCTGTGTGATATATGTAGAATAACTGAGAATTTATGAGTCTGCCTTGCAGTCTGGACAGGTCCTGCTGATGCACAAAATGAATTGGTCTGAAATGTTAAAGTGATACTCATAATTCTAGGGAAGTGAACACATCACACACAGAAAGGCAGGTTTTCCCTGCAATGCCATATAGAAGTAAGCAAAAAACCTGTTGAAAAACTTCACCTATAAATCTTTTTGGTTTTTTTTTCTGAGTTTTCAGTCCCAGACTTGGCAACTCCTTCCCATGACAGGTGGGTCCTGCAGAGCTGTTACTGATTTCTGCAGGGCTCCACACATGCTCAAACACTTATAGATGTGCATCTGGCTCCTGGATCTTGACCAGAGCTGCACCAAGTGCAAATCTTTCACTTTACTCTGCATTTCAACAGCTGTAAGTGCAAGAGGAGAAACTTTGCTTTTGTGTCTCCAGTGTGGTGCTGGCACCCCTCAGAAAAATTGTCCCTGTTCTCTTGATCTTTGAAGTGTGCATACGTGGTGAGGTTCAGACTTTGTGCATGGAAAATGAAAATATCTCTGCCAAATCTAAAGCAATAATACAAGTATTTACGTCAAGCATTGGTTAATGGTTTAAATAAATAGTGAGCCTAAAATAAAACTGTTAAATCTTTCTAAGATGTGCTTGGTTTCAGAGCTGTAAATGCCTGTGCACCTTGTAAAGAGGAGGGAACACTAGGAGGCAACATAAAAGTTGAGAAAGCTGTTGTATCGTAATTAGGAGCCTTAGGCTGTATATTGTAAATTACGCCATTTAACAGGATATTTAAACTCTATTTTCCTCTGACTTCAGAGGTGTTCTTTTCACAGTTCTGCTGGAGACTACCTGAGACATTCAAATGCTAAAATTAAGGGTGTTGCAAGCTCACCTTTTTCACCTTGGGAAGTAGGTGAGCAAATGTTTTTCATAATTCTCTGTAACATCTGTAGTGTGTCACCAAAAATAACACTCCAAAAAGAAAGGAGTTCAAACCAGAGAGGGAGGGAGGGAGGAAGGAAGGAAGGAAGGAAGGAAGGAAGGAAGGAAGGGACAAAGAGAGAAAGAGAGGAAAGAAAGACAGAGAGAAAGAAAAGAAAGAAAAGAAAGAAAAGAAAGAAAAGGAAGGAAGGAAGGAAGGAAGAAAGAAAGAAAGAAAGAAAGAAAGAAAGAAAGAAAGAAAGAAAGAAAGAAAGAAAGAAAGAAAGAAAGAAAGAAAGAAAGAAAGAAAGAAAGAAAAAGAAATGCTGTTGAGGTCCTTGTAGGAGTAATTTGTTCCATGATTATTTATGCCTGTAAACCCCCAGCTGATAAATCAATGTTTTACTAAAGAATTAATCTGATAAGTATTAAATTCCAGTAGTTGTCACTAAATAATATTGACCCTACTGGCTGCCTGTGAATGTCAATGAAAAAACTCCTGATAATTCCCCTGAGAAATTCCTCAGCACTAACCAAGCATCGAGGATGACACATCTAAATAAAGGAGCTATCAGCCTTGAGAGCTGCCAGGCATTGTCACTGTGCTCTTAATATACAATCTAATCCTTATAATTAACTCTAAAATTGTTTCATAATCTTTAACACACACTTCTGCTTTTTAATCTGTTTGGTTTTTAATTTGGAATATCCAATATAGCAAAAAAAAAATCATATATCTGTTATTGCTCCCATGCAATCTATTATTGCATAGACTACTTGGTCCATGAGTCAATGGGGATTGGTGATGAAAGGAAGGAAAGAACTAACAGCAGGAAGCTGTGGTTCAGGGCACAGCTCCTGATCTTTACACAGTTGAGACTGCAAAAATCACCAATTTTATATCACTATCATGTGATATAAAACACATGTCACAACATGGGTGTTTAACAACAATATTTTCTTAATCAATTTGATTCTATAACAATGCAATATTATACTTAGTTTAACTGTCCATGGTGTCTTTCAATGGGCCGAAACAGAATAATCATACATAAGGTTATTCTGTTTTTTTTCTCCCTCCCTTCCCAAAGGACAGTCTCTGTCTTCCAACTCAATGAGCTGCAAAGATCCACTGGAAAATATTAGTTAACATCTGTTCCTTTGGGGATCCTTTTCCAGTGGCTGATGGCAGAAAAACCTTGTATTTACTAAACCACATTTACAGGGAGCAGCTTGTGCTTTGAGACCTGGGAAATGATGGATGGAGCCATTTGTGTTGATAATAGAGGCTCTCCAAGCACAGAAAACCAGGAAGGAGTTACAAGCCCAAATTCAATCTAGACTCATGTTGGTAAACAATTATAGCATTCAACAGAAATTTTAATTAATATAATCACATACTAAAAACATACAGTGAGAGAAACAATAACAAAAAATTATTGAATCAAAAAGTTTTTTGTTTGCTTTTTTGACCTCCTGATTTTTATTTCACTGAACCAGCTGGGTTAGAAAAGACCTTTGGGATTATCAACTCCAACCTATTTGCTAATAAGGATGAGCAAGAAATGATCAGGACAAAACTCCTTTTGTGGCCCTGGCAGCAGGCAGAGATGAGAATGCTGCTGCTCACAGGTAGAAATTGATGAATCCAGAACTATGTAATGTCCTATGAAAATTAAACTTTTCCAGACTAATGAGGTGACATTTAAATAATTAAAATTGGTGGCTGTGGAGTGGAAAGTAACCATATTCACCAAGAATCAACAGACTCAGCTGCGTTTAGTGCCTCCAGTGCTGCTTTCATTCTGTTCCTTAGCCATTAATAACTCAGAAGTCTGCTTCAATAACCCTCAGTGACACTCTCCTGTGTCAGCTGTGGGAGTAATTCTATTTAATTCCTATCTTTATGTTATTGTTGAAAAACAGAAAAAAAAAAAAACGCTTTATCATGACAAATCTGATATGCTAAAATTTTCAGACAGAGACAGTGCTCAGAAGTTCATTTGGTTTTGATTAAATATTGCTGACACGTGAATGAATGCTGCTACATTTACTGTTGTGAATATTTGTGAGCCTGGGTAGAATAGAACTGCAGCACAGGTTCCCAGCTCCCTGAATACCAGAGAACCAGTTCATCTATGTAATGAAGTTTAGTTGAACTATGAAAATATACATACCTTGGATTTCTTTATAGGCCTGTAGCAAGATCTGTTGAAATATCAGACCTAAACTTTATTGTTCTCATGCCATTAGTGTTGCTGGAAATGCTCACTGAAACAACTCTCATATGCTGGTCATAATTAAATCACTTTTCTCAGGGTTTAGTGAGTTCTGGACAGAGCAAGGGCTCTCACATACTTTGGTCATGAATGTTTTGGATGAAGCCCTGTTTTCAGTATTGATCTTAACCCATGATTGTGGCAGTTTTTGCAGCCTTTTCCTTGACGTTTTTCTTTCGCTGTATTACAAAACACTGATCTCTCCAACTCCTTCAGCAGTTCTGTGTCATTCAATCTCACATCCCTTTCCAGCAGGATCCCTCCTAAATGTTATATGACTTAAGAAACCAAGCATTTACAGGATTTTTGTCTTTATGCACTTCTGTGGGTTTTGGTAGGCTGCTCATCACCACCTCTTGCAGTACTGGGTGCAGGTGACAGTGACACCAGTCACTGGGTTTGCAGTGGGGGCTGCAGGCTGTGGGTGGGCAGCCAGGGACTGTTAGTTGGCAAGGACTGTGACTGACTGGCACAGGCTGGCACAGTAATAAGCTGCTTTCCACCCAAATGAGCTTTTTACCTCCCTCTGACCCCTCAGCTTTAGGACAGTGACTCATGTATGGGTTTGGGTATTCTGTGGTTGATTCTGATCACCCTTTGCAGCTTTAAGTGTACAGCATTGCCCTTTGTCACCAAAACGGGACATTGATCACACAGGGGGGAGTCTGCCATTTAGACAACCCAGGATTGGGCTGGAAGAGACCTTAAATATCATTTAACTCCATCCCCTGCCACAGGGAGAGACACCTTCCACTAGAGCAGGTTGCTCCAGGCTCCATCCCACTCAACCTTAGGGACTTCCTCAACTTCAGTGCAATATCTGACATAAAGACATACAGTCTCTCACTTCAGCCAGCATAATGATATCATCAATAACTAAATGTGGTATTTTATCAGCTTTCACTATCCAGGGACAGCAAATGGATTTAGGACTGCTCAAAAGAAAATGGCATTTACAGCTTCCTTAGGTGTGTGAGGGGTTGATTGGTGATCCCAAGGCAACAGCAAGGTACAAGGGCAAAGTATGTCCCCAAAAACTTCATCACTAAGAACACATTCATCAGATTGGAGCACCATTAACCCCAGAGCAAGGAAGGATTTAGAAAAGCTCAAAGTACATGAAAAGGCTTCTGAGCTGAACAACATCTCCAAGTATCAGCAAGGTATTGATGCCTCATTATTTAGTGATTATTACTGTGGCACATTCATAAAATATATTCCAACCACAAGTCTTTCCAATGGAGCTGCAGCCTCTCCCTTTACCCCACTTGCTTGAGTCAAGAAATGTCAATTTGTCAGATAGTGCAAATACATTCAGTTAGAAAGCAGAGGAACAGTCTCATTTTCTTTGATATGAATAACAAACTAATTAGCTGCTGCAGCACGTTTATTTCCTGTTTAATAAAAAGCTGACACGGTGGTCATTAGTATCTTAGGATGTGCTCAGCTCAACATGCAAAGCATACCAAAATTAACATAATAATTATGTTAGAACAAACAGGATACAAAATGTTTAGAAGAATTTAACTCTTTAAGTGATTCCATCTTTACACTAATGCACTAAATCAGGAAGTTGCAGTATTTTCCACATTGTGTGCCACACCATGATAAATTAAATGCACCTTGGATACCTTTATTTATTCTCAGAGCTCTCCATCCACGGCTTCCCAACCAGCTGTAGGAACAAAATAGCTCTCAAAAAAGATGGCTTTTTTGAAAATGCTTTACAGTATCTACATGCACACACAAACACAGCTGGGCTTACCAAAAGGGAAGGGTTCATGTACATTCCTGAGGCGAGACATTCTACCCTTACACTTCTCTTAAGTTTATTTGATTTAATTATAAACCAACATTAGCTTGTTCCCATCTGCTCATTTATGTGTTTTTTGCATCTTATATTGCTGAAAAAATAAATTAAAATACATGAAAGTTATATTAAAGCTGCCCAGGTAAAATTACAAAATGTTAAGTTCTAACCATAACTTTTCAGCTGCACACTTCTCCCTCTTTACTAAGCACAGAAGAACACAGAGAAAAACCCACATTTATATCCACTGCCAACTTAATGCTGAAATCCCAGTGCAGGTTTGTAATTTCATTTGTCTGGATGTTTTTTTTCTGGATAAGAAGGAAGGACTGGGCAAGTGGAAGCACCTGTGGAAGTTCATGACTGTCTGTCTGTCCTGCAGCTGTTTGTAAGAGTTTCATATAAAGTTTTTTTCTGGGACAGGTGTTTCCATCCTTGTACTGGTTTGAACAGTAAAACCAGTGAGACTTCAAGTCAGTAATACAATTTTTAATAGGGAAGAGGAAAAAAAAAAGAAAAAATACAAAATACATGCAATAATAAAAATAAAACCACTGACAGAGTCATAATACAACCTGATACCCTGTCAGTCAGGGTGCTGGTGCAGTTTTCCTCCAAAGGGTCCAGAGATGATGTGGATAAAAACCTGGTTCTTCCTCTGGAATCCAGTGGAAAAAGGCTGCCTTTGGCGTTCTAAACCTCAGTTTTTATCTAGGTAGGAAAGGCTTGGCTCGTCCTCCTGGCTGGAGCATCTCCCAATGGGACGATGTAATCTTATCAGTTATACAGTAGGACTCAATGGCCCATTAACAGAAGATAATTCCCACAGAGATAAGGATGATCACCCTTATCAGATGGTAATAGAATATGTATGTTGTGTTGTAAACCAGGACATAATCCACCCCTTATTCTATTACCATCTACATTATACCCAAACCAATACCCTATATATATATATATATTTACATATAATACAGAATGAAACCCTACACACAGTTCTCTCTTAAAATAAGGTCTCCTTGCGGTACACAGCGGGTTTCCCCATCTTTCTGCATTAGCTACCAAGTGTAACCAGGTCCTTGAGCAAAAATAATCCCACTGATTGGTTTGCCTTTGCCTGTGGTGAGATTGATCCAGTCTTTCCTAAAATACCTTTCATGTGTACCACAGGGATTTTGTCTCCATCCACTGTGTGCAGGGGTTCAGATTGGGCAGGACCGGCTCGATTGATGGACCCTCGGGTGTTGACCATCCAGGTGGCTTTTGCCAAGTTCATTTCCCAATTTCTGAAGGTTCCCCCACCGAGTGCCTTCAGGGTAGTTTTAAGGAGTCCATTGCACCGTTCAACTTTCCTGGCAGCTGGTGCGTGGTAAGGGATATGATATATCCATTCAATACCATGTTCTCTGGCCCAGGTGTTGATAAGGCTGTTCTTGAAATGGGTTCCGTTGTCTGACTCAATTTTCTCAGGGGTACCATGCCTCCAAAGGACTTGTTTTTCTAGGCCCAAGATAGTGTTCCGGGCAGTAGCATGAGGCACAGGGTAGGTTTCCAACCATCCTGTGGTTGCTTCCACCATGGTCAGTACGTAGCACTTGCCTTGGCGGGTTTGGGGAAGGGTGATGTAGTCAATTTGCCAGGCTTCCCCATACCTGTACTTTGACCATCGTCCACCGTACCACAGAGGCTTCACCCGCTTGGCCTGTTTGATTGTGGCACAGGTCTCACAGTTCTGGATGACCTGTGAGATGCTGTCCATAGTAAGGTCCACCCCTCGGTCACGGGCCCATCGGTATGTTGCATCTCTACCCTGATGACCAGAGGCATCATGGGCCCAACGAGCTAGGAATAATTCTCCCTTGTGCTGCCAGTCTAGATCCACCTGTGATATTTTTACCTTGGCAGCTTGGTCCACCTGCTCGTTGTTGTGATGCTCTTCATTAGCTCGACTCTTAGGTACGTGCTCATCCACATGTCGAACCTTCACGGTTAGCTTCTTTACTCGGGTGGCAATGTCCTGCCAAATCTCAGCAGCCCAGATGGGTTTCCCTCTGCGCTGCCAGTTGGCCTTTTTCCAGCGATCCAACCATCCCCACAGAGCATTAGCTACCATCCATGAGTCAGTGTAGAGATAGAGCTTTGACCACTTCTCCCGTTCGGCAATATCTAAAGCCAGCTGGATGGCTTTTAACTCTGCAACCTGACTCGATCCACCTTGTCCCTCGGTAGCTTGTGCAACTTGTCGTGTGGGGCTCCATACTGCAGCTTTCCATTTTCGGTTAGTGCCTACAACTCGGCAGGAACCATCAGTGAAGAGGGCATATCGTCTTTCAGTCTCCGGTAGCTCATTATATGGTGGGGCTTCCTTGGCACGTGCCACTTGCTCCTCTTCTTCAGAAGATAACCCAAAAGTCTCACCTTCAGGCCAGTTTGTAATTATTTCCAGAATGCCAGGGCGATTCGGATTTCCAATACGGGCGCGCTGAGTGAGGAGGGCAATCCATTTGCTCCATGTAGTGTCAGTGGCATGATGTGTGGAAGGAACCTTTCCCTTGAACATCCAGCCCAGTACCGGTAGTCGAGGTGCCAGAAGCAGCTGTGTTTCAGTGCCAATTACTTCAGAGGCTGCTTGAACTCCTTCATAGGCAGCCAAAATTTCTTTCTCTGTGGCAGTGTAGTTATTTTCAGACCCTTTGTAGCTTCTGCTCCAGAATCCCAGTGGTCGACCCCAAGTCTCACCAGGTACCTTCTGCCAAAGGCTCCAGGATAGACCATGATTTCCAGCTGCAGAGTAGAGCACGTTCTTTACCTCTGGTCCTGTCCTGACTGGACCAAGGGCTACCGCATGAGCGATCTCTTGCTTGATCTGGGTGAAGGCTTGCTGTTGTTCAGGGCCCCAGTGGAAATCATTCTTCTTGCGGGTAACCAGGTAGAGAGGGCTCACAATCTGGCTGTACTCAGGGATGTGCATTCTCCAAAAGCCTATGGCACCTAGGAAAGCTTGTGTTTCCTTCTTGTTGGTTGGTGGAGACATAGCGGTGATCTTGTTAATTACCTCTGTTGGGATCTGACGACGTCCATCTTGCCATTTGACTCCTAGAAACTGAATTTCCTGAGCTGGTCCCTTGACCTTACTTCGCTTAATGGCAAAACCAGCCTTCAGCAGAATCTGAATAATCTTCTCTCCTTTCTCAAAGACTTCCCCTGCTGTGGTCCCCCACACAATGATGTCATCGATATACTGTAGATGTTCGGGAGCCTCACCCTTTTCCAGTGCAGCCTGGATCAGTCCATGGCAGATGGTGGGGCTGTGTTTCCACCCCTGGTGCAGTCGGTTCCAGGTGTACTGCACGCCCCTCCAGGTGAAAGCAAACTGAGGCCTGCACTCTGCTGCCAGAGGAATGGAGAAAAATGCATTGGCAATGTCAATGGTGGCGTACCACTTTGCTGCCTTGGACTCCAGCTCGTACTGGAATTCCAGCATATCCGGCACGGCAGCACTCAGCGGTGGAGTCACTTCATTCAATTCACGATAGTCCACAGTCAATCTCCATTCTCCATCAGACTTGCGCACAGGCCAGATGGGGCTGTTGAAGGGTGAGTGGGTTTTGCTGACCACCCCTTGGCTTTCCAGTTTATGAATCATCTCATGGATGGGAGTCACAGAGTCTCTGTCGGTACGGTATTGCCGACGGTGTACTGTTGTTGTGGCGATTGGTACCTGTTGCTCTTCAACTCTCAATAGTCCCACAGCAGAGGGGTCATCTGAGAGACCAGGTAAGGTATTCAGTTTTCTGATGTCTTCTGTCTCTACAGAAGCTATCACAAAAGCCCAGCGATATCCCTTTGGGTCTTTGAAATACCCATTTCGAAGATAGTCTATGCCGAGGATGCATGGGGCCTCTGGGCCAGTCACGATGGGGTGTTTCTGCCACCCTTTCCCAGTTAAACTCACTTCAGCCTCTACTACAGTCAGCTGCTGGGATCCTCCTGTTACCCCAGAAATAGAGATTGACTCTTCTCCTACATACCTTGATGGCATCATGGTACATTGGGCGCCGGTGTCAACCAAACCTTTATGTTTTTGTGGGTCGGATGTGCCAGGCCATCGGATCCACACAGTTCAGTAGATCCGATTGTCCCTCTCCTCTACCTGGCTAGAGGCAGGGCTCCTCTATTCCTGGTCTTGGTACACGTTGCTCTCTTCCTGTAGATAGGTTCTTGAGGTCCCTTCAAGAGGATCAGTCATATCATTGTTCTGATACTGTTTGGAGTTCTGTGCACGAGAGACTGGAGCAGCGTTGACTCTGGATGAGCTTCTTGTGTTCGGTGTCCCTCTTTTCAGTTCATGTACCCAGGCTGCTAAGGAGGAGGTGGGTTTTCTATCCCACTTCCTCATGTCTTCTCCATGCTCCTGAAGGAAAAACCAGAAGTTACCTCGTGGAGTGTGTCCTTTCTCCCTGGCTGGGAAACGCCGGCTCCTAATGGCAGAGACTCTTGTTGGTTCTGGTGAGATCTGGTAGTTTTCTGCCTTAAGTTCTTTTTTAAGCTTCTGATGGCCCTCTTCAATCAAGCTCCGGACTTGCTCAACCAGCCTTGTTTCCATGGTTGAGACATGGGTATGAAATGGGGCAGTGACAGTGTCCTCATAAATTCGTAGTTTATTGGCCAAGACGCCTACCATGTCCTCACCTTCCCTCCATTGCAGCGTTGCCAGGTAATGGGAGTATATCTCTGGTCCAAGCCGTGCGAATCTCAACCACATCTGTGACATGCACCGGACACAGTCTGGGCTCTTAGGAAATCTCTCATCTTCTGAGAAAATGATCTCCAGCACAGCCAATTCCCTCAGGCATCGGATACCTTGTTCCATTGTGCTCCATTTTCCTTGGTGCACCTGGAGATCTTCTTAACAAAGGTATCTGTCCTTCACACTTGTCAGCAGTCGCCGCCAGAGGCTGAGGGTTTCTTGGGTTTTCCCGATCCCCTGGTCAATGACCACATCCCGGGACAAAGATCCCAGTTGCCTGGCCTCACTTCCATCCAGAACTGTGTCATTGGCTGCAGCGTCCCAGATGCAGAGCAGCCAGGTCAGGATGGACTCGTTTGCCTGGCGGGTGAATTCCCTCCGCAGGTCACGCAGCTCACCCAGGGATAGAGAGTGAGTGATGATTTCTGGCTCTGTCTCTTCTACTGGGTGCAAAGGTCCTGCCACGTCCTCACCAGTGACTATGCGAACTGATTTGCTCTTTGATTTCTTCTTCTGAACGGGGGCAACTGCTACTGGTCTTATCAGTGATGGCCCATTAACAGGAGACATTTCCACAGAGATAAGGATGATCAGCCTTCTCAGATGGTAATAGAATATGTATGTTGTATTGTAAACCAGGACAATCCTGCACCACGAACAGCCTTCACAAGAGGCATTTCTGCTCTCCCCAGACTGCATGAGGAAAGAATTTGCAATCATTTAACAAATTAAAGTCGGCAATCACCTGGAGAACTTTGAATTGACACATGCTTACAGTTTTCCCTAAAGCTGACATCTTTCAATTCAGTCCTTCCATCACAGAACTAAGAGAATAACAGGAGAGCAAAAGCAGAAGTAGCTGATCGGAAGAAAAAGTGCAGACAGACTAACACTGGAAATGTTTTCACTTTCTTCAAATTCACATATAGACCACATTTACCAATTAATATTTTGATCTGTTTCTTCTTTTGGTGAAAATTTATTTTCAAGGAAAAAACCTGGTTTTTCTCCTAAATTTTAAATATCATTTCTGCAGAAGAAACTTCCTCTGTGGCCACTGACCAGCCTGACTTTTTATACACTGGTGACCATGGCCCAGGGTGTGCAGAGCTCTGTGGTCTACCTTGATCTTCAAGCATTACTACAATAAAAAATACTTAAATTTAGGAGTCTTCAACTTAAGAAATCAATCATTTGACTTTTTTATTATAATAAAAATGTGACAGCAAACAGAGATGCCAAAAGGAATACCACGGCTTCCTACGCCAATCTCGTCTGTCCACAGTGAGCTTCAATGTTTGTCCTTTTCAGGTTTCATTTTGTTCCACTCCAAGACCAGGAACAAAATGCTCCTGTGCATTCTGCTCTGGTCCTCAGGAAAACCTTTCACTTCTTTTGTGGCATCCTGACTTCTCACAACTCCCAAATCCACAATGGGATCTGTATCCCTTTGATACAGTAAACATGCTCAGGAGCTTCTGGGGGGAAGGAACAACATCCTCCCCTTCACTTCTCATTTTCCAAAAAAGCCATTCTTCTGAATAAAAACCCAGCCAAACTCAAACCACAACTCCCCCAATGACAATGTTCAGCACAGTGACACTTGCAGAACAGCTTCCCCTAACTTTGAAATAGTAACAAGCTACATTTTCAAATATTCTGATTTTTTATGAAGCAGCTCGTAGAGAATTCTATTTGATATATTCCAATGTGGCTATGTTCTAATAAAACTTTAATGCAGTTTTAAATCTGGTCTGTTGATCCTGGATCAAAAGATCTCTCTCTATTGGCCTTGGTGTCAAGATGTTCCTGAGAACTCTATATTTTACAACTTTTAAGCAGAACTGTGTTCTCTGGGATGCCACCCTATGTAGCTGGTAGCACTGTCTGCACTTAGTGTGCAGGAAACACTCTCCAGAGGGCAGGGATCCAGCAGGGACCAGGGTGTGCCCATCCAGGACCTGTCTTCCACCTGAGCCATGGGAGGTGTTGGGTTGTGCCTGTCTGAGAAGTCAAAACATTCAGGTATGCACACCCACAGCACAGCAAATTAACTCTATTTCCATCAAAATCTATCTACAATTCTGCAGATGTTTTTCTTGGTAAGAAAAGAAAAAAAATCCTGGAACTGAACTATTTCTCAGACAGTAGATAATACCACTTTCATAGTGGCTGCTATTTATATCTTAGCTGGGAAAACTCTGTTCAGCAATTAAATCAGCGTTGGCTTTGAGGGTCTCCGAGTTGCTGACGGGACTGGAGCACCACCCCTATGGAGCCAGGCTGGCAGAGCTGGGGCTGCTCAGCCTGGAGAGGAGAAGGTTGTGTGGAGAGCTCAGAGCTCCTTCCAGGGTCTGAGGGGCTGCAGGGAACCCAGAGAGGGACAATTCCTCAGGAGCTGCAGTGTCAGGACCCAGGGAATGGCTCCCAGTGCCAGAGGGCAGGAATGGATGGGATATTGGGAAGGAATTGTTCCCTGGCAGGGTGGGCAGGCCCTGGCATAGGGTGGAATTCCCAGAGCAGCTGTGGCTGCCCCTGGATCCCTGGCAGTGCCCAAGGTCAGGTTGGACACTGGGGCTGGGAGCAGCCTGGGACAGTGGGAGGTGTCCCTGCCATGGCAGGGATGGCACTGGGTGGGCTTTGAGGTCCCTTCCTACCCAAACCATTCCATGATTCTGTGATATCCCATGCATATCACTACCCAAAAGAAGAAAAAATAACAAACAAAACAATGCTGTTTCTGTTCAAAAGCAGTATCTTCTTTTCCTTATTAATTTGTTCAGCTGGAAAAGGTGGTCCTGGTCAGTCTTGTCTCTGACTCATTAATTTTAAAATACCTCATCTGTCTTGGGGGAAAACAATTATTGGAATTATTTAGGAACTATTTAATTAATCAACTATGTGAGAATAAGCTGGTACTGCAAGGAACCCCTATGGATGTCTATTAAATTTGTCTCCATATGTATGCATCTTCAAACCCTGGTTCCCTTTGTGTCCTCAGAAAGAGCCTCTCCTCATTGAGTGTTTCTGATGTGCAGCATGTTGCTGCCTATTTTTGATGCTGACATTTCTGAGAGCATTTGGGTTGGTATACTTGTACTAACAAACTGAGTTGGGGAAAGATTAATATTCTTCTGGTAAAGCCTCAACACAACCGTTTAAGGAAGGTTACAGTAAATTAACCCAAGTCCTGTCTGTCAATCCATTTTCAGCCACATGACATGTTTGCTCTTTGATAAACTGCTACAGTTCAGCATGCATTGTTCTCAGCTAGGAAAGAGCTGGAAGGAAAAAGCCTCTCACACAGACAGATTTAGATTCTTGGGTAAATTAGCCAAGGAGAAATAAGGTTTAGTTAGAAGAAGAGTCCCAAAAGTGCAGGTCAAGGTGGGTGTTTGTAGCTTATGACTATGTCAGTGCAAAACATGAGAATAAATGGTTTGATATTAATACATTCAAGATAGAGATTGCTGAAAACTCTTTTTTATTTTTTTAAATTTTAAAATACTTTGGGTTTTTCATGTTTTCCAAATTCTTACCCCCTTTTACACTTCTTTTTTTTCCAGCAAGGGCCCTGATTCAACAAAATTCTTAACCATCTTCTTCACAAAAGAGCTCCAGTGACCCTAAAAATAAATCTCCTGGGTTAATCCTTCTATATCCAACATCATTTCCCAAACAGTGGTTGGGCAGAGCCACTCAGGAGAAGGCTGAAAGAACACTGAACCCATAGAAAGAACACCCAGGCTGTTACTTTCTTCACTTCTCTCCACCCATGGACCATGGAAGGTTTTGCTTGACTAACAGCTATTCTATACACCTTGCCCCCCCCCCCATTTTTCATGAAGGGACAAAAAGGTGGAAAAATGCCCTACCCCTCCAGGGAGTTCTTGAGGAAGAAGAGGGAAGCAGCAGGGAAGGTGACCCTTGGATGTCATCAGGAGGAGCTGATGCATCAGGAAGATGCTGAGAGCAGCAAGCCATCCACATCCAGCCCGGGGACATTGCTGCATGGAATGAGCAATGACTCAGCCAGGAACTTGGGCAGATCTCCAAGACACCTGCCAGGACCCAGCCTTTCCGAGTCACCCTCCACCAGCTCAGCAAAGCTGAGCCTGCAACCCCAGCCCTCCTTGTTTCACACTCGGGTAGGAGCACACAGGACATCACTGTTCAAAAGGACACTGACATTCAAAAATCACAGAGGTGCACTTTCTTTGCCCTTTTCTACTGCCTGCTCCCTGTTTTTTCCCTAAACCAGGAGTGTAGGTTATTTACTGGTACTCAGGGCACCATTTATTGGGTTGTGGTTGTTTTCTTTAAAACAGCTGAGCAGCTATTAGTTGCTATAAAGTTGTTTATTGTAAAGGCACATCAGTCTTGAAAGGTAAAGAGTCACAAGCATTAAAGACTATGCTAGAAGTTTTTGGTATAAAGTCCTAAATAGAGTAAAGTCCTAATTAGAAGTAGAATTTGCTTTTGTCAAGGTCCCCAGAAGGCTGATGTTCCTGCTGCAGTTTCTATTATTTGGGGGGGTAATGATGATAGCGATAAGAGGCGAGAAGAAAGAGCAAGAGCAAGCAGGTTTCTTCCTGATGCATAGATTCTTATACACAAATTAGCTAATAAACTAAAAAACACAAACTCTAACTATTTTTTCTTAACCTATTAGAACTCTAGTTTCTCAACATGCCTGGTTACGTATAAACTATGCATATGGTCTATCGTGTTCTATCTAAAAAATGTAAGCAATATTCTTACTATGATTTTATTATGTCTAAAACTATGTTCTTGGAGCCTCAACGGAAATATGTTTTCAATACTAGGTATCTAGGACTATCTCAGAGAGGCCTCTGTTTTCAGACTCCAACACAGGAGGCTTTATAGAATTCTGTGGATTTCAGGAGAAAAAGGAAAGATGACAGAAGCAAAAATGAAATAGAAAGGGCCTGAGTGAATGTTAGAAAAAGATAATCATCAATGCCTAAAACTTGTCATAGTCTGTGGGATGGGAAACCAAGAGATGAATGAGTAAAAATTCAATATTTCAACTTTTCTAAGCATGTTCACATTTCAAAATTTGCTTTCACCTGGAAATAAAAATACCTATCTTTAGGAAACTGCTAATACAAAATAATTAAAAGAAAAAAAAAAATACGGTGTCCATTCTAAATGTAGACAAAGATTCAATTTGAAAACTCATCGATCATTGCCCATTCATTTAGATGCATTTATCATTTCTACTTTTGCCACTCTTACCTGGGTGAGGAAGTCAACACAAAAGATGCACCAGAGCAGTTAGAAAAATGCAATACACAGATCACCACTGCAGCCTGAGAGCAAGGGCTGCTCTTTGCTGACACAACCCTGACTGGGACCTCATCAATTCAGTTGGAAAATCAAAGGGTGCTAAAAGCAGACATTCTCCTAATTAGTACTGAGTGCTAATCCCTTCCTCTGGAGTGTTAAAACTGCCTCACTGGTAGAAAATCTGATCTAGGAAGTAAGATGGAAGTAAAATCTCTACAAGGAAACTTGTGATTAATTAATTAAAAATGCAAAACCAAATCAATATCAGTATTGTCTCGAATCATGTGATGTGCAATATATTAAAACATCAGGAAATATCTACATATTTATATATGTATAAATATAAAAAGGGCTGGTGTAAAGGAAAAATATTATGGTTTCTATCTGCTATAATAATTTTATTGCATTTATATGCAATTTCCATATGAAAATATTTTTCTCTTCCTACTTTGAATTGTTTTAAATTGAACAAGGCTTTCTGAAGCCTTTTCTCATCATCTATTAATATCACTGGGATTTAGATTATCAAGTAACACTATAAATTTGAAAACTAATCAATTGGAACTTGGTGTATACCCAGATTCAGTTAGTTTTAGTATAAATGCTTTAGAGTGTTAATGAAAAATACTCACTCTTGAAGAGCAAAAATCCCTTCTTCCCTGTCAACAGTCCTGGTGATCTCCAGAAAAGCCTCCCAGGCTCTTCTGTGATCTTTCCTTGTGGTAAAATCTGAGAGCTCAGGATTTAATCAGCTCTGATTTCATGGTGACCATGAACAATATTATCTGTGTATGTATTCTCTTTGCATTTCTGTTCAGATTTTTACTGGATAATGACAGCCATCATGGAAAGAGAACAGAATCCTGCACCTCTATGATCATGCAATTCTTGACATTTCAGTTTCTGCACCTTCTAACTTACTGTGAGTACTTGGAGGAAGTACTGGGCAGCTGTGTTTTCTTATCAGAATTTAAACCTTACCAAGACCTTATCTGCTGGATAGAGGTCTTGTCTGTCCACCACAAATTTGTTAACTCCACAAATTATTAAAGAATTATATATTTTATTAACAGTCTTGTACAACTTGTGGAAGGGCTACAAAGCATAGAAAACAGAACAGCAGTGAAACGTGACAGTGGAGATTTCCTTACCTCCTGATCATGACTAACAAACCTGGGAAAGGAGACACATCTGCCTTTTGCACAGCTAAAAGCTTTGTTATGTTTTGGTGTTTGGTTCCATTACAAACATCACACTGTGAATGATTCATGATGAAGGATCTAATTTAGTGGGAAAATAGTAATAAACCTCTCAGATACATATTTGGACAGCAAAACCCTGCAGGTAAAAACCCAAAGGGTGTTTTGTCAATCTGGACAACTTTGAGTTTTTTTAATGAAGTGGACATTCCTCGTCTCCTATGAGTAATTCAATTTTCCAGTGTTCATAATCCTTGGATTACTTCCCAGCAGTTTATTATTACCCACTTTTGCTACACCAGGGGGAGAAACACTTATAACAGGTGAGACATTTCTATCCCAACTGCTCCAGCTGAGATCTAGTATAAGAGAAGCGTCATCTGAGCAGCATTTTCTCCAGGGAGAGAATTTTTGGATCAAAGCCTTTGCAAGCATATAAATTTAAAAGTCATGACAGGAGCATATTAAGTTAGGTTAAGAACAGAGAACCACATGTCATGTTAAAGATAACTGTGGAGCAACTGGGTAAGGGAGAAAAGCAGAAAAGTGGGGCAACAGAATATGTATCTGAGAGATGGTAAATGTTTCCTGATTCTGTTTCTATTCAATGCCTCACCCTGAGTGCTGGAACAGCTCTCAGTGCCACGAGCTAAAATAAAGACATGAAGCCTCTAGAGTTGCCAAAAGAGGCCATGAGGATGGTGAAGGGCCTGGGGGAGCGGCTGAGGGCACCGGGCTGGTTCAGCTGCAGCAGAGGAGGAAAGAGGGGCAGCTCCGAGCTCTGCTCTGGCCAGGGACAGCACCCAGGGAGCGGCTGGAGCTGGGCCAGGGCAGGCTCAGGTTGGATTTTAGGGAAAGGTTCTGCTCCCCCAGAGGGTGCTGGCACTGCCCAGGCTCCCCAGGGAATGGTCCCGGCCCCGAGGCTGCCGCAGCTCCAGGAGCGTTCGGACAGCGCTGCCAGGGATGCACAGGGGGATTGCTGGGGGTTCTGCAGGGACAGGGGCTGCAGCCAGCATCCCTGGGGGTCCCTCACATTCAGGATATGAGATGATTCTGTGATAAGCAGATACATGGGCTTCTGCCTCTGTTCTTACAGTTTCTCATTTGCCTTCCCTTGGGTTTTCCAGAATTCTTTGTGTATTATGTACACATTGTGCTACAGGTTAACCTCTCTCCCTTGCTCCTCTCTCACAGCTCCTTCCTCTTAAAAGGACATACCTCTCCTAGTAAAGTTAAATGCAGTGTGAATACAAGTCAAGACAGCATGGGGCATTTTAAGGTAAAATCAGGTTTCAAGCTTTAGGATCAAAATCCTTCAGAGAGCTTCAATTCAGCTGTTACTTCTGCAAAAGCAATATCATATCATAGTGCTTCTCACATAACTTTGGTATAATTACTAGAAATAAAATATGAGGAAGTTATGGAAAAAGAGGAAGGGAGTTTCTAGTGAAGTCCTCCAACATTCTTACTAAATTACTTGGTTCCTGTTCCTGGAAGCATGCAAAATGACATTTCAAAAACTTTGTTTTGTCTTATAGGAATTAAACTATGAGGGGCATCCTAAAAACCAGTGCTACTTGCAAATAAGTTTGTTCACTTTATTGAAAATAACCAACAGAAGTAGCAGAAGATAATTAGCAAAGGATCTAATCAATGGCATTGTTTTAGTATGTGTCATGTTTCTGGGCTGCCTTTATTGAGACTTTGTAGCAGCACAGTTTAAATGCCTCAGCAGTAGTGATAGAGGGGAAAGTAGGATTAATTATGGACTTCAGCTGGGCCAGATAAACATTCCCTGCTACCACATAATGCTTCCACCTTCAGATACCCAAGGCAAATATAACCACAGGAATTTAATGGTAGTGGCTGATCTAACATAACTTTTAATTTGCTAGTTCTAGTGTAAGTTAAAAAAACCCAACACTGTGAATAAGCATGAATTATCAAAAATTGTCATTACAGGGGAATGGGTTTACACTGCTAGAGGGCAGGGCTGGATGGGATATTGGGAATTAGGAATTGTTCCCTGGCAGGGTGGGCAGGCCCTGGCACAGGGTGGAATTCCCAGAGCAGCTGTGGCTGCCCCTGGATCCCTGGCAGTGTCCAAGGCCAGGTTGGACACTGGGGCTGGAGCAGCCTGAGACAGTGGGAGGTGTCGATGCCCATGGACTGGATGGGGACTGGATGAGCTTTAAGATCCCTTTCAAACCCAGGCCATTCTGTGATTCTGTGATTCCACGATAAAGAACATCACAGAAGAAGGTTATTTTTGTAGTTACTCACACGATCTCACAATTTCACTACAAACTGCCCCAAACAAGCTGCTCTCTCCCAGAAAACACTGCTGAAATGTGGTGATTATTGGAAAGGGGAGGCAGTGCTAATTGGATACCAAACTCCAGAGTACTGAGGAGAAAAGAATCAAGCCACAGGAATAAATGTCAAATCCTACAGAAAGATTATGTAACTTCAAGTAATTAAACAGAGCAGACAGGATTTGATTCTTGAAAGTTTCAATTTAACTCTCTCTGCAACAGATTCTGTGAACTCTATAGAATGGTATTTATGAATCTTAAAAGGAAAAATGTCTGCTATGGATATGGCAGGATTGAACACACTTCTTCAGGAGGCCCAAATAATCTAAACTGTGTATCTCAGATAAGAAGAAATGAGTAGTAATCAAATGAAATTTCAGGTAGTCTTAAGTATGAATGCATGGCAGAAACCTCTGCTGAAAGAAAGCCAAGGAAAATTGCAGGAAAACTGACCACAGGGAGGAATGTAAAGAGAAAAAAAAAAAAACCTATTAATTATAATTCATGCATATTTGTATGTCAAAAATAATCAATATTTCTCTTAAAAATAAGTAATTTTGGCCACAGATCTAATGAAGTAAAGGCAAAAACAAGAAAGGGAAGCAAATAAAATAACAAAATAATATCAAAAATATTATTTTAAAAATAAATAATAATTGGATAAATACTGATAAAAGACTAAATCTAAAAACAACCAAATCCTAAATAAAAACATGAACCCAGATTATAGGAAAAGTACTATATCAGAGTCAAGGACTCTAAAGCCAAATGCCATACCCTTCCTTCAGTAAACCTGGAAGTGCTTCCTCTGCAAATCAAGACTGGGAAAGAGATTTATGATGACTCCACGTGTACATCTAAAGAGATATTCTGAAGTAGAAGTATTTCTTTCATTTATTTCTTAACTTCCTAGATATGGCTGAGGAAAATAAAGTGAAGTAAAGCAAAGAGAATGGCTGCACTTCCGTCCTGTGACCTGAGGTACAGGGATGTAGGAACCTCAATACACCAAGAAAACTGTTTGGACTCTTCATAATTCAGCAAGCCCTGCTCCCAGCCCAAGCTGCCAGGCTACTCAGCAGGACTGGAACAAATGCCAGCATCCTTTGGACAAGGTGGAGATTTATTTTTTAATATTTTATTTCTCTTTTACCCAGAATTTCCCAAGGTACTTTAAGCTAATCTAGCAACACTAAACAAGACCAATTTTAAGTACTGGGGTTTTGGCAAGTTCATTCCAAAGAAGAGAAGTAAAGCAGCAATTGCTGTCAGAGCTCTGTTTGGTGAAGACCTCTCCCTCAAGTGCCTCAAACATAAGAGGAACGTTTTTGGGATGGGAATTTCTTAGCATTAAATGTTGCGGAATGATAGACCACTTTCATTAGCAATGAATAGCAGCAGTAATCTACAGAATAATAAGCAACATTTACCAGGCCTAAGTAAGCTATATTAAAAGTGCCGTCCCTAAAGGTAAAACCTTGGTCAATTACATTTTTATCAGCAGCGCCATGTGACAAATGATGTAATATGAAAGTGTAAAACAATAGTATGGAGGTACTGGACTTCATTATCACAGTATTTCACCAGGTCAGAGCTACAGAAAATGGACTTGCTATGAATGGAGTATTTAGGGAACAGGTAAAATTGGGAGTATTGAAACTACATATAGTAAAAAAAAAAAAAAAAAACCCAAAACAAGCAACCCCAAAACAACCAACCAAAACAAAACCAACCAAACAAACAAGTAAACAAAAAATCTAAATTACTTCTCCATTCACCAGAGGTGGCCTGAAAACATTCCATTAAATACTCTAAAATGTTACCAAAACACACTATAATTTTTTTAGTTGTACTTTTTAGTGATTCATTGTTTCTCAGGTATTCTCAGGAAGCTGCAGTTTTATGGAATCACTGATATGCCTGCAAATTTGCTCTGCAGAAGAATTTATGGACAGCTTCAGCGACAACTGATAAAATACTATAATGCCTTCAGATAATATTTTGATGCCACTGTCACTTACACCTGAGAATGCCAGGTAAATAACTCAGCAGGTGAAGCATTTACCCAAGGACTGATAATAGAACAGCTTGCAATCAGAAGATTATAATTAGTTAGTGTCCTGGTTTGAAAGACAGGTGTTTGCTAAGGAAAGCAGAAGCTTCCCTTTGGACTGAAAAAAAAAATGGGATTCTTCCGATTATTATAATTTTGGAATTAAGAGAGCTCTCAGGCAAAGATATGGGGGTAGGAATAACAGTTCTTTACTAGTATATCTAACACGACAAACAAGAACAACAGCTATGAAATTACCCACAAACAGAACAGTAACTCAGTCCCAGTCTTTTTTAGCTGCAGGCACCTTTTCACTGAGCTGCAGTTCCCAGTGCTGGGGGCGGGCAGGTCCCGCAGAGCCGCAGGAGGGCTGGGGGTGATGGCAGAGCTGTCCCAGGGGGAGAGAGAGATGGAGAGAGCCCTCCGCTCACGGTGTCGGTCCTGGTGCTCAGCAGAGTGCTGGATGGTGGTAGTTCACAGCAAGAAGACAGCAAGGCAGGGTCCGATAGTGGTTTCCCAAGGCTGGGATGGCAGGGATGGGACACAGACGGCGATCGTCCTTCTCGTCCGAACTCCGCAGGGGAAATGGGCCGAGGCCCAACCTTCCTGCTTCCTCTTCTGGTTGGTTGAATCTCACGGGGCTTACTTCCTCTCTCTGTCTCCTCCCCCCCCCCACCTCCTTGTCACCAGGGCCCAGTCAACAAATATCTTAGCATGACAATGGGGAAAATTCCACAGATGGAAAAGGGAGAGAACCAACCCCCAACATTATCCACCCCGAATTTTCCCCTACCATCATGCTACATCAAATTAAAATCTTCAAATTATAGACATCCATACAGTTACAGATACAGGCACAGTATCAGAGGTAGTTCACCCTAAAACAAGGTCTCCTTGGGGTATGCATCGGGTCTTTCCATCCCTTTGCATCACGCACCAGGTACAACCTGGCCCTTGAGCAAAAACCACCCCACGAATTGGACTGTCATTGCTGGAGGCAGAGTTCACCCAAACAGTTTTTCCTAGCATACCTCTCATATGCACCACTGGAACCTTGTCCCCATCTGGTGTTCTCAAGGGCTCAGACTGGGCAGGGCCTGCTCGATTAGTGGAACCTCGGGTGTTCACTAACCATGTGGCCTTTGGTAGATTAATCTCCCAGTTCTTGAAAGTCCCCCCACCCAGTGCCTTCAAGGTGGTTTTAGGCAGCCCATTGCACCGTTCCACTTTGCCAGCTGCTGGTGTATGATAAGGAATGTGGTACACCCACTCGATGCCATGTTCTCTGGCCCAGGTGCTTATGAGGCTGTTCTTGAAATGAGTCCCATTGTCTGACTCAATTCTCTCAGGGGTACCATGTCTCCAAAGGACTTGTTTTTCCAGGCCCAGAATGGTGTTGCGGGCAGTGGCATGAGGCACAGGGTAGGTCTCCAACCATCCAGTGGTGGCTTCCACCATGGTCAGCACGTAGCGCTTGCCTTGGTGTGTCTGAGGCAGTGTGATGTAGTCAATCTGCCAGGCCTCCCCATACTTATATTTGGACCACCGCCCCCCATACCAGAGGGGCTTCACTCGCTTGGCTTGCTTGATGGCAGCACACGTCTCACAGTCATGGATAACCTGAGAAATGCTGTCCATGGTGAGATCCACCCCTCGGTCTCGTGCCCACTTATAGGTAGCATCTCTGCCTTGGTGACCTGAGGCATCATGGGCCCATCGAGCCAGGAACAACTCTCCCTTATGTTGCCAGTCTAAGTCTATCTGTGACACCTCTATCCTTGCAGCCTGATCTACTTGCTCATTGTGTTGGTGCTCCTCATTAGCCCGACTCTTGGGGACATGGGCATCTACATGACGGACCTATATGGTAGCTTCTCTACCCGACTGGCAATGTCTTTCCACTCATCAGCAGCCCAGATTGGTTTTCCCCTACATTGCCAGATAGCTTTTTTCCATCTTTCCAGCCAGCCCCACACAGCATTGGCTACCATCCATGAATCAGTGTAAAAGTAAAGCTTTGGCCACTTCTCTCTTTCAGCAATGTCCAGGGCCAACTGAACGGCTTTGAGTTCAGCAAGTTGACTTGATCCACCTTCTCCTTCAGTAGCTTGTGCAACCTGTCGTGTGGGGCTCCATACGGCTGCTTTCCACTTCCGGTTCATCCCCACGATGCGACAGGAACCGTCAGTGAAAAGAGCGTAGCGAGTTTCATCTGCTGGCAGTTGGTTGTATGGCAGGGCTTCATCAGCCCGGGTCACTTGTTCTTGCTCCTCTTCATCAGCAAGACCAAAATTTTCACCTTCTGGCCAGTTTGTAATTATTTCCAAAATCCCAGGGGGATTTGGGTTACCGATAGGGGCGTGCTGTGTGATGAGGGTGATCCACTTGCTCCATGTGGCATCAGTGGCGTGGTGGGTAGAGGGGACCTTCCCTTTAAACATCCACCCCAGCACTGGTAGTCGGGGTGCCAGGAGGAGCTGTGCTTCTGTGCCAGTCACCTCTGAGGCAGCTTGAACTCCTTCATAAGCAGCCAAGATCTCCTTCTCTGTTGGCGTGTAGTTGGCTTCAGACCCTCTGTAACTTTGGCTCCAGAATCCCAGAGGTCGACCTCGGGTCTCACCAGGTACCTTCTGCCAAAGGCTCCAGGACAAGCCCTTGTTCCCAGCTGCAGAGTAAAGCACATTCTTCACCTCTGCTCCTGTCCTGACTGGGCCGAGGGCTACAGCATGAGCGATCTCCTGCTTGATCTGGGCAAAGGCTTGCTGCTGCTCAGGGCCCCAGTGGAATTTGTTCTTCTTCCAGGTGACGAGGTAGAGAGGGCTGACGATGTGGCTGTACTCAGGAATGTGCATTCTCCAAAAGCCTATGGCACCTAGGAAAGCTTGTGTTTCCTTCTTGTTGGTTGGTGGAGACATCACGGTAATCTTATTGATGACTTCAGTGTGGATTTGGCGCCACCCATCTTGCCACTTTACTCCCAGGAACTGGATCTCTCGGGCAGGACCTTTGACTTTGCTCCTCTTGATGGCAAAAATAGCTCCCAGCAGAATCTGGATGATCTTCTCTCCTTTCTCAAATACTTCCATTGCCGTGTTCCCCCACACAATGATGTCATCAATGTATTGCAGATGTTCTGGAGCTTCACCCTTTTCCAGTGCAGACTGGATCAGTCCATGGCAGATGGTGGGGCTGTGTTTCCACCCCTGGGGCAGTCGGTTCCAGGTGTACTGCACGCCCCTCCAGGTGAAAGCAAACTGAGGCCTGCACTCTGCTGCCAGAGGAATGGAGAAAAATGCATTGGCAATGTCAATGGTGGCGTACCACTTTGCTGCCTTGGACTCCAGCTCGTACTGGAGTTCCAGCATGTCCGGCACGGCAGTGCTCAGCGGTGGAGTCACTTCATTCAATGCACGATAGTCCACAGTCAATCTCCATTCTCCATCAGACTTGCGCTCAGGCCAGATGGGGCTGGTGAAGGGTGAGTGGGTTTTGCTGACCACCCCCTGGCCCTCCAGCTCACGGATCATCTTGTGGATGGGGATCACGGCATCTTGATTTGTCCTGTACTGCCTGTGGTGCACTGTCGAGGTGGCAATTGGCACTTGCTGCTCCTTCACCTTCAGGAGTCCCACTGCAGAGGGGTTCTCTGACAGTCCAAGCAAGGTGTTCAATTGCTTAATGTTTTCTGCCTCTACAGCAGCTATTCCAAAAGCCCACCTGAGTCCCTTTGAGTCTTTGTAATAGCCATTCCTCAGGAAGTCTATGCCTAGAATACACGGTGCCTCTGAGCCAGTCACAATTGGATGCTTCTGCCACTCCTTCCCAGTCAGGCTCACCTCAGCCTCCAGCAAAGTCAATTCCTGTGATCCCCTTGTCACCCCAGCAATAGAAACAGGCTCTTCCCCCACATATTCTGATGGTATTAGGGTGCACTGTGAACCAGTATCAACTAATGCCCTATGTTTTTGTGGCTCTGATGTGCCAGGCCATCGGATCCACACCGTCCAAAACACCCGGTTTTCCCATGCCTCTCCCTGGCTAGAGGCAGGGCCCCTCTAGCACTGGTTATTATTTCCTTCCTGGGCATACATGTTGGAGGTTCCCTCAAGGGGATCTGACAAATCATCCTCCCTTTTGTAATACCCTGCATCTTGGTTATGGGAATGTGAGGCTACCTTCACTTTAGTGGAGCTCCCTTGGTTAGTGTTTCCCTCCTTGAGTTGACGCACCCGTCCTGCCAGGGCAGTAGTGGGTTTCCCATCCCACCTCCTCATGTCTTCCCCATGGTCACGCAGAAAGAGCCACAGGTCAGCTCGTGGGGTGTCCCCTCTATCCCTAGCTGGGGGGCGTTGGGCTCTAACTCTGGCATTTGTGACTCGCACTGGTGCTGCATTGACCTTCATCTCCTCCCTCATCTCTCTCATCTCCTCTTTGAGTTCCCTAATCACAGCAGAGACCTGAGCCTGCATTGGGCCATTCATTATACTCTCAAAATTTTTGAGCCTATTGGCAACAGAACCCACTGTCTCGTGGTTGGTGTCAGCATTAATGGCTGCAATGAATGTGGTGTATTGAGATGGCCCCAGGTGTGCCAGATTCCACAACATCTTCCCTGTGCACCTGACCTTGTCAGGGTCATTGTCATGTTGTCCACCCCTCCCAAAGAGTATCTCCAGTACTGCCACTTCTCTCAGCTGTTGGATCCCCTCCTCAGCGGTCTTCCAGCGCATTCTATGGTGGTGCTCCTGCATTCTCTCTCTATGGACAAACCTCTCTCTTACACTCATTAAAAGCCGCTCCCAGAGGGAAAGGGGGCCTGGTTCCCTTACGAATATGTGATCCACACCTGAGTCCTGGGTCAAGGGTCCCAAATTCCTTGCCTCAGTACCATCCAGCTGCACACCTGTACCCATAAGGTCCCAGACCCGCAGTAATCACGTTGTAAAAGCCTCACGGCCCCTTCGTACAACATCTTTATGAAGATTACAGAGACTCTCGTATGACAGGGACTCCGTGACGATCTCAACCTCTGGCTCCCCTGCTGGTTGTGAGGGCCCTGCTTTCTGATCCTTATTATCCAGGTGCTTTCTTTTCACCTTAGACTTTCTAGTTTCCACGGGGGCAACTGCTGCTGGCTGTGAGTGCCCTTGCAGTTCAGCTGGAGCCTGGAGAGATGTAACATTTGTGGGTTCCACTGCTGCACGATCAGGTTCTCCCTCTTTAAGGCAGGGGGAGAGTTTCTCAAGAGCTGGGGAAAGGTACTCCTTCAGCATTTGGCCCATCTCCTTCACTAGAAACACCACCCGCTCTGGATGGTTCCTTTCTGAGGTGAGCTCTGGGGCAGAGTCAGGCTCAGGGGCAACATCCTTAACCTCTGGGGAAGAATCCTTAGTCTCTGGGACAGGGTTAGGGTCTGGCTCTGGGGCAGAATCCTTAGTCTCTGGGGCAGAGCCAGGCTCTGGGGCAGAGCCAGGCTCTGGGGCAGAATCCCTATTCCTTGGGAGACGTATCAGGGTTGTCATCCAAGTCAATCTCCCCTCATCTCCGAATGTTAAATAGAACAGGTTTACAAGGCCTATTAGCAATGTCAGCCACTGTATGATATCATTACTGCTTAGAAGAGATTTGAACCCCTCAAAAGCTGGTGGAGCAGACCCAAAAAACTGTGTAAGGGTTTGGGACAAAATTTTTCCTGGTGTCATATCCTCACAGTATGTACCATTATTAAAGTAACCCCAAAAACATACAGTTAGAGTGTGATAGCCCTGAATCCATGTGCCCACCTTCCAGAGGAAGTTAAAAATCCATTATTTTCTCATGTTATCAGCCCACAAAATGAGCTGGATAATAGTTACAGCAGCCTGAGTTATAGGACCCATGTTCAAGTAAGGGATTGCAAATGGGAGAGATAAAGCTGTGGCCACATGGAGCCCAAACCACGGTAATCTGGACAACATGATGCCACCTAACACAAAACTGAGGTAACTCAAGAACTGTTATTCCTTTTTCACCCTTTTCTCTCAATGCCCTTGGGCCCCACTTTGGGGGCCAAAATCTGCTCTGGTTTGAAAGACAGGTGTTTGCTAAGGAAAGCAGAAGCTTCCCTTTGGACTGAAAAAAAAAATGTGATTCTTCCGATTATTATAATTTTGGAATTAAGAGAGCTCTTAGGCAAAGATATGGGGGTAGGAATAACAGTTCTTTACTAGTATATCTAACACGACAAACAAGAACAACAACAGCTATGAAATTACCTACAAACAGAACAGTAACTCAGTCCCAGTCTTTTTTGGCTGCAGGCACCTTTTCCCTGAGCTGCAGTTCCCGGTGCTGGGGGCGGGCAGGTCCCGCAGAGCTGCAGGAGGGCTGGGGGTGATGGCAGAGCTGTCCTAGGGGGAGAGAGAGACGGAGAGAGAGCTCTCCGCTCACGGTGTCGGTCCTGGTGCTCAGCAGAGTGCTGGATGGTGGTAGTTCACAGCAAGAAGACAATAAGGCAGGGTCCGATAGTGGTTTCCCAAGGCTGGGATGGCAGGGATGGGACACAGGCGGCGATCGTCCTTCTCGTCCGAACTCCGCAGGGGAAATGGGCCGAGGCCCAACCTTCCTGCTTCCTCTTCTGGTTGGTTGAATCTCGCGGGGCTTGCTTCCTCTCTCTCTCTCCTCCCCCCCCCCCCCCCCCTTGTCACCAGGGCCCAGTCAACAGGTATCTTAGCATGACAATGGGGAAAATTCCACAGATGGAAAAGGGAGAGAACCAACCCTCAACAGTTAGCCACTGACTCAACTCTGTGAGACCAGGCTGGTACCAGCTGCACTGGTAGATGCAGGTGATGAATGACAACTGCCAATTACACAGGGTGTCCATCCCCGAGTCAGGGATAAACGTAAGAAATTCCATTTGCAGCAGATTGAATTGCCAATGTCAAATCTTTAAAAACAAATCAAATGGAGCATTAATTATTCATTTGGATGAAGTTTTGTGAAGTGCCACAAAGAGCCCCACTTGGTTTAGGAGGAGGAGGAATGACAAATGCTGGAAAGACATAAGAGGAGAGAGCAAAATATAGTACAGCAATATTAATTAATAATTCAGATATGGTTTATGTTTAATAGGTTATAAAGCCATTTGAGGTTAATATACTGGCTGACCTTCAACTTTGCAGTGCAGTAGGCACAAGATGTATTGCTTGTTCAAGACGGAACGCTCCAACATTGCCTTGGAAAATGAACATGCTATTTGGTAACAGTGATTTAGTTTATTGCACATTATTCCCCACATGGAAAAGTGGATAATTAAATAACTATTAAAGCCTGTGTATGCCATCTACCATAAAAGAAATCAACATTTGTCTTTCCCTGAGTTCAGGAGATGATCACCTCAGAGAAATTGTTTTTTTCCTGATCAGGTCTCCCAGTAGTAGCAGGTATTGCATTTCAGTCTTAAAAACTGCTGTCATAACAGTTGGGGGAACCATGGCACTCACAAAATTATGCCAAAAGCATCTTGGAAACCCATCTGCATGCAAAACTCACTGGAAGTAAGAAATTCTAAATCCTTAAAGGGAAACGGCTGGAAATCCTGAATTTGCACAAGCAAATACTCCCAAGGAGGGATTTTTTTTTGGCAGTGATTCTGCAAAGCCTGTGCTTTGAAGTCCTTTGAATCCACATGTCCTTTGCAGAGTGGCTGGATGCAAACCTCAAACCTCGGTTCTAAACCCTCATTTTTCTGTTTTTCTGATGTGTAATAGAGTTAAAGTTAGCCCCACCAACTGTGATGTCAGACGTTGTATTGCACTAAGTAGTTTGTTTTGTTTACAGTGTTTGGGGTTGCTATATTGCACAGAATGGTTTGTTCTGTAGTCCCCTGGTTTGTGGTGTTGGTTGAGTCCTCCCCTTGCCCGTCCTCTTTGGTTGTACCCCAGTGGTTATGGTTCTATTCCCCTCCTTCCCTTCCACTGGGTTTAAAATCTCCTGCCATCTGTTCTCTCTCTCTTTTCCCTTGGAAGTTGTTCCACAATGAAGTGGGACTGTGGTCCTGGGAGAAGGAGCCTCCTTGTCCTTTGTCTTTGTCTGTATTCTTCATTCCTGTGGTCTGGAGCTAGCCAAGTGATCACAGGGAGAAAATAAACAGACAGTCAGAGGTTTGGTTGGTTGGTTACTCATCTGGTTAAAATTATTCCCCAAGGAAAGCACCAAGATTTCTCAATAGTGAAGCATCTCTTTGTAAATGTGGGAGCCTGACAATCCAGAGTCAGGAGCACTGAGAGCAGCCCTGGACCTGATAGGCTGCTCCTGGAGTGATGGGGCTGTCCTTTGTCAACTGGTTCCTACCTTCAGGAGTGACCCAGATCATATAAAAACCCATCTGAGGACATCAGTAGGTACTTAAAGGAAGCATAATAATACCAAACATTATCATTTAACTCTTTAAGTAACACTGGGTAGTTGAAAGCACAGTTATTTGCCCTGTGTGCATCCATGTGCACTCTGCCTTGGTGTTGCATTTTTGCTAAACCAATCCCTGTGCTCATTTAAAAGTGTCCCTTTGCATCGCAAAAACTGAATATCAGAAGAACGTTTTAACCCGTTGTACAGATTGGTATTTAAAGCTCAACATACTGACTCCCTAACTTGTAAAATGCTAAATAGACCATATAAATGCTGCAGATGTCATAATCTCTTTATTCTATATGTGCTGTTCTGTTTCAGTGGGTTCTGCAGTATCTTGATGCATAATAATCTGTTTAAAAACACATTGATTTATTTATCTTACCCTATAAACACACACTCTTGAGTCTATTACTATAAATTATATATTAGCTTAATGTGTAGATTTATTACTTTTCTACAGTTGAATTTATTTCAATAAAGACTGTGAAGCTCAATGAGACATAAGACATTAATCTACATTAAATAAACATGCAAGAAATTAAAGATTTATTATTAACCAACCAGATTTACAATTAAGGAATCACCACAGACTTGTTATCCATAGACTGTGCTTCTTTGAAATACTAAATTAACCGGTTAACTTAAAAAGCAAGCAAAAAGAATTAATGCTCCAGCAAAATTTTTAACATGCTGTTCAGAATAAAGCTAATCTATAGAGATGTATTGTTGACTTCTATTATTTTAACAAAAAAATTGTCTCTTTGCAAAATACAAGGTTAAGTTTATGATTAAACACTTGGTTTCATGTTCCAAGAACTAGAAATAAAATTGAGCCCTTGTCCAGAGAAGTGGCGGTACTGAATTTAAAGAAAATAAATTAATCTGTATTCTTTGCATATTAATTGAAACAAGTGAAGTACAAAAAAAAATGATGATGGGGTACAAAGGAATTTGTCATCCCAGAGCAAGCCTGGTGTATTTCTGCAGAGATACAAGTAGGTGAAGCATATGGTCATATAACCAAATTCGTGGAGCTCCAGCAGTCAATGAAAATACTCATATATCAAGCAAATCCAGAGTGTGCAGCGTAGAGTGAATGGGAATATTTGTCCTCAAGTCCTGTGGAATCCGACACATTTGCTGTTAGCCTTGTCAGAAACTACTGACAATATGTGCACAATTAATATCTTGCAATAAAAATTATTATTTTCTTTCTTGCTGTTTGTTAAAGACAAAAAAAAATAGGACTTGTTTACTTGGTTTGAATGCATAGGTTATTGTCCTGGTTTGAAAGACAAGTGTTTGCTGAGGAAAGCAGAAGCCTCCCTTTGAACTGAAAAATGGGATCCTTCCTTCCTACAGATTATTATGATTCTGAAATTAAGGGAGCTCTCAGGCAAAGATATGGGGTAGGAATAACAGTTCTTTACTAGTATATCTAACAAGACAAACAAGAACAACAACAGCTATGCAATTACCCACAAACAGAACAGTAACTCAGTCCCAGTGTTTTTTGGCTGCAGGCACCTTTTCCCTGAGCTGCAGTTCCCGGTGCTGGGGGCGGGCAGGTCCTGCAGAGCCGCGGGAGGGCTGGGGGTGATGGCAGAGCTGTCCCAGGGGGAGAGAGAGATGGAGAGAGCCCTCCGCTCATGGTGTGGGTTCTGGTGCACAGCAGAGTGCTGGATGGTGGTAGTTCACAGCGAGAAGACAGCCAGGCAGGGTCCGACAGCAGTGAGGATGGCTCCCGGCGCTAGAATGGCAGGGATGGCTCAGAGGCGGCGATCGTCCTTCTCGTCCAAACTCCGCGGGGGAAATGGGACAAGGCCCAACCTTCCACTTCCTCTTCTGGCTGTTTGAATCTCGTGGGATTTCCCTCTTATCTCCCCTCCCCCTTGTCACCAGGGCCCAGCCAACAGGTACCTTAGCATGACAATGGGAGAAATTCCACAGAGGGAAAAGGGAAAGAACCAACCCCCAACAGTTACGTTTCACCAAAAATGTTAATTGATTTATTTTCAGAGCTAAAATATGTAAGAAAGGCACTGTGTCTTGGCTAGACCTAAATAATTTTCAGCTCTTAATCATTGTGTAAGTCTTACTTACACAAGAATGGTTTATATCTCTTGATAGAGATATAGATATATGGACATCGATATTTGTACAATAAATATGGTATTAAAATATTAAGCAGGAACAACACACAATGATACAAATGTATATTCATAATAGAACAGAGTTTGTGTCTACTGAACATGCAATTCCCATGATCCACAAATAAGGGATACCTAAATACTTAGATTTATTGAGGGACTGTGTGCCAGACTCAAAGTTAGGATGTCAGACCTGAAGCCATCCATTCCCTGTCACAAGGTCCATCACCCTGCATTTCCACAGCTCGTTCTAGAGGACGTAGCTTGGGGAAGAGGCCCAAGGTATTAGTTAAGATCAAGGACAAATATAAATTGTCAACCAGAGCTCAAGAGTGGAAAAAGGGCAGGAATATTGAAAGATGAGAAGGAGAGTCCTGCAGAGGCCTTCAGAGTGGGGTTCTGCAGAGATGGTCTACATCACTTTTGTCACCCTTCACCATCCAGCAAATTTCCTTTACAATGCAGCTTCTGTTTCACTGTTGTTATGAAGGGAAATAAGAGTGATTTAGGTTTTTTTTTTTTTTCATCTAAGAGAAAATTTTTAAAGTTCTTTTACAACTAGTGACTGTAGAGGAGATGAATCCCTCTGCAATTAGTCCTGTGACAGCCCCCTGGAACCTCCTTTGAGATAAGAAAAACTACTTGTTTAGAATGACTCATGTTAGAAAAATGCAAGCTCTTCTTATATTTTTAGAATATTATAGGTTAGGTTTGGTTCTTTATAATTGGTTGTCCCAAACAAAGAAAAATAATGTAGTTGGCCAAAATGTGTTAACCCTGTTTTCCATTGGTTTACTTGTGATTCCCCCCAAACCCTATAAAATTACATGTGTGATTCCCCATCTTTGGATTTGTAGCCTGACCCCTTCACAGACGATCATAAAGCCTGTGGAAAAAGTCTGAGCTGATCTCCCGGTCTTTTTATGCCGGCTGGAAACTACAGGTTTCTGTGAGAAACCATGAAGCTAAGTGCCTAAAGGCCAGCACTCACAAACCTTGGATCTTTCCCCTGCCTGACAACTGGGCAGGGGACACAACAAAAAGTTACAAGTGACAAGTAGGATTTTTCCCTAAAAATTTATTTTAGTGGCTTACAGGAAGGCCAGTGGGAATGTTTCTCCTTCCACATTTTCCTAGAAATTATAAAAACTACGAAAAGTGACTCATGCACTGTGGGTTCTTTATTCAGGCCCAGAGCTCAACTCACTCTTGGTTCAGGCACAACAGGTACCAAAATAAAGAGTTTAACTCACAAGTGCCAGCTGGAATTGGCTGAGCAGGTTAGAGCAGCAACTGGGCTGTTCCATCACATGTCCAGATTCACACCAAGGTATCAGAGATCATTTACATCTCAGAGGAATGGCCTCTCAGAGTTGTGTATTTTTGTGTTTCAGCATTACCACTCCCACACTCACTATCTTTATAGGTCCTTTAGCCCAGTCCTGTCCCTGACTGTGTGAGTTACATGCACATGTTCAGGAAGGAGCAGAAATAATTTTAAGCTGTTTGCCTCCCTTATTTACTTGATGAATTAGCTCCTGGTGGTGACTGTGTGTTTAGGATTCTCCACTCTTGATGCCATCTCAAGGATTTCTGGTCTTTAACTGCATTTTTGGGTGAAAGATTTTTTTTCCACAGGACAATTCTTTTTCCTCTCGGACAATCTTTCTTTTTTTCAGTCACAATTTGAAAACTTTTCACCAGTTGTCCAGTAAGGCCATTTTCCCAGCTTATATATGAACATTTCTGAGGTAATATGCACTTGTTTGATTGAAAATAAGCAAAAAGTATAACTACAAATTATTTAGCTATGTCTTGAGAAAATCCAATTTTCATTGTCATATGTGCATGAGAATACACAATGAGAAAAAGTAGTTCTGAAATCTATCATGCAAAACACAATTCATAGCTCCAAAAGCATGTCCTAGCAGCCTTTATAAATATATTCCATACTCGTTCCCTCACCTTTCGGAGTTAATGCTTGCACAGTTTTTCTGTTTATTATTGTTTTAGGTTACAAGGCAAGATGTAACCATAAGTATGTATTCTATTGCCATCTGTCAAAACCAGGTGGGGCAGTGATCTTTATCTCTTCCAGGACACATCCTTCCTACAGGGAGATATCTCATGTTAATGGGCCACTGAGTCCCACTATAAGATTCATAAAATTACACCATTCTATTGGGAGATGCTCCACCAAGGGGGAGAAGCCAAACATTTCCTACCTATATAAAATCTGAGATATGGAACACCATAGTCAGCATTTTATCACTGGATTCCCAGAGGAAGACCAGAATCATCTATTGGACCTTCAGAGGAAAACTGCACCCTTATACATGACCACTGCTCCAACTGAACCCCATCTGTCACTGCAGGAGGACTGCAGCCACCATTTAATGGGACTGCTACCAACACCCTGACTGATTGACAGGATGTCACGTTGTATCCTGACTCTGTCAGTTGTACTACTGTATTTGATGTTTTTAACTTTCCTATTAAGTTGTAGGTTTTCTTTATTTATCCATATTAGTAAAAAATTGCTATTCCCATATCTTTGCCTAAGACCCCCTTAATTTCAAAATTACAATAATTCAGAGGAAAAAGGTTTACATTTTCCATTGTGCCGGTTTTACCCTGAGGGGAGGGCACACTAGGAAGTTTTTCTCTATGAGAACTTTCTCTTTGGATTGATGGGACCAATTGGAGGCTGGTTTATTTGTTGACAGCCTGAGAAACCAAATGGAGAAATCAGTTCACTCCGTGAATCACATTTGAAGCAAGTAACCCCTGGGAAAGTTCTCTTGCATTTCTGGCCTTCTATGAAGTATACTGACTTGGCCTGGGCCCACTTCCAATGCAGCCTGGGCCAGGCAAGGTTGGGGTCCGGAGGCTGTTGGGCCCCGTTATAACCAGGGGCCCCAGTGGCCAAGACGAGGAGAGGCCCATTGCTAAGATCCTCGCCCTTCCCTGGTGTGGCCATGGCTCGGTGTGGCGCTGCCCTGCCACTGGCTTGGAGCAGCCCTGGGGTGGCTGAGCCCGCCCGGCCGCCCTCACGGCCTGGTGGGAGGCAGCCGGGCCTGGTTCGGGAGAGCCCCCACAGCTTTTTGTGCTGGGCAGGGCAGAGGGCTGCGGCTGGAGCTGGGTGTAGTCAGCACTGGAGGGCAGCCATGGAACCAGAGCCTTGTCACCGATTTCTCCTCTGACTGGGTTTTGCAGTTTTCGTCCTGCCCCTCCAGCGTGGCCTGGGCGGACTGAGATTCTGACACAGCTCCAGCATGGCCTGGCCCAGCCCCTGCAACTTCTGTGTGAGATTTTAATTTTCTTTTTCCCCAGTGCTCAGATAAGATTTACAGACTTTCATCTTTCCTTGAGTGAGAGGGAGAAGAACAGAAAGGATACACCAAAGTCAATGAAGTAAAAGCTAAGTTTCTAAATGGAAGGAGAATGAGGAGAGGCCATGAAGGCTGGCTGAAATATTTTTTTGTAATTTATGAGGGTGGACTGTACTTCACAAAAAAATTCCTTTAAACCATGAAAAAAAAAGAGAGACAGAGGGGGGTGGAGCAATGTGTAAAGTATTTGAAGAATCCTTTGCCCCGAGGAAAAGAGGGGGGTCTCTGTTCCTGGGAATGAAGTACAAACAGAGAGAAGTGAGCTAAAGAGAACTTTTGCCTTTGAGTAGCTCATCCTTAAAAGTAATACCCCATGACTTTTTAACATGGCCCGCAACTCATTTCTGAAAAGACTGTGGAGTGGGAGGAAATTCATGACAGCAGATCCCGGGTGGCTGTTAATCATGAAAAAGTGGAGTCAAGAGAGAACTGGTGATTTTCTCTTTTGGTAAAAGAACCTTATAGCTAAACAAGAAGGAACTCCTCTCCCGAAAGTGAACTGAAAAAGATTATTTAAGTAAGGAATTGACTGAAGTGTCCCTGTATGCTGTTAAGCTGTATCAAAGGGGGGAAAGAAGGACTGATCTGAAAATCTGTTCTGAATTTATTATTATTATTTTTTGTGTTGTTAATAAAGTTTTTTTCTTTATTCCCTTTTAAGTTTTAGGCCTGCTTTACTTTTACTCCTAATTCTATTTCACAACAAAAGGTAAATATATTACAATTGGCAAACCTTAAACTATTACATCCATTCCAAGAGAGGCTCCTGCCTTCCTTAGCAGACACCTGTCTTTGAAACCAAGACAATTATTCACAAATTCAGCTACTGGCTGGCTGAGGATTTTGGGGAGTGGCAAACCCTTCTAAAACTTTGTGCTCTTATCCAGCAGCTTCATCAACACAATTATTTTTGTTTTGTATGAAAACCTCAGTGAGGGCAGGGGAAGCAGTGCAGTTACCCTATAATTTGTGTTAAAACAGAGACTACTCCCACCTACACACACAGAGAGACCCTGCTTCCCATCCTCTGCTCTCCCTGCTGTCCCAGAACACCATTGGCCAGATGGCAAAAGTCCCTCCTCAGAAGGTGAAAGGTGGCAGGAGACCAAATGCCAGCTCAGAGATCCGTTATGGATCAGTCTGCAAAGAGAGAAAGAGGATGCAAGGATCAACTCGAGAGTGTAAGGAGCATATTCCTGCTAAATGTCTTGGCAAAGCTCACCCAGAGATTCCTTTGGGATGGCCACAGTTCAGAACAGCACCTTAAAAGTGCTCTTAAGGTCTGTCCTAGTTTGAAAGACAGGTGTTTGCTAAGGAAAGCAGAAGCTTCCCTTTGGACTGAAAAAAAATTGTGATTCTTTTGATTATTATAATTTTGCAATTAAGAGAGCTCTCAGGCAAAGATATGGGGGTAGGAATAACAGTTCTTTACTAGTATATCTAACAAGACAAACAAGAACAACAACAGCTATGAAATTACCCACAAACAGAACAGTAACTTAGTCCCAGTGTTTTTTGGCTGCAGGCACCTTTTCCCTGAGCTGCAGTTCCCGGTGCTGGGAGCAGCCAGGTCCCGCAGAGCCGCAGGAGGGCTGGGGGTGATGGCAGCGCTGTCCCAGAGGGAGAGAGAGATGGAGAGAGAGCCCTCCGCTCACGGTGTGGGTTCTGGTGCTCAGCAGAGTGCTGGATGGTGGTAGTTCACAGCGAGAAGACAGCAGTGCAGGGTCCGATAGTGATTTCCTGACGCTGGGATGGCGGGGGAGGAGAGGCGGCGATCGTCCTTCTCGTCCAAACTCCACGGGGGGAAATGGGGTGAGGCCCAGCCTTCTACTTCCTCTTCTGGCTGTTTGAATCTCACAGGGTTTCCCTCTTATCTCTCCTCCCCCTTGTCACCAGGGCCCAGTCAACAGGTATCTTAGCATGACAATGGGGAAAATTCCACAGAGGGAAAAGGGAGAGAACCAACCCCCAACAAGGTCACATAGGAGCCTCCTGAAAATTCAGTGAGCAGCAGGAATTTTAACCAGCCCCCATCACAGCTCTTAAAGGTTTTGAAAGCACTGCCTGACATGTGGTAAAGACACAATGATTTATAACGTTTGAATCCCTAGTGGATTCTCAATACCTTCCTCTCACAGTTCCTGTCAAAAAAGTTTCTTCTAAGTGTTGGGGGTTGGTTCTTTCCCTTTTCCCTCTGTGGAATTTCCCCATTGTCATGCTAAGATACCTGTTGACTGGGCCCTGGTGACAAGGGGGAGGGGAGAGAAGAGGGAAACCCCACAAAATTCAAACAGCCAGAAGAGGACATGGAAGGCTCTGGCTTGGCCCAATTCCCCTGAGGAGTTTGGATGAGAAGGACGATCGTCGCCTCTGAGCCATCCCTGCCATTCCAGCGCTGGGAGTCATCCTCACTGCTGTCGGACCCTGCCCTGCTGCCTTCTCGCTGTAACCTGCCACCATCCAGCACTCTGCTGAGCACCAGGACCAACACCGTGAGCGGAGGGCTCTCTCCATCTCTCTCTCCCACCTGAAACAGCACTGACATCACCCCCAGCCCTCCTGCAGCTCTGCGGGACCTGCCTGCCCCTAGCACTGAAACTGCAGCTCCGGGAAAAGGTGCCTGCAGCCAGAAAGGATTGGGACTGAGTTACTGTTCTGTTTGTGGGTAATTTCATAGCTGTTGTTGTTCTTGTTTGTCTTGTTAGATATACTAGTAAAGAACTGCTATTCCTATCCCCATATCTTTGCCTGAGAGCTCCCTTAATTTCAAAATCATAATAATCTGTAGGAAGGAAGGATCCCATTTTTCAGTTCAAAGGGAGGCTTCTGCTGTGCTTAGCAAACATCTGTCTTTCAAACTAGGACAGGTTTTGGCTGCCCAACGTGGGGCCCGAGGGCATTGAGATTGGGAATCAATTTTACACCTAAAAAATCTCTGAGAGATGCTATCAATAAAACATATTTGTCTGGCAAATGTTGATTTGACTTTTGGAGTTTTGTATCATTTTCTGTGTCCTTGATTTAGCTACAGTCTTATTCAACTCTTTTTTCCTAAAAATATTATTTTACAGGTGTTTAGCAAACACTGTTTGGCTCTCTTTTTCTAAATTTTAATGGGAATTACCCTAGGTTTGAGCGATATCATATCAGTTTTAACTCCTTAAAATGAGGAAACCACATTTATGTCTTCCAACACCTGCCTTCCACCTTGCTTCTGAGTAAGAGTTTGGAGTAAAATTGTTTATGAACACAAATGTTTCAGAGGTCAGAAAAGTCCGTAACAAAATCCAGGATGGTATTTCTGGCAAATTTGAGCATAATCCTGTAAACTTTGTATACCAAAATTTGCTCATGTAAGTATTCCGTTGCAATTTCCATAACCTTCATCTGAATATGTTTGTGTGCAGGTATAGGCTTGTAAAAAAGTGCCTGGCTTGCTACTTGGTGATATTTTAGCATTAATTCCTTTCTATCATACTGGAATAATCAGATAGTTTTCAGAAGTCCCCAGCATGCAATCTGACTTTGAAAGCCTAACCAAAAGAGTATTGTGACATTTCCATTAATTAAGACACATAGTCCAATTTTTAAGTCCATTGATGTCAACTCTCATTCAACAGGTATTTTATTACAGCTAGAGCCAGCATCCAGTCCTGCTCACTGAATTTTCTTTTTCTTCCATTCCCTCAAATCACTCTGCTAAGAATTATGCAGCTGTTTGGAATAAAACTTGAAAGCTTTTAAAGGAGATCCTGGGAGTTGATGCTATTTTACTGCATCAAGCAGATGACACTAAATGCTGCAGGAATGACACAGGCCAGAGGGACTTATGGCCACAGGAGAGGTTAACAATGTCCTGGGCAGCAGGAATGACACTGGTGAAACACTGAGAAACATCATCTCACAGGTACCTACAAGCACTGCACTGCTAATTACTAATAATTTGATTTTGCATTTATGGCTCTTACCCCACCTGCAGAACTGCCCCAGCCCTGGGCCAGCACAGCAAGGAAGGACCTGGAGGTGCTGGAGAGAGCCCAGAGGAGGCAGCAGGATGAGCAGAGGATGGAGCAACTGTGCTGGGAAGAAAGGCTGGGTGAGCTGGAATTGTTCACCTGCAGAGCAGAAGCTTTGGGCTGAGCTCAGGGTGGCCTTGCAGGGCCTGAAGGAGCTGCAGGAAAGATGGACAGAGACAATTGGCAAGGGCTGGAGGGACAGGAGCCAGGGAATGGCTCCCAGTGCCAGAGGGCAGGAATGGATGGGATATTGGGAAGGAATTGTTCCCTGGCAGGGTGGGCAGGCCCTGGCACAGGGTGGAATTCCCAGAGCAGCTGTGGCTGCCCCTGGATCCCTGGCAGTGCCCATGTCCAGGTTGGACACTGGGGCTTGGAGCAGCCTGGGACAGTGGGAGGTGTCCCTGTACAGGGCAGGGCTTTGGGTGGGCTTTAAGGTTTTCAACCAACCTGTTCAGGTTCATTTTACAGCAGTCTAAATGTTGCTTTTTACTGTTGAAATTCTGGACTGATTTTCCTCATCTGGCATTATTTATATCTCTGTTTTTCTTTTGTTTTTCTTTTTGTATTAGAAGATTCCTGAAATTTTGCATTTTGACCAGACATAGAAGTGGAGCTCCAAGAAAACACTTTCTTCAGCTCATCCTGTAGATCCAATGACTACTTCTGTCTTTTCTTGTGATTTTCTAGAATGTTTGAAGTGTGTTTGCTCTTTGTGGGGACACAGAATTCTGCAAAGTAATGTCACATTTCTCCACATTTTCAAATAAAACATCTAGCATTATGAATGGATCACAGTAATTCATATATTTCACCATCTTAATGAAAAGTTGCATTACAAAATTTAAAAAATTGATTGATAGTACAGTAATAAAATATTTTTCCCATCTTAAGAAGAAATAACCAACAATTTAACCATTCATTTAAAAATGAATTTTTAAACAATATTCTGCTTCTTAGAAAATAACTGTAAAAATTATTTCTAACAATGAAAAATGACCTATTGTGAAATATTAATGAAGAATTTAATACTGTAGCCCATTAAAATACATGACAAAATTTCCCCTAACTTCATCTGAGGCTGGATTCTGTCCTTTACTAACAAAGCTGTAGAATGTTGTTACACCAAATAGAAATTATTGATTTTATCTTATCAGTTTTATCACTTTGTATTTCTCAAATGAAGACAAAATTCTAACTCTGGTCAAGGGAAATGGAAAGCTGATGGGGTCAGCTGTTAACTCCCACCATGCCTGTGAGTATCATATAATGAAAACAACAGAATCAAACTTTATTTTCCCAGCAGGTTTATATACAGAGGGCAGACAGTTTGACCTTCACAAAAATATCCTTTGAACACAATGTTTAAATGGATCTTCTGATATTTGCAATCTGTAAACTACTAAATGCCAGTCTGAGTTCTGCAGATGCAGAATCTTGCACTGGAAAAATGATTGATTTAAAAACTCATCCACTATTTTTTTGTGCTGTAGAGTTTGTTCTCAAATAATTCCTTTGAGACTTGAAATCTTGGACTGTTTTAATCTTTGCTGTGCTTATGTTCACCACCACAGACTGAGCCATCCCAGGTTTACCCCAGTACCTTCAACTGTTGAAAGTTAATATATTTGTGTTCTACTAACACCACCAGGGCTCACAGTGTAAGAAATGATGCCATTAAGAGGAAGCCCAGGCTCTCAGCCATGCGTAACCAGGCTAAATCCAGCAGTGTGCTGCTGTCACCATCTATTGGTTGGCTCTGGGGGTGTCAAAACCAAACCATTTCCAGAACAAAGCTAAAGCTAATTAGTAAAACTAACAAACATAACAGAAGAATTAACAAGAAACACTGAGTTAAGACTCTCAAATTCAAGTCATTAATTGAGAGCGTTTTAAAAGTCCATTTAAGGGCATGCACAGGAATGAGCAAGAAATGTGTCCAGCTCTTTGTGCTTATCAGGAGGGAGATTATTGCATGGAAGCTGAACCATCTGAGAGAGAAAGAGATCCTTAATCTGGTAACATAAATAAACTAATTTCTGACAATCCATTTCAAGGACTTAATCTAAAATGCCAAGGTAATTAGCCTTGTTTAATGAGGCTTGCCCTATTAACTTTATCTAGCATTTTAAGAAGGCAAAATATTTCTAGTATCACAGAATACATAATCACAGTAAATACATTTACCCCCTCACTCTAAGCTGCTGTATGATGCTGAAGCTACAATAGAGATAAGAATTAAACGTGTGTCAAGATGAAAACATCATCAGGGAAGATCAAGAAGTCCATGGTCCAGTTCAAGCAAGCAGCATTTTGTAGGGATCAGCAGTATCCAGCATGGCCAGGACACTGGGACAACCTGGGCAAGATTTGCCTGTGCAGGATGGATGGATGTGGGATGCTGTTTGCACTGTCTGAGATGTGCAGCCTGGCAAAAACTGAGCAGCCAGCTCTGAAGGAGTGCAGGCTACTCTTTATCTATGTGACAGCAAATACTGCACTTGGCAGGGAATTCAGTAGGGTGCTTTCCAAGTTTAAAAGGGCTTTCTTGGACTGTTTCTGACCCCATTCAATTCAATTCTTTGTAGCATGGCTTCGTTCCAGGAGTTTCAACATGCCATTCATTCAGGGAAATGCACTTTAAGACAATGGTAGGTTTGCTTGCATAAGAAGTATGAGCTCTGTCTCTAGTACCATTAATCTTGGGAAGTCAGCTTGTGTGCAATCTATTTTAAAACTACTTTCCAGTAGTCCAGTTGCATAGTGCACACTCAGGAGGGGTGATATTTTGTGAGAACTCTAAATCTGGGTTCCCAGTGAGAGGGTTGCTTTGTGTTTCATTGTTTTTTTGGTTTGTTTTTTTTCCTTATAAAATTTAGAAATATATTGATGAAACATTGTACAGTTTTCATCTTAAGCTTTAAAATTATTTTGCTATAAAAATATTTATATAAACACTGTTAAATTGTATTTTTAAATTAATCAGATACAGGCAAGAATTAGTAGTCTTGTCAGTTACCAATGTATAAAGAATCTAAATTTTTCTGGTTATTGAAGTTTGCTTTGATTTAGAATTTATAAAGGACTTTCCCTCTCTAAAGGACATTATACCAGAGAACACCTGAGTGAGCAGGAAAGCAGCATGGGAGAGGAAAGTGAGATTTCAAGAGAACACAATGTCCATCACTTCCAACACAGCTTATGGGGCTTCTTTCCATTCATCCCGGAATGTCCTGTCCAATCAGGGTCTGACTGCATGCACAGCACCAGGGTAATAAGGGGCAGGAAACTCTGTCACAACTACTTGCTTCTGAACACCCCAGGAATGGAAATCATTCTAAATAAAGAGCCAGAGCAGGATGAGCTTAGTGAGCTGTAACAACCGGGATCGTTCATGGGGGAAGCAGATTCTTTGTGTGAAGCGGTTGTCAGACTCTGGCCCAAACAGTTCAGCCCCTTCTTCCTTCCCAAAGGGTGAGACCGAACACCTCCCATTCCCACCGAGCTCTTGGAAATGCCACTGCCCCAGGAGCCGGTCTCCAGCCAGGGGAGGGGTCTGCAATCCCACCCAAACAATGAACCAAAGTCTGCCTGCTCACAGATTGCTCCTGAGCAGCAAACAGAGTTGGATTTGTCTTGGAGGAGCATTCACTCAGAATCATTCACTCCACTTGCCACTTGAAACAAACCTTTCCTTTGTGTAATTGTAATGCTCCCTAATTACTTATGACTGACCAATTATTTAAGTGTTAATACTATGTATAGTCAATCTGCCTGCCTTTGGTGTCACACAAGGATTCTCATTTTATGTACTGCACTTCTCCATTTCCCTTAAATGATGCCAAGTAAATTAACATCAAGGTTTCTGCCTGTTAGTTTGCTCAGACATTTCTTCTTGGATATCTTTTAAACCAGTCCTGACATTTTAATGGGGTATAATTATCATAACGAGAAACCCATGAGAGAGATGAGACCGAGGTCATATTAGGAAAACATTTGCCCCATTAGTTATTGTATGCACTGAAGTACATTGTTTGAAAGAGACAAATATTTCTACAAACCAAAATAAATATAAAATATTTATGCAATTAAATCTAGTGTGGAAGCATTTCTGTTTAGCAATCAGATCTGAGGCAAAACACTTGATATGTATATTCACAGTGGCTTTGAGAAACTCCTAATGAAGATTGGCAGGTATTCAGTCCTGACAGGAAAAATGGAGGACCTCTGAATTCCCCTTTTAATCTATCCTGGGTTCTATTTTGTTCATCTGTCAAACCATATAACATTTGTTATGTAATGCAGGTCTATAGAAAGCAGTTTTTGTTTTCAGCTGGCACATTTTGGCACTCAAACACTCAGCCATAATTTAGTTATTTCTTCCCAACATGTGGATTGTTTATTTACTTTGCAAACTTGCACAGAAAATGCAACTGTACACTAAACCATTAGTATTCTGTTGGGAAGAGTTGTGTTTTTTGTTGGAGGCAGTTCACATTAAACTCAAGGTCTTAATACTCCTTTGAGGCTTCTGAAGCCCCATGGCAACTCTTGAAAAGACTTATTTCTTCAGCATATGTAAATTGGATAGGGTGAAGTCAATGTGATTTAAATCTCTTCCAGAACTCAAATGAGACAAAGGTTTTATTAAACGACATAATGGAGGAAATTGAAATTCCACATTTCAATGTAATATGGTCAACAAGATGGAGAATCATATTTAGTGAAATTAAAAGTGCAGACTTGAAATTTACATCACTCAATCTACATCTGTGCTTTTCATTTAATTTATGACATGTCCCACTCCTTCCAGGGGAATTACAGCATGAAATCTATTGGATATAGGGATATTAGCAATACTGCATTGGGGTCACACACAGATTTGGGCAACAACATTTTTGCTATATTAATAAGGTAGAGATAATAGCAAATTAAAACAGAAGAGTTAAAGTTTGTACCTCACACAGATCCTTGCCTATGCTTATAATCAAGTGCTATATTTATATTCACAAACCCTATACTGTCACTTGAGAAGGCTCAGAAGGGAAAAAAAATATAGCTTTCACGAAGCTTAATCTGAAAAATAGACTTGGTTTCAAATTATTTCTGTTTCAAAAGTGAGTCCACTTAACATTTACTGCAATATCTAATTTAAATGGCACTACATTAGGGCTTAATCAGGTGTTCCTGTTTCCATAGATCCAAGAGCTGATCTATGACCTGTGCCAGGTTATTTGTGCCATAAAATTCTGTCATCTTGTTCATTCATAATTGATTGTTCAGAGTTCAAACTACTGCATTATGGGATAAATTGTTTTAGCTTTCCAATTTGAAAACTCTATGGAAGGGTGGGGGGGAAAAGAAACAAGCAAAACTTGCTAACAGATATTTCAGCATTAATTAATAATTTTCAAGGGAGGTAGGAGCACTGTCAGTACGACCACTACAAATGTCAGACAAGGAAGTTTCATTCTTGTAGTCTTTTAAACTGTTAGAGGTACCAACACAAAGCACTGGATCAGAGGGTTTAAGAACTCCAGTTTATGCCTTTTTAACCCTCCCATAACATTTTTGCATCTCCATTCTATCTGTAGACATAGAAAATTTCAGTGAAATGGAGAAAGGCTCCTCCTGACACAGATTCCCCCTCATCTAGTAAGAATATCAGACTATGGATCTCAGCACTGTTGCGAGGAGCGACCAGAGTCAGACACGTAACACTCATAGAGTTATGGTGAATGCTCCACTTTATTATACAAGCTGTTGTCTTTTATAAAGTTCTGACATACGTGCATGTGCTCATGCGCCTCATACTAATATTTATTGGCTACAAGTAGCTGTTCATGTGCTGCGACTACCCCACTAATTGGTTACAGCGTTTTATGTTTATGTTCTACTTTCTTGCTCTTGTGATTAGCACATCCTGGCTTGCTTTCTCACTCTTGCCACCTGTTTATCTCTTATTCTCAGTCCAAGGTCAGCATGCCTTTGCTAGCACTAAAATAGCCCAATTTTTCCCAACACTGCAAAGCAAGCTCTCTGCTGCCTCACTGGCCCAAAACTCCTCCACACAGCATCAAATCTATCAATACAAACTTGGAATTCTGGAGCAGCTTTAAAGAACATGGCCTTCAGTATTTATTTCGTAAGAACAGCATTTGTATTTACTTTCAGTTGAGCTTTTATTTAAGAATTATGAAGTAGAACCAGGTGCAGAGCACAGAGATTAAAAAAAAAAAAAAACTCCCAGGGTGAACTAGAGTTTCTTCACTAAGAGGGACTGCTTCAAGCAATAAAGCGTCTTTTTTGATGCACATGAACTCCCCTTCTCCAGCTACAATCATATAAATAATGGAAAGCAGGGCTTGGAGTAATTTAAATGTATCCTGCCTTTTCAAGAATCAAATCAGTCCTCTTGAATTCTTTGGATCTCCCCTTCTGGGGACACCCAAAGGCAGGGCTTGTATTCTGAGAATGCTTCAGTGTGTTATATTAATTCAATTTTTCATTTACTCCATTGCTTTCATCCTTCATATTGGACAATAAAGGTACCACTTGTTCGGATTTATCTCTTTTGTATCACTTACTGACAAATCATAGCAGGAATTTATCTGAGAAGTTAAATTTATCCTTCCAAAATGGCAACCACTTTTCCCATCTGTTGAGTCTGAAGAAAATAACTCTTGTGATTATTTTTGTTTTTTTCATTTTATCCTTGCTTCTAATTCTCTGCATAGATTTGGATTACCTAGAATGAAACAAGTTCATTCTGTCTCTTAACATTCTTGCTTCCCACGGACAAAGGAGCAATTACAGATTATTTGCACCAGGTCACATTTCAGAATAATGTTTGTGCCGCATACCTGAATGGCACAGGAGGACAGATTGCTTGGAACAGTGGGAGAAATCAAATCAATTTGTTAATTGTTCCTAATATAGAAAGGGATAGACTTGGCTCAGCTCTTCACAGCTGGTTCTGGAAATGAACGGAATCAAGTCCAACAGTGCAGCTCCTTACAAAGTGCATTGAAAATATCACAGCAGAACAGGGGGTTCTTGGGTTGGAGGGAACCTTAAAGCCCATCCAGTGCCACTCCTGCTCTGCACAGGGACACCTTCCACCGTCCCAGGCTGCTCCAAGCCCCAGTGTCCAACCTGGCCTTGGGCACTTCTAAGGGATCCAGGGGCAGCCACAGCTTCTCTGGGCAAACACAAAAAATATATAAAATATATGTAATCATTTTGTAAAACAGTCACAGTCTAAATGATGAATCTGAGCCTTCACACAGGTAAGAAGAAATGGGAAAATCTGGCACTCTGACAATGCCAGGCCTTAAAAACATAACGTTTTCCTCTACAAAGTAATACTCTATTATGGAGAGTGCAATATAATTTCTTAGGTTATGACTATGTGTTAAATCTTTTTTAAAGCTTACAGATCAGTCAGTACCTATCAGTTAAAATGGAAGTGGATATGTTTTAATTAAATACTCCTTAAATTATGGAGCATGAAGCTTCTTGTAGAATATACAAATTTTCTTTTTTTCTGTTTTTTGGTTGGTTGGTTGGTTGGTTGGTTGGTCTTGAATATTAAACAACTGTGGGTTCACTTAAGGATTGCATACAGTGGCCAAATTGTACAGTTTTTAAATTAAAAAAAAAATCAGTTTTCAAAACAACAGAAAGTTGCAACTTTCTATTGCAACTAAAATCCTCTTATTTCACTCTTCTGCAACTCAGTTTATTTTGTGGATTTGGTAAGTCATTCCTGTGTGTGCTGGCTGCCGTCACTTTGCCTGACATCTACACTATTTCCCCTTAAAATTTAATGTGTGATGGTTGAGGACAAGTGTGAAGAGTACCACGAGCACAGAGAAATAGCAACACATATTTGAAGATAGTTAAAGTGATTATTTCCTTATCATGACAGCAAAATGGCATTCTGCATTGTACATTATTACCATTCTGCAAGTTCAGAATGTCATCTTTCCTCTCTCCAGAGCACATGCATTTTATATTGATTTGTGGTTCCCATGTCCCAATACACAGAATTTCAACACTGAAAAAAAAGATCAACACTATGCTTGTGAGATTGTGTGATTTTATGAGAGCTGCTGAGTATTACATGTGTATGGCTGAGGTAAATCTGACTGCTCACCTACAGAGATGAAGGTGCTTTTGATAAAACAATCTTCTTCAAAGTGCACTGTCCTTACATAATGAATTTTTTACCATTGTTTATATTGATCCATTGGCCATTTCAGTCTGACTACAAACGTTTCTTTTCCGGAGCCACAACACTTAAATATTTGATAGAACAAAAAGTGTTGTCTTATTAAGTTCGTTCAGCCACCTACTGATAGAAATCTGCCCTGATGGGCAGATCAAAGGCAAAGCAAGAGTAAAACCCAGAATCCCAGGATCAGTGACATTGGAAAAGCCCTCCCAGCCCATGGAGTCCCAGCTGTGCCCCATCCCCACCTTGTCCCCAGCCCAGAGCTCTGGGTGCCATCTCCAGCCCTTCCTGGGAGACCTCCAGGGATGGACACTCCAAACCTCCCTGGGCAGCGCCTGCCAATCCCTGACCACCCTTTCCATGGGGAAATTCCTGCTGCTGTCCACCCTGAGCCTGCCCTGGCCCAGCCTGAGGCCATTCCCTCTGCTTCTGTCCCTGTTCCCTGGAGCAGAGCCCGACCCCCCCAGCTGTCCCCTCCTGTCAGGGAGGTGTGCACAGCCACAAGGTCCCCCCCAAGCCTCTTTTTCTCCAGGCTGAGCCATCTTCCAGCTCCCTCTGCCCATCCTGGAGCTCCAGCCCCTTCCTTCCCCATCTCTGTTCCCTTCCTCGGACATGCTCCAGCAACTCCAGGTCTCTGGCCAGGAGGACCCAGAACAGGACACAACCCTTGAGGTCCCCCAGAAGTGCCCCCGGTACAGGGGGCTCTGGTCCTTTGAGCCACACTGTGGCTGGGACAGGCCAGATGTCGTTGACCTTCTTGGCCATCTGGCCACATGCTGGCTCTGTCAGCCCCTCATGTTCAGCTCTTGTCACCTGCATCCCCAGGCCTTTCCCACCATCAGCTTTCCAGGCCCTCTGCCCCAGCCTGGAGCACTCATGGAGTTGTTGTAACCCCAGGGCAGGACCTGGCACTGGTCCCTCTTGTCCCTCACACCACTGGCATCATCCCATGGATCCAGCCTGTCCAGATCCCCCTGTAGAGCCTTCCTGTCCTGCAGCAGGTCTACACTCCTGCACAAATACTTCAGGAATACATCAGAATGCCATGCCAAGGCTGTCTTATCAGTTTCCCTTTTGCAACTTCACTTCCTTGCCATCACCCATGTCTGGGAACAGCAGGCTGATATCCCACACCTGCCATCCAGACAGGAATGAGTAGGACATGAAGGATTACCATTAAATTCTCACCATAAAGTCAATAGTCTAAGCCTTGAGCAAGTATTGAAGTGTTGCTTGTAGATTTATGCCTTCATCCAGCTGAAATAATAGTTTTCTGAGGCTGAGAGAAATTACGGAACTTCATTAAAGCTTCCATTATGGATAAATTTTTCAATGAACACTGAGTGCTTGATGGATGATGCTGTGTGCTTAAGTGCACTGTCTGATTTAGAGTTCAAACCTTTTGTAGTACAGTCCATGAAGATAAAATATTTTATGCCACTGTGTTTTGGGCTCTGTATTTTTGACAATATGTTTCATGGCTCATTTGCCACCAAAGTAATGAGATTTTAGTCAATGTTCAAAGACTGACTTCCCATTCTTCATGGCAAAAACCCAGAAGGGTTATTTTTCTACACTATTGTACTGCTAGTTCATTGAAGCCCTGAAGTATATGTGGATCTTGAGGCAGCCAAAGTGTAAAACATTGACTTCACAACACAGAGAAGACAAGAAGCAAAATGACTGGAGCTGCCCATTGGTTCCAAGGGTATGGTGTCCCACTTATATTTTTTCCAAAATATCAAGGTGTACTGATTCAATAGAAATTTTATCAGAAAACAACTTCTTGCACAACCAGATATAAAAATATAGATCATGGACCATTTGTTAAGTGTTAAAATTAATTTTTTCTCCCAATTCTATTTCTGTTTTCCCTAAGACACCTGGGAAAATATGGATTGTAAAACAACCCACAAAACATTGCATGGAACATTGATGATGATTTTCTTCCCTTTTCATAGAATAAATTATACTTCTTTTGCTGAGTATTGAAATAAATATATTTCAATATGTGTACACATGTTCTGTCAAAAGACTCAACAGTCTTTTTCATTTGAAGACATGAAAGATACAGAGGGGATTTTCCAACACTTCTGCAGTTCTTACCATGCAAACTCTAGCATGGTCTTTTGCAATGCACACATATAATCTTACAACAAAATTCTTAACATAAAGATAGGGGGAAAGTGAACACAGTGGGACTAAAACAAGGAAGACTGGAATGGCCTCTAATCCATTAGGCTTGCCTTTGAGTGCTTAACAAGGAGTTTGCCTACACTGTAATCAATAGTTTAAATTGCTAATTTAAACAAGTATGGAGTGAAATACTACCTGGAATACAAAGATTAAAGAACAAGTTAAAAATCCAGCTTTATGTTGTAGCCAGGGCAGCCATTACTGAGTATTCTTACTTAAGCTGCACTTTAACCACTTTGTGCTGTACAGAGCCAGGAAAAGCATCAGAGATGCAAGAGATTCATTAGCTGCTTTTAAAAATATATGTTAAAATTATAAAAATTGATTGCATGAGCTCCCTTTTGTATATTATGGACTATGACACATTATCAGAAAAAAGGAACTGCCTGGTTTCAAAAGGAAAGTGTGAGCACTGTGAAAGGCTCTGACACTTTAAGAAAATGTTACCAGTCACTAATCATTGTTAGGAAAGGCTAAATACTGCAAGCTCAAATAAATTAGCAGCCATCAGCTGTAAAAAATAATGTATATAAATTTAAGAAAATCTTCAGTGACAGTTTCAGTGTTTCTGCTTCCTCAACCTGCATTTCCATGGCCAAACCTCAGGCACAGATATGATCATATGCCACAACCCTACTATTACAACCTTACTAGGGCTTTTTGCAGCATGCAACACACATCTAAGCATGACTTTTGTGCCCCAATTTTACCCCATTCCAGAACTGGGTATGATAAATCCCCTGTACTGGAAGGACTCTGCATTTACAAAGAGTAAAATCACAACCTAATTTGAGGACACATCACAGTGACATTGATTTTGGAGGCTAAATGCTTATTCTAGAGCATTTCCTTCTGCAGAGCTGTGCAGGAACAACATGATATTGCTTTCTCCTGACTATTCAGGATGTAAGGGTGTGCAGGACTCCAGGACAAAGCAAGGGGAGAACTAGAATTAACAACCAAACTGGCACCTGAGCTGCAGCTGAATGTTGTGGAAACATATCTGTAGCATGTTCCCTGTTCTCTCCAGATACAATGATAGGCACCATTCCCCCATATCCCACTGCAGCAGTGCACTGTAAGCTGGATACAGTGATAGGAACCTAGGCTGAGGATAACACAGAATAAGATTGTGGGGCTGTCTAGCCTCTCCCAGCCATTCTGGTATAACTTGGGCTCATCTGTTCCCTTTCATGCTGCAGTCCAGAGGGAAGCAGATGGGATCTACTCTGTTCTCTTCTTCTGAAACTCATATTCATTGCAACCTATTTTTTTTAATGACAGTCTTCCTGTCAGCAATGCTGCTCAACCAGTTTTTTTCCTCTCTACAGAAGCAAAAATAAATTTTACAATAATAAGCTTTTCCTGTAAGGGTCAAAATGTTAAATAGAAACTAACAAGTGAACCATCTTCTCATCCCTGGAAGCAATCTTGTTTCCATTCCAAGCCTGGGACTGGATCTGGGCATGATTCCCTAACATGTGGTGTGGCTGATGCTCCTCTGATATTTTTCAGCAAAGACAGAGGAGTGAATGTTTTTTCTGCTGTGAGAGGAACTGCTGCTTGTGGCACTGGCTGCCGGATCGCCGGCTCTGCTCCTTGCTGACATCCTGCTCTCAGGGAAGCATTGACTCAAACACTTGGCTATTTCACCAGCACTTGCCTTTAATAGGACTTTAATAAGTTTTGCTTTTCCAACACCATTAAAAGACTCCACAGAAAAGTCACTGGGTGGAGAAATAGTGATGTTTTATGCTTGTGGGTGTGATTCTAGGTCTGTTCTTTGAATGAATTCCATTCCATTCTATGATAACTTTCTGCATGGTCTCAGTGCATAATGTCCCCTTTCTTCTTTGTCCTTGAACTGAGCATACAGTGATGATCTCCTGCCATTTCAGTCACCAGTTTTACACTCTATTTTTCATGTGGTTTCTTCTTTCATTGGGCTAGAAAGAGGGGTAGTGCCATCAGCTATTCTTTTCCTCCTGTGCTTTTCCTCAAGGAAATAATTTAATATGAAAATTTCTGCAAACAGAAGATACTCAAATCTGATGACTGCCACTATTTATTGGAACATATCTGAACATAAGTATTTGTGAAATATTTTACTTTCAGTATTTCCTTCTCTTGAGCTGTGGGAATGTGCTGATTCAGGCATAGGTAATTGCCCATTAAAATGGATTTGGTGGTCCTGTCTCAGATCAGTTCAGGTTCTACCACTGTCCTGTGGCACTTATATCTCAAGGAACCAACAGACCTTCTCACTGATCATTCGATCCAGGCCAACATGAAATAAATAACAACAAATCAGGATGGAAGAGACACACGACAGACAAGTGTTCACCTTTCTCTGGTTACCTTGAGGGCGTAACAGGGAGTATGTGGCTGTGAATTAACTGAATTTTCCTTCTGTGCTCACCCCTGTGTGACTGGAGAGCTGTGGAACAGAAGAACATGGCATAAATAAGTATCAAGGATAAACAGGGAGAAATGCTAGCAGACAGTCAGAAGTGCAGCTCATTAGCAATGCTCCTACAACTTCCCTGTGCATCGCCTCAATTCGACCTACAGCCATGGCATATTTTTCACCCTGCTGCATCTTAAGCATCAGCCCTGATGATTAATTCCTTTCTGTTATCCTGACATATTTTCCTAGCCTGATATTTTTTTAAATGGGCAGAAAAACTAAAATATTGAAGAAGTACAGAGTGACACAATCCCAGAATCCTGCCCTTCATCGCTTTGCAATGGAATACAAAAGGACCTCACAAATTATAGGTCTTGTCTTTGTGCTTTTTTTTTTTTCCTTATGAATTTGACCTCAGGTTCAGAACATGTCTTTATGCCTTCTGGTAGCCTTAACTATTGTCTAGGAGAATGCAGAATCTTAAGCATTCCTTATTCCCCCAAGTAAGCTGGCAAAGGTTGCAGTCTGTTCCATATACATGAGGCACTGCACATAGTGCTGATGAATCAGGCACACACGGCCACGCTCTTGCCAACAGGCAGCAGTGCTTATCACTTCCCTTTCCTGCTGCTTAAGTAAATTATTTATTACAAGTTCAAGTGAATTTTAAAATGCAAAAGAACATATTAGATGCCTTAACTTTTGGTTCTAATTTATTTGTGTTTTCTCCCCCTGTTTAACGTATCCAAAAGTAAGGATTTGAAAAGAACACTGAGGAAGTATTGAAAAATAAAGCAGTGATACAGCTCACTGTTGATGAAGTGGAAAGATCCTAATTTACAACATGTGATCGTGCACCACATGCAACTAGAGGATATCTAATACATATCTAGATTTTGTTTTATACAATATATTTAGTACTCAAATAAATGAGAAGAGTGTTCAGAGCTCCTGCAGAATTCTCCTGCCCACCTGCACTATCAATTCTCCTATCCTCTCTTTTTCTCTTCAGGGTTATAAATCTTTGCTTCTCTTTGAAGAAGTTGCATTAATATTTAATTGAAAACTTCATGAAATGTTAGAAAAATATTATACCGAACACAGAACAATGCCCAAGAGAGTAAACAGAAGGATTTGTGTTATGCAGTTTAACTGTGCATTTGCATTTCCTTCTCATATCACTGACCTACTAAAAAAAATTGCTCTCATTCTCACTGTGTACAGGAAATGTGGTTTTGTCTAAGGAAATTAAACCCATGGAAAAGATCCATCTAAGTTTCCATTTACCTTGGCCATTTTGGGATGGATGCTTAAAATCGATGGACTTATTTTCAAGGAATAAAAGAAAAGCATAATTAAGTAACTTTTAGCACTCTAGGATACATTTCATTGCTCACAGCCCTTCCTTTTGATTTAATATATCTTATTTTTTAACCCCGGTGCACCATAACTCTGATATTCAAGGCATTCAAGTACTGAAGAATAAACCCTACATTAACCTGAAATTATTTGATTTATACATTCTGACAAAGAAGTGTCACTGAAAACAAATAAGTCAAAAGATTCACTTTGAGATGAGCAAATTTAAGGTCTAATCATGTGTAGCTTTTAATGTGTGCTATTCATGAATTGAACACATTTATGTCACATAGATGCAGAGGAAATATGTTGTACTTATTAATGTATTAAATTAAATCATTGATAAACCCAGAATTCAGACTTTTGTTTTTACTTTAAAAACACATGTAGAGCATTACCTTTTTTAATAACTGGAGAAAAAAATCTGCTTATGTATCCAGCTGCTTGAGTTTTAATGACCACATTAACAATTTCATAAACTCAAAACAAGCACACAGAATTTGCTTCTTGATGAAGCAAATGAAAAATTAAAATGTAGAACCCCACCTCAAACCAGGGACACTTTTTTTGTAACAAGTGAAGAGTCAATCTTTAACACCAAGCAATCACTGTCCCAGCCTAGACCATTTTTTCTTTATTTTGCAATCACTCAGAGGTGACCCCAGAATTAACATATGTGCCTGTGTAGTTCGAGCTTTTTCAAAGACAGATCTTCCACTGATGTCTCAAATGAGATTCTGCTCCATATCGCAAGTCCCACATGAGTACTTGTTTCAATTTTGAAAGTCCAAGCCATATCTTTCCTTCCTAAAGAACTCTGTATTTGGGACAAGTACAGAATATGCAATAGAGGCTCTCTACAGATCAACTTTGACTTAGGAGGAAGATTTTATCTTTTATCTTAACATTTCTTACTCTCTGCAGAGTAACTGAATGTGAAGTTTCACTTTTGCATGTACAAATTCCTCTCTCAGACCAAAGCAGAGTGAGAGAATAAATTCTCCCCTGCAATTCTCTTCATCCAGCTTTGCTGCAAAACTGTCCAATAAAAATTGCCTTCTAACATTTTTTGCCATTTTTTTGGTTTAGAGTGATGCCTTATGATTTTAGCCTTTACATTTTTCAAATCCTGTTCTGCATTAGTGCATAAATCTAAACTCCATATACAGCATTTGCTACTGCCTACACATTTCGGTCAGACAAAACAATCCCTCTAGGCTTGAAACTCAAGGACACCCTATAGTCTCAGGCCCCAGAAAGTATAAAGAAAAGTGAACTGGGGGGAGCAAACCAGGGGAATATGATTTCATTATTGGAAGCTGTAATTGGAGGATTGACCCCAGTATGTAAATAGACCAAATTTATAATTGTCTGAAAAACTCATTACCATTGTCCATCTTGGGTGTAGCCCCTTGGGGAGGCTTCATCTGCCCTTAATGTACCTGAAGGCCCTTCATTAAATATATCCAATTTTATCCTTTTAACTTTGTCTGGCCTCTGTGTCTAGGTAAGCCAGAAGAAGGCATCAGTAGTGCATTTCACCCTCATACTGCAGAAAGCCTTTAGATATACCAAACAACCACTCTTGCGAAACGCAGTACCAATAGATATACTTCACTAGGAACTGAATTCAAGTATCAAAAATCCTCCTGCAAACCAACATTATTTCAAGTTGGAACACCACAGTCAAGGCATTAAAAGATAAAATCACAACATTTCAAATACTATGGCTGCACTTTAGGTGTTTATTATTTCTCCAACTGCAATACAGGGGTTTGCAAAAATACCTTAGAATTAAAAGTACTTTTAAAGAATAAAAGGTCCAGACTCTCAAAAGGTAGTCAAAGCATTACTATTTTATGAAAGGATGATTTCTTGCTGAGCCTTTACTTTCTCTTTCAATTTGGTATCTCTTTCTAATAGTTGCTTTTCCTATACCCTTATTATTTTTTCTATTCCCTTAGCAGCCATCAAAGATGTTGTGAAATTGTGCCATTGCAAACTAACTGTAACTGGTATGAAGGAAGAGAGAAATTTTCTGTGTTTAAAGAGTAGGAATTGATAGAAGACTGTCAGAAAGCAGAATAAATCTGCTTTTGCCAGTTCCTGGTTTTGAACTTCTCTAAATGTTGCTCCTTTGTCATGTAAGTTACATTAATGTACAAGTCACTTCTGACTTTGAACTGTCATTTTTTCCCATTATCTTTGTTTAAAGACTCAAATAAATCAGAGGATGAACCTGTCCTCCCACAGTTTCCAGGATTTTGATTCTGTAATTCAAGTCTGCTCACTGGCACACTCCAGAATTTTGTTCCTGCTGTTACTGCAATTCTTTGTTGTGATTCATTATTAGCAGACTTCCTTGATGCTGATTCCCTCCCCCCACCCCCAAATATTAGCATCCAGCCTGTTGTGCTCATCAAAGATGAGCACAGAGATCAAAGATCTCTGACCACAACATTTGTGTGCCCAGAGAATTCCATTGCTTCCCGGGAAAAGTCCTGTCCTTATGTTGGGGCACCAGAACTGCTCAAAGTATTTGAGGTGGGAACTCAGAAGAGCAGATCAGAGGTGGGGAATCTCCTCCCTCACCTGCTGGCCATGCCGAGCCTTTCCTGATCAGATACTTGGAAGTCTGACCCTTCCCTCACACAAATGAAGGAATTTCACTCTTACTGTCAATGACTTCACTGCAGCTGACCCATCAGAATACATGCAAAAGATCTCCCCTTTTATACACATTTACCTTATCCTTTGAGGATTTGGGAGATTATTTTCTCTTTTTCAAAGGACGTAGCATACAAAACTGTAGCTCTGGACATTAAAAGATTGATGACAAAAGCTCCAAAGAAAAGGCATTTTTATTTCATGATGCTTTCTTTTTACTGGCCTGTAGGTATATAAAAAAAATCTTCTGTATACTGCCAAAATGAAATTTAACATTACTTTGTTTTGGAAACAATGAAAAAGTTTTTTATTCAGAAGGTGTTCCTGGGATTAGCTGGTGGTTGTTAGCTGAAATAAAGAGAATTCTCAGTAGTTTCCTGACTTTTCCCAAAGCCACTAACATTGCTGAACCACCAGACAGCTGACTGAGATCTCCCTTACAAGCACAGTTCCAGTACTTTGCTCTTCTGCTTGTCAGAAATCAACACGTGCTTGAAGAATCAGCATTTTGAGGTTAAAAAACTGTTCTCTTGGAAAATCTCCAACCAGTCCTACTGGTAACAGTTTTAAGAGCAGAACACAATTTCCCTGTAAAGCTGTGAGAAAACAGGTTTTACTCATGGATTGTGGAGGCCCATGGACCTGCCATGGCTCCACCCATGGCCTTGCCCTGGAGGGATGTCCCTTGAGTGGGCTGTGATTAGCTTATCTCAACCCTCCTGGCAAGATGCTACTTAGGTTGGTCCACCTTTTCTTATCATGGCAAGCTATCCCCGAACAGCTTCTGTTATCCTTCCGTGCCCTAGTACCCATGTTAATCCTTTGTAACCCATTGGTCTTTCCCCCTTAGTACCACCCTTGCTCTCCCCCATAAAAACCCCAGTATTTCCCTCAGTTCAGGAGGAAACAGTCATTGCTGGCTCCCTTTACAGACCTGCTGGATAATAAAGGATTCTCTGTGGAATTTGCCATACGACACTTCCCATCTCTCTGTCCCCAAGTCGGCCTGGGATAGCCTTGCAAGCAGAGCTGGAATTGCTGAGCTGAAATCACTGATCAGAGCTTATCACTTGTGGTCATGGCCACCGCTTGCTGAGGCTTATCTGGCAGCTAGGAGACCAGCCAGGAGACCCCCTAGAAGGCAGCTCCTTGCAGGACTCTCTGGGAAGGTTGGCAGCTTTCCGGGTCTGGAGCACTGGATCTCCATGGAACCCCTAGCAGCCCACAATGGATCACCAGGTAATTGTCTTTTTCCAAGAGCCTAACTGACAAAAACGTGGATTTGAGTTCATGTTTTGTGTGAGAAACTATACTGCACATATCTGATAGGAATTCTGTAAGTGCTGATCAGATGTTATCCCAAACGTGAATATTATGTTGAAATTTTAGAGTCATAAATATAACTTCATATTCCTGAGATTCCCCATAAAATCTGAATTCTAACTGGAGCCAAAGATGTTTGGCTTGGTTAGGGCACCTGGGTGTTCTAGATCATATTCATAAGAAGTATAAAGTAGGATGCAGTGTATGAAGACCTTGTATTTTTAAAAAAATAAAATCTTAGAATTCCAGCTGAGTACACCAAACTTCAGAGGAATTTGGGAAAGCACTGAAGAAAAAGCATCTCTGACCACTCATCTGAAGTGACAATGCCGTTGCAGCATTGCTGTTACTTGTTACGGTTAGAAGCAATTTTACTTTTGCAAACATGAAGTAATTTTATCCAAATACCTCACACAACATAGTAAATTATAGCCAAGACACTACTAACACTAGATCAAGTTATTATCTGAATTGCAATTAATGTGAATCACTATTCAGTGTTTGTACATGTCTTTTACTATCAGTCTTCAGTAACTCACTCCAGAGATTCAAAAAACTATTCTCTTCACCATTTCCATGTTCAGTAACTCTTAATGTAATTTCTCCATGGAGATAGAAATTCAGACCAAAATAATTTAAATTCTGAAAAGAAGCTAGGACTCTATGACAGAGCAGTATAGTAGTGAGAAGGGCAAGAAAAGAGGAGAGAGAAGGAAGAGGAAAACAGGAATAAAATTTTCAGTGCTACTGGCCTGGAGATGATACAGGAGCCCTTGTAACATCATAGGGCTCCATCCTGTCAATATGAATCATTTACTCTGATCCATATATTACACCAAATAAAAATTGAACTGACTTACAGAATGCTCCTTCCATTTGGAGCATCTGAGTAGCGTTCAAGACACTCAAACTTTGCTTATTAGTTTATGAAATCACCAAAACTCTTTACTGGAATTATAGACTCATAGCTCACAGCTGCCTGCTATTTATTCTGAGTATAATCTCCCTCTTTTCAGGAACCTATAAAGTGCATATGAAAGGTTCCTTAAGGGACAAAACTCAATATAAAAAAATCTCAAGCCTTGAATGATTTATTTCACAAAATGAGTTATAAAATAAGAAAGCCACTGCTACTAGTCTTGGCCTTGTTCAAATTGTAATAGAGCCAAAGCATGAATAGTTAATGGCAGTGCTCTAAATATTTGGGCTCCCGGAAACTGAACAAGAGTAAACACCCCACACATATATGGTCATCCCAAAAGAATCCAAAAGTCCTTTAAGAAACTTATGGTCTAAATTCCTCAGTGAGAAACATGCTTTGTGGAAACATATGCTAAAACCTTTTAGAAATAAAGACATAAATAAGATCATTATTCCTAATGGGAATCTGTTTTAAGTCTGTGTTAATAAATTTGTAACTAATTACTTTTCTTTTAAAAAATGTTTTTTTCCAACTTACAAAATGGAAAGCAGACAATAGTACATTTGCCCTGTAGGATCTTTGCTTTTTATGTTTTTGCCAAATATCTACAGGAAGGGCTCTGAGCAGGGCCCATCAATGGCACTAGAGCCACAGGCAGTGGCCAGCCCTGAGCAGAGTGTGCAGAGAGGCTGTGGAGTCTCCTCCCTGGGGATATTCCAGAGCTCCATGGACACTCTGCTGTGCCCTGTACTCTGGGATGGCCCTGCTGGAGCAGGGAGGTGGCACCAGAGCAGCCCCTGGGGACCCTCCAGCCTCACCTATCCTGGGATTCTTCACAGCAGATAATGAAATAAGTAAATTCAGAATTATTCCCCCACGTAGTTCATTATAAATTCAGTGCACCGCCCAGCAGAAGTTCTTGGAGAAGAGTAAATGTACACTTTCTTAACAACTTCCCCAAATGAAGGGCTTCTGGAAATACCCACAATAAGAATCATGCTGGTAAATGAACTCTCTGTGCTTGAACCCAAATGAAAAAATATGCTCAAATGTTAACTGTATTGAGACGGAAATAAGAACTTTTTAACAGCAATGTCTGTGTTTCATAGTCAGGTAAATGTGCTAAATTCATGTGGTTAATACAGATCTTCACTATGCATCTATATAATTACAAATGTGAATTTGAAGCTTAATGCATACATTTGCTGAATACTCAGCAAAGATTAATTTATTTGACAGTTCTTTTAAAATTTGTTTTAAAATATAGATTGAAAGACTGGCTGACCTGATAAGAAACATTTTACATAGTGAAATATAAAGATTTTCTAAAGTATTCTTAATTTTTTTTAACAAAATAGCTCTGAAAATCCATTGACTTTTTTTATTCAGTATAATAATTATGGCTGTGACTCATACAAATCAACCTTTCAGATATCTTGTCATAAAATAAAGGTCATGTCACAGAAAATATTTAAATAGTTTCTTAAATAATATAAATAGTAACTTCCATTAGTTTTACTTTTGAAACACTTAGAACTTATTATTAAAGTTAATTTCTGATTTCTGCCTTTGATACTACAACCTTAATGGAGCTGTAGCACACAGCTCCTTCTCCACATGGAAGGTCTTTATGACATGCTCTAAAATGTTTATGGAACTGCTGGAATTTCATCAGAGTTATAAATCAGTGGTGGAAGAAAAGAGCAGTGTTTGCCGCCCTTTCACAACACTGCCTCCTCCTACTTGGAATGACTCTGATCTTAATCAAATTGAGAGAGAATGCAGAAAGTGTCATGCAATCCAACTTTAATAATCTGTTCATCATCAATTAGCCTTGAGAATAAATTACTCTCCTAACCAAGAAATTACCATACAAAGCTGCACAGTCTCTGGCACTACAAATTTTTATCATATAATTATGAGGAAATATTGTGTGTAATTAGTCTCAATTTAGATGGTTGTTGCCAGGGTTCAAAAGAAAAAAGATAAAGGGATGTTGATAAGTCCATCTGCTACCACAGCTTTTTTGAGTCTTCCAGGTTTTGCTTCATATTTCTGTTCAAAATAAGTGGCATAATAGAAGTGGAGCTCTTGGAGGAACCACTAGATAAAGCCTAACAATTTAGTCTAAAAACTAATCAATGCATGAGGTTTGACACAAAGGCCTAAACAAAGATAATAGATATATCCCTGCCACCTCTATATTCCCATCAGAGTACTGTGGCAATAGAGCTTTATTACCTTTATTTTAGGGACTATAATTTAAATGAGTGCCTGCAACCAAATTAACCCTTATTTATCTGCTGCAATCTCCTCATATATCTTTAAGATATATATGAATATGTATCAAAGTGTCAAGCAAAATTTTTGAATAAGTTACTTGCAAACTTAATTCAAGTAAACTGAATGTATTTTGAAAATTAACTCTTATTTAAAGACATCTAGCAAAAGAAAGGTGCAGAGATAAACCCAGAGGCAGACGAAAGGAATAATTTCCTCTCCCTTGGTGACAAAAGATTCACTTTTTTTCAGTCTAGATGAAGGTGATCTCAACTCTAGCTTAGCATGATAGGACCTGATGATTCCATGATTCTGTGATTGTAAGGCTGTACAGTTAAATCTGGAGGGTTGAAAGGGATGGGAGTGTGGACACATACCTGGATTAAGAATCATGTGCACATTTCTACATGGGCAAGAGTTTCCTGGAGTTCACAGAAATCAGCACCCACACTGCTGTGGTGAGACCTCACCTGCAGAGCTGCCCGACCCCTGGGCCAGCACAGCAGGGAGCTGGAGCTGCTGGAGAGAGCCCAGAGGAGGCAGCAGGATGAGCAGAGGATGGAGCAGCTGTGCTGGGAGGAAAGGATGGCAGAGCTGGAATTGTTCACCTGGAGAGGAGAAGCTTTGGGCTGAGCTCAGGGTGGCCTTGCAGGGCCTGAAGGAGCTGCAGGAAAGATGAAGAGAGACAATTGCCAAGGGCTGGAGGGACAGGAGCCAGGGAATGGCTCCCAGTGCCAGAGGGCAGGAATGGATGGGATATTGGGAAGAAATTGTTCCCTGGCAGGGTGGGCAGGCCTTGGCATAGGGTGCCCAGAGCAGCTGTGGCTGCCCCTGGATCCCTGGCAATGTGTCCAAGGCCAGGTTGGATGCTGAGGCTTGGAGCAGTCTGGGACAGTGGAAGGTGTCCCTGCACAGGGTAGGGGGCAGAGTGACACTGGATGAGCTTTAAGATCCCTTCCAACCCAACCCTTTCTGGGATTCTATTGATCTTACCCTGGGAAGATTCAATGATAAATTAATAACCCTGGCAGAGGGTAAGGAGCTCAAAATCATATAGACATTTTCAACTGGAAGAGACGAAGTCCCAGGAGAACCATGACTGGGGGATTATGTTTGTGTTTCTTACACAGAGACTGAGTACATAACTCAGTTTCATATTTTGCCCCTACTGAATACCCAGCATGGGCAGGATTTGCTCAGTTAAGGGATATATGTGCTTTTATTATAGTAACTCCTGAGGCTGGTTTGAATGAACTACCTAATAATGGCATATGCAACACATTCCAAGCCTGTGAGGATTTATTCCAAGCAGCCCCACACTGCCCTTCAGAATGGCAGAATTCCCACCTGTGGCTGAGGCACTGCTGCATTCCTGTTGCTCTCCTCTGCATGGTCAGAGCTGCTGGTCTCTCAGTAAAGTCCATTTTGTCACTTCAATTACATTTAAGTTCTTTCCATAGATGCCCTGTTTCTTATGGCCTAAATTGTTCTACCTGCTAAAAGGTCATCAATCTGTGCTGCACTGGAGCCCAGGTGTACAGAATAATTCACCACTTGGGATTTCATTCAAAATCCACCTTCCTAACAGATGCAAGACTACAGTTATTCAAAGTGGATTTCATCAGAGATCTCCCCCATTTTACAAATCAGCTGTAAATATCATCTCTACCTTTTTTATTTCATTTTACAAGTTAGTGCATAAAATGACAGCTTAAAGACTGTGTAAATTAGGCATATACATATTTTTATTTCAGAATAATTACTAATGAATTCTATAAGGTGTCCAGCTGTAGCAACACACACAAAAAAATAGGAATTAAAACATTATTAACATGCTTCAACAAGCTATGAATTAATTTGCATGGGGGGCCAGGATGTCACCCCTGATTGACAGATTGTGCTGGTTTTGCATTAATTGGTGCTTAGATGAGGGCATCCACAGAAGTTTTGTCCCTGAGAACTTCCTCTGTGACTTGATGGGACCAATTGGAGGCTGGATTGGTTGACAGCCTGGGAAACCAATTGGAGGATTTGGTCTGCCTCCGTGAATTCACATTTTGAAGAGAGCAAACCCTGGGAAAGGCCCTTGTCTCTTCCGGCAGGAGTGAAGAGCCCAGGCCTGGCTCCACTGAAGGCCTGTGGGTCTGGCAGGGGGCAGGGCTGGGTCCCCCTGGGAGGCTGGCTTGTCCCGGCAGGGAGGAGGGGTGGCCACTGGCAGTGGGTGCCCGCTGAGCCTAGGGAAGCTGATTGAGATCCTAGCCATCCTGCCTCCCACCCTTTCTAGAGCAGCTGCCGCTATTTCTGGCTCCAGGCAGCTCCTCCCAGCGTGGCCCACGTGCCCTGAGATCCTGGCACAGCTCCATCATGATCTGGCCACAGCCTCTGAATTCCCATGTGAGATCCTAACTCTTTCAACGCTCAGATAAAGCATGCAGACCTTCAATCCTCCCTTGAGGGAGAGGAAAAAGACCAGAGAGAAGACACCAAGGTCAGTGAAGCAGTAGTAAGGTTCCAGATGGAAGAGGAGACACCATGAATTTGGGCTGAAAATCCTTCCATAGTCTATGGGGTTGGACTGTACTGTTATGAATAGGCCAGGAGACCAGCTCCCTTTCAAAGGCCTTTATTATGGACAGCTCTGGGTGGGCACCTGAGGGGTTGCACACACCACCACTACTACTCCCACTGGATGACCTGAAGGAGGAGGTGATCGAAGCTTTGGCTCTCTGGAGAACAGGCCCTTCCATCCTCACGAGAGTCCCCAAGAAGTTAATTGTTGGCTCCTGGTCTAGGGTTGTCATGGTGGTCAGATGCTATTTTAAGTCATGGTGACAAATCAAAGGTTACTCTGGTTGGTAATCTGATGTCCCTCACTTTCTGCCGGCCCGGTAGTGTTATTTTCAGTCTTTAATTTTACATTGGCTCATTGTTCTGGGGGTCATTTTGTTCCAAAAGATGCTGGATCACTCTAATTTGCATGTAGCCTTGGGCACACAGCTTCTTGGGAGCAGCAGGGGTGATACTTGACAGAAGGGGATACAGTTACAGGGTAGGTGGTGAAAGGGGTACAGGCTTCAACTGACAATTTGTTTCAGAACATTTAATAATTGAACCTCAACCTTTACAACCTTAGAACTTCAATATTTAACAGGTAAACCTTCAACAATTTCAACCAAGGACCTGTAGTTGGGGATTCCATTTCCCACAGTACTACACTAAAGATTCCTATAAACTGTGGAGAAAAACATGGGGGATTGGAGTGCTCAACTTGTAGATCATGAGCGAAGGCACTTGTGTTGAGGACCCTCTGCCCTGAGGGAAGAAGGTGATCTCTGCTCCTGGGGATGAAGCATGAACAGAGAGATGAAGAAAACCTTTCCTTCCGAACAGTTAATCCTTAAAAGTAAATACCCCATGAGTTTGATATGGCCCATAAGCACAGCTCAGGGAAGTCTGTGAAGATGGGAGGAGTTTCACAATTGCATATTCCCAGGCGGCTGCTATACGTGAAAAGTGAAACCACAAGAGAACTGGTTTTTTTTCCTCTTGTTGAAAAGTCCCTATAGCCTGACAAGGGGAGACTCCTCTCCCTAGAGTGAAGAAGATTATTCTTAATTTGATAACTGACTGAAGTGTTTCTCTATGTTGTTGTTGAGAAGAGGGTGAGGGAGAGGGGAGGAGAGGTGGTCTGAAGGTTTCATTCTAAATCCTATTGTTCTTTTAGGTTGTTAGTAAAGGTTTTTCTTTCCATCTTTAAGTTTTAAGCCTGCCTTTCTTTTGCTCCTAATCCTATCTCACAGGAGGAAATGAGTATATGGAAATTAGTAAATCAAACCCACTACACAGATGCATTTCAGTTCATTCTTGTATCCAGCTTGGAGGTTCTGTCATCAGAAATCGCCACATTTTCAGCTTTTCAACCAAAAGGAGGAATCAATGATGCAATCCCCTGTTTTCCTGCATTCTTTTCATTACTATATGCTATCAACTTTGTTCATTAGTAACAATTAACATTTCTAGCCCTTTCATAGCAATGTTTAAAGTCATATATATGAAGAATAACTTCTAGGAATTATGAAATCAGTAACATATGGGTAATAAACCCCCAGAAGGAAGGGTCTCTCTTGCTTGGTTTTTCTCTAGGAAGACAAAATCAGCCAAGGTGAGGACTAAAACAGCTTAAAGGATAAATAACATTTACCTTCTGGTTTTGTGTCCTTTCCTTCCAATGAAAATATAGGAAGTGTTACAAGTAAGCCAAAGGAAATGCATTTATAAGTATGTGGGAAAATAATTATTAGAGATAGTCCATGGTAAAGGAAAAGGGGAAAAAAATATTTCCTTTAAAATAGAAATTAATATAGTCATGTAAATATAGATCAATACTTAGATTTTGGGAGAATTCATTGTGCCAACAGATGCTTCCATAAACAATTCTGAATATTGATTTTCTAAATCAAGCTATATAGAAGTGGAATTTAATAGTGATTTTTACATGTTTTTGAAAATTTGAATACATATGCATACCATAATTAATTATTTACAGTCTCCTATTGAGAGAATAGAGGGCATTTTTCCTGTTGGAATGTTGATTGAAAAATTACTATATTTTTCTAAATGCACTACAAAGGGCAGGAAATGTTAAACAAATGCAGAACAAATAAAAAAATAACAAACTCTTTTTCTTATGGTTTAAAATTTACTCCTCAAGTTTTCATTTCCTTTCTATCAAGACAACCAGGTCACACTGCATACAGCTGAAGGAGCTTAGCACAGGAAAGGGAAGGCTCAGATGTAAAAAAAATGTTGTCGAGATGTAAAAATATCAAGTGAGGCTGTGAGAGAGCAAAACTGTACTTGGTGATGGACAGTGACAGGACAGCAGCCATGGACAAAAAGAGAAAGAAAGGAAATTCCACCTAAATGAAGAAAAACGATTTTACTGCAGGGATGGTCAAACCTTGGAACAGGTTTCCCAGAGACGCTGTGGAATCTCCATCTTTAAATATCCTAAAGATGCATTCAGATGAAAAAGAGGCATTCAGGACTGAACAATGCTCTGCCCCTGATCTGAGAACCAGGGTTTGGACCAAACAATATTCAGAGCTCCCATCCAACTTGAACTGTTCTGAAATTTAACTTCAACTGCATTTTCACCTTCAGTGAAACAGAAGCATTCTTTGCCTACCCAGAATATACATCAGAGTTATCACAGAGAGGTTTGGGCAGGAAAGGACCTTAAAGATAATTTAATTCTACCCCCTGCCATGGGCAGGGACACCTTCCACTGTCCCAGGCTGCTCCAAGCCCCAGTGTCCAACCTGGCCTTGGGCACTGCCAGGGATCCAGGGACAGACACAGCTGCTCTGGGCACCCTGTGCCAGGGCCTGCCCACCCTGCCAGGGAACAATTCCTTCCAATATCCCATCCATTCCTGCCCTCTGGCACTGGGAGCCATTCCCTGGGTCCTGTCCCTCTAGCCCTTGCCAATTGTCTCTGTCCATCTTTCCTGCAGCTCCTTCAGGCCCTACAAGGTCACCCTGAGGACCCCCTGCCAGGAAGAGGCAGTCAGAGAACTGCTGAGCAGCTTAGATGTTCATAAATCTATGGGACCAGATGGAATCCACCCCAGGGTGATGAGGGAGCTGGCAGATGAGCTTGCAAAGCCTGTCTCCATCATTTACCAGCAGTCCTGGGTCACTGGGGAGGTTCCAGATGACTGGAAGATGGCCATTCACAAAAGGGTGGGAAGGAGGATCCCGGTAATTATAGACCAGTTAGCCTGACCTCAGTACAAGGTAAGATTATGGAATAGCTTATCCTAAGTGCCATCATGCAAAATTTACAGTGTGGCCCGGGTATCAGACCCAGCCAGCATGGGTTTAGAAGGGGTAGGTCGTGTTTGACAACCTTATCTCCTTTTACAGCCAGGTGACCTGCATGGTGGATGCAGGAAAGGCTGTGGATGTGTCTATTTGGACTCCAGCAAGGCCTTTGACACTGTCTCCCACAGCATTCCCTGGAAAAGCTGCAGGCCGTGGCTTGGACAGGAGCACTCTTTGCTGGGTTAAGAACTGGATGGATGGCCAGGCCCAGAGAGTGGTGGTGAACGGTGCTGCAATCCAGCTGGGAGCCAGTCACCAGTGGTGGCCCCCAGGGGTCTGTGCTGGGGCCAGTCCTGTTCAATGCTTTTATTGATGACATGGATCAGGGCATTGAGTCTTTCACTAGCAAATTTGCAGATGACACTAAGCTGGGAGCATGTGTCCATCTGTTGGGAGGTAGGAGGGTGCTGCAGAAAGACCTGGAATGGTTGGATGGATGGGCAGAGTCCAATAGGATGAAGTTCAACAAGTCCAAGTGCCGACTCCTGCATTTTGGCCACGATAACCCCTTGCAGTGCTCCAGGCTGGGGACAGTGTGGCTGGACAGTGCCCAGGCAGAAAGGGACCTGGGGGCACTGATGGACAGCAGCTGGACATGAGCCAGCAGTGTGCTCAGGTGCCAAGAAGGCCAATGGCTCCTGGCCTGTGTCAGGAATGGTGTGGCCAGCAGGAGCAGGGAGGTCACTGTTCCCCTGTACTCAGCACTGGTGAGGTCACACCTCGAGTGCTGTGTGCAGTTCTGTCCCCTCAGCTTAGGAAGGACATGGAGGGGCTGGAGCTTGTCCAGAGGAGGCAACGAGGCTGGTGAGGGGCTTGGAACACAAACCCTGTGAGGAATGACTGAGGGAGCTGGGGTTGTTCAGCCTGGAGAAAAGGAGACTCAGAGTGACCTTTTCACTCTCTACAGCTCCCTGAAAGGTGTTTGTAGTCAGGTGGGGTTGGTCTCCTTCCCCAGGCAGCACTGACAGAACTACAGGACACAGTCTCAAGTCTCTCTTTGCATCAAAGTAATATGAGGTCGGATATTAGGAAAAAGTTTTTCATGGAAAGGGTGGTAAAGTACTGGTCTGCTCAGGGAGGCAGTAGAGTCACCATCCCTGGATGTGTTTAAAAAAAGACTGGATATGGTACTTGGTGTCATGGTCTAGTTGAGGTGTTAGGGCATGGCTTGGACTTCATGATCTTGAAGGTGTCTTCCAACCTGGGCATTCTGTGATTCTGTGATTCTCCTCTCCAGGCTGAACAATCCCAGCTCTCCCAGCCTTTCCTCCCAGCAGAGATGCTCCATTCTCTGCTCATCCTGGTGCCTCCTTTGGGCTCTCTCCGTACAGGGCCTAGGGATGGGGCAGGTGCAGATCTGCAGGTGGGGTATATTTATAAAAAGAAATAAACCCATAAATAGAAATTTGAACAATTATGTTGAAGGATTTGGAACACTATCTTCTTCTCCAGTCAAACATGGTCTTTAATGGGGAAGACTCATTTTGGTTTTGCAACATTCTGCGTTTTTTTCACAAGTAGTAAAATTTCCAAAGAAAATGCAGCAGCTGAAGTTTCTGATGTGAAACAAAGGTATAGCTGCATGCAAAAATGTTGGCACACAGTTGGAGTCCAAATCGAATATATAAAGAGAATGTTCTTTAAATGTTTGGCATTTCTTTTCTTGTTCTGTCCTTTCTGTCCTTGTGTGAAATACTAATGGGACTTTATGTTCCATGAAAACGTAAATATATTGCAAGTATCCTCAGAAAAAGAGAGGTTTTACAATACATACAAATGTAATTATGTCCCCTTCCAGCTACCATGTGGAATGTAAAGAGCTTTTAGCAGGGGTAGGGATCAGTTCTGCTGTCTTGTCTGGCTTGGATAACTTAGATACCTACACTTATTCTTTATATAAAACCCTGAAAGTCATGCTTTGCCACAGCCTCGGGCTCTCCACAACATGGACTTTTATTAAAATTGCATGTAACACAGGCCTGGCATTACCACGCTTATTTCATTAAATCCTCCATTTCCAGCTCATCTAGATATTGCAAGGGCTCTTTGCTTTCTCTTCATTCCAGATAAGATTAGACCTGAAACTTGAAAACTTTTTTAAAGACCTCCAGATTCTTTCTCTAGTGCCCAGAAACTTTTCTTTCTTCGACTGTAGGCTCTGTTCTCTGATTTTTTAAAATACCTCTGTACTTGAAAGAAATGATTAAACAAGTAAGTTGGACAAAGGAATGGCTACCATTGCATTTATGCCTGTTTATGTACAATGTCTTCACTGTTTCTTTCAGCTTCCGTAACAGTAGAACTAAAATAAACTAGCAAATTAATATTAATAGAACACCTGAAGTGTTTCTGATCCTGCATTGCATATCCCAATTATTATAGATTATAGTAGAATTGAACAAAACAGGACATAAACTACATGGAGAGGGTTAGACTGTCAGCAGTCCCAAGCATGAGGCAGACAGCAAAATACCTGGATTACAGGAGACAGAACAGTGCATCCCAGTGCAAACTCTCTCACTTGAAGAGCCTGAGGGAGAATCCAGATGTATTTCATAGAATCCCAGACTGGCTATTTCATAGTATCCCATCCAGTGCCACCCCTGCCATGGCAGGGACACCTTCCACTGTCCCAGGCTGCTCCAAGCCCCAGTGTCCAACCTGGCCTTGGCACTCCAAGGTTCCAGAGACAGCCACAGCTTCTCTGGGCACCCTGAGCCAGAGCCTGCCCACCCTCCCAAAGAGGAAATTTTTCCTGATGTTTGCCATAAGGTTGTAAATGCTGTGATGCATGGAGATCTTGTAAACAACAAAAACTCCAAACCACCAGAACCAATCAACAACCTGTTCAATTTGGCTATAAAGCTGGGGATGAAAACATCAAGGAATATTTCTCAACAGGAACAGAATAGTGACACCAACATGCATCTCTTCACAGTTCATTTCATCAGCAGCTCTCCAAGCACTCCAAAGAATACAAATACCAGAATCACAATTTTATTACTGGTGAGGCTGAGTCAGAGAGAAGCAGTGATTTTCATCAAACACTTGAGATATCTAGGACACAAATAGAAACAAATCTCAGCTCTTAAGGGTCCTGGCTCACTTCTTCCCTTTTCAAAGGTGAAGATGTTTTTAAAACCAGCATGCCCAAAAACCCACAAGGGGTGTATTTACTGGAATAAAACAACAGCCTGGCTCTACCCATGCATGTTGTAGCCCACTGTAATGTTTCAGCCAAAATAGTAGAGAAAGTAAAAATAAGAAAAGGAAAAATATAATTGGTGTTAAATGTCAATACCTGGGCAAAGTTCTATTGAAGTCATGAGAACTGCTACTATGTCTGTGACTTGAACAATTTCCTTCATTTATTCTACAACTTTTTTTGCCCCCAGCCCTGGAAATGTCCAAGGAAGGTCTGGACATGGCGCTCAGTGATGAGGTGGGGATCAGTCACAGTCTGGACTCAATTGTCTTAGAGTTCTTTTCCAAGCTTAATGATTCTGTAATTCTTAAAATTATTCTCCTATTGGTAAGTTATACTATTTCAAATGTAGAGTCAATACTGAATGCCTTGATATGAAGATTTTACCTGGAATTCCATGTCCCTCTCACACCCAGATTCCTGCTGTTTCAAGTACACCACTGAATAATGCAAAAGGAGAGCCAGCTAACCCATAGGGGTGTGCTAATGCAAGGTTTGCTTGGTGCCCACTGACCTCAGGCACTCAGATGCTTCAGTGTCCTTAGGTGCTAATATTTCTGTCAAACAATGTGTGCAAAGCACTTGCCAGACTTCTGCGACGAACCTGCTCAGCATGATGGATTTGTAAAGGAAGCCTCAAACCACTTGAATCACACCTGATTTTAGGTCTCATTTTATAACCCAAATCAGAAATGAAGTTCTTGAACCCTCTACTGAACACCAGCTTCATGTGAAACTTTTTATCCCTACCACAAATTGGAAGGAAAATTTAATTTGAAATTAATTCTGCAATGTTGTTAAAGCTAGAATGTAAAGGTATGTATTATACAAATCTAGCATTATCATTCAACACCTATTCCTACACGAAGCTTGCCTTGATAGAATTTTAGAACATAGGATAATTCAATCTGAAGGAAACCACTTGCAAATCTTATATATCATTGCATTTTAAATTAATTATAAGTTTTCATAGAAAATAACCTGAATAATTTTTGCAGTGATTATTCCCTGTGAAAAGAAATATTTAAAATATTTAAGCACCATATTCAGGTATTATTATTATTTTCTATTTTAAAAAGATGCATCAAAATAATTATAGTTACTGGCGCACTATGTTATGTTATGTTATGTTATGTTATGTTATGTTATGTTATGTTATGTTATGTTGTGTTATTCCTGAAAGAATATAACTACTTATTTTTAGGTTCTTATAACTTTCCCATCAGAGGTGACATGAAAGTTCCAACTCTTTAGATTACATAAAGCAGAATCAGATGAAGTTGTAAGCATATTTAAAACAAGTTATTAAGAATATAACTGATGCTCTTATGTAATCTGCTTTTTCTTAGACTTGTATCTCTATTATTTTTCTAATTATGTGTCATGCCAAAATTGTTAGTCATAAAGGCCTTGTGTTCTTTAAACCACTATGTTTTCAAATAAATGAATTGTAGATTCAGGTCAAAATGGAGTAATTTTATGTTATAAAGTACTTTTAAATTTTACAAGGATCTAGTTTTGCAGCATATCAGAGTGGCATTATTCTACTAGTGAATATAAGCAGATTCAGAAAAATATTCACACTTTCCTACTGATGACCCATACCTGAGTCTCAGGCTGCCTGCACAGGGGTTATAATGAGATATTCCCTGTAGAGAAACCATTTATTATGGAATAGTGAAAACATTTGGGGTTACACACTGTGATGTTGCCTATTTTATTTATCAGATTCAATGTGACAATTTTTATGCTAAGTCAAGTAGAGTTTATCAAGTAAGAGCCAACCCAAATGTACAAAATCCCTACAATTCGCTGGCTTTGCAACCAGTGTTTGCATTAGTTATGTGAACTGAGCTGAGATTTCAGTAAAACTCTGCAAGGCTCCAAAGCATTAAATAAGGAAGATAAAATCTCTGAGATTTTTTTATAAAGTAACAGAGTTTTCAATCAAACCTGGATGTTCTAAGTTAGAAGGGTCTCGGTGATCTCATCTGAGCAGATCATCAGGACTGAAAACTCCTCATTTCTACCTCCACCTCTTCAGGTAATGGAATACTGGTGAACTTGGTCCCAAGAGGGGTGGATGGTGTAAGTGATAACATGAAAAGAGCCCAGTTAGTAACACCTGACTCTGGAGTCAGAGCTGCTCACGGAATCAATCAGCAATTCAATTCACAAGCTCAGCTCGGTCTCTAATTCCCTCACCTTTTTAGCTGGCTTCTCCCTCTTGCCTTCACTTTATAATGTTATTGTTGATAATAATAATGATAATATAATAATATAATAATAATAACAATAATAGTAATTTAACACGTCTCAGCTAAGTGTGAAGCAAGAAAAGCAAACATGATGCTAAAAATCCCAAATGACAAGAGCTCCTAGCTGGGCTCGGACCTGTTGGTCTGGGATATCTGGAGGAGAAAGGGAGAGGCTCCGGTGGTACAGCAGGAAGACAGCACTGGCTTTCCAGGTCATTAACAGCTGTGAAATGAGGTGATCCTGCACACACAGAGTTCAGGGAAGGATGTGAGTTAGCTGGGAAAAAACCCTAAACAACAAAAAGCTTGCAAACAACTCAGGCAGTTTGGAAACGCTCAGTTCAAGCTGAGAGGCCAGAGGCAAACCAGTCATATATTAAGTATTTATTGCAGACTGAGAGAAATTTCTGAGTGAATTGGGTTGCAGACATCTGTCCTATTCTGGCTACAAACATACTGCTGAGGAGAATACTGTCCACAGCTCGTTGTTATCCCTGCTGGAATTTACTGCCTCCACATTACTGGCAGCCAGGCTCCTTGCGAATCCCTGCTTGACACATTGCTTTAATCAGCCCACTTTGTGGTGGGTACCCACAGAGCAGCCCAGGCAGCTTGTTTGGGACACCAGATATTACTGAAAACAGGAGGCTTACACTTAGAATGGTTCTGAGATTATTAGATATTGGTTTACTTACCCTGAAGATATTTAATCTCTAACAGACTAAAACATATTTTTAGTATATATTCAAAGTATTTAAAAAGTTATTACTGATTTCAAAGCAATATTCCAATTATCCTTATTTTAAAAGGCAGAAAAGATCTTTAAATACTGGGAGATAAGAAAATTATTGGCCTTTTTTTTCTCCTGAGGATGGTGAGAGGAAAACAAAACAAAATAGTTTTGTTAGCAGTAGGGTAGATTTTAATTATATCTTGCACAGTATTGATTGATTGACCTTAAATTCCTTTAATTTTATTCCAGTCTATGAGAATTGAAGTTTGAACTGAAAAATAGTCTGTTTCTTCCTGAATTTCAGTACTTTGAATTTTTAGACTCTGTTTTCATATTGATTTACATAGCTACATGATGGACCTGAAAAATGTTACATAAAATACTGATATAAATGGGAAGAATTTACTGATTTTCTTCTTAAATTTCTTATACGTCTGGGAAACTCAGTGATGTTAACCCTCTCATGGCTTTCTTCTGCCCATAACTTGCTTTGGGTATCACAAATGATAAATGCTGCATTCTTTACAAGTTTGGGGTTCAAAAATATAGTGTAGGTCTGGCACTCTTAACTTCATCTTATTTTCTTCAATTTTTTTTGGCTGTTACTTGTTTTCCCATTTTTACATTTTTTGTAGTGCATCTACTCTGTACAAGGTGAAAATTGAGAATTCTAAAGAAATCATTCCTCACAGTGATAAACTATAACTTCCACTAAATGGAAAACTATTTTATTGATTGTTTTGCATTCAATTGAATCAAAAATGTTCTGTCTATAAATTTTCTGGCTACAGGAGTTGATCTCTTTATTTAGACTTACCATCTCAATGGCCCCTTCCAGGGAAGGGAAGGGAAGGGAAGGGAAGGGAAGGGAAGGGATAATGAGGAGTCAGATCAAACATTTCCATCAGAGAAAGAAATTTAGAGAATTTGTACTTTGCTTCAATCCAAGACCCAGAATGAAAAAAACAAAACAATAACAAAACCCAAAACAAGAATAAAAATTATTCAATTTTTCCACAGTGATACAGCCAGAAAAAGGAGAGCCATATGAGCACCTCCAATGCCAGTGGCAAGCTCAAGCTTGAGACCTGTTTGTGTAAGTCTGGAAGGAGCACTGATGCTAATGTGAACATATAGGCATCGCTCATTAAAGCCAATGTGTCTCACCTCCTGTGTCTGTCACTGCCAGCTCACCACTTTACAAGGATCCATATCAGTTATGTCACTGAAGCAGATGAACAGAGAAAGTGAGCAAGAAAATGCAGGGATATTTCTCTATGTAATGGAAAGCCTAAGTACCAGCCTACATCTGGAAAAAACATGTACTGCAATTTCCTACCAGCCGGAAGTGAAAAAAAAACCCACTCAGCTTGTCACAGCTAACTAGAGCTGTTAATTTTATTATCATCTTTATTAGTTTTATATTGCAACAGCACCTAGATGATCAGGCTGAGAGCTGAGGGCCCCACTGTGGCATGAATTGAATACATAGAACACAAATACAGCCCCTACCTCAAATCACTCACCTGCAGATATCTACTGAGAATTGAAGCACAGCTTGGTTTTAAGGGAGATTTTAGTGGAGAATTTGGTGCAAAATATTATATTCTAAACACTCATGCACAATATGCATTTATATCAAAATCTCTTGCTCTGCACAGAACAGTCCTTGTCTTTTCTGGGCAGTTCCATAAATAAACCCCAGCCTAATATGAGAAAAAAAAAAAAATCTCTATTTTCTAAATGTGCAGTGCCTTGTTAGACTTTGTGTCAGGAAAAATGCCTGCATTTGATAAATAGCAGGTGTCACTACCGTTCAACAAAATAAGTGGCATTAACAACCTCTCTCTTTTCTAGTAACCTCTCACTAGATTCCAGCAGCAAGTCTGTTTAGCTGAAATTTTGTTCACCTTGTTAGCATTCACCCTAATTATGAAGAATATTTTATTTTTAAGAAAGATTCCAAACACCCAGCTGCCACTTCTAGAACCATCAGTGAACACTAATCACAGAAACACTGAATTTTTCAGGTTGGAAAAGTTCTCCAAACTCATCAAGTTCAGTCTTTGATCCATCATCCCCATACCCACTAAACCATGTCATGAAGTGCCACATGTACTCATTTTTTGAATACTTTCAGGGATGGTGACTCCACCACTTTCCCAGGGAGTCCATTTCAATACTCGACCTTCAGACTAGAAAGTCCCAGCACTTATTAACAGGGATTGCCCCTGTGAGACCACATTCCCTTGTAGAATTAATGGAACAGTTTCTTTAACTCATGAAAAACTCATGGAAAAATGATAGTTTTGGTTTCAGGATGTCAGTTCTCCAGTACAAACCAGGGAAAAGCTGATCCCAATTCATCAATTGCTCACTTGGTGCTGGGTAGGTGGAGACCTCACACCATCTCTTACCTCAACAGACAACTTAGAGGGACCTTGGCTGATTCCTAGTGGTGAATGACTATATGACACCTGCAAATCTGCCTCAATACTTTGTCCCTGGTGTCAGCCCCTGCTGCAGCCCTGTAAATAATGCAGGGTTTGCAACATGAGCTCTGTTCAGGAATTCAATAGTATATTATTAATTATGCTCAGGGATACAGTAAGGCAGACTGAGGCATCACTAAAATCCTGCCTCAAACAATGATGAGGACCAGATGCTTCAGAGAACAAATCACGGAACACTGATCTATAAAAATCAGCTTCTCAGCCCCACAAATCCTTTGCAATGGTAGCTTTCATGTGTTAATTACATCCTGTTAAAAACTAAATAATGCAGCTCATATGTCTGCTTCAAGGTTTGCTGTGCCTCTCATTGGGACTTCTGATTTTTTTCTCAGTTCTACATCATATTCACCTTATGTGGTAACTCGGTGTCCACCCAGGCATGGCCACTCATTGATGCTTCTGACAGTGACACTCTCAGTCGTTTTTTGAAAAGTGCAGCAGTTGCACTGTGGAACATCTGTCAGGTGTATTTTTTAGAAGTGAAATTAACTAATTAACTACTTTAAAGTTTTAATTTTTACCTATCACACAGCTATTAAAATTATATACAGAAACGGCTGGAGTCACTCTGATTTATGTTGTTATAGTAATGTGCATAGAAAGTACAAAAAACTCAGGGTGTTGACATGAAAGACGAAAATCTGGTGTATTTACATGGAAGGAGCTAGGAAATCTTATTGAAGTGTTTCAAAAATGGTATCTACAGAACACCAACATGTCTTATCCGATTTGACTGTTCCTTTGGCATTTTTAACTTAGTGAATTAAATTAGTGAATTGTGCAGATAAAGATGCTTCCTAGGACAGTAATGTTTAAAGACAAATAAACACAGTTAGCACCCAACCTTGATGGAAGTCATTGGGAAGCCAAAACACCTCATAAAAAGCTGACTAAATAACCCTCCATTGGCTCCTGTGCTGTGCTGATGTAAAAGGCTGGGCTGCTGTGCCAGATAATGCATTTATAAATCAAGGCAACACCCTGGCCCAGCTGACAGCAGCTCCATCCAAACAGCTCCAGCCGTATTCAGGCAACACCAGCAGCTTCCTCACAAGGAGCAGGTGAGAAATTTGTTTACCTGCAAGTGAGACACCCCAAAGTGCCCAAAATTGTCATAAAGCCAAAGCAAAGTAGATGAGCATTAGATTACCTTCAGTAAATAAACCTCAAGACTGCTCCTATTTGTTTAGTAAAAACTGGAAGTGGTTATAATTATTTAAATGCAGGGATATGATGTATGGTATGTGCTACAATAAAGAATTTTTAGTTGATTTAATTAAATAATTTACAAACCAGAACAGCTGGATTTACAAATAACAGCTTAGTTCCCTGTGTTGACACATCTGTGACCAATACAGCATAATAAAACTGGGAAGATTTAATGTAAATAACATTAATTAATAAACATTTTTAGCACACTGATACTACAGAAAATATGCAAAGCCACAGGAAACACCCTGGTATTTATTACTGGTTATACTCAATCACTGCAATTTTTATTCCCTTTCATTATCTGTTTGAGTCTGACAACATAAGAATGGAAAAAGTTTTCCCCTCTCCCCCAAGGAAAACACAATGATGGGAGTTAAATCTCTCTGTGTCTACAAAGCTTTTACAAGGGTATAAAAGAGGTTTATGTCAGAAATTTGGCATCTGGACTCTCATCTGAGGAGCTGGATGGAAGGAATTTGCTCTAGATTATAAAAACCCAAGTCCAGAGTACTTGCTAAAATGTTGGAGTTGGCGGGAGAAATGTAGCACTCAATGTGAATGATCAGCAAGTCTCAATTTACTGCATGCTCTTGGTTACATTTATATCATCAATAATTAAGCTAATACACAGTGCAAATGCAAGCTCATCATTGGCTACCACAGCAAAGGTCAGTCCCACCCAGTTCCTCATTCTTGTAGTCCCTTAGCTGTGGAGGTTCTGCATGCTATCTTAACTGCAGTATCCTGTTTTTGCAAAAGTGCTTACATATCTATTGCTCAAGAAAAAGCTGTCCTTCAAAATATCTGCTGTTAGTATTTTCCCAAAGCCCCGTCAGCTAGTTCTTGCATGGGAATATGACCTTTCTCTCTAAGCTATTCTTCCACACTAAAATCCATATTTCTGAAACAGATTGTAAATAAAACTTCATGAACTACTTTATAAGGGTGTATTTCCCTGTACCAGTACTTATTGAAGACTGCAGCATGAAAATTTCTATACTTAAATAAAAATACCTAGTAATAAACTAACTCCAAAGTATTTTATTTATTTATTTAGTGTAAGTTTGATTGTATGTTTAAAGATTTTTTAAAAATAGCACCAATAATTTTTAAACTCACAGGTGCTGTCCTATATAAAACAATTTTAATGTAGTTATGGCTTTAAAACGAGTGGTTTACATTCATTAATTTCTATGTTTGTTTTGGGGGTTTTGGTGGATTTTGTTGTAGGTTTTTTTGGTTGGTTTTCTTGGGTTTTTGTTTGTTTGTTTGTTGGGGAGGTGGTTTTCTTGGTTCATTTTTTGGTTTTGGAGGTTATTTTCTCCCTTATGCAATGACAAACATCAAGTCTTGAAACTGTAACAGCTTTAGCCATAAAATACCCAACTGCACACTCAGAGTAGAATGCAACTTTTATGGTCACTGTTACACTTTGAACTTACTGTAGTGTGTCTTAAACGTACATTTTGGAAAATGAATGCCTAAGCACTACCTATGGCTATTTGGGATTCACATCAAATATTTAATAATGTTTAAACTGCAAGCCGTAGACCAAGTACCAGTAATACATTTGTAAGCAAGTAATTGTTTTGTCAGCAATCAAGCAAAAATCAAAGAACAATAACCTTTTGCTGAAGGTACAAGTATGGATAATAAAAAAATACTTCCAATAATTTAACCTTATTTTAAAATATTTACTTCTGAAGTAAAGTGCAATTATATCATGTTTAAAGCCATGTCTGTGGGGAGGTTCATTAACAAGGTTTTTCACTACCCATTTAAGAAAGTTTTACTTTATGCTTACACTAGGCAAAGCTGCATCTTTCTTTGAGAAAGCATTTCAAGACTTTCTTAAAAATACCATGTTAGATTTTACAAGTACTGAATTTCCATTGTTTCTAGGGCACTAAAAAAGAAGATATTTGTATAAACTTTGAAGTTGAACAACTCTAGGTACCAGTTTCTTCATTGTTACACATGGCTATCCCAATCATTACATAATGTTGCAAAAGGCAAAACACTTCAGATCTGTGTTTTTTTGGGTTTTTTGGGTTTTTTTTTACTGCAGAAACTCTGTTCTCTCCTTTATAAACTTCAGGAGTTACAGGAGCAGGCAGAAAGGAACGGACTTCTCTGTGCAGCACCTCACAGAAAGAACTGGAATGCTGATGGGGTCCCTGCTTTGTTGTTTGGTGTTGAAATCGCCCCCAGAAGTGACAGACTCTACCTTGGCTTAGCCAAGAGGCAGCTCTATCCCTTGGATCAGCACAAAAGGACCAATTATTTGAGAGGTACTGGCTCAGCTCTTAACCTAAGGCAGCAAGAGCCCTCTTCTTCTGCCAGTGCCGTGCTAGAGGAGATTTAGCTTTAATTTCATGCCCTTTTCATAGCTTCCCTCTCTCATCTCTGTTTTCTCAGTGGGTCTTCACGTAAAAAGAGAATTCAGAAACTACAGATTAGGCCCTCAGAAACAGCCCTGGCAGGCTGGGCTATTGGAGCCACTGTTTTTGTCTGTGGCAAGCACTGGCTCCAGCTTCACTCACAAACCTGTACTCCCATTCCCTTTGTGACTCAGCTTTCCAGAGAACAGCATTTCCTTCCCTGCAGAGCTCCAAGAGCCTCTGCAAAGCCTGTGGGTATCACCGATTAAGTGGCACTAAAGGAATGTTTTTCTCATCCTCTTCACAGTCGCCTCTTTTCTCCCTAACCCAGCTTGTTTTCATCACTTTAACTCCCAGACAGTGAAAAACAGCTTGCCTCTTTCTCTTCAGATTCAGAAGTTCCTTCAGAAGGATCTGAAACATGCAGGCAACTAGACAGAGCTGGCCTATGGCTGTAGGGAGGGGAAATTAGTGAAAAAATACTGCACATTGTGCTCTGCCAGTGTTAGATACTACAACTGTATTGGAGGAGGGGCGCTGACAGTTTTCTATGAGTTGACTTGTCTTGAGCAGCACTGCACACAAAAACCTGCAAAGAACAGCCCACCTGTACCCACTCTGTAAATGCGTATCATTCATTATTTACATGCTCTTCCAACTCTCCTGCTCTGAATGGTTCAGTCAAGGACTTGATAATGAAAAAAAGTCAATTGGGAGGAAACAGGAAAAAGCATACAAATAACAACACACCTGAGAGAGGGTCAATGAGTTGAAGTTGCATTCTGAAATGTTTTCCCCACAAAAAGACTACAGTAATACTGTGATGGCAAATTTCAAGGGAAGAGTGGAACAGGTGTAATAGTTTAAGGTTTGCCATTTGTAATATATTTACCTTTTGTTGTGAAATAGAATTAGGAGTAAAAGTAAAGCAGGCCTAAAACTTAAAAGGGAATAAAGAAAAAAACTTTATTAACAACACAAAAATAATAATAATAAATTCAGAACAGATTTTCAGATCAGTCCTTCTTTCCCCCTTTGATACAGCTTAACAACATACAGGGACACTTCAGTCAATTCCTTACTTAAATAATCTTTTTCAGTTCACTTTTGGGAGAGGAGTTTCTTCTTGTTTAGCTATAAGGATCTTTTACCAAAAGAGGAAATCACCAGTTCTCTCTTGACTCCACTTTTTCATGATTAACAGCCACCCGGGATCTGCTGTCATGAATTTCCTCCCACTCCACAGTCTTTTCAGAAATGAGTTGCGGGCCATGTTAAAAAGTCATGGGGTATTACTTTTAAGGATGAGCTACTCAAAGGCAAAAGTTCTCTTTAGCTCACTTCTCTCTGTTTGTACTTCATTCCCAAGAACAGAGACCCCCCTCTTTTCCTCGGGGCAAAGGATTCTTCAAATACTTTACACATTGCTCCACCCCCCTCTGTCTCTCTTTTTTTTTCATGGTTTAAAGGAATTTTTTTGTGAAGTACAGTCCACCCTCATAACTTACAAAAAAATATTTCAGCCAGCCTTCATGGCCTCTCCTCATTCTCCTTCCATTTAGAAACTTAGCTTTTACTTCATTGACTTTGGTGTATCCTTTCTGTTCTTCTCCTTCTCACCCAAGGAAAGATAAAAGTCTAAGTCTTATCTGAGCACTGGGGAAAAAGAAAATTAAAATCTCACACAGAAGTTGCAGGGGCTGGGCCAGGCCATGCTGGAGCTGTGTCAGAATCTCAGGCTGCCCAGGCCATGCTGGAGGGGCAGGACGAAAACTGCAAAACCCAGTCAGAGGAGAAATCGGTGACAAGCCTTTGGCTCCATAGCTTCCCTCCGGCGCTGACTACACCCAGCTCCAGCCGCAGGCCGGGGGTTCTCCCTCTGCCCTGCCCAGCACACAAAGCTGTGGGAGGCTCCCCAAACTGGGCCCAGCTGCCTCCCCCCAGGCCGTGAGGCCGGCAGGGCAGGGCCCCCTCAAACCATGGCCACACCGGAAAAAGGTGAGAATCCCAGCCATGGGCTCTCCTCCCCTTGACCACTGGGGCCCCTGGTTAAAAATGGGGCCCAGCAGCCTCCGGAGCCCGATCCTGCCTGGCCCGGGTCCCCTACTAGAAAGGACCCAGGCTAGGCCAGTGCCACACTGTAAGAGGCCGGAAATGCAAGAGAGCTTCCTGGGGTTTACTTGCTTCAAATGTGATTCATAGAGTGAACTGACTTTTCCAATTGGTTTCTCAGGCTGTCAACAACCTCAAACAGCCTCCAATTGGTCCCATTAATTCACAGAGGAAGTTCTCATAGAGAAAAAGTTCCTAATGTGCCCTCCCCTCAGGGTAAAAGCAGCACAATAGGTAACTCCTTTGCAGGTCATTACTTGTAAATTAACAATTAGATATTAATATAGGCCTACAAAAACTTTTCAAAAAAATGCAATTGTAAAGGAAAAGTGAAAAGGAGGCTCAGGGAGGACCTTTGTGGCTCTGCACAACTCCCTGACAGGAGGGGACAGCCGGTGGGGGGAGTCAGGCTCTGCTCCAGGGAACAGGGACAGGAGTAAAGGGAACGGCCTCAGGCTGGGCCAGGGCAGGCTCAGGGTGGACACCAGGAGGGATTTTCCCCATGGAAAGGGTGGTCAGGGATTGGCAGGGGCTGCCCAGGGAGGTTTGGAGTGTCCATCCTTGGAGGTGTCCCAGGAAGGGCTGGGGCTCCGGGCTGGCAACAAGGTGGGCATCTGGCACAGCTTGGACTCAGTGGCCTTGGAGGGCTTTTCCAGCATTAATTATTCTGTGTTTGAAAGTCATAAATGGCTACCAGACTAATCCACAGCAAATAGATCATACAGTGAGACCAGAACTGTAGAGTGAGATTTAGTACCAGCCAAGTGCAGAATTCCTTTTGATGACGAAAGATGGGTAACAAAATGGTAATATAGAAATCCTAAAAAGCTCAATGGCAAAGAGTGGGTGCGGGAAAAACTTGGAAAGAGAATCAACAGGAAAACATACTTTTTGCACATGTTTCAAATGGTACCTTCAGGGGTGCTACCTCTGAATATTCCTCTCAAGATAATCTTTCAGAAAGATGGCATTACTTTAGACTTTTACAATAAATGGCACATAAAAGATAAAGCTGAAAAGAACCAGTTCAGTAGATACTTCCCAAATTAATATTATTGTGGCTCAGTAATGAAAATCAACATTTGTGGTTTTTTGAACTAAATCATTTGGGAAGGGCAGGTAGATTTGCCTAATATCACTGTTACAATAACCATGCAATTTCTAAAGCCTATATTTTAAAAGATCACATGCCAAAGACATAAAAATGTATAAACTGGAGACAGAAAGTGTTGTAATAGTGATGGCTTCCACAGGTCACTGAGTTGAACTTACAGTGAGAAGATCAAAGGTGACTTGGTTGCATTAATTCAATTGTTTCCCTTCCCAGAGAAAAGATTGTTACTAAAGACTTTCCAATCAGCAGTGAAAATACACCCAATCTGCTACTGGTTGTTGTGCATATAAGAAATCAGAGAAGTTTTTAATTATTATTATTATTAGTTCGTCACCAAGCTGGATCACCTACACCCTCCTGTTGCTTTGATTTCTATATGATGATTAGGGGTTTTTTATATATATCTAGTCTAGACTAAACACCAATAAATTCTTTATTTTGAGGATACAGCTGAGTGTGCTTGGCCTATCCTGCCTTCTGTGGGAACTCAGAATATCTAGTCCCCTTAGCAAAGACTAGTGCTTTCCAAATCAGGCCTCTTGGTTAAAGAGTTGTCTGTGTTACTTTTCCCTGCTTCCCATCTGGTATTATGGAATGAGAAACCAACCATGGCCCTCTACCTCATGAAAATGCTAAGAGTGAAAGTTCTTTTTCAGGACTTTCAGAGATAAACAGCCAATTTTTCTTTTTTGAAAACACTGCAAGAAAGTGCTGTCATACAGCATTTCAGAAATGGTCTATAACTCAAGGGCAGGCAGGGGGAAGCCATTAGGGATTGCAAAGAGGTGAGTCAGAACAGACAAGAGAGAAATACGTGTTTCAGCAGCAGATTTAAAAATGAAAGAAGATGGAATATTTCTAAAGCTATTAGCTAAAAAAAAAAGTTCAAATTGTTCAAAAAGGTTTCTCGATATAGTGAAGTTTGATTTAAGCAGCAGATCAGCAATTCCAACATTTTCATAGACAAGAGTTTATAGTGGTGCTGAAGATTTCATATGCTTTTCACGACACGTATTTTAAGCTATTAATTGATGTTTAGATCCAAGGTTGTGGTTCATGGCTCAAAATTAAATGTTTTCTAATAAAAATGAAAAGTGGATTGAAAGAGTGAAAAATCAAGACAATTTTCTCACACCATACCTCAGACAGTCCTAAAAAGTTGCAAATACCCTGCAATGTGAAACAATTTCACTGGCTGTGGCTGGAAGAGTGAAAAAGTTTCTCCACATATTTACAAGGATAAAGTGCCTGAAGAGTCTCTAGAATACAAAGAGGTGCAGTGGAGAGACAAATGAAGACAAAGTTAATTGGCAGGAGAAGTCCAGTAGGAAGGCATGGAAATTATTTCCACAATTTCTGACTGGAATATGTTCTAGAGGACAGCAAGGCCATTTATCAGTGCTACAACCTGACTGCCATCCCAGGTGATGCCTAGGTGGAACTTGATCCACTTGTGATGGGGTCCGAACTTTGGAAAACTTCAGAGGCTGATTTACATTAAGTTCTTTAGTGTTATTCTGTACCCTTCTAGCACTCCCTTTATCCTGCACACACTGGATTATCAGGAAGGTGGAGCACACACAGGCCACAGGGAAAATTTACAGAAATTCTCCTTTGTGAACACTGGGAGCATCAAAAATCCCTGTGAACTTTTGCCTCTTCTTGAGCACAGGGTTATCAGTCCAAGTTCTTGCAGCAATAATCATTAAATCATTCTGCTTTCATTCCAGTAAAAGGAGATTTTCATGTATGTTTATAATACACTGGGATGAGAAAAACAACTGGTTATTATTATCCCAGAGAAAAATAACTGATGCATCTTAGAAGCACTGCTAATCAAGTCTTGTCTAAAAATATAGCATGTCCTGTATAAATAAGAGTTGGTTCAGCTTAATTAAAACCAAGCTTTGAATATATTTCTAACTAGAACACACCATGGTTCCTTCTCTGTTTAACAAAATGAATTTTAAATTAATTGGTTTCTGAGCAACTTCAAAATTCCTAAGAAATTTGTGACGTTTGTATAAACACCAGCTCTTATCATGGCAGATATTTATATTGCAAATATGATTTATGAGCTAATGAATGAAGTAAAAATGAGATACATGCTGCTAATCCTTTTATTCTTTCTCAGTTAGTGAGATTGTCTGTTGCTCCAACAAGCCTATTCCCAAAGCAGAATGTGCATGGAGAAGCTACTGGGCTGTAAATCCATTATCTGAAAGAAATTAAAAAGAAAAGGCATTTTTGTTCTTTCTATATTTTTTGTCAATGATGGGGCCTAAAAGATTATTAACACAGCAGCACCGATTCTGTACTCTATGAAATTTCTAGGGTCTATCAGGTACTAGTTCAATCTACTTCAGGTATTGGTCCATCTACTTCAGCTTTTCTTCTGTGATCTCTGAGACCCGGTTCTAGTTTGGCAGCCTACACTGGATTTAGTAACATGAAAGACAAGTTAATTATTTCTACATTTCTACGTATAATAAGAATATAAAAAAATGTGTCTTTGACACAATTTTATAATTTTTTTTAATAGTACTACACTATTACTATTTTTTTAAACTATTGCCATTTGGATGTCCCCCACAGTTCAATGCTGGAAACAAAACCACCATTTCCACACATGGGCCTTCAGAATCTTTTACAACGTCCAAGCTTTAAAATCTCTCCATATCACTATGTCCAGTATTTTGCAAAATAGGAAATGCCTGACAGTGTTTGGAATTCAAAAGTCCATTAGTCTTGAGTCCACAGACAGGAGCAGCTATGAAGGTTGGATTTTGGGGATGGAAAAGCTTCCTCAGAGGATTATTTGTCCTTTGATTGTTGCCTCTTTGTGTGCATTGCACAAATGGAGCCATGCACACCTTGCAGCCTCCCCAGGGTTTCTATTAGGGGAACTGGAGTGTGCTCCCGAGGCTACAACACACCATTTTTAGACTCTGAAATTGACTGGTACTGTAGCTTAAAACATGTTCAATGATAAATGTTCCCTAAATTGCTATCATTATGTAAAAGATATTACCCTTAATAGTCTGATGGTATACAATGAAGAGTTCAGAAATATCCTGCAATTAGGAGCTTAATTCCAGACTCTCATTACACCACAAAGTATTACTTCAAACTTAGTTTTGAATGGAATAGTTTCTTCCGAAACTGCCATGCCAAAAAAATTTTAACATCCAGAATCTGATGATCATATTAAAAGTAATTAAATCGTTTTATGTTCCATTCAGTTAAGCAGGAGGTACCATGATGCGATAGTGGAGTATCACCACTAGTAAGAGATGCAATTAGGATCTCTTTTATAGTTGTGACAGGCCAATGTAAATGTAATCACATACCAATTAGGAAGTAATTATCCTGTTGCTTCCTAGGTTCATGCCTTGAGTTAGCAACTACCCTGAACCTGAGTTCTTAAACAAGAGCCATGATTTGATTTTATTAGATTTATACACCAAAGAAAACAATGGAATTCTTTCATACAAAAATATACCTAAGCACTATATTGCACACTATGACAGTATCAGATTTTAAATGGGGAAAAAAATTACTGATGGTAATGATAATATTAAAAATTAACATTAACAGGCCTTGTTTTTCTAAGAGAAGCAAGCTGGAATGAATCTGGCCCATTAACAATTTGAAATGCTAAACTATTTGTTGAATGGTTCTGTGGCCTTCCTTCCTTGCTGGCAGTCACCTGGGAATAGCTGTATTAAAATGAACAGAAGAATCAAGCTGAGAAGAACATGGTGCCTCATCAGTCTTGTGACCTGTGTTTATGATGCCAACTTTAATCTTGTTCTTTCATGTTCCTCAGGAGATACCTTCATCAGAATGGACATTTTCTTTTGGGTGCACCAAAAGACACTTTATCTCAATCTAATAAACCACTAACCAAAATAATTTTCCAGATTATAGGAGCAAACTGAAAGTTAAAATATTAACACTTATAATAAAATGCAAAGGAAAGAAACATAAGGCCTAAGGGAATCCAAATTCAACTTACTGTCAGTCCGCTGCTGAAAATGAGTGGTGGTCCAGTCTTCTGCTTCTTGGCCGAGAGCTTTGGGTCATTTTGCAAATCTTCTCTGCTGTAACAATGCCCACAAGTTTAAAAACTCAAGATCAATATAAAAGCATTCCAGGTCACTTTTAATGCTCCTGAGAGATATTTTTTCTGTTTTCATTGTTACTCTTTTGGGAATTGCTCTTTCTCACATGTCTATTCATTTCAATTTATTCCATTCTACCAGAAAAAAAAATCTGCATCTGGAAAACTCTGGGATTGTTTTAAACATAATTAAAATTAAAATATAAATTACAGCTACATCTGTTTTCTAGGTCATAGAATGTGTCTTTATTATTTTATTACTTCTCTCTCAAGTTCAGTTCACATTTTCCAGCTAATTACACAGTGCAAATGAGCATCAGCCCAGAGTTTAGAGTTCCAGGCTTTGGTATTTGTACAAGTGATAAAGAATGCACTTGGCATCAAAAGTGAATGTCAAAAGTGCTCCAAAAAAGTAAATCCAGTCTTGAAATGAGTCTCGAAGAAAATTAAACTCCAGAAAATGGGAAGAGTCACAACATTGCACCCAAAAATAAACCCCAGATATAAAATAATGACTGTTGTAGGTAGTGCCAACAGACCCCACTGTGTTCTCTCACACAAAATGCTGCATGTGGATGCAGATAAAGTCTTTCAATGGATTTTGTGAGTGAGGATACCTGTCAATTTTTATCATAACCCACATGGAACTTTCCATTTCATTTTTAGATTTGCCTTAAAACATTCAAACACCATCCCACACTTCCAGGCTTGGAAAATAAATTATTTATCCTTCACCAATCTGAGTACTCTCACTTATAAAAGTGGAAATTCAGGTGATGTCTTTCTTCAGTTTCTAGCAATGCTCTGAAACTTCAAATTTGTAAAACTCGCTATTGTCCTAGTTTGAAAGACAGGTGTTTGCTAAGGAAAGCAGAAGCCTCCCTTTGAACTGAAAAATGGGATCCTTCCTTCCTACAGATTATTATGATTTTGAAATTAAGGGAGCTTTCAGGCAAAGACATGGGGATAGGAAGAACAGTTCTTTACCAGTATAACTAACAAGACAAACAAGAACAACAACAGCTATGAAATTACCCAAAAACAGAACAGTAACTCAGTCCCAGTCCTTTCTGGCTACAGGCACCTTTTCCTTGAGCTGCAGTTCTCGGTGATAGGGGTGGGCAGGTCCCGCAGAGCGGCAGGAGGGCTGGGGGTGATGGCAGCGCTGTCCCAGGTGGGAGAGAGAGATGGAGACAGCCCTCCGCTCACAGTGTCGGTCCCAGTGCTCAGCAGAGTGCTGGATGGTAGTAGGTTAAAGCATGAAGGCAGCAGTGCAGGGTCCGACAGCAGTGAGGATGGCTCCCAGCACTGGAATGGTAGCGATGGAGCCGAGGCTGCCATCGTCCTTCTTGTCCGAACTCCGCAGGGGAAATCAGCCGAGCCAGAGCCTTCCCTTTGCTCTTCTGGCTGTTTGAAACTCACGGCGTTTCCATCTTCTCTCCCCTCCCCCCTGCCACCAAGGCCTAATCAACAGGTATCTTAGCATGACAATGGGGAAAATTCCACAGAGGGAAAAGGGAAAGAACCAACCCCCAACATCTATTCTTTCTACTTTTGCTCCCCTGTGAGATAAGTTACAACATGCTGAATCATGATATTCAGCTTTATTATAATTACTAAATTGGTGTTTACTATATTTATCCTCTCCATTTACTATGTTCATCCATCCCTGCCCCTTGTATGCATTTGGTGTTCTCTATTAAACTTGAAAAGCTCTTTTTTTAAATGGTGAAATGAATTTGTGCTTTCCACAACAAAGAGTAGCAACATTACCCTTTCTCTAGACATCCTTCAATAAAAATGGCCTCGATTTTAACATCAAAACCAAAAGGAAATTGTTAATCGGCTCTGCTAAATAATTTTACAGATTTCTAAAAGTCCTTTGTGTGCATTAGTAGGTTAGTTGGAAACAAGGTTATCAAGCCCTTCATCAATTAGAGCCAAATTGATTTTTTTCTGCAAATCAAAAGCAGTTTTAAAATTTGTTCCCTAAAATTTTTTGTTTATTTTTTGACTGAAGGCAAGTAAGCCAGTTTTATGTTTTTCTTTGCCATGACATTCAGATGTAACAACCTAAAGAATGGCCTGGAAAAGTGCTGCTTGAAGACTGCTTTCCAAGATCCAATTTATTATAATGGAAGATTTACAGAAACTATATATTGTTGTTCCAGAATAAGTAAATATATTTCTGTGAGGTACATAATGTGCTATGATTTTGCTTTTCATTATTCCCACTTGGATTTACATCACTGAAGAATTCTCCATCCCTTTTTATATTATTGCTCAGCCAATAGTACACAAGGGCAGGTTAGTTAAACCAAAGCAAGGCACAAAAATTGATATGAGTATAGATTCCAGAATTCAAGCCCAAATTCAGCATCTAGACTTAAGGTAATTTCTTCAGCCAACCATAATTTCTCACACTTGACTGCTTGAAAAAATAAAAAGGAGAGCTCAAGTGGTTTTACAAAACCCAAGTCACTCACAGGTAATTCTGCATCCTGAATAAATACATTGGTACAGAAGAAGACAAAGGGAACAGTATTCATTTATTAATTTTTAAACACGTGATCCAATTTGGGGAAACCACCCCACATAAGTCTGCAGAAGAAGGAAAAGAAATAAAAAGAAATTGTAATACTAATTGGGTTTCCCACAGCTTCAGAGAGTTTGACCTGTTTCACCAGCTGGGATATGTTCCACTGTCCCACTACGCTGCTACTCTTCAGAATATACCCCAAGTTCCATGGCCTGGTTACTCAGCAAGCCCAGTCTTTAGGGCTCTAGGTTGGAGAAGTTGCTCAGTAATGAACTCCACTCTTCCTGAGCTGCTCTTTAATCAAAGCTAAGGCTCCTTGTGTGATGATCTGGGCACGGTTACACCAAGTATCACCAGCCTCACTGTCAAAAAGGCTGAGGCTGAGAAGTATATTTCCCAACACGGGGTACTATTTATAAATACATGTGATTAAGTGAAAAACATTAACATCCATTGAACTACCTGTTCCTTGTTGTTGGGGGTTGGTTCTTTCCCTTTTCCCTCTGTAGAATTTTCCCTATTGTCATGCTAAGATACCTGTTGACTAAGCCCTGGTAGCAAGGGAGAGGGAAGAGAATAGGGAAACCCCACAAAATTCAAACATCCAGCAGAGCAGACGGAAGGCTCCGGCTTAGCCCATTTCCCCCGCGGAGTTCAGACAAGAAGGACGATGGCAGCCTCGGCTCCATCGCTACCATCCCAGAACTGGGAGCCATCCTCACTGCTGTCGGACCCTGCACTGCTGCCTTCTCACTTTAACCTGCCACCATCTAGTACTCTGCTGAGCACTGGGACCAACACCATAAACAAAAAGCTCTCTCTCCATCTCTCTCTCCCACGTGAAACAGCACTGACATCACCCCCAGCCCTCCTGCAGCTCTGCAGGACATGCCCGCCCCCAGCACAGAGAACTGCAGCTCAGGGAAAATGTACTTGCAGCCAGAAAGGACTGGGACTGAGTTACTGTTCTGTTTGTGGGTAATTTCATAGCTGTTGTTGTTCTTGTTTGTCTTGTTAGTTATACTGGTAAAGAACTGTTATTCCTATCCCCATGTCTTTGCCTGAGAGCTCCCTTAATTTCAAAATCATAATAATCTGTTTTTTCAGTTCAAAAGAAGGCTTCTGCTTTCCTTAACAAACACCAGTCTTTCAAACTACAACAAATTTAGGCACCCAACATGCGGCAGAGGGCATTAAGAGGAAAGGGTGAAAAAGAAAAACAGTTCTTGAGTCACCTCAGTTTTGTGTTAGGTGGCATCATGTTGTCCAGCTTACCTTGGTTTGGGCTCCATGTGGCCACAGCTTTATCTCTCCCATTTGCAATCCCTTACTTGAACATGGGTCCTATAACTCAGGCTGCTGTAACTATTATCCAGCTCATTTTGTGGGCTGATAACATGAGAAATTCATGGATTTTTAATGTCCTCTGGAAGGTGGGCATGTGGACTCAGGGCTATCACACTCTAACTGTATATTTTTGGGGATACTTTAATAATGGTACATATTGTGAGGATATGACACCAGGAAAAATGTTGTCCCAACCCCTTACACAGTTTTTTGGGTCTGCTCCACCAGTTTTTGAAAGGTTCAAATATCTTCTAAGTGGTAGTAATATCAAACAGTAGCTAACAGTGCTAATAAGCCTTGTAACCCTGTTCTATTTAACATTCAGAGATAAGGGGAAATTAGCTTAAATAACAACCTTAATACATCCCCCAAAAAGTAAGAATTCTGTTCTAAAGCCTGGCTTTGCCCCAGAGAATAAGGATTCTGCCCCAAAACCTAAGCCTGCCCTGGAGGTTAAGGTTGTTGCCCCTGAGCCTGACTCTGCCCTGAAGCCCACCTCAAAGAGGTACCACCCAGAGTGGGTTGGGTTTCTAGTGAAAGAAATGGGCCAGGTGCTAAAAGAGTACCTTTCCCCATCTCCGGAAAACCCTCCCCCACCTTAAAAAGGGAAAACCGGATGATGCAGCAGTAGAACCCACAAATATTACAACTCTCCAAGTTCCAGCTAAACTGCAAGAGCACTCACAGCCAGCAGCAGTTACACCCGTGGAAACTAGGAAGTCTAGGGTGAAAACAAAGCACCAAGATAATAAGGATCAGAAAGCAGGGCCCTCACAACCAGCTGGGGAGCCAGATCTTAAAATCATCACAGAGTCCCTGTTGTACGAAAGTCTCCGTAATCTGTGTAAAGACCTTGTACAATGGGGCCGTGAGGCTTTCACAACGTGGTTACTGCGGGTCTGGGACCTTATGGGTACAGGTGTGCAGCTGGATGGTACTGAGGCAAGGAATTTGGGACCCCTGACCCAGAACTCAAGTGTGGATCAGGCATTCATAAGGGACCCAGGCCTCCTTTCCCTCTGGGAGCAGCTTTTAATGAGTATAAGAAAGATTTGTCCATAAAGAAAAAATACAAAACCACCACCACAGAATGCACTGGAAGACCCTTGAGGAGGGTATCCAACAGCTGAAAGAAGTGGTAGTACTGGAGGTACTCTTTAGGAGGGGTGAACAACATGACATTGACCCCGACAAGGTCAAGTGCACAGGGAGATGTTGTGGAATCTGGCACACCTGGGACCATCTCAATACACCACATTCATTGCAGCCATTAATGCTGAATCCAACCACGAGACAGTGGGATCTGTTGCCAATAAGCTCAGAAATTTTGAGAGTATAATGAATGGCCCAATGCAGGCTCAGGTCTCTGCCGTGATTAGGGAACTCAAAGAGGAGATGAGAGAGATGAGGGAGGAGATGAAGAAGGTCAGTGCAGCACCAGTGCGAGTCACAGATGCCAGAGTTAGAGCCCAACGCCCCCCAGCTAGGGATAGAGGGGACACCCCACGAGCTGACCTGTGGCTCTTTCTGCGTGACCATGGGGAAGGCATGAGAAGGTGGGATGGGAAACCCACTTCTGCCCTGGCAGCACGGGTGCATCAACTCAGGGAGGGAAACACTAACCAAGGGAGCTCCACTAAAGTGAAGGTAGCCTCAACTTCCCATAACCAAGATGCAGGGTATTACAAAAGGGAGGATGATTTGTCAGATCCCCTTGAGGGAACCTCCAATATGTATGCCCAGGAAGGAAATAATAACCAGTGCTAGAGGGGCCCTGCCTCTAGCTAGGGAGAGGCATGGGAAAACCGGGTGTTTTGGACGGTGTGGATCCGATGGCCTGGCACATCAGAGCCACAGAAACATAGGGCATTAGTTGATACTGGTTCACAGGGCACCCTAATACCATCAGAACATGTGGGGGAAGAGCCTGTTTCTATTGCTGGGGTGACAGGGGGATCACAGGAATTGACTTTGCTAGAAGCTAAGGTAAGCCTGACTGGGAAAGCGTGGCAAAAACATCCAATTGTGACAGACCCAGAGGCACCGTGTATTCTAGGCATAGACTTCCTCAGAAATGGTTATTACAAAAACCCAAAGAAACTCAAGTGGGCTTTTAAAATAGCTGATGTAGAGGCAGAAGGCATTAAACAATTAAATACCTTGCTTAAATTATCAAAAAACCCATCTGCAATAAAATTCCTAAACATAAAGAAGCAACAAGTGCCAATTGCCATGTCAACAGTGCACCACCGGCAGTACAGGACAAAACGAGATGTCGTGATCCCCATGCACAAAATAATCCGTAAGCTGGAATACCAAAGGGTAGTCAGCAATACCCACTCACCCTTCACCAGCCCCATCTGGCCTGTGCGCAAGTCTGACAAAAAATGGAGATTAACTGTGGACTATCGTGCATTAAATGAAGTGACTCCACCACTAAGCACTGCCATGCCAGACATGCATGAACTCCAGTATGAGCTGAAGTCCAAGGCATCAAAATAGTACGCCAACATTAACATTGCCAATGTATTTTTCTCCATTCCTCTGGCAGCAAAGTGCAGGCCTCAGTTTGCTTTCACCTGGAGAGGCATGCAGTACACCTAAAACTGACTGCCCCAGGGGTGAAAACACAGCCCCACCATCAGCCATAGACCAATCAAGGCTGCACTAAAAAAAAGTGAAGCTCCAGAACATCTGCAATATATCGATGACATCATTGTGTGGGGGGAACACGGCAATGAAATTATTTTAAAAAAGGAAAAAAATCATTCAAATTCTGCTGGGAGCCAGTTTTCCCATCAAAAGGAACAAAGTCAAAGGTCCTGCCCAAAAAATCCAGTTTCAAGAAACAAAGTAACAAAACGAGCAGCACCAAATCCCCACTAAAATCATCAATAAGATCACCGCGATGTCTCCACCAACCAACAAGAAGGAAACACAAGCTTTCCTAGGTGCCATGGGCTTTTAAAGAATGCATATTCCTGAGTACAGCCAAATTGTAAGCCCTCTCTACCTAGTCACCCGGAAAACAAACAATTTCCATTGAGGCCCTGAGCAGCAGCAAGCCTTTGCCCAAATCAAGCAGGAGATTGCTCATGCAATAGCCCTCGGCCCAGTCAAAACTGAGCCAGAAATAAAAAATATGCTTTACTCTGCAGCCGGGAACAAGGGCTTGTCCTGGAGCCTTTGGCAAAAGGTACCTAGTGAAACCCAAGGCCAACCTCTAAAATTCTAAAACCAAAGTTACAAAGAGTCTAAAACCATCTACACCCCAACAAAAAAGAAAATTGTAGCTGCTTATAAAGGAGTTCAAGCTACCTCAGAGGTAATTGGCACAAAAGCACAGCTCCTCCTGGCACCCCGACTACCAGTGCTGGGGTGGATGTTTAAAGGGAAGGTCCCCTCTACCCACCACGCCACCGATGCCATATGGAGCAAGTGGATCGCCCTCATCACACAGCACACCCGTATCAGAAATCCAAATTGCCCTGAAATTTTAAAAATAATTACGAACTGGCCAAAAGGTAAAAATTTTGTTATTGCCAATAAAAAGGATCAAGAACTAATAACCCAGGCTAATGAAGCCCCACCATACAACCAAGTGCCAGCAGACAAAACTTGCTACGCTCTTTTCACTGACGGTTCCTGTCGCATCGTGGGGATGAACCGGAAGTGAAAAGCAGCCATATGGAGCCCCACACAACAAGTCACACAAGCTACTGAAAAAAAAGGTGGATCAAGTCAACTTGCTGAACTCAAAGTTGTTCAGTTGGCCCTGGACATTGCTGAAAGAGAGAAGTGGCCAAAGCTTTACCTTTATACTGATTCATGGATGGTAGCCAATGCTCTGTGGGGCTGGCTGGAAAGATGGAAAAAAGCTATCTGGCAACGTAGGGGAAAACCAATCTGGGCTGCTGATGAGTGGAAAGACATTGCCACTCGAGTAGAAAAGCTACCCGTAAAAGTCCGTCATGTAGATGCCCATGTCCCCAAGAGTCGGGCTAATGAGGAGCACCAACACAATGAGCAAGTAGATCAGGCTGCAAAAACAGAAGTGTCACAAATAAACTTAAACTAGCAACACAAGGAAGAGTTGTTCCTGGCTCGATGGGCCCATGATGCCTCAGGTCACCAAGGCAGAGATGCTACCTATAAGTGGGCACGAGACCGAGGGGTGGATCTCACCATGCACAGCATTTCTCTGGTTATCCATGACTGTGAGATGTGTGCTGCCATCAAGCAAGCCAAGCAAGTGAAGCCTCTCTGGTATGGGGGGCGATGGTCCAAATATAAGTATGGGGAGGCCTGGCAGATTGACTACATCACACTGCCTCAGACACACCAAGGCAAGCGCTACGTGCTGACCATGGTGGAAGCCACCACTGGATGGTTGGAGACCTACCCTGTGCCTCACGCCACTGCCCACAACACCATCCTAAGCCTGAAAAAGCAAGTCCTTTGAAGACATAATACCCCTAAAAAAATTAAGTCAGACAATGGGACTCATTTCAAGAACAGCCTCATAAGCACCTGGGCCAGAGAACACGGCATCGAGTGGGTGTACCACATTCCTTATCACACTCCAGCGGCTGGGAAAGTGGAACGGTGCAATGGGCTGCTTAAAACCACCTTGAAGGCACTGGGTGGGGGGACTTTCAAAAACTGGGAGATTAATCTACCAAAGGCCACACGGTTAGTGAACACCCGAGGTTCCACTAATCGAGCAGGCCCTGCCCAGTCTGAGCCCTTGAGAACACCAGATGGGGACAAGGTTCCAGTGGTGCATATGAGAGGTATGCTAGGAAAAACTGTTTGGGTGAACTCTGCCTCCAGTAATGACAATCCAATTCGTGGGGTGGTTTTTGCTCAAGGGCCAGGTTGTACCTGGTGCGTGATGCAAAGGGATGGAAAGACCAGATGCATACCCCAAGGAGACCTTGTTTTAGGGTGAACTACCTCTGATACTGTGCCTGTATCTGTAACTGTATGGATGTCTATAATTTGAAGATTTTAATTTGATGTAGCATGATGGTAGGGGAAAATTCGGGGTGGATAATGTTGGGGGTTGGTTCTCTCCCTTTTCCCTCTGTGGAATTTTCCCCATTGTCATGCTAAGATATTTGTTGACTGGGCCCTGTTGACAAGGGGGAGGAGAGAGAAGGTGGAAACCCCGTGAGATTCAAACAGCCAGAAGAGGAAGCGGAAGGCTGGGCCTCGCCCCATTTCCCCCGCGGAGTTCGGACGAGAAGGACGATCGCCGCCTCTCCCCTCCGCCAGCCCAGCGTCGGAAATCCACTATTGGACCCTGCCCTGCTGTTTTCTCGCTGTGAACTACCACCATCCAGCACTCTGCTGAGCACCAGGACCGACACCGTGAGCGGAGAGCTCTCTCTCCATCTCCCTTTCTCCCCCTGAGACAGCTCTGCCATCACCCCCAGCCCTCCTGCAGCTCTGCGGGACCTGCCCGTCCCCAGTACTGGGAAATGCAGCTCAGGGAAAAGGTGCCTGCAGCCAAAAAACACTGGGACTGAGTTACTGTTCTGTTTGTGGGTAATTTCATAGCTGTTGTTGTTCTTGTTTGTCTTGTTAGATATACTAGTAAAGAACTGTTATTCCTACCCCCATATCTTTGCCTGAGAGCTCTCTTAATTCCAAAATTATAATAATCAGAAGAATCCCATTTTTTTTTTTTTCAGTCCAAATGGAAGCTTCTGCTTTCCTTAGCAAACACCTGTCTTTCAAACCGGGACATACAGAAAAAAGGAAATGCTATTGCAAATATTTTCATGTGGATTAAAAAAGCTACTATTAATACTACAGATTCAAGCTGGACTGATGCTGCTATCATCTGTTTAAGGCAAAACATTTTGGAATACTTAATATTTGGACTATTTCTTCCACTCACTAAACAGATGCTTTTAAGAAAATTTGACCAAAAAAAAAAAGAAAAGAAAAATATCAAAACTTCAGTTGTTCTGAAAGAGCCCTTTGCTTTGGACAAGAGCAAATCTTATTCCATATGGGCTTTGTAAAATATCATAAACAATCAGTGATTTTAGAAGATGACGGGGGAATGAATCTCCTCTATCTTTACTTGTTTCTCCTTGGGAAGGTGGTATAGAACGATTACATTTGAATGCTCCTATTTTTATATGCTTTCTAGGCAAAACTTCAGCCCCCTTGAACCCTTTTGAATCCACTAGGAAACCCTTTCAATCCCCCTGAATCCCCTTTGAGGCCCTCAGGCAGAGAATTGGGGTGGACCCTCCCTTCCATCGCAACTTTCCTGTCTCAACACAATGTTTGGGATAAAATGTGTTTACACCTCATCCTTCACAAATATCTCCTTCAGGCTTAGACAGAGTGAGACTTCCATGAGGAGCCAAACATAAAATGTGCCATGAAATCCAAGACACCTTTTGAATACTTACCGATATACCTTCAGAATACTCTGAAAAGGTGCATCAGTCTGGCACAGGAATTCAGACACCTGAACCATGGGTTTCTTCAGGGGAGACAAAGATAATGGGAAAATGCATCAAGCTTAAAGATGAGACATAAACTGACAGATCACAGCCACACAAATTGAGTGCACTGGAGTGAAATCTTCCCCACAATGGCTCGTGTCAGCTTTATTTTCATAGATCCTGGGATGCCATTTAATTTTCTGCACCTATAGGAAATGCTCTTACAGGAGGCCTGGAGTTCACTGCATGCTTTGTTGCACCTTCTTTTCATCTCACTCATCTAAAGACATCTACTTTTGTATTTGAAACTTTACTTAACATAAAAGTTTAAAAACAATTTTTAAAAAGCAAGTGTTTTCCTAAAAGCCACAGAGGAAAACACAGCTGATAGCAAAATTCAAATGACTGGTGTGATTTATGAATTTGTACATTTTTTTATTTAGCTAAAAACAATCAAAATCTTCTTCAACATGGCTATGATTGCTCTCATGCTAATGATACCTTGTCAAGTTAGAAGGAAAATGGAAAACACTGATTTTTGAAGGACTTTTCTGAATCTGATGTCAAATAGCACTAGAATAAATTAAATTCTAATGTTTTAATAAAGTGAAATAATTTGTGATTTTTTCTCAACAGTTCATTACTCATCTCATGCAGAGTACAAGAGCACAACAGATTAACAGCTACTTCTCAATATGTTGCACTAATCTGTGAATAATTTTTAATTGGTGAATAATATTTATTCACTAAAAGATGCTTAGATGATGCAGTTTACCAAGTACAGAAGAAGCCTTTCATGAAATACAAAACACTCTTAAAGCAGGCATTCCCAACCTTAGGCCACCTTTAACATCCCTTTAAATGCAATCCTTTAACTGAAAATTAGGCATCTTAAAATAAAACTGCCATCACTGTAGATCATTTGGGCTGTTTTGGTCTCATAATGAATCCTAAATATTTTAAATTTTTAAGCTCCAAGGATAATGGGGAAATTCTTCAATTATAATGGCTACAAAACAAACTAAACCATGACAAGAATAAATTTTACTTAAAGAATACTTAGAGTTAAGACATTCTATATTTTAAGGAAGCAAAATAAAACATCTATACAAAAATTCTGCTCTACTTTATAGACCTTTAGAAGCAGTAAATGCCTTTTAAAATTAAATACTACTCTGAAGAAGAAAAATAAATATAAAATCCTGTAAATAGGTTCTGGGTTTCCTGCAGGTGATTGTTCATATTTTTTAGCTTTATTAAAATTGCATTTTCAGTAACTGTTGTCAGTTTTAAAGGATTGTACTGTAATTCTATAAAATGCCATTGGCATAAGTATTAAAATATTAGATAATCTCTAATAATAATTAGATATCTCTAATACATAAGTATTAAAGACATTTAGTAAATGTCTTCACATCTTAAGATCCTTGGCTGATTTTTAATGAGCTATAATTATTTCCTCTATGAAAATAAGGAAACGATAAGCCCTTCTTCTTGCATTGAAAGAAGCCACAGAAACATCCCAAAATGTCTGTTTCTCTTTTTCAGATACAATGACAATGACAAAAATGAGACTTAAAGATAACTTATCCTTTACAGAGATGGAGAAATGTTGCAAAGAAGCTTTCTGAAAAGGGACTCTTTAGGAGTCACCTGTTCAAAATGGAGACAGAGCTGCAGAACTCAGATGCAAATTCACCCCTCTTGTGCTCTCAGGAGTTTGTTTTTTATTCTTAATATAAAAAAGAATAAGAAGCAAACAAGGAGATCAAGATTTTAATCTCTATGGTTTAACGGGCACCTCCCAGACATAAAAAAAACCCCAGTTTATTATCAGCCACTTTTAAATATAAATAATAAATTTTCCTTCTTCCAATATCAGCCAAATATTATCTCATAAATGTGCCATTTTCATTCCTGACCTCATCCTACACTTTCAGGTTCATGCAGACATGGTTTTGTTGAACTCATTTTACATTAGGCTTCCCAGTACAATGATTTGGCTGTGTATGATTATACAGCTCTCTGAGAGTGCAGAAAATTACCATTAATTTAGGGAAAAATCCACAGGAAAGGCTGCCAAAATGTGCTCTTCAATTTAAAAAGATGTTCCCAGAGCCTGCTTGGTTTTGCTGGTTGTAAGCGCTGTTTGAGTCCACCATAGCCCAATGCATCATTCCAATAAATATCATTTTATATCTTTGTCATTCTCTCCCTCTCCAGTGAATTTAAATCAACTTGATGAAATCTTGCTCTTGCCACTGAATACGTAACCCCACCATTCATTTAATTATACATACAGCAGCAGGAGAGAAAACCAGAGAATATGTTAGTACTGATGCATCACTGTGTGTGAAAAAGAAAAAAATAGAAATACATTTATTAAACTGAGACACTATTCTGGGCTTGATTCACTGATTTTCTCCAAAACAGGGGAAGGAAATGATCCTCCTCGGGTATATTAAAAGATTCTGTTGATATTTTTTAAAATACATCAATGATCAATGACCAGTGATCATCACTGGAATTGCAACCAGACCTTCTATACTAAATTTCACTTTAATTCCATTTTCTTCTCCTTCAGTGCTATTTATGTCTAACATTTATTTCAGCTAGTCTACTATAGCTTTCTCACACAATGTATTGAGAAAATTCTCATTACTTTGGGCTGAAATCCACTTTTTTTGCTGCCCTTTTTTTTTAACCGGACACTTTTTATGGAATAGACAAAACCCAATGTCACTATTTTTCTACAGTCTCCTGTTTGTCAGCCCTGGTGACTAAGATAGGTGGTGGATAATCTATAGATTATAGAGGGTGTTAGGGGTCAGGTCACAGCTGAATTAAGACATCAAGGGGCATACTGCATGCGTCTGCACTTCCTGATGCTTCTTCACATTTTTTAAGTCACCAGTAGACCAAAGAAATAGCCACTGCATGATTCAACCAGGTACAGTCTGACCTTTTCCTGTCTGTTCATCATCCTTCAAAAACCACAGGAGTAATGAAAAACCAAACACCACAGCCTTAACTGCAGGCTTAAATACAAAGTGGGACTTACAGTTTGAAGTTAATAGTTTGATAAACCTGAACAGTTGCAGTCAACAGGTGGAGACAGAGCCACACAACTGGTAGAACAAAATTACTTTCCTCTGGCCTCACAAGGGTAATGTAGGAGAAAGTAAACAGAGTTTTGGCACATGATTTAATTAACTGAATAATTTCATTTAATTCCATCTTTCAAACTAAACCGTGTTTCTGGGCTTGTAGGCTGCTGGGCAGGTTGTGAAGAGACACCTCCCACCCACCCTCAGGCAGGACCTTGTGCTCCTTAGTACTCAATGAGGAGCTCATCACAGACACTGCTCCCAGGAGCATCTGCTGGTAACAAGCTCCTGTTTCCCAACAAACAGCCTTGAAAACCTGCCTGAGTAACAATCCCAGGGAAACAACGGTTTCGTCATCAAATCTGAAAAGAAAATTACCCCCAGCTCAGGGCCAGGATGGAAAATTACCATGACTAAAGCCCACTCTCTTGTGATCCTGCAAACAGCGGTCCTAAATGAGACCCTCTGAGCTCTCCTGGATTGCTGTGGGCTGTGATCTTTTTCACAGTATAATAAAGACTGATACATAAGACAGGATTATTATTCTATATTTTACTTGTTGTTGAAGTCAAAATAAAGGGCAAGATTTTGAAAGATCCATGAAAATCTAAAAGTGAAGAAGAGCCTTAATTCTCAGTTCACATGTTCCAAGAACATGATATCAGAATATCTGACCTCCACTCCGAAGGAAAGGGAAAACCTGCACATTCCCAGATGACCAAGAGACAGAGGCAGAAATGCCTGAAATTCATGTTTTGGAAATAATTAATCAGTCAATTAAGGAGCAAAATGGGCTGCACAAACACCACACATACTCTTTATGGAAAGATTAAACTCAGGATTTGTTTTTGTTTGTCTGTTTGTTTTGCAAGATCTAGATTACAGTGTAGTAAAGGATATTATGTTAAAATACATATATAAACCCTGCAGAAGATCTGTCATGGATAGCACCACTCAAATACTGAAGAGAAAAAGCTAAAGCAATATTTATCCTCTGTGTAAGCAGCACTTTCACAGGAGACTCCCAGTTCTGTTCACTCTGGATAAGATTGACTCAAATGCTCTTTCCTGTGAGAAGACACAGGGAAGATAAATAAATAAATAGGGCTGCCTCAAAATTACTGTTCTCTTCCTTGGCTTCATTTCCTGCTCCCAAAAGATCCTTTTTGTATATTCCTAGGTGTGTTCAGGTATGATTTGACATTTTTAGGTGGTTTCAACTCTCAGTCCTTTTCCGCAGCATGACTGCACAAGCACTAGGAAATACTGAAAGATTTTGATGGCCAGGGTTTCCTTTTCCACCCTGACATTTTGAGGTTGAAGATGGCAATTACAGCAACTTTTCAATGTCATGGCAGGGGGACAGTATTTGGCTGCCTGGTGGCAATGGCAGTAAGTGTTGGATGCAGCTCTCAGCTTGTCAGAGTACTTTAGTTCTGTCATGCTAAATTTGTAATAATGGCTCTGCAGTGCTCTCTGTGGTCTATACAGCTAATGACCCTGGTCAGCATTAGGCACATTGTTTCATTTGGGCAAACAGCAAAATTTGCTTCTCTCCATCTTTTCTGTTGTTTTTTTTCTAGCCATGATTTCAGATGACTTCCAATGGCATGACAGAAGTTGGGATGATAAACTTCCACAACCCTCTGTTCATGTAGCAACTCTTAAAGATAGTTATTACAGAAAAATCCTTTTCTTCTCCCCAGCTCTGAAGCGTCAGAAATGTCAACTTTACAAAGCCACTCGCCAGCTGGTTCAGCAGCCTGACTACCCTGTAGGGTGTTCTCTGAGTCATTTGCACACAGAAGTGCCACAACCCTTCCCCTTATTTTCTACCTCTGCTTCACTTCCTTGCTGGCACTCCTTTTGTGAAGAGCACAGACCCCCCTGGCACTTACATACAAGACCCAGAAAAACAGAGTGAGCCAGGATACTGGGATGAAAATCCCAGGAGATGTGTTCAATCAGAAGTGTGGTGCTCTGGTAATGACCATGTCTGAAATTCTGGTCTTCCAGTGTGCTCTGTACCTTCTGTGGTGCTAGGCTGCTCCAGAGGAGGAAAAGCTCTCTTACCCTGTTTGTTCTCCATCTCTCCTTTATTCTTCTTCTTCCCTTAGCACAATTTTAGTTTCACAGTCATGATCAGTTTTGCTGAGATGACAACAAGCCATTCCCATTTTCTTGGCAAGTTAGTTTACAGCTGTACCAACCAATGTCCAACTTCACCTTTTGCTGCACAGTCAGTTCAACGTGGTAGAAATAAGGGACATAGAGAGAGGTGCAGCCCACAGCTACACTAGATCAAGCATAATGTGAAACTGAGCTTTTAGGATGCACTCACCATCACAAACACTGCCACCTGGGAAACAGGGAGAAAAACAAGTCCCTCTAGCAGTATCTTGGATCTAGACTAAATTATGGAACACCTGAGACACTGATCACAATTGTGTAAGAATGGGAGAGGCCACACAGCTGCTTTTTCATGAAGTGAGAGCTCAGAAATCCAGGACCCAGGTCAGCTGCAGAGATTCCAGAAGAATACTCCAAGCATTCCACGAAGCAGCTGAGTCTGCTAGGTTGATGCTAAACTGCAGCATCCAGCTTGCTTGTCTGATGTAATAACACAGCTGATGCTATGAAACTAGAAACTAAAAACTATCGATTATATATCTTTGATCTCATAGAATCATGGATTGGTTTGACTTGGAAGGGACCTCAAAGCCCACCCAGTGCCACCCCTGCCATGGCAGGGACACCTCCCACTGTCCCAGACTGCTCCAGCCCCAGTGTCCAACCTGGCCTTGGGCACTGCCAGGGATCCAGGGGCAGCCACAGCTGCTCTGGGAATTCCACCTTGTGCCAGGGCCTGCCCACCCTGTCAGGGAACAATTCCTTCCCAATATCCCATCCAGCCCTGCCCTCTGGCACTGGGAGCCATTCCCTGGGTCCTGTCCCTCCAGCCCTTGCCAATTGTCTCTGTCCATCTTTCCTGCAGCTCCTTCAGGCCCTGCAAGGCCACCCTGAGCTCAGCCCAAAGCTTCTCCTCTCCAGGTGAACAATTCCAATTCTCTCCACATTTAAGGAAAGTTTAAACATAAACAATAGCAGCACAGCAAACAATTAGGCAATGGTTAATTACACAGAGTCAGCTGCAGCATTAATCAGTACATTTGGGAGACTTCCGAAGTTGTGGCCACATACACTAAACTGAGACACTAAAATACAAGGGTGGCCCTTCCAAAACTGCTCTTGGAGGAAGTGTTTCTCTTGGGTCTCTTACAATTTCAATCAATGCTGCTTGATGGCAGCTTGGTGGGAAAGGAAATCAAATTGAATTCCCACATCATGAGGCACTAGTAATATTTATTTATTTTTATTTATGCAGAGGTATATAACCAAAACTTGGGATTGTAGGGTATAAGTGTTTGTGGCTGACTGCATATTCCTGCTCTGGCACAAATGTTGTCTCCTTGTGAAATTTATATCATATAATTGTGCTGTATAACTGAGTTGTGTAACATAATATAATCAATCCCACCTGCCAGACTGTCTGCTTTCAATATGCAACATGTTCACTGGAACAAGTGCAATTTCTACCTGCTTGGTTATGTGGGATCACAGAATCCTGTGAACATTACTGCAAATGCCTGTTTTCTCTCAAAGGGATGAAAAGAAAACCCTCTTCCTTATTATTATTATCCTCTTCCGAGCCATGCAGGCACTATAAAGCAATTTGTTCTACTACTGAATTGTATGATCCTTAGCTTTTGGCAAGTGGGATGGATTGCAAGTTTCATTTTAAGTAGACAGCATAACTGGACTTAGAACAGTCACGGCTCTAGTTTTCATAATTTTAAATGCTCAGCATTAAACAGCATATTACTGCTTTTTATCAGAAAGTAATCATTACCAAAAAAAAAAAAAATTTACACGTGATTAAACGTTTTTCAAAATTAAAATTAGGCCTGCAGTATTTTTATATCATAAAAAGCAAGTTATGCTTGTGCTGAAAAAAAAACAAACCAGTGTCTTACCAGCTGGGATTGATTTGTAGCCTCAGATTGAGGGACTGTGGTTAAGCAGAATTTTCCCAGCCTTGCTTCTTTGCTCCAAGCCCTGCCTCCCAAGGGATGGATCCCAGTTGGCAGAGCTGCATTTCCTCTTTTGGATGTGTTGCTACAGCAGCAGAGGGTGAAAGCAATGGTAAACCAGAGAAGGTACCACGAGTGATGGGATAATGCCAGAGTGGAGCAAAGACAGCTCCAACTCAGACTCTTTTCATGTAGAAGCTGGTTCTTCTGAAAAAAATCTGTTTTGTGTTCATGTTCTTGCTTTTCTCTGGATGAGAGTTAAATATGATTCTGATTTGCAAGGTTTTCAGGGAACTGGGCTATTTCTTATTATTTGCTGTGACAATATTTGGTCTATCCACCACAAGAAACAAGTTTGTAAATAGAACACTGAAAATTCTCCAGCCTCCCTCTTTGTCCTCCTATTCCATTTCTCAGGAGGTGTGGTAGCTTTTAAATGTACTCAAGAAAACACAAAACCAATTTACTTTATGTCGCACAAAATAGGTTTACTTGATTTGCTGCAAGCCACACTTGCTTGCCAAACTTTTCAGGGTTGTTTTGCTATAATGTCATAGTTTGGGTTTGCCAATTTTGATATATTTCCATTTTTTGTGAAATAGAATTAGGAGCAAAAGCAAACCAGGCTTAAAATTTAAAAGGGGATAAAGAAAAACTTTATTAACAACACAAAGAAAATAGTAATAAATTCAGAACAGATCTTCAGACCAATACCTTGTTCCCCTTTTCACACTTTAACATACACACATCAACGAGACACTTCAGTCAATTCCTTACTTAATCATTTTCAGTTCACTTTAGGGAGAGGAGTTTCTTCTTGTTCAGCTATAGGAATCTTTTTCAAGAGAGGAAATAACCAGTTTTCTCCTGACTCCACTTTCTTCATGAATAGCAGTCACCCCAGACTCCACAATCGTGAAACTCCTCCCACCTTCACAGCCTTCCCAGAGCTGTGCTTGTGGACTGTGTCAAACTCATGGGGTATTATTACTCTTAAGGATGAGCTGCTTAAAGGCAAAAGTTTTTTTCAGCTTTCTTCTCTCTGTTCATACTTCATTCCCAGGAACAGAGATCAGTATGCCTCTCCCCCAGGTGTCTTCAAGGCATAACCAGCACATATATTAAATGTATTCTACCTTTTTTTTGACAGAACACAAAACAAATTGTAAAAAAAACCCACTGGGTGGACAGGAAAACAAATACTTTGTTAAAGGAAGGCAGAGAATTATAAGCAGAACAGTTCCACTTAAAACTACATAATCTGAGGTTTTTTCACAAGGCCTCTTTCAATTTAAAAAACGAACTCATCAGTTTATGTCTATCTTCCTGAGATCTCATGTACATACCTGCAAGGTATATTTCAATCCATTTTCTACACAATCAAGAGATTATATCTTCTATATTACACAGCTTTATTACCATAATTGCCTGCTCCTACTGGTTAGTTTAACTGCAAAACTGTTTTGATTTTGTAAATTGGATGCAATATTATGATTAACACAATGTGACAATGTAGGACTGAAAACTCTTCTTATAGTAAATCAGAATACAAGAGGAGAATTTATAAACCAATCCTTTACAGGCTTCTTCTGTCTCCTGACACAATTCCAGTTCTCAAAAGCATGTTCCAAAATCGTGAAGCACAAAACAAATATTTCTTTGCAATCCTGTCTGACCCTTCTGGCTTATTAATAGCTTAATTTTAAAGGATTTAAGGGAAATTATAATCAGGACTGAGCATATTTTGGAATCAGCCTCAAAGCAGGAGTTGACTGTATTGGAAAATGGGTTTCTTTAGGAAATATTTTTGTCAAAAGTCTTTGGTTTTGGGAAGAATAACAAACAGAAGTCACTGTAGAGACAGCACAACAAAGCTACCATGACATGAGTATTCCTTATGAAATGCTTTTCAAGCTGATTCAATAACAAGTCTTTCTTACCTGCTTAAGTCTCATACAACATTAAAAATCTGTGTATCAGAAGTATTTTTGATCATTATCATTGACTTAGAGAGTTTTAACCCTTTATGGATCAGTAGGAACACAAGACAATTACCAGTTTTCTGCATCCTCCAGTGCAGAGGATGAACTACTTAGTTCAGGCTGAACATCACTGAGCTGGCACTGAAGGATTTGAATTTTCAATGACTGCTGCATTTGTGTAATCAAATAAAGCCTCAATAGAATATTTTGAGAATACAGAAAAACTGACTGCAAAAAAGGAGGCAGAAAATTTGAAGCAGCAAGGGATTGCTATCAAATATTTTTAAATAAAAGTATGAAAGCTTGGAAAAGAGTGATTCCCTTCTCATGCTTTGCCTTTCCTTCTCTACTGCTTCTGTGCCTTGCCTTGCCTAAAACTCCAATGTCTACTCCTCCCTAACTTGCCTGGCCTTTAGTGCCCCTACTTACCTTGCCCTGCTCTTTTCCACCCACAAGAGATGCATTTGGGATTTTCTGTTTTTTTCTAACCACTACTTTTAGACCCACAGACTTCCCTTAAATTGAGCAGTATTATACAAACACACCTAAAGCAGCCTAAAACATGGGAAATGTATTTTCATGGAGATTTCTAAAAGTGAGGCAGTGCCAAAGTTATTTCCCAACCAGGACTCACTCCTACCATACTGTCAGTTATTCCAGTGTGGATCAGCTCCCAGCTATCCATCCTTGCAATACAAAGAATTAATAATCTGCAAAATCGGTATCCTTGGTCCTCCTGCATTAACAGGGCATGACCTGCATAGCTCACTGAACTAAGGAAGTGAATCTTCAGCCTCCTCAAGCATAATTAGTGCACAAGTCCATGCCTTACAAATCAACTATCAAAATGGTCAGTCCTTAAATGCTCTGAAAAGACATCAGTGACAATGTAACACTAGAGAATAAGAATTAAGAATGACATAAATAAAGATCCCACCATCCATCAGTAAATATCCATTGGTCAGGCAGATCTATCACACTGTAGATCTCAAGATAAAATTTGGAATAAAGTTTCTGTTCTATAAAACCATCAAAATACTGAAACTCACAGATGAAAACATTATATTCTGCTCCATACATGTTAGCTCTATTCTTAAAATATATTTATGTGCATTTTAGAAGAGATGGATAAAAAATATGGATTTTAAAACAAGGAAATGTCCTAATTTTCATTGCAAATCAAGTATTTCTGTTGATGTCTATGATGCTTGGCTACTTTTTAAGTATCACCTTTGTGTGGAAAAAAAAAGGAATTTATGAACATTCATCTCCTTTTTGATGCAATACTCTTTGGAATTGTCTCTATACTGAGTCTTGTGAGACCCCACCTGGATTGCTGCATATGTTTCTGGTGCCCCAATGTAAGAAGGACATGGAACTGTTGGAGAGATCCCAGAGGAGGGCACAGAGGTACTGGGGGGACTGGAGCACCTCCCCTGTGGAGGAAAGGCTGGGAGAGCTGGGGCTGCTCAGCCTGGAGAGGAGAAGGTTGTGTGGAGAGCTCAGAGCTCCTTCCAGGGTCTGAGGGGCTGCAGGGAACCCAGAGAGGGACAATTCCTCAGGAGCTGCAGTGTCAGGAGCCAGGGAATGGCTCCCAGTGCCAGAGGGCAGGGCTGGATGGGATATTGTGAATTAGGAATTGTTCCCTGGCAGGGTGGGCAGGCCCTGGCACAGGGTGGAATTCCCAGAGCAGCTGTGGCTGCCCCTGGATCCCTGGCAGTGCCCAAGGCCAGGTTGGACACTGGGGCTGGGAGCAGCCTGGGACAGTGGGAGGTGTCCCTGCCATGGCAGGGATGGCACTGGGTGGGTTTTGAGGGCCCTTCCAGCACAACCCAATTCATGATTCTGTGGTATTTGGAAGACAGCAATAAACCCAGTATTTCTTTAATAATCTGTTGTCATTATGAGAACATGTTCAGCTTTCTAATTAAACACCTAATTCCAAAGTCAACACAACCAAATGCTCAAGGAAGGACAGCTGAATATTTCCTAATGAAAACACACATTCTTTGAGAAAAAGTAGTGAAAGCTAAAAGGGTTTGAAATAGTGAGGAAAAAATGGTTAAAAGGATTCCTACAAAAAAATCATATCTGTATTTGCACATGCAGTAACACACTCTGGTTTGTCATAAGCAAACCATCAGTTTAGGTTTTGGGGGGTTTTATGGGGACTATAGAATAGCGTTGGCCCATTTCCCAGAAAGATTTTAGGATGTGACAGTAGAAACATTATAAAGGAACCTTAGGACTTTGTTGATCAATCATAAAACCCTTTAGGAATTATGTTTCTCCTAGATGATATACCAATGGGATATATAAGGGCTGAGTGATGTCCAGGAATTTGTGTTCAGGTGGGAAAAGAAGCAGTGAAAAAATTGAGTACTGACATGAATACAGAAGATGTAAAGTTGATCAGTTAAGAAACACTCTACAAATCACTGGAAGCTCCATTATAGAATCCACTGTGCAAAACACCCCCTACACATCAAGAGGGGATGGCAAAACTGCAGGAGTGCTTGTCAAATGTGAAATACTTCCCCAGTGAACAACTTCATGGAGTGGACACATTTCCAAGAGCACCAATAAACCCTGGAATGAAGGATATGTAGAGTTTTTGAGCAAGTATATATATAAAAAATACACTTTCCTTCTAAAATATGATAACATGATATAGGATAGCAACCACTCCAGAGGGTAAGGTGATCCTGATGAACTGAAGGAACAGACATAAACCAGCAAGGCACAATATAATATGGAAAAGTGTGAGGGACCACATTTAGGTAGAAACAATCTGATACACAGAACACCAGGGTCAGCTGGTTAAGCAGCATGAATAAAAAGTGGGCTTGCAGCAATTCACAAGCTAAATGAAAATCAGCATTATCCTTTTTTTTTTTTTAACAGGTTAATATTTTACTAGATCAGTAAGATTAGATGCAAGACAATTGAAATAGTCTCTGCACTTTCTTCAGCACTCTCACTATTCTATGAAAAGAAAATTTAATGAGCTGGCACAAATCTAAAGGGGACAGAGTGCTTGAAAGTCTAGGAAATAATAATTTGTTAATCCTAGGGAAGGACTGAAATAATACCCCTACTAATGCAGAGAAGCAAATTCTGAAAATCCGACATCAAGAAATTTGAAATTCTGAGGTAGCTAAAAAAAGAATAAAAACCCAAGTTTTTAGTTTCAGAGAAGTTGCAATGCTCATAAATTACAAAAAGGAAGAATAAGAGCATACATTAGGTAAAAACTCATCAATGTCTGGATAACTAAATCTTTGCAAAATTGTTCATATGTGAAGGTGTATCTCTTTAAAACAAACAAACAAACAAACTAATGAAAGTTGCTAAAAAATACAGAGTTTTGTGAAATAAACACCTTCCAGAGTTATAAATATTAGTGATGAATAAAGGAACTGACCTCATCACCTTCTCTTTGTTGCCAATATTTCCTTTTTTTTTTTTTCCGTTTTATGCTTCTACAAGAGTGAAAAATCCTAATAAATTATTGAAATCTACAATTGCTTGGATGATGGTCATGTGACAGTACAGATGTCATGGTTTACTTAAAAAAACCCCCCAAATTTAGGGGAATTACAGAGCTAGAAATCACAGGTTTCCTGATAATTCCACTTTATCTAATGAATTTAAATACTAATTTAACTGGTGAAAACCTTATCTAAATGAGGAAAAATAAAAGATCAGACCTATCTTCCTCATATTTCTGGGGAAGATTTTGAAGTTTCAGGCCTATGGAAGTTTCCTGATATAATAAAGTAAACAGACAATCCCTTCTGTAACACTGACACAGCAGGACAAATGGGCATTTTATGAGTTACACTCATGACATCAAAATATGGTAGAAGAGAGGATTTTTATCCTAGATTCTTAAAAATGGGCTGAAATTTGGATCCAGGAAGAAAAGGGATGGGCTGTGCAGAGGCTGACATGAAAAAACATTGATATCATCTGGGAGGTCTGTCACACACAAAGATGCAAGAATCACACAACAAGAACTGCTTGAAATATTTGTTTTAAGTAGGTAAATGCCACCTTGGTAACTATGTACAGTAAAAAGAAGAAAATGTAAATTTTTATGGTTGTTTAAAAGAAATGCATGTCATACTGTCTTCAGTCCTTCATACAGAATACTGTTCCTATTCAGATGTGCCTCCCAATCTAATGTTTTCAGAAGTAAAATGAAGAGAGATTATTAATTTTAGCCTTAATTTTACCTCAAGGTAGGTGAACTAAAAATTCAAACAAAATTTAGTATTGGCTGATATCAGTAGAATCTAACCGAGATCTGTCATATTTAATCTCTTTCAGTTCAGGAAACTAAAAGCATATTTCTTCAGAATCCAATTTATTGTCTGTGATGCTGTGAGCTCTGCTTCAAAATATGCAGCACACTTGCTTTCTGCTTGTAAATCTTAAAGGATCTGTGTGTTCCAGACAAATTGTGGCAATCTAAGAATTTCTCATACAACCAGGCATGAATGCCCAAATTAACAGAAAAGTGGGAAACTCCAATTAGGCAAATAAATAGTACCTAGAATTGCACTGCCTTGCCATTTGTTATCTCAAAAGCAAAACAAAACCAATAAATGCTTTTGTTTGACAAACCATCAGCTGTGAACTGGAAGAGACAGGTCACTTGCCTCTCCTTACCAGTGCAAAGGTGATTTTCCAAATAATTCCAGCATTTGTCTTCTGCCTTAATGAGACCACAGTTATAAAAATGTTGCCATTTAATTCCCTTCTGATTTCATTTAGCTTCAGCACACATTATCTCAAGATGTGAAATCATAAGCATGCATTTCCATTAGTGTCCTTAAGTTCTCCTTTCGGGCTGGGAAGCCTGGCTTATGGAGCTACAAGGAGGAACTGGATGTTGGCCAGGGAATAAAAAAAGGGGAAATGTGTGCTGGTGGTGCTGTTTCAATGCAGTCTGATTTCTAATCTCTGACATTAGGCACATACTGCCTAATTCTAAACCAAGCTTAAGGACACAAAACAAGAGCCCCTGAACTTGACTGGTTTTAGCTGTCACCTCAGCTTGGCACACTCAGCCTTTTCCCCCTGACAGCCCCAGACAGAGATTAACTTCCAAAGTGAAAATAGCCTGGCTAATGCCAAGGTCCCTGAAGCCAGAGAGGAGCAGATGACCCCACAAAAATCATCTGGTTTCTGTTCTGCCTCACGTGTAAGGTGACCAGAGATACCAACCTTCAGGATCCTGGTGGGGCTTTGCAGCAGGACCTGCCTGCTGAGCTGCTTTATACACTGTGAGGCTGGTCAACACTAATAAAAACTTAAGGTTGTAATAGTTAATAAATCTGCTTATCTCTGTTTAGCTTGAAATTGAAACAGAGTATATGATTTGAGTCACTAAATACAGTCAGTCTGGGGTTTATACATTCCTCCCTCTCTTCAGCAACTCAAAGTCATGAAGAAATGCAGATTTTTAACTTTTTACATTTCACTGTAAATGGGATTTGTACTGCAGGTTCTTGTTGGGATGGTGAAGGCAGCATAAATACTCCATCTTGACATGCATGTTGTAGTCTTTGTCTGCCTTTATTTTGTCATGAAATGTACCTGCAAATTTATTTCTTCATAATGGTGTTGCAATAGAAACAGAATATTCTATTCCTATTAGACGTACACCTGTTGTTGGAAGCTTTATTAGCTGTAAGCTGATTTCTTCTCCTCTTCCCTAATAAAAGACATACAAAAATAAGGACATTTTAAATCACCTGAGCATTTCCAATCCATCACAGTTATTTGGGGGTGGCTTTGCACTAATCTATTTCATTATGATGTGAAAAAGAGAAACTTGCAAGTGATGAGAAGATGGAAACAAAGAATTGTTGCAATTTAATTTCTTACACTACTCCAGATAGATCACCAAGGGCACATCTGTCTGAACACAGAATTTTAATCTGCATGCACAAGTGGGAACAAATTTTAGTTTCACAGGTGGTTGATACTCGATATGCATTTTCTATAAATTCATCAAATCCCTCTTATAAATCAAAAGAAAGTTCTAATGTTGCTGGAAATATGTAATTAAAAATAGATTATATGAGGAAAAGATTACTGGATTGTGCAAGAGACAAGTGTTACAGGCTAAATGTAAAATTTTCACAAATGAACAACCTCTGCTATTTGTTCAAATAATTTTCAATAATCCAGAGTTTTAAGACAACATTTTGCATAAGTTATTCAAATTTCAAATATATTCACTAAGAACAAACAGAACAATTCCAATCTTCAGTGAATGAACAATTAGTCTTGTGACTGCATTTGACAACCACTGGGTTGAATCTCTGATGGAGCTAGACTCTGAGCAGAATATGACCCAAACAAGGTAGAAATAAGATCTATTCAATCCAATAGTTTTTTCTTTGTCTCTTTCTATCTATGTGAAGTGCTACTTTGCTTAGCACAGGTGGGAAAATGCATGAGCCATCTGTATTAAAGATATCTGAAGAAGGAATTCAGAACTCTGGGAGACTTGTTTGAGTTACTAGCCTTCATATAAAATATGAGATTTTATGAAGGGAAAGAGAAAGAAACTTATAAACATGTACTGTTCCTGGGGCAAAGTAGTATCATTATCTGTATTATCTGCAGTGTATTATACCTCAAATTATTACAAATTTCTAAGAAAACAGAATTTTCTGTGAAATATTGAAGGTGTCAGTATTGCACTTTTCCTCACAGTGATGGACACAGCCACAGTAACTGAAATTTGGGGTTTTGTTATGTCTTTCTCCACATATTTTCCGTTTAGCTCCTAAAGCTTCTGAATTCACCTGTAAGTTTCCAAACCAACAATTACCAACTTTATGTTGCCAGCTGCAACTCAGCTTCCACAACTCAGTTCATGCCATTAGCCAAATTTGTAGGGCTTTTTCTCCTTTCACCTTCAGTTTTAGAAAGATGCCTAAGGATAACACCATGTTTTAACAGGTGATGTTTTTCCTCTCCCTGCTGGACAAATTTTAGTCCCTGCACCATTTAAATCTACAATCAGCAGCACATCACAGCAACATGGCAGATCCAAAACAGCAGCACAGAACATGCTCAAAGATGTCAGTGTTTTCTGTGTCACTGTATTCTGTGCAGCACAGTATAAATCTGCAAGAGATTGTCCCCTGCAAAGGACAAATCTGGTAGAGCAGCAGTGTCAAAATCTATCTATCCTGCTGGTTAAACCCATTTCATTTTGAATGATGTCCAGGACCTTTTTAATGAGATATGCCTTAACAGATAGTAACAGCAATTGCTAGTTCAGTGGCCATCTCAGCTGACTGAAGGATGAAGGCAAGACAACCTCTCAGAGTATAATAGCTGTAGGTGACCAAAAAAACCCGCCAGCTATTTTGGTTTGGGATTGGTTTTTCTGTCTTTTTTTGCCCTTTAGCTTCCTGTTTGGAGCTCTTTTCTGCCTTAAAGTTTTTAAAATGAACAGGTAAATAGCAAAAATTTGAGTTTTATCTGCTATTAACATGGTTTCTCCTTGTTGTTCATGTTTACATTCCATAATCTCATTGATACAAACCCACAGTCTCTGGTGTTACATCAATTACCAGTAGGAATTTCTCCAGTGGGGATTTACCAGAGTACAGCAAACCACGGAAGGGTGGCAAAAATATCACAAACCCAGAAGAAAGGAAAAATGTTACAGTTGGACAAATAAAGTGATTCTGCCTCAAACTGGAATTCCCTGTGACATTGTGATCCTGTTAGAGTTCTGTGAATGTTTCTGTGAATGGGATTATTAGGAGCTGCCAGCAGCCTGCAGAGATCATGGCACTGCCTGTGGCTAGCGGAATGGATGATACTCTCTGCTCCTCACCATGACTCGGGAGTTGTAAGACTTCTGCTGGGAGCAGGAAAGGGGAAACAACAGTCCCAACCTATGGAAGTGGGAGGGGAGGGGAGGGGAGGGGAGGGGAGGGGAGGGGAGGGGAGGGGAGGGGAGGGGAGGGGAGGGGAGGGGAGGGGAGGGGAGGGGAGGGGAGGGGAGGGGAGGGGAGGGGAGGGGAGGGGAGGGGAGGGGAGGGGAGGGGAGGGGAGGGAAGTTCCGGGAAGGGAAGGGAAGTTCCGGGAAGGGAAGTTCCGGGAAGGGAAGTTCCGGGAAGGGAAGGGAAGGGAAGGGAAGGGAAGGGAAGGGAAGGGAAGGGAAGGGAAGGGAAGGGAAGGGAAGGGAAAACAGAGGTGGAGATGATTTCGCACCAATGAAAGTTATGTTGATCTATTGTAACAAATTAATAAAGTGTAAACTTTCTAGGGTGTATAAAAGACAGCTAGCTGTTGTAATAAATGGATTTTAGCCTTCTGAAATGTAGTGTGTCCTTTTGTATGTCACATCCGCCCCAACAGCAACATCAACCCACTGAGTGCTCTAATTTGAGCAAGAACCAATTCAGGATGAACAAGACTGTTTTCCTTGGGTAGATGATCAATGGAGAGCCTGAGGCACTGACTCCAGTGGAGTTTTACAGGTTTTTCAGAAGGAAAAAACAAACAGAGCTCCCAAACCCACAAGCAGCCCTGTTACCCACTGCCAAGAGCAGTAAATGTTTTGATTGCATGGAATCAGGCATTCCCAAACTATGCTGAAATATGCAAACATATGTGTGTGCTTATCAGTTGCACTGTGCCGCGGACATCAACAGCACAGTAACCCAGGAGTAGGAAATTGCATTGCAAAACCACTAACACCAGCACAACCTGATCCACAAGGAGAAAAAATGCTATAAATATATCAATTAAAGATAATGGGCTTCTGCAAATGACATATTTTTTTACAAAATCACAGAATTATTAAGGTTGGAAAGTCCCTCCAAGCCCATCAAATCCAACCTGTGACAATCCCCATCTCGAGACCCAGCCCAAAGCACTGGTTCTGTGACTCTCTGAAAACTGGGTCCAAATTGCACAATCAGATGGACACTCTCCTGAGATCCATTCTGGCACTGTGGGTATCCTTCTTCTCTCTAAATTTTTTTACTGACAAGATTGCTTTTTAATTTAGCAGTGCCTGCTCAGCTCTCCAGAATTATGAATGAACTTTTACTGCAAGAATTTGGTTTTTTTTTCACCTCTCACACAAATGCAAGGACCTACAGGTCCATAACATATTAAACTGCTGAGAGGCAAAGCCACCCAACTGAAATTGAAAGCTGAATCCACAGAAAGAAAAGAATTCTGTTTGTGAAAATACTCACAGAACGGGAGCCTAGCCATCCCTACCCTTACTCTGTCTCTCCTGATTTGAAAAACTGCACCAGTACTTCCAAAACTTTAATTCTAACGTCTGCTTCATCTGCTTTTATCTTGGGGTGCTTTAAAGAATCACAAGATCACAGAATCACCAGGTTGGAAGACACCTCCAAGATCATCAAATCCAACCCATCCCCTAATACCTCAACTAGACCATGGCACTGAGTGCCACATCCAGTCTTTTTTAAAACCCATCCAGGAATGCTGAGTACACCACTTCCCCAGGCAAAGCATTCCAATACTTTATTATTCCTCCAGTGAAAAACTTCTTCCTAATATCCAACCTATATTTCCCTTGGCACAACTTGAGACTGTGTCCTGTGGTTCTGTCTGTGCTGCCTGGGGAAGGAGACCAACCCCACCTGACTACAAACACCTTTCAGGGAGCTGTAGAGAGTGATAAGGTCACTCTGAGTCTCCTTTTCTCCAGGCTGAACAACCCCAGCTCCCTCAGTCATTCCTCACAGGGTTTGTGTTCCAAGCCCCTCACCAGCCTCGTTGCCTCCTCTGGACAAGCTCCAGCCCCTCCATGTCCTTCCTAAGCTGAGGGGACAGAACTGCACACAGCACTCGAGGTGTGACCTCACCAGTGCTGAGTACAGGGGAACAGTGACCTCCCTGCTCCTGCTGGCCACACCATTCCTGACACAGGCCAGGAGCCATTGGCCTTCTTGGCACCTGAGCACACTGCTGGCTCATGTCCAGCTGCTGTCCATCAGTGCCCCCAGGTCCCTTTCTGCCTGGGCACTGTCCAGCCACACTGTCCCCAGCCTGGAGCACTGCAAGGGGTTATCGTGGCCAAAATGCAGGAGTCGGCACTTGGACTTGTTGAACTTCATCCTATTGGACTCTGCCCATCCATCCAACCATTCCAGGTCTTTCTGCAGCACCCTCCTACCTCCCAACAGATGGACACATGCTCCCAGCTTAGTGTCATCTGCAAATTTGCTAGTGAAAGACTCAATGCCCTGATCCATGTCATCAATAAAAGCATTGAACAGGACTGGCCCCAGCACAGACCCCTGGGGGCCACCACTGGTGACTGGCTCCCAGCTGGATTGCAGCACCGTTCACCACCACTCTCTGGGCCTGGCCATCCAGCCAGTTCCTAACCCAGCAAAGAGTGCTCCTGTCCAAGCCACGGCCTGCAGCTTTTCCAGGGAATGCTGTGGGAGACAGTGTCAAAGGCCTTGCTGGAGTCCAAATAGACACATCCACAGCCTTTCCTGCATCCACCATGCAGGTCACCTGGCTGTAAAAGGAGATAAGGTTGTCAAACACGACCTACCCCTTCTAAACCCATGCTGGCTGGGTCTGATACCCGGGCCACACTGTAAATTTTGCATGATGGCACTTAGGATAAACTATTCCATAATCTTACCTTGTACTGAGGTCAGGCTAACTGGTCTATAATTACCGGGATCCTCTTTCCCACCCTTTTGTGAATGGCCATCTTCCAGTCATCTGGAACCTCCCCAGTGACCCAGGACTGCTGGTAAATGATGGAGACAGGCTTTGCAAGCTCATCTGCCAGCTCCCTCATCACCCTGGGGTGGATTCCATCTGGTCCCATAGATTTATGAACATCTAAGCTGCTCAGCAGTTCTCTGACTGCCTCTTCCTGGATAACAGGGAGATTATTCTGCTCCCTGACACCATCTACCAGCTCAGGGGGACAGTTGTCCTGAGGATAAACCATCTTCCCACTAAAGACTGAGGCAAAGGAGGTGTTAAGCAATTCTACCTTCTCCTCACGTGCAGTTACTGAGTTCCCTCCCTCATCCAATAGAGAACAAAAGTTGGTCTTACCGTTCCTTTTACCATTAATATATTTGTAAAAATATTTTTTATTGTCCTTTACAGAAGTCACCATTTTAAGTTCATACTGAGCCTTGGCCTCCCTAATTTTTTCCTACGTGCCCTAGCAGCCCCCTTAAATACTTCCTGAGACACCTGACTCTCCTTCCAGAGATGATACATCCTCTTTTTATTCCTAAGTTCCTCCAAAACCTCCTTGTGCATCCAGGCTGGATGTTTGCTTCGTCCACTCATCTTTCAGCACACAGCGACAGTCTGCTCCTGTGCCCCCAGGATCCCTGTTTTAAAGCATGTCCACCTTTCCTGGACTCCTTTGTTTTTAAGCGCTCCTTCCCAAGGAACTCTCTGAATAAGACTCCTAAATAGGCCAAAGTCCACCCTCCGGAAAACCAGTGTGAAAGTCTTATTGATGTTCCTCCTGATGTCACCAAATATCAAGAACTCTATAATGTCATGATCACTGTGCCCCAAGCAGCCTCTAACCACCACATCTCCCACCAGCCCAACTTTATTTACAAACAACAGGTCTAACATAGTGTCTCCCCTAGTGGGCTCTCTCACCAGCTGTGACAAAAAGCTGTCCTCCACACACTCCAAAAACTTCCTGGACTGCCTCTTTCTGTTCTGTATTATGTTCCCAGCAGATGTCTGGAAGGTTGAAATCATCTACAAGAACAAGGGCTGATGATTCTGAACCCCTTTCTAGCTGCTTAAAGAATAAGTTGTCAACCTCTTCTTCCTGGCTGGGTGGATGATAACAGACCCCCAGTAGGATGTCAGCCTTGTTGGCCTTGCCCTTAATAAGCATTTAACTCCATCATCGTTAGCTTTAATAACTATGGCATCAAAAGCTTCCCTAAAATAAAGGACTACCTCTTATTTATACCCCATATATTTATATATATGCACCTCCTCACCAAAAAAAACCCAAAACCAAACAAACAAACAAAAAAAACTTCCATGGCCTACTGAAAAATGTTCATCAGACACACGTGCAGCAAAGAATGGGAAAGAAACTTATTATTTTAGGGGTAATTTTTTTGGCAGGTGGGAGAATGTATAAGGAGTAAGATGAACACAACCCCATAGCTTTTGAGAATATTTCTGACACTGAGTGTATGTTTACAAAAAAATATCACAAGTAGCTCTGCTACAACAAATTTAGCAAAAATTTTAATAATTTTTTTTAGAAGTCAAAAATATTACTTTGATTTTCACTGCACTGGGACCTTGGAGTTCTAATTTTGTGAAAAGTTTTCAAACAAATCACGAAAGTAATCTCAAAATTTTTCTATCTTTTAAATTACAAATATTATTTCACCTGAAAGCTTTCAGTTAGGTGCAATGTGTATTTTGTTAAAGTTCTTGCATGGCAGACAGCTCTCCTCAGGCTAAAAGGAAGGGAAATGATCCGGACAAGCTACCCTTGTTAATGAGGCAGCCCCAGGTTTACAGAGGGGTTTATTAGTGAGATTGTTCCTGCCCAGGACACATCCCTGTCATTAACAACCTCATCATCCCCCTTGTGATTGTATGTGGGAGCTTTGGAAATGATACTGCAAGTGTATCACCAGAATACTGCAATTTCACAGCACACACTGAAAATAGTCATTGACCTTGGCTGTGTTATATATTCATTTAACCACAAAATTCTAAGCTGTCCCAGTATTTTATTGCACTGATTTAAGCTCTGGGTCTCTAAAAACCTCCAGGTTTCATTTAATGAAAGTTAATTAGAACTTTAAGAAAATTCAATGAGATTGTAATTAAACATGATATAATATCTTTTGGAGTAAACTTCTAATGTTCAGTTCTGCAAGTTAATAAACACTCTAATTAGAATGACATCCTTATTTATCCCATTTTTAGTTTTGGATTTAAAAGTACACTGATCTGTCTGAATTAATTGTCTGTACTGATACAAGCCTCTTGCCAAGATCCTATTTCCCCCCAGATTAACAACTTTCCTTGATATTAATTTGTTTCTTTGGTACATTAATACTGCACAACATACTAAAATTACCACCTTGTAAAATGCTGTATTTAAAATTCCAGATGAACCCACATTCTCATGTTATTGCAGCTGTTCCCTCTGAAATCTCTGTGAAAATTATTCAATTCCTTTTTCATTCAGGAGAAAAAGAATGACTTATAAGTATTAAGGCAAATAAAGTAGTAAAGAGACCACCTCACTGTATTTAAAAATACATTAAAATTGAGTCAAGTAACAAAACTTCTACACCTAGTGATACTACTGATTTATGATTTATGACTCTGCCGACTTTGCATTGTGCATTTAGCTCCAAGCCACATTAGCCAACCAAATGTCCTCAAAAGGATTTTTTAATATGCTGTATGAAAAATGAGGGCAAGGGTTGACTCACCAGTTTTTTGATCTCAAAAAAATAATTATTCACAACACTGAAAAAAACACCAATACCTGAACTAAATGGGTGATCCATCTCTATCATACTGCAGTGTTGCTTTCCCCTTATGCTTGAATTTATATTTTGTATTTATAGTTTATAGAAAAATATTAATAAATTAAAATAAACATTTAATTTATACTAAGCTTGATAATTAATACATACATTAATAATACAATACATACATTAATACAATGAAGATTTCCTGTTTCAACAGTCACTCTTTACTCAGATGTGTGCACTGATTATGCTGTTTTGATAAAAGCAGCTGGGCATACCATTCCTCTGTGACAAAGAATTTTAATAAGGCCTTTTCCATTGTCTCCCTCATCCATATTCTCATAACTCTTAATGCAGATCATGATTGATCATGCATTGCTTTCTCAAGGAAGTTCTCATATTTGGACAGACCTTAGATAGGCAAGAATGAGAACCATTTGTCCTGTTTTTATTACTGATCACCCCATGGCCATAGAGCAATGTCCAGAACAAGTTCAATTTCACCTGCCAGTTCCCTGCAAAACAAACTGAGTTTACACTTAATATAAGCAGAAAAAAAAAAAAAAAAACCAAGTGATTATTCCATTTTAAAGACAAATTCAACTGACTTTTTCCTCAGACAAATGCAAAAAACAATACAGAACTGATTAGTAATAATTATGACAAGGACTAGAGATTTTCTTTTGTCAGAAATAAAAACTGATAGCTTTGTTTTCTCCATTTATGGCTCCTAGAAACTGATTTCAGAAACAGATCCAACAGTTCTTTTCCTCCTCTTTCCCTAGACAAGGATAGTAGGATACTCATTTCCCATCAAAAGCCAAATGGAATGGGGTCTCCTTTCATCAGCTGCTCAAGTAGGAATCAGAATTCCTGAGCATGGAGCTGTTCTACTTCCCAAAAGGAAGTGCTGAAGCACAGGCAGGACCTGGACCTCTTTCTTTATGCCTTGGGAGCAGAAGGGCTCAGTTTGGGAGGCACTGGTTCTCTAGAAACATTGAGTGGCAGAAGCTGCAGCAAGATGTGCTACAAGGGAAAAACAACTGCTGGCACTTCCAGATGGTGCATCTCCCACAGATCCCCACTTCCCAGGGACAACCAACAGGGACAAACGTTAGGCTGAGAGCAAGGGAAGCAACAGTCTGGTCACAAACAGAGGGGGGAAAGGAAGGCAAAGGGAGTGCCACAAGAGACAAATGGCCTTTCTCACCTTGGAGGATGAGAAATGCTGAACATTAGGAAGGATAACTTGAGTGAACAGACTTAGGCCCTATTTCATACAAGGATTCATCAAGGCAGGATTTATTCAATCCTTTCCCTCTGAGTGAAATTTGCTTCTCTCTGTTCCAAAGCCCAGGCAAGTGTGTAGGAGAGAGACCCTCCTCTCTTTCATAATCCATTAGCAAATGTTATTACATCTAAGGGCTGAACAAGCAGCTATTGTTCCCCTAACCCCTGGATTTCACTCTATACATGCAGCACACTTCCAACAGATGCTGGCTTTAGAGTGCAAAGGATCTTGAGTGGACTTCTATGCAGAGCAGATGGTTTAATTTCATAATATTCAGAAAGACTCAGTTTCTTAACCATTTGGTAGGCATCTTAACATGAATTTCCATCTTAAACCCCCTTGTCAGTACTGACATGTGTGTCAGTAAACTTAATTTTTGCTTTCAAATGGGTATTTCTGCCCCTAACTTGCAGAAGTCATATTAATATCAACTTGAAGTGGATTAGAGTGGGAAAAGTCACCTTCCAGCATCAAAGTACAAAAGCTAAATTTCCATGCCATTTGTGGGTTGCATAATGCTTATTTCAACTTCTTTATTATTATAATTATTATTATGTTTTATCTATGAGTATCTTATTGCCACTTATCTCTGACACTGTCGTCAAGACCTGCAAATGACAACACCAAGCATGTGCTGTGAAGTGTGTGTGTGTATCCCTACAAGCCAATGTGGTTTGGATTCATCCTGCAAGCAATTCAGAAGTTTGCCTAATACCAGTGCACTTCCACTTTGACCATTACATGCATTGCTATTATTACATGTTATGAACCGTCCCAGAGAATCAAGACATTAAAAAACAGCTTCAAAGCCCTGCACATCAAGAGTTTGTTTCTGCAGGGGGAAAACCTGAGGCATCTTTGCAGTAGCTGAGTAATATGACAGATTTCATAAGTGGCCCTGGTGAAATACAGTGATCTGATTGTTCTGGCATCAGCACAGATTATAGCTGGGTTTACCTGGTCTCAGGTAACAACTATGCATGCACTCACTCTGCACTGAATTCTGCAACTGAATACATTATTTTTTATGTCTTTCAGCTCTCACTTTATGAACTTCTTCTACTATGTGGGTGTATTTTATAAACAAGGGAGACTGATTAGGAAGGAGCACATTTGCTGCAGTCAACAGATTTCCCTATTTCTGTTAATGTTTGTTTTCATTAAAGCAAAGATGCTTTGTGTGTTGAACAACCTGCTATTTATCACCATGTGGACAGAAGAACTCCTGCTTAAATATGAATTTAGGTAAAATATTAACTGCAAGAAGGGAAAAAGAAAATAATTGGCTAATCTGGAAATGCTTTATCCCTGCACACACACAGCCCCACACTTGAGGACAAAAGAACTTTCACACATATATCTATTGCTTCTCCTTTCGCATGCTATCAAAATATGCTTTTGAAGACAACTTTTAGCACATTCAACTTTTAGATCTTGAAATATTGCTTCTACTCTGCTTCTCTCCAAGGCTTGCTAGGATGAGGTTCACTATTGCTCAATAAACAAATCATTGCTGTATTACTGTTCTGTTGTCAAAGAATCCTTCAGAGAAGCCCAGTGACATCATTCTCAGGATGCTGCTGCCAGAATTGAAAAGCTGGATCCTCCTCGGGTATTAGCAAAGTACTGCTGGAATATTCTGAGCTGGAAGGGAACTGTCAGGATCATCCAGTTTCCAGCCCTGCACAGACAACCCAACAATCCCACCCTGTGCACCCCTGAGAATGTTGTACAAAGGCTCCCACATCCAGAAAATTAACCAAGAGTAGGTGAGGATGTGGACCAAGACATCTCAACAGCATGACTTCTAAATGCAATTTCTGGAAACTAAAGAAATGCAATTATAAGACTCACATTTCAAACCAGCACAGTACTGTCTGCATTAGGGTCCAGAAGCAAATTCTTGGCCTTCACATGTTAAGAAATCTTTTATTCACCAGAAGAAGTTAAAGTGGCTGATACAAAGAAACCTGATCAGTAAGCATGAAGAACAGGGATGCATTATTATTACATGGAAACACGGCCTCTAAGCCCTCTCAGTGCAGACTAGAATAACTTTGACATATACTGGACTAGATATATTTATTTTTCAGAAGTAAAACATGAGGGGTCTTTTTGCCTCCTTTTTTGGGTCCAATGATATATACTGAAAGCTTAGTATCTTGTTTTCTGACTTTGCTCACAGTGACCTACACTGCAGGTAATATAATTTCCTAAACAAACATCAGCTTTTGTCACATTGCAGTTAGTCTAAAAGCTGTGGGCCCGAATTCAACCAGCCTAGAAGTAAACAAGTCTCTGAGTGAGTGATGATCGGATGGATTTGAACACATAAAAAGGATCCCAGCCAATCCATGGAACCCTAAGTTCAGATGTATCATTGGCCAGGGAAGTGGGTGTCTTAAGACTGCAACCAATCACATGAGTATACCTGGGAAATTCAAACCCTCTATTTAAGAAGGATCCAGAACAATAAAGGGGGCTTTTGTCACATGAATCTCAAGAGGACTGCATATCTGTCTTCAACTATGACCCCTTTCAATGTTATAAACTCTAATATAATTCTAGCCCTTAGAAGTTGCTGCTTTAAATAATTTGGAAGTAAACTGTACATGTATGCATTTTTATTTTTCAAGCAATTTATTTTAAATAATGAGTGATGAAAGTTCATGCATTGGAGAACCAAGATAAGTTGTGCTGAAGATTTCTATCTAGAAGGGAGTTTAGGAATGTGCAATAGGGAACATAAAGGACTAGAGGAGTCAGGGGAAGAGCCTGCAAGGAAGAGTAATTTCTTCCTCCTCTACATGTTTGTCAGCTGAATCAACTTCCCACAACTTCTACCTGTCCTCCACTCCTTTAACGAACACTAAAATTAAGAAGTTCCCGTGATTACAAACTGTTTGGAGACCTGCACTTTGAGCTGAGATCACAGAGCCCTTCTTGGCAGGGCTGTGCTCATGGCATCCTTGGCAGCACAGCATCTGCTACAGTCACATCCCATCAGCTGCAGGCGCTGACCCAGCTCCTCAGCTTGTGGCTGTGTTCCCCAAGTGGCAGAGATATGAATCTGTCTCAGCTTAGTGGCATCCCCAGAGACCTACATCATATATATTTAACTAGAATCAAAGTCATTTTAGAACACTTGCTGTTACTGATTTTTCTTTTTCTATTTCATGGAATGTGTAATCCTAAATTAAGGGATTTTGGTTCTTTCACTGTTTGGGAGCACATTTTGCCTTTGCATATCTGTAGATATTAAGGCTTCTATGTGCATTCTGTTAAAGAAAGCATCTGATTTTTATTAACATATTGTCTCTCAGGTCTTCATGACTCATCAGTCTGATGAAACATGCAGATGCAGCTACAGAGAGCTCAAGTTCAGAAAAGACTTCTCATAGAAAATGAGACTGAAAGCATCACATGCCCTCAAAAATATCAACAGGACTCTTTTAATCCTTGTGGATTCTGAGTTCACTGAAGTAAAAAAGAGGAGAATCACCTTTGATTTGAGCAGGCTTAGAATCAGAGTAAATTATCTATGGTGTATCACTGTTTTCTCCCTGTCCTATGAATTGCCCTGGCAAGAAGGTCCCTCCTTTGACCACCAAACACGGACTTTATGGAAATGTTAGGAAATGTAGCAGCTGAAGAATATTGTAATGCACTTTGTTATGCTGAGGTTATTCATGTCCCCAAATTAGTTGTGTGCTGGATGCTGAAATAACTGTGCTGCAGTCAAACCAGAAATATATGTTCATTTAACAATGTTTACCACATAACATATATTTTTAGAATTATTAGTTGATTTAGTAAACTTCCAGTTGCTGATTAATTTATGTCTCCTTGATTGATTTAATGGCTTTTCTCTGTCTTCTATATCAGTAAAAATCTACCAAGAAATATTAAAATTAAAAACTAAATAAAAATCTAACTGTTTTCCCATTAGTTCATTCTGGTTCTCATTTTCTTTTCCAAGGTTTCCTACCAGATACCAGGACACACTTATATTGCTCTTTTTTCATCACTTTTTACAGGGAAAAGAATGCCCAAGAAAGCCATCCTCTCTTTAGCTAAGTTGAGACTAATGCTATATATGCAAAGCATCCATGAGATGATACATTAAATATGTCAATAGCTAATAGATATTTGACATGGCCCTGTTTCAGTGCAGATAAACTGGTGCCATATATTCTGTCTGACACAGTAAATCCTAAATGTCCATGCCTTTGGATGTCAAGGCACTATTAATTACAATTTTCCTCAAGGAAGGCTTTTAACTCTGAGATAAAGGAATTAGTAGAACAACTGCCAAATTTTCCAAAGGCTTCAGCTCTGGAAAGCACTGTCATCTTAATTGAAGACTGCAGAACCTGGACAAAGTGCAGCTCAGTTGCTGCCTCAGCTGGGTTGTGTGTTCTTGCTCTCCCTGCTTCCAGTCACAACCCATCAGAGCCTTTGACAGCCCCTTACCCTGAATAAATTTGGAAGAATCCTGTACTTTTGTATGAACCAGTTTCAGGCTGTCTACCACAATGCAGTTTTCAAAACACTTGTTTCTCCTCTTGCTTACCTTGTGCAAATCTTCCACTATCAGCATGGGTGAGAAATTAATTCATCACACTGATATTTTATTTCTTTGAAAACAGACAGCCCTCCCCTCACTGTGAAAAGCTCAGGTCTTTTAAAAAGCTATTTTTAATGTTTGCCTTAATGACTGCAGTGTTCTCAGGAAGGTTGCTGCTATGCTTAGTTTGCCATCTCCCATACAAAACATGTAATCTCCCTTTCATTCTTTGAGTCTTAAACTTTATTTTTTTTCTGTATTTATAAAGCAGGCACACAGTGTGGTGCACAGTCGTATCTGGGAAGCTTCAAAGGAATCTGAGGGATGGCAGCCTCAAAAGGGCTCCAACACTGTCTGCTAATTGAGGGGAAACTCAATTGAAAGGAGAGAGAAAGAGCTGTCAGCGAAGTAGGTTCTTTAGCCTGGATTGTGTCAATGAATCACTAAGATAAATGTAGTAATAGAGGGGAAGCAGACTGGATATGCTGGGACTTCCAGGGACTGGGTTGGTTTATCTAAACTGGAAGTGATCACCTAATTCAGATCATGGCACATTCCCTTCAGGCTCCCTGGAATTACATCCTTTGCCATCTCCTTTCTTCCCTCGTATTAAGGAAGGCAGGATGTTTAACAGGAAGGCCTGATCTTGGAATAATTGGTATTCACAAGAATGTTTTGTGCACCAGATTAAATAAAACTAGTTCTTGCAAATAAGTCTGCATTAATGTGAAGTTAGGTGAACAAAAAACTGTGTAAAGAAGAAACAAAGCTCCCTGACTTCTAAAATTACAGAAATGTAGAGAACCAGCAATAAAATCCTCTCAAGGAAAAGTAGCAGAGATTTACAAAAAGGCAACACTCAAGTAACAAAATAAGAAAAAAATCTGCAACTAAACAAGCAATATCCAAAAATCTGGTTCTGAAGCAATGTCAGGCTGTTCTAACAGTCCACTGAAGCATTTATGAGACAGGTAAAATATCCAAACCCAAACTAGAAAAACAAGTTAATATGGTGTTAATACCTTTATTGGTCAAACAATTACTCATGGGAAGCATTGAGGTGCAAAACAATGCCAAACACTATCCTGACCCAATTATCTGTATAAATGCTGATTACAAAGTTTAAAAGAGATTCTCAAAACTGTAAGACAGAAAAAACATTTTGACTAGCCAGCATCTGTTCTGCCCTCTGATTTGATTTATCATGAACTCACCAAACAGCGGTAGAATAAATAGACAAAAGAAAGACAATTAGATTAGAGCCTAATAGAAAGAAACACTATTTCACTAGTACTGCCAAATTATTAAATACATATCTATAGGTGATATGCAAAAGAAGATTCTTTCAAATAAGCCACAAAGCATTTAGAATTCCAGGGTATTTGAAGAAAAACTCCTTCATGTAAAGTCTTTCAAATTTAATTTCTCAGGAAAAAAAAAAAATGAAATAATGTTGTTTGGGTTCCTTCAAGGAAATGTATTCAATTTCAGACCCTGAAAGATTTCCTGAAGTGGTATCGGATCATACTCCTTTGTGTCTCTGTTATGAGCACTGCTCAGAACTGCAGAACAAGGATAGTCTTGATTTGAATATCTCTTATATGTCCTGTCCCGTAAAAATGAGATCTTTTCCCTAAAGATTCTCCTGTTGTGAGTTCCTAAATCAGGTAAGGAGAAAGAAAACATATTCAATGTTACTGGCATTCCTTAGCTCCCATCCCTTCCACCACAGGTGTTGTTTCCCTCAGATTGTAAGGTGACTGGGACACAAGAAGGGGGATCAACACAACAAATCTTCATTCACTAAATCCAGTGCCAACCACTATTTCATGAACTCAGAACAAGAGCAGGAATTAAAACCCACCAGCCATGTGCCACTCACAGCTGTTCTTTCTAATTTATGGAAGTGGAAAGATATGTAAGTGGAGTTTGAGAGCATGAACCTTTTTGGCACATTATGTGTGATTAAAAATGTACAACATGCATGAGACATAGAAATAAGTAAGGACTGGCAGTGATTTTGAAAATGTAATAGTTTAGTTAAGAGGAATTAGCAAAGTAGATTTAGCCAGAAGAAAAGGAAGACACGGAAGTGACCTGCAAGGCAAACTGGCTGAACTTCCCTTTTATATGAACAGAAAATTTAAAAAAACCTCACAACTATACTTAATAGCAGCTGAGCTGGGGTCAGTTATACACCAAGACACCGGGTTACTACAGAAAATTCTCAGATCTAAGGGCACTTATGAGCTGCAATTTCATATATGTTGGAGACTGTCCCTAAAGCTGAATTTGCCTACACTTATTTTATTTCATATGCTCCATGCAAAATTACTTTAAATTGTTGTTTCCTAGGGAGAGGCTAATTATAGGATCACAAAGAACACTCTGATGCTGCCTTTTTCTTTCATGAGTTATTCCATTAAAATCACAATGGCCCCAATATATAAATACGAGGGCACCTCCTAAAAAGCAGGAAATCAATTCTTAGGAAAATAATTGACAAAAAGAAATAGTTGCACTTGGAGTTTAACTTTTTGTTTCTCTCTCCTCATGAAACTAGTTTGAGCTGGAGCTATATATAGCATATACCTTAGGGAAATAAAGAGGTACATTCTTCACGGTCTTCAGAAATATTTTATGCCCTGCTAGAGTCAGAACTAAATTTGAAACAGAACATGGATAGCAGCCATTCAATGCAAGGTTTGGCAGAAAGATCTGATGAAAAAGTTCATGGCTTTTATATGGAAGTGCAGATACACACAAATGGAATCCCCTGCCTCATCATACCAGGAATCACAAAGTTTTAGGTTCATGTCTGATTTTATTCCAAATAGAAAAAATCCCCCCAAAACCAACCAAGCTATAAATGTCTCTGTTCCCTGTCTCTGGCAAGCGATGATCAATTATTTTAACATCATTATTTATAACAGTAACCTTTACATCATGTCTTTGAAGGAGTGGGATCCCACTGGTATCAAGAAAATATATTTCTGTATAATTGTGTCTATTTTAGTTTATTCTGAGGAAAAAAATCATTCCATGGCCCAGCCCCAGAACACTTATAGAGCTACATTTAGAAACAGAGTCATCTAAGGGACTTCACCTTTTCTTTGTCATTTAGACATTTACTTGTTTTTTTACTGTTTTTTTCACTTTCCATATTAAAACATATTTTAAAGGTTTTCACCAATTGTTTCGGGCTGGGTAAGCTGTTAATAATATTGTGCTTTCATAAGAGTGCGTGTGAAGGTTTTATGCTGAAGAATCTCTCACTGCAAGGAACTAGGTGAACCTGGTCACCAGCCCAGGACTAAACTCATGGTTGTATTTGCACATTTACATCACAAAACAATCTGGTAAAACAAAACAAACCAGATCCATCTTTAACAGTAGCTCCAGTAAATAACAGGCAGGAAGTAAAAAATGCAAAACCCAGAGATAAACAAGGTTTTAGTTAATCAGTCTCCATGAGATACAGAATTGAAGAGGATTAAAACTATTGGAAGGCAATTATCTCCATTAAAATGTAGAAACAGTCATTAATTCATTAACCAAACCAGCAGACTGGAAATTCCTGAATATTCCTTTCATACTTTTATTTTGTATCATTTCTACCTAGAACTTAGATTCAGGAAGCAGAAGGGATATAGAAAATATGTAATTTTCTGTAAGGAAAAATAAGCCTGAGGTAATTGGGACTATTCAGCCTGGTAAGGAGAAGGTTGTGTGGAGAACTTGCATGCCCCTTCCAAGGTCTGAAGGGGCTACAGAGAAGGCAAAAAGTTAATTTATCATTAACTGAAGTGACAGGACCCAGGGGGATGGGTTCCCAATGCCAGAGGGCAGGAATGGATGGGATATTGGGAAGGAATTGTTCCCTGGCAGGGTGGGCAGGCCCTGGCACAGGGTGGAATTCCCAGAGCAGCTGTGGCTGCCCCTGGATCCCTGGCAGTGCCCAAGGCCAGGTTGGACACTGGGGCTGGAGCAGCCTGGGACAGTGGGAGGTGTCTCTGCCCTGCCATAGCAGGGGTGGCACTGGGTGGGATTTAAGGTGCCTCCCAGCCCAAACTGTTCTGTGCTACTATAAAAAATTTCATTGCACTGTCAGTGTATGTTTGCAGGTCATTAAAATGCCCTCAGCTCACAAGCCAGACTGGAACAAGCCCTATTAAAGGACAAATTCTAACCAAAATATTCTGATTTCCACATTGAATTCACAACAATAGTTTCATTGCTTGCCAAGAAGGAAAAAAACAAAAGGTGTTTGTATTTCTTCCACTGCACCCAAGACTGTGTAAGGGTTCCCACCATGCCTGTACACTGCATTTCACATTATTCTGAGTTCCCAAGGAGGGAATTTTCATGTAAGTAATTACATTTGGGCATTCCTATTTCCATTTTATCTCTATTCCATGGGAGGGGAAAACATTAGCCTTTAGAGTTCCGACTTTAATGGAATGCAAAACGAGTTAATGAAACTTGGCCACAGACCAGTAATGCCAGGGAAGCCCAACAGAAGAATGCTAAAAACTTGGTCATGCAGATGCTGTTTTCTTTTACAGTAACTTCTGTATATAAATTTATATGCAATAGAGCACACATATAAAATGCTAATGTGAAAGAATGAATTCCAGCCTTGTTTTCATTGTAGAACTGCATTGTAGACAAAAAGTAATACATAATAAAATATTGAAAGCCAGTTTAGGAAAACATATTAGCAAAGTACACAAATACATTCTTAAAGTGATTCTTTGAACTGAAGCAAAATTGCCAGGCTGAATTCTGGATTCCCATATGGAATTTGTACATTAGGTAGAATATTGCTTCTAATCTCTTCCTCTGTCTGAGTTACTTGTAAGTACTTCAAGGAAATTGCTATAAATTCTGTACTAAAATAAGCCATTTTAAAATTAAATTTAATTATCATACTATGTTTAATGCACCAAAATTTCTAAAACTCTTTGATTTTTTCTATTGCATCTTAAGACCTACATTATACAGAATACCCAAACCAGAGACCACCTAATATTCTAGAGCTTGTGGCAGTGAGTTCCCAAGACTATTTTTATGTTTTGGTGAAAAAATACATTTTCAGCTATAAAATGACAAATGTAGGTTTTTTAAATTCATTATTTTCAGGCTTCTTATGTCCTATTTCACTGCTGTCTGCTCCATAAAGATGGTTCAAATAATTCCAAATCTATTCTCTTACAAAGCCACCCAAGGTCTCTAATTATATTGTCACCCTTCTCTGGACCTCTCTATTTCTGCTAAATGATTTCCAAGTGCCTCCTGTGACATTTTAATTTACATTTCTTGAAAAGTGTTCCAAGTCACTTAGCTTTGCAGCAGCAACCTTCTTCACCTTAAGTGCTCCCTTCACTCTTTGCTCAGTCCAAAGACCCAGTAGCTGTCTCACAGACTGAATGTGTCTGAAATATTTAATTTCTCATTAACTGCTGCTTGGACATAATTCCATCAGAGCCCTCCTAATTCCCAGCTTTGAAACTATAGTGTGTACGACTTGTAGCTTCTTAATGTGCTCAACCAGATTTGCATTTCCATTTGCAGAAGATTTTTCTAAAACCTTCCAATCATATATTTGGTTGCAGTGACAGAGTTTCTGTCTGCTCCCTCTTTGTTTTAGGACCCTTCTGTTGTTTTGGGGTTTTTTTGGTTTGGTTTGGTTTGGTTTGGATTTTTTTTTTTTTTTCATTTTTGGTGGGTTTGAGGTTTTGTTTGTTTTCTTTTTCTCTTTTTTTTTTTTTTGTGTGTCTGGTTGTTTCATTCATAAATTGTTTTTTGTTTAACAGATTCTTCTTAAAACAATCTCAAAACGTAATTTATTTGGATATCTCTTAGTGGCCCAATTCCTCTGTTGCCAGATAGTGTCTTCAGAATCATTTATGCTTCACTTCGTGGTTCAAGTTAAATGCACTTGACTTCTGCCTTGAAAAGATTCTAACTTTTCCTACTGAATGCTGTTCTAAATAAGGATTCTGTCTGAATGCTCTGGAATGCGCTGCCAATCCCTAACGTCTGATTCTCCCAGCAGTGCCTTGTCCATTGGACAGATAGGAGTTTTTTAAATCAAAAAGAGGCAGATTAACAGAAGACCTAAAACCTTAAAGTAAGAATAGAAAATATTCTTGAGTAAAAAAATCTGTTCAAAAAAATTGCACATAAACAGATATATTGCTTAGGCAACATTTACACTCTCCTTGTCCTTGGAAAGCTTCACATATTCACCTATATGTGAATATGTGAACCTATAACTTGACATTGCTAAACAAAACATCTAAAAACAGGTTTTCTTTCCAATATTTAATAAAGAAAAATATGTACTGCTTTTAAATATTTAGCTTTTTATAACTGATTTTATTGGAAATAAGAAGGTTGATATTCTAATTTGTCTATTATATCAGCACTGATGAATATACAAATACAGTTTCCTCATATATACCATATTTTAAGTGAATGTGCAGAGACAACTGAGCATCTTGATAATGCTGCTGCCAAAACCATAGACTGAAAAAAGATGATTTAGTTAAATGACACTGAAGCAGTCTTGAGGATTTGTTGAATGTCCCTGGTACTAAAGAGAAGTTAGGAAGACACAAATGTTCATAGAGAGTCCCCAAAGATAAAGGCAAATGAAGAACAGGACCTGCCTGAAAAGGACACAAAAAGCACAGCGTGGAAGTACCCAAGTTTCTCCACTGACACCAGTTAACGAACTAACAATCTGACCTGGTCATTCATAAATAAATATTTGATGGAGATAATGTCCACATATTCTCAGAGGCTTTTCCTTCCTTCCACATTTTTCATTATTTTGACTGCATTGTGCAACTGGGTCAAGGTTTTGGTGGTGGTGGGGCTGCAGGGGTGGCTCCTGTAAGAAAATGACAGTCTCCTTCTCCTGTGTGCAACAGAGCCCAATCTCAGCTGGCTCCAAAAGGAATATGGCTAGAGCCAGGCCCATCAGTGACACTGGTGTCACCTCTGGGGCAACATGCAAAGAGGGGGGAAAATCCCACACAACTTTTATTAAAGAAGCAAAAGTATCTTCCTGTCAAGGAAAATAACCAGGGAATATCATCTATTAGAGATGCACATTCCGCTGATTTGCATGCATTTGGAGGGAAACCAAAACTCATTCTTAACCAGTAAGAAAACCCTTTGGAAAAGCTGTTACTGCAGTGGTGCTGAGTGTGTAGTACTGCACAATAGAAAGTCACAGTCTTTATATATTTATGCAAACCTCTGGATATTTTTGCTTTAATTTTTGCTACTCATTCAACTGATAATGTACATTTTAAACAAACAAACAAACAAACAAACAAACAAATAAATAAATAAATAAGCTCACACACAGGAGAGTTGCCTGTGTTTTCACGGTGTTCCCTGACATGCTCTTGGATATGCAGCCTGGCAGTTTTCCCTTTCAGTGCCTTTGTGGCCCCTCTGCCATGTATTGATCGCTGACAGTGTTTACCTACTCAGAGTGACCCCTGCTCAAACTTTGGTGTGAGGAGAAGCACGGGGAAAACAACTCCTGAGCTCAGGAAATCACTGCATTCTGAGAGTCCCTGCAATATGGCACAGCAGCACAGAAATGCAATGATCCCAAATCTGGCCATGCCAGCCTCCCTCATTTCAGGCAGCATGTTCCTGAGCCTGCTAATGCACTTCAGCTCTTGCAATTCTTCCTGAGAGTTTCATATCCCTCGCTTCCAAGTGGCAGAACTCATCAATCTGGCTGCAAGACTGAAAGGTTCATTGGGGCTGGACTGGCTACCTTTCCATGTTGTGACTTCCTCTACCTCCTTTGCTCTGCCTGAGAATTTTCTCCTAAATAATCTTCCTTTAGTGTTGCATCTGAGCACATTTCAGGGACAGCTCAATTTGCTTTATTCTGCATACAAGTCTAAATTCAAACTATATTTCAAGTACAAAGACTTGAGGCAATTTTTAGGTTTTTTTGCAGTGAAGTCCTCTTCCTCAGCCTTGACAATTTAAGATACTGCAACTCCTAATTAAAAAAAAAAAATCAATTACATATCCCACAGAGAATTATCATGTCAGTAATATTTTGGCACAGGCCCTTTGTTCACATTTGTGATGGCACTTCAATCCTCTGTGGCACTCCTCTTAAATATAATAAATATTATTCTAAATGAATTTTTTTATATTCCATTATAGCTCAATAGCACTTTTAGCAAAATTTTTACAATTTTTACTTCTTTGTTATAGCATCCCCTAAAAAAAAACAAAAAAACAAAAAAAAAACAAACAGAAAACAGGTTCAGAAACAGTCATGGCTATAAAATCTCAGTCAGGAGTACTTAATGGCTTTTTATTGTAAAATACAACAGATTTCTATAATTTTATAAGCCACAAAATTATAAATGAAAGTTATATGCATGCAGAGGTCAAGTAAATTATTTTAACCTGGCTAAAAATCATGTGTTTAAAGAGACAGCATCTCTCTTTATGTCTGTCTTGATCTGATGATATTTTACAAACCTATGCCTCGTGTTGACCTGCCTCATATTATGACCTTGAAAACAGGTAATCTGTTTCCTGCAGATCTCAGGGTTTTGTCTCTAATCTCTAGCACAAAAAAACCCCAACCAAACAACAAAAATCCCCAATAACAACACCCTAACAGTTTTATAAGTAACAAATTGCCGTGTTACTATTGCTAATGTAGAAGCGTGTCAGCCCTACAGTTCATAAAAGTTTTCAGAATTGCTTTAAAAATGCTTTAAGAATTGTGCTACCACAAGATTTTACTGTGCTTCCTAAATTTTCTGTAAAAGAAAGCAGCAATACAGTGATGCAGACAGTTACTGCTAAAATTCATTCAAAGCCAATGTCTTTGTGAGAAGTTACTTGAAGCATGCAAATAACTTTTTTAAAGAATTCTTAAAAAATGATATGAAACTTTGGGCTTGGGTTTACGTATAAGTTATATTTCATTCCTTCAAATATTCATTAACATTTAATGAATTGTCAACTCTATAAAAAGAAATTCTCCATTACAAAGCAATAAAAGATGGTATTTATATATTTACATTTGTAAAGCCCACTGCTGAAACAGGGGCAGGAGTCAGTGATCAGTCTGTGCCTGTTACAGGAGATGAAGGATTTGAAAAGACAGCCACAGGGAGCAGCTGTTTATTTGCTGTCGGTTTTGGATGGAGCCTGAAAGATTTATCTTTTGATGTAGACTGAAACTGAAACAGAACACTGATGTTACACGGGGAGTTTGTGGCTTTGTTTGTTTGGTTTAAAACTCAGTACCCTTCATTTAGTAAAGTCCTCTCCAAAAATATTTACTTACTTTTTATTTAAGGACAATAAAAACTCTTAAGTTTCTAAGCACACTTGTTAGCACTTAAAAAAAAGAAAAATCATTTCAAAATGAAATCAGTCCCATATTTTCCCTCTCTACCAGGTGCACATGAAGCACTACTCAATAAAAGCAGAAATCAAATTAATATTCCCTTGTCTTATATAAACCCACAGGCCCAACCCTCTCAGGCTGCAGGGACACAGGACAGCTCCAAGCTCAGCAACACCCCTCCCCCAAAAAACACCTCCAGCTCTCCAAAGCCCACCTGGGAGGGAACTGCAGTGCCTAAGGCTCCTGACAAAGTGAGGCTGCAACAGGACTTAGAAGATAATGGAAACAGGCCCTTTCTCCCAAGTCGAGATAATCCAGCTCTGCAGATCCAGGAGAACAGGAGGCTTGGATTCACAAACTGCAAAGCTAATATTGCAGAGATGACATTATTCAACATAAAAAAACACACTGCAGCTAAGAAATAAGAGTTTATGTGCTGCATCCTATAGAGAGTATACTCTCTTGTTTTTCCTCTGCCACAGATAGCAGAATACACCACGCCTTCACGTCTCAACATCCATTCCTTTCACTCCAAATCCTCAGCAACAACTCTCTGTCTTCCAATATGTCAAAAAGATCTCTGAGATTAAATATACCCCCAAAAGTTAGGTGTAAGAGCTGGCCAATCCTTCTTGGGGGGGTTGTGTTTTATGTGCTGTGTGACACTCTCTGTGTGCCCTCACACAGAGCGTGGAACTCTGCACAAGGATCCATTTGTTCCGCCAATGCAATCTGTTGGCAGCTCAGACTGCCAGCTTCCCACCAATGAGCTGGGTTATAAATGTACTCTAAAAGTCACCCAGATATTTATAGTCATTAAAAGTGATCTCAGACCTTCTCTTATAACATCACTGGTGAAATACAGGATCACGCATTTAAAATCACAAAGTATCTTAACTATTTATCAAAATGTTATTAGTGAATGTTCGAGAAGGTTTTAAACTGAAATCTCCTGAGGAATAATTAGCCACCAGACAAAAATTTTATATGTATCATTGGAAAAAACTTGATGGCTAGAAGTCAGCCCCCAAAAATGATCAGCACATATTTCTTCACTCCAAATGGAAGAGAAAAACAACATGTTACTGCATCATCATGTGCCTTGCCAAAGACATCTACATGTTCTCCTTTAAGTGCTAGAAAACTGTGGCTTTGGTAGGGTTGTGCTCCTTTTGCTGGACCAAATCCTAGCATCCCATCTGTAGTGACAAAAGAACCCCAGGGGTAGTTTTATTGCTTATTATTTAACAAAAATGATATGTAAATATTGATAGGAAATAGTTTCAGAGACCAGTTAATTGCTTTTATTTTTAGTGATTCATGTAATGCATCAAAACAGAAGCAGCCATTTGGCAGAAGTATTAGCAGCTGAATAATGTTCTTAGAGAAGACTACTAACACTCTTCAAAATTCCCTACTTTAAAATCACATCATTGATAAAATACAGTAGAAATAGGAGGAAAGTAAACAGCTTTGCAAAACAACAGCCATGCAAAAAAAACCTCTTGAAAAACCCATTAATTATAAATGCTAATATATCATTAAAGAAATTATTCCTTTATTTGCTTGCATTTTCATCAGTCAAGAAAAATAAAGTATGTTAATGCCTTTCATTTGTTGTACTGATAGTTAAAAACTGTAAAATTACAATATTGGGGCAAATTTAGCTTTCTGGATATCTCATTTCCGGAAGAACAAAGTGGACAGATACTGGTTACTGGAACCCAGGCTGTTGGTTTACAACATCTTTCTACATTGCCTTTTTTCTTTTCAGCCTAATAGTGCATGCAAAATTATCCCTAAATTAAATTTCCTCTTTTTTAGTTTGAAGCCATTCCCCCTTGTCCTGGCACTGCAGTTCCAGAGGAATTGTCCCTCTCTGGGTTCCCTGCAGCCCCTCAGACCTTGGAAGCAGCCTTGAGATCACAACTCAACCTTCTCCTCTCCAGGCTGAGCCACCATTTCTCCACATCCATTTCATTTATCCAGTTCATTTATCCATGGCCTCCTCTGGACTTCCTCCAACAGTTCCATGTCTTTCTTATGCTGGGAGCAGCAGAGCTGTGTTTTCTTGCATAAGAATTAACAGGGTAGGTGATATAATTTCTGATACTGTATTGGGGGTTGGTTCTTTCCCTTTTCCCTCTGTAGAATTTTCCCCATTGTCATGATAAGATACCTGTTGACTGGGCCCTGGTGGCAAGGGGGAGGGGAGAGAAGAGGGAAACCCTGCGAGATTCAAACATCCAGAAGAGGAAACGGAAGGCTCTGGCTTGGCTGATTTCCCCCACGGAGTTCGGATGAGAAGGACAATCACTGCCTCAGCCCCATCCCTGTTATCCCAGTGCCGGGAGTCATCCTCACTGCTGTTGGACCCTGCCCTGCTGCCTTCTCGCTGTAACCTGCCACCATCCAGCACTCTGCTGAGCACCAGGACCAACACCGTGAGCGGAGGGCTCTCTCCATCTCTCTCTCCCATGTGAGACAGCGCTGCCATCACCTCCAGCCCTCCTGCAGCTCTGCAGGTCCTGCCCGCCCCCAGCACCAGGAACTGCAGCTCAGGGAAAAGGTGCCTGCAGCCAGAAAGGACTGGGACTGAGTTACTGTTCTGTTTTTGGGTAATTTCATAGCTGTTGTTGTTCTTGTTTGTCTTGTTAGATATACTAGTAAAGAACTGTTATTCCTACCCCCATATCTTTACCTAAGAGCTCCCTTAATTTCAAAATCATAATAATCTGTAGGAAGGAAGGATCCCATTTTTCAGTTCAAAGGGAGGCTTCTGCTTTCCTTAGCAAACACCTGTCTTTCAAACTAGGACATACTGCCTTAAAAGCCAAATGGTTCTGTGTCTAACCTTTTTTCATACCTTTCGCCACAAAGTTATATCTCACACCACGATGTTCCTATTCAAGCCTTTATAAATTAATAATGAGTAATAAACCACATAATAAAATATTTCATTTTCAGGAAATCTTTAAAATTCATATCCTGAATCAGTTGGGCTTGTTTCCAATAATTAAGAAAGGTGGGAATAATGGCGATCTAAGTTTAACTTCCCAGCACATTACCAAGAGTTTCTGCATGTTTTTGAAGCACCTTCACAGTGCATGATAAATCAAATGGGAGAGCAGATATCTAATGTATTCTTTTCATATAAACCAAATAAAAATGGGTCACACTGTGTCAAATGGAGCACAAGTGCTTCTCAGCCAGGTTGGCCACAACATAATGGGTGTTGAATGACAGTATCAAGTAGCAAAGTTTGAACCAGGTGTTCCAGAGAAATTCAGAGTGGGGATTATAGGTGTAAGATATATGTTCCTCCTAAGAATTAATTCCTTTTTAAATGCTTACTAGTAAATGTTGCTGGTTTAGCTTTGTAATGTAAAAAGATATACAGATCAAGAGCACCTCTGGGAGAAGGATTTGCAGGAGCTGGTGGGTGAGAATTGAATATGCCCAATCCCAGAACCTCCCCCCTGCCCTGGGCTGAGCCAGCATGGGCAGCAGGACAGGGGGGATTCTGCCCCTCTGCCCCTCAGGTGAGGCCCCACCTGCAGAACTGCCCCAGCTCTGGGCCAGCACAGCAAGGAGCTGGAGCTGCTGGAGAGAGCCCAGAGGAGGCACCAGGATGAGCAGAGGATGGAGCAGCTGTGCTGGGAGGAAAGGCTGGCAGAGCTGGAATTGTTCACCTGCAGAGGAGAAGCTTTGGGCTGAGCTCAGGGTGGCCTTGCAGGGCCTGAAGGAGCTGCAGGAAAGATGGAGAGAGACAATTGGCAAGGGCTGGAGGGACAGGAGCCAGGGAATGACTCCCAGTGCCAGAGGGCAGGAATGGATGGGATATTGGGAAGGAATTGTTCCCTGACAGGGTGGGCAGGCCCTGGCACAGGGTGGAATTCCCAGAGCAGCTGTGGCTGCCCCTGGATCCCTGGCAGTGCCCAAGGTCAGGTTGGACACTGGGGCTGGAGCAGCCTGGGACAGCAGAAGGTGTCCCTGCACAGGGTAGGGGTGGGGACTGGATGAGCTTTAAGATCCCTTCCAAACCAAACCATTCTATGATTTTATGCTCTATGTATAAATAAATATATACTTTTATTCCAGCCCATGAAACATCAAATGGTAACTCTATTGATTTTTATCAGAACCAGCAGGATTAGATGTGTATTATTGATTCATGAGAACTGTATTTTCCTAATCAGTGATCAACCTTATTAAATGTAATGATGGTCCCAAGTAAAAGAATATCCATATTGCTTTGATAAGAAATATAAATGTTGATATATTAACAGCAGAAACATCCAAAATAATTTATGTAGTGTAGATATAGTGCATACTGCTGTGGCACACCTTTCCATCAACTCAAACACATGCAGAGGTGAACTCCAGAGGAAACCAAGGCTTCTCTCCCCTCCAGACTTTATCAGTGTCATTTCTGTCCTTATCACTTAAATTCACTACCTAAGACTGTACTACCTGATCCATCCCTGACTCTTCCCATAGACCTAGGGATTGACTTGGTTTCAATGCCTTCTCCCAGCAAAATTTCTCAGGTAAAGATGTTCAGTAGCCATCTTGTTTGCTCCTTTGTTTTAAATTTCCCATTCTGCTGAATTCATTAATAACAGCCTGGTATAAGAGAGATTATGATCTCCAGACTTGTGCCAAATTCATGACCTCTTGGCTTTCATCACTGCTTGTCCCTAAGTAATTCTCCTGACCTCCCTTTACTTACTTCATCATCGGGAATCAGTTCTTCCAAGACAAACCCAGAGGAGTTTCTGCTCCCTAATCTGCCTCTCTCCAGGGCCGCTGCACAACCTCTGTCCTCCCTGCAGGGACACACCATTGATCAGCTCCTTCAGATGTCTCTGAACTTGCTTCCCAATCACACTTCCTGGCCTGGGACTTCCTCCAGCTCCCCTGAAATGTAATAGGAAGATTCTGCAAAGCACTGCATCTCTAATACAGTCTTATCTTAATGCTCACCTGTCTTAGGATATCTAAGATAGCCAACTTGTGCTGAGAATAAAAATGCAGGTGCAAGTCTGAGAAGTGGTAACCATACAAATGAAACCCACCTAATGCTTCTCATCATAGAATGAATAAATTGAATTTTATCCAGTAAAATTTTTAAAACTGAATGTTTCCAAAAAAGCTTAGGACTCAGTCTTAAAGGTAATTTTGGGGTTATTGAACAAATGTATTTTGCTGGTCACATGAAATGCCATTTAAATTTGGCAGTTTTAAACTAAAGAGAGTCATGATTTCCCATCTGTGATTTCAATTATAAAACTTGATTTTGGCAACCTGTCAGAACCTTGGAGCTTTCCCAAGCCCTGTTCATAGCCCACACATGGCAACGTCAGGGCTCTGCCTGGAGCCCAGCAAGGCCACTGGGATTGAGGACCTGTGGGAGCAGGGCCTCAGCCTGGAACCAGGACTCAGCACATGGAACACTAGGACTTAGAAAATCTGACCATCAACCTTTTTGTTTATTTAATTCCGATTGTTTCCATTAGAGTGTCCCTCATCCAAATCCTGCCAACCAGGCTTTCTCCCAGATTGTCCTAGAACAGGCATCTTTGGAAATCACATTTCTATTTTACAAGCCCAGATTTTTATTTTAATTCCTTTTTTCCTGATCAATCTGACTTGGAAGAGCACATTAGTCCCACAGCACGTTTCACAGCTGAATATTTCCTTGCATTTGAGAGTAATTTAACTGCCATTTAACTGCATTCTTCTTTCTCTAATATGATTTCGCTTGGTAGATAGAAATGTACAAGAAGTACATAGAAAATGTCTTCACAGAATCAATTGCAGTGAAAGAAAAGGAACACAGAAAGCTGGCTGTAGAAAATAATTTTAGACTATTCTTGCCTTGTCTATACTACTCTTTGTCTTTTAATAAACTAAATTTGCACTGTTAAATTGTTTCAGCAGTGTTAATGCTCAACAACAAACAACATACTAGCATCCAATTTTTTTTCCCAGTTTATTTTTTGTAATCCAGCTCATTACAGAGCAATAAAACAACCATGGAAACATATAATCAAATATATCGGCAGAATATTCTGTTCACTGGGCAACACATGTTTGAAGCCAAATCCTTTTTCCCCTGGAAAAATATCTTGATTTCAGAAAGTAAGGACAACATTTCCTAAAAATTATCATGAGATCTCAGACTGGAACATCATTTAGTCATCAGTAGCACATAAGAATTTACAGTATACTTTAGGATTAATCAAAAAGCAATGTGTTCCCTTGAAATATGATTAACACCTGTGCCTGTATTGAAGTGGTATTGGTTAAAGAGTATTTTGTTTAATCTCTTTGTTTCAGCAGTTGCTTGATTTTATTTTGTAAATGTCATGCTCAATTATGCTCTTTGATCAATTAAGGAATTAATTTGAGGGGGCAGATTATCAGATATTAAGCTACAGTGTTTTCACCTAAACACAGAGCCTACACTTACAGCTGCATTACACAAACATAATACACTAACACGGTTATTGCGAACACCCAACCTCAATCTCCCAAGTCCTGAATAAGAATTTCTACAGGCTTTCTATTCCTTCTCCTATGGGAAGAAGCATTACATCCCAAAAAGGTGCTTTTGCAGGACAAATTCCCCATCAATAATTTTTCTTTCCTCCCTACTCCTTCTAAGCCATATACTAAAGAATGGATGTACAGGGAAACTGCTACTCCTCACCTGAGATTTTCAAAGAATTAATAAACAAACCGTTTCACTTTTCTTCCTGTGCATTAAGCAACACACCACTTGCAATAAAAAGAAAGAAAACTTCAAGTAGTACAAAATAAAAGGAACAAAGGCTTATTTTTGTTATTCTTAATTTAAAACCAAACCCACAGAGAAAGCCCAGAGCAGTGACTTCAAGGATTTGAGGGGGGACTTTTCTATGGGTCACACAAGGACAAAAGCACTTAGAGAAGGGAAGTCACAGACATGTTTCACTTGATCTTGGAGCAATCTGATACAATGGTGTGTGTAAGGAGAGTGATTATACTACCAGCACTGCTGAACTATTGTTGTGGATAATGGACCAGCTCAGTTATTGAAGACAAGTGCTTATAAAATAATTCACTTCAGAACAGAGAGAAAGCACTAGAAGCGTGCTCTAAAGATCAATACCAGGACACTTTTGTGTGATTTATTTAATCAGTGACCCCAAAGAAACAACAAGCCAAGAGGAAGGAAATCTTCTGATTGTGGGAAACAGAGGTTGGGCAGGAAGGGTGGAGAAGGGAGGGAGGAGACTTGGAGAGAGCTCAGCACAAATGGTTGAGGGGAAAGAGTAAGAAAAAGCACAGGTACCAGTCCTGGGGATCCACAACAAGGAATGGACAATCTATACAACACTGACTTCAATCATTTCATACAGATCTTGAAGTGACACTTCCATTTTGCAGTTTTGTGGCTATTGTATCTTCTTACTGTGGTTTTGACTGTATAAAAGAAAAACTGACCAAAGATATGGAGGAGGAGATCACACACGTTTCCAGTACTTATGGGTGAAGAAAATGCAGGAAAAAAAGGTACAAGAAATTTCGGCTTGTTTGTTTTTAACACCGATAAAGTTTCTGATACTGAAATAGTAGACACGGTTTCTGATACTGCAGTTTTTAGTGAAATACCAGACCAGAGAGCCAGAGGTGATCACATACATCCTTTGGTGCAGAACATGTGCAAACATCTGCCAGGCATGTGTGATTATGGCTGATGCTGCATAAGGAGTAAATAATTACAATATATAATGAAGCTCCTTTGAGTCCTACTTCTTATGATTGTATTTCCCTGGTACAGAAGCAACCCAAGACTCCTGACATAGAGCTCAACTAGAGTAAAACCATTATAGTGTGCAAAAGCATGACTTTGGAATATTTACAGTAAACAAAAACCCAAATACAAACAAAAGGATTTGGTTTGCAGATTCAGATTGCAGTATTAAGTGGTATAAAGAATATTTTGAAGATTATTATATGAAGATTATTAATAAAAGTACATCAAATATTTTTAAAAAGTGAAGCCAAGGTCATGCAGAATTCAACAGCTCTAATTGAATGACACCTCTGTTTAGAAAACACTAGATATAAAATATATTAAATTCTTCAGTGAAAAGAGAATTGTGTCACAACGAATTTCATGCTAATATCTAATCTGGAAAAGCAAAGTTTAGTTGTACTAAACTAACTCACAAATAGCAGGACAAACATGAACCTCTGAGCAAAAGTTCTTTTGTCACAGAAAGGACCATCAGGACAGCCTATAACTGATAAGGGGAAAGAAGTCCCACAGAATTCTCCAGCATACCTATTTTCCCCTTAAAAAATTAAGGAGAAAATGTTGTGCACATGTAATTATAGCATAATTTATGCACTTTCTTCATGCACATTTAATATTTATTTAGGTGAGTAAATACATTATTAGATTTAGTCTTTGATGTTGTAGCAGAATCTTTTTCCCACTTATGTTGAGACCTTTTTTGTGTGTGTTTTCTTTGTTTGTCTGAGTTACATTTTTTCCTATAAAGAATTTACTTCCCTGAAAATACACAGAGAATTTTGGAAGGAGCCCGTGTGAGGATGTAGGTGCATAGATGGGCATATTTGGGTACATTACTACATCAGCTGCTTTCAGTGTCCACATTCCCTCTTGTTGGGTGTCTCCATTGTCTCAACAGGAAAGGACATCTTGGTCTCTAAATACACAAATAAGCCCTCTAGTCCATTATATTCCACTAGAACATCACATTTGTCACTTTTCAGTAGAAGAAAAAAAAGCTTTTACAGGCAATGCCACAGAAATCTTCTATGGGGCTGAAATGTTTGGTGTAACAAAGTGAGTAGAATAATCTTTTCTAGACCTAGCGAGAGAGCTGGCAAATATTTCTTCTTGTGGAGGATCAGCAAGACTTTTCCTTATGATACATCGCGATAGTATATTTTAGAAATCTTCTGGTTTTATTGGGCAATGTAGTTCCAAATAAGATGAAGGAATATTTGCCTTGCAGCAATTATAGTTAAAAGTGTCCCAATTGTGTCCTTTGGGTCATATTTTGTGGTGTAACCACAATTCAGGTTCCTTAGGTTTCCATGAAAGACTGATTGTTCCTTTCTTCTCCAGCAAGGCCCAGGCAAAAAAATAAGTTGGAATTGGGAAAGAATAAAATACCCCTATTGAACCAAGAACAGGTTTTGGATCATATTGACTTCACTATTCTTCTCTCAACAAAATGGATGATGGCAAAAACACTTGCTTAACATGTGAACCTGATATAAAGACTTTATTGTCCAATAGAAATCTGTAATGCAAAAAAGCTGCGGTTTACTCCAATTGCACATAATTTTGCCAATTGTTTTGAATTTCATTCACCAGAGATAGAGGTTCAGACTAAAACTCACTGAATTTCTTGTTCCTACCCACAAAATTAGGCAGAAAATCCCTTGTGTTCAAATCTCATTTTAAATATTTAGTAAGTCATTAAACCTTTTTTCCCTTTAGCAGAATTTTAGCTCATCATCTCACTGTGCTCCACTGAGTAGCTATAAATAACCCCTCTTTTTTATGTAGAAATGTCTCCTCATAGTAAAATCATGGGCCAAATTCATTACAAATGTTTTGCCAAGGTCTGAAGACAGTTTACACTTTTAATTTGCAGAGTCTCCAAACTGTTAATTGTATTCTTAATTCATACTGGATTATTTACATGTAGGTCACACACTTTGTTGAGTCTGCTGGGTTTAATGCCATTATGAAAGTGGCTTTTGAGAAAGGTAAGAGTTGAGGATATATTCCATTTTGGCAGGTGAAAACAAAGGCTGATAGGCCAAATAATCAGTTTTTATCTTTACTTTGAAAGAACACGTTAGTAACAAACAGGAAGGTGCTGGTAAGGGAAAAGTCATTTTGGCACTGATGAATGCAAGAAAAGGCAAAGCAAAACACATGGGCTTTATCATTGCATTACAGATATTATCACATCACTAAGGATATTATAAAAACAGAACCTTGGTGCTTTCCACTGTTCCTTGGAGCACAGAACACAGGTTAGGTTCAGAAAATAAAGCCACCAGGCTTTCACAGCAGTAGAGCCTGGCATGAAATCATGTCTCTGCTAGACTGAAACTACTCAATGTAAAGTTACATCTCAATGTAAAGAAAAGGACAAAGGATGTAACAGGCTCGAATACAGAAGTGAATTTTTTTCTTATTTTGAAAAAAAAACCTGTGTAGTATAAAAACTATCACTCCAGAGAAATACCAGGCTGGTGTAACAGTGTTCAGCAGTGGCAAAACAAATATCTACTCCAATAATCTATCAGAATTATGTGTGAGGGGCTGGAGCTGGGCCAGGGTAGGCTCAGGTTGGATTTTAGGGAAAGGTTCTGCTCCCCCAGAGGGTGCTGGCACTGCCCAGGCTCCCCAGGGAATGGTCCCGGCCCCGAGGCTGCCGCAGCTCCAGGAGCGTTCGGACAGCGCTGCCAGGGATGCACAGGGGGATTGCTGGGGGTTCTGCAGGGACAGGGGCTGCAGCCAGCATCCCTGGGGGTCCCTCACACTCAGGATATGAGATGATTCCATGATTTTCTCACGCACAAGATACACAGCACATCTTTCAATAGAAACAACAGCTTGTGCTGTTTTTACCCTGAGGGGAGGGCACACTGGAATCTTTATGAGAACTTCCTCTGTGAATTGATGGGACCAATTGGAGGCTAGTTTAGTTGTTGACAGCCTAAGAAACCAATTGGAAAAGTCAGTTCACTCCGTGAATCACATTTGAAGCAAGTAAACGCCAGTAGAGCTCTCTTGTGTTTTCTGCCTCCTGCGGGTGTGGCACAGGCCTGGCCCGGGCCCGGGCCCCGGCCCCTTCTGGCCAGGGCCAGGCAAGGCTGGGCTCCGGAGGCAGCTGGGCCCCTGTTTGGGAGAGCCCCACACGGCTTTGTGTGCTGGGCAGGGCAGAGGGAGAACCCCCGGCCTGCGGCTGGACTGAATGCGATCAGCACCGGAGGGCAGCCATGGAACCAGAGCCTTGTCACCGATTTCTCCTCTGACTGGGTTTTGCAGTTTTCGTCCTGCCCCTCCAGCGTGGCCTGGGCAGCCTGAGATTCTGACACAGCTCCAGCATGGCCTGGCCCAGCCCCTGCAACTTCTGTGTGAGATTTTAATTTTCTTTCTCCCCAGTGCTCAGATAAGACTTACGGACTTTTATCTTTCCTTGGGTGAGAGGGAGAAGAACAGAAAGGATACACCAAAGTCAATGAAGTAAAAGCTAAGTTTCTAAATGGAAGGAGAATGAGGAGAGGCCATGAAGGTTGGCTGAAATATCTTCTTGTAAGTTATAAGGGTGGACTGTGAAAAAAGAGAGATTGGGGGGGAGGGGGGGGGGAAGCAACGTGTCAAGTGTTTGAAGAATCCTTTGCCCCTTTGCTCTGTTCCTGTAAATGAAGTGTGAATAGAGAGAAGTGAGCTGAAGAGAACTTTTGAGTAGCTCATCCTTAAAAGTAATACCCCATAACTTTTTAACATGGCCCGCAACTCAGTTCTGAAAAGACTGTGGAGTGGGAGGAAATTCATGCTAGCAGATCGGGGGCAGCTGTTAATCATGAAAAAGTGGAGTCAAGAGAGAACTGGTGATTTCCTCTCTTGGTAAAAGATCCTTATAGCTAAACAAGAAGAAACTCCTCTCCCAAAAGTGAACTGAAAAAGATTATTTAAGTTAGGAATTGACTGAAGTGTCCCTGTATGTTGTTAAGATGTAACAAAGGGGGAAAGAATGACTGGTCTGAAAATCTGTTCTGAATTTGTTATTCTTTGTGTTGTTAATAAAGTTTTGGTTTTTTAATTCCCTTTTAAGTTTTAGGCCTGTTTTACTTCTATTTCACAACAAAAGGTAAATATATTACAATTGGCAAACCCAAACTATTACAATTTTGGTGCATTGGCTGGGAAACGAACAAACTAAACAATGACACAACTATATAATTTTGTAAATCTTTTTTAACCTAGATGGTAGTTTTATAGAGATATAACCAAGTTTAGCAATACATTCTTGTTCTCATGATCATTTCTCTAAAAATTAATTGATATTGTATTGTTTCTCATGGTAAAGTTCGTTCACTAAAAATTAGATAGGGCAATGTGTTGCATCTATGCTAAGAAAGTTGAGAGCAAATTGCCTTATATTGACATTTTTAGTGTTATGTGATTTCATCTGTCATTTCCTTTTGCTTTGTTTATAGGCTCAGTATCTTCAAACACTATAGATAGTCATTAAAAAACAAGGAATGCTGGAATGAAAAACTTTGTGTGTGAGTCTCATTTCATGTACTATAGTAGAGGTGTAAATTCACGGTCCTTTTCAAACAAAAGGTGAAAAAGAGATTACAATTAATCTTACATGTCCTCAGTCTCCTCCCCACTCCCCAAATTGCTTCTACTTAAAATAGAACAACATATTGTTTTATTTGTAAATCATAAAACATGTATTTCCAATCAAAACCAAGCACAATCAATTAAACTGGAATTTTCAGAAGTCTAAATAATAATTTTTGAAGTTTGCAATAATTTGCTTTGCAGCCAAGTAAAACTTTTTTTTTTTTTTTTTTTTTTTTAATCGAGCTTCATAAACCAGGCTTTTTGATTTATATTGTCTGCTTCCTGGAATTCCTGAATACTTGTCAAGAAGAAGAAAAAGAAATTTGAAATTCTGTTAAGCATTAAAAGTACGTTCACTTAAAAACCAATTTTTCAACACCAGCTCCATTTTTATAAATATTGGCAGGGTTGGCTTGCCCCAAGGAGCAGAAAATTATAAGAAACAAGAGTTAGAACTTTTGTCATGCAATGAATCCACTTGATCATAATGACACTAAACAGTTAAAACCTTTTGAAACAGAAAATACTGTTCTAGCCCAACACTCCGTCCCTAGGCAAGGTACATTTTACGCTCCCAGAATATGTGCACAGATTTGAGGCAAAGTGCACAATGTGAACAATAACCTCATCAATGAAAGACCTATGTAAGCTCTTCTTATTTGCTAAATTCAAGTTATGCCAACACAAGTACTGTCAGAGTACTTTATTATGACAAATGCAATAACCTTTTTACAGATTGGTAGGCACAGGAACCTATTTTATCATGTTGTTTGCTTTCTCTAGTTCACTCCATGGTGCTGCCTATTGACAGAACTACAGCACATGTTCAGATATACATCAGGTAAGGAGACTCAAGACACCTAATCAGTCATTAAAATATTTGTATGACAAAAAGAGGGAAAAGGAACCTTTACCAGAATCCATGTGAGTTGTGGAAATTTTACTCAGAATCAGCATTTCAAATGAAAATGCACAGTCAATTTTTTTTACAGATTTTGTACTCCTTCTGCATTCAGCAAGTGCTTAGAGCCGCAGGGAATGAAAACTCGGCTTCCAATTTGTCAAATTGATCCTTATGGAATCAAGGGATTCTTATATTGAAATCACTGAATCACAGCATGGTTTGGGTTGGAAAGGAACTTAATATTCATCTTATGCCATCCTCTTCCCTGTGCAGGGACACCTTCAACTGTCCCAGGCTACTCCAAGCCCCAATGTCCAGCCTGGCCCTGGGCACTGCCAGGGATCCAGGGGCAGCCACAGCTGCTCTGGGCAGCCTGTGCCAGGGCCTGCCCCCTCTCCCAGGGAACAATTTCTGTCTATCTGACCTACATTTCCCCTTATCCAATTTGGGAGTTCAACATATCAAACCAATATTTTAAATACTTCTTTCCAGCCCCTTCTGAACCATGCAGTCTTCCTCACGGTGTGCCAGTGGGCCTCCTCTTACTTCTCTAAGATCTTTTCTAGCCTTCAAAGAGAAATGCCTTCTGTGGGATACCTCCTTCCCTACAACCTGGCCATTTGCACTCTGCACCCAGAGATCCTTGCCCCCATCCTTCCTGTTCGTATTTCCCAACTCAAATGTTTGCTCACAGATGTGGAGGAAAAGTTATACAGTGACACTTCCTTTTAGATTAGTCCAAGTAAAGTGTAGTCTGTTTAATTTTTGTTTCCAGATTTGCTATATATCCCACTCAAGTGATACTCAGAAACAAAACCGTGAATTAGGCACTGAGCCAGCATATTTTTAGAAATATGCTGCAGAACAATCAGGTCCTAAATTCAAGTTGGGAAATTGCCATGTCCAATGGCAATTGGGGTGAATAGTAGGTGGGCTGAATATTAATTCTTCATCAGACTTATATCTACTGTGATCGTAGAAGATATTTTATACTTTTTAGTCAGAGAAAGAAAGAATTTTTTCCTAAACTTGCAGTACCAGGAGAGGGGCAATATGAGAAACACTTCCAACAAAAATATTTGGTCTTTTAAACTCAGAGAGGAATGCATCGTTTATATTTTGAAAATATCATTGTCAAAGCCTCTGCTAATCCCATATCCAAAACAGTCAATTTAATTTATTTTTTATTTGTATTTCTTATTTATCTGTCCATAACATATAAGCTCTTCATCATTTCTTTGTCCAAATAAGAAGATGCTTTTTCCACTAGGATTTGGGAATCGAGTGTTGAATATTTTAAATATAAATACCATTTTATGTCATATTCTATTGTAAATTTATTCTATTGGACTAATTTTATACGTATTCCATTGATTTAATTACATTAACAGAATTCCATTTAATTCCATTTCTATTAATGGAAAGATGTACTGATAAAATGGAAGTTGAATTTTGTAAGACTTGGATCACAAACACAATTGTTATTGGAGTTCTCTATAAATTCACATAAATCAATTTTATTTTCTTAATTAATTCTGGAGAATGCAGTCCTTCATATCAATACCTGTGTTCTCTTCAGAGGAAAAGTATTTATACAAGGATATTCATTATTTGCTTATGGCTTACTGTGATTGATTTCTTGTTCCTCATCTATTAAAATCTCTGATCATTACCAAGAAGAAAATTTTTCCTGTTCTGTTACAAATCAACAACAGTGAGAGTGAACAAAAAATAATTTAGAAAGCGATTCACACATCCCCATGCATGGGAAATAATTTATTTGCTGAAATACATAAACTCCTTGGCAAATACTTGATAAAATCCTGCCCATTTGGGGTTGGTCTGAGAGCTGCATGAATAAGGGACAAGACCAGGAACATCATCCAAAGCTGAGTGATAGACAGGATTCTTTTGCTAATGTCAACTTCAATGGGCTTTTGAATAAGCCGTAAAACCTGAATGATAAACTTTGCATGCTCTGCTCAAAGGTGAACTTTAAAATAAAATGTCTGCTGTGCCAAGAACAACCCTGCAACTCCCACTGCAAGCTTAATACATTGCAGATAAAAGAAATGTAGATTTGAAAGTGGGCTCTGAAGAGTAATTACCAAAGTACAATCAATTGTATAAAATGCAAACGCATTCTGGTGATCAACAAAACTGCACTCCAGAAGATTTATACAGCTTGAAATATCTAATTAACATCCATGCAAATATCAGGCACTGTCAACAAAAGCACCAGCTGCAGCTGGGCAAATTCCTTGATAATCTCCAAAGACCTTGTGAAGTTGTGGGCACAGAAGTTACACAAACATCAAAGATCTGAGTGGAAAACTGAGCTCAGAAGTTCCACGTTTGATGTGCTGGTGCATGGATATCTAGCCTTGCTGTCCACATTTGTTGTCTTCAATGAATATGGATTAGCAATTAACCACTGCTCCTCTAGAAATTAAGATACATTACAGGAATAAATTCAATGTGGATTATGGTATGTGAACTTCTTATTGATCAGCTTGAAGAAAATTACCTCAAAACTGCTGCCAGTCTTGTATGATTGGAATTACTTACTTCTGTACAATTTGTTCTTGTATCCAATTTTGTGAGATGCATCATTATAGATGTACCAGTGTTGCTAGGAAGCAATTAGGATTAAAATGGTTCCAGTAATTCCACACATTCCCCACTCCCCAATAGGCATTTCATTTTCTTTTGTTCCTCTGTGTGGAGTACCTGAGAGAGGAAAATGGATGCAGCTGGTACAGCTCAGTTCTTTCAGCACAAAACTCATCAAGGAATTGCAAAGAAAATAAAACACAGGTGCATTTACTGGAGTTTGCATAGCTTGGGAATGAGAATCACATATTTCGGTTCGTTGTGGATATTCTGTAAAAGAATAATAAAACCAGAAGCTTTTTTTTTCCTGTGGAAGGACATGAAACTCCACATACCACAATGCCATTAGGAAAAGTGCAAACCCTTGATTCCATAGTGCTGGATGGAGCTGAGCCACACTGAATGACAAAATACTGCCAAAGAAACCAAACCACAACCAAGCACAAGAAAGGAATTACAGACAGAATGCTACCTCATTTTAAGCTATAGCACACTGAACAGCTGAAAGGTTTGACTGGCACACTGCACTGAGGGGTAAACACCAGGGAAAGAAAGCTAAAATTGTCAAAACAGTTCCTTGTCACTGACAAAGGAGATACTAAACCCTTATTGCTAAGTAAACCTGAGACTGAGTCGGAGAATTACAAATCCAAATTATAAAGCCCTCAAGTGGCAGAAACACACACAGTGTGTTTGCAGGCCCAATCTAAAAAAGTAAAGAATTATTTACAACAAAACATAATCACTCAGTTCATGTCTTGGACACTGGACAGTCTTAGAAGGACCAACCCCTAACCAAGATATGTGACAAAACAGAACTACGAGCCCCAAATTCTTGACAAGACAATCAGAGATTTTTAAATAAATGAAGTTACCTATGTCAGAAGGAAGCTTATGTGCCAAAAATCCTTTGATCCTTTCAAAGCTACACTACAGCAAATACTGCCAGTTTGACATTTAGGAAAATCCATTCTGGTGCTGGTTTAGCCTCATTTGCAGGAACACTGCCAGAGTAAGCCCAGCAAAGATGGGAACCGAAGCAGTATTGATCCAAAAGAGTATTCAGATGGACCAGAAAGAGCTTCATCAAATTCATACAGAGGGGAGAAAAAGGAAAAGTCAGGGTACAGGCAATTCACGATTCCCAGAAAATAAGGAAAGGGCACAAATATTTCTGGCTTTAGTCATAGAAATGAGGAGTGGCCTGATTTCGTGCAGGAGGGAACTGCTGCTATCTTACAGCAAACTCACAGTGCTGCCCAGGGAAACCTGGCAAGCTCACAGCCAAAGCAAAGACCTGACAATCCAAACAACTAAAGGATGTATCAAATTACACTGAGAGAACAATAACTACAGCATAATTTAGGGTCCAAGAACTGTCATCAATTCACGTAACAAAAAAAAAAAAAAGAAATAGAAGAAGAATCTAAACAGAAAGCCCCAGTACTAAAGGAAGTGGTGACTCTCGATGGACAATTTCTGTTCAAAGTTTTAGAAAATTGTTCCTTTATGTCGGCAGGTTTAAGATATGTCCTACTCCGTGCAGGGCTTCAGTGATCCTTGTGAGTCCCTTGCAACTCAGGATATCCTATAATCATATTAATTTTAACAGCACTATCTATACCAAAGAGGTTTCAATTTTTGAGGTGCAGAATTTTGGAATTCCTCCTCAGCAGCATCTCATCTTATCTACTAACCAGCTAATGTCCCTTTAGAGTGATCTCTGAAGTGACTGCTTCCTCAGGTATCTTTAAAGACTTGGCTGCACAGTCATAAACACTGTTATTTATGTTTATAGGACACTGGAACTGTGAATACACAGCTCTGAGTAAATGTCAGCCCTGATCAATAGCAGATCATTAGACCTAATCATACCTTGAAGAAAGGCTGTTTAAAAATGCCATTATAAATCAGAGATGAATTGTTGAGATGATGAACCAGTCAGACAGAAACTCTTGACCACAACTTCCTACGGTATAAGAATTGAGTTCTGACAATTTTCTACCTAAAAAGGCTCAAATTCTAAGGCACTGATGATCAAAGCACCTGCAACTCTAGAACTGCTTGGAGTTTCTTCTAAATTATTCAAATATCATAAATTAAACAGCTGGACACTGCACCAACCCGCTCTGAGATGATTATAGAAAATTGTACCATATGGCTACTTGAGCATTCGCAGGCATGTCACAGAGGTCAGGTGCTGAAGGAGCCAGGGAATGCTGATCTGAAACACTGAAATCATCTTGGGTGTGCACAACTCTGCCTTTTGTCAAAGGAGGGTCATGTCAGGTCTCCCCAAACCTGAAGCCACCCTTCATTCTTTCACAAATAGTGACATTTTTATAATTAAAAAAATGAAAAGAGCAAAGACATATATTAATCAACACTACAATAATACCACACAGTGAAGTTTATTTTTATGAATTTGATTTATTGCTTCAACAAACTGGAGATCTCTCAAATGGCATTCAGCTATTTTCACTCATAAAAGTATCTTAACTATGGCATTTGTTAAAATTTAGGATAAAAACAGCTGCTGGAATACTATAATATTTGTGGAGACAGAATATTATTTTTTTACTTTCTACTAACAACCAAGTTTAAACAAGTAAATGCATTAGGGGGTAAAATCATCCTAGTTCAGGAAACTGTTGAAGAATACTGAAATAACACAAAATCTCTATTTCTAGCCAAAGCCATTGCACCCCAAATTCCTTTGAGCATTTTCCTCTTTCAGGGCATAAGTCAACCATCTGTTGATTATTTAAAATTCAAAGCAATTAACATGGTATCATATCTAAGGTGAGTCTAACAAAAAAACAAAACCAAAAACAAAACAAAACAGAAAACCAACAAACAAAAACAAACAAAACCCAGAAAAATCCTCAAGTATTTCTTGTTGCCAGTTTCTTCTCAGATGAGTTATTTTTAGAGGATCAATTTGAGTAACTGCTAATAAGTAATTTCTGTATATCTGGGAGGTTAATTAGTTTGTTTTAGTTAAGCTATTAAGTTTTCCTTTGCTCCATCTCCTGTGTTTCCTTCTCTATTTTTTGACATTATTTCATGGAAAAACACATTGATTTCTTCCATCAGAATGAATAGAAGTACAAACATAGTCACATAGTTATATCAACACATCAAAATTAGACGGAATTTGAATATGATGTTATAGTTTATCACTCTTCAATGCCCTCATGATCATGAAAATATAATTTGAATGGTGGCATTCCTACTGTTTTTATTTTTTTTAATCACATTGAATAATAGCTTTTAATCTGAAGAAGCAGCAGAATAAACCACAGAGCAAAAGACCTCAAAGCTGAGTTCAGGGGTGAAGCCAAAGGACTATAACATAAGAAAACTACATTAAAATGTTAATGAGAAAGAACAAAAAGAAATAAAAAATCTAAAACCCAAATTCCTATTTTCAGAAATAAGCTAGAGATATTTCCTTCCTATTGTTCATCTTACCCTGTCTAAACATGCTGAACCTTCTCCACTACAAAGCTTAACATTTTATTTACTTACTTATAGAAATATTGATTTATATAAATATGTATTAATCATTAGCAATAGTTTTTACCAGAAAAAGCAGTGGCCACATTGCTTTATTACTGTTCATTACTGTAGCTGTTGGTAGATTAAATTAAAAGTGTGTATGTCTTTCAGAGAAATTATTTCAGTGTTACTTCACAAAAAAAAAACTTCAAGAAATTATAAATCACATGACTTTGTGACTATTTTTCAAATTTTAAGAGCATGCTTTTAAAAGGAAAATATTCTTTAAATGCTAGTGATAGTAGTCTTCAAATCAGTGATTTCTGAGAGGCTGAATTTTTATGCAAGGTACACACTCCAATGGTCAAGAGTAGTGGTTGCAAAAATGACAGTAATTCAACAGCCTATCTGCATTTAATTTTTTTTCTAGTTTTATATTTTCCTTTATTTTGTAAACTTCCTTAGCAGGAAGAAGTCATTATAAAAGGATCAATTTACAGTCTTTTGGTTAGATGATCCCAGTTTCCTTTTATCCATAGTAAATGTTCATTAAAGGAAGCACAAAATCCGCATGGATTTTTAATGTACTTGAACTTGGCCCAAGGATTCCTTTATCATTGGTTAAGAGAAGAGGATGGAAAGACTGAATCACCACACAATCCCTTATTCCTTAACAATAAAACAAAAATAGAGAAATTATGCTTTGGAATATGTGAATTATTATCTCAGCTACATGAACATTTTAAATTTTTGATATCCTGGTCTGCTCAGAAGTGTTGTGAAATGTTAATTTATTTTAATGCTCTGTAACTGCTGTGTGTTCAAACAGGATAATACCACTGACTAATTGATACTACCACAATTAAACTGAATTATCTCGTAGAAATATCAACATGGAAGCCAGCAAGCAGCTGCAACCATGACATCAAAGCTCTAAACACGATAATGTCTGGATTAAAATGAAAACAAAATCTAAAGGCAGAGCATGAATAAAGAGAATAGTTCTTACTGAACACAGGAAAGGGTTTCCCAGAGAAGACAAGGAATCTCCATCCTGGCAGGACAAGGATGCCACAGACCCTGAACCTTTCTACAACATTCCTCACACACAATATGAATAAATGTAATTTTTTTCTTATTCACCTGTCTCAAATAGTCTTAATGAAGGTTGTCTGGGGTCAATAGAACTAAAAATTAAATATGAAGTTACATTTATCATACGTATATATTTACATGAATTTGCTTTGAGTTTCATTTTCATGCAAGTAGCCTGTAAACTTAAACAGGAGTAAACTGTGGTCAGAAGGATAAAACTTGGAGTAGATTATTATAATTTTTCTTGGAACAGGCTTAATACATAAAATTTCCCAGAGTTTTTGAGCTAGTCCACTGAATTTACTGAATTAGAATTTGGTCTACAGTTTTCTGATACAGTACAGCACCATACCTGCCATCAAGCTGCTTTTATGATATCCATATTCAAGATTTTGAACTTCTCTTTTGGTGGAGTATAAATAGTTCCTTAAACTTTTCTACATTCCTTAATTTTTTTAGGTCCAATGTTCTTGAACAAATAACACAGAGTATTTGGGTTATGTGCTGAAATTGAGAATATTAGTATTATTAATAATAATAAATCAATAAAGTAGGTATAAATTTGAGGCTCGAGGTATATGTTTTTATCATTTTTTGTTTATTGACATTAAGGATTAATTCATTAAGACATTGGTATGGTATGGTATGGTATGGTATGGTATGGTATGGTATGGTATGGTATGGTATGGTATGGTATGGTATGGTATGGTATGGTATGGTATGGTATGGTATGGTATGTAGTCTCAGCAAAAGCCAGCAGAGTTAATGTACTTTCTTCTCAGAAGTGGAATGTAATCCTGATTCTCACCTCTTGAATACTACGCTCTCTTCTTGGCAAGGATGAATCTGCTAAGGAATGAAGATGAGGGCACCATGACTTGACATTATATTTGTTTTTTTAGCAATCAGGTTGTGCATTACCTCAGCTCCTTATATCAAGGCTGCCATTCCTGAATTAATAACTGGAAGTTTCATGTTCATTAATGCATTTCTGTTGTAGTACTTTGGTAGGTTGATTAGAGTTATTACTGCAGGACTACATTGACAATGGTGTTCCATATTCCAGACTATCTCTGCTGGGAGGAAAGGCTGGCAGAGCTGGCATTGTTCACCTGGAGAGGAGAAGCTTTGGGCTGAGCTCAGGGTGGCCTTGCAGGGCCTGAAGGAGCTGCAGGAAAGATGGACAGAGACAATCGGCAAGGGCTGGAGGGACAGGACCCAGGGAATGGCTCCCAGTGCCAGAGGGCAGGGCTGGATGGGATAATGGGAAGGAATTGTTCCCTGGCAGGGTGGGCAGGCCCTGGCACAGGGTGGAATTCCCAGAGCAGCTGTGGCTGCCCCTGGATCCCTGGCAGTGCCCAAGGTCTGGGGCTGGGAGCAGCCTGGGACAGTGGGAGGTGTCCCTGCCATGGCAGGGGTGGCACTGGGTGGGCTTTGAGGTCTCTTCCAAGTCAAACCAATCCATGATTCTATGAGATCAAAGATATATAATCGATAGTTTTTAGTTTCTAGTTTCATAGCATCAGCTGTGTTATTACATCAGACAAGCAAGCTGGATGCTGCAGTTTAGCATCAACCTAGCAGACTCAGCTGCTTCGTGGAATGCTTGGAGTATTCTTCTGGAATCTCTGCAGCTGACCTGGGTCCTGGATTTCTGAGCTCTCACTTCATGAAAAAGCAGCTGTGTGGCCTCTCCCATTCTTACACAATTGTGATCAGTGTCTCAGGTGTTCCATAATTTAGTCTAGATCCAAGATACTGCTAGAGGGACTTGTTTTTCTCCCTGTTTCCCAGGTGGCAGTGTTTGTGATGGTGAGTGCATCCTAAAAGCTCAGTTTCACATTATGCTTGACTTAGTGTAGCTGTGGGCTGCACCTCTCTCCATGTCTCTTATATATGGGCTTTAAGGTCCTTCCAAGCCCATACCAGTCTGGGATTCAATCAGTATTCAGAAGATGTTGCATTCCAGGACCCATCTGCGCCCCTGAACTAGCATCAGTGACAAGCCCTGCTGTGATCTCAACTCTATATTCTCAGGTTATTCCCCAGCATTTCCTCTAATGCTACAGGACTGGGGGGTGATACTTTCAGCTTTTAAAAAGGAAGTTCTTGTTTAATTTTCCACTGAACTGCAGAGCTCTTACACAAGATACTTAAATATAACAACTTCTTATAAGCTATATGTATTCACAATTAATTTTTAGTGATATCTTCTGTTTGCCCCAACAGAACAGAAAGGATTTCTCAACTGTGTGGTTAGGACCTCTGTGTTATGTTTTATTCAAAGCTTTAGCAATTAAAAAAGCTCAGAAACACAGTTAGCTGTTTGTTCCCACTTTGCATTAACCTTAAACTTTAGGAAGCCTCCCACAAAATTCAGGATCATATCCTGATTCATATATTATACATGGGCACATTTACCACACATTATCAACGTAAGAACTCTGAGCATTCTGCATTCTGGAAATGATGCAGTTGAGCAGATGCCTCCCTTATGGGAATGTAATTTTTTAAAGATTGAAATAAAAGCCCTTGCAAAAATTTGAACTTCCTCCATTCTGAAAGTTTCCAAAATCTACTGAAGTCATGCATGATTGATCACTCCAGGCAAAATGGTTCTTTCTCTTTGCTTTAGGTCAAGAAATAGAAAGTTAAAACAAAATTTCATAACTTTTGTGACTAATTAATACAATTCTAGCACAAATATTTCCATTTTCAATGAAGAGCAGCTGAAGTTAACTTAGATAACAAGAGCAGAAAATGCCACAGACAATTCTAGATTTCTAGATTTCCAGGTGCCATGAATTAAACTTCATTTAACTTCATAAACATCATTAACAAGAAACAACTACAGAATGCTGCTTTGCCCATGGTGCTTTCACAGAACAGGAAAGTCAGAACTGCAATTATATAACCAGAATTCTTCATTTACACTGGTGTATAAGGCAACAAATATCAACATGTTTGTGATTTGCAAGGGCTATGGAATGAGAAACTCTATAAGTAGAGTATTTTGCATTTCTTGGAGAGTGGAAATAGACCTAACCAGAAAAATTTCTTACTGACCATTTTTTGCAAAATGTCTGCGCTTCTTACTGTGTTGTAATCAAGGGAAGATAAGAACCTTGCAGGGACACAGAGTGGGCTAAAAGGAAGCTGGAGAGGCAATTTAAGATATTTTCTTACTGTATGAGATTAATCTCTTACTACAATGGGAGATGGGACCTTGAAAGAACTTTTGAGTGTTACTACACCAAAAATAAAAGTAAGATTTCAGTAAACCCTTCTGGCCTGTTCCTCAGCTTCTCTTCAGCTTCTTTAGCAGAAGGATAATTAGGATATCCAAATGCTTGATTTGGCAGTCGTGAAAACAAACAAACAAACAAAAGAGTCATAGAATCATGGAATTATAGAAGGGACCCACAAGAATCATCCAGTCCAACTCCTGTCCCTACACCCCAACCCATCCTGTGCCTGAAAACACTGTCCAAATACTCCTGGAGCTCTGGCAGCCTTGGACTTTCCTAAATGAAGTTCAGCACCTTTAAAAGGTGCTCAGCATCAACAAGAATGAACTCTCTAAGAAGAGAATGTTTTATCTGAAAATGTCACCATATTATTTTGTTGAGTTTTAAGCTTCAGTAAGGCAAATTTACTCTACTAGAAGATATGTCCCAACTGACTTTCAAACAGCTTTTCATGTTTAATAGGTCTTCGTATTTTGATTTCATAAAAAATATCAGGGATATTTTTAAAACCTATAAAGCATGATGCAAATTTTCAGGTCCTCTTGCACTTTTATAAAATATATTTGAGCTGTTCCTAAAACAAACCTACGAAGAAAAAATGTTCCAAAGCTCACTTCAGGATATTGTGCGACATCTGGACAAAAAATTCCTCCAGTTATCAGCAAGCCTCTATGCTGCAGTAAGGGGATTACCAGAAAAAGCTCTTCATTGTCATTCTTGAACTGAAATGAATTTAGAAGTTAATCTTGTATTCAATTCTCTTTTATGAGATTTCTGCTAAATGCTGCAGATTGCATTTCCTTTACCCAGTTTGAAGAAAGTTTGCACTTCCATGCTCATTTAAATGTTTTGGGGAAGGATGAGTTGTACTTCCCTCACCTAGAGGGAAAAACCTGTCCAGATTCCAACATGTCTGTGGTTAGTGCAGGTGCACTTTCCTTCCCACCAGTGCTCTTCTCTGTCACAAGAACTGGAATGGTTACCACGTGTCTACAAACAGATGCGTTTATTTTGAAACAGAGCTGGGACCAGCAGGGAGATCAAAGGGAAAGGTGGACCACCTGGATGTTCAAACCTGGCCCTCTTAGTTTGTGGATTTTTTTTGTTGGGTTTGTGTAGGAATTGAACTGGCTGACATCCAAAGCCACTAGTGTTTTTTGGTGAGTTGCCCCTTGGCCCCAGACTTTGGAGGGCATTTGTTTAAGTTTATAACAGTTCCTAAGAAAGTTGTTAAAGGTTTTAAAACTGTTCATGGCAAAGTTTTATAACCCTCATTTCCCATTGGTTACCTCTATTCCCAGTTATGCCATCCCTTTTCTCCTCCCAGTTCTGGAAAGTTCTTTTATCCTTGCACCTCCATTGGTTTATGTTCACCGCATTGTTCCACCCATCCTACCTTACTGGTTACTGCCCCATATTACTCCTCCCTTGCACCACTTTTCCCTTTACCCATTGGATTATCATCCTGGACCCACCTCTCATCATCCCTTATAAATACCCTGGATTTTCCCTCAGCCTTGTCTTCTATCCTTAGCTCTTATAGTGTGTGTAGGTGTTTTGGGCCTTGTCCTACATTTTCTTTTATGGTTATTAAAGTATTTAGTTCCAGAGCTGTGGTGTGGACCCGTTCCTCATTTTGCCACCTTAGCCCTGATATCAGGGGACCTTTAGAGGTTGGTTGGGGAGACTGCCCTCGAGTCTCGTGCCTTAAGTATTGAAAAACAAAAAACCCCGACAGGTTTGGTTTGGCTTTTTTGTTGTTGTTGTTGTTTGGGGTTTTTTTCTTTTTTTTCTTTTCTTTTTTTTTTAAACACTATTTAGGTGATAACAATATTCATAAACTTGACCTTTCCATTGTAATGACCACAGGAAAGATTAGCAAGAGCACCTGTTAATGAAGGTACATCTCCTTTTCCTTGCTACATCTGTGTGGAAATGACCCTCAGTTCACCCCTTTCCTGCAGCTGCAGATCAGAATGGAAGAAAGGAATTCTGAGCGCTCATACAGCTGAGACACTTCTAGCTGTACTTATTTCCCACAACTATTTTTGTTCATGTGTGGAGCATAAAGTAAAAAATATATTAATAATTGCAACAATTGTTATATTAGAATTTTTACAGCACAACGGGGCCAGGATCTCCTGGAGCTGAGCAGGGGCTAGAGCATCTCAGTGCCCAGGCAAGGGTGAGGAAGCTGGAGTTGCTCAGCTGGGTCTACAGGTTTAGCTGGAATGAAAGCAAAACCAACAAACCCACATTTTCATGGAGCTGAAACTCTAATGGGTGTTAGAGCTGTGTGATGGATGAGTAGGACTGAAGCATCTGATCATGATTATTTGCCCTTAAGCAGAGTCACAGAATGGTTTGGGTTGGAAGGGACCTTAAAGCCCATCTCATTCCACCCAGTGCCATGGCAGGGACACCTCCCACTGTCCCAGACTGCTCCCAACCCCAGTGTCCAACCTGACCTTGGGCACTGCCAGGGATCCAGGGGCAGCCACAGCTGCTCTGGGAATTCCACCCTGTGCCAGGGGCTGCCCACCCTGCCAGGGAACAATTCCTTCCCAATATCCCATCCATTCCTGCCCTGTCACTGCAGTTTGAAACTGCTCTCCCTGTTCTGCCCCTCCAGGCCCTTGTAAATAACCCAGGGCACATTTTGCGTTGAAATTTTAAGACTTCCAAATTTCCCTCATTCCCACTGCTTCCTTGGGTGACTTGTAAATATGTTCCAGTGTATTCTCCTTACTTATATCACAGTCTGCAACTGTAACCATGTCTTTGTTCAAAATGCAGTTTAAATTCATAAGAAATTGGGTACCATGAAGACCATGGAATTGTTGTTCTCAGATATTAATTTTAAAATAGCTGACTTGATGTGAGTAAATGATAAACACTAAGAAAATTATTTGAAAGGAGAAACAAAAGACTATTAAAACTGAAGGATAGAAGTTGACTAAGGCTGTTAAAAAGTTTATCATTGTGTAACTGAAATTAAAACAATAAAAAATCTCAAGGTTATTCACAAAGCTGTGAATGATTTATTATAAGCTAATTTTATGTATCATTTATTTGTTCTGTATTACAAAGATTTGCAAAAAGTTCATATAATTCAGCAGCCAATATAGATAATATGTTTGTTAAAATATTAAACCCCTGGCTATTAATTTCCTAGAGACTGATGATACACATTTTCAGGCTGTATATTTTAAAGCAGACAAATATTGTCAGAATGTAAAAAATATATCATGTAAACGTAACAAACATCATTCTGACCAGCTAACAAGCCAAGTGCCAAGTAACTGTCGGGTAATTTTGTGCTGAAAAGCAGCAATCTGCTTTCAGTGAAGAAATAAGCTCCCAGATAGACTTAATTTATTGTGATTTGTAATCACAATTTGTTTTCACTATCTTAGAATGAAGGTCAGGGACCAGTCCCCCTGTTCCCTCTGTAGACTGAAATTCAGCAATCAGTGTTTTGTCCAGAGAATTTGTGATGGCAAGGAAAGGGATGGGCTGCTTTCCAGGAATATTCTCTGTCTCCCCCCCCCAGACCTTCAGTGAGTGGTGCTTGTGACCAAAACAGACATCCCAGAATTTTGCTTCAAATTTCTCCTGCTAGCTTCACAAAGACCAAAGCTGCAAGAAACTACTGCAAAAATACCCTAAAATTCAACATAAAATAACACTGATACCAGAGCAGGATAAAATAATCTCATTTGTGTTCTGTCATCTCTCAGGTCAGAACACAAACCAGGGCATGACCAATAATGCCAAATGGAATAGATAAATATACATAAACCAGGATGTGACCAATAATGCCAAACTGAACAGCTCAATAAGCTTTATCTTCTTCTGCCTCAAAACAGCTCAGTCTTATCTTGTGCTGAGCCCCTCCCCAGGGCATCAGGCTATTCCAGTTCTCAGATTACTTTCATTGCCAAAAAAACCCCAGACTTTCTCTCTTATTGCATTTGTAATTGATTGATTGATTAATTAATTAAATTATAACTTTTAAATTTCTCCTGCATTTACACTGATAAACAAGAACAGAGAACACTGCAGTCAATAAGAAAAGTGAAGTACTATCAATATAGCATTATAGTTTGTTGCAAAAAATTCAAACAGACAAAAGTGACCTAGTGGATATTCCCTTACTACTGCTGCAGGCTACACTTACATTTAAAATTTCATCTGAGCAAATTAGCACAAGCAAGTAAATGGCCCTGATTGTTGGTTCCTGTAAATTACATTGTAGCACTATGCTACAATAAGAAGTATTTTTTCACTTCAGTTGTTAGGGAATATTTTATAACATATTGTAAATCACAGCTAGAATTTTTTTTCCCCTTGTATAGCTTTTGGCACTGATAAAGTAATCTTGAAAAATTATCAGCAAAATTTCCCCAAATGCTAATGGCAAAATATTCCTAAATTTATCAAACCTATAGTGTAGATGAATGTTGCTGGGACCAACAGCTAACTGAGAAGGAAAGTTTGGTAATCATCACATATAACGTGATGGCAGATGTTGAAGGACAGGAAAATTAGAAAATACATTCAATTCAATACATGCAATGTGATTCACTGACTGAGAAAAGATAGGCAAACCTCAGACTCCAAGGCCAGAAGAGGGAAAAAAATCCTCCTTGAGCAGTCTCCTCTCTCTTGAGGTTGTAGTTTAACAGACTCTTGTGCCAAGGAAAAGTTTAATGGTAGCCAACTGGTGCCATCTTTCCAGCCAAAGTGCCTCCTGCTTGGCTGCATCTGCCCTTTCCATGAAAATGAACTACAGCTCCCATTTCCTGTTCCCTTAGAAAGAAGGAAATTTCTCATATTTTTTTATATTATTGGTTTATTAGTGCTGGAGAAAGGATTTACACCCTTGTTCCCAATGAATATGTTCTTCTCAGCATATCAAGAACAAATTTATTTTTGCCTGTAGCAGGTGTTACTCAGAAATCTCAAACAAGTGTTTGAAATTCTATGAAAGTAATTATTTGGAAGTTTTTTAGTTTTCTGCATAAATAGTACTAAAATATTTTGCTCCTGCACCTGCCTACTCATAAAACATAATGCTTACATTAGCATTATTATCCATGTCTGGACAAACACATTGGTGGCATTTGGTTAGATGAACAGAAAAAATTGGAGCTTTGTCCATCTGTAAAGCATCTGCCAAGACAGGAATATTCCTGTGTTTTTATCATTTTTAAAAAACAGGTGATGCTTGTTTTGTTATTTTTCTTTGATCAGTAGGGCCTCAGTTTTATTTTCTTATCTTAATCTATGAACCACCAGATGTTGTTAAGATGTTTGTTCCAATGAGTACTTCCTTTAAAAATGAGGTTACAGACATGCCCACAATAATCACCAGAGCCCACCACAGGCTCCACTGCCCAACACCATTCTGACCATTATATGAAGGAGTTCCCCATCAAAAGTATATTTATCTCAGATGTGAATACAAGAGGAAGAGAGAATGTAATTTTTTTGAGCTTTTGGACATGTGTAGACTTTGTATAAAGGTGACAAAATAGTCCTTGTATGCAGTAATAAATCACTTGGTTGTGCAGGAATTTTACACTGGACAATCAAAATCTTTCCATATGGATATAAATTTAAATGTATGCTAAGATGTTCTTCACATTGGCTAGAAGTGGCTTCTGCCTGTAGTGGACATGGCCACAGTTGTTGCTGAAAACTCTGCTGATAGAATAATCAGCTACAGCAATGGCAGAAAAATGTGTCTCACATGAAATCATGGATTTATGCAATGCTTTTGTTTGGAATGGACCTTAAAGCCCATCCAGTGCCACCCTTGCCATGGGCAGGAGCACCTTCCACTGTCCCAGGCTGCTCCAAGCTGCAATGTCTAACCTGGCCGTGGACACTGCCAGGGATCCAGGTGTAGCCACAGGTTCTCTGAGAATCCCATTGCAGCATTTCACCACACTCACCACCAGCAATTTCTTCCCTATATCCAATCTAAATTTCCCCTCTTTCAATGTGAATTCATTACTGCTTGCTCTTGTCACTCCAGTTCCTGATGAATTATCCCTTTACTCTCTTCTGACATCATCTCAGTGCTGGATCATTTCCCATATTTCTATTTGAATGGTATTTCAACTTCATCACTTTCACTGGGGATTTTTTCAAAATCCATCAGAAAGTTCTGTCTAGGAAGGGAAATGAATGCTTGACGTCATGTTACATAAAGAACAATCCCTCTGTGGCTGTGACATAAGGGTATTAATTGACTTGAATGATGGCTTTGTAATACTCTGACATGTTTTTGGATGGCAAGAAAGATTTACAGTATGGAGCAAGAAATACTAAGGTATTTTGTGACAAAAAAATTTGTAAATGTATTTATATAATTTAAAGCATTTTAAAGGAAAATTTAGGATGGGGACATTTTAATCCCACTGCGTTCAGGATTAAAAATCAGAATTTAGTAAAAATCTGTACTCTTCGGGGGTTTTTTACTGTTCTTTTTTTCCCCCCCTGGTATTACAGCCTGCTGTTTGAATTATCAAAGATGTGTAAGTACTTTTCAGAAATGTGTCAAACCAACACAAAATATTTTATAAGGCTTTATTTTCCTCATTACAGAGTGTCTTATTTGGTGAGCTTTAATTAATTTTTATTTTCTAACTCCTTCATCACCCACACAAAAATTACATTTGTAGAGCAGAATCTACATATGATTTGAGCAACAAATTCTGTGATCATTTTGGCTTTCAGGATGGATCAGTCACCTCAGTAATTAGTGGCTCCAGTCAATAATAAGGCAGAGACTTTTTCAGTTAGTTTACCAATCACTTCAGCTTGATTTATATAATGTATTTAAAACATGAGATATTATACAAGCAGAATAATAAAAACATGCCCCAGCCATGTGCAGTGTTCCAAAAATTTGCACTAGTTTGTCACTGAAAAAAGAGGTGTTCAATATCCCTGAGAATCTACTTCTCACCTAAATCTCACCTAAAATAGAATTAAAGATCTGACATCTGTTTTTTCTAACTTTGTGTGTAAGATCAGAAGATTTGTATCAGAAAGAAAACTGCTGTACTATAAGAAATAGCTGCATTTCTGGTTTGAGATTATAATCTCAACCATCCTCTGAATTCAAGGTTCAATGTCCCCAGCCACATCTTGGAAACATTATCTATCAAGAACCACAAGTCTTTATCACAAATAATCTTAAAGTAAATAGAGCATAATCAAAAGCAAAAAGAAATCCTCTGTCTCTTTCTTTCATTGCTAATTAAAAATGTATTTTTAGCGTAAGAAAATTAATATTTTTTTCTAATTTTCATTTAGCAGGATCAGTCATTTCAAAATGACTAATGCCCTGTAGATAGTGTAGTACCTTATTTGGGGAGTTCTCACCAGGAAATTGGAACCTGAATTGTTAAAACTTTGTTAGATACCACACAAACGTCCATTGGCCAGCAAAGCCATTTGACTGAAATAATTGAATAGTTGCTACTTACTTTTGTTGCTACTGTCTTGTGTAACCTGCTAAGATACAGTGAGCTGTTATAAAGCCATCCTTTCTGCTGGCCACCTCAGTTTCACTCCTTTATTTGTTCCGTTGAGTCCTTGTTCCCTGAAGCCACAATATGCAATTGTTCCAAAGATTTTTTTAATCATATGATGTCATGTTAAATGCAGACAACACATTTTTCTATCAATTTTTATTTTGATCAGCTTCAGATCAAGGTTTTGTGCAAAAATCAGAGACTGATTCAGTGCACACAGGGAAGGATAGGACTTAATATCTCTTAAGATAAAGTTTTAATAACCAAACTTTCAATCAAATGGCCCATAAAACCCTTGCAAGTCAGCAAGTATTGGTTTGTAAGAGATGGGCAACCGAAAGAAATGGCCACAGTGATTCAATACTCCTGAATTTAATAATGCTGTTTTTATGATGGTATTTACAATCTCCTTCCTATGTATTCAGCTTCTCAAAAGTTGGTACTTATCCAAACTAGTTTTTTCCACAGAATTTAAAATTAAGTGGAAAACTTCACCATCAACAATTTTGCCAATGCACTAATATTGATTAAATAGATACACAGTGGAGAGTACAAAATTAATTTTGAAGGCAAAAATAACTTCCCCTACCACATAATTTCATGCAGATTTTCCTATTTACCTGCTTTGGTACTTGTTTTCCACAAGCACTGTACATTGTTCAACTGGTATTGCTCAGCTAAAGATTTCTCCTTACCATAGCCTGTATGTTTTCATATAAAGATAATTTTAGATCCAAACTAACTCTATTTCTTTTAAGACAAATGAGCTTTGCCTGGCAACAGCAAGGATAGTAACATTACTGAATTCTAAGTGCACTCCAGCAAAAAATATTTTCCTGATGTCTTCAAGATCTGGCAACATTTATCAATTGTTCCTACAGACATATTAATAGAGAGGTGGGCTTGGTGTCCATATACACACACTGTCCTCTGCCTCCATGGCTTTCACTGCAGCTCAAGCAGAGCTTGAAGTTCCTGTATGATATGAATCAGGGCCAGATAAAAATGGCAAATAGATGTTCCAGAGCATATACAGGATTTCTCAATCCTTTAAAGCACTTTCAGTTTGTGGCATTGTGTAGGAAAACAGGGAAGTGTCACCAGAATCTAGTGGGAGACAAAGAGAGGGAAGGATTGTACATTTTTGGGTCCCAAGACAGGAGGAGTAGCTGGGAGGAACTGGGAGGGGCCATAAATCACAGCAGATCTATGGGCAGAACTGGGAATTTCTCTTCCTCTTTCTCTCCCAGTTTTCCAGTCCATCTTCTATCTTTAAACACCTCTCATCCCCCCTCACAGCCCAGCCCACCCTCTCACAAAGATCCTTGCAGGACACTGAAAGAAGCACTTTTCTTTATCCCTCACCCTGCTGTAGCCCCTCAGAGGCTGGGGAAATGGCTGGAGAGGACAGCAGAGGAGGGCCTGGAGATTTTGGGGAGGTTTCTCCAGCTTTCTCTCAGGAGCAGAGTCTGGGTGGTCCTGTTCCCACTCCCCAACTGTGGCACAGGAGTTACTGTGCCATCACCTGCCTCCTGCAGCATCTACTCTCATTATTATTAAATTGGCTGTGCTGGAAGAGATAAGGAATCTGGTCCAACCCTGCTCTCCTTGGCTGAGGCATGATGCAGGGAATCATTAAAAAAAATTAATCTTGGTATGTGAAAAATGTAACAATAGGGGTAAATGTCAGCTATAAAATGCACGCAGTCACTCAGAGAGATTAAAGTGATAACCTTCCTTTAAATAAAAGTGAAGAACTGCAAAATTGTTTTAATTATCCAATCACATTTACTCAGTGTAATGTTATGTAGAATGCTTTGATTTTGAATTGAACAAAGAAGAAAATTACTTAAGGACCTTTCCTTATCAGGTCCTAACCTTCCTGTGGTACATTTGAGTGCTTTCCTTTCTATTATTATGGAATTAAATATTATTCAATTTCTCTTTTGAACACTGTCTTTTAAAATACTATTCAATTCAACAGGTAGCAATATAATAGGCATGGATATTATTTTGTGTTTCTAGTAATTTATATAAAATGACCCATACAAAGTAGTTTGAATGATTGAAAATCTTATATTAATTTAGACTTGGGACAAAATCTCCCTGGTTGCCTAAAGGAGCATAATAATCCTTAATGATTTAGTAACAGTCATGAAGGGAAGACACAAAACTTGAAATGCTTACAGACTTCAAACAGATTGGTTTATTTTTCTCTGATGATTTTGCCTACCTTTGACTTTGTTGAAAAACTACTGAGACAAGGAAAAGAGACAGAAAAGACATGCCTTCAAATAAAAACAAACCACTTTAAATACATATTTGATGGAAGTTTGGATTCATGGCTTAATAGCTGTATTTTCCACATCCACCCATTAATAGAGATTTTGAATCTCTCCCTGCTTACATGGAGAAAAGACTTTTGCTTAGAAGTTACACAGCAGAGGAAAATTGGAGAGAAACAGCAACATCCTGGAGTTCCACACGGAAAAATTCTGACACTGACGTCATGTTTTCAATCACATCTACCTCAAACTGTGTTCCAAAATAACAGTGATCCTATTAATCACTCCTGATTAACATCGCAAACTTGACGCATTAATTTGGTTACAAAAGAAATCTGAAGTATCATCTGTATTTTTACTTTGTTATGCTAATCAACATCAAAGGCCAGGTTACTTCTCCTCAGTGCCACTTGCTAACTGAAAATTAATCTGCCTGGTTATTTTTTTCTCCTGGACAAACACAAGAAGACTTTGAATTCCTTAAGGCTTTTTTTTATTAAATCAAGAAGACCAATCTTGTCCTGAGATGAAAGGCAATTCCTTTCCTAAATCATATTGGGAAAGTTCTCCTTTTGGAACATGTAACCAGAATTACAAAAATAGCATGGGATTTGTGGGTTAGGGTTCCTTCTTCCTAAACTTTGAGTTTATGAAGCTCTTTAAATTACAAATTACTTTCTAATTCTTAAATAGAAGAAAAGTTAGAATCCCATTTATGATGTTTTTTCCCTCCACAGAATTATTGGAACATCTCTTTCATTAGTATTATGAGAGCATGAAAGTGATACACTTGGTATATAATGTTGGATTAAATTCAAAGTTATTTCTTCAGCAGTTACTTCATTTTGTAAAGACTGATATATTTTTAAAGAGTGGGTTTGAGGCAATTTTTTTTTTACTTAATTAGTTGGTTAAAACAAATAGATTAGAAGTGTCACACTGTAGTATAGTTTTTTCTGGATCAAATGTAAAGTGAAATAGAGAAAAAGATTGAATGTTTTCCTGAAGAGATGTTATTGTTCATATCCATAATCCTTTAATCATACAGGGACCATGGCTAACTCCAGTGGATGTTTACTTAAGGAAGAAGGGAAGGTTTTATCCACAGTATGGGTAAACTGCCTGTCCTGGTTTACAATACAAGATATATATTCTATTGCCATCTGAGAAGGGTGATCATCCTTATCTCTGTGGGAAATGTCTTCTGTTAATGGGCCATTCAGTCCTACTGTATAACTGATAAGATTACATCATCCCATTGGGAGATGCTCCAGCCAGGAGGACGAGCCAAGCCTTTCCTACCTAGATAAAAACTGAGGTTTAGAATGCCAAAGGCAGCCTTTTTCCACTGGATTCCAGAGGAAGAACCAGGTTTTTATCCACATCATCTCTGGACCCTTTGGAGGAAAACAGCACCAGCACCCTGACTGACAGGGTATCAGGTTGTATTCTGACTCTGTCTGTGGTTTTATTTTTATTATTGCATGTATTTTGTTTTTCCTTTTTTTTTTCTCTTCCTCATTAAAAATTGTATTACTGACTTGAAGTCTCACTGGTTTTGCTTTTCAAACCAGTACACTGTCCAACGTTCCCACTAACAGTTTGTATTGATTATAGTAATATTCAGTCTGGGCTGAAATATCCAATTTTCTTTGAAAAATGTATACAATTAATTCATCAGTTTCTGAAAACAAGAGTCAGGAAAATAAATTTTCCCCTTGTTATAAAACTTATGGTGATCTTATCTTCCATCATTTGTGTCATTTATAATTCTGAGATTTGTCAGAGGTTGCTGTGCATGTCAAGGGTGCACTTTTTGCCATCCTCTTGAAAGTCACCCAAGTGTGACACCTCTAGTCATTGAAAATTGCATCTTCCCTATGATAGCCCAACAAATAATTACTGGTCTCTCAACCCCAAATTTCTTTAAGAATTCAAAGATTATGACTCTGGATAACTGTAGGTCAAGTGTGCTATTTTAACTACGGAGAAACAACATGCTTTTCAACTTCTCCCAGCAAGAAGAAGAAGAAAAAAAAGCACAAACGAAATATGGAGAGGTTAATATCAACATCTCATAAATATCAAAGGTATGGAGCCAAGGATGCCAGGTTTGAAGCAGTAAAATTGGCATAAATTGTTGGAGAGAGGCAAGAACTTGGAACAAAGGAAGACTGGAGTATTTTTGCAAGGAAATCTGTACAGATGATTAGGGCTGATGAATTAAAAGGCAGAAAGGTACATATCAAAATGCAGCAATGCAAAAAGAATGGGAATGGGAAGCAATAATTAGGAAATAAAACCTGTAAGCTGAGGAAAAGGACTACAGTGGAGAAACAGCAAGGTGTTTCTCAGATCAAAAACAGATCAAATGCAAGGTGGAAATGGGAAAGCAACTTGTAGCAGGGAAAGTTTCTAGGTACAACATACAAGTGTAAAGAGAATTAGGGACTTTATTTAGGGTTATCAGAGGGTAGAGAGAAATAAAGGCAGAGAAGATACAATAGTAGCAGGCTGGAGGGCATCAAACATAAGATAGGAAGTTAAAAGACCACCACCCCCACCTTAATTTTTTCATGAAAATTTCCATACCACAGCCTGGAAAACAATCTATGGGCGACTTCTGCTTTACTGTGTGTGAAACTCATTGTCTGTGTGTGGATGACAACTTGTGCTGGTGGTTTGGGATCTGCTCCTTCCTCCAAGGCCAGCATGACCCTAGTGTACCAAATACATTTTCTCTCTGATAACAGCTTTGGGAGTCCATATGTGCTCACAGTCCAGCTCATTTTCCTTAAATCTAAGAATACCAATGCTGAAAATCTGTATCCCAGTACTGTTATAACACACAACAAATGCAATCAATAAACTCTGTGCAGCCAGTAGCTGGGAATGATCTATAGTCAGGATTGTGGCACCCTTCATGTTTGCCCCAGTATTTCCCCCAGGACTCATGACATGTTTTTTTGACTTGCTTGATTAAAGTGCACTGAAGGATGCTGTTCACAGAACTTCTGCTCCACTTGTTGTAGGAGGTGAAAAATGAATAATGAAAGAGGCAGGATATTCAAGGATCAGGACAGTTGGTTTACAGTCTGTATTAAACTATCTGAATATAATCTGACTCTGTTACCTGGACCACAGAAATCCTTCCCATGGCTTATCCAGAGGATTCCTAGCTGTTCTCACAGGCTACAAGCCAAACTAGAGGCCTCACAGCTGCCACCAAAACCAGTGGAAGTCATTGAAAAAAAGGAACAAATATATGGGCTAAAAAAATGGCATTTCAGATTAGACTTCCAAAATGGAACAGTTGACTCCATCCATTTCTTATTGAGGAGAGATGGTGTCAGCTCATCTCAGGTGTTCTAAAAATCCTGTCAGACTCAGTGCAGTGCTTGTACAAAGCATCATTACAGAACAGAGAAATCACAGAGCCATGAAACAAATCAGGTCGAAGGCACAACAGGAGACAATCCAAACCATTCCTCCAGCCATTCTAAGGTCCACTGAAGGGTCACTCTATCTATCCCCTCCAGTTTGGTGTCATTGACACTGATATCAGCCCCATATTGTCCAAATGCCACACAAACCACCTTTGACACAAAGTGACACAATCTGCCTTTGTATTAAAACACATGGGACTGGATATTATTGTCAGTGGATAATACTGATTTTATCTAAGTAAAATTTAGAAAATTATCATTTTCTCATCCTTCACTGTCCTAACACTGTCTAGGACCTGTATTGGATTGTCCTGTGGCCGATACCTGAAATCCATGATACTCAGAAAATGCTTTAACACAGAGTAAATGCAATTATTTGCTCTATAACATATAAATATTTGTTACTGAGTTACTTTCAAAGTACCTGAATAGGGAAATATTTGATTTTATCAAAAACATTGGGCTATCCAAATTGAAACAAAATCATTATTTTTTTAATTAGTGCAAATGAGACTAATTCCAAATAAACTAAAATACTAAGTACAAAAAATAATCTAAAACCCTAATACAAGCAAGAGAATGCTGAACTTTAACACTTTAAAAAAAACACTTAAAATTATAACACTTAAGAATCCACAAGTATCTGATTTTATATCATGTGTTTAAAAAACACCCTGTGTCGCCATTAATCCAATCAGTTAACTTCCCAGCAAGGCCTTCATGTACTAGAAGTGACAGCAGACTTCAATGGAGGGAACTTGGGAGACCTCAAGGAAATAAATACATAGCAAAGCATTGGTCATACCAATGAGCTTCAGCAGGACCAGGCAGCACTCACAGACAGGATCAGGCTGCACCTTCCTGGAGCTAATCTGTAGGATCTTATCTCAAATGAGATTCTTGCTGAAACCCTAAGTGTGCTAGGCTGGAAATGCTGCTTTAGATCCAGGATTTCAAGTCAGAACCACTCAGGCTGAGCTCTCAGTTGTGGTGGGACTCAAGCGATCATACTCATAAACATCAGCCACAGGTAAAAGAGAAATGGAAGGACAGGAGGAAAAGAGAAGCATCTAAGAAGAATAATTGCTGACAGGGAAAGCAAAAGAAAAATAGGAAGTCTGAATGAAAATATTGAAGGAATTATGGAAGTTTCCGGTCTAAAAGGCATCCTTAAGGTATATGCCTTGCCAGCTAGAAAAGAAGATATATTGATTTAATGACTAAAGTTCTGTGCAAACATAAAGATTTAGCAGAAAAATACATGGGAGTAAAAAAAGCCATTAAAAATACTTATTAATAACTTTGTTAATATTTTTATCATCTACTAGACTATGATGTAAATCTCTTCCTGTATCCTGTTCAAAACCCAGCTGTTTTCAGATCCCAGCCCCATTTCTGCCTCAGTGATTTATGTATTGAATTTATATTGTTGCCTCATTATACATACAAGTAGCTGCTGATTCTTAGTACACAATTTAAATGTTGGTTTAACATACAGTCTCCAACTATTTCTTCTTTTTTCATTCCGATAAGTTCCTCATCTGTAAAAAGAACATGTTCATTTCATTCTGAACAGTGATTAAATATTTCTTTATTTTTTAATGGTTAATTCATGGAAGAAATAATTTCTATTTGTCTGTTAGATGTGTAGGATTTGCTCCTATTGCAACTGAATTCAATGCCTTTGACCCTTTGAAGCCCTCTATAAGCACAATTAATGTAATCTTCTCCCTAGCTTTCTATTCCTGCTTTGTCTGGTTTGTTCAAATTCATCATCTTTCAAGCAATTCTACTGAGCATGTTATCTCAGCTTCTTAGGGGAAGCTTTTATAGGAGCAAATACCTTGCCACTTAATTACATTCCAGGAAATTATTAGATTGCGCTCTCAGGTTTTTCTTATAAGGGAAAAAGGGGACTCTGGATATTTTGTTTATGAATATAATATACAATATATAATATATAATATATAATATATAATATATAATATATAATATATAATATATAATATATAATATATAATATATAATATATAATATATAATATATAATATATAATATATAATATATAGTGCGCAATATGTAATATGTAATATATGATATGTAATATGTAATATATTATATACATATTATGTATATGAGTATATGAATATAACATAATATATGAATATATTATGTTATGCACACCAGGTCACCTGTTTGATCCAGGTTTAATTTACAGTAAGGAGTTCAATTAAAAGAGATTGGGAGTGATAAAGCCACCTAAAGAACACAAAGAGCTCTCAAAACCTCCCTGCTCTCACACACTTAGTTTTATTATCCCCTATACGAGCCCAGGATAAAAAAAGAGCATGAAATTTCAGAAGGGATCTCAGAAGACAATTTGAATGGGGTCTCAGGAGCTCCTCAGAGTGAGGGTGCCAGTAGAAACACCTCATTATAAAATTAATAAAGCCTCACAGACACTTTAGTGAACACTTTCCTTTCCCCATTTTAATAATAGGTTTTCATATTACATTTTATCAGGCATACTCAGAAATACATATATTGACATTTTCATTACACCTCCTTATCTGGCACTACATTTTTCTGTCTGTACAGGTAGATAACCCTTTTTGTTTCTCCTGAAAAAACAGGTTATTTGTCAGTCTGAGCCACTACCACACTGTCCCAGAGAAAGTAACTGGGTGAACTTATGGAGTCCTGTCAGATTTACATAGTTTGTACAGTTTGAGGTTATGACCTACAAAACAGGTTCATGTTATCCCTTATAAACGGAGATTGCAACAGGAAAATCAGTTCCCCAATGTGCACATTAAAGAACTCCTGCTTTACAGTTTGCCACTTCCACAGGATAAGACAGAAGACAGCATGGACACAATCCAGATTTCTCTACCTGGGCCCAAAATAGAGCTGGCTGAAGACTTAAAATGCATCACAAATCTGTCCTGCCCTTAGACAGCCTTGGGGTTTCAAAAGTGAAGCACATTATTCTGCCCCTTGAAATGTCTATTAAAATAAAAACCCGCCTTTATTCAAAGGAGCATTTCCAACTCCTTCTCCCTTACAGATGAGGGACAGAAAAGCACACAGATAGTTTTTGTCTGGTTTACAGGAGTTTGTTTAGTACAGAATTCCCATTCACCAACCGTTGCTCAAACTACAACATTTGTGATGTTCACAGGAATCAAACAAAAGCTTCCAGCTGCTGCATACACATTATCAGAAGACTGAATTATCTGCCTATAGTCTAAAATGTTGACTTGTGCATTTTTTCTCTATTTTCTTACAGTTTGTCAATTGGATTTTAAAAAACACCACTCCAGTTTCTGTTGAACAAAGTGCATTTATCTCAAATTTTCCTTTAAATTGTGTTAGTGACTATCCAGCAAATGTTTTACCTCAAACTGTTGCTCCCACTGGTGCAGCAACAACACCAAATTTTTCTTGTTTGATATTTTTGTATTGTCTCTTCTGTGGCATTGGGGCTTACTACATAAACTAGATATAATCATCTTTTAGTGTAAGATGTTCATAACAGGAAGACCTGAGCTCCAGGAATGATAATCTGCGTCTTCTCTGACACACTGATCAGTCACAGCAGCTTCCCAGAAATAATTCACATGCAAATTCTATGTATAAGCAAGCCAAGAAGGAAAAAAAAGTCTCCAAAATCTAAGAGTGTGGAACATTTCCAAAAGAAAGACCAAAATTATACCACAGATATCTGGATTAAGAATCATGTGCACATTTCTACACTGGCAAGAGTTTCCTGCAGCTCACAGAAATTAGCACCCCCACTGCTGTGGTGAGACCTCACCTGCAGAGCTGCCCGACCCCTGGGCCAGCACAGCAGGGAGCTGGAGCTGCTGGAGAGAGCCCAGAGGAGGCACCAGGATGAGCAGAGGATGGAGCAGCTGTGCTGGGAGGAAAGGCTGGGTGAGCTGGAATTGTTCACCTGTAGAGGAGAAGCTTTGGGCTGAGCTCAGGGTGGCCTTGCAGGGCCTGAAGGAGCTGCAGGAAAGATGGACAGAGACAAGTGGCAAGGGCTGGAGGGACAGGAGCCAGGGAATGGCTCCCAGTGCCAGAGGGCAGGAATGGATGGGATATTGGGAAGGAATTGTTCCCTGACAGGGTGGGCAGGCCCTGGCACAGGGTGGAATTCCCAGAGCAGCTGTGGCTGCCCCTGGATCCCTGGCAGTGCCCAAGGCCAGGTTGGACACTGGGGCTGGAGCAGTCTGGGACAGTGGAAAGTGTCCCTGCCCATAGTAAGGGGTATAACAAGATGAGTTTAAAGCCTCTCCCAATGCAAACCATTTAGCGATTTTATTTTATATAAATATATAAACTTATTCATACCCTGTTTTGCAATTATCTTATTTCTGTAAGGTGTCTTTAAGTCATTTAGTTCACATATTCAAGACTTTTCTTGACTTTTTTTAACAAGAGTTCCTTAAGAGTTTGACTATGTTAACATGATTTTTCATTGGATTAAGTACAGTTTTACATTTATGAGTTATTACTCAGCTGTGGCTGCCCCTGGATCCCTGGAAGTGCCCAAGGCCAGGTTGGACACTGGGGCTGGGAGCAGCCTGGGACAGTGGAAGATGTCCCTGCCCATGGCAGGGCTAGAATGGCTTGTCCCTTCCAAAACAAACCATTCTATGGTAGTACTTTAGTGGAATTCATGGTAAAATCCATGGAAAATTAATCTGTTTTACCAATCTAATAATAATCTCTGGAATTCATGCTTCCACTTTTCTGCATTCTGAATCACAGAAATAAAACAGGTGAACTATGAAGGATTTATGAAAGACACTTCCTGATTTTCATATATATCCACTTTTGATATCTGGAGTATTTAAATTGGGTATATGGGGTCCATTATGTTTTAGGTTTTAATATCCACTAAACTATTCTCTTCAATTTTCCATCTACCAAAATAAAGGAAATGAGTTAAAATTACTAATAAAACCCTAAAGACGTAAAAAATATGACTAGCAGTGACCCTTATCTAGAGATTGCTTTGGGAGGCTACCTCTATCAGAATTTGCAACATGTCAGTTTTATACATGAAATGAGTGAGAAGAGAAATAAAGATAAGAAAGTCAAATAAAGGACTGCTTGGAAAACTTAATTTCACTTGGAGATAGTTGTATCAGCTGCATCTTAGAAACAGTAATTTGGCATGTCTAGGGACAGGAAATGCAGGCCCAATCATGCAATGAGATGTAAAGGGAAGATTTTGAAAGGCTGTAGCTTTAATGCAAAAACTTTTTTTTTTTTTTTTTTGTGTAGAAGTGCTGAATCCTGTTCTGTTATATCTGCTCTGCCTAATGCTCAGACAAAACTGTTCTACCAGCATCTCCTCCCAGTCCTGTCCTCTTTGTGGTTTAAAGGGGCACAAAGCACCTGGAACAAGTTGAGTGTCTGCTCCTTCATGGTAAAGGCAGACAGGGGGACCTGTTTCCTCTGCTGTCTTTTACTCTGATGCTTGTTAAACAGCAGTTTAAAAGATTAATGAGCTCTAACTCAGAGTTTTGATTACAAGACACTTACAAAGTGTTTCTATCTGATTGTTGAAACTACTGTATTTAAAACAAAACAAAACAACAAAAAAACCAGAAAAAAATCTCTGACTTGAAACTTCTTCAATAAACATAATGAAAAATGTCATGTGAAGACTGAAAACTCTCAAGTGACTTAAGAAATTAGGGTTATCCTAACCACCTGATTTTTGTTTCGAATTTTCAAGAAAAAAACATTGACATTTCACCCAGGAAGGATCCAAGGCTTTAGATAACTGGAAGAAAATGCAGTTTTGGCTGATGATGGGAGGATCTGAAAGGAACTTACTTTTAAAATAACCTGGATGTACTGAGTTCTAGTTCCTGAGAATGCAGTTGGGAGGTTTGGAATTGACTCCAAGACAAGCAATCACACCTGGTTGCTTGCTCTGGTGTAGAGATTTTTGTCTGGAATTCAAGGTGCTTAAATAATTCAGCATCTGCAAGGACATAACGAGAGAGATAAAGGAAATAAAATGAATACTCAGATCTATATGCCATTACATAGTCTAGATACACCCAGGAAGCAAAATACATTTTATCTCCCAGTATTCTCATGGAGTATTAATTGCTTTGTATTTATTTCTGTTGTGTAGCTACAATAACACAGCCACTCATTAAGTTAGATTTCACAGAATTTTAGTCAAACTTATCATTGTATATGTGTGGTAATCCTGAATGTAAACTCCACTGTATTTATTAAACTGGGCATGATTAACTGGATTTATTTTCCTATTTATTTTTCCAATGAATTTCAGATGTTCCTCATTCGGAAACAGGATATTCATGAAGCCTCAATGTAAGGCATCAACTCCCAACAGAGTGAAAAACACAGAGGCTACTCAAAAAAAGGGATTGACTTCATTCAGGGTTCAATCCATTATATGGATAGGCATTACATGGATATATGAAATATATATTACATCCATTATAGGAGTAGGGAAAATGATGTAAAAGTACATGTTATTTGTACAGTAATTAGCTTAAGTGACTTTTTACATCTTGATGATACCTCCCCTTTTAGCTGACTTGTCCATTCAAAACAAATGTCCAAGAATCATTTGAGTCTTGAAGTAAGTTTTGCTGCCAGAGAGCACTAATGAGATGGGCTAAAGAAGATTGACCTTAGCTCTAATTGGACTCAGATTGAAGCTTTTTACATATTTTCTTTGAAAGGTCCCTCTGCCTAATTCTAATTCCAAACTGTCTGAGCAATGTACACTCTCAATTGCCAGCAGCAAAGGTTACACAAATGGGTAACTGCTGCTTTAACCAGGCCTTCTTAGAGATTGCAAAAATTGCACTTTGAGAAGTGTCACTCAATGATACAGCTTGACTTGGGAAATAAGTTAGGCTCATTTAAAGCCTGTAGGAAAGGAAACTTCATTCCTGCTTCTCCTTCATAGAAACTGTTTGAGTCTCTGTGCCTGGGGAGCACTGTGTATATTTTCAGACACAATCATCTGAGTATTATTTATTTTTTCAGGTTTACCTGAGACCTAAGGCACTGGCAGAGCTTTAATGCAAAGCTGGTTCCGGCCATGGTCCCTGTCCTGGTGCGAGAATTGGTGGACACTGGGTATCTCAGACCTTCCACTTCAACATTTTTGTTCTTATTAGCCAAAGCTGTGTGAATACTTGCTTTGTTTTACAGCTGCTTCCTGGGCTTTGCTTGTGCTCTTCTCACAAGGATGTCAGATAATGCAGTTGAAATGATGGAATGGTTTGTTATCACCAAAAAGGATGACCTCAAACCATTTCTCTGCTTTCACAACTTTTTCTCTCTGTCTCAGTGCCTGCCATGCACACACATCTCTCCTTCGGCCCCCTTACTGGTGTGGAGTGTTGCCTCCCAGTCAGGAACCGAGCACCACAGGAGCAGTAACTCTCTCCCCCTCAGCAGGATGGGGGAGAGAACAGTAAGATGAAAAGTGAGAAACTTCTGCACCTGAAGAGTGATTTAAATCCCCTCACTGGAGTCAGACAGGCACTGGTCAGAGGACTGGCTGAAAAACAGAAGGAAAAGGATTTGCTTAAGGCCTCAGCAGCAGGGTCATGCACTTCCACCCATAGTTCAGTTCTGAGTTCCTGGGATTTCTTGTCTCCACAGTACCTGTTAGTCATCTTCCTGTTAGCTGTGGTATAATTTAATCACTGAGGCCTGGGTTTATGCGAAAGGATTCCAGCTGCTCCTGCTATGTCTTACCACGTCCTTCATGATGATATCAGAGCTTGGGCCAGTAGAATTTGCACAAAGAATTCAGCATTAAATCCTATGCTTCATTACAATTAAATATATGTAACTATCAGGAATGTATCATGCAAAAAGTTGTGACATTTAAAATCACGTCAATTAAAAAGCAGATATATCTATTACATGAGTGGTCTTAAATTTGTCTTGTATGATCCCAAGTGGTTGAAAATCTCAAGGCAACTCATCAAAGACTGCAAATCCTTAACCAGGGACATCTGCATGAAATAAAATTATATGTGATCAGTAAGGGGTCTCAAAACAATCCTTTTTTTGCATATTTACAGTTACTGGGCTAAACAAGGTGCCTAAACACTCACAAATTAAATTTTCTCATTGAGAACAATGATTAAGTTCACATGAGTGGAGCTCAGATAATCCTTGCTCAGCTAACCATTACATTCAGTACCCTGGGGACTGAAGCACAGAAAAGGCTAATGCCAGCCTGGAAGGCAGAATACTTCAAAAAGGAAGGACATGCATGGAAGTGTCAGGTCATCTGTTGTGATTTGATGTAATAAGTTCACCAGAGCATCCATTGATTATCAGAATTCACCACGTGATATTCTTTGTGCTATTCAGCACACCAGGGGCCATTAAAAATATAATAAAAATAAATTTAAAAGAAATTTAAAAGTAAACTTGAATTAAATTCACTTTGCTTCTTCAAGGATGCTTGATTGCTCACTAAAATCAGACCTTTAAGGGTGTGCATGTATGGCATCATCCTCTGAGGGATTCCTGATGACTGAGTGAAGCATCCCAGATAATGAACACATCTGAGGAAGATCCAGTAAAGCAATTTGAGGCAGACAGATGTGTGATGCTGGAAAGGCCAGTTCAGCAATTCCCTTGGTGTAGGAATTCATGAGCTCCTTTCACTCATCATTGCTCAACTTTGCAGTATCTTGGGTGGCCAGACTTCCACTTCTGTTTGCTCCTGAAGCTTCTGTCAGACTCCAGCACTGCAGATCATAGCAGAGCTCAGAATGGGGACTAGAGACATGATGGAGCTTCACAATGTAATTGAACTGCAGACACATTCCATAACTGCCACTCAAATGCCAGAAACATTCCAACTGAATAGTGGATGCCCATAACTATTTCCTTTTATAAACACAGCATGAAAATAATGTGATATTCCTTTTTTTTATTATTATTTTAGCCATTAAGAATCATGTTATGCTCCAGAAGTTGTCTTAAATGTTTTAGGTATATACTACTTAATTTCCACAGAAGTGTCCCAATGGTTTTTACATGAAGTATTGAATAAAACACCAAGTATCTATGAAATTCATGGATTAACTCAGCCATTCAGGGTAACTACTTTTGCCTTGTTTAGTGTAATTAATCCCAGTCTATCTGAACTAAGGCTCAGTCCTAGTTTAAGTCAGCAAACCTCTGCCTTCAGAACCACAGTATCAAATGTTCTTCAGAATTTCATTTACAAATGAATGTGCATACCCTGCAATTCATACCCCTACCCAAAAAGTCTTTTCAAGCATTGCTTGATCTTGGGTTCCATAAACATATGAATGTACTGGGTTTCGCCTTATAATCTCTGTTCAATCATTATTTCTCAACAGTAACATGGTAAAATACATTTCAGATTCAAAGTAGGATTCTGTTTGCTTCATGGAAAAGCAAGATTTATTTCTCACTACTTTTATGTAACTCTAAGCATGACAAGTAGTGAATCTCCACTCATAATCTGTGTAAAGGTTTTCTTGCTGTTTTGATAGATCTATAAGAATGTTCCCTGTGATCCAATGCCTTTTCCCTTTTATGAATTGTGAGGCCATAAACTAATCATGTATGGAAATTTAAACATAGAAAGGAATCATAGAATTTCTGAATGGTTTAGGTTGGAAGGGCTGAAAGCTCATCCAAGTGCCACTCCTTTCACGGCTAGGGACACCTTCCACTGACCCAGGCTTCTCCAAGCCCCGATGTCCAACCTGGCCTTGGGCACTGCCAGGGATCCAGGGCAGCCACAGCTGCTCTGGGCACCCTGTGCCAGGGCCTGCCCACCCTGCCAGGGAACAGTTCTTTCCCAATATCCCATCCATTCCTGCCCTCTGGCACTGGAAGCCATTCCCTGGCTCCTGTCCCTCCAGCCCTTGCCAATTGTCTCTCTCCATCTTTCCTGCAGCTCCTTCAGGCCCTGCAAGGCCACCCTGAGCTCAGCCCAAAGCTTCTCCTCTGCAGGTGAACAATGCCAGCTCTGCCAGCCTTTCCTCCCAGCACAGCTGCTCCATCTCTCTCATCAACTTGGTTTGTCACAAGGATATATTGCTTTCTCCTGTGCAACTTGTCATGCAATAGCACATCCAGGTCCTTCCTTGCGAAGTTGCTTTCCAATTGTTTGATCCCCATCCAGCTTGTGCTGATGTGTGGGATTTTTCCTGCCTACAAGCAGGACTTGGCATTTGCCTCTGTTCATTTCCCTTTGTTAGATTTCATGAGGGTTATCTCAGCTTGATTCTCTGGCCTGAATAATTCAGGTCCCTCTGAATGGCAGCACATCCACCTGCTGTCTCAACAAACTTTCCCAGTTTTGTGTCATCTGGGAGCTGCTGAGCATGCACTCACTGCCATCACCAAGGCTAGTCACAGAGATATTTAACAGTGCTGATGACAATAGTGACACCTGAGCAACATAACACAGTATTAGCCTCCAGCTGGACTTTGTGTCCCTGATCCTCATCTCCCTGAGCCCAGCAGTTGAGCCAGGTTTCAGTCCTCCCCTCTGCCTATTTCTCAAGTCTGCATTCCAGCACTTTGTCTGTTATGTTACAGGAAAATGTCGAGGCCCTTGCTGAGCTCAAGACAAACTGCCTCCACTGCTCTCCCTTCATCCACCAACTCATTTATTTGTCAAGACCATCACACTGGCCAAACATGACTTCCTATCATAAATTCATGTCATCTACTGCCAATTACCTTCTAGTCCTTAGTCAGACATCTTAAAACTCTCAGAAAATATGTTCTCATTAAAACTTCACTGTCTGGTTTCATGGTCAGTTTTGTGATATCAACTGGGAAAAAGGCAAAGCTGAAGAATTCTATCTTTATCCACAGAACGTACTGACATGTGCAAATTATCTTCTCTATCAGCAAAATATGAGCTAGGAATAAGGCATTTTTCAGCACTTATTATGTGCTTGTGGATACAATATGAACTTTCCACAGAAATGAAATAAGAACTACAGCAGCCGCAGCTCATTCAGTTTTATTGCCAAACCAAAACTGAAACCAGAGTCAATGGAGGCCAAGACCCTTCAACTAACTTCAAAGGAGGCTGCAGTGTGCATGATTCTCCATTGAATTAATGAGTAATATGGTATATGGGTTTGATTTTTACATTTACTGAAACCTAAATTCAGGGCAAATGCTAGAGATTCCTGGGATCCCTCAAAGGGGAAATGGTCGATTTTCATAGTTATAAGCTGTTCTGGAGTAGAAGAGCTGCTCTCCCTCCCTTCTTTTTCATGAACTGATGTTCACCACGTAACAGAATGAAAGGGGATGACCTGAACATGGGGAGTGGGGGGAAGAAATGAGCAAAGCTGTGCAGTCTACGATTTATGGTACTCTCCCAAAGGGTGAGCAATGGGGTTTGCATTTACAGGTATTAAAACAAATCCTTCCTTACGGAGCTCTTGAATTGCCAAAAGACTGAATAATTCTTTGAGGAAGAGGGAAAGACTAAAAGAAAAGAATGTCACCTATCTCCTGAAAATGGCAGTTATTCTTGTTATTTTTTTAAAGGATTTAGAATTCTACCTTCATGAGAGACTGGGAGTTGTGAGCTACAGCTGAATAAAGTCACCTATATTTGGATCCAAATGCCAAATCCACCAAAAGGAACCTCACAGAATGACCCTAGGCTTCCTCTAGCACATGGCGTTTGCTGTGAGGTCCCAGTTCTGTCAGCAGTGTAAGATGCTTCCACTGAGGTTTTTGTGCCTTCTCAGTCCATCCCTCCTTCAATACCACTCACACCAGGCACAGGGAAAAAGCTGTGCCCTCAGTTCCATAAAAAAACAAAGTCAACAGAATAAGCAGTGCATCCTTCTTGGTTTTGACCTGCACGTGTGAAGTGCAGGATTCTGCCTGCAGAGAACACAAGCAGCCTCAGCTCAGGATTCAGTGCCAAGGGGTTTGGCCTGGTCATCAGATACCCAGAGTTAGGTCTTGCAAAGCTCTGTCACAACCCCTAAGTGCCTCTGAGCACTGGGCTAAGTTGCTGAGGCTAAATCACTACCTCAAACAGCCATTTTTCTTTTTAGTGCTTAAGGCTGGCTATGAGAAAAGCCTTGAAAAAATATGAAAACCTTTATTCAAGAATGGAATAAAACTTCTCAGGCCAGAGGATCATCATCAATATATCCACAGGGAGCATAAAAATATCCATAATCTAAGCATAATTATCTCCTTTTTTCTCTAATATAAAAGAAGGCACTTCTTAGGTCATATATTTTACAGAGTTTGTTGAGCTGGGCCAGGATTTTTGCAAGAGCATGTAGGGTCAGGACAAGGGGGAATGGCTTCCAGTGCCAGAGGGCAGGAATAGATGGGATATTGGGACGGAATTGTTCCCTGGCAGGGTGGGCAGACCCTGGCACAGGCTGCCCAGAGCAGCTGTGGCTGCCCCTGGATCCCTGGCAGTGCCCAAGGCCAGGTTGGACATCGGGGCTTGGAGAAGCCTGGGCCAGTGGAAGGTGTCCCTGCCATGGCAGGGGTGGAATGGGATGATCTTCAATTTTCCTTCCAGCCCAAACCATTCCATGATCCTATGGTGCACTCCAAGGCACTGCACTAAAGCCACCATTCACACTCAGGGTTCCCAGGGATTTTAAAAACATGGAAGCTGTTCCTCTGAGCCACCTGCAGAGACAGCAGCACACCTTTATTTGGGTGGGTTTGTTATCCAATAACTCAATGTGTCCATTTTACATATGCTATGTGTTTTTAAAACTAATTAAAATACATGTCATAAAGATGAGAGCTCTGGAGTGTCCAGTATTCATGGTGTGTTCTCAGACTACAGCACCAATCCACAAGCCAGCCTTCCATTTTGTCACAATATTTTTTTCAACTTGACTGAATTTAGGAGACTTGCATAAACATTTCTGCCTTGCACACACTGCTGACTGAGCCTATAACAAATATTTCCTTGACCTTGTAGGTATCTGGAACAGAATTTAGCAGAATAGAATTTCAAAATTAAGAAGAATTAACTTATGCAAATAAGAGGAAATTTATTATTTCCTGAAAAGTTGCAAAACCAAATATGTATGGCAAATTAAAAATTCCCTCAACTATATAGACTTTTGATGTAACTGAATACTTTATTGTCAATTTATTGTCAATTACTAAATGGATTTTAAAATCTTCTAATGATTTGTAAACATCATACAACACAGATACAACAGTCATCAGATTTGAAAAATTCCTCAATTTGTCCAAGGGAAATAATTAGGAACAAAGTAAAACAAATACTTGCCACTATTTCTTATTATTTTGTGAAAAATATTTCTCAAACATTTATCTTTTAAGTGGGAGGTTTCACCATAAACACTCGAAACTAAAATAAAAAAAATAAAAAGATAAAAAATCTAAGGATGATTCAGTAAATTGATCCTTAAAAAAAACCCAAAAACCTGAATATCTATTAAACCACTGAACAAAAAGGACAGATTTCAGGTTAAACTCTTCTTTCTGCCTGATCCCCAGAATTCAGTGTGTCATTTAACCATGAGATGCTTAATAAATCCAGTCATGAAGACAACTGCAATTTGGATCAACTTATGAACCGAATGTGGGTTTAATACTTTAAGAATGACACTCAGCCACATTAGTCTCTTAAGCCTAGGACTTGGAAAGCATTACAAATCAAGAAATGTAAGATTTAAAAGCTGAAAGGAATGACAGTGTTTCTGGAAACCTTACTGAACACCTACGTGTGTACCCAGCAATCTAAATATCTTAAAGTAACCAAAACTGTCTAGTTTAAATTTTACTTTATTAAAAAAAAAAAAAAAAAAAAAAACAGAAAAGTGTAGCATGAATATCCCAAGATAATTTAAAGGCTGAAGTTTCTTCTAACACAAAAGAAAACACAAAGAATCTGTTGCTTTGCTCCTCCAAACAGGAATATGGGGATTTGCATGGCCAGCACCTTTAACTGAGTAACAAGCAGAAAGATGCTTTAAGGCAAGAGATTACATTTTGGGCAGATCTCACTGTCAAAAATATTGGACAAATTTGTAAAGGAATCACATAGCTAAGATCAGCAGTGTGTTAAAGGCATTGTTTCAGTGGAACTACTGCCCCATTGTCCTTTGTTTTAGTGACAGTCCAGAGCTGAGCCACTGAGACCCTGACACAAGAATGAATTGGGAGTGGAAGAAGCCTAGAAAGAGAATCAACCTGTGCCTCCTGACCCCTGACAGCCATGCCAGGGGTCTTTGGTCCTTAGGAACAGGGTCCAGGAATTCCTGTACATCAAAGGAATCATCCCACAGGAGAGAATTTTCTGAGGAACTCTGCACTGAGAAGGTCAGCAATGTTTGATCTCCTCCAGATGCTTTCTTACTTATTGGAAAATGAAGGTGAGAAAATGAGTAAATGACACCCTTAAGATGTTTCAGAACACAGGAATTGCTCATTAGACTCTGAGGCCAGTAAATATTAAATATTATTGATCAAGAAGGCATGGGATATTGAGGGAAAACCATGGTTTTTTGTTCTTTTTCCCTTTTACTTAGACAAGTTACATTCCCCCATGTCACACCAAATTCTTCTGAGTATTGATTTTTTTCAGTCCTGCCTTGACATTTGAGGTGACTGAAAAGGTTCAATGTGATATTCTTAAGAAAAAAGAGGGAAGTGGAATGTAACTTTTTCTTGTCCCCCCTGCCTGTTGTTGTTGGGCAGGGGAAAGTTCCAAGGTTTGTGAGTGCTGGCCTTTCAGGCACTTAGCTTCATGGTTTCTCACAGAAACCTGTCGTTTCCAGCCAGCATAAAAAGACCGGGAGAGCAGCTCAGACTTTTTCCACAGGCTTTATTGTCATCCATGAAGAGGTCAGGCTACAAATCCGAAGATGGGGGATCACACATGTAATTTTATAGGGTCTGGGGGGATCACAAGTAAACCAATGGAAAACAGGGTTAACACATTTTGGCCAACTACGTTATCTTTCTTTCTTTGGGACAACCAATTTTAAAGAATCAAACCTAACCAATAATGTTCTAAAAAGATAAGAAGAAGAGCTTACATTTTTTCAAACATGAGTCATTCTAGTAGTTTTTCATCCAGTAGTTTTTCTTATTGCAAAGGAGGTTCCAGGGGGCCCTCACAGGGCTGTCTGCAGAGGGATTCTTCTCCTCTACAGTGGAACAATGGTTCTGTATGGAGTCTGCAGCCTACAATCCATCCATAATCCACAGAAGATGACAAGGCAGATGGATATTAAGCCATTTTCTTTTCATGTTATTATGTCGTTTGCCTCAAATGTACTGATAAGCAGTCAGAGAGCACATCACAAGGGGCAGCTTTCTCCCAACAATTGCAAACAGCTTGTCCACCAAAGGTTAAAAAGCATCTTTCCCAAAAAATGCAGGAGGAGCTCCCTCTACTGATATTTTTCAGCTTTCCAAACTTTCTGGATTCACAGCTGCAATACACCCAAATACATTTAAACTACAAACACTTCCAGTGTTTCCCCTTGTTACATAAAGGAAAAAAAGCAATATTTTAGTGTAAGCCCCATATAATATTGGCACTATAGAGTTACATAAATATATATTGCTACATCCATATTACACACTTGTCATTCACACAGTAGAATTAGGATAAAAATACCCCTGCTTTTATATGCAGTTCTGGAGATTTGTCATATCATGAGGCACATCAGCTTTGAGAGGCTGGAAGAAGCAGTGAAGCTGTATTAACATAGATTTGGTCTCTTAGCAAATGCATTCCTTTTACTTTTATAAAAAATTGGGCATATTTTTATCAGTTTCATTTCTAGTATCTTAAAAAGAATAGCAGAAATATAATTGCCTTAAGACAGCAGAAATGTATGTATAAATTAAAGATATAATTATTCATCTGTTCTGGGTCATTATTTACCCTATTAAGGTAAAACAATTTAGTCCTCTGAACATGTAACAAAAAGAATAAAGTTTTTATCATGACTGCAAACACTTAAAAGTGCAAACCTAATAAAAATGCCAAAGCGGTTCATAGCACTAAAGATCACTATTCAGTCACACTTTTGGTAACATGACAGAACAGACTCTGAAAATCAGCTATTAATTGCATGTTAATATTGGTCATAGCAGATGTTCACTACTCAAAAGACTTATAGACCAAGTGTATCAAGGTCTACAGTTGGTATCTGACCTAAGAGGTGGAATTTTTCACTCACTTCACCAGGTTCAGGCCACTTTACATTTCAAAAATCCATCTTGGTACAGAGACAAATAGCAATAACAATAGGAAGTTGGGCAAACTCATTTTTTTGTGTTCCTAGTGATTCATTTTTACTGAAATGTCCTCAAATTCCCTATGATCTCCATAAGTTATTAAAAAAATGTATATTAAAGACAGTGCTTAGTTGAATGAAGGAAGGCAACATAGTTCAAGCAATACAGTGGAAGAGAGAAAAGAAGAAACATTTGTGTTGAGATGCAACTCTGGGGTATTTGCCACAAGACATTCCATTTTCCCGAGCCAAAATGTGATGCGAGTCACTACATTTGAGGTCCTTTAACATCAGTTGAGAGCTCTCCCTTTGGTTTTAAGTGAATTAGGATCCTTCTGTCCATTTAAACATTTTATAATTCAGTGTGGAGGTTTATATTACTATTGACTTAGACCATTATAATGTAAAAGAAAATGTTATTATTTAGAAAATTGCTATTTCCTACTTCTCAGGCCTCTCCATTTTGCCAATTTCATTTTCAATGACATGCGGCAAGCCAAATGCAATCAGAACAGCATTTGTCCTTCTGCTTCCATGCAATTCTTTTAAAGTTGAAGTCAGATAAGTCACATATATTTCAATGCTTTACACCTCAGGGTGAAACTTCAGGCTGTCATCTAGGGCTTAGTGATAAAAGAAGGACTGATTAAAAGAGACTGACACTACTGAGCTGATAGAGTTGAAGGACTCTAGGGGCTTCCATGCTATTAAAAATCAGTCATGATTTTCTTTCAAGAGGACTGTTTCAAGCAATGAGATTTAAATATTAATTCAAAGTAACATTTGTTGCCCCTCTGCTCTGTGTATTTCTGGATGCCTCATTACAAAAATAATTTGATTGTCATCTGTATCTGTCAAATGGAAATCTAACAAAATGCTGCCTGTATTGTTGAAGCTAAAGAGATATCAGCTTATTCAGAAATTACTTTGCACTAAATCCCACCCAGGCAGACTCCAGCTGAAAATGGAATTATTTATATGGTAGTTCTTCCATAAGGAAACATGATTTAAAGCCTAATTTGGATGCAACAATTTAATATTTACACCCATGCAAGCTACATCATTTAACAGCACGTTTCCTGCTTAAAATTCAAGAATTACTGTATTCAGTAAAATATTAATACACTGCACTTACACAGTGCCTCAATTACAGGATCCAAACGTACTTTTTAAGCATTAATTCAGATTCACATCATCTCTGAGATGAAGGGATGTGTAAGGAGCATTATACTTGATTTTTACAGCAGCTGAAGTAAGAAACAGGAACACCACACTCCTGGCCCAAGGGCACACAGCAAGGCAGCAGCAAAGCCAGGATGAGAATTTTGGAGTTCTGCTTCCCACTGCTCTTCTCTCACCATTAAACTACATTTTTTTCCCAATTCTTCCTTACAATACCAGTTATGACCCTAGGTAAGCGTGCACATCCTTCATTATCTTTGTCTAGACTTTGTGCAAAGATTTGTCCATTGAGTTCAATATATTGAAAATTTGCATGAAAACCAGACTCCATTGGTACCTGTATGAAATCTGGCACAAATCTGACAACAAATCATTTACCATTTACATCTTCTAAGGACTGTTTCCTTTAATCATGTAAAATAATATTTCTCAACTACTACTGGAACATACAGTTGGATGGTTCTCCCTGCCTAGTGATTAATGTCTGAACTGCCCAGCCTTAAATCAGTCAGGGAACAATCACACCAATAGCCACAGCTTGTCCAGCTTGAAAACGAATTGAAATGTTTTAGTAGGTAAATAACGGTAACATGTCAAATCCCTAAATTATTTCAGATAATTACCAGATTACTTACAGTTTAGGGATTTGATATTATATTATCAAATTAGTCAATTTTAGACTGAGAAACTTTGGACTGCTTAACCTAGAGAGGGGAAGCTTGTGTGGAGAGCTCAGAGCTCCTTCCAGGGTCTGAGGGGCTGCAGGGAACCCAGAGAGGGACAGTTCCTCAGGAACTGCAGTGTCAGGAGCCAGGGAATGGCTCCCAGTGCCAGAGGGCAGGAATGGATGGGATATTGGGAATTAGGAATTGTTCCCTGACAGGGTGGGCAGGCCCTGGCACAGGGTGGAATTCCCAGAGCAGCTGTGGCTGCCCCTGGATCCCTGGCAGTGCCCAAGGCCAGGTTGGACATCGGGGCTTGGAGTAGCCTGGGACAGTGGGAGGTGTCCCTGCCATGGCAGGGGTGGAATGAATGGCCTTAAGGTCCCTTTCAGCCCAAATCATTCTGTGATTCTATCATCCCACTTTAATAGCCCAAAAGTAATGTCAGTTAAGTCCTTTGAAATCCTATACTCGCCATCCCAAAAACTGAGTGGTCTGTAATTTTTCCAGTCATTACCAACATGCAGTGCTAAGTCACCATTTTGTCAGAGTAGAATAACAAAGAAAAGGAAGAAAATAAGAATAGAGCCACAACACCTTTGTAAGGAAAGATCTAATACTGCACAGAAATAACTGATTAGAAGATATCACTTCTAATCAGTTATGCAATTTTCAAAGATATTATCCCCACTATAACTGTGCCATAAACTTTTCCTTTGAATAGGATTATATTGTAAAAGCATTACTTGTTTGATAGGAGTAAATTTTCTTACCATTGGTTACCATTTCCTAGAAGCATCTTCCCCTTTTTCAAGGATAATTTACCAACAGAAAACAATGAAAAAGTTTTATTCCCTTTCCCAAAAGGCTCTGAAGAATCTTATTTACTGCGATACCAGGCCTTTTAAAAATGCTGCTGCTGCTGTTGAAGGCTTGATTTTCAGTGTGTTTTCTTTTATCATTTCATAAAATGTGTAATGTCACTTTATATCTCTAGTTTCTCCATATCTCTTCTCCTGTCTGTCTCTTTCTACAAAATACTTTCATACATTGTTTAACTGATGTCCAGACCACTGGAGAGCAGATAAGCAGTTCTCCCATTGGCTGCTAAGGCAATTCAAAGGACATCATAATAACAGAACAAAAAAAGCAAAGAACAGTAAAAATCTGATGAGAGCTTAGAGTGCAAAGGGTGAACTTTCTACTTTTCTACAGCTTGAAACTGTTTTTTTGCTTTTTTTTAACAAAGGTATAGGTCCTACTGAACTGTAGCACTATGTGAACTTACGTGCTATTAATTACCTTACCACCAACACTTATAAGGATTCAATCATCAAAAAATACAGACTTTTTTTAAAACAGAGGGAGCTGGAATGAAAATTTAATTTTACTGAAGTATTCCATGACTCTAGAAAAATCACAATCTCACCAAGTATTGTGTATCCTGCTGATAAAGCTGATGAATAAATGGGAAAAGTGATAAATATATGGAAGGAAGCTGGCCCCCAAAATATGCCAGGCAGCTTTCAAAGAATTCTACCTCACTTTTTTCATAGGTAATAGGAGGAACTACTGAAAAATAATACAAAAAAAAAATCTTCTCAAACGTATTGCTTCAAGAAAAGGCATTTTCTCTTTTAGGTTTTGCAAGAAGGACTTGTCTATGAGGGAACAGGTGGAGAGCTATTCTGAGTCCTGCCTTTTACTGGGGAGTAGAGCTGGATATTCCTGGCACCATCAGGACTGTAACGTGGACAGGCTGCTGAAGAGCTGCAAATACAATGGCCTGAAGACTTCTGCAACAGCTCCTCTCTTGCAGTTTTGTAACATGATGCCAATTGCTGATTTAATCTTTTTCAAGATCTAGTTTTAGTTTTTACAGTTTATGCTGGGTCTGAGTAATGTATTATATACAGCTCATCTAAGGATACCTCTCTGTCATCCTTGAATACTAAGCAACAACTTAAAACATAAAATAGAAGGCCAAAATGTGAGTTCTCATTCTTTTGGCATGAGGTGTGAGACTCAGAGTTTGAAACCTCTAAAGTAGAGAGGAAATGGCCCTCTCAGTCTCTTCTCTGATTAGCTGTGTGTTCACATGATGCTAATTTTGCTCAGTATAAAAGCCCAATAAAAGGTTTGGAAAATTCCATGCTCAGAGCTTGGCTGTGAGAATCACATGACAGAGAACTTAACTTTCATAATTCTGATGCGATAACACTGCCAATGAGAGACAAAAAGTACACATCAGTTTTTGGCTCTTTGTAGAAGCCTGAGAAGTTTGTTAGGAGCAATTTAGTATGCACTTAAAAGAAAAAGACTTTAGGAGATACCTGATTAAAAGACATCCAGTGGCAAGGTCAACCACTGCTCTTCACCTCTGTAGTCACTGCATTCTCCTTTCAAATCCTGTGAAATCACTGCTGAAGATTACCAGTTTTGATGGTTGGTTAAAAAATTCCTCCCAAACCAGAATCTCAAGCTGGAAGCTTTTTTCAGGAAATAATATGCATTTCTATAGGTTCAAACAAGGGTTTCCATACATTATTAGTAGCATAAAAATAATGAATGAAATACTTAATCGAGGTTGAGGCCAAAAGTAGATAATATGCTGAACAATTTTTATTTTAAAAAACATTCTTTGTAAAACTATGGTTTTTTGTTTGTTTGTTCTTTATCATTTTTCATTATCTTGATTTATTCCTCCAAAGAGCACCCTAAGGGACAGGTAATTTCTAGAGCAGCTGAACTGGAGTTGGGACAAGGCTGTCCACCACAGAGGACAAGCCACCACAATATGTCAAGAGCAATGAAGTACTTTTCAGAAGCATCCATCACATCAGATAATTAGGAAGAGCAAAGTCTATAATGAAGTCCAAATTTTTAAAACCCAAGACTTGATCAACTTTTGCCTCCTCTCCTACAAGAATTATTTTTTCAGAATCTCTGAAGAAAGCTTAATTAGTTCACTTTCAGAGTTGCCCTAAAGAAACGATAAATGCTACAAAGGAAAACAACATCAGAAAGAAGAGTATTGTCACATGGGAGAAGATGTTTTCATGCAAGAACCTCAGAGAAGAGAAGGCAGATTGTTAGGCTATACCAATTAGCAGTAATTGTTGCAAAAAATAGAGTTAACAAGAGAAAAATAATTTATGAGGGGAATTTTGAATTAGAAGGGAGGGAACTAACCTGGTAATTTAAGCTAGCAAAAAACTTCTTGTGCTTTAGAGGACTAAAATATCTGATTATTAGTAATTTTTCATGGCATGAAAACTAATATGCCAGGTAAGAAACATTGTCCTCTAAATGATATATTAATATAAGAAATTAACCCATAAACGTTTTACACAAGTGCATCTGAAAATCTCTGCAAACCTAGTCAGCTCTGAGAACTAGAGCTCAGAAAACTCTGAGAACCTAGTCAGCTATTTGAATAATTGATCAAATGTGGAGAATTGCTAAGGAAGTGCGACTGAAGTTAAAGGCTCCTGCTGGGGAAGTAAATGGCTACAAAACAACTGCCCTGGGGAGTGTGATGAAGTGTGACTGCCTTCTGTGATTTTACATCTTGGACACCACTTTTAACTCTCTGATTTCCCAGCACTGCATGTACTCCATCCTGTTCAGATTTCACATGGTAAATGCTGTTCTCTAGTTTGGATATGGGTCTGCTGTTGCAAAAAAAAAAAAAAAAAGAAGCAAAATAAGTCTGTAGGTGATAAAGCAAAAAACCCACAGACTTTGTTTGAAAGCCACTGAACATCCACCAACTGAAAATACCAGAATCATTATTTTATAGCTGTCATCAGAGACAAAAAAAAAAAAAAGAAGTGATTTTGAGTTATGACTTAGGTGTTGAATTAATATTTGTATTCACCACTTACTCTGTATGAATCAATGAGAAATGGAATTAAATATTAAAACTGAATATGGTTAGTCCAGTCATAGAATCATAGGATCACAGAATGGTTTGGGCTGTAAGGAAAATTGAAGATCATCCAATTGCACCCCTGCCTTCCTCTGTCCCAGGCTGCTCCAAGCCCCAGTGTCCAAGATGGCCTTGGGCACTGCCAGGGATCCAGGGGCAGCCACAGCTGCTCTGGGAATTCCACCCTGTGCCAGGGCCTGCCCACCCTGCCAGGGAACAATTCCTTCCCAATATCCCATCCATTCCTGCAGTGAGAGCCACTCCCTGGCTCCTGACACTGCAGTTCCTGAGGAATTGTCCCTCTCTGGGTTCCCTGCAGCCCCTCAGACCCTGGAAGGAGCTCTGAGCTCTCCACACAACCTTCTGCTCTCCAGGCTGAGCAGCCCCAGCTCTCCCAGCCTGGCTCCACAGGGCAGGTTCTCCAGTCCCCTCAGTATCTCTGAGGCCTCCTATGGACCTCCAGGATTTTTCCGTTGCTTTCTGGATTTTAATGAGGATCAGTTACTAGAGAATGTATGCCAAACCACTACAACTTGCATTCATGTTTCCAACTCCAGTGGGTTGCCAAAAAACAAAGAACCATCTATTTTTTTACTCAGCAATATAAAGATATAAAAGCAGTTGGAATAGGCAGAAAATATTCCCCTACAAAAATACTTTAGTAGAAGTTATTTTTAATTTATTTTTAACTTATGCACATTCTATATTAAAAAGTCCCACAGAATTAGTTAAAGAAGTCAACTCTAAGACTGTCCTGGAACTTTTATTTCTTTTTACATTGCTCCAGTATTTATCTTAAGGTTGTTTTCTTGTTTGTTTGTTTGTTGCTTGGGATTTTTTTTTTGTTTGTTTGTTTGGGGGGGTGTTTTATGGGTTTTTTTGCTTGTTTGTTTGCTTTTTCTTTTTTTTTTTTTTTGAGTAACTCAGGGTGCTAGGATCACTAGGGCAGAGGGTATACAGATATTTTTTTGATATTATAATTTATTATGTAGATATAGGAGAATAATACATCTAAAAATATTCAGTGGTGAAGTTCACCCATGCAGTTAGACCTGCTGAGGTATAGAAATCCTTCAACATCTTCTGAACTATGACAACCAGTAGCATTCTGTCTGCATGATCGGTAGCTTGTAATTAATAACAAGTTCAAGGAACACCTTGATTAGTCATTCAGCCGACTTTATGATTTCATTGTTTTTCACCATGGGAAAAGAGAAGGGAGGTGCGGAGAAACTGAACTCGCTGAGGAATTATGTTCCAGAACACAATACAAGAGTCATTATGTGCTTTACCTCGCTGCCTCTGCAAAGTGTATATATGATCCTAATTCCCAAACTGAACTGGGCGTCCAGAAGCTTGCCAAAATTTGCTAATCACTAGGAAACATGTAACTTACTCTGCAGTCAATAGTTAACAGTTGGCAGAAGCGTAGCCTTTGGTTCGGAATTGATTTTGCATTTGTTCAAGGACGGCATTTGTGCTGACAGGTGAGACCACATAATTCAGATTTATCAGTTCTAACTTGCTGAATAACCATGACAGAGAGATGATGCATGGCTCCCAAATTGCACTATGACACTGCTTGAAGAAGGTGATAAAAAAATTAGCCCTCTCTCTGCTGCACAGGTTAATATTCCAAAACTTTTAATGGCATTATCATAGAATTACAGAATTATTTGGGTTGGATGGGACCTTAAAGATTATCCAGTGCCATCCCCTTCCACTGTCCCAGGCTGCTCCAGCACCAGTGTCCAACCTGGCCTTGGGCACTGCCAGAGATCCAGGGGCAGCCACAGCTGCTCTGGGAATTCCACCCTGTGCCAGGGCCTGCCCACCCTGACAGGGAACAATTCCTTCCCAATATCCCATGTAATTCTCCTCTCTGTCAGTGTGAAGCCATTCCCCCTTGTCCTGTGACTTCAGGCCCTTGGAAATAGTTTCTCTTCATTTTTCTTGTAGCTTCCCTTCAGGATACCAATATCTTCCCAAACCTGTAAAGATTCAAAATTTAATAAAACAGCTATTTAAACTACAACAATTGTTAGACAAGAAACACTGAGGTCTCCATGCTGTGAAAGACATGGGGCTTAAATCAGCTTGAAGTAGTCATTACTCCGAGGAGAAGGACTCACACAAAGAACTCCCACCAGTCCCCCATGCCATTGCCCCCAAAGACAACAAAATCAAAGTTCATTTCTGACACTAGCTTGACATCCCTTGATTTTGTCTGAAATGACAGTTCATCATCAGTGACATTTATCACCAAGAACAGAGCAGATCCTTCAACTGCCACTGGGGGCCGAGGGCACATGGGGAGGAAGGCCATGGACTCATCATCTTTGGCTGTGTGCCATCTAGGAGGAGAACAGGACTATGAAGAGCAGCCTGTGGCTTTCAGGACCTGGGAGAGAATGAGGATATACTGGCAGGCAGTTTGTTACATTCTGTTATGCTAAGTAAGTCCAGGAAGAGCTGTCTGAGAATGTCAAGTCCTAAGGAACATGGTCCAAATTTTGGAAATCATAGAAATTAATTAAGTTCTGCATATATTTTATTAATTTATTCCATCTTTGTTGCCCAGAGAGGGGCTGTAATTAACAGACATTCTGTAGAAATGCTTACAGAAAGCATATTTACAGAAAACAGCTTAAAGGAGAAAATTATTGCAATTCAACTGTTATCTCTTTAATGGTTTATGTAATAATTAGTAAAAATCCACAAAACAGTTATAAGGAATATCTAATTATTTAATTTTCTGTTGTTCTTAAGGGGATAGAAATCTACACCTTGTTTTCTGAAAATGGATGTAGTTCAATCTTAAACTGTTCAAGGATATCTATTTGTAAAATTTTGTTTTCATAAAGGGCTTGGATTTTTTTGTAAATTATCAGTTTCAATCCTTTTTTATAGGATAGGAGTATCCTTCTACAATTTGACTCTGGGCACACCATCTCAGAACTGAGAAAACAGTTCTATAAAAACCACAGGTATTAATAATGCTAAAAAGACAGAATGATTGTTTCATTAAATTTTCCTGTGCCTGCTTTCAAACTCAAAGTACATCTCTCTAGCAGTCTATTAGTGCCGTATTGCAATCACTGTAAATGTTCATGACCTCTCAAATGTGGCATTTAATGTTTAATTAACCAGCTCAGGAGTAGACATCCTAAGACTCACAAGAGAAGGTAATATTCAAGAACAATTTCATATTCTACTTTACAAGAAAGAAAATGTTATTGAACATTGTTGACACATTTCTCTCTTATTCAGCTATATAAACAACTGCTCATTAAGAATCATAAAGAGAAAACTCAGTGTAAAGCAGATTTCTTCAGAAAATAAGTAAAGAACTATGTAAAAGCAATTACCATTTGGATAGCTTGTTCTCCAAATTCTTACTGTTATGTTGGTTAATAAAAAAGAATAAAAAGTAATTCAGTATTAAAAATCAGACCTTCTATATCCACATATATTCTGGCCATCTGGAGAGACAGATACATATACAAATATAGAAATAATGAATTGCTTACTTCAAGATGTTTAGGAAAGATAACAACTATTCCAAAAATATATATTTTTGCTTTCAAGTGTCACTGACCATAATCTGTGCATAACTTACAGCCACATTTTAAGGTACAAGAAATTAAATCCTGTAGAAATTATTTAGGCAATAATAACTTCAGTTATCAGGGCCAAATCCACATCAGCTTGTATCTTGGTTTGAAAGACAGGTATCTGCTAAGGAGGGCAGAGCCTCCCGTCAGAATGGAGAATTTGAATCCCCTCCCTCCCAATTATTATAATTTAGAAAATTAAAGGGGCTTCAGGCAGAGGTACAATAAAAACAACATAAAAATTGTTCATTAAAATAGAAGGACTACCAAGAGTTCAATAAAATAACAAAGAATAGAACCAGATCTGAGAGGGCACAAGTCATGCACCCGTAGTCCACAAGAATGTCTTGATTAGTTTGAGCTGAGTTAATTAACCATACTTAAGTATCCATTGTTCAACGTGTAAAAAGGATCTACTGATAAGGCAGAGGTTCTGCCGGGAAGGGGAGTCTTCTTCATTCCAACGACCACCGGAGGGCAAAGTACGACCCCTATCAACAGGCAGTGCCAGCGCAGACACGATTGCAAAAGGGACACGTACACCAGAAACAAGGGGTATAAAACCCAAAGGACTGAGAGAGGAAAGTGCGCGCCGTTGGTGGAGTGCTAACTCCCGGCCGCCCAGCGCTGCTTTTGCTTGTTACCGCTTACTTAATAAATTCCCCTTGTTGATGTTCAATTGGCTCTGAGTCAGTGTGTGTGACAAACACTTATAACAAATGTATGGGGATAGGAATAACAGTTATTTACTAATATGTATAACAAGACAAACAAACAACAATAATAACTACAGCATTAAAAGTAAAGAGAACTAGGGACTTTGAGGGGCTTTGCTTTACAGAACCTGGGGCAGTCTGATTCCAGTGCGGAACTCTGAGAGCACCAAGCTGGATCGGTGGAAAATCCTGGGCTGGTGGGTGAGATGAGAAGCTCTGTCGGTGATAGCTGGAAAAGAAGGGATGTCCTGGCTGGGCAGGTGGGTGCAGGGCCACAACGTAGTGAAAAGCCCCAAAGCAGTGCCGAGGAAGCAGCGGCGCTGGGACAGCGCCAGCCCAGCTCCAGCAGGGCAGGAGGAGGTAGCTCAGAGTTCTGAGGCACACGAGGAGATGATGGCAGATTCCTCAGGACCAGGCCCGGTGGTGATGATGAACTCCTCCTGACACCCTGTTAGTTAGGGTGGTGGTAGCAGCCCAGATGAAGCAGTCTAGTTGAAGCAGTGATCTCATAGAGAAGGTCTGGTAGCCTTTGTCCTCTGCGAAAATTCTAGAGGGTAAGGGCCCAAATCCCACATTATATCCAGGTGAGAATCCTTGGCTCCTTCCTCTGGGTGGAGCATATCACAATGGGATGAGATCATTCTATGAGTCCTGCAGCAGGTCCTTGATTGCCCATGAACAGAGATAGTTCCAGGAGGGAGTTATCTATGAGTCATGGGGCAAGGCATTGATGGGCCCATTAGCAGTTCATGAAGGTAGTGATAGAATAGATTTTGGGCACATCCTGGATTGCAACCTAAAACAGCTTGCAAAGTAACTTTTAGAGTGCCTTAATTATTATTATTATTATTATTATATTAATATATTATTAATAATAATAGTATTAACTACATTATAAGACACTCATGTAGTAACAATCCATAATTCCTGAGTTTAGTACAACACTTAGCAGTGAATATGGAAACACTCCCATGTGGGAAAACATAGCTATAAATCTCCATACAACTTGTTTCATCAAATAAATTGTTCTCACATTGCCATACCATGATTGCCAAAGTAACTCATTAAAGATACACAAAAATGGATCCTAAATTTGTCATTTTACCAGAAATCCCATGTCCCCAAACTTAGTCACAAAACTGTTCCAACTGTTGTTTGACTGCCAGGGAATCCTTGAAGGCTAAACATCTACATCAGTAAAACTCTAAGTCCTATCAAAAAGTTGGTCCTTTAGTATCATGTCAAGAATACAGACCCATCTGTTCTCAGTTAACACTGAATGTCCAAGATTCATTCCAGGACTTTTCTGGCATAACTAATACAGGAACAAACACGTTGAAAGAATAGCATTCATCTGCAGCAGGAACATCCACTGCAGCATTCCAAGATTTAGTGTGAATCCCTTGGGATTTCTTATAGTCTGTCTACTGCAAATTTGTGAGAAGTATAAGACCACTTTCTTCTTTGTACCTTATAAAGGTATTAAAATAATATTTCCTCTTTCTCTTTTTATTTATTTATTTATCTATTCCTTGTTTACACTCTCACTCATTTCACAAGTCTCAGAGGTGATCTGTTGATGGGATCTATGGGCTTTTTAAAAAATATAAGTAGAAGCACATAAAGAAGAGGTTCCAAAAGATAAATTCACACTGCAAACTGGGATGGTAGGAGGTTCCAGCTCATAGGAGGTTCCACAAAGTTCTATTGACTTCTATAAAGCTGTGTTGGTTTATGGTAGCCAAGAATTTGCTCATCCATCCCTGCAATTCGGCCTTGATGTATCTTCGTAGTTGCCACTGCATCATCTGAGTAGAGCAGATCAAAGTAGAAATTCAAGTTCCAAACCCCTTTGTGACAACAGCTTTAACCTGAGAAAGATTTAAAGACATTAGTACAGCTTTAAACTGTGATAGAATCTTCATTTTGTAATTGAAATAATCCCCTTGAGCAGGTTAAAATCCCAGAAGCAGCTGTCCTGTCTAAAATTCATTTAAGAGGACTGCTAACTTCTGCATGCATCTTATTGGTGAGGTTCAGCTTTTCTCTTCTCGAGGTGAGTGCTTGGATCCATGTCTAACCCCACTTGAGGAAGTAAGTGCTTATCTTAAAGCCTATACTGAAGTATAGGATACATTCCTCAAATGTACTGAACCATCACAATATTCTTACCACTCATTCCTGTAATGCTTCTCCAGAGACTAAACAATATAATTTCTGAGGTTTATTGCCCCTGAAAGAGTATCAGTGAGGCAGAGTGCTTCAAATATCCACTAGCATCCACTGCTCAGACTACCCAAAGGAAGAAAAACAACAACATAAAATAGATGGGTATGAAGCATCAACAACAGCATGAAACTCCCTGTAAGTTTCTAGAGCAGCTGGAAATAGGGAATCTGCAACTTGGAGCATTCCCTCCTTTTGCAAGGTTTCACAATCCCACTCCATAGGACCTGGGACACAGATGAAACCACGGAAAGTCTTGAAGGAACATTTTTGAATGGGGACGCAGAGGCAAAAGGAGAACATTTGCTCAGAGAAGCTTTTAGTTTCCTTTCATATAGGTCTGAAGCTGTTGCTTCATTAAAAGAAGCTGGAAAAAAAACCATTGCTTTTGACAGTTACACTGAAGCCTCAGTGCCCTACACATTCTCATTGGAGAGGGACAGTTCCTCTGGAACTGCAGTGCCAGGACACAAGGAATGGCTCCCAGTGCCAGAGGGCAGGAATGGATGGGATATGGTGAAGAAATTGTTCCCTGGTAGGGTGGGCAGGCCCTGGCACAGGCTGCCCAGAGCAGCTGTGTCTGTCCCTGGATCCCTGGCAGTGCCCAAGGCCATCTTGGACATTGGGGCTTGGAGCACTCTGGGACAGAGGAAGGTGTCCTTGCCATGGCAGGAGATGGAACCAGATGATCTTCAATGTACTTTTGAACCCAAACCATTCCATGATTCTATGACCTCCATGTGCATAATCACAGTCAACTCCTGTCCCCTGAGCTCAGCTGTGCTTCAGTGACAGTAACTCATATTGCCACTTGGTACAGAAATGGGACATTTCCAGGTTCTTTGCTGTTAAATTTTCTCTATGCACTTTTTCACCAGTCCCTGACTTTCTGACATTTAAATTCCAGTGTGAGACATCACTTCTTGGTCAAACATTTGTGTGATGTTATGGCTGCTCTTAATTATTTATTGTAGTTGTTTCAGATGATGCAAGGTCTGGGAATACTTATCCTGCCTACTGTCAGTTTGATGTTTGCTGTTTGAGATTTTTACTCAGGAGCACTCTGATGACATTAGAAAGGAAACATAGAACATAACAGCAAACAAGCTACTGCAAACATTGATAAATCTGCTTCATTTGCACACACAAAAACACTCAGGTTTGTTTGTTTGTTTTTAAATTATTTGAAATTGAATTATTTTTCTTCTCATGTGAAACTCAACCTGTGTAGCAGCACAGAGAAATTAAAGTAAGAAAAATTTTTCTGTGCCTTCTACCCCACATGCTCTTGCCATTGAGTCACCATTAAACCACACTGCGGTACTGTCTTGTTTTGGAAAGACGGGTGACTGTTAGGGAATGCACGACCCTTCATTGGAATGGAAAATGTCACTCTCTTCACTCTGACTTATAATAATTTTGATATTAAGGAGCTCTCGGGCAAAAAGATATGAGAATAGCAATGACAGTTCTTTATTAGTATGTAAAATTAAGGAAACAACAACTACAGTGCTAACACCAAACAGAACCAGGAACCCAGTAACAGTCCTTTTGGCCGTGGGCACCTTCCCTTTGGTGCAGTTCCCATCACAGTCGACAGGGAGCGCTGTTGGCTCCCGGTGGGTGGGGCATGTGCAATGATCCCCCCGCGGCTGAAGGGGGCGCTGTGGCACAAGCTCGGGGAGTACATGGTAATGGCAGCCAGGGCCAGCCCAGAAGGGATGGAAAAGAGAGGTTTTGCTCACAGACCCTGGGGCAGTCAATGCCAGTGCCCCGGTAGAACTCTGAGGAGCACTGAGCTGAATCTGCAGGAAGGAGCAGAAATCCTGGGGCAGTGGACAAGATGTATCAGAAGCTCTATGCCAGTAGTTGGAACTGCAGGATGTCCTGTCAGGCTCAGCAGCAGAACAAAGGCAGCTCCTGCCTGGATTATGCAGTGGTAGCAAAATTCCTTTCCCTAAGCAGCAGCCTGACTGTCCTCTTCTGAAGCTTAGAGAGTGAAAGTGTGCAGCTGCCCCCAGCCCCATCTTTCACCTGCCTAAAATCTTGTGGTATCTCCCCCCTCCAAGAGAAACTTGCAGAGAAAAAAGAAGTTTAGCCAGATGCTACACTCCTCTCCCAACTTTGGCCACTTCTTTTGGTTTTTTCTTAAGTGTCCATAAGTACTCAGCAGTTAGTTTCCTAGCAACTTATGTGAAAAAAATATATGTAAGTAAAAAAAAAGAAACCCAACCCCTAACAAGAGGTTTATTTGAAATGTTTATCATTAAAAAGATGATTCACATGGTCATGAGTTTGAGATCTAACAAAGATATAACTAGAGCTCATCTGGCTGTGACTAAGGCAGTGCTGAAAGAACAGCATTAATGAAAATGCATTAATGAAAGTCGCAACTTTATTCAATACAGGAACAATCAGGAAAGGAAAATGCAGAGAAAATAAACATACCACAGAACTCACTAAACACTCTTCAGACAGAACCAGAGATGGACAGCATTTGGTATCAGCACTAAAATATGCTTACACTTAATTCTCTCCTGCTCTTCCCAGTCACTTTTGAGAACTCTCTCCACAATGTGTCATTGGATTTGTCTTTCATGTACGCATGATGGCATTGTCTCTGACACTGCCTAATCTGTACAATGGGAATTTGAATGCATTTAGTTCCGATCTATTGTTTTAGGTGACAGGTGCCAACCCCCACTCCCACTCTACGGTGTCATTCCAAAGGCACAGAATATGAAATTTCATATTCCTTCAGGTTCACAAAAAGACAAGAATTTGGAATGAGATAATTCCCTTAGCTGTGTTATAAATGAGAAACAAAGTCTTGATATTTAGCAAAATTTAAATTGCTTTATTTGATATAGACGGAGCACGCAGTGCTGGGGAATGTGAGGGGTCACCACCCACTCCATGCTCCATCGAACCTTGGTTTGCAGCTCCTTTTTATAGGATGGTTTTCCTTGTAGCCTCTGGACAGTTTGTCCTCTGGTCTTGGTAGATAAGGAACAGTAGACCTGGGAGGTCTTGTCTTAACAGGTAAGTTGCAATTGATTACACCAAGGCAGGAAATTTGGTATTGAAAAATCTTTCAGGCTGCAATTGATTATATAAAGGCAGGAAATCCAATTTTGCAATATCTTTCAGGCTGTGGGAAACCCCCGTTTTACAAACTGGTACCAGATACAATTTACTAAAAAACACAATATTCATAATAGGCGAATATTAAAAAAATCATTTAATCATATGTATTTTTCGCTGTCTAATGTCCCTGCTTCATTTCAGACCTGAGTATTCTGGTTTATACAAACCCCACTACTTTTATGATTGACATGAATCTTTTATCAGTTATCACAGCTGCTACTGTTTTTGCCAAAGGTCTCCCTAATTCTGTGCTAGAATCAGTGCTGATTTAGCAGTGCCACTTTCCTCAGTGCAGAACTGGGGGACAGGAAAGCAGTCAGACTTTAGACATCTTAGTTCTGCAAGAGGAAGGACAGCAATGACAGAGACTGCATCCAAATGGGAAGGCCACCCCACCAATTTGTATTTAGACATCTTTGAGGCAAGTCATCAACAAAAAGGACTCTTAGGCACCCAGAAATTCCTGGAAGACTTTACAATTACATAGCTAGTTCAGGATACCAAATCACAAAAATTGAAATTTAGGTAGCCATTATTTATGGTATCTATCCCTCATCAAAACTAAGTATTATACTCTGCTGATTTTTAGTATAAACCTTGGTTAGAGAACTGGATGCAATAAATAAATGAAACAAGAGAAATATTCCAGGTAATACTAGAATAGATAATTATGTGACAAGTTTTTTATTTATATATGGATTAAATAATCCAGAAACATTGCTATTCACTAGAAAGCAGTTACTCCTGACAATAAAGAAGCATGAATTAAAACATTCAGGTTGAAGACACCATTGAAGTACAAAGTTGAAAAAATTGCTGCTTCTGGAAATTTAGGTTATTATTTTATGTGAGTGAAGCTTTCAATGAATTTGCCACTGACTTTCTTAAGGGTAAGAAAAACATATGTGTGTCATATTATGTGTGGAACTAAACTTTAAAATGTGTTGGATTTGTTCCTTTAAATTAGAGGTAAAACTATAGCAGCTGATTTTGCTCTTAAAAAGAAAAAAAAAACAAAACATGTAGGAAACCAACTTTTAGACTGAAAAATGAGAGCTCTTCCTTTTTTGCAGGGTCTGGATGACTGTACTGAAGACAAGGTATGGTAACTAATAGCACAAAGCCACAATCTAATTGAAATGCAAATGGTGCTGCAGAGTGCCAGGGAATATTTGGCTTAGTGTAAGAAAACTAATCTTGAGAATTAAATTTCCTTTGTCCAAGAAATATCATCACTAATCTCACAGTGTAGTTAATTTGTAACTAGTGATCAATCAGAGAAATTTCCATATTCAGTAACAAAAAATAGTGAGTGTTTAAAGGGACCAGTAAAAAAAACTACAGATCCATGCTTCTAATTTAGTCTTAGTACAGTGGGATCCTTTCTTTCCTGTTCTTATGGAAAACTAACTAAAGTATGCAACGAATTTACTCTGATTTACACACCATGCTGCTTCTTAGATATGTCCTAAACCTTTCACATTTTGAATTCTGAAATATTCTAGACTTTTTAGTTTTCCAGAAGTTCTTTAAGCATTTACAAATCTTGCAAGAACGTGAGTTTCTGTGAGGAGTGGCAAGGACTCTGAGCTTGTCTAGTATGGAGAAAAGGAGGCTGAGGAGGGCTTGACCTCACTGCTCTCTGCAGCTTCCTCAGGGAGACATGAGGAGGGAGTGCTGAGAAAATCTGGAAAAATTCTATTCTCTTATATATCACAGGAAGCAAGCTTAGACATAATTTTTAATTGTGGCTTCTTGATTGATTTCTTCAGAGGGCCTGTCTAGAGGCTGGAAAACCTTGTCTCAAGTCACACATTTTTAAGAATTCCAGCACTCCTTACACACACATTAGAACAGGTCAGTAGCAGGAGTCAGTAACACCACCTGCTTTTCCCACCACTTTCTGGGGGTTAAGAAAAAGTCTTCAGAAGAATAAGGAACACTTGAGTCAAGAGAACAGGAAGTAAAGGTTTTGAGCAGAAGGGGCAATGTTACAGAGGAATGGACAGGCAGATTATGAAGCCCAGATTCATAGAAACCTCTGAGAAGAGATTTGGGAAGCACCTGCTGGGAATATTGCTATAGTTAAAGCTAGAAATCTTGCCAGCCCTCTGCTGAGGGAAAGGAGTGTATTCATGGAAGCTTTTCTGCCCCTGTTTATATAGCACATGGTTGTGGTACACATACTCCCTTATCCTACCCCAACATTATTGCTGCTGTGTTAATAAGCACTTGGAGACCTATATTGCAGCAATTTTCAAAATGGAAAGAACACATTGCTGGGTGACATCAGATATAGTCCAGCTGCAGTATCCAAAATGCCTCCTATTCTCTCTGAAATCCAAATCTTTACATGTCATCTCTGCAGTGTGATGACTTTGGGGGCTGCATTAAATCCATACAATCCTTAGGTACTGCCCTGGGCCTTTAACACTACACAATAAGGCCATTGAGAAAGGTACTTAGATCATTTCTCTACTTGCTAAACGACCTCTATAGCAGGAGCAGCTGTTGATCAGTCTCCCAGGCACTGAGGCATTTGCAGTCTCTAAAGCTCCCACAGACACTTCAAAACAACATTTCAGATCCTTCAGATCTTAGATCTCTTCTATCATAGAACTAAAAACATCAGCTCTAATGACTGTGTTCTTTCCTTAAGACATCTTCTGGCCTGTGCTGCCTGAAGCCAAAGCAGGAGGGCAAAATGTCATACGCCCCTCTTTTGTTCTCCTTCAGATATAGAGGAGCATTTTCTCGCTCTCACACTGGGAAGAGGTGCAGTGCTTGGCCAGCCCAACAGTCCAGCTCAGTGCTCTGCCCCCAGCAGCAGTAAAATATGTTTCTGGAAATCAGAAAAGCTCAGCTACTTTCTGCAATACATTGGTTTCTGTCACCCCACAAGCACTGGAGTACGGAAAAGGTACTTCCCTCCGTCTTTAAGGTTTGTGAAGATACTGTCTACAGATTTGTTTTTTATCAAGCCTGTTGACTCTCTCCGCCTCTATCATTTCCTGGCTGAAAGAAAGCCAATAATTAATTTGCTGCAGTGTAAAGCACTTCTCTGTCTAGAGACCACCTTCTCTGGCCTCTTTAGTCAGTGACACACCCAGGGTCTGTCACACTGGCTGTCTAGATAGATAGCTGTGGAGGCCAGTGGGCCTACTTAACAAAAGTCTGCAACACTCTCCTGGAGGGAATGCCCCTAGGCGATAACCTCTGTTGTTGTGGTAAAAAAAGAGGTTTATCCCAATATACTTTGCTACTTTATGCAAATTCAATGTATCCCATTGGCCCTTCCCCTCATCCTGCCTCTGTGTTGCCCCCTCTCTATCCCTATATAAACCCTTGCCCCGTCTGACTTCCCTAAGTCTTCTCTCATCTCTGGACCCCTTCACAGCAGAGGCCTAATAAAGACCCTCTGTGGAACTCAAAATGAAGACTGTCCCTCCTTCTGTGTCTCCCACCTGGCAAGAGCTGAAGTCACTGGGCAAGGTGTCTTTTTCAAGACACTTCTTGAGGAAGATTGCAGCACTCTGATCAACACCCACTGCCATGACAGGTAGGTCTATATTTATATTTAGGTACATATTTATATACTTATTTCTATATAAGCTCAGTGCAGGGCTTTGTTAGAGGGCTACCATTCCCAGGTATGCACTGTGGAGTCACTCTGCAGAGGCACAGTTCCCATTTTTAAGCATCCAGAGCAGAACAAAGTGCAGGGTAACTATATTAGTATTTACTACTGCTCAGGAAAAATTTCCAGTGGAAAGAGAAATGAAATGTCTCCACTTACAAGGAATACTATAAGTCCACACAGATTTCTGAATTCTAATGATCAAGCAAAACTGGTACCAAAAAAAAAAAACCCCAAAAAAAACCTGGTACAAAATAAGTACTCAAGTGAAAGGAAGAATGTATAGAAGATACATCTAATTCCTTAAATTAATTTCTTTAATTCTCAGGCAGTGTCTCAAAGCATTCAGTGGATTTCTAATATTTGATTATGTGTTGCAGAATTCTTCATGATTCTGTTAACAGGTAACCATAATGTTTATGATGAAACAAATAATACTTACTCTTCTCTTAGAATTCTACTGGAATTTTACTGTCATTATTTTGGACTTTTTATACTAATTTACTGACTTTCCTGAAGGATAAAAGTTTGTTGCCATTATAGTGTTACATAATTATACCTGACTTAATAGGTACCAAATTAATTCTCCATTACCTTAATATACCTGCTTTAAAATGATGATATTCAACTCATAGTAAGGACAATTAAAACAAAAGAACATTCTCTAACAAAGGAGAGTGCTCAAATGAAAGAAATCCTTGCATTTTCACCTAATGAATGATTAGGTGTGGAAATAGTAAATTACTTTCTGTTGAAATAGTGTTTCATCTTCAAAGAATAAAATCGCTTTTCTTAGAAGTGTATATAGGCTCAGCATACAACATATGTGTGCTTGAGAAATAACAAATCTATTAAATCTATCTTTTAATACCAAAAATAAATCTCTTGTAGATATAAAGTGCAATCTAATTTATTTTGACAAAAATAAGTTCTACGCTCAGTAAAAACTGATATGAAGTAGCTGAAAATACAGGATTTTTAGTTCACTGCTATCTTATCCACAGGTTTCATGCAAATACTCATATAAGAATGCAGAGGCAGAAGAGTATGAGAGAAATAAACAGAAATATCATATATATATTTCTACAAAACACACCTTAGAAGTTTTAGAATAAAACTAAACAAAGAGTGCCTTTTTCATATTTAAATGCCTATCTTTTATTGTACCAAAATTCTGTATCTATTATGAACACCATGTCTTTAATATATTGGTGTCCTGGTTTGAAAGACAGGTATTTACTAAGAAAGGCAGAAGCCTCCCTCTGAAATGAAAAGTGTAATCCCTCCTCACTACAAATTATTATAATTTTGGAATTAAGGGAGCTTTCAGGCAAAGATATGAGGATAGGAATAACAGTTCTTTACTAGTATATCTAACAAGACAAACAAGAACAACAACAGCTATGAAATTACCCACAAACAGAACAGTAACTCAGTCCCAGTCTTTTTTGGCTGCAGGCACCTTTTCCCTGAGCTGCAGTTCCCGGCGCTGGGGGCGGGCGGGTCCCACAGAGCTGCAGGAGGGCTGGGGGTGATGGCAGCGCTGTCCCAGGGGGAGAGAGAGATGGACAGAGCCCTCTGATCACGGTGTCGGTGCTGATGCTCAGCAGAGTGCTGGATGGTGGCAGGTTACAGCGAGAAGGCAGCAGTGCAGGGTCCGACAGCAGTGAGGATGGCTCCAAGCGCTGGGATGGCAGGGATCGTCCTGAGGCAGCGATCGTCCTTCTCGTCCGAACTCAGCAGGAGAAATGGGCTGAGCCAGTGCCTTCCATCTCCTCTTCTGGCTGTTTGAATCTGGCAGGGATTTCTCTCTTCCATCCTCTCCCCCTTTCCCCCTGTCACGAGGGCCTAATCAACAGGTATCTTAGCATGACAGGGGAAAAGGAAAAAAACAACCCCCAACAACTGGTTTCTGTAGACTCTTCTGTACTCATTTAATTTCGCAGAAATACCTCTATTACAAAGATGAAATTATATATAAAATCAAAGACCTTGCATCAATGAAGGCAATATTTTGGAGATGTTTCAAAGTACAGCCTTGTTATGAAGTTCAAGAAAAGCCATGTCAGGCCCTGATAACACTTGGCAATAAATGCCAATCCCAGCTGTTCCAAACACAACGATTCTCAAACAATCACCCTCAACCATGAAACAGAAGGATTGCCCTGCCTAGGTTCTGAATTTTGAGCCACTAAGGTCCTGGATTCTCAATCTTTTCTGGAGGAAGACATTCTCAATAATTTCCTCTGGTTATTTCTGCAGGAATTATGCTTTAGGAGGAGGAAAGGCATTGTTTTGGTACCACAGAATATCCAGGGGCAATCACCGAGCAAAACCTTCCCTGCACTGAACAAAACCTGTACAGTGGGAAGAGCACAATCCCTGAGGCTTCTAAATTGATATAGCTGAATGGATGCGATGGCTAACCCCAGCAGGGGCAGTGTAGGAGGAGGGAGAACCAAGACCAGAACTGAAGCTTAGCAGAAATCTTTCCCTAGGTGAGTCTCATGTGAGAGCTCTTCTCTGCTCTACCAATCATTGTGTAAACTTTGGAATGTTTCTGAGAGAGGATTTGGCAGACATTTCTGTAGGAGTAAAAACGCACAAGTTTCCATTCTTCCAAATCGCATCCAATGATACTCAAACTCCACGAGTGAGGCCCCTAAATATTCCAACCAACCAATCTGGTAAACCAAACAATTTTACTGGAATGCCATCTGTAAGCAATTTTTTTGAGTTTGAGCTCTTGCTTCAGATAGCAGAGTTGTGTTTTCGCACTTGTAAGGGTGCTCATTCAAGCAAACAACCTCCTGTTGACATGAAAATATATGTAATGAGTGACACAATATAAATTGACATCTATAACCTACAGTATTTCAAAAAGTTCAGCACAAAGCACATTGACTAATAATCATAAGTGATAGATGGTTGCAGGGTTTCATATGCTTAACAACTGACTGGAGGGTAACATTTATCTTGGATTAAACAGTTGCATTTTGGAATTGTCTTTAATTACAGGGGAAAGTAGGTTATTAAAAAGGTATGTATTTCACTGGATCATTACCCTTTTGCAGTCCTCATCTGTAAGATATGTTTTAAGAAAGCTTATCACACTGGTCCTCTGAGGACACAAGGGTCAGAGAAGCATTGCCTTAGTTTAAACTGATAAAATTGGCAAATACATCATATCATAGTGTTGAGGGTTAGTTCTTTTTTTTTTTCCCTCTGTGGAATTTTCCCCATTGTCATGCTAAGATACCTGTTGACTGGGCCCTGGTGACAAGGGGGAGGGGACGGGAGGGAAGAAGCAAGCCCCGCGAGATTCAAACAGCCAGAAGAGGAAGCGGAAGGCTGGGCCTCGGCCCATTTCCCCCGCGGAGTTCGGACAAGAAGGACGATCGCCGCCTGTGTCCCATCCCAGCGTCGGGAAACCACCATCGGACCCTGCCCGGCTGTCTTCTCACTGTGAACTACCACCATCCAGCACTCTACTGATCACTGGGACTGACACCGTGATCAGAGGGCTCTGTCCATCTCTCTCTCCCCCTGGGACAGCGCTGCCATCACCCCCAGCCCTCCTGCGGCTCTGCGGGACCCGCCCGCCCCCAGCACTGGGAACTGCAGCTCAGGGAAAAGGTGCCTGCAGCCAAAAAACACTGGGACTGAGTTACTGTTCTGTTTGTGGGTAATTTCATAGCTGTTGTTGTTCTTGTTTGTCTTGTTAAATATACTAGTAAAGAACTGTTATTCCTACCCCCATATCTTTGCCTGAGAGCTCTCTTAATTCCAAAATTATAATAATCGGAAGAATCACATTTTCTTTCAGTCCAAGGGGAAGCTTCTGCTTTCCTTGGCAAACACCTGTCTTTCAAACCAGGACAGATTTTGGCCACCCAACGTGGGGCCCGAGGGCATTGAGAGAAAAGGGTGAAAAAGGAATAACAGTTCTTGAGTTACCTCAGTTTTGTGTTAGGTGGCATCATGTTGTCCAGCTTACCGTGGTTTGGGCTCCATGTGGCCACAGCTTTATCTCTCCCATTTGCAATCCCTTACTTGAACATGGGTCCTATAACTCAGGCTGCTGTAACTATTATCCAGTTCCTTTTGTGGGCTGATAACGTGAGAAATTCATGGATTTTTAACTTCCTCTGGAAGGTGGGCACATGGATTCGGAGCTATCACACTCTAACTGTATGTTTTTGGGGCTACTTTAATAATGGTACAAATTGTGAGGATATGACACCAGGGAAAATTTTGTCCCAACCCCTTACACAGTTTTTTGGGTCTGCTCCACCAGCTTTTGAGGGGTTCAAATCTCTTCTAAGCAGTAATGATATCATACAGTGGCTGACATTGCTAATAGGCCTTGTAAACCTGTTCTATTTAACATTCCGAGATGAGAGGAGATTGACTTGGATGACAACCCTGATACGTCTCCCAAGAAGTAGGGATTCTGGCCCAGTGCCTGGGTCTGCCCCAGAGACTAAGGACTCTGCCCCAGAGCCTGACTCTGCCCCTGCCCCAGAGACTAAGGATTCTCCCCCGGAGACTAAGGATTCTGTCCCAGAGCCTGAGTCTGCCCCTGCCCCAGAGACTAAGGATTCTGCCCCAGACGTTAAGGATGTTGCCCCTGAGCCTGATTCTGCCCCAGAGCTCACCTCAGAAAGGAACCATCCAGAGTGGGTGGGGTTTCTAGTGAAGGAGATGGGCCAAATGCTGAAGGAGTACCTTTGCCCAGTTCTTGAGAAACTCTCCCTCTGCCTTAAAGAGGGAGAACCTGATGGTGCAGCAGTGGAACCCACAAATGTTACATCTCTCCAGGCTCCAGCTGAACTGCAAGGGCACTCACAGCCAGCAGCAGTTGCCCCCGTGGAAACTAGAAAGTCTAAGGTGAAAAGAAAGCACCTGGATAATAAGGATCAGAAAGCAGGGCCCTCACAACCAGCAGGGGAGCCAGAGGTTGAGATCGTCACAGAGTCCCTGTCATACGAGAGTCTCCGTAATCTGCATAAAGATGTTGTACGAAGGGGCCGTGAGGCTTTTACAACGTGGTTACTGCGGGTCTGGGACCTTATGGGTACAGGTGTGCAGCTGGATGGTACTGAGGCAAGGAATTTGGGACCCCTGACCCAGGACTCAGGTGTGGATCACGTATTCGTAAGGGAACCAGGCCCCCTTTCCCTCTGGGAGGAGCTTTTAATGAGTGTAAGAGAGAGGTTTGTCCATAGAGAGAGAATGCAGGAGCACCACCATAGAATGCGCTGGAAAACCACTGAGGAGGGGATCCAACAGCTGAGAGAAGTAGCAATACTGGAAGTACTCTTTGGGAGGGGTGGACAACATGACAATGACCCCGACAAGGTCAGGTGCACAGGGCAGATGTTGTGGAATCTGGCACACCTGGGGCCATCTCAATACACCACATTCATTGCAACCATTAATGCTGACACCAACCACGAGACAGTGGGTTCTGTTGCCGATAAGCTCAGAGATTTTGAGAGTATAATGAATGGCCCAATGCAGGCTCAGGTCTCTGCCGTGATTAGGGAACTCAGAGAGGAGTTCAAGGAGGAGATAAGAGGGGTGAGGGAGGAGATGAGGAAGGTCAATGCAGCACCAGTGCGAGTCACAGATCCCAGAGTTAGAGCCCAATGTCCCCCAGCTAAGGAGGGAGGATACACCCCACGAGCTGACCTGTAGTTCTTTCTGCGTGACCATGGGGAAGACATGAGGAGGTGGGATGGGAAACCCACTTCTGCCCTGGCAGCGCGGGTGCGTCAACTCAGGGAGGGAAACACTAACCAAAGGAGCTCCACTAAAGTGAAGGTAGCCTCAACTTCCCATAACCAAGATGCAGGGTATTACAAAAGGGAGGATGATTTGTCAGATCCCCTTGAGGGAACCTCCAACATGTATGCCCAGGAAGGAAATAATAACCAGTGCTAGAGGGGCCCTGCCTCTAGCCAGGGAGAGGCACGGGAAAACCGGGTCTTTTGGACAGTGTGGATCCGATGGCCTGGCACATCAGAGCCACAAAAACATAGGGCATTAGTTGATACTGGTTCACAGGTCACCCTAATACCATCAGAACATGTGGGGGAAGAACCTGTTTCTATTGCTGGGGTGACAGGGGGATCACAGGAATTGACTTTGCTGGAGGCTGAGGTGAGCCTGACTGGGAAGGAGTGGCAGAAGCATCCAATTGTGACTGGCCCAGAGGCACCGTGTATTCTAGTCATAGACTTCCTGAGGAATGGCTATTACAAAGACCCAAAGGGACTCAGGTGGGCTTTTGGAATAGCTGCTGTAGAGGCAGAAAACATTAAGCAATTGAACACCTTGCTTGGACTGTCAGAGAACCCATCTGCATTGGGACTCCTGAAGGAGAAGGAGCAGCAAGTGCCAATTGCCACCTCGACAGTGCACCACAGGCAGTACAGGACAAATCGAGATGCCGTGATCCCCATCCACAAGATGATCCGTGAGCTGGAGGGCCAAGGGGTGGTCAGCAGAACCCACTCACCCTTCAACAGCCCCATCTGGCCTGTGCACAAGTCTGATGGAGAATGGAGATTGACTGTGGACTATCGTGCATTGAATGAAGTGACTCCACCGCTGAGCGCTGCCGTGCCGGACATGCTGGAACTCCAGTACGAGCTGGAGTCCAAGGCAGCAAAGTGGTACGCCACCATTGACATTGCCCAATGCATTTTTCTCCATTCCTCTGGCAGCAGAGTGCATGCCTCAGTTTGCTTTCACCTGGAGGGGCGTGCAGTACACCTGGAACCGACTGCCCCAGGGGTGGAAACACAGCCCCACCATCTGCCATGGACTGATCCAGGCTGCACTGGAAAAGGGTGAAGCTCCAGAACATCTGCAATACATTGATGACATCATTGTGTGGGGGAACACGGCAATGGAAGTATTTGAGAAAGGAGAGAAGATCATCCAGATTCTGCTGGGAGCCGGTTTTGCCATCAAGAGGAGCAAAGTCAAAGGTCCTGCCCAAGAGATCCAGTTCCTGGGAGTAAAGTGGCAAGACGGGCGGCGCCAAATCCCCACTGAGGTCATCAATAAGATCACCGTGATGTCTCCACCAACCAACAAGAAGGAAACACAAGCTTTCCTAGGTGCCATAGGCTTTTGGAGAATGCACATTCCTGAGTACAGCCAGATCGTGAGCCCTCTCTACCTGGTCACCCGGAAGAAGAATGAATTCCACTGGGGCCCTGAGCAGCAGCAAGCCTTTGCCCAGATCAAGCAGGAGATCACTCATGCTGTAGCCCTCGGCCCAGTCAGGACGGGACCAGAGGTGAAGAATGTGCTTTACTCTGCAGATGGGAACAAGGGCTTGTCTTGGAGCCTTTGGCAGAAGGTACCTGGTGAGACCCGAGGCCGACCTCTGGGATTCTGGAGCCGAAGTTACAGAGGGTCTGAAGCCAACTACACCCCAACAGAGAAGGAGATCTTGGCTGCTTATGAAGGAGTTCAAGCTGCCTCAGAAGTGATTGGCACAGAAGCACAGCTCCTCCTGGCACCCCGACTACCAGTGCTGGGGTGGATTTTTAAAGAGAAGGTCCCCTCTACCCACCACGCCACCGATGCCACATGGAGCAAGTGGATTGCCCTCATCACACAGCGCGCCCGTATCGGAAACCCAAATCGCCCTGGGATTTTGGAAATAATTACAAACTGGCCAGAAGGTGAAAATTTTGGTCTTGCCGATGAAGAGGAGCAAGAACAAGTGACCCGGGCTGATGAAGCCCCGCCATACAACCAACTGCCAGCAGATGAAACTCGCTACGCTCTTTTCACTGACGGTTCCTGTCGCATCGTGGGGATGAACCAGAAGTGGAAAGCAGCCGTATGGAGCCCCACACGACAGGTTGCACAAGCTACTGAAGGAGAAGGTGGATCAAGTCAACTTGCTGAACTCAAAGCCGTTCAGCTGGCCCTGGACATTGCTGAAAGAGAGAAGTGGCCAAAGCTTTACCTTTATACTGATTCATGGATGGTAGCCAATGCTCTGTGGGGCTGGCTGGAAAGATGGAAAAAAGCTAACTGGCAACGTAGGGGAAAACCAATCTGGGCTGCGGATGAGTGGAAAGACATTGCCGGTCGGGTAGAGAAGCTACCCGTAAAGGTCCGTCATGTAGATGCCCATGTCCCCAAGAGTCGGGCTAATGAGGAGCACCAACACAATGAGCAAGTAGATCAGGCTGCAAGGATAGAGGTGTCACAGATAGACTTAGACTGGCAGCACAAGGGAGAATTGTTCCTGGCTCGATGGGCCCATGATGCCTCAGGTCACCAAGGCAGAGATGCTACCTATAAGTGGGCACGAGACCGAGGGGTGGATCTCACCATGGACAGTATTTCCCAGGTTATCCATGACTGTGAGACGTGTGCTGCCATCAAGCAAGCCAAGCGAGTGAAGCCCCTCTGGTATGGGGGGCGGTGGTCCAAATATAAGTATGGGGAGGCCTGGCAGATTGACTACATCACACTGCCTCAGACACGCCAAGGCAAGCGCTACGTCCTGACCATGGTAGAAGCCACCACTGGATGGCTGGAGACCTAACCTGTGCTTCATGCCACTGCCCGCAACACCATCCTGGGCCTGGAAAAACAAGTCCTTTGGAGACATGGTACCCCTGAGAGAATTGAGTCAGACAATGGGACTCATTTCAAGAACAGCCTCATAAGCACCTGGGCCAGAGAATATGGCATCGAGTGGGTGTACCACATTCCTTATCACACACCAGCGGCTGGGAAAGTGGAACGGTGCAATGGGCTGCTTAAAACCACCTTGAAGGCAGTGGGTGGGGGGACTTTCAAGAACTGGGAGATTAATCTACCAAAGGCCACATGGTTAGTGAACACCCGAGGTTCCACTAATCGAGCAGGCCCTGCCCAGTCTGAGCCCTTGAGAACACCAGATGGGGACAAGGTTCCAGTGGTGCATATGAAAGGCATGCTAGGAAAAACTGTTTGGGTGAACCCTGCCTCCAGCAAAGACAATCCAATTCGTGGGGTGGTTTTTGCTCAAGGGCCAGGGTGTACCTGGTGGATCATGCAAAGGGATGGAAAGACCAGATGCATACCCCAAGGAGACCTTGTTTTAGGGTGAACTACCTACAATACTGTGCCTGTATCTGTAACTGTATGGATGTCTATAATTTGAAGATTTTTAATTTGATTTGGCATGATGGTAGGGGAAAATTCGGGGTGGATAATGTTGAGGGTTAGTTCTTTCTTTTTTTTTCCCTCTGTGGAATTTTCCCCATTGTCATGCTAAGATACCTGTTGACTGGGCCCTGGTGGCAAGGGGGAGGGGACGGGAGGGAAGAAGCAAGCCCCGCGAGATTCAAACAGCCAGAAGAGGAAGCGGAAGGCTAGGCCTCGGCCCATTTCCCCCGCGGAGTTCGGACGAGAAGGACGATCGCTGTCTGTGTCCCATCCCAGCGTCAGGAAACCACCATCGGACCCTGCCCGGCTGTCTTCTCGCTGTGAACTACCACCATCCAGCACTCTACTGATCACTGGGACTGACACCGTGAGCGGAGAGCTCTCTCCGTCTCTCTCTCCCCCTGGGACAGCGCTGCCATCACCCCCAGCCCTCCTGCGGCTCTGTGGGACCCGCCCGCCCCCAGCACTGGGAACTGCAGCTCAGGGAAAAGGTGCCTGCAGCCAAAAAACACTGGGACTGAGTTACTGTTCTGTTTGTGGGTAATTTCATAGCTGTTGTTGTTCTTGTTTGTCTTGTTAATTATACTAGTAAAGAACTGTTATTCCTACCCCCATATCTTTGCCTGAGAGCTCTCTTAATTCCAAAATTATAATAATCGGAAGAATCACATTTTCTTTCAGTCCAAGGGGAAGCTTCTGCTTTCCTTGGCAAACACCTGTCCTTCAAACCAGGACACATAGATTGAGGATTTTTCAGAAGAGTCAGAATTCCGAGTCTCAGCATTTATCACAACAGTCAAAAACAGACACTTGGGGTGTAGGTATAAATGTGAGGAGAATTTCAGGCATGCAGAGTTCTACTGATGTAATTCCAGTAAAAAAAAAACAAAAAACAAAAGCAAACAAACAAACAAAAAAACCCCCACAACAGAGGAGTCAACAATCCTCTGCATTTTATCATGCAAATGGTGGCTCTTGCTACAGGCAGAGGAAAGGAAAATTCTATAGACAATTACATTATAAAAGGCTTTTCTCATAACTACCTTGTTTATAGTGGCATGCCTAACTTAGTCCTGGCAGCCTCTGGTCTAGTTGGTTGTGTTTTATTTTGCTGATGCCCAAATCAGCTCCATATGAATGGATTCATGTTGATCATTACCATGCCATTACTCTTAAAAAAAAAAACCAGAAACAACCCTTATGTAATTAACAGTCATTTGTCTCTGTTTGCCAGAATGTTTTCTAAGATCAAGAAAAGCACATCCTATTCGGTATTCTTTACAGATTGCTGTTTTTTGATGATTGCTTTCTCTTTATGACATGAACTAGTCAGTTCCAATTGTAAAGATCATAGAAGTGTCTAAAATACACCAAAGAAGAGAATTGAATTTATGATGTAAGATTTTTGGGGAAGGTAAGATTTTAAGAGTTGAAATACAAATGAATTGATGCAATTGGTTCAGTTTCAGGCAATTGACAATTACAGTATGTGCTAAAGATTTGTTAACACCACCACATTGTTTAGATTTTTCGATATTTTATTTCCTTTTGCTTTCTATGTTATGGTTAACTGTATTGTGTTTTAATTGCTTGCTTGACATGATGATGCTTGACACATCTCAGTGAGGGCTCGTGGGGGAGTTTTATAACATTTTAAATAATTAATAGTAATAACAGAGTGCATTAAATCAAGGTTTCCTAATATTTTCTATATCTTCTGTCTACACCAATGCCTTCACATGAGTTTAGCTCATCTTTTATGGTGTTTTAGGCTATTTATTTTTCCCCCATAAAATGTGAAATACTTTAGGAATCTTCTTTTGTAATATGCTGTACTTTGTACTCCAGAACCACATCAAATATATTGGAGACATTTTTATATCCCATTTAATTTTTAATGGAAATGCCACACTGGAAAAATAAGCTCTTATAATTTGGAAAATCCAAATTTTGTCATACATACATAAGTAAAACTAACTGATACTGATTAAATAAGTGGAGGTCTAATTCAGTTCATTCTTATGTTCTAAACCTGGTCACAGAGCTTACTTCCTTTTACACTACACAGAATTTACTTCTACTTACACAGAATTCACCTCCTTTTAGGGTATACTATCTGATCAAACCCACAGAAGTCAGCAAGTTGTGTTACTGGTGGAGTGGCCTGAGATCACCCAATTGGTGTAAGGAAATCCTGTACTTGAAGCTCAATATATTTGGTGTCTCAAAGGCACTAAAATAGCCTTATTTGCGATTTACCAGAGCCTTGACCCACTGTGTGTGAGTATTTGAATAAACTGCATTTACATGTCCAGCCCTGGGATTTCTTTTATAAAGTGCTTTCCTACATTCAGCTGAAACATTTGATAGGAACCCAAAGTTTATTCCTGGCCAGTGAGATCTTTAAAATACTTGCCCACACTATTGAATAAAAATACCTATTAACTCCTATTTCTTTCACACAAGGAAAAATAAAGTGACCAAAAACTCTCATTTTGCCGTTCTGGGTGATGTTTTTACTTGAACTTGGAAAAAAATCTAATATTCCTCATTTTCAGATGTTTTTATTATGATTTACAAGATATACATGGAGTATTTCAGCTGTCAGATTCGTTTTTGCCACCGATAAAAATATTGGCTGCCACAAACATTCATGTTTTCTTAAAACTACAGATCTCTTTTTATATAAACAACTGTGTTATGATTTTCCCATACTTTTAAAACTCAGAGATTAATGTACTAAAGGCTCAAAGGCCACACATGTGGGTATTCTCAGCATCAAGGTCTCTCCTGTTTTCTTCAGTTTTAGCTAAAGATACACAGGGTCTTTTCTGATCTGTTTGTATTTTCTTATTTCTCATATTTCAAAATACACCTCTGTCCTACTTTCCTATTTTTTTTTGCACCAAACTATGCCTATATAACATCTCTTTGTTTATTAATTACAGTTCCCTACTAGGAGAACATTAAAGAATAAATAATGACATCGGAAAAGTCTGTGTAGCCACATTCAACTCAGAAAAAACATCACTCAATCACAGAAAAAAATCAGTCAGTCACGGAAAAAATTAGATTGAAAGTGATCTCATGATGTTTGCAGTCCAACCTCTTTCTCTAAGCAAGACTAATCCCGAAGTTAGGTCAGGCTCTTCAGGGCTTTGTCCTGTCAAGCCTGAAAATCCCCACAGATGAGGAGACAGCATCTTCTTTGGCAACCTATTCTGGTGTTTAACCACGTCCATGAGAGAGAGATTTTTCTTATAGCCAACTACAAAGTCCCTGAGCTTTTTCATCCACTGTGCTTCTTTCAAAGAAAGAAGCCACAGATGAGGCAACAGGAAACTAGGAAACAATGTTAAGATACTTCACCCAAAAATGAAACACTGAAAAAACTGTTTAGAAACACTTCATGAAGTCAAAATCTATGAAGTGTTCTCAAAATCTTTAAAGCATTAGTTCTTTCAAATAAATTTAATCACAGAATCATGGAATTATTTGGGTTGGGAGGGACCTTAAAGCCCATCCAAGTGCCATGCCCTGCCATGGCTGCTCCCAGGCTCTCCCAGCCCCAATATCCAGCCTGGCCTTGGGCACTGCCAGGGATCCAGGGGCAGCCACAGCTGCTCTGGGCAACCTGTGCCAGGGCCTCCCACCCTGACAGGGAACAATTCCTTCCCAATATCCCATCCAGCCCTGCCCTCTGGCAGTGGGAATCATTCTCTGGGTCCTGGCACTCCATGCCTTGTCAATTGTTTCTCTCCATCTTTCCTGTAGCTCCCCCTGGAAGGATAGAAGTGCATTTCCTGCAGGACCAAGGACTGAGGTCAGTCAGGTGTGTCCCTGATTTAAAAAAACAGTTAGGTTGTTTGTTGTAATGCACATTTATAGTTTTGTGTTGCACTGAGGATTGTTTGTTCTGTTTCCCCTCTTGGTTTGTAACGTGTCTCTCCCCTTCCCGTAACCCCTCCCTTTTCCCCCTGTCCAGCCCTGAGCGGCTGTAACTCGGGCTTCCTCCGCCCCTGAGTTGGGGTTGAAAATACCCCGCATTTCCCATGCTATCTCTCTTCTCCCTGGAACTCTTAAGGACAATATATTTGAATCATTCCGGGAACGAGAGCCTTCTCTAATCTTTTGCCTTTGTCCATGTCGGATAAAAATCCCCTATCTCTCTGAGCCCAAGCTAGCCGAGGCAGGTCAGAGAGACCAGGGGGAAGATCCGACAAGTTGGCGCTCCAACGTGAGGCTTTCTCACAGAAGTCTGAGAGCATCATGCTCTGGGCTGGAGTCCTGTCTAAGGATTCATTAAGCCTTTTGCATTGCTCAGCTCCTTTCTAGCACGAAATTGCTTTCTGCGTTATATTCTGCTAGAAAGGAACAAACTGGTAGCTTGTTTTTGAGCCAAACAAGCCAGTTTGGGACAAAGGACTTTTCTTTGCAGCAGTTTGGATCACCCAAGCCTCCAGGAAGGGGTGAGTGACCCTTGCAGCAGGCAGGGACCCCAAAAGGAGACAGGGGGGGTTGGCTGGAACACATGGGTGGCAGCAGAACCCACGCATGGCTCCTTCTAACCCGGGGTTAGGGGGGAACACCTGCCTGTTTTCCAGTTTTTCTGACTGCAAGAAAAGGTAGATTGTTTGCACAGTTTGCATTTAACAGTATGGGCTCTAAGCTTTCTGCGCAACACAGGAGTTTATATTCCCAAATTCAGGAAAGTTTACATAGCGGAAATGTTAGGACTTCTAAAAGATGTTTAAAGCATTTTGTGTGTTGGCTATTTATTCAGTTCCCTCATTTTACCCTGCAGAATGTAAATTCAAGCTCCTCTTGGGACAAAATTGGAGATCTTTTAACATGAAAAATAGGAGATGGAGAGGAATCATTTTGTCAGTTCCTTCCAATATTCCTAAAAGTTTGCAAAGAATTGATGGAGAACTGAAAAGACAGCCACAGGAAACCACTCTGACTTTCCCTATCCCTTCTCCTCTTTCCCCCTCTGCCCCTGAATTGAAAGGGACACATGAGTCTCCCCAAGATGTGCAGGAAGTCTGCCATAGCCGTGGTTTCCCAGAACAGTATCCAGGCCATGTGGCCGATCCCCTGGGGGTCTCTGAATACCAGGGGGGATTCCACCATGGCGGCGGCCACGTGTTTGATCCCCAGGCCTTCCTTCTTCCCAAAATTCCTATTTCCCGCTTGTACCAACCCCTAACCCTTTCTTCTCCAAAAACCATTTCCATACCTCAGACCCGGCCCCTCCCTCCTCCAGGTACCTGCCCTACATGACGTCACCCTGCGGCCCCGCCCCCAGGTGTTGCAATCCCGGTTCCCACCGTCCCCCTTCCCACCCGGGTGGCTTCGGCCCCTCCCCTACTGTTTCCTGTGCTTGCCCTCTGGGTCGCCACGGGAACGGGGGAGGGGAAGAGGGGGCCTGCCCTCCGAGCTGCAGGCTGGAACCATCCCCTCTCACACACCCTGCGGGGTGGGGAGAATTGTCCCTCCAGATTCCCAAGCGGGGGAGATAAACCCATTCCCGGTCCACGCGGCAGGCGGGGGTCGGCAGCCTCCTGGGTCTGGCGTGGAGGGGGATGGCCAGCAGATCCCGGAACCCTACGGGGGTGGGGGGGAATGGGACCTCCTCCAAGATGCCGCGAGTGTGGGGACGGGCGAGGAGGGTTCCCACCCCCCGGCTGACATGCGGGGTGGGGTGAAACCCTTCCCGGTTCCCGAGGGGAGGGAAGTTTCTCCTCCCTGGATTGTCGCGGTTGCGGGGCAGGGAGCAGCCTTGCTCCAGGCTGCCCCGGGGGTGCCGGCACTGGCCATGCCCACCCTGCTGGCCCCTGCGGGGGAAGGCCTGGCCCTGCTCCCGGCTGCCTCGGGGGGAGCAGCGGGGGGACGTGTCCCACCTCCCAGCCCTTGCGGGGGTGGGGGGGTGGGGGGAAACCCTGGGAATCGGGAATCCGGGAATTGGAACCTGGAACAAAATAACATACCATCACTTGCTCCTGTTATATATACAGGAAGGAGAAATGAAATCAGACAATTCCAAAATTTTTCATATCAAACTTTTAGGGAACTTTGCAAAATTCAAAACGAATTTGGCCGCAATAGTGAAATCTTTAAAGGGATGTTGAAAGCTACCCTAACATCCAATGAATTAGTTCCAGCTGACCTTCAAGATCTTTTCAAGTGTCTCCTGAGCCCCTCAGAGTTTGATATGTGGGAAAGCATTTGGAAGAGATCTCTGAAGGGACTGCTAAAGAAACTGCTACAACATAGCCAAAACGCAGTAGACACAGATGAAAGTCCTATAACTTTAGAACATTTATGTGAGGAAGGGGAGTGGTCTAACCCTGACAATCAAGTCAGAGTACTAATAAAATGTATTCTAACAAAAATCTGTGAAGTAGCAGAAAAGGTTTTTAACCAGCTGCCTACTTCAGAGACCACAGGTAGTGACACTAATGTTAAACAGTTTGCTTCTAAGCCCTTTTTGCAGTTTGTTGATCGCCTTCAAGAACAGATCCAAAGATAAGTGCAGAATCCCTTAGCACAAGACGAACTCGTTAAGGAGTTGGCCCAGAGAAATGCTAATGAGGCCTGTCGCAGAATAATCCTGGGCCTGCCTCCAATGCCACCACCTACTTTACCAGAGATTTAGAAGCATGCACCAGGAACTCCAAGCTGTTCAGTGGACCAGAAATAAAGCTTGGTCTGCCAAACCCAAGAACTGCAGCAACTGTGACATCAAGAGTAAAGAAGCAGCCCATGACACCAGAGCAGCTTCAGCATATCATCTGCTTCCACTGCAGAAACCCAGGACACTTTGCCAAAGACTGTCGACGAAGCCAACAGCAAAACAAACTCAACCAACAAAAAAACTAAATTTAAAGTGCGTACCCGCAACTGACAGAACTGTGTGCAAAGATATGAATGCAGCGGGCTCCACACTGGCAAAAGCCTCTCTCTTGACTGAAATGGGGGAGGAAGGGAAACAGGTTGTAGGAATGCAAAATGAATGTTTGTTTAAAAAAGTTAAGAAGGTGCGAGGCCGTTTTAGGCTTATAACTACCAAAGGTTTTCATTTCAGCTGTACTGATTGGACACTCATTGCAGTGGACCTGCCAGACAGCTTAAAGGACGTGACGTTAAACCACAGGGAACTGGACAGTGAGTATTTTGTTATTGGGGACACAGCACACACACCCCTGGAAATTGAGATAGCTCCTATGACCATCAAGGGAAACATAAGTAGCCTTATTCTCCTGGCACGATGTCCCCAAACACCATTCTATCTGGCTGAAGGGCAAATCATTGCCCAGGCAATTCCTATTCCAGCAGAAATCCCAGTAGATGGAAAATCACCTGAAGTCGAATGGGCAGAAGTGGTGGGTGAGGACAAACCCTCTATGGCATGCAACCTAACCCATGGATCAGACCATCTCCATGTGGAAGGGGTGCTTGACACAGGGGCAGATGTGACAATCATACCCAAAAGGATGTGGCCGTCACACTGGGACCTGCAACCCGTGGCAGGCAAAATCCAGGGTATAGGAGGGATAAAACTGGCAAAAGTCTCAAAAAGCATTGTACAAATTGAGGGACCAGACGGAAAATTGGCCAGTGTCTGTCCATTTGTTACAGGCTACAAGTGTCCCCTACGAGGTAGAGACACCATGTCTCAGTGGTGGTCAAATTAGTTATCCCTAAAACTCCCCAGGATTTTTAATGGTGGCCACTGTAGAGCGCCCTGCCCAAAAGTTAACATGGTTGAATGACACTCCAATTTGGGTAAACCAGTGGCTGCTTAGCAAAGAAAAGCTCAAGGTGCTTGAAAAGCTCATAGAGGAGCAATTGGCAAAGGGCCACATAGAAGAAACAACTAGCCCTTGGAATTCCCCGGTCTTTGTGATAAAAAAACCAGGGAAAGACAAGTGGCGCCTTCTCCATGATCTCCGGGAGATAAACAAAGTAATTGATGACATGGGGTCTCTCCAACCTGGGATGCCTTCTCCAACAATGCTTCCCCAAAATTGGAAATTGGTAGTCCTGGACATCAAGGACTGTTTCTTCTAAATTTCCCGTCTACCCAAAGGATGCCCCACGGTTTGCCTTCTCGATCCCCACCACCAATTGAGAAGCCCTAATTAAGAGGTACCACTGGAAAGTCCTTCCCCAGGGAATGAAGTGCAGTCCCTCCATCTGCCTGTGGTATGTAGCCTCGTTTGTTTCCCCAGTGCATGCTGAAAAGGGGGAGGCCATTATCCTACACTACATGGATGATGTACTTGTGTGTGCCTGCAATGACACTATACTCCAAGACACACTTGACCTAGTGTTGGGGGTTGGTTCTCTCCCTTTTCCCTCTGTGGAATTTGCCCCATTGTCATGCTAAGATACCTGTTGACTGGGCCCTGGTGACAAGGGGGAGGGGACGGGAGGGGAGAGGTAAGCCCCGCGAGATTCAAACAGCCAGAAGAGGAAGCGGAAGGCTGGGCCTCGGCCCATTTCCCCCGCGGAGGGCTCTCTCTCCATCTCTCTCTCTCCCCCTGGGACAGCTCTGCCATCACCCCCAGCCCTCCTGTGGCTCTGCGGGACCTGCCCGCCCCCAGCACCGGGAACTGCAGCTCGGGGAAAAGGTGCCTGCAGCCAAAAAACACTGGGACTGAGTTACTGTTCTGTTTGTGGGTAATTTCATAGCTGTTGTTGTTCTTGTTTGTCGTGTTAGATACACTAGTAAAGAACTGTTATTCCTACCCCCATATCTTTGCCTGAGAGCTCTCTTAATTCCAAAATTATAATAATTGGAAGAATCACATATTTTTTCAGTCCAAAGGGAAGCTTCTGCTTTCCTTAGCAAGCACCTGTCTTTCAAACCAGGACAGATTTTGGCCACCCAATGTGGGGCCCGAGGGCATTGAGAGGAAAGGGTGAAAAAGGAATAACAGCCCATGAGTTACCTCAGTTTTGTGTTAGGTGGTATCATGTTGTCCAGCTTACCGTGGTTTGGGCTCCATGTGGCCACAGCTTTATCTCTCCCATTTGCAATCCCTTACTTGAACATGGGTCCTATAACTCAGGCTGCTGTAACTATTATCCAGTTCCTTTTGTGGGCTGATAACGTGAGAAATTCATGGATTTTTAACTTCCTCTGGAAGGTGGGTACATGGATTCAGAGCTATGACACTCTAACTGTATGTTTTTTGGGTTACATTAATGCTGACACCAACCACGATACAGTGGGTTCTGTTGCCAATAGGCTCAGAAATTTTGAGAGTATAATGAATGGCCCAATGCAGGCTCAGGTCTCTGCTGTGATTAGGGAACTCAAAGAGGAGATGAGAGAGATGAGGGAGGAGATGAAGAAGGTCAGTGCAGAACCAGTGTGAGTCACAGATGCCAGAGTTAGAGCCCAAGGCCCCACAGCTAGGGATAGAGGGTACACCCCATGAGCTGACCTGTGGTTCTTTCTGCGTGACCATGGGGAAGACATGAGGAGGTGGGATGGGAAACCCACTTCTGCCCTGGCAGCGCGGGTGCATCAACTCAGGGAGGGAAACACTAACCAAAGGAGCTCCACTAAAGTGAAGGTAGCCTCAACTTCCCATAACCAAGATGCAGGGTATTACAAAAGGGAGGATGATTTGTCAGATCCCCTTGAGGGAACCTCCAACATGTATACCCAGGAAGGAAATAATAACCAGTGCTAGAGGGGCCCTGCCTCTAGCCAGGGAGAGGCACGGGAAAACCGGGTCTTTTGGACGGTGTGGATCCGATGGCCTGGCACATCAGAGCCACAGAAACATAGGGCATTAGTTGATACTGGTTCACAGGGCACCCTAATACCAACAGACCATGTGGGGGAAGAACCTGTTTCTATTGCTGGGGTGACAGGGGGATCACAGGAATTGACTTTGCTGGAGGCTGAGGTGAGCCTGACTGGGAAGGAGTGGCAGAAGCATCCAATTGTGACTGGCCCAGAGGCACCGTGTATTCTAGGCATAGACTTCCTGAGGAATGGCTATTACAAAGACCCAAAGGGACTCAGGTGGGCTTTTGGAATAGCTGCTGTAGAGGCAGAAAACATTAAGCAATTGAACACCTTGCTTGGACTGTCAGAGAACCCATCTGTAGTGGGACTCCTGAAGGTGAAGGAGCAGCAAGTGCCAATTGCCACCTCGACAGTGCACCACAGGCAGTACAGGACAAATCGAGATGCCGTGATCCCCATCCACAAGATGATCCGTGAGCTGGAGGGCCAAGGGGTGGTCAGCAGAACCCACTCACCCTTCAACAGCCCCATCTGGCCTGTGCACAAGTCTGATGGAGAATGGAGATTGACTGTGGACTATCGTGCATTGAATGAAGTGACTCCACCGCTGAGCGCTGCCGTGCCGGACATGCTGGAACTCCAGTACGAGCTGGAGTCCAAGGCAGCAAAGTGGTACGCCACCATTGACATTGCCAATGCATTTTTCTCCATTCTTCTGGCAGCAGAGCGCAGGCCTCAGTTTGCTTTCACCTGGAGGGGCGTGCAGTACACCTGGAACCGACTGCCCCAGGGGTGGAAACACAGCCCCACCATCTGCCATGGACTGATCCAGGCTGCACTGGAAAAGGGTGAAGCTCCAGAACATCTGCAATACATTGATGACATCATTGTGTGGGGGAACACGGCAATGGAAGTATTTGAGAAAGGAGAGAAGATCATCCAGATTCTGCTGGGAGCCGGTTTTGCCATCAAGAGGAGCAAAGTCAAAGGTCCTGCCCAAGAGATCCAGTTCCTGGGAGTAAAGTGGCAAGACGGGCGGCGCCAAATCCCCACTGAGGTCATCAATAAGATCACCGTGATGTCTCCACCAACCAACAAGAAGGAAACACAAGCTTTCCTAGGTGCCATAGGCTTTTGGAGAATGCACATTCCTGAGTACAGCCAGATCGTGAGCCCTCTCTACCTGGTCACCCGGAAGAAGAATGAATTCCACTGGGGCCCTGAGCAGCAGCAAGCCTTTGCCTAGATCAAACAGGAGATCGCTCATGCTGTAGCCCTCGGCCCAGTCAGGACGGGACCAGAGGTGAAGAATGTGCTTTACTCTGCAGATGGGAACAAGGGCTTGTCCTGGAGCCTTTGGCAGAAGGTACCTGGTGAGACCCGAGGTCGACCTCTGGGATTCTGGAGCCAAAGTTACAGAGGGTCTGAAGCCAACTACACCCCAACAGAGAAGGAGATCTTGGCTGCTTATGAAGGAGTTCAAGCTGCCTCAGAGGTGATTGGCACAGAAGCACAGCTCCTCCTGGCACCCCGACTACCAGTGCTGGGGTGGATGTTTAAAGAGAAGGTCCCCTCTACCCACCACACCACTGATGCCACATGGAGCAAGTGGATTGCCCTAATCACACAGCGCGCCCATATCGGAAACCCAAATCGCCCTGGGATTTTGGAAATAATTACAAACTGGCCAGAAGGTGAAAATTTTGGTCTTGCCGATGAAGAGGAGCAAGAAGAAGTGACCCGGGCTGATGAAGCCCTGCCATACAACCAACTGCCAGGAGATGAAACTCGCTACGCTCTTTTTACTGACGGTTCCTGTCGCATCGTGGGGATGAACCGGAAGTGGAAAGCAGCCGTATGGAGCCCCACACGACAGGTTGCACAAGCTACTGAAGGAGAAGGTGGATCAAGTCAACTTGCTGAACTCAAAGCCGTTCAGCTGGCCCTGGACATTGCTGAAAGAGAGAAGTGGCCAAAGCTTTACCTTTACACTGATTCATGGATGGTAGCCAATGCTGTGTGGGGCTGGCTGGAAAGATGGAAAAAAGCTATCTGGCAACCTAGGGGAATCTGGGCTAGCAATCTGGGCTGCTGATGAGTGGAAAGACATTGCCAGTCGGGTAGAGAAGCTACCCGTAAAGGTCCATCATGTAGATGCCCATGTCCCCAAGAGTCGGGCTAATGAGGAGCACCAACACAATGAGCAAGTAGATCAGGCTGCAACGATACAGGTGTCACAGATAGGCTTAGATTGGCAGCACAAGGGAGAATTGTTCCTGGCTCGATGGGCCCACGATGCCTCAGGTCACCAAGGCCAAGATGCTACCTATAAGTGGGCCCGAGACCGAGGGGTGGATCTCACCATGGACAGTATTTCCCAGGTTATCCATGACTGTGAGACATGTGCTGCCATCAAGCAAGCCAAGCGAGTGAAGCCCCTCTGGTATGGGGGGCGGTGGTCCAAATATAAGTATGGGGAGGCCTGGCAGATTGACTACATCACACTGCCTCAGACACGCCAAGGCAAGCGCTACGTGCTGACCATGGTAGAAGCCACCACTGGATGGCTGGAGACCTACCCTGTGTCTCATGCCATTGCCCGCAACACCATCCTGGGCCTGGAAAAACAAGTCCTTTGGAGACATGGTACCCCTGAGAGAATTGAGTCAGACAATGGGACTCATTTCAAGAACAGCCTCATAAGCACCTGGGCCAGAGAACATGGCATCAAGTGGGTGTACCACATTCCTTATCACGCACCAGCAGCTGGGAAAGTGGAATGGTGCAATGGGCTGCTTAAAACCACCTTGAAGGCAGTGGGTGGGGGGACTTTCAAGAACTGGGAGATTAATCTACCAAAGGCCACATGGTTAGTGAACACCCAAGGTTCCACTAATTGAGCAGGCCCTGCCCAGTCTGAGCCCTTGAGAACACCAGATGGAGATAAGGTTCCAGTGGTGCATATGAGAGGTATGCTAGGAAAAACTGTTTGGGTGAACTCTGCCTCCAGCAATGACAGTCCAATTCGTGGGGTGGTTTTTGCTCAAGGGCCAGGTTGTACCTGGTAGGTGATGCAAAGGGATGGAAAGACCAGATGCATACCCCAAGGAGACCTTGTTTTAGGGTGAACTACCTACAATACTGTGCCTGTATCTGTAACTGTATGGATGTCTATAATTTGAAGATTTTAATTTGATTTAGCATGATGGTAGGGGAAAATTCAGGGTGGATAATGTTGGGGGTGGGTTCTCTCCCTTTTCCCTCTGTGGAATTTTCCCCATTGTCATGCTAAGATACCTGTTGACTGGGCCCTGGTGACAAGGGGGAGGGGACGGGAGGGAAGAGGGAAACCCCGCAAGATTCAAACATCCAGAAGAGGAAGCAGAAGGCTGGGCCTCGGCCCATTTCCCCCCGCGGAATTAGGACGAGAAGGACGATCGCCGCCTCTCCTCAATCTCCGCCACCCCAGCGTCAGGAAACCACTATTGGACCCTGCCCTGCTCTCTTCTCGCTGTGAACTACCACCATCCAGCACTCTGCTGGGCACCGGGACCGACACCGTGAGCGGAAGGCTCTCTCTCCATCTCTCTCTCCCCCTGGGACAGCGCTGCCATCACCCCCAGCCCTCCTGTGGCTCTGCGGGACCTGCCCGCCCCCAGCACCAGGAACTGCAGCTCGGGGAAAAGGTGCCTGCAGCCAAAAAAGACTGGGACTGAGTTACTGTTCTGTTTGTGGGTAATTTCATAGCTGTTGTTGTTCTTGTTTGTCGTGTTAGATACACTAGTAAAGAACTGTTATTCCTACCCCCATATCTTTGCCTGAGAGCTCTCTTAATTCCAAAATTATAATAATTGGAAGAATCACATATTTTTTCAGTCCAAAGGGAAGCTTCTGCTTTCCTTAGCAAACACCTGTCTTTCAAACCAGGACACCTAATGGTTAAAGTTTTAACCTCTGCTGGATTTCAATTGCAGGAGGACAAGGTCCAAAGTATGCCACCTTGGAAGTACCCGGGCTTGGAAATAACTGCAGGGACCATTGTGCCGCAAAGATTGGTAATTAATAACAATCCAAAAACCCTAGCAGATCTCCATTCCTTGTGTGGGTCTTTGAACTGGGTCAGGCCCTGGCTAGGCCTCGCCAGTGAGGACCTAGGCCCCCTCCTCAATTTATTAAAGGGGGAGAGAGAGCTGGATTCTCCCAGAGAACTGACCCCAGAGGCAAAAACTGTCATAGAAAAAGAAGAAAAGGCTTTGGCCACAAGGTACGTTCACCGTTATCACCCCAAGCTGCCCTTTAAATTTATTGTCCTGGGAAAGCTACCACACCTGCACGCTTTGATATTTCAGTGGACCAAAGAGCAAAAAGATTCACTTTCAATCATAGAGTGGATTTTCCGTTCACGTGCAAGACCCAAAACCATCACTAAGCCACAGGAGCGGATAGCTCAGCTGATTTGTAAGGGAAGAGAAAGACTGCGTGAGCTGGCTGGTTGTGACTTTACATGTATTCACCTCCCGGTCAGGCTTTCAAAGGAGGGGAAGAATTCTCCTGAGAAACTGACCATAGAAATGTTTGAGCACCTGCTTTAGAGCAATGCCAACCTGCAGCTGTCCCTGGATAGCTACAGTGGACAAATATCAGTCCACGCTCCACCTCACAAGTTGTTTAATGAGGAATTCCACCTCATTCCTTGTGAAAAAAGGAGCCGTAGGCCACTCAAAGCTCTCACGGTGTTCACTGATGCGTCTGGAGCATCCCACAAGTCGGTGATGACTTGGAGAAATCCACAAACTCAAAACTGGGAAGCTGAGGTTGAGTTTGTGGAGGGTTTGCCCCAGATAGCTGAACTGGCTGCAGCTGTGAGAGCCTTTGAGAAGTTCTCAGAGCCAATTAACTTGGTAACCAACTCAGCCTATGTAGCTGGGGTGGTATCCAGAGCAAAGCAGGCAGTTCTCTAGGACATCAAGAATGAGCAGCTCTTCAGGTTACTCTCCAGACTAATCTATTTAGTTTTGCACAGAGAGCACCTGTTCTATGTGATGCATGTAAGGTCACACACCGATCTGCCAGGTGAAATCGCAGAAAGGAATCATAAAGCAGACTCCCTTGCTGCCCCAGCTGAGAAAGCATGCCTCCCTGACATTTTCCAACAGGCAAAGCTGAACCACCAGCAGTACCATCAAAATGTGCCAGGTCTGATCCGTCAGTTCCAGCTAACACAGAGTCAGGCTCGAGCCATTGTGGCCACCTGTCCCAGCTGCCAGCTCCAGGCCATGCCTTCGCTGGGTGTAGGGGTTAACCCCCGAGGTCTTGGCAGCTGTGAGGTGTGGCAGACAGACATCACACACATTCCCACTTTTGGTCGCCTCAAATATGTACATGTAAGCATTGATACATATTCGGGTGCAGTTTATGCCTCTGCCCACGCAGGAGAAAGGGCTGTGCATGCCAAACAACACCTAGTGCAAGCCTTTTCAGTGCTGGGGATCCCTAAAGAAATCAAAACGGACAATGGCCCAGCATACACATTCAAGGAGTTCCTTGAGTTTGTCCAGCAGTGGGGAGTGGAACATAAAACTGGCATCCCCCACTTCCCCACAGGCAAAGGTGCAATTGAGCGTGCCCACCAGACGCTCAAACAGGTCCTGGCTAGACAGAGCAGTTCAACTGTGTGGATGTCTCCACAGCAGAAGCTCTGTAAACCATGTTTACTATCAATTTTCTAAACTGTTCTTTTGAAAATATGAGTCCACCTGTGGTTCGTCACTTTAACAGTGGCAGTCAATTCAAACTGTCCCAGCAACCACCAATCTTGATCAGGGACCCAGAAACTCAGGGGTCCCTATGAGCTTGTTACCTGGGGGCATGGTTATGCATGTGTATCCACCCCCTCAGGCCCTCAGTGGATCCCCCAGAAATAGATGAAACCTTTTGTCCCCAAACATCCAGCTCCAGCAGAAGGGGACAAGAAGCAAGTTTCAAGTGCTTCAAAAAGATGACGCCGTTGGGAAGAAAACATCTCTTTGTAATTGGGTTTACCTCTAGCAAGGACACCAACCTTTAATATGCTTTAAAAATGTTTGCTTTTTCCTTTTAGAAAAACCTATTTCCCACTTATCCCAGTGATGAACCTTATCCAATATTGCCATGTCATGAATTGGAATGAAACCAATGCCTTTCTCCTAACTTATTAAACAAAAAGGGGGAGATGTTGTAATGCACATTTATGGTTTTGTGTTACACTGAGAATGGTTTGTTCTGTTTCCCCTCTCAGTTTGTAGCATGTTTCTCCCCTTCCCTTAACCCCTCCCTTTTCCCCCTGTCCAGCCCTGAGCGGCTGTAACTCGGGCTTCCTCCGCCCCTGAGTTGGGGTTGAAAATACCCTGCGTTTTCCATTCTCTCTCTCTTCTCCCTGGAACTCTTCAGGACAATAAACTTGGATCATCCTGGGAAGGAGAGCCTCCTCTAATCTTTTGCCATTGTTCATGATGGATAAAAATCCCCTATCTCTCTGACCCTGAGCTAGCCGAGGCAGGTCAGAGAGACCAAGGGGAGATCCAACAGTTGTTGTAAGACAGAAGTGCCAAGAACTGACATAAGGAGTGAAAAATAAAGATACAGCTTCAACCCCTGTGACTAAGAGAAAAACAGAGCAGTGTATAATAAGAGGTTTTCAGACTTTCATGAATATTTGTTGTGAGTGCTTGGGGTATACTCACCCATATGCCAGTTTTCCTCAGTATAATCTCCCTTTAGATTTTATGTCAAGGTAAAGGATCTTTCCCTTGATTACTTCTTTTCTTGCAACACTCAAGTTCATACCTTTATCAGAACTTTCTTTTCTGTGAAAGAATTCAGACAAGTGACAGAGTTCAGATTTTGTTCAGCTGTTGCATTGACTTCCAATTGGAGTAATATTTAATTCACTACTTCTATTTTTAAACAATGCTGCTGAATGATTTTAGCAACTGGATGCTGAAGAGAGAATTTTTTTTTTAAATAACATTTTTCAAGTGGTGTAGTTGGAAAGAGAATAATCCCTATAAGGAATCACATATAAACTTACCTCTTTTTTTTCAACTTACAGAAAATTCATGAAAGCCATGGTTCACAAAATGAGTGTATACATAATACTCTGCTTATTAATATAAAGCAAAAAAACACTGAGCAAATGGTCTGTCTTGGGATGATTTCTGCAATTCCCTGTGATTTTATGCAGCTTCAAAAATAGTGCAAAACCAGAAAATCTGTTTCTTAACTGATGGAAAAGATGTCTTAACTTCCATCTTGATATAAACAGGACAATTTTTAGAGTGAAACAACCAGTCCCTGGAACAATCTCCCTAGGGAGGTGGCTGGGTCCCCATCACTGGAGGTTTTAAAAATGTGATGGGATGGTGGGATAGATAAACTCCTTTTCCCATGAAAATCTGAGCACAAGGATCTTTCAAGGTCCGTCCCAAACACCCAACCTGGGCTGTTTTAGGCTTCTAGGAACTAACTCAGCCAATTTCACCTGCTCCCTTCTTTCATGACAGCCACCTTCAGACTAACAGGCACATGGGTCCTTAAGTTGTAATTACTTCTTAAGTTTTAATTATAGCCTTCAATAGAGTAAGAAACACATGGCAACCACAAAGATAAAAGAATCACCTGAACCTTTTTGTCTGCACTTTGGCCATTTTTTGTGGCTTTCTTGAAGATCGAAACAAATGAGGAGGTATCTCTCCTTTGCAGGCTTCTTGTCATGTACTGGTTATAAGTAATGGCACTGATGGATCAGTTGAGCTCAACAGACATGGAATTGTTAAATATTGCCGAACATGAGCAATGTCTGGAATGGTAGAGAGGAAACAAAGGGAAACAAAGCCGGACTGAAATAAGAAAGTTGTTAAAAATGGGTGTTTTGAAAGGGTGAAAGATACAAAGCAATGAAATGAAGATTCTTGTAAATTGTACCTGATTTTGTCTATCCTTTTTGACGGTGTTGCTCAGAATTGTGGGGTTTTTTTTCTGAATTTGTCACAATATTTTGCAAAAAGAAAATTTAAACCCAGACTGACATAATCATAATCATGTAGGCCCTATCATCATTTGCGGCACATGTGGGGAAAAAATCCTATCTCCAGCCCCATGTTTAGAACTTGCCAAGCAATGGAGTAAATGCAACAGAAGCTCCCTGAGGAACAGGAGAGTTCCTCCTTCCCTGCTTAAAGGCCCAGATCAAGTCACAGCCAGCTACATAAATTGCAGGCTCTTTCCTAGGAAAGTCAACAAGTAGAAAAGACAGCAGCCATCTATCTGTGAAATGTAAAATACTAATGGACAGTACACAAGGCTTTTTTACATAGACTACACACCATTAACCTACTCTCTTCCATATTATTTTATCATGCTAAACTCAGCTGATACCTTTACTCAAATGTTTTTATTTTCTGTTGCTCAATTGAAAGAAGGGTAAAGTACCAGGTTATCTAATCACCATGGAAAAAAGCTGCTTTTAAGGAAGCCAAAGTTCTGAAGGCTGCCCTCATAATTCATATGATACAAAAGGCATTATAATTACAAAACCTCATTCCTTTGACAAAGATTATAGCAAGGACAGAAAATGCCCACAGATTAATCCATCATTCTGACACCATTTTTAATGAGTGGGAAATGCCAAAAATATGATCCATTACCTTTGCAATTCAAAACCTGTAATATCATGGACCAGTTTGATCTACATTGATCTGCCCAGGAGCTTGCCGCTCATCAGACTTTTTAAAACATATTGCACATCACCCTGCATAGATTAGAAATTAGATGTGCATGATTTTTATTGTATTGTAGAGCAAGAACAAGAGGATTTTCAATCTTCATTGCTTTTAAAATATCTTTCATTTGAACAAAAGTGTAATGTCCCAGTGTCCCCTAGTGGGCACATGAATTCAGAGATAACAAGTTAATTTCATACCTGTCTATGCCGATCACCATCAACACCTTCAGAAAAATTGTGCTGGGCTGTTGCATGAGTTTGAAACTGTTTTTCCACTCTAAAAAGCACCAGGAAGACTAGGACTGATAAATTGTTGTGAAGAAATAGTTAATTCAGAGAAGACAAAACCAGATGCAATTACCTGGGGTATCTGGTGGGACAGGAAGAGAACAGATCTGAACTACTTCTGTTTACTCCTCTGTGCTGTGTAGGGTGGTCTTGGGAAGGTTATTTCATGTACACTGGCTTCAGTTTTGCTTGGAGATAGAGATATTGACAGATTCTTAATAGATCAGCATCTCATGGAAGCACTGCACTGTAGCTGTACTGTTGTTTCAGTATTGGATGTTGGTTAAATAACAGTTGCTATATTTTTTCAAGTATGTGTCCATCATCTTCTTTCTCACTTGAATTACCACTAAGAGTCTGGATGGATCACAGGAAAGCAGTCTAATGAAATGTTTCAATTAATGATAACTGAAATAGGGATCTATCTCAAAATTTATTTTTAAATGAATGTAGTCCTTGTGAATTTGAGGAATTGGGAATTTCTTGATTAGGGGGAGTGAACTCCTTGGGCTTCCAAGTGCATTGGAACTCTCAGAGTCTTTTAAGAAGAGATTTTCAGTTATATTTGAGTTTCACTAGCACAAAATGGGCAGAAGGAGTAACAATCAGGTTCAAAACTTAAAAGTAGCACAAATATTCACTTGTGCCTGGTTGTCTTTTCCTTTTGGCATCCAGGCACAAGTACCAGAGTTGAAGTGTCCCTACCACTGGGTGAAGAGCTGGAGCCACAGCGTCAGGGATGGTATTGAGATTCAGGAGATTCAGGATGTGGATTTTGAAGAAATTCAGCATTATTTTCACTCAAGATCAGACACAGTTTGGGGGCTGGGACTGCACAGCCTTCAGTAGAGTTGCCTCAACAATGCAACCCAAAAACTCAACATGTCCCGGGCATGTGTGCTGGGACCCCAAACCCCCTGCCCTGAGTTGAACCAGCGTGGGCAGCAGGGCAGGGGGGATTCTGCCCCTCTGCCCCTCAGGTGAGACCCCACCTGCAGAGCTGCCCCAGCCCTGGGCCAGCACAGCACTGACCTGGAGCTTCTGGAGAGAGCCCAGAGGAGGCACCAGGATGAGCAGAGGATGGAGCAGCTCTGCTGGGAGGAAAGGCTGGATGAGCTGGAATTGTTCACCTGCAGAGGAGAAGCTTTGGGCTGAGCTCAGGGTGGCCTTGCAGGGCCTGAAGGAGCTGCAGGAAAGATGGACAGAGACAATTGCCAAGGGCTGGAGGGACAGGACCCAGGAAATGGCTCCCAGTACCAGAGGGGAAATTTAGATGGTATATTGGGAAGGAATTGTTCCCTGTCAGGGTGGGCACGCCCTGGCACAGGCTGCCCAGAGCAGCTGTGGCTGCCCCTGGATCCCTGGCAATGCCCAAGGCCAGGTTGGATATTGGGGCTTGGAGAAGCCTGGGACAGTTGAAGGTGTCACATTGATTAAATTCCATTCTATGGTTGGAGTGAGATGATTTTTAAGGTCTATTCCAACACAAACAATTGTATGATTCCATAATGAGGAGTAAAAAAGCACAGATTTCTTACTCCCTACTTAGCAAGATCTTCTCATGAAATAACATTTTTTACAAAATGAGAAAAAAACACATATAAGTAATGTCACAATTTTAATGATATACTTACACTTGTAAATACTTCTAAAGCAAATATTACCTGGTAGAATGGCTCCTCAAGAATATTACACTCTAAACTAATGTTGTGGAAGGTGCAGGTTAAGATTTTCTCCCTAAAATCCCTTTGTGTAAATCATGGTAAAATAATTTCATCTCTCTGGGCATCAGTTGCATTCCCCTAAATTGCATAATCCTTCCACTTCATGCTTTTTAAGAGGTGCTGATTATGGAGAAGTTTTTGGACCAGCAAGGCCACGAAGAACTGGCTTTGCAGTATTGGGATAAATCGGGCTATCTCAGTACTAGCAAGGACGCACTGGCCTTGGACTGAGACCAAGAAATAAACAGGAGGTAAAAAAAAAGGGAGCAAGTCAGGATGTGCTAATCGCAAGAGCAAGAAAGTAGAACAAAAACATAAAATGCTGCAACCAATTAGTAGGGTAGTCGCGGGTGCATGAACAGTTGTTTGTAGCCAATAAAATAGTAGTATTAGGCACGTGAACACATGCATGTGTGTTAGAACCTTATAAAAGACAACAGCTTGAATAATAAATTGAGCATTCACCATAAGTCCATGAGTGTTACGTGTTTGGCTCCGGTCACTCCTCGCATCATTTGGTGCCCAAACAGGGACCCAGCGCAGCTGGATGTGGATCTCACTAGAGATGCAGCAGCATTGAAGTGAGCTCGCTAATCTTGCCATGGCATGTTGGTGAGGCAAACCAGAAAGAGGGGCGGAGGACCGTCCCTAGAGGAGGTAGGAAGAATCAAGTGCTATCTTCCTGGTCCTGATCAGAGGCAAACATGGAAAGTGAATATGCTGCAGCAATACAGCTACTGCTTACTATACTTGCTAAGCGAGGGGAAGCAGTAGCGGAAAAAAATCCTCACCAAATTCATGACATGGGCACGAGAACACGGATTTCTCACTAGCCCACTGCTTGTGCTTCAAGCAGAGGCTTGGCGTGATCTCAGTGATCATATGTGGGACATGACGATCACGGGCAAGGGTAAATAAATTAAAGACTTCCGTACTACCTGGTGCAAAGTTATTTAATACCTTAAATGATATGAAAGCGGAGGTAAAGATAGCTGCTGTCACTGTTGAGGGTCTTACCCTGCTGGAAGGAGTGGTGTGTTGGGGGTTGGTTCTTTCCCTTTTCCCTCTGCGGAATTTTCCCCATTGTCATGGTAAGATACCTGTTGACTGGGCCCTGGTGGCAACGGGGAGGGGAGAGAGGAGGGAAATCCCACAAGATTCAAACATCCAGAAGAGGAAGCGGAAGGCTCGGCCTCGGCCCATTTCCCCCGTGGGGAGTTCGGACGAGAAGGACGATCGCCGCCTGTGTCCCATCCCTGCCATCCCAGCGTCGGGAGCCATCCTCACTGCTGTCGGACCCTGCACTGCTGTCGAACTCTAGCTTTAACCTGCCATGATACAGCACTATGCTGAGCACCAGGACCAACACCGCGAAAGGAGGGCTCTCTCCATCTCTCTCTCCCACGTGAGACATCACTGCCATCACCCCCAGCCCTCCTGCAGCTCTGCGGGACCTGCCCGCCCCCAGTGCCGGGAACTGCAGCTCAGGGAAAAGGTGCCTGCAGCCAGAAAGGGACTGGGACTGAGTTACTGTTCTGTTTGTGGGTAATTTCATAGCTGTTGTTGTTCTTGTTTGTCTTGTTAGATATACTAGTAAAGAACTGCTATTCCTACCCCCATATCTTTTCCTGAAAGCTCCCTTAATTTCAAAATCATAATAATCTGTAGGAAGGAAGGATCACATTTTTCAGTCCAAAGGGAAGCTTCTGGTTTCCTTAGCAAACACGTCTTTTGAACCAGGACATGGTGAAACCCCCGTTGCTGGCTAAAGGGCCCATACTTTTAAATGCCTTTTTGGGACAACATGGGCAAGCACCAATTAAAGGTCTATCAGCCCCTCAATGGCAATTGTGTCTGATATGCTTAAACAAATGACAGTGGGGATGTTTCCGCAGTACCCTCTGTTCCACCGTTTGCGGAGCCGCCCCTGGCGGGCTGAGCAGCAGCAGCTCCCGCAGCAGCGCGAGTGCCACATCCGCACCATCTGCCCCGCTGCTCCCGGAGCCACCCTCAGCCCCACCATTGTCTGCGGCTTCCTCCTTAAATACAGTTACTGAAAACAACTCTAGAATAGTTCTTGATAGCTGTTCTGCAGAGTTGGGGGATTCGAGCTGCTGATCTCCGCCTCCTCCCACCGCTGTGCTGCTGCCTGAGGGTGATGACGATGAGGACTTGGAGGGTCCCTTGGAACCGGGTTCTAAAGAGCATAGCCTAGCACAGCTCACCAGGGAAATGGCAGAACTAATGCAAAAAGTGGATGAACGCACCCAGTTGATGGCCATAAAATTAGCAGATAAGGTGCGGTAGTTATAAGGGTAACTAAAACGAAAGCAAGAACAAAAGCCAAACGAAGAAATAGCTATGCAGTCCACTATGAGCCCCGCCATGAAAAAGCTGTATCAAGGGGCTGGAAGTCCGACTTCAGTTGTTACTGCATCGCCAGCCACCACTACGAGATGATCCGGCATTGTCCGTGATGTGATACTTGGGGGAAAATGAGAACCTATGCCCTTCACAGTATGTCCTGTTGTGATTCGCAATGGGAACCCACAATATGAACAGCATGAGTGGAAAATATTACAGCAGGCAAAAAACACCGTTAAGGAGCATGGAATAAAATCAGAGCACAGGCGATTAATGCTAGATTGGCTGTATTCCACTGATACCAATTCATGTACAGATTGTGCAAACATAGCCAGGCTGCTGCTTACACCATCACAATATATAATTTGGCAGGGTGAATGGGTTTGCCTTGCACAAAAAAAGCCAATCCGGCCAGAGATCCTCAAGATATATTGCATGGTCTTTCCGCAGACATGATCATAGAGGATAGACAGTTTTCTAATATTTTGTTGCAAATGCAATACCCCCTGTCATTATTCCAGCTTGTGGCATCTACTGCGTGCACGGCATACCATGAGGTGCCCGATTCACATGCACCCCCATCATTTACAATGGTTAAGCAGGGAGTAACAGAAAGTTATACTCATTTTGTTGATCAGATGTGGCAAGCCCTTCAAAGTCAAACGGACATGGATGAAGCCGGAAAATAGTCCATGTTTAAAATGCTCGCTTTTGAAAATGCCAATTCAGAAATAAGAGCCATATTAGCCATGCTGCTGAAGGGCGCAGACGTGGCTGATATGGTGGAGCTCACTTTGCAAGCCGAGCAAGGACAGCAAGGGAAAGTTGTAGCTGAAGCCGTAGCTGTGCTCATGCAGCCTGCTACAGAAGTGATAGCTACTGCTGTGCAAACCTTAAAAACACAGCAAGGGCGATACAACGCTCCTGTACAAAGAGGAAGCACAGTAACCTGTTTCCGCTGTGGCTGACAAGGGTACTTCAGAAGGGCCTGCAGAGCCACCATGTCAAGTGACATCTGCCAAAAAGACAAACACTCAACCTCCGTGTGTCGACTTGCAAAAAACACCCAGAAAAGCGCAACGGGTCCCAGTGCAAGGATACAAGTGGCTGGCCCAGTGCTATTCAACAGTTTCAACCCTCTGCCACAAGAGACAGTTTTGGAATCGACTTGGCAGCAGCAGTAGACATGACCCTGTTAGATTCCCTGGTAGAAAAATCCCAACAGGAGTGACTGGACCAATTTATCACGAAGCCAGCGCTTTAGGCGCTTTACTATTAGGAGGATCTTCGACTAGTAGGCAGGACTTGTTGTGCTGCCCGGGGTCATAGACGCTGATTATACTCATGAAATACAACTTATGGCATATGCAATACAACCACCGATTACAATTAAAAAAAGGGACACGTTTTGCACAGCTACTGGTGTATCATAAAGAACGTTTAGAAAATGATATTTTTCACAGGTGCCCACTGCAACAGGATCGAGGATTTGGTTCCATGGGTGGAGCTCTGGTAAACCTGGTTCAACAGATGACTCACCATCCATTAATTGATATAAAGGTAACTTGGCAGGCTTGGAACCAAATAATACCAAATGTAATGATGGACACCAGAGAAGATGTCACCATCTTTAATCGAAAAAGGTGGCCCACTCATGGCCCTTGACCCCATCACTCGATGCCATCCAAGGTGTCAGTGGAGGAGGACAACCCATGCACAGCCTGCATCCAGTCTCCTTGCTGCTCCCCGAAAAACAAAACCAAGGTCAAAAAATAACCTTGAAACCTTATGTAATGCCACTTCCAGAAGACTTGGGGGGCCTTCTTGGTCGAGATGTACTGAGCCAAGTAGGAGCCACCATTCAAATTCCCTCACAACCTTTTCAACAGGGGTCATTGCCCAGAAGCCACCCACCCCTGCCATAAACTGGAAAACTAATGATCCAGTATTGGTAGAGCAATGGCCACTGTCTGAAGAGTGGCTTCAAATTGCACATGAATTAGTACAAGAACAGTTAAAAGCGGGCCATATTAAGCCATCTACCAGCCCCTGGAACACACCAATATTTGTAATTATGAAGAAATCTGGAAAGTGGCAGCTCTTATATGACCTACGAAAAGTCAACGACCAAATGTGGGCTATGGGGGCCCTGCAACTAGGAATGCCTCTGGCGACTATGCTACCAGAAGGTTGGCACATCATCGTTATTGACCTTAAAGACTGTTTTTTCACAATTCCGTTACAACCTCAAGACACAGTTCACTTTGCATTCACTTTGCCACCAAGGCAGAACCCACAAGCCGTTTTGAATGGACAGTTCTTCCACAAGGAATGAGAAATAGCCCCACAATGTGTCAGCTTTATGTTGCTTGTGCCTTACAACCAATACATCAAAATTTTTCTCAAACTATTATTTATCACTACATGGGTGATATTTTGTTTTGCCAACCACAACCCATGACAGATATGGACCTTACTCAGGTTATTAAGTTACTTGCCCAAAAAAATCTCATAGTTGCTTCAGAAAAAGTTAAACGAACAGCTCCATGGAAATATCTCGGGAGGAAAATTACCACTGGCACAGTACAACCTTTAAAAACTGAGATTACTACCCGCATCTGAACATTATCTGATGTCCAAAAGCTTGACGGAGATCTGCAATGGCTCTGACCCTTAACAGGGTTGACCAACGAAGTCCTAGCACCTATCACAGTGCTTTTAAGAGGCACAGATCTGGCAACCCGAATATCCCGGATGCCTCAACACGAACAACACCTCAAAAGCATTGTGTACAAACTGACCTCGGCTTATGCCAATAGACGACATCCAAATCATCTAATTGCATTGTATTGTGCCGGTCTCACAACTGCCCCTTTTGCTCTCCTAGTTCAGCTACCCTCTTTGAAAAAAGAAAGTGGGGGAGAGATGGGAGATCAAGAAGATCAGAGAACTCAGAGAACCAAACTCAAAAAGGCCAAAGAAATTTAAAGATTTTGGAGTGGCTGTTTCCCCCACAAACAGCACCACGATGTATATGGCAATGCACCCAAGTTATTGCCAAATTAATTTGTGAAGGAAGAAAACGATGCCTTGAGGTATCGGGCAATGAACCCAGCGACATTGTGTTACCAATGAGAACTGATATGCTAGAATGGGTCCTAGCCAACTCTACGGCGCTCCAAGAGGCACTGGTCGGGTTCACTGGACAATTCCGAGCAGAGCGCTTGAAACATCCAATATTTCGCTTTTTTGATACACTGCAATGCCACCCAAATCATGGGTCCAACATCGACTGTTGAGCAATGCAGTGACAGCGTTCACAGACACTGGCCAGAAGACAAAAATCGCCATTTGTGTCTGGAAGCAAAAGACACAATGGCATCATCATAAAATTATTGGCTCTCCAGATGATTCCCTGCAAACCTTGGAACTGAAAGCTGTCCTTTGGGCATTGGGACAATGGAGACATCAGACCTTAAATATAGTGTCAGATTCCCTATATGTAGTAGGAATTGTTCAAATAATAGAAGATGGAGTGTTACAGCTGCCCAAACGCAAAATCTTTGCAGCTACAAAAGACTATTAATGAACAATCCACCCCCTGCTGCATTCTTAACATCAGAAGACATCAGCAACATTGGGACTTGGGGAAGGAAATGATAGAGCAGATCAATTAGTCTCGATTGTGCACAAAGGCCCCATTGATTCTTTTACTGCAGCAAAACAAAGTAATAGCATGTTCCACCAGTCGGCAACAATGTTAAAAAGACAGTTTCAACTGTTGTGGGCAGATGCCCAGGGGATAGTAAAATCATGTGATCAGTACAGTCATCGTACAGGATCACTGGGGCTAGCAGTTAATCCCAGAGGTCTCCAAGCCTGCGAGCTATGGCAAATGGATGTTACACATGTTGCTGAGTTTGGCAGGCAAAAAATATGTGCATGTGACAGTTGATACCTTTTCTTACATGATATGAGCCATGGCCCAGACGGGGGAACATGCAATGCACGTTATACTACATTAATTAGCCTGCTTTGCGGTTTTGGGAACGCCCATACAAATAAAAACAGATAATGGTCCCTCCTATAAGGGCATAAGAGTAGCAAAAGTTTTGCAGAAATGGGGAATCGAGTATTTACTGGGAGTCCCTCATAATTCCACAGGCCAGGCAAGAGTGGAACGGGCAAACAGGACCCTCAAAGAAAAATTAGCCAACCAAAAATCGTCAGAAGAATTGAAATGCCAGAATAGATTGCATAAGGTGTTATTTACACTGAATTTTTTGAGTCTCATAGGCAAGGCCGAAATGCCCCCAGCATTAATACATTATGGGAAATGGGATAAATTACAACGATCAGAGGTTTTAGTGGTTATAAAAATCCTGCAAGCAGTTCCTGGGAGGGCCCTGTACCACTTTTATTTACGAGAAGAGGGTATTCTTGTGTCTCCACAGGTGAAGTACCCCAGTGTATCCTGAGCAAATGGACTCAAGCTGCCAAGCGGACCGATATGATTGGCAATGAAAAGTGATAAATTTATTGATTAAACAGTATATAGAAGAAACAGGCAGCAAGACTACATGGATTAGTGAAGAAACCTACCCACCAGGTAGGTGAAAGAAAGAAACTGACCCACCAGGGCCACTTGGACTTTCAGAATTAACAGATTCATTATATAGTTGGTGGTTAAAATGGTGCCCACATTGTTGAGAAAGATGAGGATTTCAGCTTGAGCTACAATGTGATGCATGTGAATTGACTTTTACCAGACACATTAACGACTTGTGTTTTGAGGGAGCGTTGTGCACTGCTTGTTATAGTCAGAACCCTATACTGTTTGGTGTAGATAGTGTAGTTGTGTTACAAAAACCCATATATCCTCTTCAGGATTATGGGGGTGAGGGAGCATTTAAATTGGCATATAAAATTTGGGCAATTAAAAGAGCAATATGGCAGGCCCAAAAGGTAAAACAGGGAAAGGTGCTATTGGCATCTTCTTTCCTCTGCTCACAAGCGTTGTTGCTTTGAGCTGGGCAGACCCCCATTTAGCAAATCAATTTAATGAAAGAACTAACCTTTGGCTTGCTTGAAAAAAATGAAATTAATTTAACCAGTACTATTTTAGATTAATTACCTCAAAATGTTAGTAGTGTTAATCATGCAGTTTTGCAAAATTGAGCAGCAATAGATTTTTTGTTATTAGCACGTAATCATGGGTATGAAGAATTTGAAGGTATGTGCTGCGTGAACTTATCCGACCATTCTGAGTCAATCCATAAAGAAGTACAAAAGCTAAGAGATCAATTACATGCATTAAAGGAAACAGATGATCCTTTGGGAGATTGGCTTTCAAAACTTGGTATTATGGGTTGGATCAAATTGTTGATTCAGCAGGGGTTTGGGATGCTTTTAACTATAGTTATAATTTTGCTGCTTGCTAGCTGCACAATATAATGTGTAAAAAATATGCTTCTTAGAACAGTTAATAATGTCTGGCTTGTGCAAAAAGAAAAAGGGGGAATTGTGGAGGTATTTTTGGACCAGCATAGCCACGAAGAACTGGCTTTGCAGTATTGGGATAAATCGGGCTATCTCAGTACTAGCAAGGACGCACTGGCCTTGGATTGAGAGCAAGAAGTAAACAGGAGGCAAAAAAAAAAAGGGAGCAAGCCAGTATGTGCTAATCGCAAGAGCAAGAAAGTAGAACAAAAACATAAAATGCTGCAACCAATTAGTAGGGTAGTCGCGGGTGCATGAACTGTTGTTTGTAGCCAATAAAATGGTAGTATTAGGTGCATGAATGCATGCACGTATGTTAGAACCTTATAAAAGACAACAGCTTGTATAATAAATTGAGCATTCACCGTAACTCCATGAATGTTACGTGTCCGACTCTGGTCTCTCCTCACAACAGCTGATTTTGTCTGCTTTTGAACTCTCCAAGATGTGGGTTAGGATCTGACTCTCTGCAGGTGCACTGGGGGAATCTGTGACAGTAGGGTGTCTATCTGTGCCTATGCATCAAATAATAGATACTTTTCTCCTCAGCTCATTTCTTTGTCTATTGCTTTGATATTCCAGCATTTATTTGTTTTACAGGAATGGCTCCATCTGCCTTGCAAGATAACCTTCAACCTTCCATAAGCCACAACCTCAAATCTGTTCAGTAACAAATGAATAGCTGCAGCACTGCACACACATGATGTATTCACAGAAATCAATACAAGATAATTTCAACATTTCTTAAAGAAATGTAATTCTGTTCAAACAAACCTATCAAGTTATGTTTCATTACAAAATAAAGATGCAAAAAGCCAACATTATTGTTCTTCTGAATGTATACATGTGCTAAATCACCTTTTTTTACAGAGGGTATATTTTTAACAGAAAATGCTGTTTTATAACGAGATGAAGGACAGGAGAGCAATGACAACAGCACAAGTGCCACTACCTGCCTTATCATGTGTCTTTAACCTGTCAAGAGATTAAGCAAGCCAGGAAAATACTGCTGGGTCACAGTCCCCAGTCATCCAAACTGGACTTGGTCCAACCAGGGAACCCCTGCCAACCACCCTCTGTATTGTGAGACACCTCATGATCAGTGTGACATGACCTCAAATCTTATAAATATTAGCAACTTTAAAAGGATGAAAACACAGACATGGAGAGGCTTCTGAGCTCAGGGTGAGACATTTTGTTCTGTAATCCCAGCACAGACCAGAAATCCAATAGTAGTGAAGGGCAATTGTTTTCTTTCCCAAGGAAAAATGCAGCAGGTTCCAGTGCTGCATCAGCACATCCCCTCTGGTAACATTATATTGCCCTCCTAATCACTCTTGCCTGCATCCTGCATCTTCAAAGCATCTTAATATTTGCATCTCTGACAAAGTGCCCCTCTGAGGAGCCATAAGGAAGGTATATAATTTTGCCAGGGTGGGGAGGGGCAGGACAAAACACTGAGGGAAGCAATGTGGATTCCCAAAGAATATATTCCAAGGCAAAACCAGCAATAAAAGTGTCAAGGCCAGCTTTAGTTATTATCAGAAGTGTCTTGACTGGACATGAAATATATTTGACAAACAGCTCCTTTGTTTGAGGAGTTTGGTCTTGATTCCAGACTCCTCACCAAATCCACTTTCAGAACTCTGTGAAATACCTGAGTGTTTTTTCCTTCAAGTATGGCATGTATTACAGTATTTTTAAAGAGGAAAATACCATTCTAAGTATCTGAGATTTTAAAATTTGGTCAGAGTTGAAGTTATAAATTAATATTGCAACACTTTCCATAAGAAGTCCCATATTTAGCAACAAATCCTTCCAGTGCAGCTCCAGTGGAGTTAAACTCCCAGGTGGAACCCTTCACAGTCTGAGAAAACTACTCTCCTTCCCAACCTGATCTGCCTACGAAAGAAAATGTTATCAATAAACCTATCACATACTGAGAGGAAAATAATCCAGGCTGTTGAGGGTGTTCTGAGAGCAAATTGTCTTTGCTTCAGATTAGTGAGAGTTAGAGGAAAAAAAAAAGCTCTTTCTGGCATCATAATCAGAAAAGGAAACAAGGAGAAAAAGAGAAAGAAAATCATGGTCTTTTTAGTTTCATCACTTACCAGATTTTGAAAGACATTTATAACCTGTACAACTGATTTTAAAGGAGTGGTTTTTGGTTACTACTAAGCATAAGTGTAAACACAAAAATGAGCACAGAGGACTTGGCGAGGGAGGCAGAGATGGGTGGGAGAGTGAAATTTTACCCCTGCCAAGTCCATCTTTGCTCTATTTTCTGGATTACCTTGGAATCCAAACATGCAATTTATTTTTTGGATGGAGGGGCAGGAAAAGGACAAGTAGGGTTAACGCATCCATTCTGAAAGATGATTTTTTCCCTCAAATACACAAGGAAAGATGTAGCAGGTTCTCAGTGTTATTGACCCTTTCCTTCTCACAGGAGCTGAATGGTTTAATGAAATCTCTCCTCATTTTTTTAACTTTAACAATCCTTTGATTAATCTTCTATTTGTGTCTTTCTCTCAAATCTATGTCTAATACAGAACACCCCAGTCTCCAATGAAAATTTACACTTCAATAATGAAGCAAGTTCTTGTACTGTGGGTGAATCAGGGCCTGCTCATGATTAAGAAACACTAAATATGACAGATTACTTGCAATTAATTATCACTTCATCCCCTTAGAGAATATAAACTACAACAGAATTCCTTCACACAAAGCCCTAATTTCAGAACTCCCCATCTGCTACAAACTAATGCATTTTGTTTACCTATTGCCTATCAAATAGGTTTGTTTGAAACCTGACCTGGGAGATAAAATCATCAAATATCAGTGAAGTGCTATAGCCAGAACAGAATGCTGATTTTTTTAGGGGGGTTTTTACATACAATGACATCTTTCTGCCAATCTAATTATTTTTTAAAGGCAGGAAGAAAAGAAAAATAAAAGGCAGTAGGATCTAAATAACTTTCTCTCATTCTCTGCAGTCACTGGATTATCCAGCCTTCTCAGGCTGAATCAGTGTGCATTACGAAGGTTCCTGATTTCAAATGCAAAAATACCAATGTCAGAATGGGAGAGTATCCACAGGAGTCTAAACTGAGACTTGTCCAAATCTGTTTGCAGCAGAAAGGTCATGGTAAGCAATCGCCTTCTGCACACTGGCTCAGAGGCACTGTAGTCTTAATGAATTTCAGGCTCAGATCAGTTTACATTTTCTGGCACTTGATGCCTCAGTGGCATCTGGTGGGGAGTTACTTATTTTTTTAAATTTTCTCTGCAGCACAAGCCTCAGTAAATTTGCAAGGTTTTTCCAAGTAATCTTGAAGGGCTTGTTCACCAGACCTTGAATTATCAGTAAATGCTCAAAATTAGTTGTCAACTTCAAGTAGGATAGAAAATCCAGTGGCATTGGAACTAATCTTAGTGCTCATTGTTTTGGGGGCACTCTGGAAGCTTTGAGCACAGTACCTTTGGGTTTCCAGCTGAATTCAGGGGGAGCTGTCTTAGCTTTTCCTCCATCACTGCACCTCAGCAGAAGCAGAGATCTGTCATCCCACAGAGCAGCCTCTGCATTAGTGGTGGCACGGGCAGTGTGGCCTTCATTTATCAGAGGAAAGCATTTACTTTCAGCCTTTTAAAGCTCCTGCACAAGTCACTTTTGCTAAATTCACTTGTTACTCCTCTTACTGTTTTCTCCAACACATCATCTCTAGTTCTAATTCTGTAACTCTGGAGAGAGTACAGTGGGATATTGAGAATGAGATACAGGCCAAGAAATGCAAATTCATAAATATCTGCTACAAAACATTAGTAGCAAACACAGAAAGGCCTCAGTTAAAGACTCATGTGTGAGGATGTAAATACTGAGTTTATAAAATCAAGACCTAGAAGCTAGGAAATGTTAGAATTTACCTTAGCCGTAATTTCTTCTATTTGAAAATATATGTCCCACTTTTTGTATGCTACATAATGTCTGATAATGTCTGTGATATTAGAATTTAATGTCCTCATGTCTAATTCTTCCATAAGACCAACTCCTCCCAAAGGCTGAGTTCAAGTTATTGGAGCAATTAGACTAGTTGAGGGACTTAAATATTTCTGTGTTAATCACCTAGATTATCAGAATATTTCCAGATGTACATTTTTTTCTAAGCCTTAAAAACAGCTCTGCTGCTTTGGCTAAAACTTCGCAAATACCTGTGGAGGGAAACCCATGAAAAATTACAACTAAAAATGTGCAGCACTACACATGAGGAGAAAGAGGTATGGGATAACCCATTTAAAATGCATTGCTTAAAAAAAGGGTAGGGAGGGGGAGAAGGTAGCACTGCATATATTCAAAACATTTTAGCAAGCAAATCCCAAAATAGCCCCTTAAAGATGGTAGAAAAATGTGAAAACTGATAATAGACATCAATTAAATAACTTAATCAAGCGGTCAGTAACAAAGGAGATGTTGCATTCCACATTTCTCCTGCTCTGAAACAAATGTCAAACCAGACCCCAATAATGGTTGCAATCTCTTTAAGGTACATGAAGCAAACCTTTGTTCCCACCAAAGGATATCTGTACAAACAGAACAGACAATTAGCTCTGAAACCACCCATTTCACATTTGCAAATGAAACCTGATAGAAACAAATAGAAAGGTTTCAGGTAAACAAGTTTTTATCAAATATGCAAGTGAAAAATCCCTGCCAACAGGTGGCAATTTGGTCTACCTTGGACACTTTTAGAGCTATGGAATTGTATGTCACCGCACTGCAACCTATATTTCACTATATGCCCCGTTTTCCATAAGTGTTTGGTAAGTCAAGGAAAACCAGAGCCAGATAAGAAGCACGCAAACAGAACAGCAATTAGGATCACTTTTCATTTCATTCTTTTATATCAGAGAACTATATTTTCAATCCCAAGATAGGTTGCACTAGTCACAATTACAGTTTGTAACTTGCTTTCCAGGCACGTCATATGGTTGGGAAAGACTTTTGCTTAAACAAAGTTGGATATTTCTAGAGAGATCAAAAGAGTCTGTGAAGTTGAGAGCAATTGCTACAGATGTCTTAGAGAATCTGATAATGCAATTAACCAGCAAATGAGCCTTGGAAAACCAGTCTTGCTGAACAGATGACCATACTAAAAGCCACTGAGAAATGAGATGGTGTCTTGATTTGAAAGACAGGTGTTTCTTACGGAAGGCAGGAGCCTTTCTTGAAATGGAAAATGTAAACCCCCTCTGTCCAAATTATTATAATTTTGAAATTAAGGAGCTCTCTGGCAAAGATATGGGAATAGGAATGACAGTTTTTCCTAAGAATTTTTTTAAAAAATACAGTAATAAAAAAAAAAACCATAAAGCAAAACACTGGCAGAGTCAGAATACAACCTGACACCCTGTCAGTCAGGGTGTTGGTAGCAGTCCCATTAAATGGTGGCTGCATCCTCCTGCAGTGACAGATATGGTTCTGTTGAAGCAGTGGTTCTGTAGAAGGGTGCAGTTTACCTCTGAAGGTCCAGTCATTATGTAGAAGGGTCTGGTTTTCCTCTGGAATCCAGTGGAAAAAGGCTGCTCTTATATTTCAAATCTCAGATTTTATCTAGGTAGGAAATGTTTAGCTCCTCCCCCTGGCTGGAGCATCTCCCAATGGGCTAATGAAATTTTATCAGTCTTGCACTGGGACTCAATGGCCCACTAACAGATGGTATCTTCCTGGAGGAAGGATGGGTTGTGGAAAAGATAAAGAACACTGCCCCACCTGGTTTTAGCAGATGGTGATAGAATACATACTTTTGGTCACAACCCACATTGCACCCAAGATGGATGGCCAAAGCATGCTAATAACAGCAGCAGCATAGAGACATCTGCCCTGCACCCTACCCTTTAGGAAAAGCAAGCAGATCCCACACAGAGAAGGAAGTAGGGACAATTATGTAAATGTCTGGGGCTCCTGGGGGAAATGGAAGTTTATTGACTGCTATCACAGAGGCTCAGTTTAGCAGAGCACCACTGGCTTCTCTCTGTTCACTCCAGTGGTTTGGTACTTGGGATGGCTAGTGTTGGAGGAAATGAGTCAAGTAGCTTCCACAAGATTATGAAACCCAAGTGGTTTTGCCCCTCAGCATTTATGCAGCAACTTTCCACATCATTTATATTCTGACTGCCAGCCTTGAAGTTGAGCAGTGGGAGGTGTTTAATAAGCTTTCTGGGAATCTGTAGCCTTTAACATTTGGACAAATCTAATATGGCTTGGGACAAATTAAAATAATCCATCCGAACAATTTCTGCTGATGCCAAATTTCATACAAAGCTTATTTCAACAATGGAAAAGTAAAGTCTCAAACTTTGAAAATAGGTTAGACTTTCTGTAACTATTTTTTTGTGGAGGAGGTTTTGGACCATCAAGGCCACAGAGAATTTGCTGTGCAGTGTTGGGATAAATCGGGCTATCTCAATACTAGCAAGGATGCGCTGACTTTGGAGTGAAAGTAAGAGATAAACTGGTGACTGAAGAAAGAAAGCAAGCCAGGATGTGCTAATCACAAGAGCAAGAAAGTGGAACAAAAACATAAAATGCTGCAACCAATTAGTAGGGTAGTCGTGGCACGTGAACAGTTGTTTGTAGCCAATAAAATAGTAGTATTAGGAGCGTGAGCGCATGCATGTATGTGGGAACCTTATAAAAGACAACAGCTTGTATAATAAATTTGAGCATTCACCGTAACTCCATGAGTGTTACGCGTTTGACTCCGGTCGCTCCTGGCAATAATTTTTTTCAGGCTTCTACAATAGATATCGCAGTAGCTTGTATTTACAGGGTATTAATCACAAAAACCATCACATGTCAAGCCTACTATGGATTTTATAGGCATTAAGGTTAAAAGGGGAATTTTTCTGCTCTGGCACCGAGGATCTCTGACAGGGCCATAAAATGTGCTCTCTTATGAAGAGAGAAAGAATTCAAAATGGGAGCATGGGAATGAAGTGTGATGTCACTCACTTTGGGATGGGCCACAGGATAGAGGTGGAACATAAGCTTTAAACTACAACTGCTATAAAATGCTTCATGATGTAGAATTACTGAATATCTTCTTATTTCAGCCTCCAACAACTCTGAAGCCTTACAGAGCTTTGTCTTCCTCACCACTTAAGCTTGCTACGACTTGCTTAAACAGGAGCCATGGCTGAGTTAACCCCCAGCCAGCAGGGTCAGGCTGTGCAGCATCCCTGGGTAGATGAAGTAACAATTATTTTTTAATCCTTTTGACTTGTTTGCTTGAACATTTTTTGCTACATTTTTAAGTGTGAGGACCTGGACCTCAGGTTGACACTGGATAATTTTTCTTTTCCTTTTTTAAACTAATGATTTTTAGCACTTCACAGTCTACAAAATATACAGACGATGTTGTTATAGTGCTCAAAGTATTCTTAAATGACACTTAAGACACTTCTGAGCCCAGTTCTTACATACTTAGATGTACCTACTTCCCACTACTAGATTTAAGAACTTTCTCCAGCGTTAGTTAGCCATGTAGAGATTCAAATATCCTCCCCTGCACTGAGAATGAGTGAGTTTGTTGGCTTAAATGTAGCCGAACCTTAAATTACCATATAACTAGTAAATGGAAGTGTCAAACCATGTGCTGTCCCCAGATTTTAAATGTTTCATTTTCATATTGCTGCTTCCCCTTCTCTCCATTTCATGATATGCAGTTTGACAAGAAATTGCTATTTCCACTCCTTATGCTTTTTGGGGTTTTTGGTTTGCTTGTTTATTTTTGTTTTTGGGAGGGTTCTTTTGTTTGGTTGGTTTGGTTTGGTTTGGTTTGGTTTGGTTTTTTGAGGTTTTTTTGTATAAGCTCAATAGTTTATTAAAACAAAGATAGCAGTATAACACCAGTGACTTTCAGAGATCCTCACTGGCTTGGCTTTTGCACTAGGATGGTTAAGGAATGATGATTGTCTCTTGTCATTTATTAAGGATTTAAGGATATTTAAATATTGCAGTCACGGAATTAATATTTAGAGGTCATCATTTAGAGGCACAGTTAGAAAGACATTCAGAAATAATTTCTGATTCATGCTTGGAGAAAAAGCTTATTCTTACTATTAATTACCACTGTGTGACAAGCCGAATTCTCTTCAGGTTTTATTCCTTCACTTGTGGACAAAAGTCTTAAACTTCATTTGCTCATTTTCACTCTGAGGCAGCTGTCTGGGCACTGCTTCCCCTTCTTTCGGCATTGCTATTATACATTTTTCCTTCTTTTTTTAATGTGTTGGTGTCCTGGTTTGAAAGACAGGTGTTTGCTAAGGAAATGATCCTTCCTTCCTATATATTATTATGATTCTGAAATTAAGGGAGGTCTCAGGCAAAGATATGGGGGTAGGAATAACAGTTCTTTACTAGTATATCTAACAAGACAAACAAGGACAACAACAGCTATGAAATTACCCACAAACAGAACAGTAACTCAGTCCCAGTCCCTTTCTGGCTGCAGGCACCTTTCCCTGAGCTGCAGTTCCCGGCGCTGGGGGCGGGCAGGTCCCGCAGAGCTGCAGGAGGGCTGGGGGTGATGGCAGTGCTGTCCCAGGGGGAGAGAGAGATGGAGAGAGAGCCCTCCGCTCACGGTGTCAGTCCTGGTGCTCAGCAGGGTGCTGGAGGGTGGTAGGTTAAGGCGAGAGTCGAACAGCAGTGAGGATGGCTTCCGACGCTGGGATGGTAAGGATGGGTCAGAGGTGGCGATCGTCCTTCTCGTCCAAACTCCGCGGGGGGAAATGGGCTGAGGCCCAGCCTTCCGCTTCCTCTTCTGGATATTTGAATCTCGCGGGGTTTCCCTCCTCTCTCTCCCCTCCCCCTTGTCACCAGGTCCCAGTCAACAGGTATCTTAGCATGACAATGGGGAAAATTCCACAGAGGGAAAATGGAAAGAACCAACCCCCAACAGTTGGTTTGGCAAGGGTGCAGCCAGAAGGAATTTAATGTCCATGAAACATTCAGGTTGCTTTAGCAACAACAGTTACGTTTGTCATCACATTGTAATTTTTCACTCTGGCCATTTCCTCTCTTAATTTTCTGATGGTTCCTGATTTTTTGTTAATTTTTTTTTTTTTTGCTAGTACTGATGTTTTAAAAATCTGAACAATAAAAAGGATCAATTTTTACCTGAGTCAAACACAATCACGTTGCCCTGGCACTTCTGCCTATGTTGATTATTTGGGAAGTAATTATAGTGTTTACTCCTCCAATTATGCTGTGTATTTTTTCAGAATTCTTTGATGTGAACCAACACAGCCTCAACTTTCAGATAAGAACTAACATTGGATCAGATACAGAACTCACTACTTTGTTTACCCCTCTCTTAGAATGTGAACATTTAGACCCAAATCTCAGTAAATTATATTTTACTGGATTAAGGCCAATTCTGATCTTGTTCCTCTCCCACTGCATGTCAAATTCTCATGAGCACTTCATGAAAAAAGAGCATAAGAACTCTCAGTCAAAGACAAAAGAGTGATATGGGCTTCTGCAAGGAGGAATTAATCGAATCCCACTGCTGAAGGGTTGCCATGGATTGGTTTATGTTCTCCTGAGTATCAGCAGCACCTTCGAACTGACTTCTTAGGATTGAAGAGAACAGGAATTAGGTAGAGTGGAGTTCACACATCACACCTGTGCAATTCTAACCTCTTATACTTTAAAATATACTGTCTTTCAATATATTACAGATTTTGATCAGTGTTTTTTTCCACATAATTTCTTGATCATTTGAGATTTAAACTGCTTCATTCTGAAAACTTTAGGGAGAAAATATTAACCCTGCTAGAGGGAAAAAAAAATCAAAATACTGTAGGAGTTTGGAAAGCAGTTGTCACTTGTGTGTTGCTCTTGCATATAATGATGACAGATTATGTTGGAGAATTCCAGAGTTTCATTTAGGCTGCATAGCAAGGTCTCTGTGGTGCTGCAAGTGGGACGTTGCCAAGCAGTCATTGCAACCAGGAGACAATTTCAAATAGACTTTAGGACTGACTCAAGGTTTGTGAGCAGAGAATAGTGATCAACTGGAGTTTTTGGCTCTTATCAGATATGACGTCATATTCATCACAGAGGTAGAATCACTTGCCCTGTTGTCCTTCTGTCTTTAATGTGATTCTCTTTATGTCACTTTTTCACCTCTGCATGTGATAACACAACAGAGTTGAAACATTCTTTTCCAGTCCCCGGCAAAAAATATTCCTAAATTCACATTGGTGCTGGCATTGTAACTGCCTTCTCTTCATTTCTCACCTGCATTCTAGAAGCAGCCCAAACCATCAGATATCCAGGCTATTATTAATTGTTTTCTAATGATTTATTAATTGAACAGGGGAGCAGTACACCTGGCAACATTTACATTTGCAATTAGGAAATCAGATCCTCCAGAAGTCTAATTTTATTTGACTTATCTTAGGAATAGCTGGCTCAGATATGAAGAAATTTGTATTACTGAGCAATAGAGAAATCTGATGATAAAAGAATCTATTCTTTTGTAGAATACACTGAGCTAAATTTGTTAAATTTGTTCACATTCACGGCACCACATTGGGTCTCTAAAATGTTTCCATAAATATTTTTTTCACCTTCAACTTAAATTTGTTGCAAATCAGCTTAAAGTACCAGACATGCTGCTGGCTTTCATCTTTTTCAGACTTTGTGTAGATGATCTGGGAGTAGTGGTTTGACCTCTGTGTTGTTTGGACAGGTATTTGGACAGGGTTACACTGTGACAAAAAATAATACAAGTGTTAATTGAATATTAATTAATACCAGTGTAAATACAAGGAGGGGGGGAAATAAACTGTATTTAAGGTCCCTTGAAGCTAAGTCCACTCCAGGATTCCATTATTACAATGCTAAGAGCGGGCATGCTCAGGAAACTGGATAGAACACAGCTAAGAGGAAGGTCTATGTCCTCCCTAATATGGCCTACAAACATGGAGAAGTCTGTCAAACTTCTCTCATAATTCATTTCAGTGGCAAACTGCCAGGATAGCGGCGAAGTCATGTTGATAAAATGAGAACCAGTTAGGCCAGAAATCCATCCTTAATCATCTGCCAGGATGTGGGGGTCACCCTTGTTAGGAGGGATATGGGAGATAAATGTAATTGAAGCACTTTCTCTTTCCCTGTCTTTACACAGAAACCCTATTCAGCCACCCACCCCCACAGAGCTCTCAATAGAAATTTCATTCCAGTTTCATTCTGCCAGCCCTTTGTCACCTATTTTGTACACCTCTGTCAAGGTGTGTATGTGTTATAGCATAATAGATGTCACTGCTGCTATAGGAGATCCACAAACGTGTTACTATTGACTGAAGAACCTTATAAAAGTCCATAGAGCAGCTCAAAACACTCCTGTCATTCCCAGTTTTTATGCCACCCCACTTCCAGAAGTGTTCGGTCTTCTCTGGCCTTTAATATTTCAGACGAACATCTGAACTGAGTAGGAAATAACTGAGATAACCTCATGCAGGGCCAGTGGAAGATGCTGATGGAAATGCATGAGTACAGAAAACACTTATGAATGTGCAATATTCTGCTTGAGGTTTTCTCATGTTTTCCTCTTGGATGCACCTTTCCAGCAAGAACATTATCTGTGTTCTTGTTGCTTCTGAAAGCTTCTCAGTATCTCCAGTACTTTTATTGAAATGCAGCAGAGAAATGAAACATCTGGCAAGTCACCAAGCCAGGGTCACTGGGAAAAGCTGAAAAATCCCTTGGAGAGGAAGAAACATCTTCTTGATAGGCAGTGAAAAATAAACCAGCAATAAACTCATTTTAACAGCAAATAAAAGGTACATGAGTCTAGGGGAAGGTTCTCTTGAAATGCTGATTACTCACATTATGCAATTAAATTGGCATTACTGTGTTTGACAGTAGTAGAAAAGCAATTGTGAAAGAATTATGTGCTTGAAGAAACTGATATAAGGACTCAATTTTCTACTTGTATAGCAAGAAAATTGGCCTTTTGAAGTCTCCTGTGTATTTTCTGGGCAAGAACCTATGAACTTCGTCTACTGCAATCCCATAAAAGCTGTAAAAGAAACACTATGCTCATCTGGGTCTGAAAAAACACCAAGTCCAAATGTTTCATGTTCTGTAGAAATGCTATTTAAAAAGATGAAAAAAATAGAACTCCACCTCACTTAACAAACAGATCAGCTAATTTAGCACTTGAAATTAAAGACAACTAAACTGTTATCATTTATTGCAAAATTCATCATGATTCTAGATAAATTCATTGGAAATTATTTGTGTGTAGAAGCTGTCACCATTGAGGGTTATCTTATGGAAGATAAATGCAAGAATATAGATGTGAGTGAGCAGACAGTATTTAAGTTATGAACTTAAGAAATATGCTAAGTGACAATACAAAAATCCGAACTTCCTAGCAAGGTACAAGGTGCTGGTTTTGTCATTCACAGACTTAAATCTATTTGTTCTGCAAGTCCAGTTTGGTTAGGAACCAGCAAGTGAATCACTTCCTTAGTAACATACTGTGAAATAATGCTAAGAATTGCAAGGAATCATCCTTAAATCACAGATACATCACTGATTTTATCAGCTTTGCACCTTTGCGCTACATGGAAATGTGCAGAAGAAATGGGATCATGTTCTATAGAACTGCAGCCTGATGCAGTTGCAGAAGCACAAGGCATGTCAAGAGACATTTCTCACAAAGCAAGTGACAAAGATGAAACTTTCTTTTGCACTGTCCTCATGAATCACTGTATGACCATGAACAAAGGCAATGTAAGATGTCTAGCACCAATAAATTCCACTGAGAAGGGCAAAGCTGTGGGAAATAGCAACTGTCTGTAGGTGGGGAAATGCTCACAGCTGAACACAGACACCAGTGATTTCCTCCTGCACATCACCATGAATGACATCAGTGATGCACCTCAGAGTGCAGGGTACCAAAAGATGCATTTAATTCCTGGGCAGTCATGAAGATGTCTAAAAGGGAGGTCATATGGGAATACCTTATCCTGAGTGCCAGAGGTCTCTTTATAACTTCAGAGGCCAAGTATTTTTCATAGCCTCCTTGAAATTTTTAAAATAAAGCAGAGACACCACTCTTAATTGTCAAGAAACCAGTGTGTTTCATTAAGTGAAATGATCTCCAAGAACTGAGACTAGATTTCTGTCTTTTGAGTTCTTAAAGGTAGTCCTTTTTCAAGAAATACTGATTCATTTCTGAAACCACAGGTTTTTGTAAAGCCTGGAAGTACTTATGAATGCTTAATGTTAGTCACAATAATTTCTCTTACTTCAACTTACATTCTTCACTGAAAGGATCTAAATGAAAATTTTCTTCCACACCATATAAATGGTTCATTAAAACTAGTTTCGTTACTTGGTTAGTTACACATGAACTGATGGATTTTGCTTGTACTTGGAAGACAAATAATAAAGCAATTTTAAAAAAGATCAGTTAATGATTCTCATTGACCTGAATAAGCTGAGCCACACAAAAAGGCCCTGAAAGGTCTAAATTAAAAGATGGAAGCTATAATAACTTGTTAGAGATTTATTTGTGTTACTGGTGTTTCCAGCTGCCTGCACTGGGCAAGCAGCACAAGTCTTTTATGCCTATAGAAGGCAGGGAGAACAGGGTTGACAATCGGTGCTGCCATCATGTGAGAAGATGTGGAGAGCAAAGAATTAATCACATTCCAGACCATTCTTGCACATAAAAATCCAGTGCTCCCACTGATCCCTATTTGTTACCATAATATTCTGACCAGAACAGCCCAAAGCCACAGGTTGTTTTAGTGGCTGTTATCATGAAGCCTTCCTTCCTTAATTAAAACAATATTGCAGTGTACTAAAACAAAGTGATAATAATAAAAATATAAAAATTTTAGATTAGATTTAGAAATCAATAGATTCTACACACGATGAATTGGCTTCCAGTTTACAGAAAGCTCTGAAATATACTTTTGCCTTTTCAACATTAAATAGATTAAATTCATCATAGTGAAAACCTGGCAGAGGCTTTTAACACAGGTTTTGTTACCTTGCTGGTATGCTTTAATTCCCTTGTCACTCCACTTACCACACCTAAAATTGTTGTTACTGGTACATGACACCATTCTGATTTAAGGACTCCAGAGAATTCTGCCACAGAAATGGAGATTTCAGCTATTCCTCTGAGTGAAAAAAGCCATTTAACTTTAGTGGATTAAACTGCCACCAAAGACAGAGACACTAAACACATGTGACATTGCCCTAGAAACAACAAGTAATTACTACCACAAATGCCACTCATGCACAAATATGCAAGAGACACTTATCTGATAATGTAATAATAGACCACCAAGACAATATACAGGCAATCTCCACTAGAGAGAAATAATGTAGTAAATATTTACCAGCTAAAAATCCTGTGTGAGGTGACATATTTCTCTGGCATTTGGTGCACTTGAATTTGAACTCTTTTGTATAAGGTTCACCTGTGTATCTGAGTACTGATAACGCCAGTCAGATTGGCAACTCCCTTGGACTCCAGCAAGTATTGAGTAGTGGTTTAAGATCATAGAATCATATAATAGGTTGTATTGGAATGCACCTTAAATATCATCTAGGCTGGATGGGTCATGGCAGGCACATCGTTCATTGTCTCAAGCTGCTCCAAGCCCCAGTGTCCAACCTGGCCTTGGGCACTGCCAGGGATCCAGGGGCAGCCACAGCTGCTCTGGGCAGCCTGTGCCAGGGCCTGTCCACCCTGACAGGGAACAATTCCTTCCCAATATCCCATCTAAATTTCTCCTCTGGTACTGGGAGCCATTTCCTGGGTCCTGTCCCTCCAGCCCTTGCCAATTGTCTTTCTCCATTTTTCTTGCAGCTCCTTCATGTACTGGAAGGCTGCAGTCAAGTTACTCCAAAGTCTTCTCTTCTCCAGTTTGAACAATCACAAGGAAGTTTTTTCCTCTCATGAAAGTAAAATATAAACTAATTATAACCCAAAGAGGGGAGAGCTTACTTGTACCCCATTTGTCTAAAATGCCAGTGCTATGGCACCATCACTCCTGCCAAGCCCTTCCTTGCAGATGCCAGTGCAGGCCAGGCAGTGACACACACCTGCAGCAGGGACTCAGGTGGGCACTGCACTTTTACACACACAGACATGGCATTTTCACCTACAGCTCAGGTACAGGATATTCCCACACCTGTCCCATTTGCAGGCACAGAGAACTGGACAGCAGTACTGCTAGGCTGGTCTGGTCCAGCTGATGGACTGAACACTGTCAACTCATTTTGTACCAGCTCTTCACTCAATTCTGAACTAAAACATTGGGTGAGTGATGTTATGCAATACCTTCAACCTTAAAACACATTTCTACATGGTTAAATAATTCAGAATTCAGGAACACAGCTTTCTCACGCAGCTCACCATCACCAACAGCTCATCCAGACCTGTACATTCCAGTGAATGTAACTCCCTTTTTATTCTCCTGCCCCAGCTCTGGGTGTCCCTCACCCTGTTGTAGTACAGGTCCCCAAACCCTTGGCAAGCAAACTGTGGTGAGGTCACATGGTCTTGCCTGGGGCTCCCACCCAGAGCCCACCCTGCAGCTGCACCCAAGGGATTCCAGTGAAAGATATCATAAAAGGACAATGCACTCTGTAATCCTCTTCCCAGACCACATTCCCAGTACCTCCGGGAAGGTAATTAATGAAAGCAAACAGTAGTTACTCAGGTACCCACCCAGAAGCCTTGGTGCTGATTATGCAAGGACAAGCGGTGCTGCTTCCATTCCAAGCAGTAAATTAAAGGGCTTTAAACAGGGTGTAATTGGTTTGAACCAGGAAAGATAAAAAGGCATCCATTTAAAGCAAACAGTAATTATCAGCAGGCAGAACCATTCTCTGTCCCCCTGCCCCTCCACCCATAGCTCGGGATGCACTGTACATGAGCATTAAGATAATATTCCAACCCTTCCTCACTTAAAAAGCATAAAAGCACAGCAAAGTCTCCAAAAAGGGCAGGTTCTCCCTCCCTTCACTCTACTGATGCCTCGCAAGACAAGATTAGCCCAAATGGCTGCAACTTCAGGGCCACCCTGGGAGTTCCCTCACATTTCTGGGTGGATTGTCATAACCAGGCAACAAACTGGGTATCACCAATAGCACCAGCATCCCTGGGGCTTTTCAGAACCAAATCTTTATGTAGTGTCAAAATACACAGTGGTCCTTTTCAGGAAAAAATCCATTGAGTCACTGTGACAAAATACTGTTGTGAGAGTCTTTCCTTCCTTCTGCTTCTTTTTTTTTTTTTATGACAGCTGAAAGTCACTTTTGGTTTGGTTTTTGTGGAGTTTGTAGTCTCTCGCTCACAGATGTACAGAGAGAGGAATAACTTTAATCTTACAATAAGAACGCATTTCTAAACAAATGCATCCCACCTGTCCCATATCAGACACGGGAATAAGGCCTGGCTAAAGTATTTAGCAGCTTCTTCTCTTTTCTTCTTTATCCACAGGAGTTTAGAGTGGACTCGTTATTTTTTGAAGTCCCCTTGCACAATGCTATTACTTACTCATCTAAATGATGAGAAATCCACAATGATGTCTTTCTCTAAAAGCTTTTTAACCAAACATTATGGCATTCAATTTTTTTCTGAGCTATGCCAGTTTAATTTCAGTGTTTTGTGTATATTCTCTTTTACCCAGCCTCAGAATCTTCTGTAAACAGGAATTATGGTTTCTGTATAATTCCAAAATAACACAAATAGGTTTGGATCTCAACATCTTTTGGAAAAACAAGTGTCAATATTTACCTGCTACATACACAAAAGCTTGTGACTTCTATGAAGAGCACCATTATTCATTCACAGATTTACAACAGGATCTTTTAACTGAATGTTACTTAAATAATACTGTAAGAGATGATCCGAAGTTTCCCTCATTTGCCTCACGACCATCACAGGAAGACCCTGGTGGACCCCACTCATTTCAGACAGGAGTTTTGGCCTAGCCGAGGTGGATGCTTGTCAAAGAACTGTTTATAAATACCGTACTGTGCCGTACCAGCTTTTCTGAATTGTTTATAGATACCAAACTGTACTGTACCTGCTTCTCTAAGCACCAATCTTCCCCACCTTTTGGCTAGATGCCACTCGTTTAGAGAAAAAATCTATAAAAAGTGACTCTTTGAACAAAACTTCTGGGATCTCCCCACAAAAGGAAGACACATCTGTTGGCTGAAGACCCCGAGGACATCATCCCATCTGTCGGTAGTTTTTTCCCAGCCCTTCTTTCTCTCTCTCTCTCTCTCTCTTTCTTTACTTTGTTTCCTTCAACTCTCCCCTCTATCGCATAACTGTGTTGTTAGCACAAAATAAAAGTGGTCTGCTGTGAGTATACTGAAGTACACTGTAGTCCCCTGCTGTGTCTTTTGTACCTCGAGATCAAACAAACCATCACAACCCCCGCCTGTATTAGCGGATTGTGACAAATACTCTATCTTTGATGGTCCCTTTTCAGAAGTTCGCATGACATGATTCATATTTCTTGGAAAAAGCAATTTGCAGTTGATTTTGTTTTCTGTTTTTCCTAAAAAGTATTCAGTTTTTAGACCTTCATGGCTGAAGATCTACTTTAATTGTGTTTCAGGATCAAAAGTCTGGTAGGTGCAATTATGGTCTTCTAAAGTAAATAACAATATCTAGCTACACTCCCACTGTCTCATTAGACTAATACCTTATTTCCAAAATCTGATATTTTCATTTAACACCTTCACTGCAAAAACACACCGGATTCCTACCACTGCAAAAATTAATAAGCTTTGTTTCAAAAATCAACCCGAACTGTAAATACATAGCCATCTCCATATCTACATGTTCACAGTAATTTGTTTGACAAATAATAGGAAAGCACTCTATATTTCATCCCTTCAGGCTCTCAGTGCCATTAACAGATCCTGGATGGATCTTTCATAGGTATTCAGCACATCTAATAAGGGTATGGCTGCATGTAGCATGGAGTTGGTTTGGAGGCTTAAATTATTCATTTGATTAAAGAAACCCAGACAAAGATATTTCAATCTTTGGTCCTTTCACAAAAAACAATTATCTTATAAAATGGCATAACACTTTAAATTAATGGTCTCAGGCACTACCAAAAGCCATAACATATACTGTCGGAGTTTCCCTGGTCTCTCTGACCTGCCTCGGCTAGCTGGGGTCAGAAAGGGGATTTTTTATCCATCATGGACAAAGGCAAAAGATTAGAGGAGGCTCTCCTTCCCAGGATGATCCAAGTTTATTGTCCTGAAGAGTTCCAGGGAGAAGAGAGAGAGAATGGAAAACGCAGGGTATTTTCAACCCCAACTCAGGGGCAGAGGAAGCCCGAGTTACAGCCGCTCAGGGCTGGACAGGGGGAAAAGGGAGGGGTTAAGGGAAGGGGAGAAACATGCTACAAACTGAGAGGGGAAACAGAACAAACCATTCTCAGTGTAACACAAAACCATAAATGTGTATTACAACATCTCCCCCTTTTTGTTTAATAAGTTAGGAGAAAGGCATTGGTTTCATTCCAATTCATGACATGGCAATATTGGATAAGGTTCATCACTGGGATAAGTGGGAAATAGGTTTTTCTAAAAGGAAAAAGCAAACATTTTTAAAGCATATTAAAGGTTGGTGTCCTTGCTAGAGGTAAACCCAATTACAAAGAGATGTTTTCTTCCCAACGGCGTCATCTTTTTGAAGCACTTGAAACATACTTCTTGTCCCCTTCTGCTGGAGCTGGATGTTTGGGGACAAAAGGTTTCACCCACTTCTGGGGGATCCACCGAGGGACTGAGGGGGTGGATACACATGCATAACCATGCCCCCAGGTAACAAGCTCATAGGGACCCCTGATTTCCCAAGTTTCTGGGTCTCTGATCAAAACTGGTGGACGCTGGGACAGTTTGAATTGACTGCCACTGTTAAAGTGACGAACCACAGGTGGACTCATATTTTCAAAAGAACAGTTTAGAAAATTGATAGTAAACATGGTTTACAGAGCTTCTGCTGTGGAGACATCCACACAGTTGAACTGCTCTGTCTAGCCAGGACCTGTTTGAGCGTCTGGTGGGCACGCTCAATTGCACCGTTGCCTGTGGGGAAGTGGGGGATGCCAGTTTTATGTTCCACTCCCCACTGCTGGACAAACTCAAGGAACTCCTTGAATGTGTATGCTGGGCCATTGTCCGTTTTGATTTCTTTAGGGATCCCCAGCACTGAAAAGGCTTGCACTAGGTGTTGTTTGGCATGCACAGCCCTTTCTCCTGCGTGGGCAGAGGCATAAACTGCACCCGAATATGTATCAATGCTTACATGTACATATTTGAGGCGACCAAAAGTGGGAATGTGTGTGATGTCTGTCTGCCACACCTCACAGCTGCCAAGACCTCGGGGGTTAACCCCTACACCCAGCGAAGGCATGGCCTGGAGCTGGCAGCTGGGACAGGTGGCCACAATGGCTCGAGCCTGACTCTGTGTTAGCTGGAACTGACGGATCAGACCTGGCACATTTTGATGGTACTGCTGGTGGTTCAGCTTTGCCTGTTGGAAAATGTCAGGGAGGCATGCTTTCTCAGCTGGGGCAGCAAGGGAGTCTGCTTTATGATTCCTTTCTGCGATTTCACCTGGCAGATCGGTGTGTGACCTTACATGCATCACATAGAACAGGTGCTCTCTGTGCAAAACTAAATAGATTAGTCTGGAGAGTAACCTGAAGAGCTGCTCATTCTTGATGTCCTAGAGAACTGCCTGCTTTGCTCTGGATACCACCCCAGCTACATAGGCTGAGTTGGTTACCAAGTTAATTGGCTCTGAGAACTTCTCAAAGGCTCTCACAGCTGCAGCCAGTTCAGCTATCTGGGGCAAACCCTCCACAAACTCAACCTCAGCTTCCCAGTTTTGAGTTTGTGGATTTCTCCAAGTCATCACCGACTTGTGGGATGCTCCAGACGCATCAGTGAACACCGTGAGAGCTTTGAGTGGCCTACGGCTCCTTTTTTCACAAGGAATGAGGTGGAATTCCTCATTAAACAACTTGTGAGGTGGAGCGTGGACTGATATTTGTCCACTGTAGCTATCCAGGGACAGCTGCAGGTTGGCATTGCTCTGAAGCAGGTGCTCAAACATTTCTATGGTCAGTTTCTCAGGAGAGTTCTTCCCCTCCTTTGAAAGCCTGACCGGGAGGTGAATACATGTAAAGTCACAACCAGCCAGCTCACGCAGTCTTTCTCTTCCCTTACAAATCAGCTGAGCTATCCACTCCTGTGGCTTAGTGATGGTTTTGGGTCTTGCACGTGAACGGAAAATCCACTCTATGATTGAAAGTGAATCTTTTTGCTCTTTGGTCCACTGAAATATCAAACCGTGCAGGTGTGGCAGCTTTCCCAGTATAATAAATTTAAAGGGCAGCTCGGGGTGATACCGGTGAACGTGTCCTGTGGCCAAAGCCTTTTCTGCTTTTTCTATGACAGTTTTTGCCTCTGGGGTCAGTTCTCTGGGAGAATCCAGCTCTCTCTCCCCCTTTAATAAATTGAGGAGGGGGCCTAGGTTCTCATTGGTGAGGCCTAGCCAGGGCCCGACCCAGTTCAAAGACCCACACAAGGAATGGAGATCTGCTAGGGTATTCGGATTGTTATTAATTACCAATCTTTGCGGCACAATGGTCCGCGCAGTTATTTCCAAGCCCGGGTACTTCCAAGGTGGCATACTTTGGACCTTGTCCTCCTGTAATTGAAATCCAGTAGAGGTTAAAACTTTGACCACTAGATCAAGTGTGTCTTGGAGTATAGTGTCATTGGGGGCACACACAAGTACATCATCCATGTAGTGTAGGATAATGGCCTCCCCCTTTTCAGCATGCACTGGGGAAAGCAACGAGGCTACATACCACTAGCAGATGGAGGGACTGCACTTCATTCCCTGGGGAAGGACTTTCCAGTGGTACCTCTTAATTAGGGCTTCTCGATTAGTGGTGGGTACCGAAAAGTCAAACCGTGGAGTATCCTTTGGGTGGAGGGGAATTTGGAAGAAACAGTCCTTGATGTCCAGGACAGCCAATTGCCAATTTTGGGGAAGCATTGTTGGAGAAGGCATCCCAGGTTGGAGAGACCCCATGTCCTCAATTACTTTGTTTATCTCCCGGAGGTCATGGAGATCATGATCTTGTCACTTGTCTTTCCCTGGTTTCTTTATCACAAAGACCGGGGAATTCCAAGGGCTAGTTGTTTCTTCTATGTGGCCCTTTGCCAATTGCTCCTCTATGAGCTCTTCAAGTGCCTTGAGCTTTCCCTTGCTAAGTGGCCACTGGTTTACCAAAATTGGAGTGTTATTCAACCATGTTAACTTTTGGGCAGGGCACTCTACAGTGGCCACCATTAAAAATCCTGGGGAGTTTTAGGGATAACTAATTTGACCCCCACTGGGACATGGTGTCTCTCCCCCATAGGGGGCACTTGTATTCTGTAACAATTGGATGGACACTGGCCAATTTTCCGGCTGGCCCCTCAATCTGAACAATGCTTTTTGAGACTTTTGCCAATTTTATCCCTCCTATACCCTGGATTTTGCCTGCCACGGGTTGCAGGTCCCAGTGTGACGGCCACATCCTTTTGGGTATGATTGTCACATCTGCCCCTGTGTCAAGCACCCCTTCCACATGGAGATGGTCTGATCCATGGGTTAGGTTGCATGCCATAGAGGGTTTGTCCTCACCCACCACTTCTGCCCATTCGACTTCAGGTGATTTTCCATCTACTGGAATAGGAATTGCCTGGGCAATGATTTGCCCTTCAGCCAGATAGAAAGGTCTTTGGGGACATCGTACCAGGAGAACAAGGCTACTTATGTTTCCCTTGATGGTCATGGGAGCTATCTCAATTTCCAGGGGTGTGTGTGCTGTGTCCCCAATAACAAAATACTCACTGTCCAGTTCCCTGTGGTTTAACGTCACGTCCTGTAAGTTGTCTGGCTGGTCCACTGCAGTGAATGTCCAGTCAGTAGAGCTGAAATGAAAACCTTTGGTAGTTATAAGCTTAAAACGGCCTTGCGGCTGCTTAACCTTTTTAAACAAACATTCATTTTGCATTCCCACAACCTGTTTCCCTTCCTCCCTCATTTCAGTCAAGAGAGAGGCTTTTGCCAGTGTGGAGCCTGCTGCATTTACATCTTTGCGTGCGGTTATATCAGTTGCGAGTACGCGCCTTAAATTTAGGTTTTTTGCTGGTTGAGTTTGTTTTGTTGTTGGCTTCGTCGACAGTTTTTGGCGAAGTGTCCTGGGTTTCTGCAGTGGAAGCAGATGATATGCTGAAGCTGCTCTGGTGTCATGGGCTGCTTCTTTACTCTTGATGTCACAGTTGCTGCAGTTCTTGGGTTTGGCAGACCAAGCTTTATTTCTGGTCCACTGAACAGTTCGGCGTTCCTGGTGCATGCTTCTATAATCTCTGGTAAAGTAGGTGGTGGCATTGGAGGCAGGCCCAGGATTATTCTGCGACAGGCCTCATTAGCATTTCTCTGGGCCAACTCCTTAACGAGTTCGTCTTGTGCTAAGGGATTCTGCACTTATCTTTGGATCTGTTCTTGAAGGCGATCAACAAACTGCAAAAAGGGCTTAGAAGCAAACTCTTTAACATTAGTGTAACTACCCATGGTCTGGGTAAAAGCCATATCTGCTACTTCACAGATTTTTGTTAGAATACATTTTGTTAGTACTCTGACTTGATCATCAGGGTTAGACCACTCCCCTTCCTCACATAAATGTTCTAAAGTTATAGGACTTCCATCTGTGTCTACTGCGTTTTGGCTATGTTGTAGCAGTTTCTTTAGCAATCCCTTCAGAGATCTCTTCCAAATGCTTTCCCACATATCAAACTCTGAGGGGCTCAGGAGACACTTGAAAAGATCTTGAAGATCAGCTGGAACTAATTCATTGGATGTTAGGGTAGCTTTCAACATCCCTTTAAAGATTTCACTATTGCGGCCAAATTCGTTTTGAATTTTGCAAAGTTCCCTAAAAGTTTGATATGAAAAATTTTGGAATTGTCTGATTTCATTTCTCCTTCCTGTATATATAACAGGAGCAAGTGATGGTATGTTATTTTGTTCCAGGTTCCAATTCCCGGATTCCCGATTCCCAGGGTTTCCCCCCACCCCCCCACCCCCGCAAGGGCTGGGAGGTGGGACACGTCCCCCCGCTGCTCCCCCCGAGGCAGCCGGGAGCAGGGCCAGGCCTTCCCCCGCAGGGGCCAGCAGGGTGGGCATGGCCAGTGCCAGCACCCCCGGGGCAGCCTGGAGCAAGGCTGCTCCCTGCCCCGCAACCGCGACAATCCAGGGAGGAGAAACTTCCCTCCCCTCGGGAACCGGGAAGGGTTTCACCCCACCCCACATGGCAGCCGGGGGGTGGGAACCCCCCTCGCTTGTCCCCATACTTGCTGCAGCTTGGAGGAGGACCCGTTTCCCCCCCACCCCTGGGGGGTCCATGAGAGGGGATGGCTCCATCCCGCTCCCCGCTCCCGTTGCAGCTCGGAGTGCAGGCTCCCTCTTCCCTGCCCCCCTTCCCGTGGCGACCCTGAGGGCAAGCACAGGAAACAGCAGGGGAGGGGCCGAAGCCACCCGGGTGGGAAGGGGGACGGTGGGAACCGGGATTGCAACACCTGGAGGGGTGGCCACAGGGTGATGCCATGCAGGGCAGGTACCTGGAGGAGGGAGGGGGCGGGTCGGAGGGATGGAAAGGGTTATTGGAGGAGGAAAGGTTAGGGGCAGGTACAAGCGGGAAATAGGAATTTTGGGAAGAAAGAAGGTAACCTGGGGGAACAAACACGTGGCCGCCACCATGGTGGAATCCCCCCTGGTATTCAGAGACCCCCAGGGGATCGGCCACATGGCCTGGATACTGTTCTGGGAAACCACGGCTATGGCAGACTTCCTGAACATCCTGGGGAGACCCATGCGTCCTTTTCAATTCAGGGGCAGAGGGGGAGAGAGGAGAAGGGATAGGGAAAGTCAGAGGGGTTTCCTGTGGCTGTCTTTTCAGTTCTCCATCAATTCTTTGCAAACTTTTAGGAATATTGGAAGGAACTGACAAAGTGATTCCTCTCCATCTCCTATTTTTCATGTTAAAAGATCCCCAATTTTGTCCCAAGAGGAGCTTGAATTTACATTCTGCAGGGTAAAATGAGGGAACTGAATAAATAGCCAACACACAAAATGCTTTAAACATCTTTTAGAAGTCCTAACATTTCCATTATGTAAACTTTCCTGAATTTGGGAATATAAACTCCTGTGTTGCACAGAAAGCTTAGAGCCCATACTGTTAAATGCAAACTGTGCAAACAATCTACCTTTTCTTGCAGTCAGAAAAACTGGAAAACAGGCAGGTGTTTCCCCCCTAACCCCGGGTTAGAAGGAGCCATGCATGGGTTCTGCTGCCACCCATGTGTTCCAGCCGACCCCCCATGCTCTGCCACATCACCAGCTGCACCACCCCAACACTGGGGTCTTTTTGGGGTCCCTGCCAGCTGCAAGGGTCACTCACCCCTTCCTGGAGGCTTGGGTGATCCAAACTGCTGCAAAGAAAAGTCCTTTGTCCCAAACTGACTTGTTTGGCTCAAAACCAAGCTACCAGTTTGTTCCTTTCTAGCAGAATATAGCGCAGAAAGCAATTTCATTCTAGAAAGGAGCTGAGAAATGCAAAAGGCTTAATGAATCCTTAGATAGGACTCCAGCCAGAGCATGAGGCTCTCAAACTTCTCTGAGAAAGCCTCACATTGGAGCGCCAGCTATCGGATCTTCCTGGGTCTCTCTGACCTGCCTCGGCTAGCTTGGGCTCAGAGAGATAGGGGATTTTTTATTTGACGTGGACAAAGGCAAAAGATTAGAGGAGGCTCTCCTTCCCAGGATGATCCAAGTTTATTGTCCTGAATAGTTCCAGGGAGAAGAGAGAGAGCATGGGAAATGCGGGGTATTTTCAACCCCAACTCAGGCGCAGAGGAACCCCGGGTCATAGCCACTCTGGGCTGGCCAGGGGAAAGGGAGGTGTTACGGGGAGGGGGAGAACCATGCTACAAACCGAGGGGGAAAACAGAACAAACCGTCCTCAGTGCAACACAAAGCTATAAATGTTCATTACGACACCTGTCCTCTCCCTGGATCTCTGTTGCAGATGGAAGCTGCAACACCTATAACCTCTCAACACCTATAACATTCTCACCTATAACCTCTCTTTTGAATGCACAGATGTTTCCAGGTATGTTAAGCAGGATTTGTTCAATGTTTCTACAAAGCTTTTCTATTCCTCATGAACAAAGTGGCTATTTTGTCACTGGGGTCCCATGGAACCAAGGGCCCATTGTGACACAGCCAGGCCATGTGTATCCAGTGGTCCACTGTGACACTGTGGATCCAAGAAGACCATGGTGACACCACTGGAACCTCATGGAACCAAGGAGTCCCTGCTGGCCCAGTGGGGCTGCGTGGAGCCAATGCTCCACTGTTACAATCCCCATCCAAGGAGTCCATTTTGACAGCTAGGGAAGCTCATGGAATGAGGTAGGCCATGGTAACACTGAAGAACTTAATGAAACCAAACATCCATTGTGACCCAGCAGGGCATCATTGGAACCAAGGAACTGCTGCTGACAGTACAAAAACTCATTGAACCAGGGGCCCTTTTGGCACTGCAGAACCAAAACAGCTGCTGGACCTTGTCCCCTGGCCCTGCACAGCTCCTTGGGAGGCACGGCAGGAGCAGGACCCTGGAAGCCTTGGGAATGCCCCTCTGGGATCCGTGGCACACGCTCCCAGTGTCTGGAATGCCAGTTCCCAGCAAGGAAAAGATGCCCCTGAAGGCAAAGCTCTTATGAAAGAGCCAAAAGCCAAGTGGAGCAAAATCTTACAGGGACAATTCAGTACCTGCCTTTGTAACTTCACCCATGGTTATTATATCTCCTGGACTGGGAATTATATCAGGGGAGGGTCTTTGGTGGGAGCTGCCCTGGGTTAAGGGAGACACTGAGAGAGAAACACATCAGGTAAAAAAGGCAGGAGAGAAAGGAGGACATGAACACAGTCAGCTGTCTTTGCTCCTCAGAACACCCTAGATTGGATTTAAATACACCTCATTGTGCAGGACCTCTGTGGCTTCTCCTCCCGGTTGGATTAATGAGCTGTGGAGCCACTCAAAACTACCTCTTCCACAAGGTTCTGCTGGGAGATTTCCCTCCCTGGCCTCTGTTCTGTGCTTGCTGCCCCAGCCATGGTGTCCCAGCCCCTGTTCTGGCCCAGCCCAGGACAGGAGCATTGAGGGTGGGAACGGCCCCTGTGCTGTGGTGCCCACAGCAGCCCTGGGGCTCTGTGCCCCATGGCCTCCCTGCTGGGCAGCCTCTGCCAGCTCCTGCAGAGCCCATGGCACCTGTGGGCCTGCACTGACAGCCTACCCCGGGCTCTGCTGGGCTTGGGGCCAGCAGAGAGGCCAGGCAGGCCTGGCCATGGCTGGGAACAGGCCCTGAGCCCTGCAGGAGGATGGAGCTGGGCCACAGCCAAACTCAGCCCAGGACAAACCTTGGCTCAGCAGCCAGGGCTGGCAAGGGCTGGGGACAGAGGCTGGCGCTGACAAATGTCCTGGGCCCCCTCCCTGCTCCATGCGTGCCACCAAGGGCACAGAGCAGCCTCTTCTCTGGGCACTTGCCTGTTTTCAATGCCTTCCCCAGGCGCTGGCCCTGCCCCACAAGGCCTGGGCTGTGTCCTGCCCCTGCACGCTCAGCCAGGCTAAACTGGACACTGCTGGTTTCTCTAGCAGGCTCTCTCAGGCTAGCCCAGCTCCCTGCAAGCTGTGCCCTGTGCCCTGAGCTCTCTGCAGCACCAAGGGCCTCTCCCCAGCACAGCCCAGCTGGCTCTTGCCACACAGCTCTGCTCAGGCCAGGGGGCTCTGGGCAGTGACCCCATGGCCTCAGCCCCTGGCAAGGGCACAGCAGCAGCTGCAGCTCCGAGAGGACTCAGCCCTGGCCATGGGGGAAGGTGGTTGGCCAAGGCCAAAGGAGGCTCCCTGTGTGCCCCGCTGCCCTCTCCCTGAGCTCCTGAGAAGTCTGCAGCCCCTCCTGCCATCCCATATGCCCAGGCCAGCACAACAGCCCTGGCCTTGGGGCCCTCCAGAGCTGCTCCTGCTCCAGGCCCAGGGCCCATCCCAAAGCTGGGGCAGCCACAAAGCTGTGCCCATTTCTGCTCATTCCTGCTCTGATGAGGATGGATCCTCAGTGATTTAGAAGTTGCTGATGAATTTTACTACTCCAGAGGCCTCTTCTTTCTTGACGTCTGTGGTTGAGAATTTCAGTGACAAAGGCAAATAAGCATTTTTTCAAAACAGCCAGACAAGAAAAGCCCCTGGGGAAAAAAAATCGTTTTTCTATTCTTCTGTGGTTAATTAGATGGATTTCAGAAGTGTTTTGAAAGTGAATATACTTTGTTAAAAACAACCCCAAGGCAACTATGTTTTTCCTCTTAAGTTGTTATGTTTAAAGAATTATATCAGCAATGTCCAATTCATATTGACTCACCAGCACCTTCTCATGCAGTCTGAATATATATAAAAATCAAGACCCTTCATGGCTGACAAACAATCAAACTTTATCCCCATCCATCCCAACCATTTCCCTCATCCAACCCCTGGGACTCCTATGAATCAGGCATGGTGTGACCAGCAGGACCAGCACTGGTTGGGCAGCACCATGAGTGCTGTGTCCACTTTTGGGCCCCCAGTTTAGGAAGGACATGGAGGGGGTGGAGCATGTCCAGAAAAGGGCAACAAGTCTGCTGAGGGGTCTGGAACACAAGTCCTGTGAGGAGAGGCTGAGGGAGCTGAAGTTTGTTATCCTACAGAAGACTCAGGGGAGATCTCATCACTCTCTACAACTCCCTGACAAGAGGGTGCAGGCAGGTGGGGGTCAAGCTCTTCTCCCAGGGAACAGTGACAGAACAAGAGGACACAGCCTTAAGCTTCACCAGGAGACATTTAGGCTGGACATGAGGAAATAATCTTCACAAAAACAGTGATAGGAAGGGCATTGGAATTGGCTGCCCAAGGGGGAGAGTGAGTCACCATCCCCGGAAGAGTTTCAGGAAAGACTGGATGTGGCACTGAGTGCCATGGTCTGGGTGACAAGGTGGTGTTGGGTCACAGGTTGGACTTGATGTTCTCAAAGGCCTTTTCCAGCCTGGGTGATTCTGTGATGATTGACACTGCAGGGCCCTGGGGAAGCAAGGGGCCATTGTGACACTGCGGGGCCTCGTGGAACTGAGAGGACCAGAGTGACATTGTGTACGACATGGCACCATAGAGCCAAGGGGCCATTGTGACACTGTGAGGATAAATGGAAGCAGGGAGTCCATGGTGACAGCCTGGGTCCTCGTGGAACCACAGAGGCCACTGTGACACTGTAGGGCCTTGTGGAACCAAGGGGCCATTGTGGCACTGTGGACCCAAGGAGAGCCTTGTGAGAGCCTAGGGCCCAATGGAATCAAGGAGCCATTGTTCCATGGCAAGGACTCTTGGAACAAAGGAAACAACTGTGACACTGTGGAGCCCCATGGAACCAAGGGTCCCTCATGACACTGCAGGATCTTGTGTAAGCAGGGCTTCATTGTGACACTGCAACACCAAGGAATTCATGGTGGCACTTGGAGGCCTCATGGAGCCAAGAGGCCACTGGGACACTGCAGGGCCTTGTGGAACCATGCAGAACATTGTGACAGAGCAGGACCTCGTGTAATGATGGGGCCATTGTGACACTGCAGGGCCCCCTGGAACAAAGGGGCCAGTTCTGCTCCTCAGGGACTCATGGAATGAAGGAAACATATTTGACACCATGGTGCCCATGGAGACCGAAAGGCCATTGTGACACTGTGGAATCACGGAGAGCATTGCTGCACTGTGAGACCTCATGGACCCAAGGACCCATTGTGACACTGCGGAGTCCAATAATATAAGGGACTTCGTGACACCAAAGGAGTCACAGACAACAGAAGGGACATTGTGACACTGGGAGGCCTCACAAAACCGTGGCAACACCAAGACAGCAGGAGGGCCCTGCACAGGTTCCTGGACAGGCTGGATCCAGGGCCCAAATCCACCAAGGAGAGGTTTAACAAGACCAAGTGCTGGGTCCTGCACTTAGGCCACTTGCAGTGGTGGTCTGGTCCTGCACCACCCCTGCGGTGCTACAGGCTGGGGACAGAGTGGCTGGACAGCAGCCAGGCAGAAAGGGACCTAGGGCACTGATGGACAGCAGACTGGACATGAGCCAGCAGTGTGCCCAGGTGGCCAAGAAAGCCAATGGCATCTGGCCTGGACCAGGAATGGTCTGGCCAGCAGGACGAGGGCAGTGATTCTTCTCCTGTACTCAGCATTTCTTGGGCAGCACCTCGAGTCCTGTGTCCAGTTCTGGGCCCCCCAATTTAGGAAGGACACGGAGGGGCAGGAGCATGTCCAAAGGGGGGTAACAAGGCTGGTGAGGGCTCTGGAACACAAGTCCTGTGAGGAGCAGCTGAGGGAATAGGGATTGTTTATCCTGGAGAAGAGGAGGCTCAGTGGAGACAAGGTAATGTCAAGGGCACAGATTGGACTTGATGATCTCCAAAACCTTTTTCAGCCTTGCTGCTTCTGTGATTCTCTGAAACTACCCCTGTAGCAGTTGCAGGATGAGCCCTGGGCCTCCTCATCAGAAGGTGCAGCAGCCCAGGTCCCTCAGCTTCTCCTCACAGCCCCCAAAGCCCATCCTGTCCTGCAGAGCCTCTCCAGCCCCTCCTCATTGCCCAGAACAGGGAACCCCACAGACAGACACACCACCCCAGATGTGCCCTCCTGGCCTGTGGTGCCTCTGGCAAGGGAGCAGCACGAGGCACTGCAGGACCCTGCAGACAATTCCTGAAACACTTGGAGGATGATCCTGCTCCCCAAGGGACGTTCCCATGGTGCCAGATCAGGAACTGAAATGGGGTGTGGGGCCAGAGAGTAAAGCGAAAACAGGGATGGGCTGTTTGCAGGGGAGAGGACAGAGAAGGGTAAGATTAAGAAATATGGAGCAGAAAAGAGTAAAGAAATCAAAGGTGAAGCCAAGGAAATACTCAGGGCAGTGTGGGGGTGGCCCTGGCTCTGAGCAACAACGTCTGCAGTGGGACAGGAAACTCACAGCTCATGGGAACAAACTTTCTGGCTGACTTCAGAGGCCACAAAAAAAAACCTGAGTGGTTTCCCTCTGGTCCCCCAGCCCTTGCTGGCCCCAGGGGCTGATGGCATTTGTGCTCCCTCAGGTCCATCTCCCCACAGCAGCACCATGGCGGTGCTGACGCCTGCTCTGTGCAATGCAAGCAGGGGCTCCTGAGCCAGTGCTGCCGTGTCTGTGCCTGCAAGGATGCAGTTCCTGTGTGAGCTGGGGGAGAGGCCAGGGCTGCAGAGGGGGGATGTTGTTGGCAGGTGCATGAGGACACTCTGGGACGCTGCCCTGGGGTGTCCAGTGCAGTGGGGATGGATCAGCCCCTGCTCTGCTGCTCCTTGACAGGGTCTCCCCTTGCAGGGACCTTGCAGAGCATCAGCCATGCTGCTTGCCCCCAGTCTGGCCGGGGGCAGACTGGGGCTGCTCCCGGGGGTTTTCTCTGCTCAGCATTGACCTGGCCAATGTTCTGGAGAGAACCTGGGCAAGGAGCCTCAAGCCCCTAGGCCCTGCCCTGAGGTGTCAGTGCTGCCCCAGCAGTGTCCATGGCCTGTCCCTGCTGCAGCCCTGGCACTGCCACCCCCAGGGCTGTGCCCAGCCCCAATAGCACTCAGGCCCTGCAGCAACACGAGGGGCAGGAGGGCAGCGGGGCAGTGGCACGGGAGCAGCACTGGCAACACCAAGTGCTGCTGCTGCTGCTGCTGCTGCTGGGCACAGCTGCTGTGCCAGTACTGATCTGCCCCCAGCTCTGCACACAGACATTGCTGCTGCAGCTCCAGAAGAGGGAACAAAAGGGGCATCTCAGATTATAGCTTTGTTGGTAAAGAGATCCTTTAGGTCATTAAAGCCACCCAGGGCACAGGTTCATATTGACACTATCTGGGTCTACAGATAACATGGGGAGAAACAAAATTATCTCTGGCAAAAACATTGTCATTTCTTAGTGGAATATATCAAAATACTAAAAAAAAGGAAAGAAAAGGACAATCCATCTACTAAACTGAAAAATTACTATCAAAGATTACTTTTATTGCAAGAGACTTCCAGAAGTTGGCAAGAAGTTTACAGTTTCTTAATCGATCCAGTCATCAGTATCCACACTGCAGCCTTGAGCTCCTGGTTCCTCAGGCTGTAGATGAGGGGGTTCAGAGCTGGAGGTACCACCGAGTAAAGAACTGACAGGGCTAGATCCAGGGATGGGGAGGAGATGGAGGGGGGCTACAGGTAGGCAAAAAAAAACATTGCTGACAAACAGGGAGACCACAGCCAGGTGAAGGAGACAGGTGGAAAAGGCTTTGTGCCGTCCCTGCTCAGAGGGCATCCTCAGCACAGCCCTGAAGATCTACACATAGGAGAAAAGAGTGAACACAAAACAGCCAGAAAATAAAGAGATACCAACAGCAAGTAGCGCAAGTTCCCTGAGGTAGGAGTGTGAGCAGAAGAGCTTGAGGATTTGTGGGATTTCACAGAAAAACTGGCCCAGGGCATTGCCATAGCACGCGGGCAGGGAAAATGTACTGGCTGTGTGCAGCAGAGCATTGAGAAAGCCACTGGCCCAGGCAGCTGCTGCCAAGTGGGCACAAGCTCTGCTGCCCAGGAGGTTCCCGTAGTGCAGGGGTTTGCAGATGGACATGTAGTGGTCGTAGCACATGATGGTCAGGAGGAAATACTCTGCCAGGATGAAAACTAGAAAGAAAAAGAGCTGAGCAGTACATGCTGAGTAGGAGATGTTCCTGGTGTCCCAGAGGGAATTGTGCATGGCTTTGGGGACAGTGGTGCAGGTGGAGCCCAGGTCCCTGAGGGCCAGGTTGAGCAGGAAGAAGAACATGGGGGTGTGCAGGTGGTGGCCACAGGCTACCGTGCTGATGATGAGGCCATTGCTCAGGAGGGCAGCCAGGGAGATGCCCAGGAAGAGGCAGAAGTGCAGGAGCTGCAGCTGCCACGTGTCTGCCAATGCCAGCAGGAGGAAGTGGCTGATGGAGCTGCTGTTGGATATTTCTTCTCTCTAGGCATCATGGACTCTTGAAACAAGACATTGACAACCTCGGACCAACCTCTTTGAGTCAGTGCTATGGCATTTTATTTGGAATTCCCTTTTAACTACTTCTTTTCCTCTGGGGAAACTTCATTAAACTTTTTTTTTTTTTTTTTTTACTTCTGGATTGTGCTCCTGAGTTACTGCATCATCTTCAGCATCACTTTCAGCCAGAACACTGGGGAGCACAAAGACAAAACAGGGCTCCCTGTGCCCCAGTGCACTCAGAACTGCTGGTCCCACACAGCTGCCCTTTGTTCATTTTACCTGGCTCTAATTCAGGTTAATCACACTTTAATCACACAAGTGTGCAGGACAAAAAAAAAGTGGACTTCAGCCCTGGGGGCTCAGCTCTGCCCTGCAGACCCCTCCCAGCACAGGGCACTGCGCAGGGGCATCTCCCTGGCAGCAGGGCCTTAAGAGCAGCTCAGACAAACTGAGATGCTGCAAGCCAAGGTGCAGTGGCTGTCTGTAGGCAGAGCAGGGTAAGGAGGCACTTCGTGAGGGAGAGCTGAGGCACATCTGCTGATCCCCAGTGGGACAGTGTAGGAGTCTCAGTGACACAGACACACCTGCCAGCCCCTTTGCCTTGCCCTGAGGAGAGAGCTGAGAGCAGCCCTGGCCATGCAGCAGCATCTCCAGAGCAGGAGGAATCTGCCCTGATGGGGGTGGCTCCTTCCACCTCCAACTTCTCCCCACAGTCCATGGGGAGCTGAAAGGCAGGTGAGAGCTGAGAGCTACCCCTGGCAGGTGGCACATGCCCTGGGCTGGCCAAGAGCTCTGAGGGCTGCAGGAGCTGCTCTGCAGGACAGCCCTGGGCAGCCCTGGCTGCAGCCCCAGCTTCAGCCCTTGCAGCCATCCTGGGCAGCAGGACTGCCAGAGTCCTCTGGACACTTGCCCCAGGCTGTGGGGTGTGCTGGCTCCAGGAGATCCCTCCAGGAGCACAGGGGACATTGCCCTGCACCCGCAGACTCACCATGTCCAGGGCTGTGAAGATGTTTCCCCAAGTGAAGTCTCAGCTCAACGTCTTCCCAATCCTGATTGCCTTTAGCCTGTCTGTGCCTGGCTCCTGTCCCCTCAGTGCCTGCAGGCAGTGCCCTCAGCCCTGCTGGGCTGGGAGAGGAGCTGCTCCTCATCAGAAATGTCTTTTTGAAGCTTTTCTTGTTTACCTTGGGAGTTGCCTCTGTGCCAGGAGCTCAGCCCAGCTCAGCAGCACATACAGAGCACAAAGACTTTAATGACCCTCTTTGGGATTTGGTGCGGTTTGTAACAGACTCAGTCCCAGAGAGAGTGTTTAAAAAACTTCGCAAAACTCAAAATCAGATACAAACTCCAAAGTTTCCTGAAGTTTTACTAGGTTCCACGGAGAGGCATGACTGAGAAAGTTGTCCTGGTTTGAAAGACAGGTGTTTGCCAAGGAAAGCAGAAGCTTCCCTTTGGACTGAAAAAAAAAAAAAGTGATTCTTCCGATTATTATAATTTTGGAATTAAGAGAGCTCTCAGGCAAAGATATGGGGGTAGGAATAACAGTTCTTTACTAGTATATCTAACATGACAAACAAGAACAACAGCTATGAAATTACCCACAAACAGAACAGTAACTCAGTCCCAGTGTTTTTTGGCTGCAGGCACCTTTTCCCTGAGCTGCAGTTCCCAGTGCTGGGGGGCGGGCAGGTCCTGCAGAGCTGCAGGAGGGCTGGGGGTGATGGCAGCGCTGTCCCAGGGGGAGAGAGAGATGGAGGGAGCCATCCGCTCACAGTGTGGGTGGGGGGCGGGCAGGTCCCGTAGAGCTGCAGGAGGGCTGGGGGTGATGGCAGCGCTGTCCCAGGGGGAGAGAGAGATGGAGAGAGCCATCCGCTCACGGTGTGGGTCCCGGTGCCCAGCAGAGTGCTGGACGGTGATAGTTCACAGCGAGAAGTCAGCAGTGCAGGGTCCGATAGTGGTTTCCGGACGCTGGGATGGCAGAGATGGGGGAGAGGCAGCGATCGTCCTTCTCGTCCGAACTCCGCGGGGGAAATGGGCCAAGACCCAGCCTTCTGCTTCCTCTTCTGGCTGTTTGAATCTTGCGGGGTTTCCCTCCTCTCTCTCTCCTCCCCCTTGTCACCAGGGCCCAGTCAACAAATATCTTAGCATGACAATGGGGAAAATTCCACAGAGGGAAAAGGGAGAGAACCAACCCCCAACCAACCCCCAATAAAATTGTACCCAGATTCCAGTTAGAGCACTGGTCGCACTGAAGACAGGTGGGGACAAACAAGGGAAAGGTGTCCCTGATGCTGAGCAATCCTGGATGTGTCTCAGGAATGCAAAGGGCCAAAGGCTGAGCCCCAGCCCCTGGCAAGGCAGATCCTGTCCCTCCCTCATTGCTCAGGGCTCTTCCCAGGGCACTGGTCTCTGGGGATGTGCAATGCCAAGGGCAGGACCATGGGGCGGCCCCTGCCAGGCTGCTGAGCAGGGACAAGGAGGCAATGAGGCCCCAGCACAGCAAGGCTCACTTGTCCCCTGCTGGCCAAGGGCCCAGGGCCAGCAGCCATGGCCAAAGTGCTGCAGGAGTTGGCTCTGGCAGGGCCTTTCAGCTGCTGCCCATCCCTGTGCCCTCTGCAGCCCAGGCTGTCCTATGGTGTCCATGCACTGCCCCTCTGTCCCTGCAGGCTGTCCTCATCCCCCGGGTGCCCCACCTCGCTGGCCCCTTCCTTTACTGACAGCTCTGAGTCCTGCCTGCCTCTGCCTGGCCATACAAAGCCTTGGGCTGCTCCAGACTCCTTCTGGGGGACGTGGTGCACCACAGCCCTGCCCCACGAGAAAAATTCCTTTCTCCTTGGTTCCAGTCTTGGCTCTCCTCTCAACCTCAGTGTCAACTCCACTGAGCACAGAATTCCTTTGTCTCTATGTAGTGGTCATGTGCCCAAAGCCACCAAATCCCATCTTGGATGATCTCTGGGCCCTCTCCAAGGCATTTGCAATTGAAAACATTATGCTCATAATCTACAAAAAAACACTAGAGGACCAAGGCAGCCAAACCACTCTGTTCTGCGTACTTCCATCTGGGAGCAATTCTCGGATATATGGAATTTTAGAGGCCACATGCCGTTTTTGGCCATGGCCCATGGAGGAGAAGCAAGATTCCTTTCCATAGAAAGAAAGGAGGAGTGCACCAGTGCTTCAGGGGTGGATGAGAGGTCACCACTTGAGGACAAGGCCAGGTAAAGCAGTCTGGTCTTGTATCTTTTGCCTTGGAGAAACCCTTTTATATATGGAATATTTTAGAGGGAACTCCAATTTCAGAGATGGGTAACAGGAAATATAGATGTTTCTTTTCCATAGGAAGGCAAGCCAAAAGCCCAAGTGCTCCAGGGGCAGATGAGAAGCAGCCCTTGACATGCTAAATTCAGCTGGACCTGCCAGGTGGTCTGTGGGATTCCCAGTCAGCCAGATCTGTTCCATGTCCCTTTCGTTCCACGAGGCCCCAGTGTCAGAACGTTGTCCTTGCTTCTACAGGATCACAATGGCCCTTTGGTTCCACGGGGCCCCACAGTGTCACAATGGTCTCCATGATTCCATGGGGCCTTGCAATGCCACAATGGTCTCCATGGATCCATGGTGCCCTGCAGGATCACAGCAGCCCTTTGGCCACACAAGGCCCTGTAATGCAACAATGGCCTCTTGGTTCCACACAGCCCTGCTGCTTCACACCGGCCCCTTGGGACCATGCAGCCCAGCAGTGCCACAGTGATGTCCTTGGTGCCATGAGGGCCCAAAGGTGTCACCACCATCTCCATAGGGAGGAAACAACTGAACCCCCGTGTTGCAGGGGCAGATGTGGGGCAGTCACCAGAGGCAAAGGACAGCCACACCTGTTGCTATTTGCAGATTCTGTCTGGGAGTAATCCCCAGATATACGGAATTTTAGAGGTGGAATACCAATTTCAGACATAGAAATCTTAATGAAAAAGATAGTTCTTTTCTGTAGGAAGGAAAGCACAGAACACCCGGGTTTCAGGACCAGATGAAAGGAGGCCAACAGAGACCAAGGACAGCCAGACCTCTCTGTTCTGGCAGCTTTCCCTTGGGAGCAATCCTTGAACGTATGGAGTTTTGGAGCTGGAATCCTAATTTTGGCCACGGGCGCCTGGTCGAGATGGATGTTTTCTTCCATAGGAAAGAAAATTGAAAAGCTCAAGTGCTTTGGAAGAAGATGAGAGGTGGCCAGCCTTAGGCCAAGCCAGACAGACCCATCTCTCCTGGCACCTTTCATCTGGGGGAAATCCTTGGACACAGGGATTTTTGGAGATGGAATATCAATTTTGGTTGTGGGTGTCTCAATGGAAGAAGAGTTCTTTTCATTAGGAAAGAAAAAAAGGAACCCCAGTGTTTCAAAAGGCAGATGAGAGCCAGCCCTCAGGAAGCCAAGGCCAGCCAGACTCGTCAGTCATGGCAGCTTTTGTCTGGGAGCTGTCCTTGGATGTAGAGAATTCTGGAGGCGATTCCCAAATTTTGGCCATAGGTGCCTGGAGGTGATAGTTGCTTTTTTCCTGTAGGAAAGGAAGACACATGTAGCTACAAGGTCTTTTAGAGCTAAAGAATCCAGTACAGAATTAACACCTGTATAACTGATGCTTTTAACCCAATAACTAAATTCCCATGTCCCTTAGTGTGACACAGACTGACCAACCAGAAACTACTACCTGAAACCCATGAAGAAGGAAGAAGAAGGAAGATGAACACCCAAACAGACACCACCAAAAATCCTCCATTTTGTCTCATACCTATTACTATACTATAAAACCCTCAAATTTAAAACCCATCACCATGGGAAAGTACACACTTCTATTTCACTACACATCCATGATTTTAACTTCATCACTCATATTTAGAAGCTGTCTCCAAGGCCTCAGGTCAAAAGCAGTGTTCTCCAGTGGGTCAGTGCCTGCCAGCACAGAAACCTCAAAAAACCCAGGTTTCTGGGATCCAATAATGCCTCTCTTTTTATTCTCTACAAACCAGGACTACAAAATTCACCTAATACATATTCATTTCCTAACCCTGCTTGTCCCTGCTTTGTTTTAAAATTAGCTCCACTCCTCTTTGTGACTGAGCACTGCTCCTTGCTGTTCACTCTGGTGGTCTTCTGGGGGTCCTTGGGATGAAGTAAACAGTCTTCCTCTCAGTTGAACTTTTCACCTTGTCTGCTTGTGCATGCTCTTTTTTAGTCTTTTGGTCATCTTCTATCTTTGATACCAGTTTTCCTGGTTCAGGGCTCTGAAAATCCACCTTATCCTGTGGTTCATTGCTTCCTGTTCGCGCATTCTAGCTCTTTATCTCATCTTGTAACTTTGCTCTCCTCCTGTTCTTGTAAGCACAGAAAATGTTTAGGAGTTCCATATGGTTTGTCAGCCCTCTTTTACTCAAAGCATTTCTTGTCATTTCTGTCTCAGTCCCCCTGTTGGGGGTTGGCTCGCTCACTTTTCCCTCTGTGGAATTTTCCCCATTGTCATGCTAAGATACCTGTTGACTGGGCCCTGGTGACAAGGGTGGGGGAGGAGGAGAGAGAGAGGGGAGGGAAACCCCGCAAGATTCAAACAGCCAGAAGAGGAAGCGGAAGGCTGGGTCTTGGCCCATTTCCCCCGTGGAGTTTGGACGAGAAGGACGATCGCCGCCTCACCCCCATCTCCGCCATCCCAGCATCAGGAAAACATCCTCACTACTATTGGACCCTGCACTGCTGTCTTCTCGCTGTGAACTACCACCATCCAGCACTCTGCTGGGCACCGGGACCGACACCATGAGCAGAGGGCTCTCTCTCCATCTCTCTCTCCCCCTGGGACAGCTCTGACATCACCCCCAGCCCTCCTGCGGCTCTGCGGGACCTGCCCGCCCCCAGCACCGGGAACTGCAGCTCAGGGAAAAGGTGCCTGCAGCCAAAAAACACTGGGACTGAGTTACTGTTCTGTTTGTGGGTAATTTCATAGCTGTTGTTCTTGTTTGTCATGTTAGATATACTAGTAAAGAACTGTTATTCCTACCCCCATATCTTTGCCTGAGAGCTCTCTTAATTCCAAAATTATAATAATCGGAAGAATCACTTTTTTTTTTTTTTTTTTCAGTCCAAAGGGAAGCTTCTGCTTTCCTTGGCAAACACCTGTCTTTCAAAGTAGGACAGATTTTGGTGCCCAATGTGGGGCCCAAGGGCATTGAGAGAAAAGGGTGAAAAAGGAATAACAGTTCTTGAGTTACCTCAGTTTTGTGTTAGGTGGCATCATGTTGTCCAGCTTACCATGGTTTGAGCTCCATGTGGCCACAGCTTTATCTCTCCCATTTGCAATCCCTTACTTGAACATGGGTCCTGTAACTCAGGCTACTGTAACTATTATCCAGTTCATTTTGTGGGCTGATAACGTGAGAAATTAATGGATTTTTAACTTCCTCTGGAAGGTGGATACATGGATTGGGAGCTATCACACTCTAACTGTATGTCTTTGGGGTTACATTAATAATGGCACATACTGTAAGGATATGACACCAGGGAAAATTTTGTCCCAACCCCTTACACAGTTTTTTGGGTCTGCTCCACCAGCTTTTGAGGGGTTCAAATCTCTTCTAAGCAGTAATGATATCATACAGTGGCTGACATTGCTAATAGGCCTTGTAAACCTGTTCTATTTAACATTCGGAGATGAGGGGAGATTGACTTGGATGACAACCCTGATACGTCTCCCAAGAAGTAGGGATTCTGGCCCAGTGCCTGGGTCTGCCCCAGAGACTAAGGATTCTGCCCCAGAGCCTGACCCTGCCCCTGCCCCAGAGACTAAGGATTCTGCCCCAGAGCCTGCCCCAGAGCCTGCCCCTGCCCCTGCCCCAGAGACTAAGGATTCTGCCCCAGAGACTAAGGATTCTGCCCCAGAGCCTGACCCTGCCCCTGCCCCAGAGACTAAGGATTCTGCCACAGAGACTAAGGACGTTGCCCCTGAGCCTGACTCTGCCCCAGAGATCACCTCAGAAAGGAACCATCCAGAGTGGGTGGGGTTTCTAGTGAAGTAGATGGGGCAGATGCTGAAGGAGTACCTTTCCCCAGATCTTGAGAAACTCTCCCCTGCCTTAAAGAGGGAGAACCTGATGGTGCAGCAGTGGAACCCACAAATGTTACATCTCTCCAGGCTCCAGCTGAACTGCAAGGGCACTCACAGCCAGCAGCAGTTGCCCCCGTGGAAACTAGAAAGTCTAAGGTGAAAAGAAAGCACCTGGATAATAAGGATCAGAAAGCAGGGCCCTCACAACCAGCAGGGGAGCCAGAGGTTGAGATCGTCACAGAGTCCCTGTCATACGAGAGTCTCCGTAATCTGCATAAAGATGTTGTACGAAGGGGCCGTGAGGCTTTTACAACGTGGTTACTGCGGGTCTGGGACCTTATGGGTACAGGTGTGCAGCTGGATGGTACTGAGGCAAGGAATTTGGGACCCCTGACCCAGGACTCAGGTGTGGATCACGTATTCGTAAGGGAACCAGGCCCCCTTTCCCTCTGGGAGGAGCTTTTAATGAGTGTAAGAGAGAGGTTTGTCCATAGAGAGAGAATGCAGGAGCACCACCATAGAATGCGCTGGAAGACCGCTGAGGAGGGGATCCAACAGCTGAAAGAAGTGGCAGTACTGGAGATACTCTTTGGGAGGGGTGGACAACATGACAATGACCCCGACAAGGTCAGGTGCACAGGGCAGATGTTGTGGAATCTGGCACACCTGGGGCCATCTCAATACACCACATTCATTGCAGCCATTAATGCTGACACCAACCACGATACAGTGGGTTCTGTTGCCAATAGGCTCAGAAATTTTGAGAGTATAATGAACGGCCCAATGCAGGCTCAGGTCTCTGCTGTGATTAGGGAACTCAAAGAGGAGATGAGAGAGATGAGGGAGGAGATGAAGAAGGTCAGTGCAGCACCAGTGCGAGTCACAAATACCAGAGTTAGAGCCCAATGACCCCCAGCTAGGGATAGAGGGGACACCCAACAAGCTGACCTGTGGTCCTTTCTGCGTGACCATGGGGAAGGCATGAGGAGGTGGGATGGGAAACCCACTACTGCCCTGGCAGCATGAGTGCGTCAACTCAGGGAGGGAAACACAAACCAAGGGAGCTCCACTAAAGTGAAGGTAGCCTCAACTTCCCATAACCAAGATGCAGGGTATTACAAAAGGGAGGATGATTTGTCAGATCCCCTTGAGGGAGCCTGCAACATGTATGCCTAGGAAGGAAATAATAACCAGTGCTAGAGGGGCCCTGCCTCTAGCCAGGGAGAGGCACTGAAAAACCGGGTCTTTTAAATAGTGTGGATCCAATAGCCTGGCACATCAGAGCCACAAAAACATAGGGCATTAGTTGATACTGGTTCACAGGTCACCCTAATACCATCAGACCATGTAGGGGAAGAACCTGTTTCTATTGCTGGGGTGACAGGGAGATCACAGGAATTGACTTTGCTGGAAGCTGAGGTGAGCCTGACTGGGAAGGAGTGGCAGAAGCATCCAATTGTGACTGGCCCAGAGGCACCGTGTATTCTAGGCATAGACTTCCTGAGGAATGGCTATTACAAAGACCCAAAGGGACTCAGGTGGGCTTTTGGAATAGCTGCTGTAGAGGCAGAAAACATTAAGCAATTGAACACCTTGCTTGGACTGTCAGAGAACCCATCTGTAGTGGGACTCCTGAAGGTGAAGGAGCAGCAAGTGCCAATTGCCACCTCGACAGTGCACCACCGGCAGTTCAGGACAAATCGAGATGCCGTGATCCCCATCCACAAGATGATCCGTGAGCTGGAGGGCCAAGGGGTGGTCAGCAAAACCCACTCACCCTGCAATAGCCCCATCTGGCCTGTGTGCAAGTCTGACGGAGAATGGAGATTGACTGTGGACTATCGTGCATTGAATGAAGTGACTCTACCGCTGAACGCTGCTGTGCCGGACATGCTGGAACTCCAGTACGAGCTGGAGTCCAAGGCAGCAAAGTGGTACGCCACCATTGACATTGCCAATGCATTTTTCTCCATTCTTCTGGCAGCAGAGCGCAGGCCTCAGTTTGCTTTCACCTGGAGGGGCATGCAGTACACCTGGAACCGACTGCCCCAGGGGTGGAAACACAGCCCCACCATCTGCCATGGACTGATCCAGTCTGCACTGGAAAAGGGTGAAGCTCCAGAACATCTGCAATACATTGATGACATCATTGTGTGGGGGAACACGGCAATGGAAGTATTTGAGAAAGGAGAGAAGATCATCCAGATTCTGCTGGGAGCCGGTTTTGCCATCAAGAGGAGCAAAGTCAAAGGTCCTGCCCAAGAGATCCAGTTCCTGGGAGTAAAGTGGCAAGACAGGCGGCACCAAATCCCCACTGAGGTCATCAATAAGATCACCGTGATGTCTCCACCAACCAACAAGAAGGAAACACAAGCTTTCCTAGGTGCCATAGGGTTTTGGAGAATGCACATTCCTGAGTATAGCCAGATCATGAGCCCTCTCTACCTGGTCACCTGGAAGAAGAACGAATTCCACTGGGGCCCTGAGCAGCAGCAAGCCTTTGCCTAGATCAAACAGGAGATCGCTCATGCTGTAGCCCTCTGCCCAGTCAGGATTGAACCATAGGTGAAGAATGTGCTTTACTCTGCAGCTGGGAACAAGGGCTTGTCCTGGAGCCTTTGGCAGAAGGTACCTGGTGAGACCCGAGGTCGACCTCTGGGATTCTGGAGCCAAAGTTACAGAGGGTCTGAAGCCAGCTACACCCCAACAGAGAAGGAGATCTTGGCTGCTTATGAAGGAGTTCAAGCTGCCTCAGAGGTGATTGGCACAGAAGCACAGCTCCTCCTGGCACCCCGACTACCAGTGCTGGGGTGGATGTTTAAAGAGAAGGTCCCCTCTACCCACCACACCACTGATGCCACATGGAGCAAGTGGATCGCCCTCATCACACAGCGCGCCCGTATCGGAATCCCAAATCGCCCTGGGATTTTGGAAATAATTACAAACTGGCCAGAAGGTGAAAATTTTGGTCTTGCCGATGAAGAGGAGCAAGAAGAAGTGACCCGGGCTGAAGAAGCCCTGCCATACAACCAACTGCCAGGAGATGAAACTCGCTACGCTCTTTTCACTGACGGTTCCTGTCGCATCGTGGGGATGAACCGGAAGTGGAAAGCAGCCGTATGGAGCCCCACACGACAGGTTGCACAAGCTACTGAAGGAGAAGGTGGATCAAGTCAACTTGCTGAACTCAAAGCCGTTCAGCTGGCCCTGGACATTGCTGAAAGAGAGAAGTGGCCAAAGCTTTACCTTTGCATTGATTCATGGATGGTAGCCAATGCTGTGTGGGGCTGGCTGGAAAGATGGAAAAAAGCTAACTGGCCACGTAGGGGAAAACCAATCTAGGCTGCTGATGAGTGGAAAGACATTGCCAGTCGTGTAGAGAAGCTACCATATAGGTCCGTCATGTAGATGCCCATGTCCCCAAGAGTCGGGCTAATGAGGAGCACCAACACAATGAGCAAGTAGATCAGGCTGCAAGGATAGAGGTGTCACAGATAGACTTAGACTGGCAACACAAGGGAGAATTGTTCCTGGCTCAATGGGCCCATGATGCCTCAGGTCACCAAGGCAGAGATGCTACCTATAAGTGGGCCTGAGACCGAGGGGTGGATCTCACCATGGACAGTATTTCCCAGGTTATCCATGACTGTGAGACGTGTGCTGCCATCAAGCAAGCCAAGCGAGTGAAGCCCCTCTGGTATGGGGGGCGGTGGTCCAAATATAAGTATGGGGAGGCCTGGCAGATTGACTACATCACACTGCCTCAGACATGCCAAAGCAAGCACTACATGCTGACCATGGTGGAAGCCACCACTGGATGGTTGGAGACCTACCCTGTGCCTCAGGGCACTGTCCGCAACACCATCCTGGTCCTGGAAAAACAAGTTCTTTGGAGACATGGTACCCCTGAGGGAATTGAGTCAGACAATGGGACTCATTTCAAGAACAACCTCATAAACACCTGGGCCAGAGAACACGGCATCGAGTGGGTGTACCACATTCCTTATCACGCACCAGCGGCTGGGAAAGTGGAACGGTGCAATGGGCTGCTTAAAACCACCTTGAAGGCACTGGGTGGGGGGACTTTCAAGAACTGGGAGATTAATCTACCAAAGGCCACATGGTTAGTGAACACCCGAGGTTCCACTAATCGAGCAGGCCCTGCCCAGTCTGAGCCCTTGAGAACACCAGATGGAGATAAGGTTCCAGTGGTGCACATGAGAGGTATGCTAGGAAAAACTGTTTGGGTGAACCCTGCCTCCAGCAAAGACAATCCAGTTCGTGGGGTGGTTTTTGCTCAAGGGCCAGGTTGTACCTGGTGCGTGATGCAAAGGGATGGAAAGACCCGATGCATACCCCCAAGGAGACCTTGTTTTAGGGTGAACTACCTCTGATACTGTGTCTGTATCTGTAACTGTATGGATGTCTATAATTTGAAGGTTTTAATTTGATGTATCATGATGGTAGGGGAAAATTCAGGGTGGATAATGTTGGGGGTTGGTTCTCTCCCTTTTCCCTCTGTGGAATTTTCCCCATTGTCATGCTAAGATACCTGTTGACTGGGCCCTGGTGACAAGGGTGGGGGAGGAGGAGAGAGAGAGGAGAGAAACCCCGCGAGATTCAAACAGCCAGAAGAGGAAGCGGAAGGAGGGGTCTTGGCCCATTTCCCCCGCGGAGTTTGGATGAGAAGGACGATCGCCACCTCACCCCCATCTCCGCCATCCCAGCGTTTGGAAACCATCCTCACTACTATTGGACCCTGCACTGCTGTCTTCTCGCTGTGAACTACCACCATCCAGCACTCTGCTGGGCACCGGGACCGACACCGTGAGCGGAAGGCTCTCTCTCCATCTCTCTCTCCCCCTGGGACAGCTCTGCCATCACCCCCAGCCCTCCTGCGGCTCTGCGGGACCTGCCCGCCCCCAGCACCGGGAACTGCAGCTCAGGGAGGAGGTGCCTGCAGCCAGAAAGTACTGGGACTGGGTTACTGTTCTCTTTGTGGGTAATTTCATAGCTGTTGTTGTTCTTGTTTGTCGTGTTAGATATACTAGTAAAGAACTGTTATTCCTACCCCCATATCTTTGCCTGAGAGCTGTCTCAATTCCAAAATTATAATAATCGGAAGAATCACTTTTTTTTTTTTCAGTCCAAAGGGAAGCTTCTGCTTTCCTTGGCAAACACCTGTCTTTCAAACTAGGACACCCCCTTTTCTAGAAAAGTAGTAGATTCTTTTACTTAATAATATCGATACCTTTTCCTTTTTCCAGTTTACCTCCACATCTCGCTCTTCTTGGTGTGTATCCCTCATTGCATCTCCATGTATCGCCGCTAAGGAAGTCAGTGCTGCTCTCCACTTTAACATCCTCCAATTCCAAACAAGTATTGCCCTAGATAGCACCAGACTTACACCTGCTAATGTCAGTATGGCAATGATAGGGTGGTGAAGAGTGTTCAAAATCCCAGCTGCAGTTGGTGACCATCCAAAGGGTGCATTCCACCAGTGATGATTTGTGTCCTGGTTTACTCTTTGTAATACTTTGCTTATCTCTTTCATATCATGATAGACAGTAACCAGAGTCTGTTGCCCATTTTCCTGAATCTCCTTCAGGATCTTTGTCAAATCTTTGTGTTTCATTAGCTGTCTTACTAATGCAGTGTTCATTCCAGTGAGTGCAGGTGATAATTTATGATACATTGTGCAGTTAGATCTTATCAACTGGTGGGATATTACTGGTGCCAAATATGAAAAATCACATCCAACTACCTTAACAAAATTACAAATGTAAAAATTAGACTAATTCCTATTAGGTAAGGTTACATTGTTATCATCTATTTCCACAGAAGCACAAGCAGTTCTTAAACATGCACAGCCTAGGCCAATATATGCAATTGTTCACAGTCTCTTGACTAGGATCTGGATGAATCTCACAGTGGCCAATGCTTTGCTCAGTGTCCAGGCATATATCTTGTGTGTCAATCATGTTACTCTCACAGAAAAATCCTTGTTGTTCCCGGGTAGCACAGGATTCTAAATTTACAGTTTGCCATTTCCCGTTCATCATCCGGGCCCACGCTCTGTGCTCCGGGGGGTAGAGCACTGTCCTCTCATGATTTAATCCTAATGCAATAACAGGATGGATAGTGTAAATTGTGGCATTACATATAGTGAGCACAAAAGCAGTAGTGATTTTAGTGAGAGAGTCATAGGTAAAATTTACCAGGGTCCACCAAGATTGGAGTTTTCTGCCTAAATTGTTTGCATTGTCCCAGAGATTTTTTCAAATTTCTTGGAAAACCCCCTTCACTTCCTTCCCTTATTACTAAATCAAATATTGATTGCATCCATAATTGTGCCTGTTTGCAGCTGAGGGCTAATGACACATTGTCTTGGGCCATGTTAAGTGCATTCATTATTAGCTTGTGGTCTTGGTCTTCAGATTCTTCCCACCTTGGTAATACTTGGGAAATTTGCCATTGGCTGGTTCCTGGTTCCTAGTGCCAATAAAGAGGACTGTGGGGGCTGTTTTAGTTTTGTCAAATCACTGGTTGCAGTGGCTAACTTATTCATTAATATTTCTGAATAAATTCCATTTAAGACTTCCATTCCTGTTCCTAATATTCCAGTTAAATCTCATTGCATTATGCCCCTGATATCAACTTGCTTTTGTAACCATGTTGCTCAGCCCTCAAAGGATGTCTTTAAGGAAAGAGGAGCAGGCTGGCTGAATTTCAGAGATGTGAATTTGCATTAGTAATTCAACACACTTGTTAGACCACTCTGGGTTAAATAGCAGTTATTGATGGGCCAAATTCCTTATTACATATGGACCATCTTCATAAATTTTGGATCCAAGTTTGGTTTGGGCTGCTTGACTGCTTACAGCTAATTTTGTTGCTGTAATAGATTCAATAGTTGTTGCTGTTGTTGTTGTTGTGATAGGTATGGGATTTATTCTAAATTTAAATGAGAGTCCAATAGTATCCCAGGCCAAAGGCTCACTGCTTCAACAGCCTGTGCAACTGTAAAATTATACCAACAGTCCAATTTACTTGGACTGTTTACTTGGCAACTGCATGTCTCAAGTCCTCCTATAGGGGCATTTGAAACACAAATTTGGGTTGCTTTCTTATGGGTAGTCCCATTAATCCTCCAGCATCCTATTTTCATTATCTCTCCTACAGTTTCTTGAAGTGACCACCCTACCCACCATTTTTTTCCTATCCATTGCCATTCAGGCTTTTCATATATTTCATTTCCATGCACAACCACAGTTGATAGGTTTTGATTTTTTACATCAGAATAATTTCCAATGTAGCCAGTGTACCAAATACTGTCTTTGGACCAAGGCCATTCAATATTGCTCTGGCTACAAGTACTTTCCAATTCTGGGATTATAATTATGGCGATGAACGGAATTGCAGTTAAATTATTGAAAAAATGATCCAAACAGCAATATACTGATTTTCTTCTGATATATTCAGCTCATCATCACCCAGGGTTACTTTTCAAGGGGCTTCTTGCTGTGGTGAATCCAATCACTCTGTTCTTTGATCTTGATTGCTGTGAAAGTGGTGAGAAGCACTTGGAATGGACCCTCCCACTGTGACTCCAGAGTTTTCTGTGTGAGAGACTTAACATACACATCATCTCCAGGCTGTGTGTCATGCACTGGTCCATCTGTCCCTCTGCTCCGAGTTCCAGCCACATGTTTCTCAATTTCACTGAGTTACTTAAAGCTATCATACAGGCAATCAGCCTTTCTTCCCCCACTTTTACCACAAAAGGGTAGACAATCCCTTTTGAACTCCATATGGTCTCCCAAAAAGCATTTCAAAGGACCTTAGTTTTTCTTTGGCTCTAGGCTTGGCTCAGATCCACATCAATACCAGTGGGAGAGATTGAGGCCAGGGTAAATCAGCTTCTTGTCTTAGCCTCACAATTTGCTGATTAATTTAATGATTCATTTTCTCTACTTGGCCACTTGGCTGGGGACGATATAGGATATGGATCTCCCAGTCTATGCCCAGGTGATGACTGATTAGGTGTACTATTTTTGAAATAAAATGTGGCCCTCTATTTGAAGATACTGTGGCTGGAACTCTAAAGTGTGCTGTTATCTCTTGTAACAATACCCTGGTTACCTCCCAGGCTTTGGCAGTTCTGGTGGGAAAAGCCTCTGGGCATCCTGAAAAGGTATCTGTAAGCACCAGCAAATATCTGTATCCCTCTTTTCTGGGGCGTTCTGAAAAGTCAATTTGCCACTGTTGTCCAGGCCCATGGCTGTGGAGACACTGAGAGGCATTCCCACTTAGGGAGACATAAAAAGCTTTTCTCACAGCAAATTCCAATGTACTCCTGTTCTGTTCCCTTGGTCTCCCCGTGTTCCTTCCCTGTCCCTCAGTCTTTCAGTCACTCCCACCATTTCCCCGTTGGCTCCCATGCCCTAACCCCACCTTTGTGCCCCCCTCCCCATGTCCCCTGATAATTGGTCTCTGATGCTCCCCCCAACCCAAACACCCATGGACTTGAACCTGCACCCTCACCACAAGCTTTGCCTCTGCCTTTGCCTCTGACCCTGGACTATCCATGTGTGTGGCTGAAATAAGCATCTCTTTGGAACCCATACAAAAGCCCTTCCTGCTTTTTTACCTGGAACCAACTTAACAGCTATCCAGGACACTCCAACACATGGCCTTTAACAACTTGACCAAGTTTTGGTTTGGGCGGTATTCTTGGGTTTGATCTGGAGGCAAATGCCACACTGCCAGGTTACCTGAATGACAGTAGAGTAGAAATTTCTGGGTGTATTTTTTTCAATTAGATAGTAATACAGGTCCACCCACTGTGTTTTCTGGTGTTAATAATGACCAGAACAGATGAGAAGGGATGACCATCATCCCTTCTGCAGTAACAGCCCATCCCTCTTCTTTCTCCTTGATCCCTAATTAGTTTTTGATGCATTCTGGTATATACTGGTTTACCTTCAAGGGAGACCTGTCCATCTGGAATTAAAGCTGCCTCAATCCTCATCTCACCTTTTGCTGCTTCTTTTGCCTCTCTGTCCACCAGTTCATTTCTTCCTCCAATTCTGAGCTCACCTTCTGGTGTGTCTTAATGTGCATAATTGCTACCTGCTCAGGTAGCTGAATTGCTTCCAGTAGCTGCAATTTTTCCTGTGCATGTTTGATGTTTTTCCTTTGTGAATTCAACAGTCCCCTTTCTTTCCAGATGCCTCTGTGTGCGTGTACAACTCCAAATGCATAATCTGTGTCTGTATAAATATTTCTTTTCTTTCCTTTCATGATGTCTAGAGTGCGGGTTAGAACGATTATCTCAGCTTTTTGTGCAGAGGTATCTATTGGCAAGGGTCTGGATTCTATTACCTCTTTGCAGGTGGTAACTGCATACCCAGCATGTCGCTGTCCACTGATGACATAGCTGTTCCCATCAGTGAACCAGGTTTCTGCATCATCCAAAGGGGTGATCTGGGCAGCTGGAGTAGGAGGCTTCGATAATCTCCAGGCAGTCGTGGTATACTAGATCCCCTTGACTTCCACTAAGGAAAGAAGCTGGGTTGATAAGGTTAGTCACAATTATCTCTACATCATCTTGTTCTACCATGATGGCTTGGTATTTCAGGAACCTTTGTGGAGAGAGCCAGTGCCTGCCCTCTACTTCCAGGACTGCAGACACTGTGTGAGACACCAATACAGTCATTTTCTGGCCCAAAGTTAGTTTGCATGCCTCTTGAATATTCAGCACCACTGCTGCAATGGCTCTGAGCCATTACAGCCATCCCTTGGCTGCTGTGTGTAGTTGCTTGGAGAAGTAAGCAACTGCTCTCCAGTACAGACCCAGGTCCTGGGCCAGTATCCCCAGGGCAATTCCCTGCTTCTCATGGAGGAACAAAAACAATGGTTTACTCACATCTGGGAGTCCGAGAGCTGGAGCTGACATGAGAGCATTCTTCAGCTGGTGAAAGGCCAGGGTGGCCTCTTTTGTCCACTGGAGTTCTCTGTTCCCATTTGTAATGAGCGCAAACAGAGCTTTCACAAGTACGCTGTAGTTATAAATCCATAATCAGCACCACCCTGTCATTCCTAACAATGTCCACAGTTCCTTTACTCTCTGAGGTTTCAGGGTTTGGCAGATTGCTCCTTTTTGATCTTGCCCCAGAATCTGCTGTCCCACACTAATTTCATAATCCGGGTAAATCACCTTTTGCTTCACTACCTGGGCCTTTTTCTTTGATACCCTGTATCCCTGAAGTCTTAGAAAGTTTAGGAGGCTCACCGTCCAGGCTATACAAGCCTCTTTCATTTGGGTGGCTATGAGGAGATCATCGACGTACCACAGTGGCTTTCCTTCTTCTTGGAGAGCCTTCCAGGATTCCAGATCTTTGTCAAGTTGTTCTCCAAACAAGGAAGGAGAGTTTTCAAATCTCTGAGGCAACACCATCCATGTTAGCTGGGATTTGCGCTCGCCTTTAGGGTTTTCCCATTCAAATGCAAATATTCTTTGGCTTTCCTCATGGAGAGGGAGGCAAAGGAAGGCATCTTTCACGTCTAAAATGGTAAACCAGGTTAACAATGCTGTTAGGCAAGTTAGCAAAGCGTTTGGGTTAGCTACCACAGGATAGAGATCTTGAGTTATTTTGTAAACAGCTTTTAGATCATGTAATAGCCAATATAACACATCAGGTTTTCTGACCAGTAATATGGGGGTGTTGAACTCAGATGGACACTCTTTTCAATACCCTAATTGCAAAGAGTTTTTAACTGTTTGACCAATTCCTTCCATATCTTCCTTTTTCAAGGTGTAATGTTTAATTCTAACTGGTTGTTTTCCTTCCTTCAGTTTAATTACTATAGGAGTTGCATTTTTCACCCTCCCTGGTACATTAAAAGCCCACACTCCAGGGAACACTTGATTTATTATTTCTTCACTAATTTCTCTCTCCATTTGAAAGGCTGTTAATATTAAACTTATTGCCTCTATGTGCTGTTCATCATTTACTTCCAGAATAACCTCCTCATTTTTAAATTTAATGGTTACGTGTAATTGTTCTAACAAGTCTTTCCCCAAAAGGTGTCTCAAGGAACTGGGCAGATATAGAAATTTATGAATGCCCCATTGCTTTCCAAGCCTATACTTCAATGGTTTGCAAAAATATGCTTTTTCAGGTTGGCCAGTTGATCCTATTACTGTAACATAATCTTTTCCCTAAAGGTTCCAGGGTTTTATTCAGACCCTAATATGTTGCCCCCATGTGACCCAGAAATTCCACTTCTTTCCCTTTTTCCCCCGGCTTCAATTTTAAAACCAGTAGATCTCCTGGGGTGAGATCTACCTGTCCTCTTCAGTCTTCTTTCACATATGCAATCACTTTTCCCTTTTCCTGGTTCTCCCTTTTCCTGAGGGCTCCCCCAACTTCATTCTGGGCATTGATTTTTCTAGTGACCATATATCTTACAGATCACACACTGGTCTCTGCCCAGCCAGGACAGGCCTTGTCTAGGTGGTCCCAGTCTGCGTCTTCCTCTCTCCCTCTCAATTACAACAGCTACAAACTTCCTCATTCCTTCTTTATATCCTTCTTCCCACTTTCTAAAGACTCTCCACACCGCATCCACAGAGTCTCTAGGTTCCTCCCACCTCCTGTCACGAAAATTTTGAAGTTTAGGTCTAATGTCACCCGTAGACTGTGCCAGGAATAAATTGACCAGCTGCTGTATCCCTATGTCAGACCCAGGGTCCAGTGATGTGTGGCAGAATATTGCATCCTTTAACTAATCAAGGAATTCCAGTGGTGACTCAGAGGGTCCCTGCTTGATTTCATATAAACTTGACCAATTCATAGTTTTGGGAATGGTCCTTTCCATTCCATTTGCAATGCACTCCAGATAGCTTTCCAACTGTCTCAATTCTGTTGATCTGTCACATCTGCCAAGTGGGCTCTTGAGTTTGGCTTCCTGGGGAAAAGTGCCACCATTCGGAGCCAAATTGCATAACTTGCCTCAGTCCATTCCTGGGCTTTTGCCTACAAAAATAGCAGAAGGACGAGGATTACACCCAGACCAAAGCTACCCCCTCCTTCAAACCTGGCTGGCATTTGAGGGCCAACCGTGCCTTAAAAAATGACATCTGCCAAGTGGGCTCTTGAGTTTGGCTTCCTGGGGAAAGGTGCCACCTTTCAGAGCCAACTTGCCTAAACTACGGGTGGCCTGGCCTGGGCTTTTGCCTACAAAATTTCAACTAGGATGAGGATTTCTGCCAGAAAAAAGCTGCCCTCTCCTCCAAAATTGGCTGCCATCGGAGGGCCAAACGTGCCCTACAAAATTACATCTGCCAAGTGGGCTCTTGAGTTTGGCTTCCTGGGGAAAAGTGACGCCTGTCCAAGCCAACTTGCCGAACTTGCCTGCGGTCCGACCTGGGCATTTGCCTATAAAAATTCCAGAAGGACGAGGATTTCTCCCAGACCACAGCTGCCCCCTCCTCCAAACCTGGCTGCCATCGGAGGCCCAAACGTGCCCGACAAAATGACTTCTGCCAAGTGGGCTCTTGAGACTGGCTTCCTGGGGAAAGGTGCCACCTTTCAGAGCCAACTTGACGAACTTGCCTGTGGCACCTCCTGGGCCTTTGCCTAGAAAAATTCCAGAAGGACGAGGCTTTCTCCCAGACCAAAGCTGCCCCCTCCTCCAAATCTGGAAGAAATCGGAGGCCCAAACGTGCCCTACAATATGACATCTGCCAAGTGGGCTCTTGAGTTTGGCTTCCTGGGGAAAAGTGACACCTTTCAGTGACGACTTGCCAAACTTGATCGTAGACCGTTTAGGCCATTGCCTACAAAAAAACCAGAAGGACGAGGATTTCTCCCAGACCAAAGCTGCCCCCTCCTCCAAATCTGGAAGAAATCGGAGGCCCAAACGTGCCCGACAAAATGACATCTGCCAAGTGGGCTCTTGAGTTTGGCTTCCTGGGGAAAAGTGACACCTTTCAGTGACGACTTGCCAAACTTGCCTGTGGCCCGTCCTGGGCCTTTGCCTAGAAAAATTCTAGAAGGACGAGGATTTCTCCCAGACCAAAGCTGCCCCCTCCTCCAAACCTGGCTGCCATCGGAGGCCCAAACGTGCCCGACAAAATGACATCTGCCAAGTGGCCTCTTGAGTTTGGCTTTCTGTGGAAAAGTGCCACCATTCGGAGCCTACTTAATGAACTTGCCTGGGATCCGGACGGGGCCTTTGCCTATAAAAATTCCAGAAGGACGAGGATTTGTCCCAGACCAAAGCTGCCCCCTCCTCCAAACCTGGCTGCCATCGGAGGCACAAACGTGCCCTACAGAATGACATCAGCCATATAGGCTCTTGAGTTAGGCTTCCTGGGGAAGAGGGCCACCTTTCCCAGCCAACTTGCCTAACTTGCCTGTGGCACGTCCTTTGCCTGTGCCTAGAAATAATCCAGAAGGACGAGGATTTCTCCCAGCCAAAGCTACAACCTCGTCCAAACCAGGCTTCCATCGGTGGGCCAAACGTGCCCGAAAAATGACATCTGCATTGTGGGCTCTTGAATTTGGCTTCCTGGGGAAAAGTGACACCTGTCCCAGCCAACTTGCCTAACTTGCCTGTGGCCCGTACTGGGCCTTTGCCTAGAAAATTTCCAGAAGGACGAGGATTTCTCCTAGACCAAAGCTGCCCCTACTCCAAATCTGGAAGAAGACGGAGGGCCAAATGTGCCCCACAAAATGACATCTGCCAAGTGGGCTCTTGAGTTTGGCTTTCTGGGGAAAAGTGACACCATTCAGTGACGACTTGCCAAACTTGCTTGTAGCACGTTTGGGCCTTTGCCTAGAAAAATTCCAGAAGGACGAGGATTTCTCCCAGACCAAAGCTGCCCCCTCCTCCAAACCTGACTGCCATCGGAGGGACAAACGTGCCCGACAAAATGACATCTGCCAAGTGGGCTCTTGAGTTTGGCTTCCTGGAGAAAAGTGCCACCTGTCCCAGCCAACTTGCCGAACTTGCCTACGTTCTGGCCTGGGCCTTTGCCTAGGACAATTCCAGAAGGACGAGGATTTCTCCCAAACCAATGCTGCCCGCTCCTCCAAAACTTGATGCAATCGGAGGGTCAAACGTGCACGACAAAATGACATTTACACTGTGGGATCTTGAGTTTGGCTTCTTGGGGAAAAGTGCCTCCTTTCAGTGCCGACTTGCCAAACTTGCTTGTATCCCGTTTGGGCCTTTGAAACAAAAAATCCTCAAGGACGAGGATTTGTCCCAGACCAAAGCTGCCCCCTCCTCCAAACCTGGCTGCCATCGGAGGGCCAAACGTGCCTGAAAATATATCTGCCAAGTGGGCTCTTGAGTTTGGCTTTCTGGGGAAACGTGCCACCATTCGGAGCCAACTTAATGAACTTGCCTGCGATCCGGCCGGGACCTTTGCTTACAAAAATTCCAGAAGGACGAGGATTTCTCCCAGACCAAAGCTGCCCCCTCCTCCAAATCTGGAAGAAATCTTAGGCCCAAACGTGCCCTACAATATGACATCTGCCAAGTGGGCTCTTGAGTTTGGCTTCCTGGGCAAAAGTGACACCTTTCAGTGCCAACTTGCATAAACTACGGGTGGCCTGGCCTGGGCTTTTGCCTACAAAATTTCAATTAGGATGAGGATTTCTCGCTGACAAAACCTGCCTTCTCCTCCAAAATTGGCTGTCATCGGAGGCCCAAACGTGCCCCACAAAATGACATCTGCCAAGTGGGCTCTTGAGTTTGGCTTTCTGGGGAAAAGTGACACCATTCAGTGACGACTTGCCACACTTGATTGTAGCCCGTCTTGGGACTTTGCCTACAAAAATTCCAGAAGGACGAGGATTTGTCCCAGACCAAAGCTGCCCCCTCCTCCAAATCTGGAAGAAATCGGAGTGCCAAACGTCCCCTACAATATGACATCTGCCAAGTGGGCCCTTGAGTTTGGCATCCCGGGGAAAAGTGACAACTTTCAGTGACGACTTCCCGAACTTGCCTGCAGTCCGGCCTGGGCATTTGTCTATAAAAATTCCAGAAGGACGAGGATTTCTCCCAGACCAAAGCTGCCCCCTCCTCCAAACCTGGATGTCATCGGACGGCCAAACGTGCACGGCAAAATGACATCTGCCAAGTCGGCTCTTGAGTTTGGCTTCCTGGGGAAAAGCGACACCTTTCAGTGACGACTTGCCAAACTAGCTTGTAGCACGTTTGGGCCTTTGCCTACAAAAAATCCAGAAGGACGAGGATTTGTCCAAAACAAAGCTGCCCCCTCCTCCAAACCTGGCTGCCATCGGAGGGACAAACGTGCACGACAAAATACATCTGCCAAGTGGGTTCTTGAGTTTGGCTTCCTGGGGAAATGTGCCACCTTTCCTGGCCAACTTGCCAAACTTGCCTGCGGTCCAGCCTGGGCTTTTGCCTATAAAAATTCCAGAAGGACGAGGATTTGTCCCAGACCAAAGCTGCCCCCTCCTCCACACCTGGCTGCCATTGGAGGGCCAAACGTGCCCGACAAAATACATCTGCCAAGTGGGCTCTTGAGGTTGGCTTCCTGGGGAAAAGTGACACCTTTCCCAGCCAACTTGCCGAACTTGCCTACGTTCTGGCCTGGGCATTTGCCTAGAAAAATTCTAGAAGGATGAGGATTTGTCCCAAAACAAAGCTGCCCGCTCCTCCAAATCTGGATGCAATCGGGGGGTCAAACGTGCACGACAAAATGACATTTGCACTGTGGGATCTTGAGTTTGGCTTCCTGGAGAAAAGTGCCTCCTTTCAGTGCCGACTTGCCAAACTTGCTTGTAGCCCGTTTGGGCGTTTGAAACAAAAAATTCACAAGGACGAGGATTTGTCCCAGACCAAAGCTGCCCCTCCTCCAAACCTGGTTGCCATTGGAGGCCCAAACGTGCCCGAAAAAATACATCTGCCAAGTAGGCTCTTGAGTTTGGCTTCCTGGGGAAAAGTGCCACCTTTCCTGGCCAACTTGCCGAACTTGCCTGCAGTCCGACCTGGGCATTTGCCTATAAAAATTCCAGAAGGACGAGGATTTGTCCCAGACCAAAGCTGCCCCCTCCTCCAAATCTGGAAGAAGACGGAGGGCCAAACGTGCCCTACAAAATGACATCTGCCAAATGGGTTCTTGAGTTTGGCTTCCTGGTGAAAAGTGACACCTTTCCCAGCCAACTTGCCGAACTTGCCTGTGGCCCGGCCTGGGCTTTTGCCTAGAAAAATTCCAGAAGGACAAGGATTTGTCCCAGACCAAAGCTGCCCCCTCCTCCAAACCTGGATGTCATCGGACGGCCAAACGTGCATGACAAAATGACATCTGCCAAGTGGGCTCTTGAGTTTGGCTTCCTGGGGACAAGTGACACCTTTCTGTGACGACTTGCCAAACTTGCTTGTAGCCCGTTGGGCTTTTGCCTATGAAAAAAGCAGAAGGACAAGGATTTGTCCAGAACAAAGCTGCCCCCTCCTCCAAACCTGGCTGCCATCGGTGGGCCAAACGTGCCCGACAAAATGACATCTGCCAAGTGGGCTCTTGAGTTTGGCTTCCTGGGGAAAAGTGACGCCTCTCCAAGCCAAATTGACTAACTTGCCTGTGGCCCGTCCAGGGCCTTTGCCCAGAAAAATTCCAGAAGGACAAGGATTTCTCCCAGAACAAAGCTGCCCATTCCTCCAAACCTGACTGCCATCAGAGGGCCAAACGTGCCCGACAAAATGACTGCCAAGTGGGCTCTTGAGTTTGGCTTCCTGGGGAAAAGTGCCTCCTTTCCTGGCCAACTTGCCGAACTTGCCTGCGGTCCGGCCTGGGCTTTTGCCTATAAAAATTCCAGAAGGACGAGGATTTGTCCCAGACCAAAGTTGCCCCCTCCTCCAAACCTGGATGTCATCGGACGGCCAAACGTGCACGACAAAATGACATCTGCCAAGTGGGCTCTTGAGTTTGGCTTCATGGGGAAAAGTGACACCTTTCAGTGACGACTTGCCAAACTTGCTTGTAGCACGTTTGGGCCTTTGCCTACAAAAAATCCAGAAGGACGAGGATTTGTCCAGAACAAAGCTGCCCCCTCCTCCAAACCTGGCTGCCATCGGAGGGCCAAACGTGCCCTACAAAATGACATCTGCCAAGTGGGCTCTTGAGTTTGGCTTCCTGGGGAAAACTGACACCTTTCCTGGCCAACTTGCCAAACTTGCCTGCGGTCCGGCCTGGGCATTTGCCTATAAAAATTCCAAAAGGACGAGGATTTGTCCCAGACCAAAGCTGCCCCCTCCTCCAAACCTGGCTGCCACTGGAGGGACAAACGTGCCCGACAAAATACATCTGCCAAGTGGGCTCTTGAGGTTGGCTTCCTGGGGACGAGTGACACATTTCCCAGCCAACTTGCCGAACTTGCCTACGTTCTGGCCTGGGCCTTTGCCTAGAAAAATCCTAGAAGGATGAGGATTTGTCCCAAACCAAAGCTGCCCGCTACTCCAAACCTGGCTGCCATCGGAGGGTCAAACGCGCACGACAAAATGACATTTGCACTGTGGGATCTTGAGTTTGGCTTCCTGGATAAAAGTGCCTCCTTTCAGTGCCGACTAGCCAAACTTGCCTGTAGCCCGTTTGGTTGTTTGAAACAAAAAATCAACAAGGACGAGGATTTGTCCCAGACCAAAGCTGCCCCTCCTCCAAACCTGGCTGCCATCGGAGGCCCAAACGTGCCCGACAAAATGACATCTGCCAAGTCGGCTCTTGAGTTTGGCTTTCTGTGGAAAAGTGCCACCATTCGGAGCCTACTTAATGAACTTGCCTGGGATCCGGACGGTGCCTTTGCCTATAAAGATTCCAGAAGGACGAGGATTTGTCCCAGACCAAAGCTGCCTCCTCCTGCAAACCTGACTGCCATTGGAGTGCCAAACGTGCCCTACAAAATGACATCTGCCAACTGGGCCCTTGAGTTTGGCTTCCTGGGGAAAAGTGCCTCCTTTCCTGGCCAACTTGCCGAATTTGCCTGCGGGCCGGCCTGGGCATTTGCCTATAAAAATTCCAGAAGGACGAGGATTTGTCCCAGACCAAAGCTGCCCCCTCCTCCAAACCTGGCTGCCATTGGAAGGACTAAGGTGCCCGAAAAAATACATCTGCCAAGTGGGCTCTTGAGTTTGGCTTCCTGGGGAAAAGTGCCACCTTTCCTGGCCAACTTGCCGAACTTGCCTGGGATCCGGACGGGGCATTTGCCTATAAAAATTCCAGAAGGACGAGGATTTGTCCCAGACCAAAGCTGCCCCCTCCTCCAAACCTGTCTGCCATCGGTGGCCCAAACGTGCCCGAAAAAATACATCTGCCAAGTGGGCTCTTGAGTTTGGCTTCCTGGGGAAAAGTGCCACCTTTCTGTGACGACTTGCCAAACTTGCCTGCGGACCGGCCTGGGCATTTGCCTATAAAAATTCCAGAAGGACGAGGATTTGTCCCAGACCAAAGCTGCCCCCTCCTGCAAACCTGGCTGCCATCGGAGGGCCAAACGTGCCCTACAAAATGACATTTGCACTGTGGGATCTTGAGTTTGGCTTCCTGGAGAAAAGTGCCTCCTTTCCTGGCCAACTTGCCAAACTTGCCTGCGGTCCAGCCTGGGCTTTTGCCTATAAAAATTCCAGAAGGACGAGGATTTGTCCCAGACCAAAGCTGCCCCCTCCTCCAAACCTGGCTGCCATTGGAGGGACAAACGTGCCCGACAAAATACATCTGCCAAGTGGGCTCTTGAGGTTGGCTTCCTGGGGACAAGTGACACCTTCCCCAGCCAACTTGCCGAACTTGCCTACGTTCTGGCCTGAGCCTTTGCCTAGAAAAATTCAAGAAGGATGAGGATTTGTCCCAAACCAAAGCTGCCCGCTCCTCCAAATCTGGATGCAATCGGGGGGTCAAACGTGCACGAAAAAATGACATTTGCACTGTGGGATCTTGAGTTTGGCTTCCTGGAGGAAAGTGCCTCCTTTCAGTGCCGACTTGCCAAACTTGCTTGTAGCCCGTTTGGGCGTTTGAAACAAAAAATCCACAAGGACGAGGATTTGTCCCAGACCAAAGCTGCCCCTCCTCCAAACCTGGCTGCCATCGGAGGGCCAAACGTGCCCGAAAAAATACATCTGCCAAGTGGGCTCTTGAGTTTGGCTTCCTGGGGAAAAGTGCCACCTTTCCTGGCCAACTTGCCGAACTTGCCTGCAGTCCGACCTGGGCATTTGCCTATAAAAATTCCAGAAGGACGAGGATTTGTCCCAGACCAAAGCTGCCCCCTCCTGCAAACCTGGCTGCCATCGGAGGGCCAAACGTGCCCTACAAAATGACATTTGCACTGTGGGATCTTGAGTTTGGCTTCCTGGAGAAAAGTGCCTCCTTTCAGTTCCGACTTGCCAAACTTGCTTGTAGCCCGTTTGGTCGTTTGAAACAAAAATTCACAAGGACGAGGATCTGTCCCAGACCAAAGCTGCCCCTCCTCCAAACCTGGCTGCCATCGGAGGCCCAAACGTGCCCGAAAAATACATCTGCCAAGTGGGCTCTTGAGTTTGGCTTCCTGGGGAAAAGTGCCACCTTTCCTGGCCAACTTGCCGAACTTGCCTGCGGTCCGACCTGGGCATTTGCCTATAAAAATTCCAGAAGGACGAGGATTTGTCCCAGACCAAAGCTGCCCCCTCCTCCAAATCTGGAAGAAGACGGAGGGCCAAACGTGCCCTACAAAATGACATCTGCCAAGTGGGCTCTTGAGTTTGGCTTCCTGGGGAAAAGTGACACCTTTCCCAGCCAACTTGCCGAACTTGCCTGCGGTCCGGCCTGGGCATTTCCCTAGAAAAGTTCAAGAAGGACAAGGATTTGTCCCAGACCAAAGCTGCCCCCTCCTCCAAACCTGGATGTCATCGGAGGCCCAAACGTGCCCGAAAAATACATCTACCAAGTGGGCTCTTGAGTTTGGCTTCCTGGGGAAAAGTGCCACCTTTCCTGGCCAACTTGCCGAACTTGCCTGCGGTCCGACCTGGGCATTTGCCTATAAAAATTCCAGAAGGACGAGGATTTGTCCCAGACCAAAGCTGCCCCCTCCTCCAAATCTGGAAGAAGACAGAGGGCCAAACGTGCCCTACAAAATGACATCTGCCAAGTGGGCTCTTGAGTTTGGCTTCCTGGAGAAAAGTGCCACCTGTCCCAGCCAACTTGCCGAACTTGCCTACGTTCTGGCCTGGGCCTTTGCCTAGGACAATTCCAGAAGGACGAGGATTTCTCCCAAACCAATGCTGCCCGCTCCTCCAAAACTTGATGCAATCGGAGGGTCAAACGTGCACGACAAAATGACATTTACACTGTGGGATCTTGAGTTTGGCTTCTTGGGGAAAAGTGCCTCCTTTCAGTGCCGACTTGCCAAACTTGCTTGTATCCCGTTTGGGCCTTTGAAACAAAAAATCCTCAAGGACGAGGATTTGTCCCAGACCAAAGCTGCCCCCTCCTCCAAACCTGGCTGCCATCGGAGGGCCAAACGTGCCTGACAATATATCTGCCAAGTGGGCTCTTGAGTTTGGCTTTCTGGGGAAACGTGCCACCATTCGGAGCCAACTTAATGAACTTGTCTGCGATCCGGCCGGGACCTTTGCTTACAAAAATTCCAGAAGGACGAGGATTTCTCCCAGACCAAAGCTGCCCCCTCCTCCAAATCTGGAAGAAATCTTAGGCCCAAACGTGCCCTACAATATGACATCTGCCAAGTGGGCTCTTGAGTTTGGCTTCCTGGGCAAAAGTGACACCTTTCAGTGCCAACTTGCATAAACTACGGGTGGCCTGGCCTGGGCTTTTGCCTACAAAATTTCAATTAGGATGAGGATTTCTCGCTGACAAAACCTGCCTTCTCCTCCAAAATTGGCTGTCATCGGAGGCCCAAACGTGCCCCACAAAATGACATCTGCCAAGTGGGCTCTTGAGTTTGGCTTTCTGGGGAAAAGTGACACCATTCAGTGACGACTTGCCACACTTGATTGTAGCCCGTCTTGGGACTTTGCCTACAAAAATTCCAGAAGGACGAGGATTTGTCCCAGACCAAAGCTGCCCCCTCCTCCAAATCTGGAAGAAATCGGAGTGCCAAACGTCCCCTACAATATGACATCTGCCAAGTGGGCCCTTGAGTTTGGCATCCCGGGGAAAAGTGACAACTTTCAGTGACGACTTCCCGAACTTGCCTGCAGTCCGGCCTGGGCATTTGTCTATAAAAATTCCAGAAGGACGAGGATTTCTCCCAGACCAAAGCTGCCCCCTCCTCCAAACCTGGATGTCATCGGACGGCCAAACGTGCACGGCAAAATGACATCTGCCAAGTCGGCTCTTGAGTTTGGCTTCCTGGGGAAAAGCGACACCTTTCAGTGACGACTTGCCAAACTAGCTTGTAGCACGTTTGGGCCTTTGCCTACAAAAAATCCAGAAGGACGAGGATTTGTCCAAAACAAAGCTGCCCCCTCCTCCAAACCTGGCTGCCATCGGAGGGACAAACGTGCACGACAAAATACATCTGCCAAGTGGGTTCTTGAGTTTGGCTTCCTGGGGAAATGTGCCACCTTTCCTGGCCAACTTGCCAAACTTGCCTGCGGTCCAGCCTGGGCTTTTGCCTATAAAAATTCCAGAAGGACGAGGATTTGTCCCAGACCAAAGCTGCCCCCTCCTCCACACCTGGCTGCCATTGGAGGGCCAAACGTGCCCGACAAAATACATCTGCCAAGTGGGCTCTTGAGGTTGGCTTCCTGGGGACGAGTGACACCTTTCCCAGCCAACTTGCCGAACTTGCCTACGTTCTGGCCTGAGCCTTTGCCTAGAAAAATTCTAGAAGGATGAGGATTGGTCCCAAACCAAAGCTGCCCGCTCCTCCAAATCTGGATGCAATCGGGGGGTCAAACGTGCACGACAAAATGACATTTGCACTGTGGGATCTTGAGTTTGGCTTCCTGGAGAAAAGTGCCTCCTTTCAGTGCCGACTTGCCAAACTTGCTTGTAGCACGTTTGGGCGTTTGAAACAAAAAATTCACAAGGACGAGGATTTGTCCCAGACCAAAGCTGCCCCCTCCTCCAAATCTGGAAGAAGACGGAGGGCCAAACGTGCCCTACAAAATGACATCTGCCAAATGGGTTCTTGAGTTTGGCTTCCTGGTGAAAAGTGACACCTTTCCCAGCCAACTTGCCGAACTTGCCTGTGGCCCGGCCTGGGCTTTTGCCTAGAAAAATTCCAGAAGGACAAGGATTTGTCCCAGACCAAAGCTGCCCCCTCCTCCAAACCTGGATGTCATCGGACGGCCAAACGTGCATGACAAAATGACATCTGCCAAGTGGGCTCTTGAGTTTGGCTTCCTGGGGACAAGTGACACCTTTCTGTGACGACTTGCCAAACTTGCTTGTAGCCCGTTGGGCTTTTGCCTATGAAAAAAGCAGAAGGACAAGGATTTGTCCAGAACAAAGCTGCCCCCTCCTCCAAACCTGGCTGCCATCGGTGGGCCAAACGTGCCCGACAAAATGACATCTGCCAAGTGGGCTCTTGAGTTTGGCTTCCTGGGGAAAAGTGCCTCCTTTCCTGGCCAACTTGCCGAACTTGCCTGCGGTCCGGCCTGGGCTTTTGCCTATAAAAATTCCAGAAGGACGAGGATTTGTCCCAGACCAAAGTTGCCCCCTCCTCCAAACCTGGATGTCATCGGACGGCCAAACGTGCACGACAAAATGACATCTGCCAAGTGGGCTCTTGAGTTTGGCTTCCTGGGGAAAAGTGACACCTTTCAGTGACGACTTGCCAAACTTGCTTGTAGCACGTTTGGGCCTTTGCCTACAAAAAATCCAGAAGGACGAGGATTTGTCCAGAACAAAGCTGCCCCCTCCTCCAAACCTGGCTGCCATCGGAGGGCCAAACGTGCCCTACAAAATGACATCTGCCAAGTGGGCTCTTGAGTTTGGCTTCCTGGGGAAAACTGACACCTTTCCTGGCCAACTTGCCAAACTTGCCTGCGGTCCGGCCTGGGCATTTGCCTATAAAAATTCCAAAAGGACGAGGATTTGTCCCAGACCAAAGCTGCCCCCTCCTCCAAACCTGGCTGCCACTGGAGGGACAAACGTGCCCGACAAAATACATCTGCCAAGTGGGCTCTTGAGGTTGGCTTCCTGGGGACGAGTGACACATTTCCCAGCCAACTTGCCGAACTTGCCTACGTTCTGGCCTGGGCCTTTGCCTAGAAAAATCCTAGAAGGATGAGGATTTGTCCCAAACCAAAGCTGCCCGCTCCTCCAAATCTGGATGCAATCGGGGGGTCAAACGCGCACGACAAAATGACATTTGCACTGTGGGATCTTGAGTTTGGCTTCCTGGAGAAAAGTGCCTCCTTTCAGTGCCGACTAGCCAAACTTGCCTGTAGCCCGTTTGGTTGTTTGAAACAAAAAATCAACAAGGACGAGGATTTGTCCCAGACCAAAGCTGCCCCTCCTCCAAACCTGGCTGCCATCGGAGGCCCAAACGTGCCCGACAAAATGACATCTGCCAAGTCGGCTCTTGAGTTTGGCTTTCTGTGGAAAAGTGCCACCATTCGGAGCCTACTTAATGAACTTGCCTGGGATCCGGACGGTGCCTTTGCCTATAAAGATTCCAGAAGGACAAGGATTTGTCCCAGACCAAAGCTGCCTCCTCCTGCAAACCTGACTGCCATTGGAGTGCCAAACGTGCCCTACAAAATGACATCTGCCAACTGGGCCCTTGAGTTTGGCTTCCTGGGGAAAAGTGCCTCCTTTCCTGGCCAACTTGCCGAATTTGCCTGCGGGCCGGCCTGGGCATTTGCCTATAAAAATTCCAGAAGGACGAGGATTTGTCCCAGACCAAAGCTGCCCCCTCCTCCAAACCTGGCTGCCATTGGAAGGACTAAGGTGCCCGAAAAAATACATCTGCCAAGTGGGCTCTTGAGTTTGGCTTCCTGGGGAAAAGTGCCACCTTTCCTGGCCAACTTGCCGAACTTGCCTGGGATCCGGACGGGGCATTTGCCTATAAAAATTCCAGAAGGACGAGGATTTGTCCCAGACCAAAGCTGCCCCCTCCTCCAAACCTGTCTGCCATCGGTGGCCCAAACGTGCCCGAAAAAATACATCTGCCAAGTGGGCTCTTGAGTTTGGCTTCCTGGGGAAAAGTGCCACCTTTCTGTGACGACTTGCCAAACTTGCCTGCGGACCGGCCTGGGCATTTGCCTATAAAAATTCCAGAAGGACGAGGATTTGTCCCAGACCAAAGCTGCCCCCTCCTGCAAACCTGGCTGCCATCGGAGGGCCAAACGTGCCCTACAAAATGACATTTGCACTGTGGGATCTTGAGTTTGGCTTCCTGGAGAAAAGTGCCTTCTTTCCTGGCCAACTTGCCAAACTTGCCTGCGGTCCGGCCTGGGCTTTTGCCTATAAAAATTCCAGAAGGACGAGGATTTGTCCCAGACCAAAGCTGCCCCCTCCTCCAAACCTGGCTGCCATTGGAGGGACAAACGTGCCCGACAAAATACATCTGCCAAGTGGGCTCTTGAGGTTGGCTTCCTGGGGACAAGTGACACCTTCCCCAGCCAACTTGCCGAACTTGCCTACGTTCTGGCCTGAGCCTTTGCCTAGAAAAATTCAAGAAGGACGAGGATTTGTCCCAAACCAAAGCTGCCCGCTCCTCCAAATCTGGATGCAATCGGGGGGTCAAACGTGCACGAAAAAATGACATTTGCACTGTGGGATCTTGAGTTTGGCTTCCTGGAGGAAAGTGCCTCCTTTCAGTGCCAACTTGCCAAACTTGCTTGTAGCCCGTTTGGGCGTTTGAAACAAAAAATTCACAAGGACGAGGATTTGTCCCAGACCAAAGCTGCCCCTCCTCCAAACCTGGCTGCCATCGGAGGGCCAAACGTGCCCGAAAAAATACATCTGCCAAGTGGGCTCTTGAGTTTGGCTTCCTGGGGAAAAGTGCCACCTTTCCTGGCCAACTTGCCGAACTTGCCTGCAGTCCGACCTGGGCATTTGCCTATAAAAATTCCAGAAGGACGAGGATTTGTCCCAGACCAAAGCTGCCCCCTCCTGCAAACCTGGCTGCCATCGGAGGGCCAAACGTGCCCTACAAAATGACATTTGCACTGTGGGATCTTGAGTTTGGCTTCCTGGAGAAAAGTGCCTCCTTTCAGTTCCGACTTGCCAAACTTGCTTGTAGCCCGTTTGGTCGTTTGAAACAAAAATTCACAAGGACGAGGATCTGTCCCAGACCAAAGCTGCCCCTCCTCCAAACCTGGCTGCCATAGGAGGCCCAAACGTGCCCGAAAAATACATCTACCAAGTGGGCTCTTGAGTTTGGCTTCCTGGGGAAAAGTGCCACCTTTCCTGGCCAACTTGCCGAACTTGCCTGCGGTCCGACCTGGGCATTTGCCTATAAAAATTCCAGAAGGACGAGGATTTGTCCCAGACCAAAGCTGCCCCCTCCTCCAAATCTGGAAGAAGACGGAGGGCCAAACGTGCCCTACAAAATGACATCTGCCAAGTGGGCTCTTGAGTTTGGCTTCCTGGGGAAAAGTGACACCTTTCCTGGCCAACTTGCCGAACTTGCCTGCGGTCCGGCCTGGGCATTTCCCTAGAAAAGTTCAAGAAGGACAAGGATTTGTCCCAGACCAAAGCTGCCCCCTCCTCCAAACCTGGATGTCATCGGAGGCCCAAACGTGCCCGAAAAATACATCTACCAAGTGGGCCCTTGAGTTTGGCTTCCTGGGGAAAAGTGCCACCTTTCCTGGCCAACTTGCCGAACTTGCCTGCGGTCCGACCTGGGCATTTGCCTATAAAAATTCCAGAAGGACGAGGATTTGTCCCAGACCAAAGCTGCCCCCTCCTCCAAATCTGGAAGAAGACAGAGGGCCAAACGTGCCCTACAAAATGACATCTGCCAAGTGGGCTCTTGAGTTTGGCTTCCTGGTGAAAAGTGACACCTTTCCCAGCCAACTTGCCGAACTTGCCTGCGGTCCGGCCTGGGCATTTCCCTAGAAAAGTTCAAGAAGGACAAGGATTTGTCCCAGACCAAAGCTGCCCCCTCCTCCAAACCTGGATGTCATCGGACGGCCAAACGTGCCCGACTAAATGACATCTGCCAAGTGGGCTCTTGAGTTTGGATTCCTGGGGAAAAGTGCCTCCTTTCCTGGCCAACTTGCCGAATTGCCTGCCGGCCGGCCTGCACATTTGCCTATAAAAATTCCAGAAGGACGAGGATTTGTCCCAGACCAAAGCTGCCCCCTCCTCAAAACCTGGATGTCATCGGACGGCCAAACGTGCACGACAAAATGATATCTGCCAAGTGGGCTCTTGAGTTTGGCTTCCTGGAGGAAAGTGCCTCCTTTCAGTTCCGACTTGCCAAACTTGCTTGTAGCCCGTTTGGTCGTTTGAAACAAAAATTCACAAGGACGAGGATCTGTCCCAGACCAAAGCTGCCCCTCCTCCAAACCTGGCTGCCATAGGAGGCCCAAACGTGCCCGAAAAATACATCTACCAAGTGGGCTCTTGAGTTTGGCTTCCTGGGGAAAAGTGCCACCTTTCCTGGCCAACTTGCCGAACTTGCCTGCGGTCCGACCTGGGCATTTGCCTATAAAAATTCCAGAAGGACGAGGATTTGTCCCAGACCAAAGCTGCCCCCTCCTCCAAATCTGGAAGAAGACGGAGGGCCAAACGTGCCCTACAAAATGACATCTGCCAAGTGGGCTCTTGAGTTTGGCTTCCTGGGGAAAAGTGACACCTTTCCCAGCCAACTTGCCGAACTTGCCTGCGGTCCGGCCTGGGCATTTCCCTAGAAAAGTTCAAGAAGGACAAGGATTTGTCCCAGACCAAAGCTGCCCCCTCCTCCAAACCTGGATGTCATCGGAGGCCCAAACGTGCCCGAAAAATACATCTACCAAGTGGGCCCTTGAGTTTGGCATCCTTGGGAAAAGTGCCACCTTTCCTGGCCAACTTGCCGAACTTGCCTGCGGTCCGACCTGGGCATTTGCCTATAAAAATTCCAGAAGGACGAGGATTTGTCCCAGACCAAAGCTGCCCCCTCCTCCAAATCTGGAAGAAGACAGAGGGCCAAACGTGCCCTACAAAATGACATCTGCCAAGTGGGCTCTTGAGTTTGGCTTCCTGGTGAAAAGTGACACCTTTCCCAGCCAACTTGCCGAACTTGCCTGCGGTCCGGCCTGGGCATTTCCCTAGAAAAGTTCAAGAAGGACAAGGATTTGTCCCAGACCAAAGCTGCCCCCTCCTCCAAACCTGGATGTCATCGGACGGCCAAACGTGCCCGACTAAATGACATCTGCCAAGTGGGCTCTTGAGTTTGGATTCCTGGGGAAAAGTGCCTCCTTTCCTGGCCAACTTGCCGAATTGCCTGCCGGCCGGCCTGCACATTTGCCTATAAAAATTCCAGAAGGACGAGGATTTGTCCCAGACCAAAGCTGCCCCCTCCTCAAAACCTGGATGTCATCGGACGGCCAAACGTGCACGACAAAATGATATCTGCCAAGTGGGCTCTTGAGTTTGGCTTCCTGGAGGAAAGTGCCTCCTTTCAGTTCCGACTTGCCAAACTTGCTTGTAGCCCGTTTGGTCGTTTGAAACAAAAATTCACAAGGACGAGGATTTGTCCCAGACCAAAGCTGCCCCCTCCTGCAAACCTGGCTGCCATCGGAGGGCCAAACGTGCCCTACAAAATGACATTTGCACTGTGGGATCTTGAGTTTGGCTTCCTGGAGAAAAGTGCCTTCTTTCCTGGCCAACTTGCCGAATTTGCCTGCGGGCCGGCCTGGGCATTTGCCTATAAAAATTCCAGAAGGACGAGGATTTGTCCCAGACCAAAGCTGCCCCCTCCTCCAAACCTGGCTGCCATTGGAGGGACAAACGTGCCCGACAAAATACATCTGCCAAGTGGGCTCTTGAGGTTGGCTTCCTGGGGACAAGTGACACCTTCCCCAGCCAACTTGCCGAACTTGCCTACGTTCTGGCCTGAGCCTTTGCCTAGAAAAATTCAAGAAGGACGAGGATTTGTCCCAAACCAAAGCTGCCCGCTCCTCCAAATCTGGATGCAATCGGGGGGTCAAACGTGCACGAAAAAATGACATTTGCACTGTGGGATCTTGAGTTTGGCTTCCTGGAGGAAAGTGCCTCCTTTCAGTGCCGACTTGCCAAACTTGCTTGTAGCCCGTTTGGGCGTTTGAAACAAAAAATCCTCAAGGACGAGGATTTGTCCCAGACCAAAGCTGCCCCTCCTCCAAACCTGGCTGCCATCGGAGGGCCAAACGTGCCCGAAAAAATACATCTGCCAAGTGGGCTCTTGAGTTTGGCTTCCTGGGGAAAAGTGCCACCTTTCCTGGCCAACTTGCCGAACTTGCCTGCGGTCGTAACTGGGCATTTGCCTATAAAAATTCCAGAAGGACGAGGATTTGTCCCAGACCAAAGCTGCCCCCTCCTGCAAACCTGGCTGCCATCGGAGGGCCAAACGTGCCCTACAAAATGACATTTGCACTGTGGGATCTTGAGTTTGGCTTCCTGGAGAAAAGTGCCTCCTTTCAGTTCCGACTTTCCAAACTTGCTTGTAGCCCGTTTGGTCGTTTGAAACAAAAATTCACAAGGACGAGGATCTGTCCCAGACCAAAGCTGCCCCTCCTCCAAACCTGGCTGCCATCGGAGGCCCAAACGTGCCCGAAAAATACATCTGCCAAGTGGGCTCTTGAGTTTGGCTTCCTGGGGAAAAGTGCCACCTTTCCTGGCCAACTTGCCGAACTTGCCTGCGGTCGTAACTGGGCATTTGCCTATAAAAATTCCAGAAGGACGAGGATTTGTCCCAGACCAAAGCTGCCCCCTCCTCCAAATCTGGAAGAAGACAGAGGGCCAAACGTGCCCTACAAAATGACATCTGCCAAGTGGGCTCTTGAGTTTGGCTTCCTGGGGAAAAGTGACACCTTTCCCAGCCAACTTGCCGAACTTGCCTGCGGTCCGGCCTGGGCATTTCCCTAGAAAAGTTCAAGAAGGACAAGGATTTGTCCCAGACCAAAGCTGCCCCCTCCTCCAAACCTGGATGTCATCGGACGGCCAAACGTGCCCGAGTAAATGACATCTGCCAAGTGGGCTCTTGAGTTTGGATTCCTGGGGAAAAGTGCCTCCTTTCCTGGCCAACTTGCCGAATTGCCTGCCGGCCGGCCTGCACATTTGCCTATAAAAATTCCAGAAGGACGAGGATTTGTCCCAGACCAAAGCTGCCCCCTCCTCAAAACCTGGATGTCATCGGACGGCCAAACGTGCACGACAAAATGATATCTGCCAAGTGGGCTCTTGAGTTTGGCTTCCTGGAGGAAAGTGCCTCCTTTCAGTTCCGACTTGCCAAACTTGCTTGTAGCCCGTTTGGTCGTTTGAAACAAAAATTCACAAGGACGAGGATTTGTCCCAGACCAAAGCTGCCCCTACTCCAAACCTGACTGCCATCGGAGGCCCAAACGTGCCCGAAAAAATACATCTGCCAAGTGGGCTCTTGAGTTTGGCTTCCTGGGGAAAAGTGCCACCTTTCCTGGCCAACTTGCCGAACTTGCCTGCGGTCCGACCTGGGCATTTGCCTATAAAAATTCCAGAAGGACGAGGATTTGTCCCAGACCAAAGCTGCCCCCTCCTTCAAATCTGGAAGAAGACGGAGGGCCAAACGTGCCCTACAAAATGACATCTGCCAAGTGGGCTCTTGAGTTTGGCTTCCTGGTGAAAAGTGACACCTTTCCTGGCCAACTTGCCGAACTTGCCTGTGGCCCGGCCTGGGCATTTGCCTAGAAAAATTCCAGAAGGACAAGGATTTGTCCCAGACCAAAGCTGCCCCCTCCTCCAAACATGGCTGCCATCGGAGGGCCAAACGTGCCCTACAAAATGACATCTGCCAAGTGGGCTCTTGAGTTTGGCTTCCTGGGGAAAAGTGCCTCCTTTCCTGGCCAACTTGCCGAACTTGCCTGCCGGCCGGCCTGGGCATTTGCCTATAAAAATTCCAGAAGGACATGGATTTGTCCCAAACCAATGCTGCCCCCTTCTCCAAACCTGGCAGCCACTGGATAGACAAACGTGCCCGAAAAAATACATCTGCCAAGTGGGCTCTTGAGGTTGGCTTCCTGGGGAAAAGTGCCACCTTTCCTGGCCAACTTGCCGAACTTGCCTGCGGTCCGACCTGGGCATTTGCCTATAAAAATTCCAGAAGGACGAGGATTTGTCCCAGACCAAAGCTGCCCCCTCCTCCAAATCTGGAAGAAGACAGAGGGCCAAACGTGCCCTACAAAATGACATCTGCCAAGTGGGCTCTTGAGTTTGGCTTCCTGGTGAAAAGTGACACCTTTCCCAGCCAACTTGCCGAACTTGCCTGCGGTCCGGCCTGGGCATTTCCCTAGAAAAGTTCAAGAAGGACAAGGATTTGTCCCAGACCAAAGCTGCCCCCTCCTCCAAACCTGGATGTCATCGGACGGCCAAACGTGCCCGACTAAATGACATCTGCCAAGTGGGCTCTTGAGTTTGGATTCCTGGGGAAAAGTGCCTCCTTTCCTGGCCAACTTGCCGAATTGCCTGCCGGCCGGCCTGCACATTTGCCTATAAAAATTCCAGAAGGACGAGGATTTGTCCCAGACCAAAGCTGCCCCCTCCTCCAAACCTGGATGTCATCGGACGGCCAAACGTGCACGACAAAATGATATCTGCCAAGTGGGCTCTTGAGTTTGGCTTCCTGGAGGAAAGTGCCTCCTTTCAGTTCCGACTTGCCAAACTTGCTTGTAGCCCGTTTGGTCGTTTGAAACAAAAATTCACAAGGACGAGGATTTGTCCCAGACCAAAGCTGCCCCTCCTGCAAACCTGACTGCCATCGGAGGCCCAAACGTGCCCGAAAAAATACATCTGCCAAGTGGGCTCTTGAGTTTGGCTTCCTGGGGAAAAGTGCCACCTTTCCTGGCCAACTTGCCGAACTTGCCTGCGGTCCGACCTGGGCATTTGCCTATAAAAATTCCAGAAGGACGAGGATTTGTCCCAGACCAAAGCTGCCCCCTCCTTCAAATCTGGAAGAAGGCGGAGGGCCAAACGTGCCCTACAAAATGACATCTGCCAAGTGGGCTCTTGAGTTTGGCTTCCTGGTGAAAAGTGACACCTTTCCTGGCCAGCTTGCCGAACTTGCCTGTGGCCCGGCCTGGGCATTTGCCTAGAAAAATTCCAGAAGGACAAGGATTTGTCCCAGACCAAAGCTGCCCCCTCCTCCAAACATGGCTGCCATCGGAGGGCCAAACGTGCCCTACAAAATGACATCTGCCAAGTGGGCTCTTGAGTTTGGCTTCCTGGGGAAAAGTGCCTCCTTTCCTGGCCAACTTGCCGAACTTGCCTGCCGGCCGGCCTGGGCATTTGCCTATAAAAATTCCAGAAGGACATGGATTTGTCCCAAACCAATGCTGCCCCCTTCTCCAAACCTGGCAGCCACTGGATAGACAAACGTGCCCTACAAAATACATCTGCCAAGTGGGCTCTTGAGGTTGGCTTCCTGGGAACAAGTGACACCTTTCCCAGCCAACTTGCCGAACTTGCCTGCGGTCCGACCTGGGCATTTGCCTATAAAAATTCCAGAAGGACGAGGATTTGTCCCAGACCAAAGCTGCCCCCTCCTCCAAATCTGGAAGAAGACGGAGGGCCAAACGTGCCTTACAAAATGACATCTGCCAAGTGGGCTCTTGAGTTTGGCTTCCTGGGGAAAAGTGACACCTTTCCTGGCCAACTTGCCGAACTTGCCTGCGGTCCGGCCTGGGCATTTGCCTAGAAAAGTTCCAGAAGGACATGGATTTGTCGCAAACCAAAGCTGCCCCCTCCTCCAAACCTGGATGTCATCGGACCGCCAAACGTGCACGACAAAATGACATCTGCCAAGTGGGCTCTTGAGTTTGGCTTCCTGGGGAAAAGCGACACCTTTCAGTGACGACTTGCCAAACTTGCTTGTAGCACGTTTCGGCCTTTGCCTATAAAAAATCCAGAAGGACGAGGATTTGTCCAGAACAAAGCTGCCCCCTCCTCCAAACCTGGCTGCCATCGGAGGGCCAAATGTGCCCTACAAAATGACATCTGCCAAGTGGGCTCTTGAGTTTGGCTTCCTGGGGAAAAGTGACGCCTTTCCAAGCCAACTTGCCGAACTTGCCTGTGGCCCGTCCAGGGCCTTTGCCTAGAAAAAATCCAGAAGGACGAGGATTTGTCCCAGACCAAAGCTGCCCCCTCCTCCAAACCTGGCTGCCACTGGAGGGACAAACGTGCCCGACAAAATACATCTGCCAAGTGGGCTCTTGAGGTTGGCTTCCTGGGGACAAGTGACACCTTTCCCAGCCAACTTGCCGAACTTGCCTACGTTCTGGCCTGGGCCTTTGCCTAGAAAAATTCTAGAAGGATGAGGATTTGTCCCAAACCAAAGCTGCCCGCTCCTCCAAATCTGGATGTCATCGGGGGGTCAAACGCGCACGACAAAATGACATTTGCACTGTGGGATCTTGAGATTGGCTTCCTGGAGAAAAGTGCCTCCTTTCAGTGCCGACTTGCCAAACTTGCTTGTAGCCCGTTTGGGCGTTTGAAACAAAAAATCCACAAGGACGAGGATTTGTCCCAGACCAAAGCTGCCCCTCCTCCAAACCTGGCTGCCATTGGAGGCCCAAACGTGCCCGAAAAAATACATCTGCCAAGTGGGCTCTTGAGTTTGGCATCCTGGGGAAAAGTGCCTCCTTTCCTGGCCAACTTGCCGAACTTGCCTGCGGTCCGACCTGGGCATTTGCCTATAAAAATTCAACAAGGACGAGGATTTGTCCCAGACCAAAGCTACCCCCTCCTCCAAACCTGTCTGCCATCGGAGGCCCAAACGTGCCCGACAAAATGACATCTGCCAAGTGGGCTCTTGAGTTTGGCTTCCTGGTGAAAAGTGACACCTTTCCCAGCCAACTTGCCGAACTTGCCTGCGGTCCGGCCTGGGCATTTCCCTAGAAAAGTTCAAGAAGGACAAGGATTTGTCCCAGACCAAAGCTGCCCCCTCCTCCAAACCTGGATGTCATCGGACGGCCAAACGTGCCCGACTAAATGACATCTGCCAAGTGGGCTCTTGAGTTTGGATTCCTGGGGAAAAGTGCCTCCTTTCCTGGCCAACTTGCCGAATTGCCTGCCGGCCGGCCTGCACATTTGCCTATAAAAATTCCAGAAGGACGAGGATTTGTCCCAGACCAAAGCTGCCCCCTCCTCAAAACCTGGATGTCATCGGACGGCCAAACGTGCACGACAAAATGATATCTGCCAAGTGGGCTCTTGAGTTTGGCTTCCTGGAGGAAAGTGCCTCCTTTCAGTTCCGACTTGCCAAACTTGCTTGTAGCCCGTTTGGTCGTTTGAAACAAAAATTCACAAGGACGAGGATCTGTCCCAGACCAAAGCTGCCCCTCCTCCAAACCTGGCTGCCATAGGAGGCCCAAACGTGCCCGAAAAATACATCTACCAAGTGGGCTCTTGAGTTTGGCTTCCTGGGGAAAAGTGCCACCTTTCCTGGCCAACTTGCCGAACTTGCCTGCGGTCCGACCTGGGCATTTGCCTATAAAAATTCCAGAAGGACGAGGATTTGTCCCAGACCAAAGCTGCCCCCTCCTCCAAATCTGGAAGAAGACGGAGGGCCAAACGTGCCCTACAAAATGACATCTGCCAAGTGGGCTCTTGAGTTTGGCTTCCTGGGGAAAAGTGACACCTTTCCCAGCCAACTTGCCGAACTTGCCTGCGGTCCGGCCTGGGCATTTCCCTAGAAAAGTTCAAGAAGGACAAGGATTTGTCCCAGACCAAAGCTGCCCCCTCCTCCAAACCTGGATGTCATCGGAGGCCCAAACGTGCCCGAAAAATACATCTACCAAGTGGGCCCTTGAGTTTGGCATCCTTGGGAAAAGTGCCACCTTTCCTGGCCAACTTGCCGAACTTGCCTGCGGTCCGACCTGGGCATTTGCCTATAAAAATTCCAGAAGGACGAGGATTTGTCCCAGACCAAAGCTGCCCCCTCCTCCAAATCTGGAAGAAGACAGAGGGCCAAACGTGCCCTACAAAATGACATCTGCCAAGTGGGCTCTTGAGTTTGGCTTCCTGGTGAAAAGTGACACCTTTCCCAGCCAACTTGCCGAACTTGCCTGCGGTCCGGCCTGGGCATTTCCCTAGAAAAGTTCAAGAAGGACAAGGATTTGTCCCAGACCAAAGCTGCCCCCTCCTCCAAACCTGGATGTCATCGGACGGCCAAACGTGCCCGACTAAATGACATCTGCCAAGTGGGCTCTTGAGTTTGGATTCCTGGGGAAAAGTGCCTCCTTTCCTGGCCAACTTGCCGAATTGCCTGCCGGCCGGCCTGCACATTTGCCTATAAAAATTCCAGAAGGACGAGGATTTGTCCCAGACCAAAGCTGCCCCCTCCTCAAAACCTGGATGTCATCGGACGGCCAAACGTGCCCGACTAAATGACATCTGCCAAGTGGGCTCTTGAGTTTGGATTCCTGGGGAAAAGTGCCTCCTTTCCTGGCCAACTTGCCGAATTGCCTGCCGGCCGGCCTGCACATTTGCCTATAAAAATTCCAGAAGGACGAGGATTTGTCCCAGACCAAAGCTGCCCCCTCCTCAAAACCTGGATGTCATCGGACGGCCAAACGTGCACGACAAAATGATATCTGCCAAGTGGGCTCTTGAGTTTGGCTTCCTGGAGGAAAGTGCCTCCTTTCAGTTCCGACTTGCCAAACTTGCTTGTAGCCCGTTTGGTCGTTTGAAACAAAAATTCACAAGGACGAGGATTTGTCCCAGACCAAAGCTGCCCCCTCCTGCAAACCTGGCTGCCATCGGAGGGCCAAACGTGCCCTACAAAATGACATTTGCACTGTGGGATCTTGAGTTTGGCTTCCTGGAGAAAAGTGCCTTCTTTCCTGGCCAACTTGCCGAATTTGCCTGCGGGCCGGCCTGGGCATTTGCCTATAAAAATTCCAGAAGGACGAGGATTTGTCCCAGACCAAAGCTGCCCCCTCCTCCAAACCTGGCTGCCATTGGAGGGACAAACGTGCCCGACAAAATACATCTGCCAAGTGGGCTCTTGAGGTTGGCTTCCTGGGGACAAGTGACACCTTCCCCAGCCAACTTGCCGAACTTGCCTACGTTCTGGCCTGAGCCTTTGCCTAGAAAAATTCAAGAAGGACGAGGATTTGTCCCAAACCAAAGCTGCCCGCTCCTCCAAATCTGGATGCAATCGGGGGGTCAAACGTGCACGAAAAAATGACATTTGCACTGTGGGATCTTGAGTTTGGCTTCCTGGAGGAAAGTGCCTCCTTTCAGTGCCGACTTGCCAAACTTGCTTGTAGCCCGTTTGGGCGTTTGAAACAAAAAATCCTCAAGGACGAGGATTTGTCCCAGACCAAAGCTGCCCCTCCTCCAAACCTGGCTGCCATCGGAGGGCCAAACGTGCCCGAAAAAATACATCTGCCAAGTGGGCTCTTGAGTTTGGCTTCCTGGGGAAAAGTGCCACCTTTCCTGGCCAACTTGCCGAACTTGCCTGCGGTCGTAACTGGGCATTTGCCTATAAAAATTCCAGAAGGACGAGGATTTGTCCCAGACCAAAGCTGCCCCCTCCTGCAAACCTGGCTGCCATCGGAGGGCCAAACGTGCCCTACAAAATGACATTTGCACTGTGGGATCTTGAGTTTGGCTTCCTGGAGAAAAGTGCCTCCTTTCAGTTCCGACTTTCCAAACTTGCTTGTAGCCCGTTTGGTCGTTTGAAACAAAAATTCACAAGGACGAGGATCTGTCCCAGACCAAAGCTGCCCCTCCTCCAAACCTGGCTGCCATCGGAGGCCCAAACGTGCCCGAAAAATACATCTGCCAAGTGGGCTCTTGAGTTTGGCTTCCTGGGGAAAAGTGCCACCTTTCCTGGCCAACTTGCCGAACTTGCCTGCGGTCGTAACTGGGCATTTGCCTATAAAAATTCCAGAAGGACGAGGATTTGTCCCAGACCAAAGCTGCCCCCTCCTCCAAATCTGGAAGAAGACAGAGGGCCAAACGTGCCCTACAAAATGACATCTGCCAAGTGGGCTCTTGAGTTTGGCTTCCTGGGGAAAAGTGACACCTTTCCCAGCCAACTTGCCGAACTTGCCTGCGGTCCGGCCTGGGCATTTCCCTAGAAAAGTTCAAGAAGGACAAGGATTTGTCCCAGACCAAAGCTGCCCCCTCCTCCAAACCTGGATGTCATCGGACGGCCAAACGTGCCCGAGTAAATGACATCTGCCAAGTGGGCTCTTGAGTTTGGATTCCTGGGGAAAAGTGCCTCCTTTCCTGGCCAACTTGCCGAATTGCCTGCCGGCCGGCCTGCACATTTGCCTATAAAAATTCCAGAAGGACGAGGATTTGTCCCAGACCAAAGCTGCCCCCTCCTCAAAACCTGGATGTCATCGGACGGCCAAACGTGCACGACAAAATGATATCTGCCAAGTGGGCTCTTGAGTTTGGCTTCCTGGAGGAAAGTGCCTCCTTTCAGTTCCGACTTGCCAAACTTGCTTGTAGCCCGTTTGGTCGTTTGAAACAAAAATTCACAAGGACGAGGATTTGTCCCAGACCAAAGCTGCCCCTACTCCAAACCTGACTGCCATCGGAGGCCCAAACGTGCCCGAAAAAATACATCTGCCAAGTGGGCTCTTGAGTTTGGCTTCCTGGGGAAAAGTGCCACCTTTCCTGGCCAACTTGCCGAACTTGCCTGCGGTCCGACCTGGGCATTTGCCTATAAAAATTCCAGAAGGACGAGGATTTGTCCCAGACCAAAGCTGCCCCCTCCTTCAAATCTGGAAGAAGACGGAGGGCCAAACGTGCCCTACAAAATGACATCTGCCAAGTGGGCTCTTGAGTTTGGCTTCCTGGTGAAAAGTGACACCTTTCCTGGCCAACTTGCCGAACTTGCCTGTGGCCCGGCCTGGGCATTTGCCTAGAAAAATTCCAGAAGGACAAGGATTTGTCCCAGACCAAAGCTGCCCCCTCCTCCAAACATGGCTGCCATCGGAGGGCCAAACGTGCCCTACAAAATGACATCTGCCAAGTGGGCTCTTGAGTTTGGCTTCCTGGGGAAAAGTGCCTCCTTTCCTGGCCAACTTGCCGAACTTGCCTGCCGGCCGGCCTGGGCATTTGCCTATAAAAATTCCAGAAGGACATGGATTTGTCCCAAACCAATGCTGCCCCCTTCTCCAAACCTGGCAGCCACTGGATAGACAAACGTGCCCGAAAAAATACATCTGCCAAGTGGGCTCTTGAGGTTGGCTTCCTGGGGAAAAGTGCCACCTTTCCTGGCCAACTTGCCGAACTTGCCTGCGGTCCGACCTGGGCATTTGCCTATAAAAATTCCAGAAGGACGAGGATTTGTCCCAGACCAAAGCTGCCCCCTCCTCCAAATCTGGAAGAAGACAGAGGGCCAAACGTGCCCTACAAAATGACATCTGCCAAGTGGGCTCTTGAGTTTGGCTTCCTGGTGAAAAGTGACACCTTTCCCAGCCAACTTGCCGAACTTGCCTGCGGTCCGGCCTGGGCATTTCCCTAGAAAAGTTCAAGAAGGACAAGGATTTGTCCCAGACCAAAGCTGCCCCCTCCTCCAAACCTGGATGTCATCGGACGGCCAAACGTGCCCGACTAAATGACATCTGCCAAGTGGGCTCTTGAGTTTGGATTCCTGGGGAAAAGTGCCTCCTTTCCTGGCCAACTTGCCGAATTGCCTGCCGGCCGGCCTGCACATTTGCCTATAAAAATTCCAGAAGGACGAGGATTTGTCCCAGACCAAAGCTGCCCCCTCCTCCAAACCTGGATGTCATCGGACGGCCAAACGTGCACGACAAAATGATATCTGCCAAGTGGGCTCTTGAGTTTGGCTTCCTGGAGGAAAGTGCCTCCTTTCAGTTCCGACTTGCCAAACTTGCTTGTAGCCCGTTTGGTCGTTTGAAACAAAAATTCACAAGGACGAGGATTTGTCCCAGACCAAAGCTGCCCCTCCTGCAAACCTGACTGCCATCGGAGGCCCAAACGTGCCCGAAAAAATACATCTGCCAAGTGGGCTCTTGAGTTTGGCTTCCTGGGGAAAAGTGCCACCTTTCCTGGCCAACTTGCCGAACTTGCCTGCGGTCCGACCTGGGCATTTGCCTATAAAAATTCCAGAAGGACGAGGATTTGTCCCAGACCAAAGCTGCCCCCTCCTTCAAATCTGGAAGAAGGCGGAGGGCCAAACGTGCCCTACAAAATGACATCTGCCAAGTGGGCTCTTGAGTTTGGCTTCCTGGTGAAAAGTGACACCTTTCCTGGCCAGCTTGCCGAACTTGCCTGTGGCCCGGCCTGGGCATTTGCCTAGAAAAATTCCAGAAGGACAAGGATTTGTCCCAGACCAAAGCTGCCCCCTCCTCCAAACATGGCTGCCATCGGAGGGCCAAACGTGCCCTACAAAATGACATCTGCCAAGTGGGCTCTTGAGTTTGGCTTCCTGGGGAAAAGTGCCTCCTTTCCTGGCCAACTTGCCGAACTTGCCTGCCGGCCGGCCTGGGCATTTGCCTATAAAAATTCCAGAAGGACATGGATTTGTCCCAAACCAATGCTGCCCCCTTCTCCAAACCTGGCAGCCACTGGATAGACAAACGTGCCCTACAAAATACATCTGCCAAGTGGGCTCTTGAGGTTGGCTTCCTGGGAACAAGTGACACCTTTCCCAGCCAACTTGCCGAACTTGCCTGCGGTCCGACCTGGGCATTTGCCTATAAAAATTCCAGAAGGACGAGGATTTGTCCCAGACCAAAGCTGCCCCCTCCTCCAAATCTGGAAGAAGACGGAGGGCCAAACGTGCCTTACAAAATGACATCTGCCAAGTGGGCTCTTGAGTTTGGCTTCCTGGGGAAAAGTGACACCTTTCCTGGCCAACTTGCCGAACTTGCCTGCGGTCCGGCCTGGGCATTTGCCTAGAAAAGTTCCAGAAGGACATGGATTTGTCGCAAACCAAAGCTGCCCCCTCCTCCAAACCTGGATGTCATCGGACCGCCAAACGTGCACGACAAAATGACATCTGCCAAGTGGGCTCTTGAGTTTGGCTTCCTGGGGAAAAGCGACACCTTTCAGTGACGACTTGCCAAACTTGCTTGTAGCACGTTTCGGCCTTTGCCTATAAAAAATCCAGAAGGACGAGGATTTGTCCAGAACAAAGCTGCCCCCTCCTCCAAACCTGGCTGCCATCGGAGGGCCAAATGTGCCCTACAAAATGACATCTGCCAAGTGGGCTCTTGAGTTTGGCTTCCTGGGGAAAAGTGACGCCTTTCCAAGCCAACTTGCCGAACTTGCCTGTGGCCCGTCCAGGGCCTTTGCCTAGAAAAAATCCAGAAGGACGAGGATTTGTCCCAGACCAAAGCTGCCCCCTCCTCCAAACCTGGCTGCCACTGGAGGGACAAACGTGCCCGACAAAATACATCTGCCAAGTGGGCTCTTGAGGTTGGCTTCCTGGGGACAAGTGACACCTTTCCCAGCCAACTTGCCGAACTTGCCTACGTTCTGGCCTGGGCCTTTGCCTAGAAAAATTCTAGAAGGATGAGGATTTGTCCCAAACCAAAGCTGCCCGCTCCTCCAAATCTGGATGTCATCGGGGGGTCAAACGCGCACGACAAAATGACATTTGCACTGTGGGATCTTGAGATTGGCTTCCTGGAGAAAAGTGCCTCCTTTCAGTGCCGACTTGCCAAACTTGCTTGTAGCCCGTTTGGGCGTTTGAAACAAAAAATCCACAAGGACGAGGATTTGTCCCAGACCAAAGCTGCCCCTCCTCCAAACCTGGCTGCCATTGGAGGCCCAAACGTGCCCGAAAAAATACATCTGCCAAGTGGGCTCTTGAGTTTGGCATCCTGGGGAAAAGTGCCTCCTTTCCTGGCCAACTTGCCGAACTTGCCTGCGGTCCGACCTGGGCATTTGCCTATAAAAATTCAACAAGGACGAGGATTTGTCCCAGACCAAAGCTACCCCCTCCTCCAAACCTGTCTGCCATCGGAGGCCCAAACGTGCCCGACAAAATGACATCTGCCAAGTGGGCTCTTGAGTTTGGCTTTCTGTGGAAAAGTGCCACCATTCGGAGCCTACTTAATGAACTTGCCTGGGATCCGGACGGGGCCTTTGCCTATAAAAATTCCAGAAGGACGAGGATTTGTCCCAGACCACAGCTGCCCCCTCCTGCAAACCTGACTGCCATTGGAGTGCCAAACGTGCCCGACTAAATGACATCTGCCAACTGGGATCATGAGTTTGGCTTCCTGGGGAAAAGTGCCTCCTTTCCTGGCCAACTTGCCGAATTTGCCTGCGGGCCGGCCTGGGCATTTGCCTATAAAAATTCCAGAAGGACGAGGATTTGTCCCAGACCAAAGCTGCCCCCTCCTCCAAACCTGGCTGCCATTGGAAGGACTAAGGTGCCCGAAAAAATACATCTGCCAAGTGGGCTCTTGAGTTTGGCTTCCTGGGGAAAAGTGCCACCTTTCCTGGCCAACTTGCCGAACTTGCCTGTGGTCCGACCTGGGCATTTGCCTATAAAAATTCCAGAAGGACGAGGATTTGTCCCAGACCAAAGCTGCCCCCTCCTCCAAATCTGGAAGAAGACAGAGGGCCAAACGTGCCCTACAAAATGACATCTGCCAAGTGGGCTCTTGAGTTTGGCTTCCTGGTGAAAAGTGACACCTTTCCCAGCCAACTTGCCGAACTTGCCTGCGGTCCGGCCTGGGCATTTCCCTAGAAAAATTCAAGAAGGACGAGGATTTGTCCCAGACCAAAGCGGCCCCCTCCTCCAAACCTGGCAGCCACTGGATAGACAAACGTGCCTGACAAAATACATCTGCCAAGTGGGCTCTTGAGGTTGGCTTCCTGGGGACAAGTGACACCTTTCCCAGCCAACTTGCCGAACTTGCCTGCGGTCCGACCTGCGCATTTGCCTATAAAAATTCCAGAAGGACGAGGATTTGTCCCAGACCAAAGCTGCCCCCTCCTCCAAATCTGGAAGAAGACGGAGGGCCAAACGTGCCTTACAAAATGACATCTGCCAAGTGGGCTCTTGAGTTTGGCTTTCTGGGGAAAAGTGACACCGTTCCTGGCCAACTTGCCGAACTTGCCTGCGGTCCGGCCTGGGCATTTGCCTAGAAAAGTTCCAGAAGGACATGGATTTGTCCCAAACCAAAGCTGCCCCCTCCTCAAAACCTGGATGTCATCGGACGGCCAAACGTGCACGACAAAATGATATCTGCCAAGTGGGCCCTTGAGTTTGGCTTTCTGGGGAAAAATGGCACCTTTCAGTGACGACTTGCTGAACTTGCTGGTAGCACGTTTGGGCCTTTGCCTACAAAAAATCCAGAAGGACGAGGATTTGTCCAGAACAAAGCTGCCCCCTCCTCCAAACCTGGCTGTCATTGGTGGGCCAAACGTGCCTGACAATATGATATCTGCCAAGTGGGCTCTTGAGTTTGGCTTCCTGGGGAAAAGTGACGCCTCTCCAAGCCAACTTGCCTAACTTGCCTGTGGCCCGGCCTGGGCATTTGCCTAGAAAAATTCGAGAAGGACGAGGATTTGTCCCAGACCAAAGCTGCCCCTCCTCCAAACCTGTCTGCCACTGGAGGGACAAACGTGCCCGACAAAATACATCTGCCAAGTGGGCTCTTGAGGTTGGCTTCCTGGGGACAAGTGCCACCTTTCCCAGCCAACTTGCCGAACTTGCCTAGGTTCTGGCCTGGGCCTTTGCCTAGAAAAATTCTAGAAGGATGAGGATTTGTCCCAGACCAAAGCTGCCCGCTCCTCCAAATCTGGATGTCATCGGGGGGTCAAACGCGCACGACAAAATGATATTTGCACTGTGGGATCTTGAGTTTGGCTTCCTGGAGGAAAGTGCCTCCTTTCAGTGCCGACTTGCCAAACATGCTTGTAGCCCGTTTGGTCGTTTGAAAGAAAAAATCCTCAAGGACGAGGATTTGTCCCAGACCAAAGCTGCCCCTCCTCCAAACCTGGCTGCCATTGGAGGCCCAAACGTGCCCGAAAAAATACATCTGCCAAGTGGGTTCTTGAGTTTGGCTTCCTGGGGAAAAGTGCCTCCTTTCCTGGCCAACTTGCCGAACTTGCCTGCCGGCCGGCCTGCACATTTGCCTATAAAAATTCCAGAAGGACGAGGATTTGTCCCAGACCAAAGCTGCCCCCTCCTCCAAACCTGTCTGGCATCGGAGGCCCAAACGTGCCCGACAAAATGACATCTGCCAAGTGGGCTCTTGAGTTTGGCTTTCTGTTTAAAAGTGCCACCATTCGGAGCCTACTTAATGAACTTGCCTGGGATCCGGACGGGGCATTTGCCTATAAAAATTCCAGAAGGACGAGGATTTGTCCCGGACCAAAGCTGCCCCCTCCTCCAAACCTGGCTGCCACTGGAGGGACAAACGTGCCCGACAAAATACATCTGCCAAGTGGGCTCTTGAGGTTGGCTTCCTGGGGACAAGTGACACATTTCCCAGCCAACTTGCCAAACTTGCCTACGTTCTGGCCTGGGCCTTTGCCTAGAAAAATTCTAGAAGGATGAGGATTTGTCCCAGACCAAAGCTGCCCGCTCCTACAAATCTGGATGCAATCGGGGGGTCAAACGTGCACGAAAAAATGACATTTGCACTGTGGGATCTTGAGTTTGGCTTCCTGGGGAAAAGTGGCACCTTTCAGTGACGACTTGCCAAACTTGCTTGTAGCACGTTTGGGCCTTTGCCTACAAAAAATCCAGAAGGACGAGGATTTGTCCAGAACAAAGCTGCCCTCTCCTCCAAACCTGGCTGCCATCGGAGGGACAAACGTGCCCGACAAAATACATCTGCCAAGTGGGCTCTTGAGGTTGGCTTCCTGGGGACAAGTGACACTTTTCCTGGCCAACTTGCCGAACTTGCCTAGGTTCTGGCCTGGGCCTTTGCCTAGAAAAATTCTAGAAGGATGAGGATTTGTCCCAAACCAAAGCTGCCCGCTCCTCCAAATCTGGATGTCATCGGGGGGTCAAACGCGCACGACAAAATGACATTTGCCCTGTGGGATCTTGAGTTTGGCCTCCTGGAGGAAAGTGCCTCCTTTCAGTGCCGACTTGCCAAACATGCTTGTAGCCCGTTTGGTCGTTTGAAACAAAAAATCCACAAGGAGGAGGATTTGTCCCAGACCAAAGCTGCCCCTCCTCCAAACCTGGCTGCCATTGGTGGCCCAAACGTGCCCGAAAAAATACATCTGCCAAGTGGGCTCTTGAGTTTGGCATCCTGGGGAAAAGTGCCTCCTTTCCTGGCCAACTTGCCGAACTTGCCAGCGGTCCGAACTGGGCATTTGCCTATAAAAATTCCAGAAGGACGAGGAATTGTCCCAGACCAAAGCTGCCCCCTCCTCCAAACCTGTCTGCCATCGGAGGCCCAAACGTGCCCGACAAAATGACATCTGCCAAGTGGGCTCTTGAGTTTGGCTTTCTGTGGAAAAGTGCCATCATTCGGAGCCTACTTAATGAACTTGCCTGGGATCCGGACGGGGCCTTTGCCTATAAAAATTCCAGAAGGACGAGGATTTGTCCCAGACCACAGCTGCCCCCTCCTGCAAAACTGACTGCCGTTGGAGTGCCAAACGTGCCCGACTAAATGACATCTGCCAACTGGGATCTTGAGTTTGGCTTCCTGGGGAAAACTGACACCTTTCCTGGCCAACTTGCCGAATTTGCCTGCGGGCCGGCCTGGGCATTTGCCTATAAAAATTCCAGAAGGACGAGGATTTGTCCCAGACCAAAGCTGCCCCCTCCTCCAAACCTGGCTGCCATTGGAGGGACAAACGTGCCCGACAAAATACATCTGCCAAGTGGGCTCTTGAGGTTGGCTTCCTGGGGACAAGTGACACCTTTCCCAGCCAACTTGCCAAACTTGCCTACGTTCTGGCCTGGGCCTTTGCCTAGAAAAATTCTAGAAGGATGAGGATTTGTCCCAGACCAAAGCTGCCCGCTCCTCCAAACCTGTCTGCCATCGGAGGCCCAAACGTGCACGAAAAAATGACATTTGCACTGTGGGATCTTGAGTTTGGCTTCCTGGAGGAAAGTGCCTCCTTTCAGTGCCGACTTGCCAAACTTGCTTGTAGCCCGTTTGGGCGTTTGAAACAAAAAATTCACAAGGACGAGGATTTGTCCCAGACCAAAGCTGCCCCTCCTCCAAACCTGGCTGCCATTGGTGGCCCAAACGTGCCCGAAAAAATACATCTGCCAAGTGGGCTCTTGAGTTTGGCATCCTGGGGAAAAGTGCCTCCTTTCCTGGCCAACTTGCCGAACTTGCCAGCGGTCCGAACTGGGCATTTGCCTATAAAAATTCCAGAAGGACGAGGAATTGTCCCAGACCAAAGCTGCCCCCTCCTCCAAACCTGTCTGCCATCGGAGGCCCAAACGTGCCCGACAAAATGACATCTGCCAAGTGGGCTCTTGAGTTTGGCTTTCTGTGGAAAAGTGCCATCATTCGGAGCCTACTTAATGAACTTGCCTGGGATCCGGACGGGGCCTTTGCCTATAAAAATTCCAGAAGGACGAGGATTTGTCCCAGACCACAGCTGCCCCCTCCTGCAAAACTGACTGCCGTTGGAGTGCCAAACGTGCCCGACTAAATGACATCTGCCAACTGGGATCTTGAGTTTGGCTTCCTGGGGAAAACTGACACCTTTCCTGGCCAACTTGCCGAATTTGCCTGCGGGCCGGCCTGGGCATTTGCCTATAAAAATTCCAGAAGGACGAGGATTTGTCCCAGACCAAAGCTGCCCCCTCCTCCAAACCTGGCTGCCATTGGAGGGACAAACGTGCCCGACAAAATACATCTGCCAAGTGGGCTCTTGAGGTTGGCTTCCTGGGGACAAGTGCCACCTTTCCCAGCCAACTTGCCAAACTTGCCTACGTTCTGGCCTGGGCCTTTGCCTAGAAAAATTCTAGAAGGATGAGGATTTGTCCCAGACCAAAGCTGCCCGCTCCTCCAAACCTGTCTGCCATCGGAGGCCCAAACGTGCACGAAAAAATGACATTTGCACTGTGGGATCTTGAGTTTGGCTTCCTGGAGGAAAGTGCCTCCTTTCAGTGCCGACTTGCCAAACTTGCTTGTAGCCCGTTTGGGCGTTTGAAACAAAAAATTCACAAGGACGAGGATTTGTCCCAGACCAAAGCTGCCCCTCCTCCAAACCTGGCTGCCATTGGAGGGCCAAATGTGCCCGAAAAAATACATCTGCCAAGTGGGCTCTTGAGTTTGGCTTCCTGGGGAAAAGTGCCTCCTTTCCTGGCCAACTTGCCGAACTTGCCTGCGGTCCGACCTGGGCATTTGCCTATAAAAATTCCAGAAGGACGAGGATTTGTCCCAGACCAAAGCTGCCCCCTCCTCCAAACCTGTCTGCAATCGGAGGCCCAAACGTGCCCGACAAAATGACATCTGCCAAGTCGGCTCTTGAGTTTGGCTTTCTGTGGAAAAGTGCCACCATTCGGAGCCAACTTAATGAACTTGCCTGGGATCAGGACGGGGCCTTTGCCTATCAAAATTCCAGAAGGACGAGGATTTGTCCCAGAACAAAGCTGCCCCCTCCTCCAAACCTGGATGTCATCGGACGGCCAAACGTGCACGACAAAATGATATCTGCCAAGTGGGCTCTTGATTTTGGCTTCCTGGGGAAAAGCGACACCATTCAGTGACGACTTGCCAAACTTGCTTGTAGCACGTTTGGGCCTTTGCCTACAAAAATTCCAGAAGGACGAAGATTTGTCCCAGACCAAAGCTGCCCCCTCCTCCACACCTGGCTGTCATCGGTGGGCCAAACATGCCCGACAAAATGACATCGGCCAAGTGGGCTCTTGAGTTTGGCTTCCTGGGGAAAAGTGACGCCTCTCCAAGCCAACTTGCCTAACTTGCCTGTGGCCCGTCCAGGGCCTTTGCCCAGAAAAATTGCGGAAGGACGAGGATTTCTCCGAAACAAAAGCTGCCCCTTCCTCCAAATCCGGAAGAAATCGGAGGCCCAAACGTGCCCTACAAATGACATCTGCCAAGTGGCCTCTTGAGTTTGGCTTCCTCCGGAAAAGTGGCACCTTTCAGTGACGACTTGCCAAACTTGCTTGTAGCACGTTTGGGCATTTGCCTATTAAAATTCCAGAAGGACGAGGATTTGTCCAGAACAAAGCTGCCCCCTCCTCCAAACCTGGCTGCCATCGGAGTTCCAAACGTGCCCGACAAAATGACATCTGCCAAGTGGTCTCTTGAGTTTGGCTTCCTGGGGAAAAGTGCCTCCTTTCCTGGCCATCTTGCCGAACTTGCCTGCGGTCCGGCCTGGGCATTTGCCTAGAAAAATTCCAGAAGGACGAGGATTTGTCCCAGACCAAAGCTGCCCCTCCTACAAACCTGGATGTCATCGGACAGCCAAACATGCACGACAAAACGATATCTGCCAAGTGGGCTCTTGAGTTTGGCTTCCTGGGGAAAAGTGCCTCCTTTCCTGGCCAACTTGCCGAACTTGCCTGCGGTCCGAACTGAGCATTTGCCTATAAAAATTCCAGAAGGACTAGGATTTGTCCCAGACCAAAGCTGCCCCCTCCTCCAAACCTGTCTGCCATCGGAGGCCCAAACGTGCCCGACAAAATGACATCTGCCAAGTGGGCTCTTGAGTTTGGCTTTCTGTGGAAAAGTGCCACCATTCGGAGCCTACTTAATGAACTTGCCTGGGATCCGGACGGGGCCTTTGCCTATAAAAATTCCAGAAGGACGAGGATTTGTCCCAGACCACAGCTGCCCCCTCCTGCAAACCTGACTGCCATTGGAGTGCCAAAGGTGCCCGACTAAATGACATCTGCCAACTGGGATCTTGAGTTTGGCTTCCTGGGGAAAAGTGCCTCCTTTCCTGGCCAACTTGCCGAATTTGCCCGCGGGCCGGCCTGGGCATTTGCCTATAAAAATTCCAGAAGGACGAGGATTTGTCCCAGACCAAAGCTGCCCGCTCCTGCAAATCTGGATGCAATCTGGGGGTCAAACGTGCACGAAAAAATGACATTTGCACCGTGGGATCTTGAGTTTGGCTTCCTGGAGAAAAGTGCCTCCTTTCAGTGCCGACTTGCCAAACTTGCTTGTAGACCGTTTGGGCGTTTGAAACAAAAAATTCACAAGGACGAGGATTTGTCCCAGACCAAGGCTGCCCCTCCTCCAAACCTGGCTGCCATTGGAGGCCCAAAAGTGCCCGACAAAATGACATCTGCCAAGTGGGCTCTTGAGTTTGGCTTCCTGGGGACAAGTGACACCTTTCCTGGCCAACTTGCCGAACTTGCCTGCGGTCCGACCTGGGCATTTGCCTATAAAAATTCCAGAAGGACGAGGATTTGTCCCAGAACAAAGCTGCCCCCTCCTCCAAACGTGACTGCCATTGGAGGGCCAAATGTGCCCGACTAAATGACATCTGCCAACTTGGCTCTTGAGTTTGGCTTCCTGGGGAAAAGTGACACCTTTCCTGGCCAATTTGCCAAACTTGCCTGCGGACCGGCCTGGGCATTTGCCTATAAAAATTGCAGAAGGACGAGGATTTGTCCCAGACCAAAGCTGCCCCCTCCTCCAAATCTGGAAGAAGACGGAGGGCCAAACGTGCCCTACAAAATGACATCTGCCAAGTGGGCTCTTGAGTTTACCTTCCAGGTGAAAAGTGACACCTTTCCTGGCCAACTTGCTGAACTTGCCTGCGGTCCGACCTGGGCATTTTCCTAGAAAAGTTCCAGAAGGACAAGGATTTGTCCCAGACCAAAGCTGCCCCCTCCTCCAAACCTGGATGTCATCGGACGGCCAAACGTGCACGACAAAATGACATCTGCCAAGTGGGCGCTAGAGTTTGGCTTTCTGGGGAAAAGTGGAACCTTTCAGTTACGACTTGCCGAACTTGCTTGTAGCACGTTTCGGCCTTTGCCTACAAAAAATCCAGAAGGACGAGGATTTGTCCAGAACAAAGCTGCCCCCTCCTCCAAAACTGGCTGTCATCGGTGGGCCAAACGTGCCTGACAATATGATATCTGCCAAGTGGGCTCTTGAGTTTGGCTTCCTGGTGAAAAGTGACACCTTTCCTGGCCAGCTTGCCGAACTTGCCTGTGGCCCGGCCTGGGCATTTGCCTAGAAAAATTCCAGAAGGACAAGGATTTGTCCCAGACCAAAGCTGCCCCCTCCTCCAAACCTGGCTGCCATCGGAGGGCCAAACGTGCCCTACAAAATGACATCTGCCAACTGGGCTCTTGAGTTTGGCTTCCTGGTGAAAAGTGCCTCCTTTCCTGGCCAACTTGCCGAACTTGCCTGCCGGCCGGCCTGCGCATTTGCCTATAAAAATTCCAGAAGGACGAGGATTTGTCCCAGACCAATGCTGTCCCCTCCTCCAAACCTGTCTGCCATCGGAGGCCCAAACGTGCCCGACAAAATGACATCTGCCAAGTCGGCTCTTGAGTTTGGCTTTCTGTGGAAAAGTGCCACCATTCGGAGCCAACTTAATGAACTTGCCTGGGATCCGGACGGGGCCTTTGCCTATAAAAATTCCAGAAGGACGAGGATTTGTCCCAGACCAAAGCTGCCCCCTCCTGCAAACCTGACTGCCATTGGAGGGCCAAATGTGCCCGACTAAATGACATCTGCCAACTTGGCTCTTGAGTTTGGCTTCCTGGGGAAAAGTGACACCTTTCCTGGCCAATTTGCCAAACTTTCCTGCGGGCCGGCCTGGGCATTTGCCTATAAAAATTGCAGAAGGACGAGGATTTGTCCCAGACCAAAGCTGCCCCCTCCTCCAAATCTGGAAGAAGACGGAGGGCCAAACGTGCCCTACAAAATGACATCTGCCAAGTGGGCTCTTGAGTTTACCTTCCAGGTGAAAAGTGACACCTTTCCTGGCCAACTTGCCAAACTTGCCTGCGGTCCGGCCTGGGCATTTGCCTAGAAAATTTCCAGAAGGACATGGATTTGTCGCAAACCAAAGCTGCCCCCTCCTCCAAACCTGGATGTCATCGGACGGCCAAACGTGCACGACAAAATGACATCTGCCAACTTGGCTCTTGAGTTTGGCGTCCTGGGGAAAAGTGACACATTTCAGTGACGACTTGCCGAACTTGCTTGTAGCACGTTTGGGCCTTTGCCTACAAAAAATCCAGAAGGACGAGGATTCGTCCAGAACAAAGCTGCCCCCTCCTCCAAACCTGGCTGTCATCGGTGGGCCAAACGTGCCTGACAATATGATATCTGCCAAGTGGGCTCTTGAGTTTGGCTTCCTGGGGAAAAGTGACACCTTTCCTGGCCAATTTGCCAAACTTGCCTGCGGGCCGGCCGGGGCATTTGCCTATAAAAATTCCAAAAGGACGAGGATTTGTCCCAGACCAAAGCTGCCCCCTCCTCCAAACCTGGCTGCCATTGGAGGGACAAACGTGCCCGACAAAATACATCTGCCAAGTGGGCTCTTGAGGTTGGCTTCCTGGGGACAAGTGACACCTTTCCCAGCCAACTTGCCGAACTTGCCTACGTTCTGGCCTGGGCCTTTGCCTAGAAAAATTCTAGAAGGATGAGGATTTGTCCCAAACCAAAGCTGCCCGCTCCTCCAAATCTGGATAAAATCGGGGGGTCAAACGTGCACGACAAAATGACATTTTCACTGTGGGATCTTGAGTTTGGCTTCCTGGGGAAAAGTGCCTCCTTTCAGTGCCGACTTGCCAAACATGCTAATAGCCCGTTTGGGCGTTTGAAACAAAAAGTCCACAAGGACGAGGATTTGTCCCAGACCAAAGCTGCCCCTCCTCCAAACCTGGCTGCCATCGGAGGCCGAAACGTGCCCGACAAAATGACATCTGCCAAGTGGGCTCTTGAGTTTGGCTTCCTGGTGAAAAGTGACACCTTTCCTGGCCAACTTGCCGAACTTGCCTGCCGGCCGGCCTGCGCATTTGCCTATAAAAATTCCAGAAGGACGAGGATTTGTCCCAGACCAAAGCTGCCCCCTCCTCCAAACCTGGATGTCATCGGACGGCCAAACGTGCACGACAAAATGATATCTGCCAAGTGGGCTCTTGAGTTTGGCTTCCTGGGGAAAAGCGACACCTTTCAGTGACGACTTGCCAAACTTGCTTGTAGCACGTTTGGTCCTTTGCCTACAAAAATTCCAGAAGGACGAGGATTTGTCCCAGACCAAAGCTGCCCCCTCCTCCACACCTGGCTGTCATCGGTGGGCCAAACGTGCCCGACAAAATGACATCTGCCAAGTGGGCTCTTGAGTTTGGCTTCCTGGGGAAAAGTGACGCCTCTCCAAGCCAACTTGCCTAACTTGCCTGTGGCCCGTCCAGGGCCTTTGCCCAGAAAAATTGCAGAAGGACGAGGATTTCTCCCAGACAAAAGCTGCCCCTTCCTCCAAATCCGGAAGAAATCGGAGGCCCAAACGTGCCCTACAAATGACATCTGCCAAATGGCCTCTTGAGTTTGGCTTCCTGGGGAAAAGTGGCACCTTTCAGTGACGACTTGCCAAACTTGCTTGTAGCACGTTTGGGCCTTTGCCTACAAAAAATTCCAGAAGGACGAGGATTTGTCCCAGAACAAAGCTGCCCCCTCCTCCAAACCTGGCTGCCATCGGAGGGCCAAACGTGCCCGACAAAATGACATCTGCCAAGTGGGCTCTTGAGTTTGGCTTCCTGGGGAAAAGTGCCTCCTTTCCTGGCCATCTTACCGAACTTGCCTGCGGTCCGGCCTGGGCATTTGCCTAGAAAAATTCCAGAAGGACGAGGATTTGTCCCAGACCAAAGCTGCCCCCTCCTCCAAACTTGTCTGCCATCGGAGGCCCAAACGTGCCCGACAAAATGACATCTGCCAAGTCGGCTCTTGAGTTTGGCTTTCTGTGGAAAAGTGCCACCATTCGGAGCCTACTTAATGAACTTGCCTGGGATCCGGACGGGGCCTTTGCCTATAAAAATTCCAGAAGGACGAGGATTTGTCCCAGACCACAGCTGCCCCCTCCTGCAAACCTGGCTGCCATTGGAGTGCCAAACGTGCCCGACTAAATGACATCTGCCAACTGGGCTCTTGAGTTTGGCTTCCTGGGGAAAAGTGCCTCCTTTCCTGGCCAACTTGCCGAATTTGCCTGCGGGCCGGCCTGGGCATTTGCCTATAAAAATTGCAGAAGGACGAGGATTTGTCCCAGACCAAAGCTGCCCCTCCTACAAACCTGGCTGCCACTGGAGGGACAAACGTGCCCGACAAAATACATCTGCCAAGTGGGCTCTTGAGGTTGGCTTCCTGGGGACAAGTGACACCTTTCCCAGCCAACTTGCCAAACTTGCCTACGTTCTGGCCTGGGCCTTTGCCTAGAAAAATTCTAGAAGGATGAGGATTTGTCCCAGACCAAAGCTGCCCGCTCCTGCAAATCTGGATGCAATCGGGGGGTCAAACGTGCACGACAAAATGACATTTTCACTGTGGGATCTTGAGTTTGGCTTCCTGGAGAAAAGTGCCTCCTTTCAGTGCCGACTTGCCAAACATGCTTGTAGCCCGTTTGGGCGTTTGAAACAAAAAGTCCACAAGGACGAGGATTTGTCCCAGACCAAAGCTGCCCCTTCCTCCAAACCTGGCTGCCATCGGAGGCCGAAACTTGCCTGAAAAAATACACCTGCCAAGTGGCCTCCTGAGTTTGGCTTCCTGGGGAAAAGTGACACCTTTCAGTGACGACTTGCCAAACTTGCTTGTAGCACGTTTGGGCCTTTGCCTACAAAAAATTCCAGAAGGACGAGGATTTGTCCCAGAACAAAGCTGCCCCCTCCTCCAAACCTGACTGCCATTGGAGGGCCAAACGTGCCCTACAAAATTACATCTGCCAAGTGGGCTCTTGAGTTTGGCTTCCTGGGGAAAACTGACACCTTTCCCAGCCAACTTGCCGAACTTGCCTACGTTCTGGCCTGGGCCTTTGCCTAGAAAAATTCTAGAAGGATGAGGATTGGTCCCAAACCAAAGCTGCCCGCTCCTCCAAATCTGGATGCAATCGGGGGGGTCAAACGTGCACGACAAAATGACATTTTCACTGTGGGATCTTGAGTTTGGCTTCCTGGAGAAAAGTGCCTCCTTTCAGTGCCGACTTGCCAAACTTGCTTGTAGCCCGTTTGGGCGTTTGAAACAAAAAATCCAGAAGGACGAGGATTTGTCCAGAACAAAGCTGCCCCCTCCTCCAAACCTGGCTGCCATCGGAGGCCCAACCATCCCCTACAAAATGACATCTGCCAAGTGGGCTCTTGAGTTTGGCTTCCTGGGGAAAAGTGCCTCCTTTCCTGGCCAACTTGACGACCATGCCTGCGGTCCGACCTGGGCATTTGCCTACAAAAATTCCAGAATGACAAGGATTTGTCCCAGACCAAAGCTGCCCCCTCCTCCAAACCTGGATGTCATCGGACGGCCAAACGTGCACGACAAAATGACATCTGCCAAGTGGCCTCTTGAGTTTGGCTTCCTGGGGAAAAGCGACACCTTTTGCAGCCAACTTGCCTAACTTGCCTGTGGCCCGTCCAGGGCCTTTGCCCAGAAAAATTCCAGAAGGACGAGGATTTCTCCCAGACAAAAGCTGCCCCTTCCTCCAAATCTGGAAGAAATCGGAGCCCCAAACGTGCCCTACAAATGACATCTGCCAAGTGGCCTCTTGAGTTTGGCTTCCGTTGGAAAAGTGGCACCTTTCAGAGACGACTTGCCGAACTTGCTTGCAGCACGTTTGGGCCTTTGCCTACAAAAAATCCAGAAGGACGAGGATTTGTCCAGAACAAAGCTGCCCCCTCCTCCAAACCTGGCTGCCATCGGAGGGCCAAATGTGCCATACAAAATGACATCTGCCAAGTGGGCTCTTGAGCTTGGCTTCCTGGGGAAAAGTGCCTCCTTTCCTGGCCAACTTGCCGAACTTGCCTGCGGTCCAGGCTGGGCATTTACCTTTAAAAATTCCAGAAGGACGAGGATGTGTCCCAGACCAAAGCTGACTCCTCCTCCAAACCTGGCTGCCATCGGACGGCCAAACGTGCCCGACAAAATGACATCTGCCAACTTGGCTCTTGAGTTTGGCTTCCTGAGGAAAAGTGCCACCATTCGGAGCCAACTTAATGAACTTGCCTGCGATCCGGACGGGGCCTTTGCCTATAAAAATTCCAGAAGCACGCGGATTTGTCCCAGACCAAAGCTGCCCCCTCCTCCAAATCTGGAAGAAGATGGAGGGCCAAACGTGCCCTACAAAATGACATCTGCCATGTGGGCTCTTGAGATTCGCTTCCTGGTAAAAAGTGACAACTTTCCCAGCCAACTTGCTGAACTTGCCTGTGGCCCGGCCTGGGCTTTTGCCTAGAAAAATTCCAGAAGGACAAGGATTTGTCCCAGACCAAAGCTGCCCCCTCCTCCAAACCTGGATGTCATCGGACGGCCAAACGTGCACGACAAAATGACATCTGCCAAGTGGGCTCTTGAATTTGGCTTCCTGGGGAAAAGTGGCACTTTTCAGTGACGACTTGCCAAACTTGCTTGTAGCACGTTTGGGCCTTTGCCTACAAAAAATACAGAAGGACGAGGATTTGTCCAGAACAAAGCTGCCCCTCCTCCAAACCTGTCTGCCATCGGAGGGCCAAACGTGCCCTACAAAATGACATCTGCCAAGTGGGCTGTTGAGTTTGGCTTTCTGGGGAAAAGTGCCACCATTCGGAGCCAACTTAATGAACTTGCCTGGGATCCGGACGGGGCCTTTGCCTATAAAAATTCCAGAAGAACGAGGATTTGTCCCAGACCAAAGCTGCCCCCTCCTCCAAATCTGGAAGAAGACGGAGGGCCAAACGTGTCCTACAAAATGACATCTGCCAAGTGGGCTCTTGAGTTTCGCTTCCTGGGGAAAAGTGACAACTTTCCGAGCCAACTTGCTGAACTCCCCTGTGGCCCGGCCTGGGCATTTGCCTAGAAAAATTCCAGTAGGACAAGGATTTGTCCCAGAACAAAGCTGCCCCCTCCTCCAAACCTGTCTGCCATCGGAGGCCCAAACGTGCCCTACAAATGACATCTGCCAAGTGGCCTCTTGAATTTGTCTTCCTGGGGAAAAGTGGCAACTTTCAGTGATGACTTGCCAAACTTGCTTGTAGCACGTTTGGGCCTTTGCCTACAAAAAATCCAGAAGGACGAGGATTTGTCCAGAACAAAGCTGCCCCCTCCTCCAAACCTGGCTGCCATCGGTGGGTCAAACGTGCCTGAAAATATGATATCTGCCAAGAAGCAAAGAACCATTGCTACCCAAATTAGGCTAACATTCTAATGATCCTTTTTTGCGCCAGAGGACGTAAAAGGGCCAGGGATGAATTGTGAAAGCATGGGCCGCAAAAAAAACATGGAAACATTATGACACCATAGAGGCCAAGAATCAAATGATGCATTGTAACACCAAGTGGCCTAAAAGGCCATGGGATGCATTGTGACACCACAGAGGTTAAGAGAAGCAAGGAACCATTGTGACCCAATGGAGGCTAACAATCTAATGATCCCTTGTGACACCGGGGTCCTAAAAAGTCCAGGGATGAAATGTGAAAACATGGGGCAAAATAAAAACATGTAAATATTATGACACCATAGAGGCCAAGAATCAAATGATTCATTGTAACACCAAGTGGCCTAAAAGCGCATGGAATGCATTGTGACACCACAGAGGTTAAGAGAAGCAAGGATCCATTGTGACCCAATGCAGGCTAACAATCAAATGATCCCTTGTGACACCAGGGGTTGTAAAAGGGGCAGGGATGAATTGTGAAAGCATGGGGCCCAATAAAACTTGGAAATATTATGACACCAGAGAGGCCAGGAATCAAATAATACATTGTGACATCAAGTGGGCTAAACAGGCATGGGATGCATTGTGACAGCACAGGGGTTAAGAGTAGCAAGGATCCATTGTGTACCAATGGATGCTAACAATCTAATGATCCCCTGTGACACGAGGGGGCATAAAACGGCCAGGGATGTGTTGTTGCAGCATGGGGCCCAAATAAAACATGGAAACATTATGACACCATAGAGACCAAGAATCAAATGATGCATTGTAACACCAAGTGGCCTAAAAGGGCATGGGATGCATTGTGAAAGCATGGGGCCCAATAGGAACAAGGAACGATTATGACACCGTGGAGGCCAAGAATCAAATGATTCATTGTTACATCATGTGGCCTAAAAGGCCATGGGATGCATTGTGACACCACAGGGGTTAAGGAAACTAAGGAAACATTGCGACAGAATGTTGGCTATTAATCTAAGTATCCCTTTTGACGCCAGGGGGCGTAAAAGGGCCAGGGATGAATGGTGACAGCATGGGGCCCAATAGAAACCAGGTACGATTATGCCACCATGGAGGCCAAGAATCAAATGATTCATTGTGACATCAAGTGGCCTAAAAGGGCATGGGATGCATTGTGACACCACAGGGGTTAAGGAAATAAAAGAAGCATTGTGACAGAAGGTTGGCTATTAATCTAAGAATCCCTTTTGACACCAGGGGGCGCAAAAGGACCGCGGATGATCTCTGACAGCATGGGGCCCTATAGAAGCAAGGAACCATTATGACACCATGATGGCCAAGAATCAAATGATTCTTTGTGACATCAAGTGGCCTAAATGGGCATGGGATATATTGGGACACCACAGGGGTTAAGAGAAGCAAGGAACCATTGTGAACCAATGCAGGCTAACAATCTAAGATTCCCTTTTGACAGCAGGGGGCGCAAAAGGACCAGGGATGAACTCTGACAGCATGGGGACCTATAGAAGCAAGGAACCATTTTGACACCATGGAGACCACGAATCAAATGACTCATTGTGACATCAAATGGCCTAAAAGGCCATGGGATGCATTGAGACACCACAGAGGTTAAGAGAAGCAAGGAACCCTTGTGCACCAATGCAGGCTAACAATCTAATGATCCCTTGTGACACCAGGGAGCGTAAAAGGGCCAGGGATGGATTGTGAAAGCATGGGGCCCAAGAAAAACATGGAAATATTATGACACCATAGCGGCCAAGAATCAAATAATACACTGTGACATCAAGTGGCCTAAAAGGGCATGGGACGCATTGTGACACCACAGGGGTTAAGAGAAGTAAGGGACCTTTGCTACCCAATGCAGGCTAACAATCTAATGATCCCCTGTGACACCAAAGGGCCTAAAATGCCCAGAAATGAATTGTGACACCATGGGGCCCAATAGAAAAAAGGATCTATTATGCCACCGTGCAGGCCAATTATCAAATAATTCATTGTGCCATCAAGTGGACTAAATGGGCATGGGATGCATTGTGACACCACAGGGGTAAAGGAAACTAAGGAACCCTTGTGACCCAATGCAGGCTAACAATCTAAGAATCCCTTTTGACACCAGAGGGCACAAAAGGACCAGGGATGAACTGTGACAGCTTGGGGCCAAATAGAAACAAGGAACCATTATGACACCATGGAGGCGAAGAATCAAATGATTCATTGTGACATCAAGTGGCCTAAAAGGGCATGGGATGCATTGTGACACCACAGAGGTTAAGAGAAGCAAGGAACCATTGTGACCCAATGCAGGCTAACAATCTAATGATCCCTTGTGGCACCAGGGGGCCTAAAACGGCCCGGGATGGATTGTTACAGCACGGGGACCAATAGAAGCAAGGATCTATTATGCCACCATGAAGGCAAAGAATCAAATGATTCATTGTGACATCAAGTGGCCTGAAAGGGCATGGGATGCATTGTGACGCCACAGGGCTTAAGAGAAGCAAGGAACCATTCTGACCCAAAGCAGACTAACAATGCAATGATCCCTTGTGACACCAGGGGTTGTAATAGTGCCAGGGATGGATTGCTGCAGCACAGGGACCAATAGAAGCAAGGATCTATTATGCCACCATGGAGGCCAAGAATCAAATGATTCATTGTGACTTCAAGTGGCCTAAAAGGGCATGGGATGCATTGTGACACCACAGAGGTTAAGAGAAGCAAGGAACGATTGTGACCCAATGCAGGCTAACAATCTAATGATCACTTGTGACACCAATGAGCCTAAAAGGGCCAGGGATGAATTGTTACAGCACGGGGACCAATAGAAGCGAGGATTTATTATGCCACCGTGGAGGCCAAGAATCAAATAATTCATTGTGACATCAAGTGGCCTAAAAGGGCATGGGATGCATTGAGATAGCACAGGGGTTAAGAGAAGCATGGAACCATTGTGACCCAATGGAGGCTAATAATCCCAGGATCCCTTTTGACACCAGGGGTTGTAAAAGGGCCAGGGATGAATTGTGAAAGCATGGGGCCCAATAGAAACAAGGAACGATTATGACACCATAGAGGCCAAGAATCAAATGATTCATTGTGACATCAAGTGGCCTAAAAGGCATGGGATGCATTGTGACACCACAGAGTTTAAGAGAAGCAAGGAACCATTGTGACCCAATGGAGGCTAAAAAACTAAGAATCCCTTTTGACACCAATGGGCGCAAAAGCACCAGGGATGAACTGTGACAGCATGGGGCCCAATAGAAGCAAGGAACCATTACGACACCATGGAGGCCAAGAATCAAATGATTCATTGTGACATCAAGTGGCCTAAAAGTGTCTGGGATGCATTGTGACAGCACAGGGGTTAAGAGAAGCAAGGAACCATTGTGACCCAAGGGAGGCTAACAATCTAAGAATCCCTTGTGACACCAGGGGTTGTAAAAGGGGCAGGGATGAAATGTGAAAGCATGGGACCCAATAGATACAAGGAACCATTATGACACCATGGAGGCCAAGAATCAAACGATTCATTGTGACATCAAGTGGCCAAAAAGGGCATGGGATGCATTGCGACAACACAGAGGATAAGAGAAGCAAGGAACCATTGTGACCCAAAGGAGGCTATAAATCTAATGATCCCTTGTGACACCAATGGGCCTAATAGGGCCAGGGATGAATTGTGAAAGCATGGGGATCAATAGACGCGAGGTACTATTATGCCACCATGGAGGCCAAGAATCAAATGATTCATTGTGACATCAAGTGGCCTAAAAGGGCATGGCATGCATTGTGACACCACAGGGGTTAATGAAACTAAGGGACCATTGTGACAGAATGGAGGCTATTAATCTACGAATCCCTTTTGACACAAGGGGGCGAAAAAGGAGCACGGATGAATTGTGACAGCATGGGGAAGTATAGAAGCATTGGACAGTTAAGACACCATGAAGGCCAAGAATCAAATGATTCATTGTAACACCAAATGGCCTAAAAGGGCATGGGATGCATTGTGACAGCACAGGGGTTAAGAGAAGCAAGGAACCATTGTGACCCAATGGAGGCTAATAATCCCAGGATCCCTTCTGACACCAGGGGTTGTAAAAGGGCCAGGGATGAATTGTGAAAGCATGGGGCAAAATAAAAACATGGTAACCTTATGACACCATGAAGGCCTAGACTCAAATGATTCATTGTAACACCAAGTGGCCTAAAAGGGCTTGGAATGCATTGTGACACCACAGAGGTTAAGAGAAGCAAGGAACCATTGTGACCCAAGGGAGGCTAACAATCTAATGATCCCTTGTGGCACCAGGGGGTATAAAAAGGTCCAGGGATGGATTGTTACAGCACGGGGACCAATAGAAGCTAGGATCTATTATGCCACCATGGAGGCCAAGAGTCAAATGATTCATTGTGACATCAAGTGGCCTAAAAGGGCATGGGATGCATTGTGACAGCACAGGGGTTAAGGAAACTAAGGAACCATTGTGACAGAATGGGGGCTATTAATCTAAGAATCCCTTTTGACACCAGGGGGGGCAAAAGGACCGCGGATGAACTGTGACAGCATGGGGACCTATAGAAGCATTGAACAGTTATGACACCATGAAGGCCAAGAATCAAATGATTCATTGTGACAACAAGTGGCCTAAAAGGGCATGGGATGAATTGTGACACCACAGGGTTTAAGAGAAGCAAGCAACCATTGTGACCCAATGCAGGCTAACAATCTAATGATCCCTTGTGAGAACAAATGGGCCTAAAAGGGGCAGGGATGAATTGTGAAAGCATGGGGCCCAATTAAAACCTGGTACAAGTATGCCACCATGGAGGCCAAGAATCAAATGATTCATTGTGACATCAAGTGGCCTAAAAGGGCTTGGAATGCATTGTGACACCACAGAGGTAAAGAGAAGCAAGGAACCATTGTGACCCAATGCAGGCTAACAATCTAATGATCCCTTGTGGCACCAGGGGGTATAAAAAGGTCCAGGGATGGATTGTTACAGCACGGGGACCAATAGAAGCAAGGATGTATTATGCCACCATGGAGGCCAAGAATCAAATGATTCATTGTGACATCAAGTGGCCTAAAAGGGCATGGGATGCATTGTGACACCACAGGGATTAAGAGAAGCAAGGATTCATTGTGACCCAATGCAGGCTAATAATCCCAGGATCCCATTTGACAGTAGGGGGCGTAAAAGGGCCAGGGATGAATTGTGACAGCATGGGGCCCAATAGAAACAAGGAACCATTATGACACCATGGAGGCCAAGAATCAAATGATTCATTGTGACATCAAGTGGTCTAAAAGGGCATGGAATGCATTGTGACACCACAGAGGTAAAGAGAAGCAAGGAACCATTGTGACCCAATGCAGGCTAACAATCTAATGATCCCTTGTGGCACCAGGGGGTATAAAAAGGGCCAGGGATGAATTGTGGCAGCATGGGGCCCAAGTAAAACCTGGTACAATTATGCCACCATGGATGCCAAGAATCAAATGATTCGTTGTGACATCAAGTGGCCTAAAAGGGCGTGGGATGCATTGTGACTCCACAGGGGTTAAGAGAAGCAAGGAACCATTGTGACCCAATGCAGGCTAACAATCTAACGATCCCTTGCCACACAAGGGGTTGTAAAAGGACCACGGATGAACTGTGACAGCATGGGGACCTATAGAAGCAAGGAACCATTGTGACCCAATGCAGGCTAACAATCTAATGATCCCTTGCCACACAAGGGGTTGTAAAAGGACCACGGATGAACTGTGACAGCATGGGGACCTATAGAAGCAAGGAACCATTATGACACCATGAAGGCCAAGAATCAAATGGATCATTGTAAGACCAATTGGCCTAAATGGTCATGGGATGCATTGTGACACCACAGAGGTAAAGAGAAGCAAGGAACCATTGTGACCCAATGCAGGATAACAATCTAATGATCCCTTTTGACACCAGGGGGTATAAAATGGCCAGGGATGGATTGTTACAGCACGGGGACCAATAGAAGCTAGGATCTATTATGCCACCATGGAGGCCCAGAATCAAATGATTCATTGTGACATCAAGTGGCCTAAAAGGGCATGGGATGCATTGTGACACCACAGAGGTTAAGAGAAGCAAAGAACCATTGTGTCCCAAGGGAGGCTAACAATCTAATGATCCATTGTGACACCAGGGGTTGTAATAGGGCCAGGGATGAATTGTGAATGCATGGGGCACAAGAAAAACATGGAAATATTATGACACCTTAGTGGCCAAGATTCAAATGATTCATTGTAACACCATGTGGCCTAAAAGGGCATGGGATTCATTGTGACACCACAGGGGCTAAGAGAAGCTAGGAACCCTTGTGACCCAATGCAGGATAACAATGTAAGAATCCCTTTTGACACCAGGGGGTATAAAAAGGGCCAGGGATGGATTGTTACAGCACGGGGACCAATAGAAGCAAGGATCTATTATGCCACCATGGAGGCCAAGAATCAAATGATTCATTGTGACATCAAGTGGCCTAAAAGGGCATGGGATGCCTTGTGACACCACAGGGGTTAAGAGAAGCAAGGATCCATTGTGACCCAAGGGAGGCTAACAATCTAATGATCCCTTGAGACACCAGGGGGCCCAAAAGGGCCAGGGATGAATTGTGACAGCATGGGGCCCAATAGAAACAAAGAACCATTATGACACCATGGAGGCCAAGAATCAAATGATTCATTGTGACATCAAGTAGCCTAAAAGGGCATGGGATGCATTGTGACACCACAGGGGTTAAGAGAAGCAAGGAACCATTGTGACCCAATGCAGGCTAACAATCTAATGATCCCTTGTGGCACCAGGGGGTATAAAAAGGGCCAGGGATGGATTGTTACAGCACGGGGACCAATAGAAGCAAGGATCAATTATGCCACCATGGAGGTCAAGAATCAAATGATTCATTGTGTCATCAAGTGGCCTAAAAGGGCATGGGATGCATTGTGACACCACAGAGGTTAAGAGAAGCAAGGAACCATTGTGACCCATTGCAGGCTAACAATCTAGTGATCCATTGTCACACCAGGTGTTGTAATAGGGCCAGGGATGAATTGTGAAAGCATGGGGCACAATAAAAACATGGAAATATTATGACACCATAGAGGCCAAGAATCAAATGATTCATTGTGACATCAAGTGGCCTAAAAGGGCATGGGATGCATTGTGACACCACAGGGGTTAAGAGAAGCAAGGGTCCATTGTGACCCAATGGATGCTAACAATCTAATGATCCCTTGAGACACCAGGGGGCCCAAAAGGGCCAGGGATGAATTGTGAAAGCATGGGGCCCAAGTAAAACCTGGTACAATTATGCCACCATGGAGGCCAAGAATCAAATGATTCGTTGTGACATCAAGTGGCCTAAAAGGGCATGGGATGCATTGTGACTCCACAGGGGTTAGGAGAAGCAAGGAACCATTGTGACCCAATGGAGGCTAACAATCTAATGATCCCTTGTCACACAAGGGGTTGTAAAAGGACCACGGATGAACTGTGACAGCATGGGGACCTATAGAAGCAAGGAACCATTATGACACCATGAGGGCCAAGAATCAAATGGTTCATTGTAAGACCAAGTGGCCTAAAAGGGCTTGGAATGCATTGTGACAGCACAGAGGTAAAGAGAAGCAAGGAACCATTGTGACCCAATGCAGGATAACAATCTAATGATCCCTTTTGACACCAGTGGGTATAAAATGGCCAGGGATGGATTGTTACAGCACGGGGACCAATAGAAGCAAGGATCAATTATGCCACCATGGAGGCCCAGAATCAAATGATTCATTGTGACATCAAGTGGCCTAAAAGGGCATGGGATGCATTGTGACACCACAGAGGTTAAGAGAAGCAAGGAACCATTGTGACCCAATGCAGGCTAACAATCTAATGATCCCTTGTGACGCCAATGGGCCTAAAAGGGCCAGGGATGAATTGTTACAGCACGGGGACCAATAGAAGCAAGGATCTATTATGCCACCATGGAAGCCAAGAATCAAATAATTCATTGTGACATCAAGTGGCCTAAAAGGGCATGGGATGCATTGTGACAGAACAGGGGTTAAGAGAAGCAAGGATCCATTGTGACCCAATGGAGGCTAACAATCTAATGATCCCTTGTGACACAAATGGGCCTAAAAGGGGCAGGGATGAATTGTCAAAGCATGGGGCCCAAGTAAAACCTGGTACAAGTATGCCACCGTGGAGGCCAAGAATCAAATGATTCATTGTGACATCAAGTGGCCTAAAAGGGCATGGGATGCATTGTGACACCACAGGGGTTAAGAGAAGCAAGGAACCATTGTGACCCAATGCAGGCTAACAATCTAAGAATCCCTTTTGGCACCAGGGAGCTCAAAAGGACCACGGATGAACTGCGACAGCATGGGGACCTATAGAAGCAAGGAACCATTTTGACACCATGAAGGCCAAGAATCAAATGGTTCATTGTAAGACCAAGTGGCCTAAAAGGGCTTGGAAGGCATTGTGACACCACAGAGTTTAAGAGAAGCAAAGAACCATTGTGACGCAATGCAGGCTAACAATCTAATGATCCATTGTGACACCTAGGGGTTGTAATAGGGCCAGGGATGAATTGTGAAAGCATGGGGCACAAGAAAAACATGCAAATATTATGACACCATGAAGGCCAAGACTCAAATGATTCATTGTAACACCAAGTGGCCTAAAAGGTCATGGGATGCATTGTGACACCACAGAGGTTAAGAGAAGCAAGGAACCATTGTGACCCAATGGAGGCTAACAATCTAATGATCCCTTGTGGCACCAGGGGGTATAAAAAGGGCCAGGGATGGATTGTTACAGCACTGGGACCAATAGAAGCAAGGATCTATTATGCCACCATGGAGGCCAAGAATCAAATGATTCATTGTGACATCAAGTGGCCTAAAAGGGCATGGGATGCATTGTGAAACCACAGGGGTTAAGAGAAGCAAGGATCCATCGTGACCCAATGGAGGCTAACAATCTAAGGATCCCTTTTGTCATGAGGGGGCCCAAAAGGTCCAGGGATGAATTGTGAAAGCATGGGGCCCAATTAAAACCTGGTACAATTATGCCACCATGGAGGCCAAGCATCAAATGATTCATTGTGACATCAAGTGGCCTAAAAGGGCATGGGATGCATTGTGACACCACAGGGGTTAAGAGAAGGAAGGAACCATTGTGACCCAATGCAGGCTAATAATCTAAGAATCCCTTTTGACACCAGGGGGCGCAAAAGGACCACGGAAGAACTGTAACAGCATGGGGACCTATAGGAGCCAGGAACCATTATGACACCATGAAGGCCAAGAATCAAATGGTTCATTGTAAGACCAAGTGGCCTAAAAGGGCTTGGAATGCATTGTGACACCACAGAGGTAAAGAGAAGCAAGGAACCATTGTGACCCAATGCAGGATAACAATCTAATGATACCTATTTACACCAGGGGGTATAAAATGGCCAGGGATGGATTGTTACAGCACGGGGACCAATAGTAGCAAGGATCTATTATGCCACCATGGAGGCCAAGAATCAAATGATTCATTGTGACATCAAGTGGCCTAAAAGGGCATGGGATGCATTTTGACACCACGGTGGTAAAGAGAAGCAAGGATCCATTGTGACCCAATGGAGGCTTATAATCCCAGGATCCCATTTGACACCAGTGGGCGTAAAAGGGCCAGGGATGAATTGTGAAAGCATGGAGCCCAATAGAAACAAGGAACCATTATGACACCATGGAGGCCAAGAATCAAATGATTCATTGTGACATCAAGTGGCCTAAAAGGGCATGGGATGCATTGTGACACCACAGAGGTTAAGAGAAGCAAGGAACCCTTGTGACCCAATGCAGGCTAACAATCTAATGATCATTTGTGGCACCAGGGGTTATAAAAAGGGCCAGGGATGGATTGTTATAGCACGGGGACCAATAGAAGCATGGATCTATTATGCCACCAGGCAGGCCAAGAATCAAATGATTCATTGTGACATCAAGTGGCCTAAAAGGGCATGGGATGCATTGTGACACCACAGGGGTTAAGAGAAGCAGGGAACCATTGTGACCCAATGCAGGCTAACAATCTAAGAATCCCTTTTGACACCAGGGGGCGTAAAAGGACCACGGATGAACTGTGTCAGCATGGGGACCTATAGAAGCAAGGAACCATTATGACACCATGAAGGCCAAGAATCAAATGGTTCATTGTAAGACCAAGTGGCCTAAAAGGGCTTGGAATGCATTGTGACACCACAGAGGTTAAGAGAAGCAAAGAACCATTGTGACCCAAGGAAGGCTAACAATCTAATGATCCATTGTGACACCAGGGGTTGTAATAGGGCCAGGGATGAATTGTTACAGCATGTGGCCCAATAAAAACATGGAAACATTATGACACCATGAAGGCCAAGACTCAAGTGGTTCATTGTAACACCAAGTGGCCTAAAAGGGCATGGGATGCATTGTGCCACCACAGGGGCTAAGAGAAGCAAGGAACCATTGTGACCCAATGCAGGCTAACAATCTAAGAATCCCTTGTGACACCAGGGGGCCGAAAATGGCCAGGGATGGATTGTTATAGCACGGGGACCAATAGAAGCAAGGATCTATTATGCCACCATGGAGGCCCAGAATCAAATGATTCATTGTGACATCAAGTGGCCTAAAAGGGCATGGGATGCATTGTGACAGCACAGGGGTTAAGAGAAGCAAGGATCCATTGTGACCCAATGGAGGCTAATAAACCCAGGATCCCATTTGACACCAGGGGGCTCAAAAAGGCCAGGGATGAATTGTGAAAGCATGGGGCCCAATTAAAACCTGGTACAATTATGCCACCAAGGAGGCCAAGAATCAAATGATTCATTGTGACATCAAGTGGCCTAAAAGGGCATGGGATGCATTGTGACACCACAGGGGTTAAGAGAAGCAGGGAACCATTGTGACCCAATGCAGGCTAACAATCTAATGATCCATTTTGACACCGGGGGTTGTAATAGGGCCAGGGATGAATTGTGAAAGCATGGGGCACAAGAAAAACATGCAAATATTATGACACCATAGAGGCCAAGAATCAAATGGTTCATTGTAACACCAAGTGGCCTAAAAGGTCATGGGATGCATTGTGACACCACAGAGGTTAAGAGAAGCAAGGAACCATTGTCACCCAATGCAGGCTAACAATCTAATGATCCCTTGTGGCACCAGGGGTTATAAAAAGGGCCAGGGATGGATTGTTATAGCACGGGGACCAATAGAAGCATGGATCTATTATGCCACCAGGGAGGCCAAGAATCAAATGATTCATTGTGACATCAAGTGGCCTAAAAGGGCATGGGATGCATTGTGACACTACAGGGGTTTAGAGAAGCAGGGAACCATTATGACCCAAGGGAGGCTAACAATCTAAGAATCCCTTTTGACACCAGGGGGCGCAAAAGGACCACGGATGAACTGTGTCAGCATGGGGACCTATAGAAGCAAGAAACCATTATGACACCATGAAGGCCAAGAATCAAATGGTTCATTGTAAGACCAAGTGGCCTAAAAGGGCTTGGAAGGCATTGTGACACCACAGAGGTTAAGAGAAGCAATGAACCATTGTGACCCAATGCAGGCTAACAATCTAATGATCCCTTGTGGCACCAGGGGGGGTAAAAATGGCCAGGGATGGATTGTTACAGCACGGGGACCAATAGAAGCATGGATCTATTATGCCACCATGGAGGCCAAGAATCAAATGATTCATTGTGACATCAAGTGGCCTAAAAGGGCATGGGATGCATTGTGACACCACAGGGGTTAAGAGAAGCAAGGATCCGTTGTGACCCAATGGAGGCTAACAATCTAAGAATCTCTTTTGACACCAGGGGGCGTAAAAGGGCCAGGGATGAATTGTGAAAGCATGGGGCCCAATTAAAACCTGGTACAATTATGCCACCATGGAGGCCAAGAATCAAATGATTCATTGTGACATCAAGTGGCCTAAAAGGGCATGGGATGCATTGTGACACCACAGGGGTTAAGAGAAGCAAGGAACCATTGTGACCCAATGCAGGCTAACAATCTAAGAATCCCTTTTGGCACCAGGGGGCGCAAAAGGACCACGGATGAACTGTGTCAGCATGGGGACCTATAGAAGCAAGGAACTATTTTGACACGATGAAAGCCAAGAATCAAATGGTTCATTGTAAGACCAAGTGGCCTAAAAGGGCTTGGAATGCATTGTGACACCACAGAGGTTAAGAGAAGCAAGGAACCATTGTGACCCAAGGGAGGCTAACAATCTAATGATCCCTTGTGACACCTAGGGGTTGTAATAGGGCCAGGGATGAATTCTGAAAGCATGTGGCCCAATAAAAACATGGAAACATTATGACACCATGAAGGCCAAGACTCAAATTGTTCATTGTAACACCAAGTGGCCTAAAAGGGCATGGGATGCATTGTGACACCACAGGGGCTAAGAGAAGCAAGGAACCATTGTGACCCAATGCAGGCTAACAATCTAAGAATCCCTTTTGACACCAGGGGGCCGAAAATTTCCAGGGATGGATTGTTATAGCACGGGGACCAATAGAAGCAAGGATCTATTATGCCACCATGGAGGCCAAGAATCAAATGATTCATTGTGACATCAAGTGGCCTAAAAGGGCATGGGATGCATTGTGACACCAGAGGGGTTAAGAGAAGCAAGGAACCATTGTGACCCAATGGAGGCTAACAATCTAAGAATCCCTTTTGACACCAGGGGGCGCAAAAGGACCACGGATGAACTGTGTCAGCATGGGGACCTGTAGAAGCAAGGAACCATTATGACACCATGAAGGCCAAGAATCAAATGGTTCATTGTAAGACCAAGTGGCCTAAAAGGGCTTGGAATGCATTGTGACACAACAGAGGTTAAGAGAAGCAAAGAACCATTGTGACCCAAGGGAGGCTAACAATCTAATGATCCATTGAGACACCAGGGGTTGTAATAGGGCCAGGGATGAATTGTGAAAGCATGGGGCACAATAAAAACATGGAAATATTATGACACGTTAGTGGCCAAGATTCAAATGATTCATTGTAACACCAAGTGGCCTAAAAGGGCTTGGAATGCATTGTGACACCACAGGGGCAAAGAGAAGCAAGGAACCATTGTGACCCAATGCAGGCTAACAATCTAATGATCCCTTGTGGCACCAGGGGTGGTAAAAATGGCCAGGGATGGATTGTTACAGCACGGGGACCAATAGAAGCATGGATCTATTATGCCACCATGGAGGCCAAGAATCAAATGATTCATTGTGACATCAAGTGGCCTAAAAGGGCATGGGATGCATTGTGACACCACAGGGGTTAAGAGAAGCAAGGATCCATTGTGACCCAATGGAGGCTAACAATCTAAGAATCTCTTTTGACACCAGGGGGCGTAAAAGGGCCAGGGATGAATTGTGAAAGCATGGGGCCCAATTAAAACCTGGTACAATTATGCCACCATGGAGGCCAAGAATCAAATGATTCATTGTGACATCAAGTGGCCTAAAAGGGCATGGGATGCATTGTGACACCACAGGGGTTAAGAGAAGCAAGGAACCATTGTGACCCAATGCAGGCTAACAATCTAAGAATCCCTTTTGGCACCAGGGGGCGCAAAAGGACCACGGATGAACTGTGACAGCATGGGGACCTATAGAAGCAAGGAACTATTTTGACACGATGAAAGCCAAGAATCAAATGGTTCATTGTAAGACCAAGTGGCCTAAAAGGGCTTGGAATGCATTGTGACACCACAGAGGTTAAGAGAAGCAAGGAACCATTGTGACCCAAGGGAGGCTAACAATCTAATGATCCATTGTGACACCAGGGGTTGTAATAGGGCCAGGGATGAATTGTTACAGCATGTGGCCCAATAAAAACATGGAAACATTATGACACCATGAAGGCCAAGACTCAAGTGGTTCATTGTAACACCAAGTGGCCTAAAATGGCATGGGATGCATTGTGACACCACAGGGGCTAAGAGAAGCAAGGAACCATTGTGACCCAATGCAGGCTAACAATCTAAGAATCCCTTGTGACACCAGGGGGCCGAAAATGGCCAGGGATGGATTGTTATAGCACGGGGACCAATAGAAGCAAGGATCTATTATGCCACCATGGAGGCCAAGAATCAAATGATTCATTGTGACATCAAGTGGCCTAAAAGGGCATGGGATGCATTGTGACACCACAGGGGTTAAGAGAAACAAGGAACCATTGTGACCCAATGCAGGCTAACAATCTAAGAATCCCTTTTGGCACCAGGGGGCGCAAAAGGACCACGGATGAACTGTGACAGCATGGGGACCTATAGAAGCAAGGAACTATTTTGACACGATGAAAGCCAAGAATCAAATGGTTCATTGTAAGACCAAGTGGCCTAAAAGGGCTTGGAATGCATTGTGACACCACAGAGGTTAAGAGAAGCAAGGAACCATTGTGACCCAAGGAAGGCTAACAATCTAATGATCCATTGTGACACCAGGGGTTGTAATAGGGCCAGGGATGAATTGTTACAGCATGTGGCCCAATAAAAACATGGAAACATTATGACACCATGAAGGCCAAGAATCAAATGATTCATTGTGACATCAAGTGGCCTAAAAGGGCTTGGAATGCATTGTGACACCACAGAGGTTAAGAGAAGCAGAGAACCATTGTGACCCAATGCAGGCTAACAATCTAATGATCCATTGTGACACCTAGGGGCTGTAATAGGGCCAGGGATGAATTGTGAAAGCATGGGGCACAAGAAAAACATGCAAATATTATGACACCATAGCGGCCAAGAATCAAATGATTCATTGTGACATCAAGTGGCCTAAAAGGCATGGGATGCATTGTGACAGCACAGGGGTTAAGAGAAGCAAGGATCCATTGTGACCCAATGGAGGCTAATAAACCCAGGATCCCATTTGACACCAGGGGGCTCAAAAAGGCCAGGGATGAATTGTGAAAGCATGGGGCCCAATTAAAACCTGGTACAATTATGCCACCAAGGAGGCCAAGAATCAAATGATTCATTGTGACATCAAGTGGCCTAAAAGGGCATGGGATGCATTGTGACACCACAGGGGTTAAGAGAAGCAGGGAAACATTGTGACCCAATGCAGGCTAACAATCTAATGATCCATTTTGACACCGGGGGTTGTAATAGGGCCAGGGATGAATTGTGAAAGCATGGGGCACAAGAAAAACATGCAAATATTATGACACCATAGAGGCCAAGAATCAAATGGTTCATTGTAACACCAAGTGGCCTAAAAGGTCATGGGATGCATTGTGACACCACAGAGGTTAAGAGAAGCAAGGAACCATTGTGACCCAATGCAGGCTAACAATCTAATGATCCCTTGTGGCACCAGGGGTTATAAAAAGGGCCAGGGATGGATTGTTATAGCACGGGGACCAATAGAAGCATGGATCTATTATGCCACCAGGGAGGCCAAGAATCAAATGATTCATTGTGACATCAAGTGGCCTAAAAGGGCATGGGATGCATTGTGACACTACAGGGGTTTAGAGAAGCAGGGAACCATTATGACCCAAGGGAGGCTAACAATCTAAGAATCCCTTTTGACACCAGGGGGCGCAAAAGGACCACGGATGAACTGTGTCAGCATGGGGACCTATAGAAGCAAGAAACCATTATGACACCATGAAGGCCAAGAATCAAATGGTTCATTGTAAGACCAAGTGGCCTAAAAGGGCTTGGAATGCATTGTGACACCACAGAGGTTAAGAGAAGCAATGAACCATTGTGACCCAATGCAGGCTAACAATCTAATGATCCCTTGTGGCACCAGGGGGGGTAAAAATGGCCAGGGATGGATTGTTACAGCACGGGGACCAATAGATGCATGGATCTATTATGCCACCATGGAGGCCAAGAATCAAATGATTCATTGTGACATCAAGTGGCCTAAAAGGGCATGGGATGCATTGTGACACCACAGGGGTTAAGAGAAGCAAGGATCCGTTGTGACCCAATGGAGGCTAACAATCTAAGAATCTCTTTTGACACCAGGGGGCGTAAAAGGGCCAGGGATGAATTGTGAAAGCATGGGGCCCAATTAAAACCTGGTACAATTATGCCACCATGGAGGCCAAGAATCAAATGATTCATTGTGACATCAAGTGGCCTAAAAGGGCATGGGATGCATTGTGACACCACAGGGGTTAAGAGAAGCAAGGAACCATTGTGACCCAATGCAGGCTAACAATCTAAGAATCCCTTTTGGCACCAGGGGGCGCAAAAGGACCACGGATGAACTGTGTCAGCATGGGGACCTATAGAAGCAAGGAACTATTTTGACACGATGAAAGCCAAGAATCAAATGGTTCATTGTAAGACCAAGTGGCCTAAAAGGGCTTGGAATGCATTGTGACACCACAGAGGTTAAGAGAAGCAAGGAACCATTGTGACCCAAGGGAGGCTAACAATCTAATGATCCCTTGTGACACCTAGGGGTTGTAATAGGGCCAGGGATGAATTGTGAAAGCATGTGGCCCAATAAAAACATGGAAACATTATGAAACCATGAAGGCCAAGACTCAAATGGTTCATTGTAACACCAAGTGGCCTAAAAGGGCATGGGATGCATTGTGACACCACAGGGGCTAAGAGAAGCAAGGAACCATTGTGACCCAATGCAGGCTAACAATCTAAGAATCCCTTTTGACACCAGGGGGCCGAAAATTTCCAGGGATGGATTGTTATAGCACGGGGACCAATAGAAGCAAGGATCTATTATGCCACCATGGAGGCCAAGAATCAAATGATTCATTGTGACATCAAGTGGCCTAAAAGGGCATGGGATGCATTGTGACACCAGAGGGGTTAAGAGAAGCAGGGAACCATTGTGACTCAATGGAGGCTAACAATCTAAGAATCCCTTTTGACACCAGGGGGCGCAAAAGGACCACGGATGAACTGTGTCAGCATGGGGACCTGTAGAAGCAAGGAACCATTATGACACCATGAAGGCCAAGAATCAAATGGTTCATTGTAAGACCAAGTGGCCTAAAAGGGCTTGGAATGCATTGTGACACAACAGAGGTTAAGAGAAGCAAAGAACCATTGTGACCCAAGGGAGGCTAACAATCTAATGATCCATTGAGACACCAGGGGTTGTAATAGGGCCAGGGATGAATTGTGAAAGCATGGGGCACAATAAAAACATGGAAATATTATGACACGTTAGTGGCCAAGATTCAAATGATTCATTGTAACACCAAGTGGCCTAAAAGGGCTTGGAATGCATTGTGACACCACAGGGGCAAAGAGAAGCAAGGAACCATTGTGACCCAATGCAGGCTAACAATCTAATGATCCCTTGTGGCACCAGGGGGGGTAAAAATGGCCAGGGATGGATTGTTACAGCACGGGGACCAATAGAAGCATGGATCTATTATGCCACCATGGAGGCCAAGAATCAAATGATTCATTGTGACATCAAGTGGCCTAAAAGGGCATGGGATGCATTGTGACACCACAGGGGTTAAGAGAAGCAAGGATCCATTGTGACCCAATGGAGGCTAACAATCTAAGAATCTCTTTTGACACCAGGGGGCGTAAAAGGGCCAGGGATGAATTGTGAAAGCATGGGGCCCAATTAAAACCTGGTACAATTATGCCACCATGGAGGCCAAGAATCAAATGATTCATTGTGACATCAAGTGGCCTAAAAGGGCATGGGATGCATTGTGACACCACAGGGGTTAAGAGAAGCAAGGAACCATTGTGACCCAATGCAGGCTAACAATCTAAGAATCCCTTTTGGCACCAGGGGGCGCAAAAGGACCACGGATGAACTGTGAAAGCATGGGGACCTATAGAAGCAAGGAACTATTTTGACACGATGAAAGCCAAGAATCAAATGGTTCATTGTAAGACCAAGTGGCCTAAAAGGGCTTGGAATGCATTGTGACACCACAGAGGTTAAGAGAAGCAAGGAACCATTGTGACCCAAGGGAGGCTAACAATCTAATGATCCATTGTGACACCAGGGGTTGTAATAGGGCCAGGGATGAATTGTTACAGCATGTGGCCCAATAAAAACATGGAAACATTATGACACCATGAAGGCCAAGACTCAAATGGTTCATTGTAACACCAAGTGGCCTAAAAGGGCATGGGATGCATTGTGACACCACAGGGGCTAAGAGAAGCAAGGAACCATTGTGACCCAATGCAGGCTAACAATCTAAGAATCCATTTTGACACCAGGGGGCCGAAAATGGCCAGGGATGGATTGTTATAGCACGGGGACCAATAGAAGCAAGGATCTATTATGCCACCATGGAGGCCAAGAATCAAATGATTCATTGTGACATCAAGTGGCCTAAAAGGGCATGGGATGCATTGTGACACCACAGGGGTTAAGAGAAGCAAGGAACCATTGTGACCCAATGCAGGCTAACAATCTAAGAATCCCTTTTGGCACCAGGGGGCGCAAAAGGACCACGGATGAACTGTGACAGCATGGGGACCTATAGAAGCAAGGAACTATTTTGACACGATGAAAGCCAAGAATCAAATGGTTCATTGTAAGACCAAGTGGCCTAAAAGGGCGTGGAATGCATTGTGACACCACAGAGGTTAAGAGAAGCAAAGAACCATTGTGACCCAATGCAGGCTAACAATCTAATGATCCATTGTGACACCTAGGGGGTGTAATAGGGCCAGGGATGAATTGTGAAAGCATGGGGCACAATAAAAACATGCAAATATTATGACACCATAGCGGCCAAGAATCAAATTATTCCTTGTGACATCAAGTGGCCTAAAAGGCATGGGATGCATTGTGACACCACAGGGGTTAAGAGAAGCAAGGATCCATTGTGACCCAATGGAGGCTAATAAACCCAGGATCCCATTTGACACCAGGGGGCTCAAAAGGGCCAGGGATGAATTGTGAAAGCATGGGGCCCAATTAAAACCTGGTACAATTATGCCACCATGGAGGCCAAGCATCAAATGATTCATTGTGACATCAAGTGGCCTAAAAGGGCATGGGATGCATTGTGACAGCACAGGGGTTAAGAGAAGCAAGGATCCATTGTGACCCAATGCAGGCTAACAATCTTATGATCCCTTGTGACACCAGGGGGCCGAAAATGGCCAGGGATGGATTGTTATAGCACGGGGACCAATAGAAGCAAAGATCAATTATGCCACCATGGAGGCACAGAATCAAATGATTCATTGTGACATCAAGTGGCCTAAAAGGGCATGGGATGCATTGTGACACCAGAGGGGTTAAGAGAAGCAGGGAACCATTGTGACCCAATGCAGGCTAACAATCTAAGAATCCCTTTTGACACCAGGGGGCGCAAAAGGACCACGGATGAACTGTGTCAGCATGGGGACCTGTACAAGCAAGGAACCATTATGACACCATGAAGGCCAAGAATCAAATGGTTCATTGTAAGACCAACTGGCCTAAAAGGGCTTGGAATGCATTCTGACACCACAGAGGTTAAGAGAAGCAAAGAACCATTGTGACCCGATGCAGGCTATCAATCTAATGATCCATTGTGACACCAGGGGCACAAAAGGACCACGGATGAACTCTGACAGCATGGGGAGCTATAGAAGCAAGGAACCATTATGACACCATGACGGCCAAGAATCAAATGATTCATTGTGACATCAAGTGGCCTAAAAGGGCTTGGAATGCATTGTGACACCACAGAGGTTAAGAGAAGCAAGGATCCATTGTGACCCAATGGAGGCTAATAATCCCAGGATCCCATTTGACACCAGGGGGCGTAAAAGGGCCAGGGATGAATTGTGACAGCATGGGGCCCAATAGAAACAAGGAATCATTATGCCACCATTGAGGCCAAGAATCAAATGATTCATTGTGACATCAAGTGGCCTAAAAGGGCATGGGATGCATTGTGACACCACAGAGGTTAAGAGAAGCAAGGAACCATTGTGACCCAATGCAGGCTAACAATCTAATGATCCCTTGTGACACCAATGGGCCTAAAAGGGGCAGGGATGAATTGTGAAATCATGGGGCCCAAGTAAAACCTGGTACAATTATGCCACCATGGAGGCCAAGAATCAAATGATTCATTGTGACATCAAGTGGCCTAAAAGGGCATGGGATGCATTGTGACAGCACAGGGGTTAAGAGAAGCAAGGATCCATTGTGACCCAATGGAGGCTAACAATCTAAGAATCCCTTTTGACACCAGGGGGCGCAAAAGGACCACGGATGAACTCTGACAGCATGGGGACTTATAGAAGCAAGGAACCATTATGACACCATGAAGGCCAAGAATCAAATGGTTCATTGTAAGACCAAGTGGCCTAAAAGTGCTTGGAATGCATTGTGTCAGCACAGAGGTTAAGAGAAGCAAGGAACCATTGTGACCCAATGCAGGCTAACAATCTAATGATCCCTTGTGGCACCAGGGGGTATAAAAAGGGCCAGCGATGGATTGTTACAGCACGGGGACCAATAGAAGCAAGGATCTATTATGCCACCGTGGAGGCCAAGAATCAAATGATTCATTGTGACATCAAGTGGCCTAAAAGGGCATGGGATGCATTGTGACACCTCAGAGGTTAAGAGAAGCAAGGAACCATTGTGACCCAATGCAGGCTAACAATCTAATGATCCCTTGTGACACCAGGGGGCCTAAAAGGGCCAGGGATGAATTGTTACAGCACGGGGAGCAATAGAAGCAAGGATCTATTATGCCATCATGGAGGCCAAGAATCAAATAATTCATTGTGACATCATGTGGCCTAAAAGGGCATGGGATGCATTGTGACAGCACAGGGGTTAAGAGATGCAAGGATCCATTGTGACCCAATGGAGGCTAATAATCCCAGGATCCCATTTGACACCAGGGGGCGTAAAAGGGCCAGGGATGAATTGTGACAGCATGGGGCCCAATAGAAACAAGGAACCATTATGACACCATGGAGGCCAAGAATCAAATGATTCATTGTGACATCAAGTGGCCTAAAAGGGCATGGGATGCATTGTGACACCACAGAGGTTCAGAGATGCAAGGAACCATTGTGACCCAATGCAGGCTAACAATCTAATGATCCCTTGTGGCACCAGGGGGTATAAAAAGGGCCAGGGATGGATTGTTACAGCACGGGGACCAATAGAAGCAAGGCTCTATTATGCCACCTTGGAGGCCAAGAATCAAATGATTCATTGTGACATCAAGTGGCCTAAAAGGGCATGGGATGCATTGTGACAGCACAGAGGTTAAGAGAAGCAAGGAACCATTGTGACCCAATGCTGGCTAACAATCTAAGAATCCCTTTTGACACCAATGGGCCTAAAAGGGGCAGGGATGTATTGTTACAGCACGGGGACCAATAGAAGCAAGGATCTATTATGCCACCATGGAGGCCAAGAATCAAATAATTCATTGGGACATCATGTGGCCTAATAGGGCATGGGATGCATTGTGACAGCACAGGGGTTAAGAGAAGCAAGGATCCATTGTGACCCATTGGAGGCTAACAATCTTAGAATCCCTTTTGACACCAGGGGTCGCAAAAGCACCACGGATGAGCTCTGACATCATGGGGACCTATAGAAGCAAGGAACCATTATGACACCATGAAGGCCAAGAATCAAAAGGTTCATTGTAAGACCAAGTGGCCTAAAAGGGCTTGGAATGCATTGTGACACCACAGAGGTTAAGAGAAGCAAGGAACCATTGTGGCCCAATGCAGGCTAACAATCTAATGATCCCTTGTGACACCAGGGGGTATAAAAAGGGCCAGGGATGGATTCTTACAGCATGGGGACTAATAGAAGCGAGGATCTATTATGCCACCGTGGAGGCCAAGAATCAAATGATTCATTGTGACATCAAGTGGCCTAAAAGGGCATGGGATGCATTGTGACAGCACAGGGGTTAAGAGATGCAAGGAACCATTGTGACCCAATGGAGGCTAATAATCCCAGGATCCCTTTTGACACCAGGGGGCGTAAAAGGGCCTGGGATGAATTGTGACAGCATGGGGCCCAATAGAAACCTCGTACAATTATGCCACCATGGAGGCCAAGAATCAAATGATTCATCATGACATCAAGTGGCCTAAAAGTGCATGGGATGCATTGTGTCACCACAGAGGTTAAGAGAAGCAAGGAACCATTGTGACCCAATGCAGGCTAACAATCTAATGATCCCTTGTGGCATTAGGGGGTACAAAAAGTGCCAGGGATGGATTGTTACAGCACGGGGACCAATAGAAGCAAGGATCTATTATGCCACCGTGGAGGCCAAGAATCAAATGATTCATTGTGACATCAAGTGGCCTAAAAGGGCTTGGAATGCATTGTGACACCACAGAGGTTAAGAGAAGCAAGGAACCATTGTGACCCAATGGAGGCTAATAATCCCAGGATCCCATTTGACACCAGGGGGCGTAAAAGGGCCTGGGATGAATTGTGACAGCATGGGGCCCAATAGAAACCTCGTACAATTATGCCACCATGGAGGCCAAGAATCAAATGATTCATCATGACATCAAAAGGCTTAAAAGGGCATGGTATGCATTGTGACACCACAGAGGTTAAGAGAAGCAAGGAACCATTGTGACCCAATGCAGGCTAACAATCTAATGATCCCTTGTGACACCAATGGGCCTAAAAGGGGCAGGGATGAATTGTGAAATCATGGGGCCCAAGTAAAACCTGGTACAATTATGCCACCATGGAGGCCAAGAATCAAATGATTCATTGTGACATCAAGTGGCCTAAAAGGGCATGGGATGCATTGTGACAGCACAGGGGTTAAGAGAAGCAAGGATCCATTGTGACCCAATGGAGGCTAACAATCTAAGAATCCCTTTTGACACCAGGGGGCGCAAAAGGACCACGGATGAACTCTGACAGCATGGGGACTTATAGAAGCAAGGAACCATTATGACACCATGAAGGCCAAGAATCAAATGGTTCATTGTAAGACCAAGTGGCCTAAAAGTGCTTGGAATGCATTGTGTCAGCACAGAGGTTAAGAGAAGCAAGGAAGCATTGTGACCCAATGCAGGCTAACAATCTAATGATCCCTTGTGGCACCAGGGGGTATAAAAAGGGCCAGGGATGGATTGTTACAGCACGGGGACCAATAGAAGCAAGGATCTATTATGCCACCGTGGAGGCCAAGAATCAAATGATTCATTGTGACATCAAGTGGCCTAAAAGGGCATGGGATGCATTGTGACACCTCAGAGGTTAAGAGAAGCAAGGAACCATTGTGACCCAATGCAGGCTAACAATCTAATGATCCCTTGTGACACCAGGGGGCCTAAAAGGGCCAGGGATGAATTGTTACAGCACGGGGAGCAATAGAAGCAAGGATCTATTATGCCATCATGGAGGCCAAGAATCAAATAATTCATTGTGACATCATGTGGCCTAAAAGGGCATGGGATGCATTGTGACAGCACAGGGGTTAAGAGATGCAAGGATCCATTGTGACCCAATGGAGGCTAATAATCCCAGGATCCCATTTGACACCAGGGGGCGTAAAAGGGCCAGGGATGAATTGTGACAGCATGGGGCCCAATAGAAACAAGGAACCATTATGACACCATGGAGGCCAAGAATCAAATGATTCATTGTGACATCAAGTGGCCTAAAAGGGCATGGGATGCATTGTGACACCACAGAGGTTCAGAGATGCAAGGAACCATTGTGACCCAATGCAGGCTAACAATCTAATGATCCCTTGTGGCACCAGGGGGTATAAAAAGGGCCAGGGATGGATTGTTACAGCACGGGGACCAATAGAAGCAAGGCTCTATTATGCCACCTTGGAGGCCAAGAATCAAATGATTCATTGTGACATCAAGTGGCCTAAAAGGGCATGGGATGCATTGTGACAGCACAGAGGTTAAGAGAAGCAAGGAACCATTGTGACCCAATGCTGGCTAACAATCTAAGAATCCCTTTTGACACCAATGGGCCTAAAAGGGGCAGGGATGTATTGTTACAGCACGGGGACCAATAGAAGCAAGGATCTATTATGCCACCATGGAGGCCAAGAATCAAATAATTCATTGGGACATCATGTGGCCTAATAGGGCATGGGATGCATTGTGACAGCACAGGGGTTAAGAGAAGCAAGGATCCATTGTGACCCATTGGAGGCTAACAATCTTAGAATCCCTTTTGACACCAGGGGTCGCAAAAGCACCACGGATGAGCTCTGACATCATGGGGACCTATAGAAGCAAGGAACCATTATGACACCATGAAGGCCAAGAATCAAAAGGTTCATTGTAAGACCAAGTGGCCTAAAAGGGCTTGGAATGCATTGTGACACCACAGAGGTTAAGAGAAGCAAGGAACCATTGTGGCCCAATGCAGGCTAACAATCTAATGATCCCTTGTGACACCAGGGGGTATAAAAAGGGCCAGGGATGGATTCTTACAGCATGGGGACTAATAGAAGCGAGGATCTATTATGCCACCGTGGAGGCCAAGAATCAAATGATTCATTGTGACATCAAGTGGCCTAAAAGGGCATGGGATGCATTGTGACAGCACAGGGGTTAAGAGATGCAAGGATCCATTGTGACCCAATGGAGGCTAATAATCCCAGGATCCCTTTTGACACCAGGGGGCGTAAAAGGGCCTGGGATGAATTGTGACAGCATGGGGCCCAATAGAAACCTCGTACAATTATGCCACCATGGAGGCCAAGAATCAAATGATTCATCATGACATCAAGTGGCCTAAAAGTGCATGGGATGCATTGTGTCACCACAGAGGTTAAGAGAAGCAAGGAACCATTGTGACCCAATGCAGGCTAACAATCTAATGATCCCTTGTGGCATTAGGGGGTACAAAAAGTGCCAGGGATGGATTGTTACAGCACGGGGACCAATAGAAGCAAGGATCTATTATGCCACCGTGGAGGCCAAGAATCAAATGATTCATTGTGACATCAAGTGGCCTAAAAGGGCTTGGAATGCATTGTGACACCACAGAGGTTAAGAGAAGCAAGGAACCATTGTGACCCAATGCAGGCTAACAATCTAATGATCCCTTGTGGCACCAGGGGGCGTAAAAGGGCCTGGGATGAATTGTGACAGCATGGGGCCCAATAGAAACCTCGTACAATTATGCCACCATGGAGGCCAAGAATCAAATGATTCATCATGACATCAAAAGGCCTAAAAGGGCATGGAATGCATTGTGACACCACAGAGGTTAAGAGAAGCAAGGATCCATTGTGACCCAATGCAGGCTAACAATCTAATGATCCCTTGTGGCACCAATGGGCCTAAAAGGGGCAGGGATGAATTGTGAAAGCATGGGGCCCAAGTGAAACCTGGTACAATTATGCCACCATGGAGGCCAAGAATCAAATGATTCATTGTGACATCAAGTGGCCTAAAAGGGCATGAGATGCATTGTGACACCACAGGGGTTAAGAGAAGCAAGGAACCATTGTGACCCAATGCAGGCTAGCAATCTAATGATCTCTTTTGACACCAGGGCTTGTAATAGGGCCAGGGATGCATTGTGAAAGCATGGGGCACAATAAAAACATGGAAATATTAGGACACCATAGAGGCCAAGACTCAAATGATTCATTGTAACACCAAGTGGCCTAAAAGGGCATGGGATGCATTGTGACACCACAGGGGCTAAGAGAAGCAAGGAACCATTGTGACCCAATGCAGGCTAACAATCTAATGATCCCTTGTGGCACCAGGGGTTATAAAAAGGGCCAGGGATGGATTGTTACAGCACGGGGACCAATAGAAGCAAGGATCTATTATGCCACCATGGAGGCCAAGAATCAAATGATTCATTGCGACATCAAGTGGCCTAAAAGGGCATGGGAGGCATTGTGACACCACAGGGGTTAAGAGAAGCAAGGATCCATTGTGACCCAATGGAGGCTAACAATCTAATGATCCCTTGTGACACCAATGGGTCTAAAAGGGCCAGGGATGAATTGTGGCAGCATGGGTCCCAATAGAAACAAGGAACCATTATGACACCATGGAGGCCAAGAATCAAATGATTCATTGTGACATCAAGTGGCCTAAATGGGCATGGGGTGCATTGTGACACCACAGAGGTTAAGAGAAGCAAGGAACCATTGTGACCCAATGCAGGCAAACAATCTAATGATCCATTGTGACACCAGGGGTTGTAATAGCGCCTGTGATGAATTGTTACAGTACGGGGACCAATAGAAGTAAGGATCTACTATGCCACCGCGGAGGCCAAAAATCAAATAATTCAATGTGACATCAAGTGGCCTAAAAGGGCATGGGATGCATTGTGACACCACAGGGGTTAAGAGAAGCAAGGATCCATTGTGACCCAATGGAGGCTAACAGTCTTAGAATCCCTTTTGACACCAATAGGGCCTAAAAGGGCCAGGAATGAATTGTTTCAGCACGGGGACCAATAGAAGCAAGGATCTATTATGCCACCGTGGAGGCCAAGAATCAAATAATTCATTGTGACATCATGTGGCCTAAAAGGGCATGGGATGCATTGTGACAGCACAGGGGTTAAGAGAAGCAAGGATCCATTGTGACCCAATGCAGGCTAACAATCTAATGATCCCTTGTGACACCAATGGGCCTAAAATGTCCAGGGATGAATTGTGACAGCATGGGTCCCAATAGAAACAAGGAACCATTATGACACTATGGAGGCCAAGAATCAAATGATTCATTGTGACATCAAGTGGTCTAAAAGGGCATGGGATGCATTGTGACAGCACAGGGGTTAAGAGAAGCAAGGAACCATTGTGACCCAATGCAGGCCAACAATCTAATGATCCCTTTTGACACCAATGGGCCTAAAAGGGCCAGGGTTGAATTGTTACATCACGGGGACCAATAGAAGCAAGGATCTATTATGCCACCGCGGAGGCCAAGAATCAAATCATTCATTGTGACATCAAGTGGCCTAAAAGGGCATGGAAAGCAGTGTGACACCACAGAGGTTAAGAGAAGCAAGGATCCATTGTGACCCAATGGTGGCTAACAATATAATGATCCCTTGTGACACCAGGGGTTGTAATAGGGCCAGGGATGAATTGTTACAGCATGGGGCACAATAAAAACATGGAAATATTATGACATCATAGAGGCCAAGACTCAAATGATTCATTGTAACACCAAGTGGTCTAAAAGGGCATGGGATGCATTGTGACACCACAGGGGCTAAGAGAAGCACGGAACCATTGTGACCCAATGCAGGCTAACAATCTAATGATCCCTTGTGGCACCAGGGGGTATAAAAGGGGCCAGGGATGGATTGTTATAGCACGGGGACCAATAGAAGCAAGGATCTATTATGCCACCATGGAGGCCAAGAATCAAATGATTCATTGTGACATCAAGTGGCCTAAAAGGGCATGGGATGCATTGTGACACCACAGGGGTTAAGAGAAGCAAGGATCCATTGTGACCCAATGGAGGCTAATAATCCCAGGATCAATTTTGACACCAGGGGGCATAAAAGCGCCAGAAATGAATTGTGACAGCATGGGGACCAATAGAAGCAAGGATCTATTATGCCACCGTGGAGGCCAAGAATCAAATAATTCATTGTGACATCATGTGCCTAAAAGGGCATGGGATGCATTGTGACAGCACATGGGTTAAGAGAAGCAAGGATCCATTGTGACCCAAGGGAGGCTAACAATCTAATGATCCCTTGTGACACCAATGGGCCTAAAAGGGGCAGGGATGAATTATGAAACCATGGGGCCCAATTAAAACCTGGTACAATTATGCCACCATGGAGGCCAAGAATCAAATGATTCATTGTGACATCAAGTGGCCTAAAAGGGCATGGGATGCATTGTGACAGCACAGGGGTTAAGAGAAGCAAGGAACCATTGGGACCCAATGCAGGCTAACAATCTAAGAATCCCTTTTGACACCAGGGGGCGCAAAAGGACCACGGATGAACTCTGACAGCATGGGGACCTATAGAAGCAAGGAACCATTATGACACCATGAAGGCCAAGAATCAAATGGTTCATTGTAAGACCAAGTGGCCTAAAAGGCCTTAGAATGCATTGTGACACCACAGAGGCTAAGAGAAGCAAGGAATAATTGTGACCCAATGGAGGCTAATAATCCCAGGATCCCTTTTGACACCAGGGGGCGTAAAAGGGCCAGTGATGAATTGTGACAGCATGGGTCCTAATAGAAACATGGAAATATTATGACATCATAGTGGCCAAGAATCAAATGATTCATTGTGACATCAAGTGGCCTAAAAAGGCATGGGAGGCATTGTGACAGCACAGGGGTTAAGAGAAGCAAGGATCCATTGTGACCCAATGGAGGCTAATAATCCCAGGATCCCTTTTGACACCAGGGGCCGTAAAAGAGCCAGGGTTGGATTGTGACAGCATGGGGCCCAATAGAAGCAAGGAACCATTATGCCACCATGGAGGCCAAGAATCAAATGATTCATTGTGACATCATGTGGCCTAAAAGGGCATGGAATGTATTGTGACACCTCAGGGGTTAAGAGAAGCAAGGAACCATTGTGACCCAATGCAGGCTAACAATCTAATGATCCCTTGTGACACCAATGGGCCTAGAAGGGGCCGGGATGTATTGTGAAAGCATGGGGCCCAAGTAAAACCTCGTACAATGATGCCACCATGGAGGCCAAGAATCAAATGATTCATTGTGACATCAAGTGGCCTAAAAGGGCATGGGATGCATTGTGACACCACAGAGGTTAAGAGAAGCAAGGGACCATTGGGACCCAATGCAGGCTAACAATCTAAGAATCCCTTTTGACACCAGGGGCACAAAAGGACCACGGGTGAACTCTGACAGCATGGGGACCTATAGAAGCAAGGAACAATTATGACACCATGAAGGCCAAGAATCAAATGGTTCATTGTAAGACCAAGTGGCCTAAAAGGTCTTGGGATGCATTGTGACACCACAGAGGTTAAGAGAAGCAAGGAACCATTGGGACCCAATGCAGGCTAAAAATGAAATGATCCATTGTGACACCAGGGGCACAAAAGGACCACGGATGAACTCTGACAGCATGGGGACCTATAGAAGCAAGGAACAATTATGACACCAGAGAGGCCAAGACTCAAATGATTCATTGTAACATCAAGTGTCCTGAAAGTGCATGGGATGCATTGTGACAGCACAGAGGTTAAGAGAAGCAAAGAACCATTGTGTCCCAAGGGAGGCTAACAATCTAATGATCCCTTGTGGCACCAGGGGGTATAAAAAGGGCCAGGGATGGATTGTTACAGCACGGGGACCAACAGAAGCAAGGATCAATTATGCCACCATGGAGACCAAGTACAAAAAGATTCATTGTGACATCAAGTGGCCTAAAAGGGCATGGGATGCATTGTGACACCACAGGGGTTAAGAGAAGCAAGGATCCATTGTGACCCAATGGAGGTTAATAATCCCAGGATCCCTTTTGACACCAGGGGTTGTAATAGGGCCAGGGATGAATTGTGACAGCATTGGGCCCAATAGAAACAAGGAACCATTATGACACCATGGAGGCCAAGAATCAAATGATTCATTGTGACATCAAGTGGCCTAAAAGGGCATGGGATGCATTGTGACAGCACAGGGGTTAAGAGAAGCAAGGAACCATTGTGACCCAATGCAGGCTAACAATCTAAGAATCCCTTTTGACACCAGGGGGCGCAAAAGGACCACGGATGAACTCTGACAGCATGGGGACCTATACAAGCAAGGAACCATTATGACACCATGAAGGCCAAGAATCAAATGGTTCATTGTAAGACCAAGTGGCCTAAAAGGGCTTGGAATGCATTGTGACATCACAGAGGCTAAGAGAAGCAAGGAGTCATTGTGACCCAATGGAGGCTAATAATCCCAGGATCCATTTTGACACCAGGGGGCGTAAAAGGGCCAGGGATCAATTGTGACAGCATGGGTCCCAGTAGAAACAAGGAACCATTATGACACCATGGAGGCCAAGAATCAAATGATTCATTGTGACATCAAGTGGCCTAAAAGGGCATGGGATGCATTGTGACACCACAGAGGTTAAGAGAAGCAAGGAACCATTGTGACCCAATGCAGGCTAACAATCTAATGATCCCTTGTGGCACCAGGGGGTATAAAAAGGGCCAGGGATGGATTGTAAGAGCACAGGGACCAATAGAAGCAAGGATCAATTATGTCACCATGGAGGCCAAGAATCAAATGATTCATTGTGACATCAAGTGGCCTAAAAGGGCATGGGATGCATTGTTACACCACAGGGGTTAAGAGAAGCAAGGATCCATTGTGACCCAAGGGAGGCTAACAATCTAATGATCCCTTGTGACACCAATGGGCCTAAAAGGGGCAGGGATGAATTATGAAAGCATGGGGCCCAATAAAAACCTGGTACAATTATGCCACCATGGAGGCCAAGAATCAAATGATTCATTGTGACTTCAAGTGGCTTAAAAGAGCATGGGATTCATTGTGACACCACAGGGGTTAAGAGAATCAAGGAACCATTGTGACCCAATGCAGGCTAACAATCTAAGAATGCCTTTTGACACCAGGGGGCGCAAAAGGACCACGGATGAACTCTGACAGCATGGGGACCTATAGAAGCAAGGAACCATTATGACACCATGGAGGCCAAGAATCAAATGGTTCATTGTAAGACCAAGTGGCCTAAAAGGGCTTGGAATGCATTGTGACACCACAGAGGCTAAGAGAAGCAAGGAATTATTGTGACCCAATGGAGGCAATAATCCCAGGATCCCTTTTGACAGCAGGGGGCGTAAAAGGGCCAGTGATGAATTGTGACAGCATGGGTCCTAATAGAAACATGGAAATATTATGACACCATAGAGGCCAAGAATCAAATGATTCATTGTGACATCAAGTGGCCTAAAAGGGCATGGGATGCATTGTGACAGCACAGGGGTTAAGAGAAGCAAGGGTCCATTGTGACCCAATGGAGGCTAATAATCCCAGGATCCCTTTTGACACCAGGGGGCGTAAAAGGGCCAGTGTTGAATTGTGACAGCATGGGTCCTAATAGAAACATGGAAATATTATGACACCATAGAGGCCAAGAATCAAATGATTCATTGTGACATCAAGTGGCCTAAAAAGGCATGGGATGCATTGTGACAGCACCGGGGTTAAGAGAAGCAAGGATCCATTATGACCCAATGGAGGCTAATAATCCCAGGATCCCTTTTGACACCAGGGGGCGTAAAAGGGCCAGGGTTGGAATGTGACAGCATGGGGACCAATAGAAGCAAGGAATCATTATGCCACCATGGAGGCCAAGAATCAAATGATTCATTGTGACATCATGTGGCCTAAAAGGGCATGGAATGTATTGTGACACCTCAGGGGTTAAGAGAAGAAAGGAACCATTGTGACCCAATGCAGGCTAACAATCTAATGATCCCTTGTGACACCAATGGGCCTAAAATGGGCCGGGATGAATTGTGAAAGCATGGGGCCCAAGTAAAACCTGGTACAATGATGCCACCATGGAGGCCAAGAATCAAATGATTCATTGTGACATCAAGTGGCCTAAAAGGGCATGGGATGCATTGTGACACCACAGGGGTTAAGAGAATCAAGGAACCATTGTGACCCAATGCAGGCTAACAATCTAAGAATCCCTTTTGACACCAGGGGGCACAAAAGGACAACGGATGAACTCTGACCGCATGGGGACCTATAGAAGCAAGGAACAATTATGACACCATGAAGGCCAAGAATCAAATGGCTCATTGTGACATCAAGTGGCCTAAAAGGGCATGGGAGGCATTGTGACACCACAGGGGTTAAGAGAAGCAAGGAACCATTGTGACCCAATGCAGGCTAACAATCTAAGAATCCCTTTTGACACCAGGGGCACAAAAGGACCACGGATGAACTCTGACAGCATGGGGACCTATAGAAGCAAGGAACAATTATGACACCATGAAGGCCAAGAATCAAATGGTTCATTGTAAGACCAAGTGGCCTAAAAGGTCTTGGGATGCATTGTGACACCACAGAGGTTAAGAGAAGCAAGGAACCATTGGGACCCAATGAAGGCTAACAATCAAATGATCCATTGTGACACCAGGGGCACAAAAGGACCACGGATGAACTCTGACAGCATGGGGACCTATGGAAGCAAGGAACAATTATGACACCAGAGAGGCCAAGACTCAAATGATTCATTGTAACACCAAGTGTCCTAAAAGTGCAGGGGATGCATTGTGACACCACAGAGGTTAAGAGAAGCAAGGAACCATTGTGACCCAATGCAGGCTAACAATCTAAGAATCCCTTTTGACACCAGGGGGCACAAAAGGACCACGGATGAACTCTGACCGCATGGGGACCTATAGAAGCAAGGAACAATTATGACACCATGAAGGCCAAGAATCAAATGGCTCATCGTAAGACCAAGTGGCCTAAAAGGTCTTGGAATGCATTGTGACACCACAGGGGTTAAGAGAAGCAAGGAAGCATTGTGACCCAATGCAGGCTAACAATCTAAGAATCCCTTTTGACACCAGGGGCACAAAAGGACCACGGATGAACTCTGACAGCATGGGGACCTATAGAAGCAAGGAACAATTATGACACCATGAAGGCCAAGAATCAAATGGTTCCTTGTAAGACCAAGTGGCCTAAAAGGTCTTGGGATGCATTGTGACACCACAGAGGTTAAGAGAAGCAAGGAACCATTGGGACCCAATGCAGGCTAACAATCAAATGATCCATTGTGACACCAGGGGCACAAAAGGACCACGGATGAACTCTGACAGCATGGGGACCTATAGAAGCAAGGAACAATTATGACACCAGAGAGGCCAAGACTCAAATGATTCATTGTAACACCAAGTGTCCTAAAAGTGCAGGGGATGCATTGTGACACCACAGAGGTTAAGAGAAGCAAGGAACCATTGTGACCCAATGCAGGCTAACAATCTAATGATCCCTTGTGGCACCAGGGGGTATAAAAAGGGCCAGGGATGGATTGTTACAGCACGGGGACCAATAGAAGCAAGGATCAATTATGCCACCATGGAGGCCAAGAATCAAATTATTCATTATGACATCAAGTGGCCTAAAAGGGCATGGAATGCATTGTGACAGCACAGGGGTTAAGAGAAGCAAGGATCCATTGTTACCCAATGGAGGCTAATAATCCCAGGATCCCTTTTGACACCAGGGGTTGTAATAGGGCCAGGGATGAATTGTGACAGCATTGGGCCCAATAGAAACAAGGAACCATTATGCCACCATGGAGGCCAAGAATCAAATGATTCATTGTGACATCAAGTGGCCTAAAAGGGCATGGGAGGCATTGTGACACCACAGAGGTTATGAGAAGCAAGGAACCATTGTGACCCAATGCAGGCTAACAATCTAATGATCCCTTGTGTCACCAGGGGGTATAAAAAGGGCCAGGGCTGGATTGTTACAGCACGGGGACCAATAGAACCAAAGATCTATTATGCCACCATGGAGGCCAAGAATCAAATGATTCATTGTGACATCATGTGGCCTAAAAGGGCATGGGATGCATTGTGACACCACAGGGGTTAAGAGAAGCAAGGATCCATTGTGACCCAATGCAGGCTAACAATCTAAGAATCCCTTTTGACACCAGGGGGCGCAAAAGGACCACGGATGAACTCTGACAGCATGGGGACCTATAGAAGCAAGGAACCATTATGACACCATGAAGGCCAAGAATCAAATGGTTCATTGTGACATCAAGTGGCCTAAAAGGGCATGGAATGCATTGTGACACCACAGGGGTTAAGAGAAGCAAGGATCCATTGTGACCCAAAGGAGGCTAATAATCCCAGGATCCCTTTTGACACCAGGGGTTGTAATAGGGCCAGGGATGAATTGTGACAGCATTGGGCCCAATAGAAACTAGGAACCATTATGACACCATGGAGGCCAAGAATCAAATGATTCATTGTGACATCAAGTGGCCTAAAAGGGCATGGGAAGCATTGTGACAGCACAGGGGTTAAGAGAAGCAAGGAACCATTGTGACCCAATGCAGGCTAACAATCTAAGAATCCCTTTTGACACCAGGGGGCACAAAAGGACCACGGATGAACTCTGACAGCATGGGGACCTATAGAAGCAAGGAACCATTATGACACCATGAAGGCCAAGAATCAAATGGTTCATTGTAAGACCAAGTGGCCTAAAAGGTCTTGGAATGCATTGTGACACCACAGAGGCTAAGAGAAGCAAGGAACCATTGTGACCCAATGCAGGCTAACAATCTAAGAATCCCTTTTGACAGCAGGGGGTAAAAAAAGTGCCAGGGTTGGATTGTTACAGCACGGAGACCAATAGAAGCAAGGATCAATTATGCCACCATGGAGGCCAAGAATCAAATGATTCATTGTGACATCAAGTGGCCTAAAAGGGCATGGGATGCATTGTGACACCACAGGGGTTAAGAGAAGCAAGGAACCATTGTGACCCAATGCAGGCTAACAATCTAAGAATCCCTTTTGACAGCAGGGGGTAAATAAAGGGCCAGGGTTGGATTGTTACAGCACGGGGACCAATAGAAGCAAGGATCAATTATGCCACCATGGAGGCCAAGAATCAAATGATTCATTGTGACATCAAGTGGCCTAAAAGGGCTTGGAATGCATTGCGACGGCACAGGGGTTAAGAGAAGCAAGGATCCATTGTGACCCAATGGAGGCTAATAATCCCAGGATCAATTTTGACACCAGGGGGCGCAAAAGGGGCAGGGATGAATTATGAAAGCATGGGGCCCAATTAAAACCTGGTACAATTATGCCACCATGGAGGCCAAGAATCAAATGATTCATGGTGACATCATGTGGCCTAAAAGGGCATGGGATGCATTGTGACAGCACAGGGGTTAAGAGAATCAAGGAACCATAGTGACCCAATGCAGGCTAACAATCTAAGAATCCCTTTTGACACCAGGGGGCGCAAAAGGACCACGGATGAACTCTGGCAGCATGGGGACCTATAGAAGCAAGGAACCATTATGACACCATGAAGGCCAAGAATCAAATGGTTCATTGTAAGACCAAGTGGCCTAAAAGGGCTTGGAATGCATTGTGACACCACAGAGGCTGAGAGAAGCAAGGAATCATTGTGACCCAATGGAGGCTAATAATCCCAGGATCCCTATTGACACCAGGGGGCGTAAAAGGGCCAGGAATGAATTGTGACAGCATATGGTACCAATAGATACAAGGAACTATTATGACACCATGGAGGCCAAGAATCAAATGATTCATTGTGACATCAAGTGGCCTAAAAAGGCATGGAATGCATTGTGACAGCACAGGGGTTAAGAGAAGCAAGGATCCATTGTGACCCAATGGAGGCTAATAATCTAATGATCCCATTTGACACCAATGGGCCTAAGAGGGCCAGTGATGAATTGTGACAGCATGGGTCCCAATAGAAACAAAGAACCATTATGACACCATGGAGGCCAAGAATCAAATGATTCATTGTGACATCAAGTGGCCTAAAAGGGCATGGGAGGAATTGTGACAGCACAGGGCTTAAGAGAAGCAAGGATCCATTGTGACCCAATGGAGGCTAATAATCCCAGGATCCCTTTTGACACCAGGGGGCGTAAAAGGGCCAGGAATGAATTGTGACAGCATGGGGCCCAATAGAAACAAGGAACTATTATGACACCATGGAGGCCAAGAATCAAATGATTCATTGTGACATCATGTGGCCTAAAAGGGCATGGAATGAATTGTGACACCACAGAGGTTAAGAGAAGCAAGGAAACATTGTGACCCAATGGAGGCTAACAATCTAATGATCCCTTGTGACACCAATGGGCCTAAAACGGTCCGGGATGAATTGTGAAAGCATGGGGCCCAAGTAAAACCTGGTACAATGATGCCACCATGGAGGCCAAGAATCAAATGATTCATTGTGACATCAAGTGGCCTAAAAGGGCATGGGATGCATTGTGACAGCACAGGGGTTAAGAGAAGCAAGGAACCATTGTGACCCAATGCAGGCTAACAATCTAAGGATCCCTTTTGACACCAGGGGCACAAAAGGACCACGGATGAACTCTGGCAGCATGGGGACCTATAGAAGCAAGGAACAATTATGACACCATGAAGGCCAAGAATCAAATGGTTCATTTTAAGACCAAGTGGCCTAAAAGGGCATGGGATGCATTGTGACACCACCGAGGTTAAGAGAAGCAAGGAACCATTGTGACCCAATGCAGGCTAACAATCTAATGATCCATTGTGACACCAGGGGCACAAAAGGACCACGGATGAACTCTGACAGCATGGGGAGCTATAGAAGCAAGGAACCATTATGACACCATGACGGCCAAGAATCAAATGATTCATTGTGACATCAAGTGGCCTAAAAGGGCTTGGAATGCATTGTGACACCACAGAGGTTAAGAGAAGCAAGGAACCATTGTGACCCAATGCAGGCTAACAATCTAATGATCCCTTGTGGCACTAGGGGGCGTAAAAGGGCCAGGGATGAATTGTGACAGCATGGGGCCCAATAGAAACAAGGAATCATTATGCCACCATTGAGGCCAAGAATCAAATGATTCATTGTGACATCAAGTGGCCTAAAAGGGCATGGGATGCATTGTGACACCACAGAGGTTAAGAGAAGCAAGGAACCATTGTGACCCAATGCAGGCTAACAATCTAATGATCCCTTGTGACACCAATGGGCCTAAAAGGGGCAGGGATGAATTGTGAAATCATGGGGCCCAAGTAAAACCTGGTACAATTATGCCACCATGGAGGCCAAGAATCAAATGATTCATTGTGACATCAAGTGGTCTAAAAGGGCATGGGATGCATTGTGACAGCACAGGGGTTAAGAGAAGCAAGGATCCATTGTGACCCAATGGAGGCTAACAATCTAAGAATCCCTTTTGACACCAGGGGGCGCAAAAGGACCACGGATGAACTCTGACAGCATGGGGACTTATAGAAGCAAGGAACCATTATGACACCATGAAGGCCAAGAATCAAATGGTTCATTGTAAGACCAAGTGGCCTAAAAGTGCTTGGAATGCATTGTGTCAGCACAGAGGTTAAGAGAAGCAAGGAACCATTGTGACCCAATGCAGGCTAACAATCTAATGATCCCTTGTGGCACCAGGGGGTATAAAAAGGGCCAGGGATGGATTGTTACAGCACGGGGACCAATAGAAGCAAGGATCTATTATGCCACCGTGGAGGCCAAGAATCAAATGATTCATTGTGACATCAAGTGGCCTAAAAGGGCATGGGATGCATTGTGACACCTCAGAGGTTAAGAGAAGCAAGGAACCATTGTGACCCAATGCAGGCTAACAATCTAATGATCCCTTGTGACACCAATGGGCCTAAAAGGGCCAGGGATGAATTGTTACAGCACGGGGAGCAATAGAAGCAAGGATCTATTATGCCATCATGGAGGCCAAGAATCAAATAATTCATTGTGACATCAAGTGGCCTAAAAGGGCATGGGATGCATTGTGACAGCACAGGGGTTAAGAGATGCAAGGATCCATTGTGACCCAATGGAGGCTAATAATCCCAGGATCCCATTTGACACCAGGGGGCGTAAAAGGGCCAGGGATGAATTGTGACAGCATGGGGCCCAATAGAAACAAGGAACCATTATGACACCATGGAGGCCAAGAATCAAATGATTCATTGTGACATCAAGTGGCCTAAAAGGGCATGGGATGCATTGTGACACCACAGAGGTTCAGAGATGCAAGGAACCATTGTGACCCAATGCAGGCTAACAATCTAATGATCCCTTGTGGCACCAGGGGGTATAAAAAGGGCCAGGGATGGATTGTTACAGCACGGGGACCAATAGAAGCAAGGCTCTATTATGCCACCTTGGAGGCCAAGAATCAAATGATTCATTGTGACATCAAGTGGCCTAAAAGGGCATGGGATGCATTGTGACAGCACAGAGGTTAAGAGAAGCAAGGAACCATTGTGACCCAATGCTGGCTAACAATCTAAGAATCCCTTTTGACACCAATGGGCCTAAAAGGGGCAGGGATGTATTGTTACAGCACGGGGACCAATAGAAGCAAGGATCTATTATGCCACCATGGAGGCCAAGAATCAAATAATTCATTGGGACATCATGTGGCCTAATAGGGCATGGGATGCATTGTGACAGCACAGGGGTTAAGAGAAGCAAGGATCCATTGTGACCCATTGGAGGCTAACAATCTTAGAATCCCTTTTGACACCAGGGGTCGCAAAAGCACCACGGATGAACTCTGACATCATGGGGACCTATAGAAGCAAGGAACCATTATGACACCATGAAGGCCAAGAATCAAAAGGTTCATTGTAAGACCAAGTGGCCTAAAAGGGCTTGGAATGCATTGTGACACCACAGAGGTTAAGAGAAGCAAGGAACCATTGTGGCCCAATGCAGGCTAACAATCTAATGATCCCTTGTGACACCAGGGGGTATAAAAAGGGCCAGGGATGGATTCTTACAGCATGGGGACTAATAGAAGCGAGGATCTATTATGCCACCGTGGAGGCCAAGAATCAAATGATTCATTGTGACATCAAGTGGCCTAAAAGGGCTTGGAATGCATTGTGACACCACAGAGGTTAAGAGAAGCAAGGAACCATTGTGACCCAATGGAGGCTAATAATCCCAGGATCCCATTTGACACCAGGGGGCGTAAAAGGGCCTGGGATGAATTGTGACAGTATGGGGCCCAATAGAAACCTCGTACAATTATGCCACCATGGAGGCCAAGAATCAAATGATTCATCATGACATCAAAAGGCTTAAAAGGGCATGGTATGCATTGTGACACCACAGAGGTTAAGAGAAGCAAGGAACCATTGTGACCCAATGCAGGCTAACAATCTAATGATCCCTTGTGACACCAATGGGCCTAAAAGGGGCAGGGATGAATTGTGAAATCATGGGGCCCAAGTAAAACCTGGTACAATTATGCCACCATGGAGGCCAAGAATCAAATGATTCATTGTGACATCAAGTGGCCTAAAAGGGCATGGGATGCATTGTGACAGCACAGGGGTTAAGAGAAGCAAGGATCCATTGTGACCCAATGGAGGCTAACAATCTAAGAATCCCTTTTGACACCAGGGGGCGCAAAAGGACCACGGATGAACTCTGACAGCATGGGGACTTATAGAAGCAAGGAACCATTATGACACCATGAAGTCCAAGAATCAAATGGTTCATTGTAAGACCAAGTGGCCTAAAAGTGCTTGGAATGCATTGTGTCAGCACAGAGGTTAAGAGAAGCAAGGAACCATTGTGACCCAATGCAGGCTAACAATCTAATGATCCCTTGTGGCACCAGGGGGTATAAAAAGGGCCAGGGATGGATTGTTACAGCACGGGGACCAATAGAAGCAAGGATCTATTATGCCACCGTGGAGGCCAAGAATCAAATGATTCATTGTGACATCAAGTGGCCTAAAAGGGCATGGGATGCATTGTGACACCTCAGAGGTTAAGAGAAGCAAGGAACCATTGTGACCCAATGCAGGCTAACAATCTAATGATCCCTTGTGACACCAATGGGCCTAAAAGGGCCAGGGATGAATTGTTACAGCACGGGGAGCAATAGAAGCAAGGATCTATTATGCCATCATGGAGGCCAAGAATCAAATAATTCATTGTGACATCAAGTGGCCTAAAAGGGCATGGGATGCATTGTGACAGCACAGGGGTTAAGAGATGCAAGGATCCATTGTGACCCAATGGAGGCTAATAATCCCAGGATCCCATTTGACACCAGGGGGCGTAAAAGGGCCAGGGATGAATTGTGACAGCATGGGGCCCAATAGAAACAAGGAACCATTATGACACCATGGAGGCCAAGAATCAAATGATTCATTGTGACATCAAGTGGCCTAAAAGGGCATGGGATGCATTGTGACACCACAGAGGTTCAGAGATGCAAGGAACCATTGTGACCCAATGCAGGCTAACAATCTAATGATCCCTTGTGGCACCAGGGGGTATAAAAAGGGCCAGGGATGGATTGTTACAGCACGGGGACCAATAGAAGCAAGGCTCTATTATGCCACCATGGAGGCCAAGAATCAAATGATTCATTGTGACATCAAGTGGCCTAAAAGGGCATGGGATGCATTGTGACAGCACAGAGGTTAAGAGAAGCAAGGAACCATTGTGACCCAATGCTGGCTAACAATCTAAGAATCCCTTTTGACACCAATGGGCCTAAAAGGGGCAGGGATGTATTGTTACAGCACGGGGACCAATAGAAGCAAGGATCTATTATGCCACCATGGAGGCCAAGAATCAAATAATTCATTGGGACATCATGTGGCCTAATAGGGCATGGGATGCATTGTGACAGCACAGGGGTTAAGAGAAGCAAGGATCCATTGTGACCCATTGGAGGCTAACAATCTTAGAATCCCTTTTGACACCAGGGGTCGCAAAAGCACCACGGATGAACTCTGACATCATGGGGACCTATAGAAGCAAGGAACCATTATGACACCATGAAGGCCAAGAATCAAAAGGTTCATTGTAAGACCAAGTGGCCTAAAAGGGCTTGGAATGCATTGTGACACCACAGAGGTTAAGAGAAGCAAGGAACCATTGTGGCCCAATGCAGGCTAACAATCTAATGATCCCTTGTGACACCAGGGGGTAAAAAAAGGGCCAGGGATGGATTCTTACAGCATGGGGACTAATAGAAGCGAGGATCTATTATGCCACCGTGGAGGCAAAAATCAAATGATTCATTGTGACATCAAGTGGCCTAAAAGGGCATGGGATGCATTGTGACAGCACAGGGGTTAAGAGATGCAAGGATCCATTGTGACCCAATGGAGGCTAATAATCCCAGGATCCCTTTTGACACCAGGGGGCGTAAAAGGGCCTGGGATGAATTGTGACAGCATGGGGCCCAATAGAAACCTCGTACAATTATGCCACCATGGAGGCCAAGAATCAAATGATTCATCATGACATCAAGTGGCCTAAAAGTGCATGGGATGCATTGTGTCACCACAGAGGTTAAGAGAAGCAAGGAACCATTGTGACCCAATGCAGGCTAACAATCTAATGATCCCTTGTGGCATTAGGGGGTACAAAAAGTGCCAGGGATGGATTGTTACAGCACGGGGACCAATAGAAGCAAGGATCTATTATGCCACCGGGGAGGCCAAGAATCAAATGATTCATTGTGACATCAAGTGGCCTAAAAGGGCTTGGAATGCATTGTGACACCACAGAGGTTAAGAGAAGCAAAGAACCATTGTGACCCAATGCAGGCTAACAATCTAATGATCCCTTGTGGCACCAGGGGGCGTAAAAGGGCCTGGGATGAATTGTGACAGCATGGGGCCCAATAGAAACCTCGTACAATTATGCCACCATGGAGGCCAAGAATCAAATGATTCATCATGACATCAAAAGGCCTAAAAGGGCATGGGATGCATTGTGACACCACAGAGGTTAAGAGAAGCAAGGATCCATTGTGACCCAATGCAGGCTAACAATCTAATGATCCCTTGTGGCACCAATGGGCCTAAAAGGGGCAGGGATGAATTGTGAAAGCATGGGGCCCAAGTGAAACCTGGTACAATTATGCCACCATGGAGGCCAAGAATCAAATGATTCATTGTGACATCAAGTGGCCTAAAAGGGCATGAGATGCATTGTGACACCACCGGGGTTAAGAGAAGCAAGGAACCATTGTGACCCAACGCAGGCTAGCAATCTAATGATCTCTTTTGACACCAGGGCTTGTAATAGGGCCAGGGATGCATTGTGAAAGCATGGGGCACAATAAAAACATGGAAATATTAGGACACCATAGAGGCCAAGACTCAAATGATTCATTGTAACACCAAGTGGCCTAAAAGGGCATGGGATGCATTGTGACACCACAGGGGCTAAGAGAAGCAAGGAACCATTGTGACCCAATGCAGGCTAAACATCTAATGATCCCTTGTGGCACCAGGGGGTATAAAAAGAGCCTGGGATGGATTATAACAGCACGGGGAACAATAGAAGCAAGGATCTATTATGCCACCGTTGAGTCCAAGAATCTAAATGATTCATTGTGACATCAAGTGGCCTAAAAGAGCATGGGATTCATTGTGACACCACAGGGGTTAAGAGATGCAAGGATCCATTGTGACCCAATGGAGGCTAATAATCCCAGGATCCCATTTGACACCAGGGGGCGTGAAAGGGCCAGGGATTAATTGTGACAGCATGGGGCCCAAGTAAAACCTGGTACAATTACGCCACCATGGAGGCCAAGGATCAAATGATTCATTTTGACATCAAGTGGCCTAAAAGGGCATGGGATGCATTGTGACACCACAGAGGTTAAGAGAAGCAAGGAACCATTGTGACCCAATGCAGGCTAACAATCTAATGATCCCTTGTGGCATTAGGGGTTATAAAAATTGCCAGGGATGGATTGTTACAGCACGGGGACCAATAGAAGCAAGGATCTATTATGCCACCGTGGAGGCCAAGAATCAAATGATTCATTGTGACATCAAGTGGCCTAAAAGGGCATGGGATTCATTGTGACACCACAGGGGTTAAGAGATGCAAGGATCCATTGTGACCCAATGGAGGCTAACAATCTAAGAAACCCTTTTGACACCAGGGGTCGCAAAAGGACCACGGATGAACTCTGACAGCATGGGGACCTATAGAAGCAAGGAACAATTATGATAGCATGAAGGCCAAGAATCAAATGATTCATTGTGACATCAAGTGGCCTAAAAGGTCTTGGAATGCATTGTGACACCACAGAGGTTAAGAGAAGCAAGGAACCATTGTGACCCAATGCAGGCTAACAATCTAATGATCCCTTGTGGCACCAGGGGGTATAAAATAGGCCAGGGATGGATTGTTACAGCATGGGGACCAATAGAAGCAAGGATCTATTATGCCACCATGGAGGCCAAGAATCAAATGATTCATTGTGACATCAAGTGGCCTAAAAGGGCTTGGAATGCATTGTGACAGCACAGGGGTTAAGAGAAGCAAGGAACCATTGTGACCCAATGCAGGCTAACAATCTAATGATCCCTTGTGACACCAATGGGCCTAAAAGGGCCAGGGATGAATTGTTACATCACGGGGACCAATAGAAGCAAGGATCTATTATGCCACCATGGAGGCCAAGAATCAAATAATTCATTGTGACATCATGTGGCCTAAAAGGGCATGGGATGCATTGTGACAGCACAGGGGTTAAGAGAAGCAAGGATCCATTGTGACCCAATGCAGGCTAACAATCTAATGATCCCTTTTGACACCAATGGGCCTATATGGGCAGAAATGTATTGTGAAAGCATGCGGCCCAATTAAAACCTTGTACAATTACGCCAGCATGGAGGCCAAGAATCAAATGATTCATTTTGACATCAAGTGGCCTAAAAGGGCATGGGATGCATAGTGACACCACAGAGGTTAAGAGAAGCAAGGAACCATTGTGATCCAATGCAGGCTAACAATCTAATGATCCCTTGTGGCACCAATGGGCCTAAAAGGGCCAGGGATGAATTGTTACAGCATGGGGCCCAAGTAAAACCTGGTACAATTATGCCACCATGGAGGCCAAGAATCAAATGATTCATTGTGACATCAAGTGGCCTAAAAGGGCAAGGGATGCATTGTGACACCACAGAGGTTAAGAGAAGCAAGGAACCATTCTGACCCAATGCAGGCTAACAATCTAAGAATCCCTTTTGACACCAGGGGGCGAAAAGGACCATGGATGAACTCTGATATCATGGGGACCTATAGAAGCAAGGAACCATTATGACACGATGAAGGCCAAGAATCAAATGATTCTTTGTAAGACCAAGTGGCCTAAAAGAACTTGGAATGCATTGTGACACCACAGAGGTTAAGAGAAGCAAGGAATCATTGTGACCCAATGCAGGCTAACAATCTAATGATCCCTTGTGGAAACAACGGGCCTAAAAGGGGCAGGGATGAATTGTTACAGCTCGGGGACCAATAGAAGCAAGGATCAATTATGCCATCATGGAGGCCAAGAATCAAATAATTCATTGGGACATCAAGTGGCCTAAAAAGGCATGGAATGCATTGTGACAGCACAGGGGTTAAGAGAAGCAAGGATCCATTGTGACCCAATGGAGGCTAATAATCTAATGATCCCATTTGACACCAATGGGCCTAAGAGGGCCAGTGATGAATTGTGACAGCATGGGTCCCAATAGAAACAAAGAACCATTATGACACCATGGAGGCCAAGAATCAAATGATTCATTGTGACATCAAGTGGCCTAAAAGGGCATGGGAGGAATTGTGACAGCACAGGGCTTAAGAGAAGCAAGGATCCATTGTGACCCAATGGAGGCTAATAATCCCAGGATCCCTTTTGACACCAGGGGGCGTAAAAGGGCCAGGAATGAATTGTGACAGCATGGGGCCCAATAGAAACAAGGAACTATTATGACACCATGGAGGCCAAGAATCAAATGATTCATTGTGACATCATGTGGCCTAAAAGGGCATGGAATGAATTGTGACACCACAGAGGTTAAGAGAAGCAAGGAAACATTGTGACCCAATGGAGGCTAACAATCTAATGATCCCTTGTGACACCAATGGGCCTAAAACGGTCCGGGATGAATTGTGAAAGCATGGGGCCCAAGTAAAACCTGGTACAATGATGCCACCATGGAGGCCAAGAATCAAATGATTCATTGTGACATCAAGTGGCCTAAAAGGGCATGGGATGCATTGTGACAGCACAGGGGTTAAGAGAAGCAAGGAACCATTGTGACCCAATGCAGGCTAACAATCTAAGGATCCCTTTTGACACCAGGGGCACAAAAGGACCACGGATGAACTCTGGCAGCATGGGGACCTATAGAAGCAAGGAACAATTATGACACCATGAAGGCCAAGAATCAAATGGTTCATTTTAAGACCAAGTGGCCTAAAAGGGCATGGGATGCATTGTGACACCACCGAGGTTAAGAGAAGCAAGGAACCATTGTGACCCAATGCAGGCTAACAATCTAATGATCCATTGTGACACCAGGGGCACAAAAGGACCACGGATGAACTCTGACAGCATGGGGAGCTATAGAAGCAAGGAACCATTATGACACCATGACGGCCAAGAATCAAATGATTCATTGTGACATCAAGTGGCCTAAAAGGGCTTGGAATGCATTGTGACACCACAGAGGTTAAGAGAAGCAAGGAACCATTGTGACCCAATGCAGGCTAACAATCTAATGATCCCTTGTGGCACTAGGGGGCGTAAAAGGGCCAGGGATGAATTGTGACAGCATGGGGCCCAATAGAAACAAGGAATCATTATGCCACCATTGAGGCCAAGAATCAAATGATTCATTGTGACATCAAGTGGCCTAAAAGGGCATGGGATGCATTGTGACACCACAGAGGTTAAGAGAAGCAAGGAACCATTGTGACCCAATGCAGGCTAACAATCTAATGATCCCTTGTGACACCAATGGGCCTAAAAGGGGCAGGGATGAATTGTGAAATCATGGGGCCCAAGTAAAACCTGGTACAATTATGCCACCATGGAGGCCAAGAATCAAATGATTCATTGTGACATCAAGTGGTCTAAAAGGGCATGGGATGCATTGTGACAGCACAGGGGTTAAGAGAAGCAAGGATCCATTGTGACCCAATGGAGGCTAACAATCTAAGAATCCCTTTTGACACCAGGGGGCGCAAAAGGACCACGGATGAACTCTGACAGCATGGGGACTTATAGAAGCAAGGAACCATTATGACACCATGAAGGCCAAGAATCAAATGGTTCATTGTAAGACCAAGTGGCCTAAAAGTGCTTGGAATGCATTGTGTCAGCACAGAGGTTAAGAGAAGCAAGGAACCATTGTGACCCAATGCAGGCTAACAATCTAATGATCCCTTGTGGCACCAGGGGGTATAAAAAGGGCCAGGGATGGATTGTTACAGCACGGGGACCAATAGAAGCAAGGATCTATTATGCCACCGTGGAGGCCAAGAATCAAATGATTCATTGTGACATCAAGTGGCCTAAAAGGGCATGGGATGCATTGTGACACCTCAGAGGTTAAGAGAAGCAAGGAACCATTGTGACCCAATGCAGGCTAACAATCTAATGATCCCTTGTGACACCAATGGGCCTAAAAGGGCCAGGGATGAATTGTTACAGCACGGGGAGCAATAGAAGCAAGGATCTATTATGCCATCATGGAGGCCAAGAATCAAATAATTCATTGTGACATCAAGTGGCCTAAAAGGGCATGGGATGCATTGTGACAGCACAGGGGTTAAGAGATGCAAGGATCCATTGTGACCCAATGGAGGCTAATAATCCCAGGATCCCATTTGACACCAGGGGGCGTAAAAGGGCCAGGGATGAATTGTGACAGCATGGGGCCCAATAGAAACAAGGAACCATTATGACACCATGGAGGCCAAGAATCAAATGATTCATTGTGACATCAAGTGGCCTAAAAGGGCATGGGATGCATTGTGACACCACAGAGGTTCAGAGATGCAAGGAACCATTGTGACCCAATGCAGGCTAACAATCTAATGATCCCTTGTGGCACCAGGGGGTATAAAAAGGGCCAGGGATGGATTGTTACAGCACGGGGACCAATAGAAGCAAGGCTCTATTATGCCACCTTGGAGGCCAAGAATCAAATGATTCATTGTGACATCAAGTGGCCTAAAAGGGCATGGGATGCATTGTGACAGCACAGAGGTTAAGAGAAGCAAGGAACCATTGTGACCCAATGCTGGCTAACAATCTAAGAATCCCTTTTGACACCAATGGGCCTAAAAGGGGCAGGGATGTATTGTTACAGCACGGGGACCAATAGAAGCAAGGATCTATTATGCCACCATGGAGGCCAAGAATCAAATAATTCATTGGGACATCATGTGGCCTAATAGGGCATGGGATGCATTGTGACAGCACAGGGGTTAAGAGAAGCAAGGATCCATTGTGACCCATTGGAGGCTAACAATCTTAGAATCCCTTTTGACACCAGGGGTCGCAAAAGCACCACGGATGAACTCTGACATCATGGGGACCTATAGAAGCAAGGAACCATTATGACACCATGAAGGCCAAGAATCAAAAGGTTCATTGTAAGACCAAGTGGCCTAAAAGGGCTTGGAATGCATTGTGACACCACAGAGGTTAAGAGAAGCAAGGAACCATTGTGGCCCAATGCAGGCTAACAATCTAATGATCCCTTGTGACACCAGGGGGTATAAAAAGGGCCAGGGATGGATTCTTACAGCATGGGGACTAATAGAAGCGAGGATCTATTATGCCACCGTGGAGGCCAAGAATCAAATGATTCATTGTGACATCAAGTGGCCTAAAAGGGCTTGGAATGCATTGTGACACCACAGAGGTTAAGAGAAGCAAGGAACCATTGTGACCCAATGGAGGCTAATAATCCCAGGATCCCATTTGACACCAGGGGGCGTAAAAGGGCCTGGGATGAATTGTGACAGTATGGGGCCCAATAGAAACCTCGTACAATTATGCCACCATGGAGGCCAAGAATCAAATGATTCATCATGACATCAAAAGGCTTAAAAGGGCATGGTATGCATTGTGACACCACAGAGGTTAAGAGAAGCAAGGAACCATTGTGACCCAATGCAGGCTAACAATCTAATGATCCCTTGTGACACCAATGGGCCTAAAAGGGGCAGGGATGAATTGTGAAATCATGGGGCCCAAGTAAAACCTGGTACAATTATGCCACCATGGAGGCCAAGAATCAAATGATTCATTGTGACATCAAGTGGCCTAAAAGGGCATGGGATGCATTGTGACAGCACAGGGGTTAAGAGAAGCAAGGATCCATTGTGACCCAATGGAGGCTAACAATCTAAGAATCCCTTTTGACACCAGGGGGCGCAAAAGGACCACGGATGAACTCTGACAGCATGGGGACTTATAGAAGCAAGGAACCATTATGACACCATGAAGTCCAAGAATCAAATGGTTCATTGTAAGACCAAGTGGCCTAAAAGTGCTTGGAATGCATTGTGTCAGCACAGAGGTTAAGAGAAGCAAGGAACCATTGTGACCCAATGCAGGCTAACAATCTAATGATCCCTTGTGGCACCAGGGGGTATAAAAAGGGCCAGGGATGGATTGTTACAGCACGGGGACCAATAGAAGCAAGGATCTATTATGCCACCGTGGAGGCCAAGAATCAAATGATTCATTGTGACATCAAGTGGCCTAAAAGGGCATGGGATGCATTGTGACACCTCAGAGGTTAAGAGAAGCAAGGAACCATTGTGACCCAATGCAGGCTAACAATCTAATGATCCCTTGTGACACCAATGGGCCTAAAAGGGCCAGGGATGAATTGTTACAGCACGGGGAGCAATAGAAGCAAGGATCTATTATGCCATCATGGAGGCCAAGAATCAAATAATTCATTGTGACATCATGTGGCCTAAAAGGGCATGGGATGCATTGTGACAGCACAGGGGTTAAGAGATGCAAGGATCCATTGTGACCCAATGGAGGCTAATAATCCCAGGATCCCATTTGACACCAGGGGGCGTAAAAGGGCCAGGGATGAATTGTGACAGCATGGGGCCCAATAGAAACAAGGAACCATTATGACACCATGGAGGCCAAGAATCAAATGATTCATTGTGACATCAAGTGGCCTAAAAGGGCATGGGATGCATTGTGACACCACAGAGGTTCAGAGATGCAAGGAACCATTGTGACCCAATGCAGGCTAACAATCTAATGATCCCTTGTGGCACCAGGGGGTATAAAAAGGGCCAGGGATGGATTGTTACAGCACGGGGACCAATAGAAGCAAGGCTCTATTATGCCACCATGGAGGCCAAGAATCAAATGATTCATTGTGACATCAAGTGGCCTAAAAGGGCATGGGATGCATTGTGACAGCACAGAGGTTAAGAGAAGCAAGGAACCATTGTGACCCAATGCTGGCTAACAATCTAAGAATCCCTTTTGACACCAATGGGCCTAAAAGGGGCAGGGATGTATTGTTACAGCACGGGGACCAATAGAAGCAAGGATCTATTATGCCACCATGGAGGCCAAGAATCAAATAATTCATTGGGACATCATGTGGCCTAATAGGGCATGGGATGCATTGTGACAGCACAGGGGTTAAGAGAAGCAAGGATCCATTGTGACCCATTGGAGGCTAACAATCTTAGAATCCCTTTTGACACCAGGGGTCGCAAAAGCACCACGGATGAACTCTGACATCATGGGGACCTATAGAAGCAAGGAACCATTATGACACCATGAAGGCCAAGAATCAAAAGGTTCATTGTAAGACCAAGTGGCCTAAAAGGGCTTGGAATGCATTGTGACACCACAGAGGTTAAGAGAAGCAAGGAACCATTGTGGCCCAATGCAGGCTAACAATCTAATGATCCCTTGTGACACCAGGGGGTAAAAAAAGGGCCAGGGATGGATTCTTACAGCATGGGGACTAATAGAAGCGAGGATCTATTATGCCACCGTGGAGGCAAAAATCAAATGATTCATTGTGACATCAAGTGGCCTAAAAGGGCATGGGATGCATTGTGACAGCACAGGGGTTAAGAGATGCAAGGATCCATTGTGACCCAATGGAGGCTAATAATCCCAGGATCCCTTTTGACACCAGGGGGCGTAAAAGGGCCTGGGATGAATTGTGACAGCATGGGGCCCAATAGAAACCTCGTACAATTATGCCACCATGGAGGCCAAGAATCAAATGATTCATCATGACATCAAGTGGCCTAAAAGTGCATGGGATGCATTGTGTCACCACAGAGGTTAAGAGAAGCAAGGAACCATTGTGACCCAATGCAGGCTAACAATCTAATGATCCCTTGTGGCATTAGGGGGTACAAAAAGTGCCAGGGATGGATTGTTACAGCACGGGGACCAATAGAAGCAAGGATCTATTATGCCACCGGGGAGGCCAAGAATCAAATGATTCATTGTGACATCAAGTGGCCTAAAAGGGCTTGGAATGCATTGTGACACCACAGAGGTTAAGAGAAGCAAAGAACCATTGTGACCCAATGCAGGCTAACAATCTAATGATCCCTTGTGGCACCAGGGGGCGTAAAAGGGCCTGGGATGAATTGTGACAGCATGGGGCCCAATAGAAACCTCGTACAATTATGCCACCATGGAGGCCAAGAATCAAATGATTCATCATGACATCAAAAGGCCTAAAAGGGCATGGGATGCATTGTGACACCACAGAGGTTAAGAGAAGCAAGGATCCATTGTGACCCAATGCAGGCTAACAATCTAATGATCCCTTGTGGCACCAATGGGCCTAAAAGGGGCAGGGATGAATTGTGAAAGCATGGGGCCCAAGTGAAACCTGGTACAATTATGCCACCATGGAGGCCAAGAATCAAATGATTCATTGTGACATCAAGTGGCCTAAAAGGGCATGAGATGCATTGTGACACCACCGGGGTTAAGAGAAGCAAGGAACCATTGTGACCCAACGCAGGCTAGCAATCTAATGATCTCTTTTGACACCAGGGCTTGTAATAGGGCCAGGGATGCATTGTGAAAGCATGGGGCACAATAAAAACATGGAAATATTAGGACACCATAGAGGCCAAGACTCAAATGATTCATTGTAACACCAAGTGGCCTAAAAGGGCATGGGATGCATTGTGACACCACAGGGGCTAAGAGAAGCAAGGAACCATTGTGACCCAATGCAGGCTAAACATCTAATGATCCCTTGTGGCACCAGGGGGTATAAAAAGAGCCTGGGATGGATTATAACAGCACGGGGAACAATAGAAGCAAGGATCTATTATGCCACCGTTGAGTCCAAGAATCTAAATGATTCATTGTGACATCAAGTGGCCTAAAAGAGCATGGGATTCATTGTGACACCACAGGGGTTAAGAGATGCAAGGATCCATTGTGACCCAATGGAGGCTAATAATCCCAGGATCCCATTTGACACCAGGGGGCGTGAAAGGGCCAGGGATTAATTGTGACAGCATGGGGCCCAAGTAAAACCTGGTACAATTACGCCACCATGGAGGCCAAGGATCAAATGATTCATTTTGACATCAAGTGGCCTAAAAGGGCATGGGATGCATTGTGACACCACAGAGGTTAAGAGAAGCAAGGAACCATTGTGACCCAATGCAGGCTAACAATCTAATGATCCCTTGTGGCATTAGGGGTTATAAAAATTGCCAGGGATGGATTGTTACAGCACGGGGACCAATAGAAGCAAGGATCTATTATGCCACCGTGGAGGCCAAGAATCAAATGATTCATTGTGACATCAAGTGGCCTAAAAGGGCATGGGATTCATTGTGACACCACAGGGGTTAAGAGATGCAAGGATCCATTGTGACCCAATGGAGGCTAACAATCTAAGAAACCCTTTTGACACCAGGGGTCGCAAAAGGACCACGGATGAACTCTGACAGCATGGGGACCTATAGAAGCAAGGAACAATTATGATAGCATGAAGGCCAAGAATCAAATGATTCATTGTGACATCAAGTGGCCTAAAAGGTCTTGGAATGCATTGTGACACCACAGAGGTTAAGAGAAGCAAGGAACCATTGTGACCCAATGCAGGCTAACAATCTAATGATCCCTTGTGGCACCAGGGGGTATAAAATAGGCCAGGGATGGATTGTTACAGCATGGGGACCAATAGAAGCAAGGATCTATTATGCCACCATGGAGGCCAAGAATCAAATGATTCATTGTGACATCAAGTGGCCTAAAAGGGCTTGGAATGCATTGTGACAGCACAGGGGTTAAGAGAAGCAAGGAACCATTGTGACCCAATGCAGGCTAACAATCTAATGATCCCTTGTGACACCAATGGGCCTAAAAGGGCCAGGGATGAATTGTTACATCACGGGGACCAATAGAAGCAAGGATCTATTATGCCACCATGGAGGCCAAGAATCAAATAATTCATTGTGACATCATGTGGCCTAAAAGGGCATGGGATGCATTGTGACAGCACAGGGGTTAAGAGAAGCAAGGATCCATTGTGACCCAATGCAGGCTAACAATCTAATGATCCCTTTTGACACCAATGGGCCTATATGGGCAGAAATGTATTGTGAAAGCATGCGGCCCAATTAAAACCTTGTACAATTACGCCAGCATGGAGGCCAAGAATCAAATGATTCATTTTGACATCAAGTGGCCTAAAAGGGCATGGGATGCATAGTGACACCACAGAGGTTAAGAGAAGCAAGGAACCATTGTGATCCAATGCAGGCTAACAATCTAATGATCCCTTGTGGCACCAATGGGCCTAAAAGGGCCAGGGATGAATTGTTACAGCATGGGGCCCAAGTAAAACCTGGTACAATTATGCCACCATGGAGGCCAAGAATCAAATGATTCATTGTGACATCAAGTGGCCTAAAAGGGCAAGGGATGCATTGTGACACCACAGAGGTTAAGAGAAGCAAGGAACCATTCTGACCCAATGCAGGCTAACAATCTAAGAATCCCTTTTGACACCAGGGGGCGAAAAGGACCATGGATGAACTCTGATATCATGGGGACCTATAGAAGCAAGGAACCATTATGACACGATGAAGGCCAAGAATCAAATGATTCTTTGTAAGACCAAGTGGCCTAAAAGAACTTGGAATGCATTGTGACACCACAGAGGTTAAGAGAAGCAAGGAATCATTGTGACCCAATGCAGGCTAACAATCTAATGATCCCTTGTGGAAACAACGGGCCTAAAAGGGGCAGGGATGAATTGTTACAGCTCGGGGACCAATAGAAGCAAGGATCAATTATGCCATCATGGAGGCCAAGAATCAAATAATTCATTGGGACATCATGTGGCCTAATAGGGCATGGGATGCATTGTGACAGCACAGGGGTTAAGAGAAGCAAGGATCCATTGTGACCCAATGGAGGCTAACAATCTTAGAATCCCTTTTGACACCAGGGGTCGCAAAAGGACCACGGATGAACTCTGACAGCATGGGGACCTATAGAAGCAAGGAACCATTATGCCACCATGGAGGCCAAGAATCAAATGGTTCATTGTAAGACCAAGTGGCCTAAAAGGCCTTGGAATGCATTGTGACACCACAGAGGTTAAGAGAAGCAAGGAACCATTGTGACCCAATGCAGGCTAACAATCTAATGATCCCATGTGGCACCAGGGGTTATAAAAAGGCCAGGGATGGATTCTTACAGCACGGGGGCTAATAGAAGCGAGGATCTATTATGCCACCGTGGAGGCCAAGAATCAAATGATTCATTGTGACATCAAGTGGCCTAAAAGGGCATGGAATGCATTGTGACAGCACAGGGGTTAAGAGATGCAAGGATCCATCGTGACCCAATGGAGGCTAATAATCCCAGGATCCCATTTGACACCAGGGGGCGTAAAAGGGCCAGGGATGAATTGTGACAGCATGGGGCCCAATAGAAACAAGGAACCATTATGACACCATGGAGGCCAAGAATCAAATGATTCATTGTGACATCAAGTGGCCTAAAAGGGCATGGGATGCATTGTGACACCACAGAGGTTAAGAGAAGCAAGGAACCATTGTGACCCAATGCAGGCTAACAATCTAATGATCCCTTTTGACACCAATGGGCCTAAAAGGGGCAGGGATGTATTGTGAAAGCATGGGGCCCAATTAAACCCTGGTATAATTACGCCACCATGGAGGCCAAGAATCAAATGATTCATTGTGACATCAAGTGGCCTAAAAGGGCATGGGATGCATTGTGACACTACAGAGGTTAAGAGAAGCAAGGATCCATTATGACCCAATGGAGGCTAACAATCTAATAATCCCATTTGACACCAGGGGGCGTAAAAGGGGCAGGGATGAATTGTGACAGCATGGGGCCCAATAGAAACAAGGAACCATTATGACACCATGGAGGCCAAGAATCAAATGATTCATTGTGACATCAAGTGGCCTAAAAGGGCATGGGATGCATTGTGACACCACAGAGGTTAAGAGAAGCAAGGAACCATTGTGACCCAATGCAGGCTAACAATCTAAGAATCCCTTTTGACACCAGGGGGCGAAAAAGGACCACGGATCGACTCTGACAACATGGGGACCTATGGAAGCAAGGAACCATTATGACACCAAGAAGGCCAAGAATCAAATGGTTCGTTTTAAGACCAAGTGTCCTAAAAGGGCTTGGAATGCATTGTGACACCACAGAGGTTAAGAGAAGCAAGGAACCATTGTGACCCAATGCAGGCTAACCATATAATGATCCCTTGTGGCACCAGGGGGTATAAAAATGGCCAGGGATGGATTGTTACAGCACGGGGACCAATAGAAGCAAGGATCTATTATGCCACCATGGAGGCCAAGAATCAAATGATTCATTGTGACATCAAGTGGCCTAAAAGGGCATGGGATGCATTATGACACCACAGGGGTAAGGAGAAGCAAGAATCCATTGTGACCCAATGCAGGCTAACAATCTAAGAATCCCTTTTGACACCAGGGGGCGCAAAAGGACCACGGATGAACTCTGACAGCATGGGGACCTATAGAAGCAAGGAACCATTATGACACCATGAAGGCCAAGAATCAAATGGTTCATTGTGACATCAAGTGGCCTAAAAGGGCTTGGAATGCATTGTGACGCCACAGAGGTTAAGAGAAGCAAGGAACCATTGTGACCCAATGCAGGCTAACAATCTAATGAACCCTTGTGGCACCAGGGGGTATAAAAAGGGAGAGGGATGGATTGTTACAGCACGGGGACCAATAGACGCAAGGATCTATTATGCCACTGTGGAGGACAAGAATCAAATGATTCATTGTGACATCAAGTGGCCTAAATGGGCATGGGATGCATTGTGACAGCACAGGGGTTAAGAGAAGCAAGGATCCATTGTGACCCAATGGAGGCTAACAATCTAATAATCCCTTTTGACACCAATGGGCCTAAAAGGGGCAGGGATGAATTGTGAAAGCATGGGGCCCAATTAAAACCTGGTACAATTACGCCACCATGGAGGCCAAGAATCAAATGATTCATTGTGACATCAAGTGGCCTAAAAGGGCATGGGACGCATTGTGACACCACAGGGGTTAAGAGAAGCAAGGAACCATTGTGACCCAATGCAGGCTAACAATCTAAGAATCCCTTTTGACACCAGGGGGCTCAAAAGGACCACGGATGGACTCTGACAGCATGGGGACCTATAGAAGCAAGGAACCATTATGAAACCATGTAGGCCAAGAATCAAATGGTTCATTGTAAGACCAAGCGGCCTAAAAGGGCTTGGAATGCATTGTGACACCACAGAGGTTAAGAGAAGCAAGGAACCATTGTGACCCAATGCAGGCTAACAATCTAATGATCCCTTGTGGCACCAGGGGGTATAAAAAGGGCCAGGGATGGATTGTTACAGCACGGGGACCAATAGAAGCAAGGATCTATTATGCCACCGTGGAGGGCATGAATCAAATGATTCATTGTGACATCAAGTGGCCTAAAAGGGCATGGGATGCATTGAGACACCACAGGGGTAAGGAGAAGCAAGGATCCATTGTGACCCAATGCAGGCTAACAATCTAATAATCCCTTTTGACACCAGGGGGCGCAAAAGGACCATGGATGAACTCTGACAGCATGGGGACCGATAGAAGCAAGGAACCATTATGACACCATGAAGGCCAAGAATCAAATGGTTCATTGTGACATCAAGTGGCCTAAAAGGGCTTGGAATGCATTGTGACACCACAGAGGTTAAGAGAAGCAAGGAACCATTGTGACCCAATGCAGGCTAACAATCTAATGAACCCTTGTGGCACCAGGGGGTATAAAAAGGGAGAGGGATGGATTGTTACAGCACGGGGACCAATAGACGCAAGGATCTATTATGCCACTGTGGAGGCCAAGAATCAAATGATTCATTGTGACATCAAGTGGCCTAAATGGGCATGGGATGCATTGTGACAGCACAGGGGTTAAGAGAAGCAAGGATCCATTGTGACCCAATGGAGGCTAATAATCTAAGAATCCCTTTTGACACCAGGGGGCGCAAAAGGACCACGGATGGACTCTGACAGCATGGGGACCTATAGAAGCAAGGAACCATTATGACACCATGTAGGCCAAGAATCAAATGGTTCATTGTAAGACCAAGCGGCCTAAAAGGGCTTGGAATGCATTGTGACACCACAGAGGTTAAGAGAAGCAAGGAACAATTGTGACCCAATGCAGGCTAACAATCTAATGATCCCTTGTGGCACCAGGGGGTATAAAAAGGGCCAGGGATGGATTGTTACAGCACGGGGACCAATAGAAGCAAGGATCTATTATGCCACCGTGGAGGGCATGAATCAAATGATTCATTGTGACATCAAGTGGCCTAAAAGGGCATGGGATGCATTGAGACACCACAGGGGTAAGGAGAAGCAAGGATCCATTGTGACCCAATGCAGGCTAACAATCTAATAATCCCTTTTGACACCAGGGGGCGCAAAAGGACCACGGATGAACTCTGACAGCATGGGGACCTATAGAAGCAAGGAACCATTATGACACCATGAAGGCCAAGAATCAAATGGTTCATTGTGACATCAAGTGGCCTAAAAGGGCTTGGAATGCATTGTGACACCACAGAGGTTAAGAGAAGCAAGGATCCATTGTCACCCAATGCAGGCTAACAATCTAATGATCCCTTGTGGCACCAGGGGGTATAAAAAGGGCCAGGGATGGATTGTTACAGCACGGGGACCAATAGAAGCAAGGATCTATTATGCCCCCGTGGAGGCCAAGAATCAAATGATTCATTGTGACATCAAGTGGCCTAAAAGGGCATGGGATGCATTGTACCAGCATAGGGGTTAAGAGAAGCAAGGATCCATTGTGACCCAAAGGAGGCTAACAATCTAATAATCCCTTTTGACACCAATGGGCCTAAAAGGGGCAGGGATGTATTGTGAAAGCATGGGGCCCAATTAAAACCTGGTACAATTACGCCACCATGGAGGCCAAGAATCAAATGATTCATTGTGACATCAAGTGGCCTAAAAGGGCATGGGATGCATTGTGACACCACAGGTGTTAAGAGAACCAAGGAACCTTTGTGACCCAATGCAGGCTAACAATCTAAGAATCCCTTTTGACACCAGGGCGTGCAAAAGGACCACGCATGGACTCTGACAGCATGGGGACCTATAGAAGCAAGGAACCATTATGACACCATGAAGGCCAAGAATCAAATGGTTCATTGTGACATCAAGTAGCCTAAAAGGGCTTGGAATGCATTGTGACACCACAGAGGTTCAGAGAAGCAAGGAACCATTGTGACCCAATGCAGGCTAACCATATAATGATCCCTTGTGGCACCAGGGGGTATAAAAAGGGCCAGGGATGGATTGTTACAGCACGGGGACCAATAGAAGCAAGGATCTATTATGCCACCATGGAGGCCAAGAATCAAATAATTCATTGTGACATCAAGTGGCCTAAAAGGGCATGGGATGCATTGTGACAGCATAGGGGTTAAGAGAAGCAAGGATCCATTGTGACCCAATGGAGGCTAACAATCTAATGATCCCTTTTGACACCAATGGTCCTAAAAGGGGCAGGGATGTATTGTGAAAGCATGGGGCCCAATTAAAACCTGGTACAATTACGCCACCATGGAGGCCAAGAATCAAATGATTCATTGTGACATCAAGTGGCCTAAAAGGGCATGGGATGCATTATGACACCACAGGGGTAAGGAGAAGCAAGAATCCATTGTGACCCAATGCAGGCTAACAATCTAAGAATCCCTTTTGACACCAGGGGGCGCAAAAGGACCACGGATGAACTCTGACAGCATGGGGACCTATAGAAGCAAGGAACCATTATGACACCATGAAGGCCAAGAATCAAATGGTTCATTGTGACATCAAGTGGCCTAAAAGGGCTTGGAATGCATTGTGACACCACAGAGGTTAAGAGAAGCAAGGAACCATTGTGACCCAATGCAGGCTAACAATCTAATGAACCCTTGTGGCACCAGGGGGTATAAAAAGGGAGAGGGATGGATTGTTACAGCACGGGGACCAATAGACGCAAGGATCTATTATGCCACTGTGGAGGCCAAGAATCAAATGATTCATTGTGACATCAAGTGGCCTAAAAGGGCATGGGATGCATTGTGACAGCACAGGGGTTAAGAGAAGCAAGGATCCATTGTGACCCAATGGAGGCTAACAATCTAATAATCCCTTTTGACACCAATGGGCCTAAAAGGGGCAGGGATGAATTGTGAAAGCATGGGGCCCAATTAAAACCTGGTACAATTACGCCACCATGGAGGCCAAGAATCAAATAATTCATTGTGACATCAAGTGGCCTAAAAGGGCATGGGACGCATTGTGACACCACAGGGGTTAAGAGAAGCAAGGAACCATTGTGACCCAATGCAGGCTAACAATCTAAGAATCCCTTTTGACACCAGGGGGCGCAAAAGGACCACGGATGGACTCTGACAGCATGGGGACCTATAGAAGCAAGGAACCATTATGACACCATGTAGGCCAAGAATCAAATGGTTCATTGTAAGACCAAGCGGCCTAAAAGGGCTTGGAATGCATTGTGACACCACAGAGGTTAAGAGAAGCAAGGAACCATTGTGACCCAATGCAGGCTAACAATCTAATGATCCCTTGTGGCACCAGGGGGTATAAAAAGGGCCAGGGATGGATTGTTACAGCACGGGGACCAGTAGAAGCAAGGATCTATTATGCCACCGTGGAGGGCATGAATCAAATGATTCATTGTGACATCAAGTGGCCTAAAAGGGCATGGGATGCATTGAGACACCACAGGGGTAAGGAGAAGCAAGGATCCATTGTGACCCAATGCAGGCTAACAATCTAATAATCCCTTTTGACACCAGGGGGCGCAAAAGGACCACGGATGAACTCTGACAGCATGGGGACCTATAGAAGCAAGGAACCATTATGACACCATGAAGGCCAAGAATCAAATGGTTCATTGTGACATCAAGTGGCCTAAAAGGGCTTGGAATGCATTGTGACACCACAGAGGTTAAGAGAAGCAAGGATCCATTGTCACCCAATGCAGGCTAACCATATAATGATCCCTTGTGGCACTAGGGGGTATAAAAATGGCCAGGGATGGATTGTTACAGCACGGGGACCAATAGAAGCAAGGATCTATTATGCCACCATGGAGGCCAAGAATCAAATGATTCATTGTGACATCAAGTGGCCTAAAAGGGCATGGGATGCATTGTGACAGCATAGGGGTTAAGAGAAGCAAGGATCCATTGTGACCCAATGGAGGCTAACAATCTAATGATCCCTTTTGACACCAATGGGCCTAAAAGGGGCAGGGATGTATTGTGAAAGCATGGGGCCCAATTAAAACCTGGTACAATTACGCCACCATGGAGGCCAAGAATCAAATGATTCATTGTGACATCAAGTGGCCTAAAAGGGCATGGGATGCATTATTGCACCACAGGGGTAAGGAGAAGCAAGGATCCATTGTGACCCAATGCAGGCTAACAATCTAATAATCCCTTTTGACACCAGGGGGCGCAAAAGGACCACGGATGAAATCTGACAGCATGGGGACCTATAGAAGCAAGGAACCATTATGACACCATGAAGGCCAAGAATCAAATGGTTCATTGTGACATCAAGTGGCCTAAAAGGGCTTGGAATGCATTGTGACACCACAGAGGTTAAGAGAAGCAAGGAACCATTGTGACCCAATGCAGGCTAACAATCTAATGATCCCTTGTGGCACTAGGGGGTATAAAAAGGGCCAGGGATGGATTGTTACAGCACGGGGACCAATAGAAGCAAGGATCTATTATGCCACCGCGGAGGCCAAGAATCAAATGATTCATTGTGACATCAAGTGGCCTAAAAGGGCATGGGATGCATTGTGACAGCACAGGGGTTAAGAGAAGCAAGGATCCATTGTGACCCAATGGAGGCTAACAATCTAATAATCCCTTTTGACACCAATGGGCCTAAAAGGGGCAGGGATGAATTGTGAAAGCATGGGGCCCAATTAAAACCTGGTACAATTACGCCACCATGGAGGCCAAGAATCAAATGATTCATTGTGACATCAAGTGGCCTAAAAGGGCATGGGACGCATTGTGACACCACAGGGGTTAAGAGAAGCAAGGAACCATTGTGACCCAATGCAGGCTAACAATCTAATAATCCCTTTTGACACCAGGGGGCGCAAAAGGACCACGGATGGACTCTGACAGCATGGGGACCTATAGAAGCAAGGAACCATTATGACACCATGTAGGCCAAGAATCAAATGGTTCATTGTAAGACCAAGCGGCCTAAAAGGGCTTGGAATGCATTGTGACACCACAGAGGTTAAGAGAAGCAAGGAACCATTGTGACCCAATGCAGGCTAACAATCTAATGATCCCTTGTGGCACCAGGGGGTATAAAAAGGGCCAGGGATGGATTGTTACAGCACGGGGACCAATAGAAGCAAGGATCTATTATGCCACCGTGGAGGGCATGAATCAAATGATTCATTGTGACATCAAGTGGCCTAAAAGGGCATGGGATGCATTGAGACACCACAGGGGTAAGGAGAAGCAAGGATCCATTGTGACCCAATGCAGGCTAACAATCTAATAATCCCTTTTGACACCAGGGGGCGCAAAAGGACCACGGATGAACTCTGACAGCATGGGGACCTATAGAAGCAAGGAACCATTATGACACCATGAAGGCCAAGAATCAAATGGTTCATTGTGACATCAAGTGGCCTAAAAGGGCTTGGAATGCATTGTGACACCACAGAGGTTAAGAGAAGCAAGGATCCATTGTCACCCAATGCAGGCTAACCATATAATGATCCCTTGTGGCACCAGGGGGTATAAAAATGGCCAGGGATGGATTGTTACAGCACGGGGACCAATAGAAGCAAGGATCTCTTATGCCACCATGGAGGCCAAGAATCAAATGATTCATTGTGACATCAAGTGGCCTAAAAGGGCATGGGATGCATTGTGACAGCATAGGGGTTAAGAGAAGCAAGGATCCATTGTGACCCAATGGAGGCTAACAATCTAATGATCCCTTTTGACACCAATGGGCCTAAAAGGGGCAGGGATGTATTGTGAAAGCATGGGGCCCAATTAAAACCTGGTACAATTACGCCACCATGGAGGCCAAGAATCAAATGATTCATTGTGACATCAAGTGGCCTAAAAGGGCATGGGATGCATTATTGCACCACAGGGGTAAGGAGAAGCAAGGATCCATTGTGACCCAATGCAGGCTAACAATCTAAGAATCCCTTTTGACACCAGGGGGCGCAAAAGGACCACGGATGAACTCTGACAGCATGGGGACCTATAGAAGCAAGGAACCATTATGACACCATGAAGGCCAAGAATCAAATGGTTCATTGTGACATCAAGTGGCCTAAAAGGGCTTGGAATGCATTGTGACACCACAGAGGTTAAGAGAAGCAAGGAACCATTGTGACCCAATGCAGGCTAACAATCTAATGATCCCTTGTGGCACTAGGGGGTATAAAAAGGGCCAGGGATGGATTGTTACAGCACGGGGACCAATAGAAGCAAGGATCTATTATGCCCCCGTGGAGGCCAAGAATCAAATGATTCATTGTGACATCAAGTGGCCTAAAAGGGCATGGGATGCATTGTGCCAGCATAGGGGTTAAGAGAAGCAAGGATCCATTGTGACCCAATGGAGGCTAACAATCTAATAATCCCTTTTGACACCAATGGGCCTAAAAGGGGCAGGGATGTATTGTGAAAGCATGGGGCCCAATTAAAACCTGGTACAATTACGCCACCATGGAGGCCAAGAATCAAATGATTCATTGTGACATCAAGTGGCCTAAAAGGGCATGGGATGCATTGTGACACCACAGGTGTTAAGAGAAACAAGGAACCTTTGTGACCCAATGCAGGCTAACAATCTAAGAATCCCTTTTGACACCAGGGCGTGCAAAAGGACCACGCATGGACTCTGACAGCATGGGGACCTATAGAAGCAAGGAACCATTATGACACCATGAAGGCCAAGAATCAAATGGTTCATTGTGACATCAAGTAGCCTAAAAGGGCTTGGAATGCATTGTGACACCACAGAGGTTAAGAGAAGCAAGGAACCATTGTGACCCAATGCAGGCTAACCATATAATGATCCCTTGTGGCACCAGGGGGTATAAAAAGGGCCAGGGATGGATTGTTACAGCACGGGGACCAATAGAAGCAAGGATCTATTATGCCACCATGGAGGCCAAGAATCAAATAATTCATTGTGACATCAAGTGGCCTAAAAGGGCATGGGATGCATTGTGACAGCATAGGGGTTAAGAGAAGCAAGGATCCATTGTGACCCAATGGAGGCTAACAATCTAATGATCCCTTTTGACACCAATGGTCCTAAAAGGGGCAGGGATGTATTGTGAAAGCATGGGGCCCAATTAAAACCTGGTACAATTACGCCACCATGGAGGCCAAGAATCAAATGATTCATTGTGACATCAAGTGGCCTAAAAGGGCATGGAATGCATTGTGACACCACAGGGACTAAGAGAAGCAAGGAAACATTGTGACCCAATGCAGGCTAAAAATCTAATGTTCCCTTGTGACACCAGGGGTTGTAAAAGGCCCAGTGATGTATTGTTACAGCACGGGGACCAATAGAAGCAAGGTTCTATTATGCCACCATGGAGGCCAAGAATCAAATGATTCATTGTGACATCAAGTGGCCTAAAAGGGCATGGGCTGCATTGTGACACCACAGGGGTTAAGAGAAGCAAGGAACCATTGTGACCCAATGCAGGCTAATAATCCCAGGATCCCATTTGACACCAGGGGGCGTCAAAGGGACAGGGATGAATTGTGACAGCATGGGGCCCAATAGAAACAAGGAACCATTATGCCACCATGGAGGCCAAGAATCAAATGATTCATTGTGACATCAAGTGGCCTAAAAGGGCATGGGATGCATTGAGACTCCACAGGGTTTAAGAGAAGCAAGGAACCATTGTGACCCAAGGGAGGCTAACAATCTAATGATCCCTTGTCACACAAGGTGTTGTAAAAGGGCCAGGGAAGAATTGTGAAAGCATGGGGCACAATAAAAACATGCAAATATTATGACACCATAGAGGCCAAGAATCAAATGTTTCATTGTAACACCAAGTGGACTAAAAGGGCATGGGCTGCATTGTGACACCACAGAGGTTAAGAGAAGCAAGGAACCATTGTGACCCAATGCAGGCTAACAATCTAATGATCCCTTGTGACACCAGTGGGTATAAAAAGGGCCAGGGATGGATTCTTACAGCACGGGGACCAATAGAAGCAAGGTTCTATTATGCCACCATGGAGGCCAAGAATCAAATGATTCATTGTGACATCAAGTGGCCTAAAAGGGCATGGGATGCATTGTGACACCACAGGGGTTAAGAGAAGCAAGGATCCATTGTGACCCAATGGAGGCTAACAATCTAAGAATCCCTTTTGACACCAGGGGGCCCAAAAGGTCCAGGGATGAATTGTGAAAGCATGGGGCCCAATTAAATCCTGGTACAATTATGCCACCATGGAGGCCAAGAATCAAATGATTCATTGTGACATCAAGTGGCCTAAAAGGGCATGGGCTGCATTGTGACACCACAGGGGTTAAGAGAAGCAAGGAACCATTGTGACCCAATGGAGGCTAACAATCTAATGATCCCTTGTGACACCAGGGGTTGTAAAAGGCCCAGTGATGGATTGTTACAGCACGGGGACCAATAGAAGCAAGGATCTATTATGCCATAGAGGCCAAGAATCAAATGATTCATTGTGACATCAAGTGGCCTAAAAGGGCATGGGCTGCATTGTGACACCACAGGGGTTAAGAGAAGCAAGGAACCATTGTGACCCAATGCAGGCTAAAAATCTAATGATCCCTTGTGACACCAGGGGTTCTAAAAGGCCCAGTGATGGATTGTTACAGCACGGGGACCAATAGAAGCAAGGATCAATTATGCCACCATGGAGGAAAAGAATCAAATGATTCATTGTGACATCAAGTGGCCTAAAAGGGCATGGAATGAATTGTGACACCACAGGGGCTAAGAGAAGCAAGGAACCATTGTGACCCAATGCAGGCTAACAATCTAAGAATCCCTTTTGACACCAGGGGGCGCAAAAGGACCACGGATGAACTCTGACAGCATGGGGACCTATAGAAGCAAGGAACCATTATGACACCATGAAGGCCAAGAATCAAATGGTTCACTGTAAGACCAAGTGGCCTAAAAGGGCATGGGATGCATTGTGACACCACAGGGGTTAAGAGAAGCAAGGAACCATTGTGACCCAATGCAGGCTAATAATCTAAGAATCCCTTGTGACACCAGGGGGCCGAAAATGGCCAGGGATGGATTGTTACAGCACGGGGCCCAATAGAAGCAAGGATCAATTATGCCACCATGGAGGAAAAGAATCAAATGATTCATTGTGACATCAAGTGGCCTAAAAGGGCATGGATTGCATTGTGACACCACAGGGGCTAAGAGAAGCAAGGAATTATTGTGACCCAATGCAGGCTAACAATCTAATGATCCCTTGTGACACCAGGGGTTGTAAAAGGCCCAGTGATGGATTGTTACAGCACGGGGACCAATAGAAGCAAGGATCTATTATGCCACCATGGAGGCCAAGAATCAAATGATTCATTGTGACATCAAGTGGCCTAAAAGGGCATGGGCTGCATTGTGACACCACAGGGGTTAAGAGAAGCAAGGAACCATTGTGACCCAATGCAGGCTAACAATCTAATGATCCCTTGTGACACCAGGGGGCCGAAAATGGCCAGGGATGGATTGTTACAGCACGGGGACCAATAGAAGCAAGGATCAATTATGCCACCATGGAGGCCAAGAATCAAATGATTCATTGTGACATCAAGTGTCCTAAAAGGGCATGTGCTGCATTGTGACACCACAGGGGCTAAGAGAAGCAAGGAACCATTGTGACCCAATGGAGGCTAATAATCCCAGGATCCCATTTGACACCAGGGGGCGTCAAAGGGACAGGGATGAATTGTGACAGCATGGGGCCCAATAGAAACAAGGAACCATTATGCCACCATGGAGGCCAAGAATCAAATGATTCATTGTGACATCAAGTGGCCTAAAAGGGCATGGGATGCACTGAGACTCCACAGGGTTTAAGAGAAGCAAGGAACCATTGTGACCCAAGGGAGTCTAACAATCTAATGATCCCTTGTCACACAAGGTGTTGTAAAAGGGCCAGGGATGAATTGTGAAAGCATGGGGCACAATAAAAACATGCAAATATTATGACACCATAGAGGCCAAGAATCAAATGATTCATTGTAACACCAAGTGGACTAAAAGGGCATGGGCTGCATTGTGACACCACAGAGGTTAAGAGAAGCAAGGAACCATTGTGACCCAATGCAGGCTAACAATCTAATGATCCCTTGTGACACCAGGGGGTATAAAAAGGGCCAGGGATGGATTGTTACTGCACGGGGACCAATAGAAGCAAGGTTCTATTATGCCACCATGGAGGCCAAGAATCAAATGATTCATTGTGACATCAAGTGGCCTAAAAGGGCATGGGATGCATTGTGACACCACAGGGGTTAAGAGAAGCAAGGATCCATTGTGACCCAATGGAGGCTAACAATCTAAGAATCCCTTTTGACACCAGGGGGCCCAAAAGGTCCAGGGATGAATTGTGAAAGCATGGGCCCCAATTAAAACCTGGTACAATTATGCCACCATGGAGGCCAAGAATCAAATGATTCATTGTGACATCAAGTGGCCTAAAAGGGCATGGGCTGCATTGTGACACCACAGGGGTTAAGAGAAGCAAGGAACCATTGTGACCCAATGCAGGCTAACAATCTAATGATCCCTTGTGACACCAGGGGTTGTAAAAGGCCCAGTGATGGATTGTTACAGCACGGGGACCAATAGAAGCAAGGATCTATTATGCCATAGAGGCCAAGAATCAAATGATTCATTGTGACATCAAGTGGCCTAAAAGGGCATGGGCTGCATTGTGACACCACAGGGGTTAAGAGAAGCAAGGAACCATTGTGACCCAATGCAGGCTAACAATCTAAGAATCCCTTTTGACACCAGTGGACGCAAAAGGACCACGCATGAACTCTGACAGCATGGGGACCTATAGAAGCAAGGAACCATTATGACACCATGAAGGCCAAGAATCAAATGGTTCATTGTAACACCAAGTGGCCTAAAAGGGCATGGGATGCATTGTGACACCACAGGGGCTAAGAGAAGCAAGGAACCATTGTGACCCAATGCAGGCTAATAATCTAAGAATCCCTTGTGACACCAGGGGGCCGAAAATGGCCAGGGATGGATTGTTACAGCACGGGGACCAATAGAAGCAAGGATCAATTATGCCACCATGGAGGCCAAGAATCAAATGATTCATTGTGACATCAAGTGGCCTAAAAGGGCATGGGATGCATTGAGACTCCACAGGGTTTAAGAGAAGCAAGGAACCATTGTGACCCAATGGAGGCTAATAATCCCAGGATCCCATTTGACACCAGGGGGCGTCATAGGGATAGGGATGAATTGTGACAGCATGGGGCCCAATAGAAACAAGGAACCATTATGCCACCATGGAGGCCAAGAATCAAATGATTCATTGTGACATCAAGTGGCCTAAAAGGGCATGGGATGCATTGAGACTCCACAGGGTTTAAGAGAAGCAAGGAATCATTGTGACCCAAGGGAGGCTAACAATCTAATGATCCCTTGTCACACAAGCTGTTGTAAAAGGGCCAGGGATGAATTGTGAAAGCATGGGGCATAATAAAAACATGCAAATATTATGACACCATAGAGGCCAAGAATCAAATGATTCATTGTAACACCAAGTGGCCTAAAAGGTCATGGGATGCATTGTGACACCACAGAGGTTAAGAGAAGCAAGGAACCATTGTGACCCAATGCAGGCTAACAATCTAATGATCCCTTGTGACACCAGGGGTTGTAAAAGGCCCAGTGATGGATTGTTACAGCACGGGGACCAATAGAAGCAAGGATCTATTATGCCACCATGGAGGAAAAGAATCAAATGATTCATTGTGACATCAAGTGGCCTAAAAGGGCATGGGCTGCATTGTGACACCACAGGGGCTAAGAGAAGCAAGGAACCATTGTGACCCAATGCAGGCTAACAATCTAATGATCCCTTGTGACACCAGGGGGCCGAAAATGGCCAGGGATGGATTGTTACAGCACGGGGACCAATAGAAGCAAGGATCTATTATGCCACCATGGAGGCCAAGAATCAAATGATTCATTGTGACATCAAGTGGCCTAAAAGGGCATGGGCTGCATTGTGACACCACAGGGGTTAAGAGAAGCAAGGAACCATTGTGACCCAATGCAGGCTAATAATCTAATGATCCCTTTTGACACCAGGGGGCGCAAAAGGACCACGGATGAACTCTGACAGCATGGGGACCTATAGAAGCAAGGAACCATTATGACACCATGAAGGCCAAGAATCAAATGGTTCATTGAAAGACCAAGTGGCCTAAAAGGGCTTGCAATGCATTGTGACACCACAGAGGTTAAGAGAAGCAAGGAACCATTGTGACCCAATGCAGGCGAACAATCTAATGATCCCTTGTGACACCAGGGGGCCGAAAATGGCCAGGGATGGATTGTTACAGCACGGGGACCAATAGAAGCAAGGATCAATTATGCCACCATGGAGGCCAAGAATCAAATGATTCATTGTGACATCAAGTGGCCTAAAAGGGCATGGGATGCATTGAGACTCCACAGGGTTTAAGAGAAGCAAGGAACCATTGTGACCCAATGGAGGCTAATAATCCCAGGATCCCATTTGACACCAGGGGGCGTCATAGGGATAGGGATGAATTGTGACAGCATGGGGCCCAATAGAAACAAGGAACCATTATGCCACCATGGAGGCCAAGAATCAAATGATTCATTGTGACATCAAGTGGCCTAAAAGGGCATGGGATGCATTGAGACTCCACAGGGTTTAAGAGAAGCAAGGAATCATTGTGACCCAAGGGAGGCTAACAATCTAATGATCCCTTGTCACACAAGCTGTTGTAAAAGGGCCAGGGATGAATTGTGAAAGCATGGGGCATAATAAAAACATGCAAATATTATGACACCATAGAGGCCAAGAATCAAATGATTCATTGTAACACCAAGTGGCCTAAAAGGTCATGGGATGCATTGTGACACCACAGAGGTTAAGAGAAGCAAGGAACCATTGTGACCCAATGCAGGCTAACAATCTAATGATCCCTTGCGGCACCAGGGGGTATAAAAAGAGCCAGGGATGGATTGTTACAGCACGGGGACCAATAGAAGCAAGGTTCTATTATGCCACCATGGAGGCCAAGAATCAAATGATTCATTGTGACATCAAGTGGCCTAAAAGGGCATGGGATGCATTGTGACACCACAGAGGTTAAGAGAAGCAAGGAACCATTGTGACCCAATGCAGGCTAACAATCTAAGAATCCCTTTTGACACCAGTGGACGCAAAAGGACCACGGATGAACTCTGACAGCATGGGGACCTATAGAAGCAAGGAACCATTATGACACCATGAAGGCCAAGAATCAAATGGTTCATTGTAAGACCAAGTGGCCTAAAAGGGCTTGCAATGCATTGTGACACCACAGAGGTTAAGAGAAGCAAGGAACCATTGTGACCCAATGCAGGCGAACAATCTAATGATCCCTTGTGACACCAGGGGGCCGAAAATGGCCAGGGATGGATTGTTACAGCACGGGGACCAATAGAAGCAAGGGTCAATTATGCCACCAAGGAGCCCAAGAATCAAATGATTCATTGTGACATCAAGTGGCCTAAAAGGGCATGGAATGCATTGTGACACCACAGGGGCTAAGAGAAGCAAGGAACCATTGTGACCCAATGGAGGCTAATAATCCCAGGATCCCATTTGACACCAGGGGGCGTCAAAGGGATAGGGATGAATTGTGACAGCATGGGGCCCAATAGAAACAAGGAACCATTATGCCACCATGGAGGCCAAGAATCAAATGGTTCATTGTAAGACCAAGTGGCCTAAAAGGGCTTGGAATGCATTGTGACACCACAGAGGTTAAGAGAAGCAAGGAACCATTGTGACCCAAGGGAGGCTAACAATCTAATGATCCATTGTGACACCAGGGGTTGTAATAGGGCCAGGGATGAATTGTGAAAGCATGGGCCACAATAAAAACATGGAAATATTATGACACCTTAGTGGCCAAGACTCAAATGATTCATTGTAACACCAAGTGGCCTTAAAGGGCATGGAATGCATTGTGACACCACAGGGGCTAAGAGAAGCAAGGAACCATTGTGACCCAATGCAGGCTAATAATCTAAGAATCCCTTGTGACACCAGGGGGCCGAAAATGGCCAGGGATGGATTGTTACAGCACGGGGACCAATAGAAGCAAGGATCAATTATGCCACCATGGAGGCCAAGAATCAAATGATTCATTGTGACATCAAGTGGCCTAAAAGGGCATGGAATGCATTGTGACACCACAGGGGCTAAGAGAAGCAAGGAACCATTGTGACCCAATGGAGGCTAATAATCCCAGGATCCCATTTGACACCAGGGGGCGTCAAAGGGACAGGGATGAATTGTGACAGCATGGGGCCCAATAGAAACAAGGAACCATTATGCCACCATGGAGGCCAAGAATCAAATGATTCATTGTGACATCAAGTGGCCTAAAAGGGCATGGGATGCATTGAGACTCCACAGGGTTTAAGAGAAGCAAGGAACCATTGTGACCCAAGGGAGGCTAACAATCTAATGATCCCTTGTCACACAAGGTGTTGTAAAAGGGCCAGGGATGAATTGTGAAAGCATGGGGCACAATAAAAACATGCAAATATTATGACACCATAGAGGCCAAGAATCAAATGATTCATTGTAACACCAAGTGGCCTAAAAGGGCATGGGATGCATTGTGACACCACAGAGGTTAAGAGAAGCAAGGAACCATTGTGACCCAATGCAGGCTAACAATCTAATGATGCCTTGTGACACCAGGGGGTATAAAAAGGGCCAGGGATGGATTGTTACAGCACGGGGACCAATAGAAGCAAGGTTCTATTATGCCACCATGGAGGAAAAGAATCAAATGATTCATTGTGACATCAAGTGGCCTAAAAGGGCATGGGCTGCATTGTGACACCACAGGGGTTAAGAGAAGCAAGGAACCATTGTGACCCAATGCAGGCTAATAATCTAAGAATCCCTTTTGACACCAGGGGGCGCAAAAGGACCACGGATGAACTCTGACAGCATGGGGACCTATAGAAGCAAGGAACCATTATGACACCATGAAGGCCAAGAATCAAATGGTTCATGGTAAGAGCAAGTGGCCTAAAAGGGCTTGGAATGCATTGTGACACCACAGAGGTTAAGAGAAGCAAAGAACCATTGTGACCCAAGGGAGGCTAACAATCTAATGATCCATTGTGACACCAGGGGTTGTAATAGGGCCAGGGATGAATCGTGAAAGCATGGACCACAATAAAAACATGGAAATATTATGACACCTTAGTGGCCAAGACTCAAATGATTCATTGTAACACCAAGTGGCCTAAAAGGGCATGGAATGCATTGTGACACCAAAGGGGCTAAGAGAAGCAAGGAACCATTGTGACCCAATGCAGGGGAACAATCTAATGATCCCTTGTGACACCAGGGGTTGTAAAAGGCCCAGTGATGGATTGTTACAGCACGGGGACCAATAGAAGCAAGGATCAATTATGCCACCATGGAGGCCAAGAATCAAATGATTCATTGTGACATCAAGTGGCCTAAAAGGGCATGGGCTGCATTGTGACACCACAGGGGTTAAGAGAAGCAAGGAACCATTGTGACGCAATGCAGGCTAACAATCTAATGATCCCTTGTGACACCAGGGGTTGTAAAAGGCCCAGTGATGGATTGTTACAGCACGGGGACCAATAGAAGCAAGGATCTATTATGCCACCATGGAGGCCAAGAATCAAATGATTCATTGTGACATCAAGTGGCCTAAAAGGGCATGGGCTGCATTGTGACACCACAGGGGTTAAGAGAAGCAAGGAACCATTGTGACCCAATGCAGGCTAATAATCTAAGAATCCCTTTTGACACCAGGGGGCGCAAAAGGACCACGGATGAACTCTGACAGCATGGGGACCTATAGAAGCAAGGAACCATTATGACACCATGAAGGCCAAGAATCAAATGGTTCATGGTAAGACCAAGTGGCCTAAAAGGGCTTGGAATGCATGGTGACACCACAGAGGTTAAGAGAAGCAAGGAACCATTGTGACCCAAGGGAGGCTAACAATCTAATGATCCATTGTGACACCAGGGGTTGTAATAGGGCCAGGGATGAATTGTGAAAGCATGGGCCACAATAAAAACATGGAAATATTATGACACCTTAGTGGCCAAGACTCAAATGATTCATTGTAAGACCAAGTTGCCTTAAAGGACATGGAATGCATTGTGACACCACAGGGGCTAAGAGAAGCAAGGTACCATTGTGACCCAATGCAGGCTAATAATCTAAGAATCCCTTGTGACACCAGGGGGCCGAAAATGGCCAGGGATGGATTGTTACAGCACGGGGACCAATAGAAGCAAGGATCAATTATGCCACCATGGAGGCCAAGAATCAAATGATTCATTGTGACATCAAGTGGCCTAAAAGGGCATGGGCTGCATTGTGACACCACAGGGGTTAAGAGAAGCAAGGAACCATTGTGACCCAATGCAGGCTAACAATCTAATGATCCCTTGTGACACCAGGGGTTGTAAAAGGCCCAGTGATGGATTGTTACAGCACGGGGACCAATAGAAGCAAGGATCTATTATGCCACCATGGAGGCCAAGAATCAAATGATTCATTGTGACATCAAGTGGCCTAAAAGGGCATGGGCTGCATTGTGACACCACAGGGGTTAAGAGAAACAAGGAACCATTGTGACCCAATGCAGGCTAATAATCTAAGAATCCCTTTTGACACCAGGGGGCGCAAAAGGACCACGGATGAACTCTGACAGCATGGGGACCTATAGAAGCAAGGAACCATTATGACACCATGAAGGCCAAGAATCAAATGGTTCATTGTAAGACCAAGTGGCCTAAAAGGGCTTGGAATGCATGGTGACACCACAGAGGTTAAGAGAAGCAAGGAACCATTGTGACCCAAGGGAGGCTAACAATCTAATGATCCATTGTGACACCAGGGGTTGTAATAGGGCCAGGGATGAATTGTGAAAGCATGGGCCACAATAAAAACATGGAAATATTATGACACCTTAGTGGCCAAGACTCAAATGATTCATTGTAACACCAAGTGGCCTTAAAGGGCATGGAATGCATTGTGACACCACAGGGGCTAAGAGAAGCAAGGAACCATTGTGACCCAATGCAGGCGAACAATCTAATGATCCCTTGTGACACCAGGGGTTGTAAAAGGCCCAGTGATGGATTGTTACAGCACGGGGACCAATAGAAGCAAGGATCAATTATGCCACCATGGAGGCCAAGAATCAAATGATTCATTGTGACATCAAGTGGCCTAAAAGGGCATGGAATGCATTGTGACACCACAGGGGCTAAGAGAAGCAAGGAACCATTGTGACCCAATGGAGGCTAATAATCCCAGGATCCCATTTGACACCAGGGGGCGTCAAAGGGACAGGGATGAATTGTGACAGCATGGGGCCCAATAGAAACAAGGAACCATTATGCCACCATGGAGGCCAAGAATCAAATGATTCATTGTGACATCAAGTGGCCTAAAAGGGCATGGGATGCATTGAGACTCCACAGGGTTTAAGAGAAGCAAGGAACCATTGTGACCCAAGGGAGGCTAACAATCTAATGATCCCTTGTCACACAAGGTGTTGTAAAAGGGCCAGGGATGAATTGTGAAAGCATGGGGCACAATAAAAACATGCAAATATTATGACACCATAGAGGCCAAGAATCAAATGATTCATTGTAACACCAAGTGGCCTAAAAGGGCATGGGATGCATTGTGACACCACAGAGGTTAAGAGAAGCAAGGAACCATTGTGACCCAATGCAGGCTAACAATCTAATGATGCCTTGTGACACCAGGGGGTATAAAAAGGGCCAGGGATGGATTGTTACAGCACGGGGACCAATAGAAGCAAGGTTCTATTATGCCACCATGGAGGCCAAGAATCAAATGATTCATTGTGACATCAAGTGGCCTAAAAGGGCATGGGCTGCATTGTGACACCACAGGGGTTAAGAGAAGCAAGGAACCATTGTGACCCAATGCAGGCTAATAATCTAAGAATCCCTTTTGACACCAGGGGGCGCAAAAGGACCACGGATGAACTCTGACAGCATGGGGACCTATAGAAGCAAGGAACCATTATGACACCATGAAGGCCAAGAATCAAATGGTTCATTGTAACACCAAGTGGCCTAAAAGGGCTTGGAATGCATTGTGACACCACAGAGGTTAAGAGAAGCAAAGAACCATTGTGACCCAAGGGAGGCTAACAATCTAATGATCCATTGTGACACCAGGGGTTGTAATAGGGCCAGGGATGAATTGTGAAAGCATGGGCCACAATAAAAACATGGAAATATTATGACACCTTAGTGGCCAAGACTCAAATGATTCATTGTAACACCAAGTGGCCTAAAAGGGCATGGAATGCATTGTGACACCACAGGGGTTAAGAGAAGCAAGGAACCATTGTGACCCAATGGAGGCTAATAATCCCAGGATCCCATTTGACACCAGGGGGCGTCAAAGGGACAGGCATGAATTGTGACAGCATGGGGCCCAATAGAAACAAGGAAACATTATGCCACCATGGAGGCCAAGAATCAAATGATTCATTGTGACATCAAGTGGCCTAAAAGGGCATGGGATGCATTGAGACTCCACAGGGTTTAAGAGAAGCAAGGAACCATTGTGACCCAAGGGAGGCTAACAATCTAATGATCCCTTGTCACACAAGGTGTTGTAAAAGGGCCAGGGATGAATTGTGAAAGCATAGGGCACAATAAAAACATGGAAATATTATGACACCATAGAGGCCAAGAATCAAATGATTCATTGTAACACCAAGTGGCCTAAAAGGGCATGGGATGCATTGTGACACCACAGAGGTTAAGAGAAGCAAGGAACCATTGTGACCCAATGCAGGCTAACAATCTAATGATGCCTTGTGACACCAGGGGGTATAAAAAGGGCCAGGGATGGATTGTTACAGCACGGGGACCAATAGAAGCAAGGTTCTATTATGCCACCATGGAGGCCAAGAATCTAATGATTCATTGTGACACCAAGTGGCCTAAAAGGGCATGGGATGCATTGTGACACCACAGGGGTTAAGAGAAGCAAGGATCCATTGTGACCCAATGGAGTCTAACAATCTAAGAATCCCTTTTGACACCAGGGGGCCCAAAAGGTCCAGGGATGAATTGTGAAAGCATGGGGCCCAATTAAAACCTGGTACAATTATGCCACCATGGAGGCCAAGAATCAAATGATTCATTGTGACATCAAGTGGCCTAAAAGGGCATGGGCTGCATTGTGACACCACAGGGGTTAAGAGAAGCAAGGAACCATTGTGACCCAATGCAGGCTAATAATCCCAGGATCCCATTTGACACCAGGGGGCGTCAAAGGGACAGGCATGAATTGTGACAGCATGGGGCCCAATAGAAACAAGGAAACATTATGCCACCATGGAGGCCAAGAATCAAATGATTCATTGTGACATCAAGTGGCCTAAAAGGGCATGGGATGCATTGAGACTCCACAGGGTTTAAGAGAAGCAAGGAACCATTGTGACCCAAGGGAGGCTAACAATCTAATGATCCCTTGTCACACAAGGTGTTGTAAAAGGGCCAGGGATGAATTGTGAAAGCATAGGGCACAATAAAAACATGGAAATATTATGACACCATAGAGGCCAAGAATCAAATGATTCATTGTAACACCAAGTGGCCTAAAAGGGCATGGGATGCATTGTGACACCACAGAGGTTAAGAGAAGCAAGGAACCATTGTGACCCAATGCAGGCTAACAATCTAATGATCCCTTGTGACACCAGGGGGTATAAAAAGGGCCAGGGATGGATTGTTACAGCACGGGGACCAATAGAAGCAAGGTTCTATTATGCCACCATGGAGGCCAAGAATCTAATGATTCATTGTGACACCAAGTGGCCTAAAAGGGCATGGGATGCATTGTGACACCACAGGGGTTAAGAGAAGCAAGGATCCATTGTGACCCAATGGAGTCTAACAATCTAAGAATCCCTTTTGACACCAGGGGGCCCAAAAGGTCCAGGGATGAATTGTGAAAGCATGGGGCCCAATTAAAACCTGGTACAATTATGCCACCATGGAGGCCAAGAATCAAATGATTCATTGTGACATCAAGTGGCCTAAAAGGGCATGGGATGCATTGTGACACCACAGGGGTTAAGAGAAGCAAGGAACCATTGTGACCCAATGCAGGCTAATAATCTAAGAATCCCTTTTGACACCAGGGGGCGCAAAAGGACCACGGATGAACTCTGACAGCATGGGGACCTATAGAAGCAAGGAACCATTATGACACCATGAAGGCCAAGAATCAAATGGTTCATTGTAAGACCAAGTGGCCTAAAAGGGCTTGGAATGCATTGTGACACCACAGAGGTTAAGAGAAGCAAAGAACCATTGTGACCCAAGGGAGGCTAACAATCTAATGATCCATTGTGACACCAGGGGTTGTAATAGGGCCAGGGATGAATTGTGAAAGCATGGGCCACAATAAAAACATGGAAATATTATGACACCTTAGTGGCCAAGAATCAAAAGATTCATGGTAACACCAAGTGGCCTAAAAGGGCATGGAATGCATTGTGACACCAGAGGGGCTAAGAGAAGCAAGGAAACATTGTGACCCAATGCAGGCGAACAATCTAAGGATCCCTAGTGACACCAGGGGGCCGAAAATGGCCAGGGATGGATTGTTACAGCACGGGGACCAATAGAAGCAAGGATCAATTATGCCACCATGGAGGCCAAGAATCAAATGATTCATTGTGACATCAAGTGGCCTAAAAGGGCATGGGATGCATTGAGACTCCACAGGGTTTAAGAGAAGCAAGGAACCATTGTGACCCAAGGGAGGCTAACAATCTAATGATCCCTTGTCACACAAGGTGTTGTAAAAGGGCCAGGGATGAATTGTGAAAGCATGGGGTACAATAAAAACATGCAAATATTATGACACCATAGAGGCCAAGAATCAAATGATTCATTGTAACACCAAGTGGCCTAAAAGGGCATGGGATGCATTGTGACACCACAGAGGTTAAGAGAAGCAAGGAACCATTGTGACCCAATGCAGGCTAACAATCTAATGATCCCTTTTGACACCAGGGGCCCCAAAAGGTCCAGAGATGGATTGTGAAAGCATGGGGCCCAATTAAAACCTGGTACAATTACGCCACCATGGAGGCCAAGAATAAAATGATTCATTGTGACATCAAGTGGCCTAAAAGGGCATGGGATGCATTGTGACACCACAGGGGTTAAGAGAAGCAAGGAACCATTGTGACCCAATGCAGGCTAACAATCTAAGAATCCCTTTTGACACCAGGGGGCGCAAAAGGACCACGGATGAACACTGACAGCATGGGGACCTATAGAAGCAAGGAACCATTATGACACCATGGAGGCCAAGAATCAAATGATTCATTGTAAGACCAAGTGGCCTAAAAGGGCATGGAATGCATTGTGACACCACAGGGGTTAAGAGAAGCAAGGATCCATTGTGACCCAAGGGAGGCTAACAATCTAATGATCCATTGTGACACCAGGGGTTGTAATAGGGCCAGGGATGAATTGTGAAAGCATGGGGCACAATAAAAACATGGAAATATTATGACACCATGAAGGCCAAGACTCAAATGATTCATTGTAAGACCAAGTTGCCTTAAAGGACATGGAATGCATTGTGACACCACAGGGTCTAAGAGAAGCAAGGTACCATTGTGACCCAATGCAGGCTAATAATCTAAGAATCCCTTGTGACACCAGGGGGCCGAAAATGGCCAGGGATGGATTGTTACAGCACGGGGACCAATAGAAGCAAGGATCAATTATGCCACCATGCAGGAAAAGAATCAAATGATTCATTGTGACATCAAGTGGCCTAAAAGGGCATGGAATGCATTGTGACACCACAGGGGTTAAGAGAAGCAAGGAACCATTGTGACCCAATGCAGGCTAACAATCTAATGATCCCTTGTGACACCAGGGGTTGTAAAAGGCCCAGTGATGGATTGTTACAGCACGGGGACCAATAGAAGCAAGGATCTATTATGCCACCATGGAGGAAAAGAATCAAATGATTCATTGTGACATCAAGTGGCCTAAAAGGGCATGGGCTGCATTGTGACACCACAGGGGTTAAGAGAAGCAAGGAACCATTGTGACCCAATGCAGGCTAACAATCTAATGATCCCTTGTGACACCAGGGGTTGTAAAAGGCCCAGTGATGGATTGTTACAGCACGGGGACCAATAGAAGCAAGGATCTATTATGCCACCATGGAGGCCAAGAATCAAATGATTCATTGTGACATCAAGTGGCCTAAAAGGGCATGGGCTGCATTGTGACACCACAGGGGTTAAGAGAAACAAGGAACCATTGTGACCCAATGCAGGCTAATAATCTAAGAATCCCTTTTGACACCAGGGGGCGCAAAAGGACCACGGATGAACTCTGACAGCATGGGGACCTATAGAAGCAAGGAACCATTATGACACCATGAAGGCCAAGAATCAAATGGTTCATTGTAAGACCAAGTGGCCTAAAAGGGCTTGGAATGCATGGTGACACCACAGAGGTTAAGAGAAGCAAGGAACCATTGTGACCCAAGGGAGGCTAACAATCTAATGATCCATTGTGACACCAGGGGTTGTAATAGGGCCAGGGATGAATTGTGAAAGCATGGGCCACAATAAAAACAAGGAAATATTATGACACCTTAGTGGCCAAGACTCAAATGATTCATTGTAACACCAAGTGGCCTTAAAGGGCATGGAATGCATTGTGACACCACAGGGGCTAAGAGAAGCAAGGAACCATTGTGACCCAATGCAGGCGAACAATCTAATGATCCCTTGTGACACCAGGGGTTGTAAAAGGCCCAGTGATGGATTGTTACAGCACGGGGACCAATAGAAGCAAGGATCAATTATGCCACCATGGAGGCCAAGAATCAAATGATTCATTGTGACATCAAGTGGCCTAAAAGGGCATGGAATGCATTGTGACACCACAGGGGCTAAGAGAAGCAAGGAACCATTGTGACCCAATGGAGGCTAATAATCCCAGGATCCCATTTGACACCAGGGGGCGTCAAAGGGACAGGGATGAATTGTGACAGCATGGGGCCCAATAGAAACAAGGAACCATTATGCCACCATGGAGGCCAAGAATCAAATGATTCATTGTGACATCAAGTGGCCTAAAAGGGCATGGGATGCATTGAGACTCCACAGGGTTTAAGAGAAGCAAGGAACCATTGTGACCCAAGGGAGGCTAACAATCTAATGATCCCTTGTCACACAAGGTGTTGTAAAAGGGCCAGGGATGAATTGTGAAAGCATGGGGCACAATAAAAACATGCAAATATTATGACACCATAGAGGCCAAGAATCAAATGATTCATTGTAACACCAAGTGGCCTAAAAGGGCATGGGATGCATTGTGACACCACAGAGGTTAAGAGAAGCAAGGAACCATTGTGACCCAATGCAGGCTAACAATCTAATGATCCCTTGTGACACCAGGGGGCCGAAAATGGCCAGGGATGGATTGTTACAGCACGGGGACCAATAGAAGCAAGGATCTATTATGCCACCATGGAGGCCAAGAATCAAATGATTCATTGTGACATCAAGTGGCCTAAAAGGGCATGGGCTGCATTGTGACACCACAGGGGTTAAGAGAAGCAAGGAACCATTGTGACCCAATGCAGGCTAATAATCTAAGAATCCCTTTTGACACCAGGGGGCGCAAAAGGACCACGGATGAACTCTGACAGCATGGGGACCTATAGAAGCAAGGAACCATTATGCCACCATGGAGGCCAAGAATCAAATGGTTCATTGTAAGACCAAGTGGCCTAAAAGGGCTTGGAATGCATTGTGACACCACAGAGGTTAAGAGAAGCAAAGAACCATTGTGACCCAAGGGAGGCTAACAATCTAATGATCCATTGTGACACCAGGGGTTGTAATAGGGCCAGGGATGAATTGTGAAAGCATGGGCCACAATAAAAACATGGAAATATTATGACACCTTAGTGGCCAAGACTCAAATGATTCATTGTAACACCAAGTGGCCTAAAAGGGCATGGAATGCATTGTGACACCACAGGGGCTAAGAGAAGCAAGGAACCATTGTGACCCAATGGAGGCTAATAATCCCAGGATCCCATTTGACACCAGGGGGCGTCAAAGGGACAGGCATGAATTGTGACAGCATGGGGCCCAATAGAAACAAGGAAACATTATGCCACCATGGAGGCCAAGAATCAAATGATTCATTGTGACATCAAGTGGCCTAAAAGGGCATGGGATGCATTGAGACTCCACAGGGTTTAAGAGAAGCAAGGAACCATTGTGACCCAAGGGAGGCTAACAATCTAATGATCCCTTGTCACACAAGGTGTTGTAAAAGGGCCAGGGATGAATTGTGAAAGCATAGGGCACAATAAAAACATGGAAATATTATGACACCATAGAGGCCAAGAATCAAATGATTCATTGTAACACCAAGTGGCCTAAAAGGGCATGGGATGCATTGTGACACCACAGAGGTTAAGAGAAGCAAGGAACCATTGTGACCCAATGCAGGCTAACAATCTAATGATGCCTTGTGACACCAGGGGGTATAAAAAGGGCCAGGGATGGATTGTTACAGCACGGGGACCAATAGAAGCAAGGTTCTATTATGCCACCATGGAGGCCAAGAATCTAATGATTCATTGTGACACCAAGTGGCCTAAAAGGGCATGGGATGCATTGTGACACCACAGGGGTTAAGAGAAGCAAGGATCCATTGTGACCCAATGGAGTCTAACAATCTAAGAATCCCTTTTGACACCAGGGGGCCCAAAAGGTCCAGGGATGAATTGTGAAAGCATGGGGCCCAATTAAAACCTGGTACAATTATGCCACCATGGAGGCCAAGAATCAAATGATTCATTGTGACATCAAGTGGCCTAAAAGGGCATGGGCTGCATTGTGACACCACAGGGGTTAAGAGAAGCAAGGAACCATTGTGACCCAATGCAGGCTAATAATCCCAGGATCCCATTTGACACCAGGGGGCGTCAAAGGGACAGGCATGAATTGTGACAGCATGGGGCCCAATAGAAACAAGGAAACATTATGCCACCATGGAGGCCAAGAATCAAATGATTCATTGTGACATCAAGTGGCCTAAAAGGGCATGGGATGCATTGAGACTCCACAGGGTTTAAGAGAAGCAAGGAACCATTGTGACCCAAGGGAGGCTAACAATCTAATGATCCCTTGTCACACAAGGTGTTGTAAAAGGGCCAGGGATGAATTGTGAAAGCATAGGGCACAATAAAAACATGGAAATATTATGACACCATAGAGGCCAAGAATCAAATGATTCATTGTAACACCAAGTGGCCTAAAAGGGCATGGGATGCATTGTGACACCACAGAGGTTAAGAGAAGCAAGGAACCATTGTGACCCAATGCAGGCTAACAATCTAATGATCCCTTGTGACACCAGGGGGTATAAAAAGGGCCAGGGATGGATTGTTACAGCACGGGGACCAATAGAAGCAAGGTTCTATTATGCCACCATGGAGGCCAAGAATCTAATGATTCATTGTGACACCAAGTGGCCTAAAAGGGCATGGGATGCATTGTGACACCACAGGGGTTAAGAGAAGCAAGGATCCATTGTGACCCAATGGAGTCTAACAATCTAAGAATCCCTTTTGACACCAGGGGGCCCAAAAGGTCCAGGGATGAATTGTGAAAGCATGGGGCCCAATTAAAACCTGGTACAATTATGCCACCATGGAGGCCAAGAATCAAATGATTCATTGTGACATCAAGTGGCCTAAAAGGGCATGGGATGCATTGTGACACCACAGGGGTTAAGAGAAGCAAGGAACCATTGTGACCCAATGCAGGCTAATAATCTAAGAATCCCTTTTGACACCAGGGGGCGCAAAAGGACCACGGATGAACTCTGACAGCATGGGGACCTATAGAAGCAAGGAACCATTATGACACCATGAAGGCCAAGAATCAAATGGTTCATTGTAAGACCAAGTGGCCTAAAAGGGCTTGGAATGCATTGTGACACCACAGAGGTTAAGAGAAGCAAAGAACCATTGTGACCCAAGGGAGGCTAACAATCTAATGATCCATTGTGACACCAGGGGTTGTAATAGGGCCAGGGATGAATTGTGAAAGCATGGGCCACAATAAAAACATGGAAATATTATGACACCTTAGTGGCCAAGAATCAAAAGATTCATGGTAACACCAAGTGGCCTAAAAGGGCATGGAATGCATTGTGACACCAGAGGGGCTAAGAGAAGCAAGGAAACATTGTGACCCAATGCAGGCGAACAATCTAAGGATCCCTAGTGACACCAGGGGGCCGAAAATGGCCAGGGATGGATTGTTACAGCACGGGGACCAATAGAAGCAAGGATCAATTATGCCACCATGGAGGCCAAGAATCAAATGATTCATTGTGACATCAAGTGGCCTAAAAGGGCATGGGATGCATTGAGACTCCACAGGGTTTAAGAGAAGCAAGGAACCATTGTGACCCAAGGGAGGCTAACAATCTAATGATCCCTTGTCACACAAGGTGTTGTAAAAGGGCCAGGGATGAATTGTGAAAGCATGGGGTACAATAAAAACATGCAAATATTATGACACCATAGAGGCCAAGAATCAAATGATTCATTGTAACACCAAGTGGCCTAAAAGGGCATGGGATGCATTGTGACACCACAGAGGTTAAGAGAAGCAAGGAACCATTGTGACCCAATGCAGGCTAACAATCTAATGATCCCTTTTGACACCAGGGGCCCCAAAAGGTCCAGAGATGGATTGTGAAAGCATGGGGCCCAATTAAAACCTGGTACAATTACGCCACCATGGAGGCCAAGAATAAAATGATTCATTGTGACATCAAGTGGCCTAAAAGGGCATGGGATGCATTGTGACACCACAGGGGTTAAGAGAAGCAAGGAACCATTGTGACCCAATGCAGGCTAACAATCTAAGAATCCCTTTTGACACCAGGGGGCGCAAAAGGACCACGGATGAACACTGACAGCATGGGGACCTATAGAAGCAAGGAACCATTATGACACCATGGAGGCCAAGAATCAAATGATTCATTGTAAGACCAAGTGGCCTAAAAGGGCATGGAATGCATTGTGACACCACAGGGGTTAAGAGAAGCAAGGATCCATTGTGACCCAAGGGAGGCTAACAATCTAATGATCCATTGTGACACCAGGGGTTGTAATAGGGCCAGGGATGAATTGTGAAAGCATGGGGCACAATAAAAACATGGAAATATTATGACACCATGAAGGCCAAGACTCAAATGATTCATTGTAAGACCAAGTTGCCTTAAAGGACATGGAATGCATTGTGACACCACAGGGTCTAAGAGAAGCAAGGTACCATTGTGACCCAATGCAGGCTAATAATCTAAGAATCCCTTGTGACACCAGGGGGCCGAAAATGGCCAGGGATGGATTGTTACAGCACGGGGACCAATAGAAGCAAGGATCAATTATGCCACCATGCAGGAAAAGAATCAAATGATTCATTGTGACATCAAGTGGCCTAAAAGGGCATGGAATGCATTGTGACACCACAGGGGTTAAGAGAAGCAAGGAACCATTGTGACCCAATGCAGGCTAACAATCTAATGATCCCTTGTGACACCAGGGGTTGTAAAAGGCCCAGTGATGGATTGTTACAGCACGGGGACCAATAGAAGCAAGGATCTATTATGCCACCATGGAGGAAAAGAATCAAATGATTCATTGTGACATCAAGTGGCCTAAAAGGGCATGGGCTGCATTGTGACACCACAGGGGTTAAGAGAAGCAAGGAACCATTGTGACCCAATGCAGGCTAACAATCTAATGATCCCTTGTGACACCAGGGGTTGTAAAAGGCCCAGTGATGGATTGTTACAGCACGGGGACCAATAGAAGCAAGGATCTATTATGCCACCATGGAGGCCAAGAATCAAATGATTCATTGTGACATCAAGTGGCCTAAAAGGGCATGGGCTGCATTGTGACACCACAGGGGTTAAGAGAAACAAGGAACCATTGTGACCCAATGCAGGCTAATAATCTAAGAATCCCTTTTGACACCAGGGGGCGCAAAAGGACCACGGATGAACTCTGACAGCATGGGGACCTATAGAAGCAAGGAACCATTATGACACCATGAAGGCCAAGAATCAAATGGTTCATTGTAAGACCAAGTGGCCTAAAAGGGCTTGGAATGCATGGTGACACCACAGAGGTTAAGAGAAGCAAGGAACCATTGTGACCCAAGGGAGGCTAACAATCTAATGATCCATTGTGACACCAGGGGTTGTAATAGGGCCAGGGATGAATTGTGAAAGCATGGGCCACAATAAAAACAAGGAAATATTATGACACCTTAGTGGCCAAGACTCAAATGATTCATTGTAACACCAAGTGGCCTTAAAGGGCATGGAATGCATTGTGACACCACAGGGGCTAAGAGAAGCAAGGAACCATTGTGACCCAATGCAGGCGAACAATCTAATGATCCCTTGTGACACCAGGGGTTGTAAAAGGCCCAGTGATGGATTGTTACAGCACGGGGACCAATAGAAGCAAGGATCAATTATGCCACCATGGAGGCCAAGAATCAAATGATTCATTGTGACATCAAGTGGCCTAAAAGGGCATGGAATGCATTGTGACACCACAGGGGCTAAGAGAAGCAAGGAACCATTGTGACCCAATGGAGGCTAATAATCCCAGGATCCCATTTGACACCAGGGGGCGTCAAAGGGACAGGGATGAATTGTGACAGCATGGGGCCCAATAGAAACAAGGAACCATTATGCCACCATGGAGGCCAAGAATCAAATGATTCATTGTGACATCAAGTGGCCTAAAAGGGCATGGGATGCATTGAGACTCCACAGGGTTTAAGAGAGGCAAGGAACCATTGTGACCCAAGGGAGGCTAACAATCTAATGATCCCTTGTCACACAAGGTGTTGTAAAAGGGCCAGGGATGAATTGTGAAAGCATGGGGCACAATAAAAACATGCAAATATTATGACACCATAGAGGCCAAGAATCAAATGATTCATTGTAACACCAAGTGGCCTAAAAGGGCATGGGATGCATTGTGACACCACAGAGGTTAAGAGAAGCAAGGAACCATTGTGACCCAATGCAGGCTAACAATCTAATGATCCCTTGTGACACCAGGGGGCCGAAAATGGCCAGGGATGGATTGTTACAGCACGGGGACCAATAGAAGCAAGGATCTATTATGCCACCATGGAGGCCAAGAATCAAATGATTCATTGTGACATCAAGTGGCCTAAAAGGGCATGGGCTGCATTGTGACACCACAGGGGTTAAGAGAAGCAAGGAACCATTGTGACCCAATGCAGGCTAATAATCTAAGAATCCCTTTTGACACCAGGGGGCGCAAAAGGACCACGGATGAACTCTGACAGCATGGGGACCTATAGAAGCAAGGAACCATTATGACACCATGAAGGCCAAGAATCAAATGGTTCATTGTAAGACCAAGTGGCCTAAAAGGGCTTGGAATGCATTGTGACACCACAGAGGTTAAGAGAAGCAAAGAACCATTGTGACCCAAGGGAGGCTAACAATCTAATGATCCATTGTGACACCAGGGGTTGTAATAGGGCCAGGGATGAATTGTGAAAGCATGGGCCACAATAAAAACATGGAAATATTATGACACCTTAGTGGCCAAGACTCAAATGATTCATTGTAACACCAAGTGGCCTAAAAGGGCATGGAATGCATTGTGACACCACAGGGGCTAAGAGAAGCAAGGAACCATTGTGACCCAATGGAGGCTAATAATCCCAGGATCCCATTTGACACCAGGGGGCGTCAAAGGGACAGGCATGAATTGTGACAGCATGGGGCCCAATAGAAACAAGGAAACATTATGCCACCATGGAGGCCAAGAATCAAATGATTCATTGTGACATCAAGTGGCCTAAAAGGGCATGGGATGCATTGAGACTCCACAGGGTTTAAGAGAAGCAAGGAACCATTGTGACCCAAGGGAGGCTAACAATCTAATGATCCCTTGTCACACAAGGTGTTGTAAAAGGGCCAGGGATGAATTGTGAAAGCATAGGGCACAATAAAAACATGGAAATATTATGACACCATAGAGGCCAAGAATCAAATGATTCATTGTAACACCAAGTGGCCTAAAAGGGCATGGGATGCATTGTGACACCACAGAGGTTAAGAGAAGCAAGGAACCATTGTGACCCAATGCAGGCTAACAATCTAATGATGCCTTGTGACACCAGGGGGTATAAAAAGGGCCAGGGATGGATTGTTACAGCACGGGGACCAATAGAAGCAAGGTTCTATTATGCCACCATGGAGGCCAAGAATCTAATGATTCATTGTGACACCAAGTGGCCTAAAAGGGCATGGGATGCATTGTGACACCACAGGGGTTAAGAGAAGCAAGGATCCATTGTGACCCAATGGAGTCTAACAATCTAAGAATCCCTTTTGACACCAGGGGGCCCAAAAGGTCCAGGGATGAATTGTGAAAGCATGGGGCCCAATTAAAACCTGGTACAATTATGCCACCATGGAGGCCAAGAATCAAATGATTCATTGTGACATCAAGTGGCCTAAAAGGGCATGGGCTGCATTGTGACACCACAGGGGTTAAGAGAAGCAAGGAACCATTGTGACCCAATGCAGGCTAATAATCCCAGGATCCCATTTGACACCAGGGGGCGTCAAAGGGACAGGCATGAATTGTGACAGCATGGGGCCCAATAGAAACAAGGAAACATTATGCCACCATGGAGGCCAAGAATCAAATGATTCATTGTGACATCAAGTGGCCTAAAAGGGCATGGGATGCATTGAGACTCCACAGGGTTTAAGAGAAGCAAGGAACCATTGTGACCCAAGGGAGGCTAACAATCTAATGATCCCTTGTCACACAAGGTGTTGTAAAAGGGCCAGGGATGAATTGTGAAAGCATAGGGCACAATAAAAACATGGAAATATTATGACACCATAGAGGCCAAGAATCAAATGATTCATTGTAACACCAAGTGGCCTAAAAGGGCATGGGATGCATTGTGACACCACAGAGGTTAAGAGAAGCAAGGAACCATTGTGACCCAATGCAGGCTAACAATCTAATGATCCCTTGTGACACCAGGGGGTATAAAAAGGGCCAGGGATGGATTGTTACAGCACGGGGACCAATAGAAGCAAGGTTCTATTATGCCACCATGGAGGCCAAGAATCTAATGATTCATTGTGACACCAAGTGGCCTAAAAGGGCATGGGATGCATTGTGACACCACAGGGGTTAAGAGAAGCAAGGATCCATTGTGACCCAATGGAGTCTAACAATCTAAGAATCCCTTTTGACACCAGGGGGCCCAAAAGGTCCAGGGATGAATTGTGAAAGCATGGGGCCCAATTAAAACCTGGTACAATTATGCCACCATGGAGGCCAAGAATCAAATGATTCATTGTGACATCAAGTGGCCTAAAAGGGCATGGGATGCATTGTGACACCACAGGGGTTAAGAGAAGCAAGGAACCATTGTGACCCAATGCAGGCTAATAATCTAAGAATCCCTTTTGACACCAGGGGGCGCAAAAGGACCACGGATGAACTCTGACAGCATGGGGACCTATAGAAGCAAGGAACCATTATGACACCATGAAGGCCAAGAATCAAATGGTTCATTGTAAGACCAAGTGGCCTAAAAGGGCTTGGAATGCATTGTGACACCACAGAGGTTAAGAGAAGCAAAGAACCATTGTGACCCAAGGGAGGCTAACAATCTAATGATCCATTGTGACACCAGGGGTTGTAATAGGGCCAGGGATGAATTGTGAAAGCATGGGGCACAATAAAAACATGGAAATATTATGACACCTTAGTGGCCAAGAATCAAAAGATTCATGGTAACACCAAGTGGCCTAAAAGGGCATGGAATGCATTGTGACACCAGAGGGGCTAAGAGAAGCAAGGAAACATTGTGACCCAATGCAGGCGAACAATCTAATGATCCCTAGTGACACCAGGGGGCCGAAAATGGCCAGGGATGGATTGTTACAGCACGGGGACCAATAGAAGCAAGGATCAATTATGCCACCATGGAGGCCAAGAATCAAATGATTCATTGTGACATCAAGTGGCCTAAAAGGGCATGGGATGCATTGAGACTCCACAGGGTTTAAGAGAAGCAAGGAACCATTGTGACCCAAGGGAGGCTAACAATCTAATGATCCCTTGTCACACAAGGTGTTGTAAAAGGGCCAGGGATGAATTGTGAAAGCATGGGGTACAATAAAAACATGCAAATATTATGACACCATAGAGGCCAAGAATCAAATGATTCATTCTAACACCAAGTGGCCTAAAAGGGCATGGGATGCATTGTGACACCACAGAGGTTAAGAGAAGCAAGGAACCATTGTGACCCAATGCAGGCTAACAATCTAATGATCCCTTTTGACACCAGGGGCCCCAAAAGGTCCAGTGATGGATTGTGAAAGCATGGGGCCCAATTAAAACCTGGTACAATTACGCCACCATGGAGGCCAAGAATCAAATGATTCATTGTGACATCAAGTGGCCTAAAAGGGCATGGGATGCATTGTGACACCACAGGGGTTAAGAGAAGCAAGGAACCATTGTGACCCAATGCAGGCTAACAATCTAATGATCCCTTGTGACACCAGGGGTTGTAAAAGGCCCAGTGATGGATTGTTACAGCACGGGGACCAATAGAAGCAAGGATCTATTATGCCACCATGGAGGCCAAGAATCAAATGATTCATTGTGACATCAAGTGGCCTAAAAGGGCATGGGCTGCATTGTGACACCACAGGGGTTAAGAGAAGCAAGGAACCATTGTGACCCAATGCAGGCTAATAATCTAAGAATCCCTTTTGACACCCGGGAGCGCAAAAGGACCACGGAGGAACTCTGACAGCATGGGGACCTATAGAAGCAAGGAACCATTATGACACCATGAAGGCCAAGAATCAAATGGTTCATTGTAAGACCAAGTGGCCTAAAAGGTCTTGGAATGCATGGTGACACCACAGAGGTTAAGAGAAGCAAGGAACCATTGTGACCCAAGGGAGGCTAACAATCTAATGATCCATTGTGACACCAGGGGTTGTAATAGGGCCAGGGATGAATTGTGAAAGCATGGGCCACAATAAAAACATGGAAATATTATGACACCTTAGTGGCCAAGACTCAAATGATTCATTGTAACACCAAGTGGCCTTAAAGGGCATGGAATGCATTGTGACACCACAGGGGCTAAGAGAAGCAAGGAACCATTGTGACCCAATGCAGGCGAACAATCTAATGATCCCTTGTGACACCAGGGGTTGTAAAAGGCCCAGTGATGGATTGTTACAGCACGGGGACCAATAGAAGCAAGGATCAATTATGCCACCATGGAGGCCAAGAATCAAATGATTCATTGTGACATCAAGTGGCCTAAAAGGGCATGGAATGCATTGTGACACCACAGGGGCTAAGAGAAGCAAGGAACCATTGTGACCCAATGGAGGCTAATAATCCCAGGATCCCATTTGACACCAGGGGGCGTCAAAGGGACAGGCATGAATTGTGACAGCATGGGGCCCAATAGAAACAAGGAACCATTATGCCACCATGGAGGCCAAGAATCAAATGATTCATTGTGACATCAAGTGGCCTAAAAGGGCATGGGATGCATTGAGACTCCACAGGGTTTAAGAGAAGCAAGGAACCATTGTGACCCAAGGGAGGCTAACAATCTAATGATCCCTTGTCACACAAGGTGTTGTAAAAGGGCCAGGGATGAATTGTGAAAGCATGGGGCACAATAAAAACATGCAAATATTATGACACCATAGAGGCCAAGAATCAAATGATTCATTGTAACACCAAGTGGCCTAAAAGGGCATGGGATGCATTGTGACACCACAGAGGTTAAGAGAAGCAAGGAACCATTGTGACCCAATGCAGGCTAACAATCTAATGATGCCTTGTGACACCAGGGGGTATAAAAAGGGCCAGGGATGGATTGTTACAGCACGGGGACCAATAGAAGCAAGGTTCTATTATGCCACCATGGAGGCCAAGAATCAAATGATTCATTGTGACATCAAGTGGCCTAAAAGGGCATGGGCTGCATTGTGACACCACAGGGGTTAAGAGAAGCAAGGAACCATTGTGACCCAATGCAGGCTAATAATCTAAGAATCCCTTTTGACACCAGGGGGCGCAAAAGGACCACGGATGAACACTGACAGCATGGGGACCTATAGAAGCAAGGAACCATTATGACACCATGAAGGCCAAGAATCAAATGGTTCATTGTAACACCAAGTGGCCTAAAAGGGCTTGGAATGCATTGTGACACCACAGAGGTTAAGAGAAGCAAAGAACCATTGTGACCCAAGGGAGGCTAACAATCTAATGATCCATTGTGACACCAGGGGTTGTAATAGGGCCAGGGATGAATTGTGAAAGCATGGGCCACAATAAAAACATGGAAATATTATGACACCTTAGTGGCCAAGACTCAAATGATTCATTGTAACACCAAGTGGCCTAAAAGGGCATGGAATGCATTGTGACACCACAGGGGCTAAGAGAAGCAAGGAACCATTGTGACCCAATGGAGGCTAATAATCCCAGGATCCCATTTGACACCAGGGGGCGTCCAAGGGACAGGCATGAATTGTGACAGCATGGGGCCCAATAGAAACAAGGAACCATTATGCCACCATGGAGGCCAAGAATCAAATGATTCATTGTGACATCAAGTGGCCTAAAAGGGCATGGGATGCATTGAGACTCCACAGGGTTTAAGAGAAGCAAGGAACCATTGTGACCCAAGGGAGGCTAACAATTTAATGATCCCTTGTCACACAAGGTGTTGTAAAAGGGCCAGGGATGAATTGTGAAAGCATGGGGTACAATAAAAACATGCAAATATTATGACACCATAGAGGCCAAGAATCAAATGATTCATTGTAACACCAAGTGGCCTAAAAGGGCATGGGATGCATTGTGACACCACTGAGGTTAAGAGAAGCAAGGAACCATTGTGACCCAATGAAGGCTAACAATCTAATGATCCCTTTTGACACCAGGGGCCCCAAAAGGTCCAGGGATGAATTGTGAAAGCATGGGGCCCAATTAAAACCTGGTACAATTACGCCACCATGGAGGCCAAGAATCAAATGATTCATTGTGACACCAAGTGGCCTAAAAGGGCATGGGATGCATTGTGACACCACAGGGGTTAAGAGAAGCAAGGAACCATTGAGACCCAATGCAGGCTAACAATCTAAGAATCCCTTTTGACACCAGGGGGCGCAAAAGGACCACGGATGAACACTGACAGCATGGGGACCTATAGAAGCAAGGAACCATTATGACACCATGAAGGCCAAGAATCAAATGGTTCATTGTAAGACCAAGTGGCCTAAAAGGGCTTGGAATGCATTGTGACACCACAGAGGTTAAGAGAAGCAAAGAACCATTGTGACCCAAGGGAGGCTAACAATCTAATGATCCATTGTGACACCAGGGGTTGTAATAGGGCCAGGGATGAATTGTGAAAGCATGGGCCACAATAAAAACATGGAAATATTATGACACCTTAGTGGCCAAGACTCAAATGATTCATGGTAACACCAAGTGGCCTAAAAGGGCATGGGATGCATTGTGACACCACAGCGGCTAAGAGAAGCAAGGAACCATTGTGACCCAATGCAGGCTAAAAATCTAATGATGCCTTGTGACACCAGGGGGTATAAAAAGGGCCAGGGATGGATTGTTACAGCACGGGGACCAATAGAAGCAAGGTTCTATTATGCCACCATGGAGGCCAAGAATCAAATGATTCATTGTGACATCAAGTGGCCTAAAAGGGCATGGGCTGCATTGTGACACCACAGGGGTTAAGAGAAGCAAGGAACCATTGTGACCCAATGCAGGCTAATAATCTAAGAATCCCTTTTGACACCAGGGGGCGCAAAAGGACCACGGATGAACTCTGACAGCATGGGGACCTATAGAAGCAAGGAACCATTATGACACCATGAAGGCCAAGAATCAAATGGTTCATTGTAAGACCAAGTGGCCTAAAAGGGCTTGGAATGCATTGTGACACCACAGAGGTTAAGAGAAGCAAAGAACCATTGTGACCCAAGGGAGGCTAACAATCTAATGATCCATTGTGACACCAGGGGTTGTAATAGGGCCAGGGATGAATTGTGAAAGCATGGGCCACAATAAAAACATGGAAATATTATGACACCTTAGTGGCCAAGAATCAAAAGATTCATGGTAACACCAAGTGGCCTAAAAGGGCATGGAATGCATTGTGACACCACAGGGGCTAAGAGAAGCAAGGAAACATTGTGACCCAATGCAGGCGAACAATCTAATGATCCCTTGTGACACCAGGGGGCCGAAAATGGCCAGGGATGGATTGTTACAGCACGGGGACCAATAGAAGCAAGGATCAATTATGCCACCATGGAGGCCAAGAATCAAATGATTCATTGTGACATCAAGTGGCCTAAAAGGGCATGGGATGCATTGAGACTCCACAGGGTTTAAGAGAAGCAAGGAACCATTGTGACCCAAGGGAGGCTAACAATCTAATGATCCCTTGTCACACAAGGTGTTGTAAAAGGGCCAGGGATGAATTGTGAAAGCATGGGGTACAATAAAAACATGCAAATATTATGACACCATAGAGGCCAAGAATCAAATGATTCATTGTAACACCAAGTGGCCTAAAAGGGCATGGGATGCATTGTGACACCACAGAGGTTAAGAGAAGCAAGGAACCATTGTGACCCAATGCAGGCTAACAATCTAATGATCCCTTTTGACACCAGGGGCCCCAAAAGGTCCAGGGATGAATTGTGAAAGCATGGGGCCCAATTAAAACCTGGTACAATTACGCCACCATGGAGGCCAAGAATCAAATGATTCATTGTGACATCAAGTGGCCTAAAAGGGCATGGGATGCATTGTGACACCACAGGGGTTAAGAGAAGCAAGGAACCATTGTGACCCAATGCAGGCTAATAATCTAAGAATCCCTTGTGACACCAGGGGGCCGAAAATGGCCAGGGATGGATTGTTACAGCACGGGGACCAATAGAAGCAAGGATCAATTATGCCACCATGGAGGAAAAGAATCAAATGATTCATTGTGACATCAATTTTCCTAAAAGGGCATGGAATGCATTGTGACACCACAGGGGCTTAGAGAAGCAAGGAACCATTGTGACCCAATGCAGGCTAACAATCTAATGATCCCTTGTGACACCAGGGGTTGTAAAAGGCCCAGTGATGGATTGTTACAGCATGGGGACCAATAGAAGCAAGGATCAATTATGCCACCTTGGAGGCCAAGAATCAAATGATTCATTGTGACATCAAGTGGCCTAAAAGGGCATGGGCTGCATTGTGACACCACAGGGGTTAAGAGAAGCAAGGAACCATTGTGACCCAATGCAGGCTAACAATCTAATGATCCCTTGTGACACCAGGGGTTGTAAAAGGCCCAGTGATGGATTGTTACAGCACGGGGACCAATAGAAGCAAGGATCTATTATGCCACCATGGAGGCCAAGAATCAAATGATTCATTGTGACATCAAGTGGCCTAAAAGGGCATGGGCTGCATTGTGACACCACAGGCTTTAAGAGAAGCAAGGAACCATTGTGACCCAATGCAGGCTAATAATCTAAGAATCCCTTTTTACACCAGGGGGCGCAAAAGGACCACGGAGGAACTCTGACAGCATGGGGACCTCTAGAAGCAAGGAACCATTATGACACCATGAAGGCCAAGAATCAAATGGTTCATTGTAAGACCAAGTGGCCTAAAAGGGCTTGGAATGCATGGTGACACCACAGAGGTTAAGAGAAGCAAGGAACCATTGTGACCCAAGGGAGGCTAACAATCTAATGATCCATTGTGACACCAGGGGTTGTAATAGGGCCAGGGATGAATTGTGAAAGCATGGGCCACAATAAAAACATGGAAATATTATGACACCTTAGTGGCCAAGACTCAAATGATTCATTGTAACACCAAGTGGCCTTAAAGGGCATGGAATGCATTGTGACACCACAGGGGCTAAGAGAAGCAAGGAACCATTGTGACCCAATGCAGGCGAACAATCTAATGATCCCTTGTGACACCAGGGGTTGTAAAAGGCCCAGTGATGGATTGTTACAGCACGGGGACCAATAGAAGCAAGGATCAATTATGCCACCATGGAGGCCAAGAATCAAATGATTCATTGTGACATCAAGTGGCCTAAAAGGGCATGGAATGCATTGTGACACCACAGGGGCTAAGAGAAGCAAGGAACCATTGTGACCCAATGGAGGCTAATAATCCCAGGATCCCATTTGACACCAGGGGGCGTCAAAGGGACAGGGATGAATTGTGACAGCATGGGGCCCAATAGAAACAAGGAACCATTATGCCACCATGGAGGCCAAGAATCAAATGATTCATTGTGACATCAAGTGGCCTAAAAGGGCATGGGATGCATTGAGACTCCACAGGGTTTAAGAGAAGCAAGGAACCATTGTGACCCAAGGGAGGCTAACAATCTAATGATCCCTTGTCACACAAGGTGTTGTAAAAGGGCCAGGGATGAATTGTGAAAGCATGGGGCACAATAAAAACATGCAAATATTATGACACCATAGAGGCCAAGAATCAAATGATTCATTGTAACACCAAGTGGCCTAAAAGGGCATGGGATGCATTGTGACACCACAGAGGTTAAGAGAAGCAAGGAACCATTGTGACCCAATGCAGGCTAACAATCTAATGATGCCTTGTGACACCAGGGGGTATAAAAAGGGCCAGGGATGGATTGTTACAGCACGGGGACCAATAGAAGAAAGGTTCTATTATGCCACCATGGAGGCCAAGAATCAAATGATTCATTGTGACATCAAGTGGCCTAAAAGGGCATGGGCTGCATTGTGACACCACAGGGGTTAAGAGAAGCAAGGAACCATTGTGACCCAATGCAGGCTAATAATCTAAGAATCCCTTTTGACACCAGGGGGCGCAAAAGGACCACGGATGAACTCTGACAGCATGGGGACCTATAGAAGCAAGGAACCATTATGACACCATGAAGGCCAAGAATCAAATGGTTCATTGTAAGACCAAGTGGCCTAAAAGGGCTTGCAATGCATTGTGACACCACAGAGGTTAAGAGAAGCAAAGAACCATTGTGACCCAAGGGAGGCTAACAATCTAATGATCCATCGTGACACCAGGGGTTGTAATAGGGCCAGGGATGAATTGTGAAAGCATGGGCCACAATAAAAACATGGAAATATTATGACACCTTAGTGGCCAAGAATCAAAAGATTCATGGTAACACCAAGTGGCCTAAAAGGGCATGGAATGCATTGTGACACCACAGGGGCTAAGAGAAGCAAGGAAACATTGTGACCCAATGCAGGCGAACAATCTAATGATCCCTTGTGACACCAGGGGGCCGAAAATGGCCAGGGATGGATTGTTACAGCACGGGGACCAATAGAAGCAAGGATCAATTATGCCACCATGGAGGCCAAGAATCAAATGATTCATTGTGACATCAAGTGGCCTAAAAGGGCATGGGATGCATTGAGACTCCACAGGGTTTAAGAGAAGCAAGGAACCATTGTGACCCAAGGGAGGCTAACAATCTAATGATCCCTTGTCACACAAGGTGTTGTAAAAGGGCCAGGGATGAATTGTGAAAGCATGGGGTACAATAAAAACATGCAAATATTATGACACCATAGAGGCCAAGAATCAAATGATTCATTGTAACACCAAGTGGCCTAAAAGGGCATGGGATGCATTGTGACACCACAGAGGTTAAGAGAAGCAAGGAACCATTGTGACCCAATGGAGGCTAATAATCCCAGGATCCCATTTGAAACCAGGGGGCGTCAAAGGGACAGGGATGAATTGTGACAGCATGGGGCCCAATAGAAACAAGGAACCATTATGCCACCATGGAGGCCAAGAATCAAATGATTCATTGTGACATCAAGTGGCCTAAAAGGGCATGGGATGCATTGAGACTCCACAGGGTTTAAGAGAAGCAAGAAACCATTGTGACCCAAGGGAGGCTAACAATCTAATGATCCCTTGTCACACAAGGTGTTGTAAAATGGCCAGGGATGGATTGTTACAGCACGGGGACCAATAGAAGCAAGGATCAATTATGCCACCATGGAGGAAAAGAATCAAATGATTCATTGTGACATCAAGTGGCCTAAAAGGGCATGGAATGCATTGTGACACCACAGGGGCTAAGAGAAGCAAGGAACCATTGTGACCCCATGCAGGCTAACAATCTAATGATCCCTTGTGACACCAGGGGTTGTAAAAGGCCCAGTGATGGATTGTTACAGCACGGGGACCAATAGAAGCAAGGATCAATTATGCCACCATGGAGGCCAAGAATCAAATGATTCATTGTGACATCAAGTGGCCTAAAAGGGCATGGGCTGCATTGTGACACCACAGGGGTTAAGAGAAGCAAGGAACCATTGTGACCCAATGCAGGCTAACAATCTAATGATCCCTTGTGACACCAGGGGTTGTAAAAGGCCCAGTGATGGATTGTTACAGCACGGGGACCAATAGAAGCAAGGATCTATTATGCCACCATGGAGACCAAGAATCAAATGATTCATTGTGACATCAAGTGGCCTAAAAGGGCATGGGCTGCATTGTGACACCACAGGGGTTAAGAGAAGCAAGGAACCATTGTGACCCAATGCAGGCTAATAATCTAAGAATCCCTTTTTACACCCGGGGGCGCAAAAGGACCACGGATGAACTCTGACAGCATGGGGACCTATAGAAGCAAGGAACCATTATGACACCATGAAGGCCAAGAATCAAATGGTTCATGGTAAGACCAAGTGGCCTAAAAGGGCTTGGAATGCATGGTGACACCACAGAGGTTAAGAGAAGCAAGGAACCATTGTGACCCAAGGGAGGCTAACAATCTAATGATCCATTGTGACACCAGGGGTTGTAATAGGGCCAGGGATGAATTGTGAAAGCATGGGCCACAATAAAAACATGGAAATATTATGACACCTTAGTGGCCAAGACTCAAATGATTCATTGTAACACCAAGTGGCCTTAAAGGGCATGGAATGCATTGTGACACCACAGGGGCTAAGAGAAGCAAGGAACCATTGTGACCCAATGCAGGCGAACAATCTAATGATCCCTTGTGACACCAGGGGTTGTAAAAGGCCCAGTGATGGATTGTTACAGCACGGGGACCAATAGAAGCAAGGATCAATTATGCCACCATGGAGGCCAAGAATCAAATGATTCATTGTGACATCAAGTGGCCTAAAAGGGCATGGAATGCATTGTGACACCACAGGGGCTAAGAGAAGCAAGGAACCATTGTGACCCAATGGAGGCTAATAATCCCAGGATCCCATTTGACACCAGGGGGCGTCAAAGGGACAGGCATGAATTGTGACAGCATGGGGCCCAATAGAAACAAGGAACCATTATGCCACCATGGAGGCCAAGAATCAAATGATTCATTGTGACATCAAGTGGCCTAAAAGGGCATGGGATGCATTGAGACTCCACAGGGTTTAAGAGAAGCAAGGAACCATTGTGACCCAAGGGAGGCTAACAATCTAATGATCCCTTGTCACACAAGGTGTTGTAAAAGGGCCAGGGATGAATTGTGAAAGCATGGGGCACAATAAAAACATGCAAATATTATGACACCATAGAGGCCAAGAATCAAATGATTCATTGTAACACCAAGTGGCCTAAAAGGGCATGGGATGCATTGTGACACCACAGAGGTTAAGAGAAGCAAGGAACCATTGTGACCCAATGCAGGCTAACAATCTAATGATGCCTTGTGACACCAGGGGGTATAAAAAGGGCCAGGGATGGATTGTTACAGCACGGGGACCAATAGAAGCAAGGTTCTATTATGCCACCATGGAGGCCAAGAATCAAATGATTCATTGTGACATCAAGTGGCCTAAAAGGGCATGGGCTGCATTGTGACACCACAGGGGTTAAGAGAAGCAAGGAACCATTGTGAGCCAATGCAGGCTAATAATCTAAGAATCCCTTTTGACACCCGGGGGCGCAAAAGGACCACGGAGGAACTCTGACATCATGGGGACCTATAGAAGCAAGGAACCATTATGACACCATGAAGGCCAAGAATCAAATGGTTCATTGTAAGACCAAGTGGCCTAAAAGGGCTTGGAATGCATGGTGACACCACAGAGGTTAAGAGAAGCAAGGAACCATTGTGACCCAAGGGAGGCTAACAATCTAATGATCCATTGTGACACCAGGGGTTGTAATAGGGCCAGGGATGAATTGTGAAAGCATGGGCCACAATAAAAACATGGAAATATTATGACACCTTAGTGGCCAAGACTCAAATGATTCATTGTAACACCAAGTGGCCTAAAAGGGCATGGAATGCATTGTGACACCACAGGGGCTAAGAGAAGCAAGGAACCATTGTGACCCAATGGAGGCTAATAATCCCAGGATCCCATTTGACACCAGGGGGCGTCAAAGGGACAGGCATGAATTGTGACAGCATGGGGCCCAATAGAAACAAGGAAACATTATGCCACCATGGAGGCCAAGAATCAAATGATTCATTGTGACATCAAGTGGCCTAAAAGGGCATGGGATGCATTGAGACTCCACAGGGTTTAAGAGAAGCAAGGAACCATTGTGACCCAAGGGAGGCTAACAATCTAATGATCCCTTGTCACACAAGGTGTTGTAAAAGGGCCAGGGATGAATTGTGAAAGCATAGGGCACAATAAAAACATGGAAATATTATGACACCATAGAGGCCAAGAATCAAATGATTCATTGTAACACCAAGTGGCCTAAAAGGGCATGGGATGCATTGTGACACCACAGAGGTTAAGAGAAGCAAGGAACCATTGTGACCCAATGCAGGCTAACAATCTAATGATCCCTTGTGACAGCAGGGGGTATAAAAAGGGCCAGGGATGGATTGTTACAGCACGGGGACCAATAGAAGCAAGGTTCTATTATGCCACCATGGAGGCCAAGAATCTAATGATTCATTGTGACACCAAGTGGCCTAAAAGGGCATGGGATGCATTGTGACACCACAGGGGTTAAGAGAAGCAAGGAACCATTGTGACCCAATGCAGGCTAATAATCTAAGAATCCCTTTTGACACCAGGGGGCGCAAAAGGACCACGGATGAACTCTGACAGCATGGGGACCTATAGAAGCAAGGAACCATTATGACACCATGAAGGCCAAGAATCAAATGGTTCATTGTAAGACCAAGTGGCCTAAAAGGGCTTGGAATGCATTGTGACACCACAGAGGTTAAGAGAAGCAAAGAACCATTGTGACCCAAGGGAGGCTAACAATCTAATGATCCATTGTGACACCAGGGGTTGTAATAGGGCCAGGGATGAATTGTGAAAGCATGGGCCACAATAAAAACATGGAAATATTATGACACCTTAGTGGCCAAGAATCAAAAGATTCATGGTAACACCAAGTGGCCTAAAAGGGCATGGAATGCATTGAGACACCAGAGGGGCTAAGAGAAGCAAGGAAACATTGTGACCCAATGCAGGCGAACAATCTAATGATCCCTTGTGACACCAGGGGGCCGAAAATGGCCAGGGATGGATTGTTACAGCACGGGGACCAATAGAAGCAAGGATCAATTATGCCACCATGGAGGCCAAGAATCAAATGATTCATTGTGACATCAAGTGGCCTAAAAGGGCATGGGATGCATTGAGACTCCACAGGGTTTAAGAGAAGCAAGGAACCATTGTGACCCAAGGGAGGCTAACAATCTAATGATCCCTTGTCACACAAGGTGTTGTAAAAGGGCCAGGGATGAATTGTGAAAGCATGGGGTACAATAAAAACATGCAAATATTATGACACCATAGAGGCCAAGAATCAAATGATTCATTGTAACACCAAGTGGCCTAAAAGGGCATGGGATGCATTGTGACACCACAGAGGTTAAGAGAAGCAAGGAACCATTGTGACCCAATGCAGGCTAACAATCTAATGATCCCTTTTGACACCAGGGGGCCCAAAAGGTCCAGGGATGAATTGTGAAAGCATGGGGCCCAATTAAAACCTGGTACAATTACGCCACCATGGAGGCCAAGAATCAAATGATTCATTGTGACATCAAGTGGCCTAAAAGGGCATGGGATGCATTGTGACACCACAGGGGTTAAGAGAAGCAAGGAACCATTGAGACCCAATGCAGGCTAACAATCTAAGAATCCCTTTTGACACCAGGGGGCGCAAAAGGACCACGGATGAACACTGACAGCATGGGGACCTATAGAAGCAAGGAACCATTATGACACCATGAAGGCCAAGAATCAAATGGTTCATTGTAAGACCAAGTGGCCTAAAAGGGCTTGCAATGCATTGTGACACCACAAAGGTTATGAGAAGCAAGGAACCATTGTGACCCAAGGGAGGCTAACAATCTAATGATCCATTGTGACACCAGGGGTTGTAATAGGGCCAGGGATGAATTGTGAAAGCATGGGGCACAATAAAAACATGGAAATATTATGACACCTTAGTGGCCAAGACTCAAATGATTCATTGTAAGACCAAGTGGCCTAAAAGGGCTTGGGATGCATTGTGACACCACAGCGGCTAAGAGAAGCAAGGAACCATTGTGACCCAATGCAGGCTAAAAATCTAAGAATCCCTTGTGACACCAGGGGGCCGAAAATGGCCAGGGATGGATTGTTACAGCACGGGGACCAATAGAAGCAAGGATCAATTATGCCACCATGGAGGAAAAGAATCAAATGATTCATTGTGACATCAAGTGGCCTAAAAGGGCATGGAATGCATTGTGACACCACAGGGGCTAAGAGAAGCAAGGAACCATTGTGACCCAATGCAGGCTAACAATCTAATGATCCCTTGTGACACCAGGGGGCCGAAAATGGCCAGGGATGGATTGTTACAGCACGGGGACCAATAGAAGCAAGGATCAATTATGCCACCATGGAGGCCAAGAATCAAATGATTCATTGTGACATCAAGTGGCCTAAAAGGGCATGGGCTGCATTGTGACACGACAGGGGTTAAGAGAAGCAAGGAACCATTGTGACCCAAGGGAGGCTAACAATCTAATGATCCCTTGTGACACCAGGGGTTGTAAAAGGCCCAGTGATGGATTGTTACAGCACGGGGACCAATAGAAGCAAGGATCTATTACGCCACCATGGAGGCCAAGAATCAAATGATTCATTGTGACATCAAGTGGCCTAAAAGGGCATGGGCTGCATTGTGACACCACAGGGGTTAAGAGAAGCAAGGAACCATTGTGACCCAAGGGAGGCTAACAATCTAATGATCCCTTGTCACACAAGGTGTTGTAAAAGGGCCAGGGATGAATTGTGAAAGCATGGGGCACAATAAAAACATGCAAATATTATGACACCATAGAGGCCAAGAATCAAATGATTCATTGTAACACCAAGTGGCCTAAAAAGGGCATGGGATGCATTGTGACACCACAGAGGTTAAGAGAAGCAAGGATCCATTGTGACCCAATGCAGGCTAACAATCTAATGATGCCTTGTGGCACCAGGGGGTATAAAAAGGGCCAGGGATGGATTGTTACAGCACGGGGACCAATAGAAGCAAGGTTCTATTATGCCACCATGGAGGCCAAGAATCAAATGATTCATTGTGACATCAAGTGGCCTAAAAGGGCATGGGCTGCATTGTGACACCACAGGGGTTAAGAGAAGCAAGGAACCATTGTGACCCAATGCAAGCTAATAATCTAAGAATCCCTTTTGACACCAGGGGGCGCAAAAGGACCACGGATGAACTCTGACAGCATGGGGACCTATAGAAGCAAGGAACCATTATGACACCATGAAGGCCAAGAATCAAATGGTTCATTGTAAGACCAAGTGGCCTAAAAGGGCTTGGAATGCATTGTGACACCACAGAGGTTAAGAGAAGCAAAGAACCATTGTGACCCAAGGGAGGCTAACAATCTAATGATCCATTGTGACACCAGGGGTTGTAATAGGGCCAGGGATGAATTGTGAAAGCATGGGCCACAATAAAAACATGGAAATATTATGACACCTTAGTGGCCAAGAATCAAATGATTCATTGTAACACCAAGTGGCCTAAAAGTGCATGGAATGCATTGTGACACCACAGGGGCTAAGAGAAGCAAGGAACCATTGTGACCCAATGCAGGGGAACAATCTAATGATCCCTTGTGACACCAGGGGGCCGAAAATGGCCAGGGATGGATTGTTACAGCACGGGGACCAATAGAAGCAAGGATCAATTATGCCACCATGGAGGCCAAGAATCAAATGATTCATTGTGACATCAAGTGGCCTAAAAGGGCATGGAATGCATTGTGACACCACAGGGGATAAGAGAAGCAAGGAACCATTGTGACCCAATGCAGGCTAACAATCTAATGATCCCTTGTGACACCAGGGGTTGTAAAAGGCCCAGTGATGGATTGTTACAGCATGGGGACCAATAGAAGCAAGGATCAATTATGCCACCATGGAGGCCAAGAATCAAAAGATTCATTGTGACATCAAGTGGCCTAAAAGGGCATGCGCTGCATTGTGACACCACAGGGGTTAAGAGAAGCAAGGAACCATTGTGACCCAATGCAGGCTAACAATCTAATGATCCCTTGTGACACCAGGGGTTGTAAAAGGCCCAGTGATGGATTGTTACAGCACGGGGACCAATAGAAGCAAGGATCTATTATGCCACCATGGAGGCCAAGAATCAAATGATTCATTGTGACATCAAGTGGCCTAAAAGGGCATGGGCTGCATTGTGACACCACAGGGGTTAAGAGAAGCAAGGAACCATTGTGACCCAATGCAGGCTAATAATCTAAGAATCCCTTTTGACACCAGGGGGCGCAAAAGGACCACGGATGAACTCTGACAGCATGGGGACCTATAGAAGCAAGGAACCATTATGACACCATGAAGGCCAAGAATCAAATGGTTCATTGTAAGACCAAGTGGCCTAAAAGGGCTTGGAATGCATGGTGACACCACAGAGGTTAAGAGAAGCAAGGAACCATTGTGACCCAAGGGAGGCTAACAATCTAATGATCCATTGTGACACCAGGGGTTGTAATAGGGCCAGGGATGAATTGTGAAAGCATGGGCCACAATAAAAACATGGAAATATTATGACACCTTAGTGGCCAAGACTCAAATGATTCATTGTAACACCAAGTGGCCTTAAAGGACATGGAATGCATTGTGACACCACAGGGGCTAAGAGAAGCAAGGAACCATTGTGACCCAATGGAGGCGAACAATCTAATGATCCCTTGTGACACCAGGGGGCCGAAAATGGCCAGGGATGGATTGTTCCAGCACGGGGACCAATAGAAGCAAGGATCAATTATGCCACCATGGAGGCCAAGAATCAAATGATTCATTGTGACATCAAGTGGCCTAAAAGGGCATGGAATGCATTGTGACACCACAGGGGCTAAGAGAAGCAAGGAACCATTGTGACCCAATGGAGGCTAATAATCCCAGGATCCCATTTGACACCAGGGGGCGTCAAAGGGACAGGGATGAATTGTGACAGCATGGGGCCCAATAGAAACAAGGAAACATTATGCCACCATGGAGGCCAAGAATCAAATGATTCATTGTGACATCAAGTGGCCTAAAAGGGCATGGGATGCATTGAGACTCCACAGGGTTTAAGAGAAGCAAGGAACCATTGTGACCCAAGGGAGGCTAACAATCTAATGATCCCTTGTCACACAAGGTGTTGTAAAAGGGCCAGGGATGAATTGTGAAAGCATGGGGCACAATAAAAACATGCAAATATTATGACACCATAGAGGCCAAGAATCAAATGATTCATTGTAACACCAAGTGGCCTAAAAGGGCATGGGATGCATTGTGACACCACAGAGGTTAAGAGAAGCAAGGATCCATTGTGACCCAATGCAGGCTAACAATCTAATGATGCCTTGTGGCACCAGGGGGTATAAAAAGGGCCAGGGATGGATTGTTACAGCACGGGGACCAATAGAAGCAAGGTTCTATTATGCCACCATGGAGGCCAAGAATCAAATGATTCATTGTGACATCAAGTGGCCTAAAAGGGCATGGGCTGCATTGTGACACCACAGGGGTTAAGAGAAGCAAGGAACCATTGTGACCCAATGCAGGCTAATAATCTAAGAATCCCTTTTGACACCAGGGGGCGCAAAAGGACCACGGATGAACTCTGACAGCATGGGGACCTATAGAAGCAAGGAACCATTATGACACCATGAAGGCCAAGAATCAAATGGTTCATTGTAAGACCAAGTGGCCTAAAAGGGCTTGGAATGCATTGTGACACCACAGAGGTTAAGAGAAGCAAAGAACCATTGTGACCCAAGGGAGGCTAACAATCTAATGATCCATTGTGACTCCAGGGGTTGTAATAGGGCCAGGGATGAATTGTGAAAGTATGGGCCACAATAAAAACATGGAAATATTATGACACCTTAGTGGCCAAGACTCAAATGATTCATGGTAACACCAAGTGGCCTAAAAGGGCATGGAATGCATTGTGACACCACAGGGGCTAAGAGAAGCAAGGAACCATTGTGACCCAATGCAGGCGAACAATCTAATGATCCCTTGTGACACTAGGGGGCCGAAAAAGGACAGGGATGGATTGTTACAGCACGGGGACCAATAGAAGCAAGGATCAATTATGCCACCATGGAGGCCAAGAATCAAATGATTCATTGTGACATCAAGTGGCCTAAAAGGGCATGGAATGCATTGTGACACCACAGGGGCTAAGAGAAGCAAGGAACCATTGTGACCCAATGGAGGCTAATAATCCCAGGATCCCATTTGACACCAGGGGGCGTCAAAGGGACAGGCATGAATTGTGACAGCATGGGGCCCAATAGAAACAAGGAAACATTATGCCACCATGGAGGCCAAGAATCAAATGATTCATTGTGACATCAAGTGGCCTAAAAGGGCATGGGATGCATTGAGACTCCACAGGGTTTAAGAGAAGCAAGGAACCATTGTGACCCAAGGGAGGCTAACAATCTAATGATCCCTTGTCACACAAGGTGTTGTAAAAGGGCCAGGGATGAATTGTGAAAGCATAGGGCACAATAAAAACATGGAAATATTATGACACCATAGAGGCCAAGAATCAAATGATTCATTGTAACACCAAGTGGCCTAAAAGGGCATGGGATGCATTGTGACACCACAGAGGTTAAGAGAAGCAAGGAACCATTGTGACCCAATGCAGGCTAACAATCTAATGATGCCTTGTGACACCAGGGGGTATAAAAAGGGCCAGGGATGGATTGTTACAGCACGGGGACCAATAGAAGCAAGGTTCTATTATGCCACCATGGAGGCCAAGAATCTAATGATTCATTGTGACACCAAGTGGCCTAAAAGGGCATGGGCTGCATTGTGACACCACAGGGGTTAAGAGAAGCAAGGATCCATTGTGACCCAATGGAGTCTAACAATCTAAGAATCCCTTTTGACACCAGGGGGCCCAAAAGGTCCAGGGATGAATTGTGAAAGCATGGGGCCCAATTAAAACCTGGTACAATTATGCCACCATGGAGGCCAAAAATCAAATGATTCATTGTGACATCAAGTGGCCTAAAAGGGCATGGGCTGCATTGTGACACCACAGGGGTTAAGAGAAGCAAGGAACCATTGTGACCCAATGCAGGCTAATAATCTAAGAATCCCTTTTGACACCAGGGGGCGCAAAAGGACCACGGATGAACTCTGACAGCATGGGGACCTATAGAAGCAAGGAACCATTATGACACCATGAAGGCCAAGAATCAAATGGTTCATTGTAAGACCAAGTGGCCTAAAAGGGCTTGGAATGCATTGTGACACCACAGAGGTTAAGAGAAGCAAAGAACCATTGTGACCCAAGGGAGGCTAACAATCTAATGATCCATTGTGACACCAGGGGTTGTAATAGGGCCAGGGATGAATTGTGAAAGCATGGGCCACAATAAAAACATGGAAATATTATGACACCTTAGTGGCCAAGAATCAAAAGATTCATGGTAACACCAAGTGGCCTAAAAGGGCATGGAATGCATTGTGACACCACAGGGGCTAAGAGAAGCAAGGAAACATTGTGACCCAATGCAGGCGAACAATCTAATGATCCCTTGTGACACCAGGGGGCCGAAAATGGCCAGGGATGGATTGTTACAGCACGGGGACCAATAGAAGCAAGGATCAATTATGCCACCATGGAGGCCAAGAATCAAATGATTCATTGTGACATCAAGTGGCCTAAAAGGGCATGGGATGCATTGAGACTCCACAGGGTTTAAGAGAAGCAAGGAACCATTGTGACCCAAGGGAGGCTAACAATCTAATGATCCCTTGTCACACAAGGTGTTGTAAAAGGGCCAGGGATGAATTGTGAAAGCATAGGGCACAATAAAAACATGGAAATATTATGACACCATAGAGGCCAAGAATCAAATGATTCATTGTAACACCAAGTGGCCTAAAAGGGCATGGGATGCATTGTGACACCACAGAGGTTAAGAGAAGCAAGGAACCATTGTGACCCAATGGAGGCTAATAATCCCAGGATCCCATTTGACACCAGGGGGCGTCAAAGGGACAGGGATGAATTGTGACAGCATGGGGCCCAATAGAAACAAGGAAACATTATGCCACCATGGAGGCCAAGAATCAAATGATTCATTGTGACATCAAGTGGCCTAAAAGGGCATGGGATGCATTGAGACTCCACAGGGTTTAAGAGAAGCAAGGAACCATTGTGACCCAAGGGAGGCTAACAATCTAATGATCCCTTGTCACACAAGGTGTTGTAAAAGGGCCAGGGATGAATTGTGAAAGCATAGGGCACAATAAAAACATGGAAATATTATGACACCATAGAGGCCAAGACTCAAATGATTCATTGTAACACCAAGTGGCCTAAAAGGGCATGGGATGCATTGTGACACCACAGAGGTTAAGAGAAGCAAGGAACCATTGTGACCCAATGCAGGCTAACAATCTAATGATGCCTTGTGACACCAGGGGGTATAAAAAGGGCCAGGGATGGATTGTTACAGCACGGGGACCAATAGAAGCAAGGTTCTATTATGCCACCATGGAGGCCAAGAATCTAATGATTCATTGTGACACCAAGTGGCCTAAAAGGGCATGGGATGCATTGTGACACCACAGGGGTTAAGAGAAGCAAGGATCCATTGTGACCCAATGGAGTCTAACAATCTAAGAATCCCTTTTGACACCAGGGGGCCCAAAAGGTCCAGGGATGAATTGTGAAAGCATGGGGCCCAATTAAAACCTGGTACAATTATGCCACCATGGAGGCCAAGAATCAAATGATTCATTGTGACATCAAGTGGCCTAAAAGGGCATGGGCTGCATTGTGACACCACAGGGGTTAAGAGAAGCAAGGAACCATTGTGACCCAATGCAGGCTAATAATCTAAGAATCCCTTTTGACACCAGGGGGCGCAAAAGGACCACGGATGAACTCTGACATCATGGGGACCTATAGAAGCAAGGAACCATTATGACACCATGAAGGCCAAGAATCAAATGGTTCATTGTAAGACCAAGTGGCCTAAAAGGGCTTGGAATGCATTGTGACACCACAGAGGTTAAGAGAAGCAAAGAACCATTGTGACCCAAGGGAGGCTAACAATCTAATGATCCATTGTGACACCAGAGGTTGTAATAGGGCCAGGGATGAATTGTGAAAGCATGGGCCACAATAAAAACATGGAAATATTATGACACCTTAGTGGCCAAGAATCAAAAGATTCATGGTAACACCAAGTGGCCTAAAAGGGCATGGAATGCATTGTGACACCAGAGGGGCTAAGAGAAGCAAGGAAACATTGTGACCCAATGCAGGCGAACAATCTAAGGATCCCTAGTGACACCAGGGGGCCGAAAATGGCCAGGGATGGATTGTTACAGCACGGGGACCAATAGAAGCAAGGATCAATTATGCCACCATGGAGGCCAAGAATCAAATGATTCATTGTGACATCAAGTGGCCTAAAAGGGCATGGGATGCATTGAGACTCCACAGGGTTTAAGAGAAGCAAGGAACCATTGTGACCCAAGGGAGGCTAACAATCTAATGATCCCTTGTCACACAAGGTGTTGTAAAAGGGCCAGGGATGAATTGTGAAAGCATGGGGCACAATAAAAACATGGAAATATTATGACACCATAGAGGCCAAGAATCAAATGATTCATTGTAACACCAAGTGGCCTAAAAGGGCATGGGATGCATTGTGACACCACAGAGGTTAAGAGAAGCAAGGAACCATTGTGACCCAATGCAGGCTAACAATCTAATGATCCCTTTTGACACCAGGGGGCCCAAAAGGTCCAGGGATGAATTGTGAAAGCATGGGGCCCAATTAAAACCTGGTACAATTACGCCACCATGGAGGCCAAGAATCAAATGATTCATTGTGACATCAAGTGGCCTAAAAGGGCATGGGATGCATTGTGACACCACAGGGGTTAAGAGAAGCAAGGAACCATTGAGACCCAATGCCGGCTAACAATCTAAGAATCCCTTTTGACACCAGGGGGCGCAAAAGGACCACGGATGAACACTGACAGCATGGGGACCTATAGAAGCAAGGAACCATTATGACACCATGAAGGCCAAGAATCAAATGGTTCATTGTAAGACCAAGTGGCCTAAAAGGGCTTGCAATGCATTGTGACACCACAAAGGTTATGAGAAGCAAGGAACCATTGTGACCCAAGGGAGGCTAACAATCTAATGATCCATTGTGACACCAGGGGTTGTAATAGGGCCAGGGATGAATTGTGAAAGCATGGGGCACAATAAAAACATGGAAATATTATGACACCTTAGTGGCCAAGACTCAAATGATTCATTGTAAGACAAAGTGGCCTAAAAGGGCATGGGATGCATTGTGACACCACAGCGGCTAAGAGAAGCAAGGAACCATTGTGACCCAATGCAGGCTAAAAATCTAAGAATCCCTTGTGACACCAGGGGGCCGAAAATGGCCAGGGATGGATTGTTACAGCACGGGGACCAATAGAAGCAAGGATCAATTATGCCACCATGGAGGCCAAGAATCAAATGATTCATTGTGACATCAAGTGGCCTAAAAGGGCATGGAATGCATTGTGACACCACAGGGGCTAAGAGAAGCAAGGAACCATTGTGACCCAATGCAGGCTAACAATCTAATGATCCCTTGTGACACCAGGGGTTGTAAAAGGCCCAGTGATGGATTGTTACAGCACGGGGACCAATAGAAGCAAGGATCAATTATGCCACCATGGAGGCCAAGAATCAAATGATTCATTGTGACATCAAGTGGCCTAAAAGGGCATGGGCTGCATTGTGACACCACAGGGGTTAAGAGAAGCAAGGATCCATTGTGACCCAAGGGAGGCTAACAATCTAATGATCCCTTGTGACACCAGGGGTTGTAAAAGGCCCAGTGATGGATTGTTACAGCACGGGGACCAATAGAAGCAAGGATCTATTACGCCACCATGGAGGCCAAGATTCAAATGATTCATTGTGACATCAAGTGGCCTAAAAGGGCATGGGCTGCATTGTGACACCACAGGGGTTAAGAGAAGCAAGGAACCATTGTGACCCAATGCAGGCTAATAATCTAAGAATCCCTTTTGACACCAGGGGGCGCAAAAGGACCACGGATGAACTCTGACAGCATGGGGACCTATAGAAGCAAGGAACCATTATGACACCATGAAGGCCAAGAATCAAATGGTTCATTGTAAGACCAAGTGGCCTAAAAGGGCTTGGAATGCATGGTGACACCACAGAGTTAAGAGAAGCAAGGAACCATTGTGATCCAAGGGAGGCTAACAATCTAATGATCCATTGTGACACCAGGGGTTGTAATAGGGCCAGGGATGAATTGTGAAAGCATGGGCCACAATAAAAACATGGAAATATTATGACACCTTAGTGGCCAAGACTCAAATGATTCATTGTAACACCAAGTGGCCTTAAAGGGCATGGAATGCATTGTGACACCACAGGGGCTAAGAGAAGCAAGGAACCATTGTGACCCAATGCAGGCGAACAATCTAATGATCCCTTGTGACACCAGGGGGCCGAAAATGGCCAGGGATGGATTGTTCCAGCACGGGGACCAATAGAAGCAAGGATCAATTATGCCCCCATGGAGGCCAAGAATCAAATGATTCATTGTGACATCAAGTGGCCTAAAAGGGCATGGAATGCATTGTGACACCACAGGGGCTAAGAGAAGCAAGGAACCATTGTGACCCAATGGAGGCTAATAATCCCAGGATCCCATTTGACACCAGGGGGCGTCAAAGGGACAGGGATGAATTGTGACAGCATGGGGCCCAATAGAAACAAGGAACCATTATGCCACCATGGAGGCCAAGAATCAAATGATTCATTGTGACATCAAGTGGCCTAAAAGGGCATGGGATGCATTGAGACTCCACAGGGTTTAAGAGAAGCAAGGAACCATTGTGACCCAAGGGAGGCTAACAATCTAATGATCCCTTGTCACACAAGGTGTTGTAAAAGGGCCAGGGATGAATTGTGAAAGCATGGGGCACAATAAAAACATGCAAATATTATGACACCATAGAGGCCAAGAATCAAATGATTCATTGTAACACCAAGTGGCCTAAAAGGGCATGGGATGCATTGTGACACCACAGAGGTTAAGAGAAGCAAGGAACCATTGTGACCCAATGCAGGCTAACAATCTAATGATGCCTTGTGGCACCAGGGGGTATAAAAAGGGCCAGGGATGGATTGTTACAGCACGGGGACCAATAGAAGCAAGGTTCTATTATGCCACCGTGGAGGCCAAGAATCAAATGATTCATTGTGACATCAAGTGGCCTAAAAGGGCATGGGCTGCATTGTGACACCACAGGGGTTAAGAGAAGCAAGGAACCATTGTAACCCAATGCAGGCTAATAATCTAAGAATCCCTTTTGACACCAGGGGGCGCAAAAGGACCACGGATGAACTCTGACAGCATGGGGACCTATAGAAGCAAGGAACCATTATGACACCATGAAGGCCAAGAATGAAATGGTTCATTGTAAGACCAAGTGGCCTAAAAGGGCTTGGAATGCATTGTGACACCACAGAGGTTAAGAGAAGCAAAGAACCATTGTGACCCAAGGGAGGCTAACAATCTAATGATCCATTGTGAAACCAGGGGTTGTAATAGGGCCAGGGATGAATTGTGAAAGCATGGGCCACAATAAAAACATGGAAATATTATGACACCTTAGTGGCCAAGACTCAAATGATTCATGGTAACACCAAGTGGCCTAAAAGGGCATGGAATGCATTGTGACACCACAGCGGCTAAGAGAAGCAAGGAAACATTGTGACCAAATGCAGGCGAACAATCTAATGATCCCTTGTGACACTAGGGGGCCGAAAATGGACAGGGATGGATTGTTACAGCACGGGGACCAATAGAAGCAAGGATCAATTATGCCACCATGGAGGCCAAGAATCAAATGATTCATTGTGACATCAAGTGGCCTAAAAGGGCATGGAATGCATTGTGACACCACAGGGGCTAAGAGAAGCAAGGAACCATTGTGACCCAATGCAGGCTAACAATCTAATGATCCCTTGTGACACCAGGGGTTGTAAAAGGCCCAGTGATGGATTGTTACAGCACGGGGACCAATAGAAGCAAGGATCTATTATGCCACCATGGAGGCCAAGAATCAAATGATTCATTGTGACATCAAGTGGCCTAAAAGGGCATGGGCTGCATTGTGACACCACAGGGGTTAAGAGAAGCAAGGAACCATTGTGAACCAATGCAGGCTAACAATCTAATGATCCCTTGTGACACCAGGGGTTGTAAAAGGCCCAGTGATGGATTGTTACAGCACGGGGACCAATAGAAGCAAGGATCTATTATGCCACCATGGAGGCCAAGAATCAAATGATTCATTGTGACATCAAGTGGCCTAAAAGGGCATGGGCTGCATTGTGACACCACAGGGGTTAAGAGAAGCAAGGAACCATTGTGACCCAATGCAGGCTAATAATCTAAGAATCCCTTGTGACACCAGGGGGCCGAAAATGGCCAGGGATGGATTGTTACAGCACGGGGACCAATACAAGCAAGGCTCAATTATGCCACCATGGAGGAAAAGAATCAAATGATTCATTGTGACATCAAGTGGCCTAAAAGGGCATGGAATGCATTGTGACACCACAGGGGCTAAGAGAAGCAAGGAACCATTGTGACCCAATGCAGGCTAACAATCTAATGATCCCTTGTGACACCAGGGGTTGTAAAAGGCCCAGTGATGGATTGTTACAGCACGGGGACCAATAGAAGCAAGGATCAATTATGCCACCATGGAGGCCAAGAATCAAATGATTCATTGTGACATCAAGTGGCCTAAAAGGGCATGGAATGCATTGTGACACCACAGGGGCTAAGAGAAGCAAGGAACCATTGTGACCCAATGCAGGCGAACAATCTAATGATCCCTTGTGACACCAGGGGTTGTAAAAGGCCCAGTGATGGATTGTTACAGCACGGGGACCAATAGAAGCAAGGATCAATTATGCCACCATGGAGGCCAAGAATCAAATGATTCATTGTGACATCAAGTGGCCTAAAAGGGCATGGGCTGCATTGTGACACCACAGGGGTTAAGAGAAGCAAGGAACCATTGTGACCCAATGCAGGCTAACAATCTAATGATCCCTTGTGACACCAGGGGTTGTAAAAGGCCCAGTGATGGATTGTTACAGCACGGGGACCAATAGAAGCAAGGATCTATTATGCCACCATGGAGGCCAAGAATCAAATGATTCATTGTGACATCAAGTGGCCTAAAAGGGCATGGGCTGCATTGTGACACCACAGGGGTTAAGAGAAGCAAGGAACCATTGTGACCCAATGCAGGCTAATAATCTAAGAATCCCTTTTGACACCAGGGGGCGCAAAAGGACCACGGATGAACTCTGACAGCATGGGGACCTATAGAAGCAAGGAACCATTATGACACCATGAAGGCCAAGAATCAAATGGTTCATTGTAAGAGCAAGTGGCCTAAAAGGGCTTGGAATGCATTGTGACACCACAGGGGTTAAGAGAAGCAAGGAACCATTGTGACCCAAGGGAGGCTAACAATCTAATGATCCATTGTGACACCAGGGGTTGTAATAGGGCCAGGGATGAATTGTGAAAGCATGGGCCACAATAAAAACATGGAAATATTATGACACCTTAGTGGCCAAGACTCAAATGATTCATTGTAACACCAAGTGGCCTTAAAGGGCATGGAATGCATTGTGACACCACAGGGGCTAAGAGAAGCAAGGAACCATTGTGACCCAATGCAGGCGAACAATCTAATGATCCCTTGTGACACCAGGGGTTGTAAAAGGCCCAGGGATGGATTGTTACAGCACGGGGACCAATAGAAGCAAGGATCAATTATGCCACCATGGAGGCCAAGAATCAAATGATTCATTGTGACATCAAGTGGCCTAAAAGGGCATGGAATGCATTGTGACACCACAGGGGCTAAGAGAAGCAAGGAACCATTGTGACCCAATGGAGGCTAATAATCCCAGGATCCCATTTGACACCTGGGGGCGTCAAAGGGACAGGGATGAATTGTGACAGCATGGGGCCCAATAGAAACAAGGAACCATTATGCCACCATGGAGGCCAAGAATCAAATGATTCATTGTGACATCAAGTGGCCTAAAAGGGCATGGGATGCATTGAGACTCCACAGGGTTTAAGAGAAGCAAGGAACCATTGTGACCCAAGGGAGGCTAACAATCTAATGATCCCTTGTCACACAAGGTGTTGTAAAAGGGCCAGGGATGAATTGTGAAAGCATGGGGCACAATAAAAACATGCAAATATTATGACACCATAGAGGCCAAGAATCAAATGATTCATTGTAACACCAAGTGGCCTAAAAGGGCATGGGATGCATTGTGACACCACAGAGGTTAAGAGAAGCAAGGAACCATTGTGACCCAATGCAGGCTAACAATCTAATGATGCCTTGTGACACCAGGGGGTATAAAAAGGGCCAGGGATGGATTGTTACAGCACGGGGACCAATAGAAGCAAGGTTCTATTATGCCACCATGGAGGCCAAGAATCAAATGATTCATTGTGACATCAAGTGGCCTAAAAGGGCATGGGCTGCATTGTGACACCACAGGGGTTAAGAGAAGCAAGGAACCATTGTGACCCAATGCAGGCTAATAATCTAAGAATCCCTTTTGACACCAGGGGGCGCAAAAGGACCACGGATGAACTCTGACAGCATGGGGACCTATAGAAGCAAGGAACCATTATGACACCATGAAGGCCAAGAATCAAATGGTTCATTGTAAGACCAAGTGGCCTAAAAGGGCTTGGAATGCATTGTGACACCACAGAGGTTAAGAGAAGCAAAGAACCATTGTGACCCAAGGGAGGCTAACAATCTAATGATCCATTGTGACACCAGGGGTTGTAATAGGGCCAGGGATGAATTGTGAAAGCATGGGCCACAATAAAAACATGGAAATATTATGACACCATAGAGGCCAAGACTCAAATGATTCATGGTAACACCAAGTGGCCTAAAAGGGCATGGAATGCATTGTGACACCACAGGGGCTAAGAGAAGCAAGGAAACATTGTGACCCAATGCAGGCGAACAATCTAATGATCCCTTGTGACACCAGGGGGCCGAAAATGGCCAGGGATGGATTGTTACAGCACGGGGACCAATAGAAGCAAGGATCAATTATGCCACCATGGAGGCCAAGAATCAAATGATTCATTGTGACATCAAGTGGCCTAAAAGGGCATGGAATGCATTGAGACTCCACAGGGTTTAAGAGAAGCAAGGAACCATTGTGACCCAAGGGAGGCTAACAATCTAATGATCCCTTGTCACACAAGGTGTTGTAAAAGGGCCAGGGATGAATTGTGAAAGCATGGGGTACAATAAAAACATGCAAATATTATGACACCATAGAGGCCAAGAATCAAATGATTCATTGTAACACCAAGTGGCCTAAAAGGGCATGGGATGCATTGTGACACCACAGAGGTTAAGAGAAGCAAGGAACCATTGTGACCCAATGCAGGCTAACAATCTAATGATCCCTTTTGACACCAGGGGGCCCAAAAGGTCCAGGGATGAATTGTGAAAGCATGGGGCCCAATTAAAACCTGGTACAATTACGCCACCATGGAGGCCAAGAATCAAATGATTCATTGTGACATCAAGTGGCCTAAAAGGGCATGGGATGCATTGTGACACCACAGGGGTTAAGAGAAGCAAGGAACCATTGAGACCCAATGCAGGCTAACAATCTAAGAATCCCTTTTGACACCAGGGGGCGCAGAAGGACCACGGATGAACACTGACAGCATGGGGACCTATAGAAGCAAGGAACCATTATGACACCATGAAGGCCAAGAATCAAATGGTTCATTGTAAGACCAAGTGGCCTAAAAGGGCTTGGAATGCATTGTGACACCACAAAGGTTATGAGAAGCAAGGAACCATTGTGACCCAAGGGAGGCTAACAATCTAATGATCCATTGTGACACCAGGGGTTGTAATAGGGCCAGGGATGAATTGTGAAAGCACGGGGCACAATAAAAACATGGAAATATTATGACATCTTAGTGGCCAAGACTCAAATGATTCATTGTAAGACCAAGTGGCCTAAAAGGGCATGGGATGCATTGTGACACCACAGCGGCTAAGAGAAGCAAGGAACCATTGTGACCCAATGCAGGCTAAAAATCTAAGAATCCCTTGTGACACCAGGGGGCCGAAAATGGCCAGGGATGGATTGTTACAGCACGGGGACCAATAGAAGCAAGGAACCATTATGACCCAATGCAGGCTAACAATCTAATGATCCCTTGTGACACCAGGGGTTGTAAAAGGCCCAGTGATGGATTGTTACAGCACGGGGACCAATAGAAGCAAGGATCTATTATGCCACCATGGAGGCCAAGAATCAAATGATTCATTGTGACATCAAGTGGCCTAAAAGGGCATGGGCTGCATTGTGACACCACAGGGGTTAAGAGAAGCAAGGAACCATTGTGACCCAATGCAGGCTAATAATCTAAGAATCCCTTTTGACACCCGGGGGCGCAAAAGGACCACGGATGAACTCTGACAGCATGGGGACCTATAGAAGCAAGGAACCATTATGACACCATGAAGGCCAAGAATCAAATGGTTCATTGTAAGACCAAGTGGCCTAAAAGGGCTTGGAATGCATGGTGACACCACAGAGGTTAAGAGAAGCAAAGAACCCTTGCGACCCAAGGGAGGCTAACAATCTAATGATCCATTGTGACACCAGGGGTTGTAATAGGGCCAGGGATGAATTGTGAAAGCATGGGGCACAATAAAAACATGGAAATATTATGACACCTTAGTGGCCAAGACTCAAATGATTCATGGTAACACCAAGTGGCCTAAAAGGGCATGGAATGCATTGTGACACCACAGCGGCTAAGAGAAGCAAGGAAACATTGTGACCAAATGCAGGCGAACAATCTAATGATCCCTTGTGACACTAGGGGGCCGAAAATGGACAGGGATGGATTGTTACAGCACGGGGACCAATAGAAGCAAGGATCAATTATGCCACCATGGAGGCCAAGAATCAAATGATTCATTGTGACATCAAGTGGCCTAAAAGGGCATGGAATGCATTGTGACACCACAGGGGCTAAGAGAAGCAAGGAACCATTGTGACCCAATGGAGGCTAATAATCCCAGGATCCCTTTTGACACCAGGGGGCGTCAAAGGGACAGGGATGAATTGTGACAGCATGGGGCCCAATAGAAACAAGGAACCATTATGCCACCATGGAGGCCAAGAATCAAATGATTCATTGTGACATCAAGTGGCCTAAAAGGGCATGGGATGCATTGAGACTCCACAGGGTTTAAGAGAAGCAAGGAACCATTGTGACCCAAGGGAGGCTAACAATCTAATGATCCCTTGTCACACAAGGTGTTGTAAAAGGGCCAGGGATGAATTGTGAAAGCATGGGGCACAATAAAAACATGCAAATATTATGACACCATAGAGGCCAAGAATCAAATGATTCATTGTAACACCAAGTGGCCTAAAAGGGCATGGGATGCATTGTGACACCACAGAGGTTAAGAGAAGCAAGGAACCATTGTGACCCAATGCAGGCTAACAATCTAATGATGCCTTGTGGCACCAGGGGGTATAAAAAGGGCCATGGATGGATTGTTACAGCACGGGGACCAATAGAAGCAAGGTTCTATTATGCCACCATGGAGGCCAAGAATCAAATGATTCATTGTGACATCAAGTGGCCTAAAAGGGCATGGGCTGCATTGTGACACCACAGGGGTTAAGAGAAGCAAGGAACCATTGTGACCCAATGCAGGCTAATAATCTAAGAATCCCTTTTGACACCAGGGGGCGCAAAACGACCACGGATGAACTCTGACAGCATGGGGACCTATAGAAGCAAGGAACCATTATGACACCATGAAGGCCAAGAATGAAATGGTTCATTGTAAGACCAAGTGGCCTAAAAGGGCTTGGAATGCATTGTGACACCACAGAGGTTAAGAGAAGCAAAGAACCATTGTGACCCAAGGGAGGCTAACAATCTAATGATCCATTGTGACACCAGGGGTTGTAATAGGGCCAGGGATGAATTGTGAAAGCATGGGCCACAATAAAAACATGGAAATATTATGACACCTTAGTGGCCAAGACTCAAATGATTCATTGTAACACCAAGTGGCCTAAAAGGGCATGGAATGCATTGTGACACCACAGGGGCTAAGAGAAGCAAGGAACCATTGTGACCCAATGCAGGGGAACAATCTAATGATCCCTTGTGACACCAGGGGTTGAAAAAGGCCCAGTGATGGATTGTTACAGCACGGGGACCAATAGAAGCAAGGATCAATTATGCCACCATGGAGGCCAAGAATCAAATGATTCATTGTGACATCAAGTGGCCTAAAAGGGCATGGGCTGCATTGTGACACCACAGGGGTTAAGAGAAGCAAGGAACCATTGTGAACCAATGCAGGCTAACAATCTAATGATCCCTTGTGACACCAGGGGTTGTAAAAGACCCAGTGATGGATTGTTACAGCACGGGGACCAATAGAAGCAAGGATCTATTATGCCACCATGGAGGCCAAGAATCAAATGATTCATTGTGACATCAAGTGGCCTAAAAGGGCATGGGCTGCATTGTGACACCACAGGGGTTAAGAGAAGCAAGGAACCATTGTGACCCAATGCAGGCTAATAATCTAAGAATCCCTTTTTACACCCGGGGGCGCAAAAGGACCACGGATGAACTCTGACAGCATGGGGACCTATAGAAGCAAGGAACCATTATGACACCATGAAGGCCAAGAATGAAATGGTTCATTGTAAGACCAAGTGGCCTAAAAGGGCTTGGAATGCATGGTGACACCACAGAGGTTAAGAGAAGCAAGGAACCATTGTGACCCAAGGGAGGCTAACAATCTAATGATCCATTGTGACACCAGGGGTTGTAATAGGGCCAGGGATGAATTGTGAAAGCATGGGCCACAATAAAAACATGGAAATATTATGACACCTTTGTGGCCAAGACTCAAATGATTCATTGTAACACCAAGTGGCCTAAAAGGGCATGGAATGCATTGTGACACCACAGGGGCTAAGAGAAGCAAGGAACCATTGTGACCCAATGCAGGGGAACAATCTAATGATCCCTTGTGACACCAGGGGGCCGAAAATGGCCAGGGATGGATTGTTACAGCACGGGGACCAATAGAAGCAAGGATCAATTATGCCACCATGGAGGCCAAGAATCAAATGATTCATTGTGACATCAAGTGGCCTAAAAGGGCATGGAATGCATTGTGACACCACAGGGGCTAAGAGAAGCAAGGAACCATTGTGACCCAATGCAGGCTAACAATCTAATGATCCCTTGTGACACCAGGGGTTGAAAAAGGCCCAGTGATGGATTGTTACAGCACGGGGACCAATAGAAGCAAGGATCAATTATGCCACCATGGAGGCCAAGAATGAAATGATTCATTCTGACATCAAGTTGCCTAAAATGGCATGGGCTGCATTGTGACACCACAGGGGTTAAGAGAAGCAAGGAACCATTGTGAACCAATGCAGGCTAACAATCTAATGATCCCTTGTGACACCAGGGGTTGTAAAAGGCCCAGTGATGGATTGTTACAGCACGGGGACCAATAGAAGCAAGGATCTATTATGCCACCATGGAGGCCAAGAATCAAATGATTCATTGTGACATCTAGTGGCCTAAAAGGGCATGGGCTGCATTGTGACACCACAGGGGTTAAGAGAAGCAAGGAACCATTGTGACCCAATGCAGGCTAATAATCTAAGAATCCCTTGTGACACCAGGGGGTCGAATATGGCCAGGGATGGATTGTTACAGCACGGGGACCAATAGAAGCAAGGAGCAATTATGCCACCATGGAGGCCAAGAATCAAATGATTCATTGTGACATCAAGTGGCCTAAAAGGGCATGGAATGCATTGTGACACCACAGGGGCTAAGAGAAGCAAGGAACCATTGTGACCCAATGCAGGCTAACAATCTAATGATCCCTTGTGACACCAGGGGTTGTAAAAGGCCCAGTGATGGATTGTTACAGCACGGGGACCAATAGAAGCAAGGATCAATTATGCCACCATGGAGGCCAAGAATCAAATGATTCATTGTGACATCAAGTGGCCTAAAAGGGCATGGGATGCATTGTGACACCACAGGGGTTAAGAGAAACAAGGAACCATTGTGACCCAATGCAGGCTAATAATCTAAGAATCCCTTTTGACACCAGGAGGCGCAAAACGACCACGGATGAACTCTGACAGCATGGGGACCTATAGAAGCAAGGAACCATTATGACACCATGAAGGCCAAGAATCAAATGGTTCATGGTAAGACCAAGTGGCCTAAAAGGGCTTGGAATGCATGGTGACACCACAGAGGTTAAGAGAAGCAAGGAACCATTGTGACCCAAGGGAGGCTAACAATCTAATGATCCATTGTGACACCAGGGGTTGTAATAGGGCCAGGGATGAATTGTGAAAGCATGGGCCACAATAAAAACATGGAAATATTATGACACCTTAGTGGCCAAGACTCAAATGATTCATTGTAACACCAAGTGGCCTTAAAGGGCATGGAATGCATTGTGACACCACAGGGGCTAAGAGAAGCAAGGAACCATTGTGACCCAATGCAGGCGAACAATCTAATGATCCCTTGTGACACCAGGGGTTGTAAAAGGCCCAGTGATGGATTGTTACAGCACGGGGACCAATAGAAGCAAGGATCAATTATGCCACCATGGAGGCCAAGAATCAAATGATTCATTGTGACATCAAGTGGCCTAAAAGGGAATGGAATGCATTGTGACACCACAGGGGCTAAGAGAAGCAAGGAACCATTGTGACCCAATGGAGGCTAATAATCCCAGGATCCCATTTGACACCAGGGGGCGTCAAAGGGACAGGGATGAATTGTGACAGCATGGGGCCCAATAGAAACAAGGAACCATTATGCCACCATGGAGGCCAAGAATCAAATGATTCATTGTGACATCAAGTGGCCTAAAAGGGCATGGGATGCATTGAGACTCCACAGGGTTTAAGAGAAGCAAGGAACCATTGTGACCCAAGGGAGGCTAACAATCTAATGATCCCTTGTCACACAAGGTGTTGTAAAAGGGCCAGGGATGAATTGTGAAAGCATGGGGCACAATAAAAACATGCAAATATTATGACACCATAGAGGCCAAGAATCAAATGATTCATTGTAACACCAAGTGGCCTAAAAGGGCATGGGCTGCATTGTGACACCACAGGGGTTAAGAGAAGCAAGGAACCATTGTGACCCAATGCAGGCTAATAATCTAAGAATCCCTTTTGACACCAGGGGGCGCAAAAGGACCACGGATGAACTCTGACAGCATGGGGACCTATAGAAGCAAGGAACCATTATGACACCATGAAGGCCAAGAATCAAATGGTTCATTGTAACACCAAGTGGCCTAAAAGGGCTTGGAATGCATTGTGACACCACAGAGGTTAAGAGAAGCAAAGAACCATTGTGACCCAAGGGAGGCTAACAATCTAATGATCCATTGTGACACCAGGGGTTGTAATAGGGCCAGGGATGAATTGTGAAAGCATGGGCCACAATAAAAACATGGAAATATTATGACACCTTAGTGGCCAAGACTCAAATGATTCATTGTAACACCAAGTGGCCTAAAAGGGCATGGAATGCATTGTGACACCACAGGGGCTAAGAGAAGCAAGGAACCATTGTGACCCAATGGAGGCTAATAATCCCAGGATCGCATTTGACACCAGGGGGCGTCAAAGGGACAGGCATGAATTGTGACAGCATGGGGCCCAATAGAAACAAGGAAACATTATGCCACCATGGAGGCCAAGAATCAAATGATTCATTGTGACATCAAGTGGCCTAAAAGGGCATGGGATGCATTGAGACTCCACAGGGTTTAAGAGAAGCAAGGAACCATTGTGACCCAAGGGAGGCTAACAATCTAATGATCCCTTGTCACACAAGGTGTTGTAAAAGGGCCAGGGATGAATTGTGAAAGCATAGGGCACAATAAAAACATGGAAATATTATGACACCATAGAGGCCAAGAATCAAATGATTCATTGTAACACCAAGTGGCCTAAAAGGGCATGGGATGCATTGTGACACCACAGAGGTTAAGAGAAGCAAGGAACCATTGTGACCCAATGCAGGCTAACAATCTAATGATGCCTTGTGACACCAGGGGGTATAAAAAGGGCCAGGGATGGATTGTTACAGCACGGGGACCAATAGAAGCAAGGTTCTATTATGCCACCATGGAGGCCAAGAATCTAATGATTCATTGTGACACCAAGTGGCCTAAAAGGGCATGGGATGCATTGTGACACCACAGGGGTTAAGAGAAGCAAGGATCCATTGTGACCCAATGGAGTCTAACAATCTAAGAATCCCTTTTGACACCAGGGGGCCCAAAAGGTCCAGGGATGAATTGTGAAAGCATGGGGCCCAATTAAAACCTGGTACAATTATGCCACCATGGAGGCCAAGAATCAAATGATTCATTGTGACATCAAGTGGCCTAAAAGGGCATGGGCTGCATTGTGACACCACAGGGGTTAAGAGAAGCAAGGAACCATTGTGACCCAATGCAGGCTAATAATCCCAGGATCCCATTTGACACCAGGGGGCGTCAAAGGGACAGGCATGAATTGTGACAGCATGGGGCCCAATAGAAACAAGGAAACATTATGCCACCATGGAGGCCAAGAATCAAATGATTCATTGTGACATCAAGTGGCCTAAAAGGGCATGGGATGCATTGAGACTCCACAGGGTTTAAGAGAAGCAAGGAACCATTGTGACCCAAGGGAGGCTAACAATCTAATGATCCCTTGTCACACAAGGTGTTGTAAAAGGGCCAGGGATGAATTGTGAAAGCATAGGGCACAATAAAAACATGGAAATATTATGACACCATAGAGGCCAAGAATCAAATGATTCATTGTAACACCAAGTGGCCTAAAAGGGCATGGGATGCATTGTGACACCACAGAGGTTAAGAGAAGCAAGGAACCATTGTGACCCAATGCAGGCTAACAATCTAATGATCCCTTGTGACACCAGGGGGTATAAAAAGGGCCAGGGATGGATTGTTACAGCACGGGGACCAATAGAAGCAAGGTTCTATTATGCCACCATGGAGGCCAAGAATCTAATGATTCATTGTGACACCAAGTGGCCTAAAAGGGCATGGGATGCATTGTGACACCACAGGGGTTAAGAGAAGCAAGGATCCATTGTGACCCAATGGAGTCTAACAATCTAAGAATCCCTTTTGACACCAGGGGGCCCAAAAGGTCCAGGGATGAATTGTGAAAGCATGGGGCCCAATTAAAACCTGGTACAATTATGCCACCATGGAGGCCAAGAATCAAATGATTCATTGTGACATCAAGTGGCCTAAAAGGGCATGGGATGCATTGTGACACCACAGGGGTTAAGAGAAGCAAGGAACCATTGTGACCCAATGCAGGCTAATAATCTAAGAATCCCTTTTGACACCAGGGGGCGCAAAAGGACCACGGATGAACTCTGACAGCATGGGGACCTATAGAAGCAAGGAACCATTATGACACCATGAAGGCCAAGAATCAAATGGTTCATTGTAAGACCAAGTGGCCTAAAAGGGCTTGGAATGCATTGTGACACCACAGAGGTTAAGAGAAGCAAAGAACCATTGTGACCCAAGGGAGGCTAACAATCTAATGATCCATTGTGACACCAGGGGTTGTAATAGGGCCAGGGATGAATTGTGAAAGCATGGGCCACAATAAAAACATGGAAATATTATGACACCTTAGTGGCCAAGAATCAAAAGATTCATGGTAACACCAAGTGGCCTAAAAGGGCATGGAATGCATTGTGACACCAGAGGGGCTAAGAGAAGCAAGGAAACATTGTGACCCAATGCAGGCGAACAATCTAAGGATCCCTAGTGACACCAGGGGGCCGAAAATGGCCAGGGATGGATTGTTACAGCACGGGGACCAATAGAAGCAAGGATCAATTATGCCACCATGGAGGCCAAGAATCAAATGATTCATTGTGACATCAAGTGGCCTAAAAGGGCATGGGATGCATTGAGACTCCACAGGGTTTAAGAGAAGCAAGGAACCATTGTGACCCAAGGGAGGCTAACAATCTAATGATCCCTTGTCACACAAGGTGTTGTAAAAGGGCCAGGGATGAATTGTGAAAGCATGGGGTACAATAAAAACATGCAAATATTATGACACCATAGAGGCCAAGAATCAAATGATTCATTGTAACACCAAGTGGCCTAAAAGGGCATGGGATGCATTGTGACACCACAGAGGTTAAGAGAAGCAAGGAACCATTGTGACCCAATGCAGGCTAACAATCTAATGATCCCTTTTGACACCAGGGGCCCCAAAAGGTCCAGTGATGGATTGTGAAAGCATGGGGCCCAATTAAAACCTGGTACAATTACGCCACCATGGAGGCCAAGAATCAAATGATTCATTGTGACATCAAGTGGCCTAAAAGGGCATGGGATGCATTGTGACACCACAGGGGTTAAGAGAAGCAAGGAACCATTGTGACCCAATGCAGGCTAACAATCTAAGAATCCCTTTTGACACCAGGGGGCGCAAAAGGACCACGGATGAACACTGACAGCATGGGGACCTATAGAAGCAAGGAACCATTATGACACCATGGAGGCCAAGAATCAAATGGTTCATTGTAAGACCAAGTGGCCTAAAAGGGCATGGAATGCATTGTGACACCACAGGGGTTAAGAGAAGCAAGGATCCATTGTGACCCAAGGGAGGCTAACAATCTAATGATCCATTGTGACACCAGGGGTTGTAATAGGGCCAGGGATGAATTGTGAAAGCATGGGGCACAATAAAAACATGGAAATATTATGACACCATGAAGGCCAAGACTCAAATGATTCATTGTAAGACCAAGTTGCCTTAAAGGACATGGAATGCATTGTGACACCACAGGGGCTAAGAGAAGCAAGGTACCATTGTGACCCAATGCAGGCTAATAATCTAAGAATCCCTTGTGACACCAGGGGGCCGAAAATGGCCAGGGATGGATTGTTACAGCACGGGGACCAATAGAAGCAAGGATCAATTATGCCACCATGCAGGAAAAGAATCAAATGATTCATTGTGACATCAAGTGGCCTAAAAGGGCATGGAATGCATTGTGACACCACAGGGGTTAAGAGAAGCAAGGAACCATTGTGACCCAATGCAGGCTAACAATCTAATGATCCCTTGTGACACCAGGGGTTGTAAAAGGCCCAGTGATGGATTGTTACAGCACGGGGACCAATAGAAGCAAGGATCTATTATGCCACCATGGAGGCCAAGAATCAAATGATTCATTGTGACATCAAGTGGCCTAAAAGGGCATGGGCTGCATTGTGACACCACAGGGGTTAAGAGAAGCAAGGAACCATTGTGACCCAATGCAGGCTAACAATCTAATGATCCCTTGTGACACCAGGGGTTGTAAAAGGCCCAGTGATGGATTGTTACAGCACGGGGACCAATAGAAGCAAGGATCTATTATGCCACCATGGAGGCCAAGAATCAAATGATTCATTGTGACATCAAGTGGCCTAAAAGGGCATGGGCTGCATTGTGACACCACAGGGGTTAAGAGAAACAAGGAACCATTGTGACCCAATGCAGGCTAATAATCTAAGAATCCCTTTTGACACCAGGGGGCGCAAAAGGACCACGGATGAACTCTGACAGCATGGGGACCTATAGAAGCAAGGAACCATTATGACACCATGAAGGCCAAGAATCAAATGGTTCATTGTAAGACCAAGTGGCCTAAAAGGGCTTGGAATGCATGGTGACACCACAGAGGTTAAGAGAAGCAAGGAACCATTGTGACCCAAGGGAGGCTAACAATCTAATGATCCATTGTGACACCAGGGGTTGTAATAGGGCCAGGGATGAATTGTGAAAGCATGGGCCACAATAAAAACATGGAAATATTATGACAACTTAGTGGCCAAGACTCAAATGATTCATTGTAACACCAAGTGGCCTTAAAGGGCATGGAATGCATTGTGACACCACAGGGGCTAAGAGAAGCAAGGAACCATTGTGACCCAATGCAGGCGAACAATCTAATGATCCCTTGTGACACCAGGGGTTGTAAAAGGCCCAGTGATGGATTGTTACAGCACGGGGACCAATAGAAGCAAGGATCAATTATGCCACCATGGAGGCCAAGAATCAAATGATTCATTGTGACATCAAGTGGCCTAAAAGGGCATGGAATGCATTGTGACACCACAGGGGCTAAGAGAAGCAAGGAACCATTGTGACCCAATGGAGGCTAATAATCCCAGGATCCCATTTGACACCAGGGGGCGTCAAAGGGACAGGCATGAATTGTGACAGCATGGGGCCCAATAGAATCAAGGAACCATTATGCCACCATGGAGGCCAAGAATCAAATGATTCATTGTGACATCAAGTGGCCTAAAAGGGCATGGGATGCATTGAGACTCCACAGGGTTTAAGAGAAGCAAGGAACCATTGTGACCCAAGGGAGGCTAACAATCTAATGATCCCTTGTCACACAAGGTGTTGTAAAAGGGCCAGGGATGAATTGTGAAAGCATGGGGCACAATAAAAACATGCAAATATTATGACACCATAGAGGCCAAGAATCAAATGATTCATTGTAACACCAAGTGGCCTAAAAGGGCATGGGATGCATTGTGACACCACAGAGGTTAAGAGAAGCAAGGAACCATTGTGACCCAATGCAGGCTAACAATCTAATGATGCCTTGTGACACCAGGGGGTATAAAAAGGGCCAGGGATGGATTGTTACAGCACGGGGACCAATAGAAGCAAGGTTCTATTATGCCACCATGGAGGCCAAGAATCAAATGATTCATTGTGACATCAAGTGGCCTAAAAGGGCATGGGCTGCATTGTGACACCACAGGGGTTAAGAGAAGCAAGGAACCATTGTGACCCAATGCAGGCTAATAATCTAAGAATCCCTTTTGACACCAGGGGGCGCAAAAGGACCACGGATGAACTCTGACAGCATGGGGACCTATAGAAGCAAGGAACCATTATGACACCATGAAGGCCAAGAATCAAATGGTTCATTGTAAGACCAAGTGGCCTAAAAGGGCTTGGAATGCATTGTGACACCACAGAGGTTAAGAGAAGCAAAGAACCATTGTGACCCAAGGGAGGCTAACAATCTAATGATCCATTGTGACACCAGGGGTTGTAATAGGGCCAGGGATGAATTGTGAAAGCATGGGCCACAATAAAAACATGGAAATATTATGACACCTTTGTGGCCAAGACTCAAATGATTCATTGTAACACCAAGTGGCCTAAAAGGGCATGGAATGCATTGTGACACCACAGGGGCTAAGAGAAGCAAGGAACCATTGTGACCCAATGGAGGCTAATAATCCCAGGATCCCATTTGACACCAGGGGGCGTCAAAGGGACAGGCATGAATTGTGACAGCATGGGGCCCAATAGAAACAAGGAAACATTATGCCACCATGGAGGCCAAGAATCAAATGATTCATTGTGACATCAAGTGGCCTAAAAGGGCATGGGATGCATTGAGACTCCACAGGGTTTAAGAGAAGCAAGGAACCATTGTGACCCAAGGGAGGCTAACAATCTAATGATCCCTTGTCACACAAGGTGTTGTAAAAGGGCCAGGGATGAATTGTGAAAGCATAGGGCACAATAAAAACATGGAAATATTATGACACCATAGAGGCCAAGAATCAAATGATTCATTGTAACACCAAGTGGCCTAAAAGGGCATGGGATGCATTGTGACACCACAGAGGTTAAGAGAAGCAAGGAACCATTGTGACCCAATGCAGGCTAACAATCTAATGATGCCTTGTGACACCAGGGGGTATAAAAAGGGCCAGGGATGGATTGTTACAGCACGGGGACCAATAGAAGCAAGGTTCTATTATGCCACCATGGAGGCCAAGAATCTAATGATTCATTGTGACACCAAGTGGCCTAAAAGGGCATGGGATGCATTGTGACACCACAGGGGTTAAGAGAATCAAGGATCCATTGTGACCCAATGGAGTCTAACAATCTAAGAATCCCTTTTGACACCAGGGGGCCCAAAAGGTCCAGGGATGAATTGTGAAAGCATGGGGCCCAATTAAAACCTGGTACAATTATGCCACCATGGAGGCCAAGAATCAAATGATTCATTGTGACATCAAGTGGCCTAAAAGGGCATGGGCTGCATTGTGACACCACAGGGGTTAAGAGAAGCAAGGAACCATTGTGACCCAATGCAGGCTAATAATCCCAGGATCCCATTTGACACCAGGGGGCGTCAAAGGGACAGGCATGAATTGTGACAGCATGGGGCCCAATAGAAACAAGGAAACATTATGCCACCATGGAGGCCAAGAATCAAATGATTCATTGTGACATCAAGTGGCCTAAAAGGGCATGGGATGCATTGAGACTCCACAGGGTTTAAGAGAAGCAAGGAACCATTGTGACCCAAGGGAGGCTAACAATCTAATGATCCCTTGTCACACAAGGTGTTGTAAAAGGGCCAGGGATGAATTGTGAAAGCATAGGGCACAATAAAAACATGGAAATATTATGACACCATAGAGGCCAAGAATCAAATGATTCATTGTAACACCAAGTGGCCTAAAAGGGCATGGGATGCATTGTGACACCACAGAGGTTAAGAGAAGCAAGGAACCATTGTGACCCAATGCAGGCTAACAATCTAATGATCCCTTGTGACACCAGGGGGTATAAAAAGGGCCAGGGATGGATTGTTACAGCACGGGGACCAATAGAAGCAAGGTTCTATTATGCCACCATGGAGGCCAAGAATCTAATGATTCATTGTGACACCAAGTGGCCTAAAAGGGCATGGGATGCATTGTGACACCACAGGGGTTAAGAGAAGCAAGGATCCATTGTGACCCAATGGAGTCTAACAATCTAAGAATCCCTTTTGACACCAGGGGGCCCAAAAGGTCCAGGGATGAATTGTGAAAGCATGGGGCCCAATTAAAACCTGGTACAATTATGCCACCATGGAGGCCAAGAATCAAATGATTCATTGTGACATCAAGTGGCCTAAAAGGGCATGGGATGCATTGTGACACCACAGGGGTTAAGAGAAGCAAGGAACCATTGTGACCCAATGCAGGCTAATAATCTAAGAATCCCTTTTGACACCAGGGGGCGCAAAAGGACCACGGATGAACTCTGACAGCATGGGGACCTATAGAAGCAAGGAACCATTATGACACCATGAAGGCCAAGAATCAAATGGTTCATTGTAAGACCAAGTGGCCTAAAAGGGCTTGGAATGCATGGTGACACCACAGAGGTTAAGAGAAGCAAAGAACCATTGTGACCCAAGGGAGGCTAACAATCTAATGATCCATTGTGACACCAGGGGTTGTAATAGGGCCAGGGATGAATTGTGAAAGCATGGGCCACAATAAAAACATGGAAATATTATGACAACTTAGTGGCCAAGACTCAAATGATTCATTGTAACACCAAGTGGCCTAAAAGGGCATGGAATGCATTGTGACACCAGAGGGGCTAAGAGAAGCAAGGAAACATTGTGACCCAATGCAGGCGAACAATCTAAGGATCCCTAGTGACACCAGGGGGCCGAAAATGGCCAGGGATGGATTGTTACAGCACGGGGACCAATAGAAGCAAGGATCAATTATGCCACCATGGAGGCCAAGAATCAAATGATTCATTGTGACATCAAGTGGCCTAAAAGGGCATGGGATGCATTGAGACTCCACAGGGTTTAAGAGAAGCAAGGAACCATTGTGACCCAAGGGAGGCTAACAATCTAATGATCCCTTGTCACACAAGGTGTTGTAAAAGGGCCAGGGATGAATTGTGAAAGCATGGGGTACAATAAAAACATGCAAATATTATGACACCATAGAGGCCAAGAATCAAATGATTCATTCTAACACCAAGTGGCCTAAAAGGGCATGGGATGCATTGTGACACCACAGAGGTTAAGAGAAGCAAGGAACCATTGTGACCCAATGCAGGCTAACAATCTAATGATCCCTTTTGACACCAGGGGCCCCAAAAGGTCCAGTGATGGATTGTGAAAGCATGGGGCCCAATTAAAACCTGGTACAATTACGCCACCATGGAGGCCAAGAATCAAATGATTCATTGTGACATCAAGTGGCCTAAAAGGGCATGGGATGCATTGTGACACCACAGGGGTTAAGAGAAGCAAGGAACCATTGTGACCCAATGCAGGCTAACAATCTAAGAATCCCTTTTGACACCAGGGGGCGCAAAAGGACCACGGATGAACACTGACAGCATGGGGACCTATAGAAGCAAGGAACCATTATGACACCATGGAGGCCAAGAATCAAATGGTTCATTGTAAGACCAAGTGGCCTAAAAGGGCATGGAATGCATTGTGACACCACAGGGGTTAAGAGAAGCAAGGATCCATTGTGACCCAAGGGAGGCTAACAATCTAATGATCCATTGTGACACCAGGGGTTGTAATAGGGCCAGGGATGAATTGTGAAAGCATGGGGCACAATAAAAACATGGAAATATTATGACACCATGAAGGCCAAGACTCAAATGATTCATTGTAAGACCAAGTGGCCTAAAAGGGCATGGGATGCATTGTGACACCACAGCGGCTAAGAGAAGCAAGGAACCATTGTGACCCAATGCAGGCTAAAAATCTAAGAATCCCTTGTGACACCAGGGGGCCGAAAATGGCCAGGGATGGATTGTTACAGCACGGGGACCAATAGAAGCAAGGATCAATTATGCCACCATGGAGGAAAAGAATCAAATGATTCATTGTGACATCAATTTTCCTAAAAGGGCATGGGCTGCATTGTGACACCACAGGGGCTAAGAGAAGCAAGGAACCATTGTGACCCAATGCAGGCTAACAATCTAATGATCCCTTGTGACACCATGGGTTGTAAAAGGCCCAGTGATGGATTGTTACAGCACGGGGACCAATAGAAGCAAGGATCTATTATGCCACCATGGAGGCCAAGAATCAAATGATTCATTGTGACATCAAGTGGCCTAAAAGGGCATGGGCTGCATTGTGACACCACAGGGGTTAAGAGAAGCAAGGAACCATTGTGACCCAATGCAGGCGAACAATCTAATGATCCCTTGTGACACCAGGGGTTGTAAAAGGCCCAGTGATGGATTGTTACAGCACGGGGACCAATAGAAGCAAGGATCTATTATGCCACCATGGAGGCCAAGAATCAAATGATTCATTGTGACATCAAGTGGCCTAAAAGGGCATGGGCTGCATTGTGACACCACAGGGGTTAAGAGAAGCAAGGAACCATTGTGACCCAATGCAGGCTAATAATCTAAGAATCCCTTTTGACACCCGGGGGCGCAAAAGGACCACGGAGGAACTCTGACAGCATGGGGACCTATAGAAGCAAGGAACCATTATGACACCATGAAGGCCAAGAATCAAATGGTTCATTGTAAGACCAAGTGGCCTAAAAGGGCTTGGAATGCATGGTGACACCACAGAGGTTAAGAGAAGCAAGGAACCATTGTGACCCAAGGGAGGCTAACAATCTAATGATCCATTGTGACACCAGGGGTTGTAATAGGGCCAGGGATGAATTGTGAAAGCATGGGCCACAATAAAAACATGGAAATATTATGACACCTTAGTGGCCAAGACTCAAATGATTCATTGTAACACCAAGTGGCCTTAAAGGGCATGGAATGCATTGTGACACCACAGGGGCTAAGAGAAGCAAGGAACCATTGTGACCCAATGCAGGCGAACAATCTAATGATCCCTTGTGACACCAGGGGTTGTAAAAGGCCCAGTGATGGATTGTTACAGCACGGGGACCAATAGAAGCAAGGATCAATTATGCCACCATGGAGGCCAAGAATCAAATGATTCATTGTGACATCAAGTGGCCTAAAAGGGCATGGAATGCATTGTGACACCACAGGGGCTAAGAGAAGCAAGGAACCATTGTGACCCAATGGAGGCTAATAATCCCAGGATCCCATTTGACACCAGGGGGCGTCAAAGGGACAGGCATGAATTGTGACAGCATGGGGCCCAATAGAAACAAGGAACCATTATGCCACCATGGAGGCCAAGAATCAAATGATTCATTGTGACATCAAGTGGCCTAAAAGGGCATGGGATGCATTGAGACTCCACAGGGTTTAAGAGAAGCAAGGAACCATTGTGACCCAAGGGAGGCTAACAATCTAATGATCCCTTGTCACACAAGGTGTTGTAAAAGGGCCAGGGATGAATTGTGAAAGCATGGGGCACAATAAAAACATGCAAATATTATGACACCATAGAGGCCAAGAATCAAATGATTCATTGTAACACCAAGTGGCCTAAAAGGGCATGGGATGCATTGTGACACCACAGAGGTTAAGAGAAGCAAGGAACCATTGTGACCCAATGCAGGCTAACAATCTAATGATGCCTTGTGACACCAGGGGGTATAAAAAGGGCCAGGGATGGATTGTTACAGCACGGGGACCAATAGAAGCAAGGTTCTATTATGCCACCATGGAGGCCAAGAATCAAATGATTCATTGTGACATCAAGTGGCCTAAAAGGGCATGGGCTGCATTGTGACACCACAGGGGTTAAGAGAAGCAAGGAACCATTGTGACCCAATGCAGGCTAATAATCTAAGAATCCCTTTTGACACCAGGGGGCGCAAAAGGACCACGGATGAACTCTGACAGCATGGGGACCTATAGAAGCAAGGAACCATTATGACACCATGAAGGCCAAGAATCAAATGGTTCATTGTAACACCAAGTGGCCTAAAAGGGCTTGGAATGCATTGTGACACCACAGAGGTTAAGAGAAGCAAAGAACCATTGTGACCCAAGGGAGGCTAACAATCTAATGATCCATTGTGACACCAGGGGTTGTAATAGGGCCAGGGATGAATTGTGAAAGCATGGGCCACAATAAAAACATGGAAATATTATGACACCTTAGTGGCCAAGACTCAAATGATTCATTGTAACACCAAGTGGCCTAAAAGGGCATGGAATGCATTGTGACACCACAGGGGCTAAGAGAAGCAAGGAACCATTGTGACCCAATGGAGGCTAATAATCCCAGGATCCCATTTGACACCAGGGGGCGTCCAAGGGACAGGCATGAATTGTGACAGCATGGGGCCCAATAGAAACAAGGAACCATTATGCCACCATGGAGGCCAAGAATCAAATGATTCATTGTGACATCAAGTGGCCTAAAAGGGCATGGGATGCATTGAGACTCCACAGGGTTTAAGAGAAGCAAGGAACCATTGTGACCCAAGGGAGGCTAACAATCTAATGATCCCTTGTCACACAAGGTGTTGTAAAAGGGCCAGGGATGAATTGTGAAAGCATGGGGTACAATAAAAACATGCAAATATTATGACACCATAGAGGCCAAGAATCAAATGATTCATTGTAACACCAAGTGGCCTAAAAGGGCATGGGATGCATTGTGACACCACTGAGGTTAAGAGAAGCAAGGAACCATTGTGACCCAATGCAGGCTAACAATCTAATGATCCCTTTTGGCACCAGGGGCCCCAAAAGGTCCAGGGATGAATTGTGAAAGCATGGGGCCCAATTAAAACCTGGTACAATTACGCCACCATGGAGGCCAAGAATCAAATGATTCATTGTGACATCAAGTGGCCTAAAAGGGCATGGGATGCATTGTGACACCACAGGGGTTAAGAGAAGCAAGGAACCATTGTGACCCAATGCAGGCTAACAATCTAAGAATCCCTTTTGACACCAGGGGGCGCAAAAGGACCACGGATGAACACTGACAGCATGGGGACCTATAGAAGCAAGGAACCATTATGACACCATGAAGGCCAAGAATCAAATGGTTCATTGTAAGACCAAGTGGCCTAAAAGGGCTTGGAATGCATTGTGACACCACAGAGGTTAAGAGAAGCAAAGAACCATTGTGACCCAAGGGAGGCTAACAATCTAATGATCCATTGTGACACCAGGGGTTGTAATAGGGCCAGGGATGAATTGTGAAAGCATGGGCCACAATAAAAACATGGAAATATTATGACACCTTAGTGGCCAAGACTCAAATGATTCATGGTAACACCAAGTGGCCTAAAAGGGCATGGGATGCATTGTGACACCACAGCGGCTAAGAGAAGCAAGGAACCATTGTGACCCAATGCAGGCTAAAAATCTAATGATGCCTTGTGACACCAGGGGGTATAAAAAGGGCCAGGGATGGATTGTTACAGCACGGGGACCAATAGAAGCAAGGTTCTATTATGCCACCATGGAGGCCAAGAATCAAATGATTCATTGTGACATCAAGTGGCCTAAAAGGGCATGGGCTGCATTGTGACACCACAGGGGTTAAGAGAAGCAAGGAACCATTGTGACCCAATGCAGGCTAATAATCTAAGAATCCCTTTTGACACCAGGGGGCGCAAAAGGACCACGGATGAACTCTGACAGCATGGGGACCTATAGAAGCAAGGAACCATTATGACACCATGAAGGCCAAGAATCAAATGGTTCATTGTAAGACCAAGTGGCCTAAAAGGGCTTGGAATGCATTGTGACACCACAGAGGTTAAGAGAAGCAAAGAACCATTGTGACCCAAGGGAGGCTAACAATCTAATGATCCATTGTGACACCAGGGGTTGTAATAGGGCCAGGGATGAATTGTGAAAGCATGGGCCACAATAAAAACATGGAAATATTATGACACCTTAGTGGCCAAGAATCAAAAGATTCATGGTAACACCAAGTGGCCTAAAAGGGCATGGAATGCATTGTGACACCACAGGGGCTAAGAGAAGCAAGGAAACATTGTGACCCAATGCAGGCGAACAATCTAATGATCCCTTGTGACACCAGGGGGCCGAAAATGGCCAGGGATGGATTGTTACAGCACGGGGACCAATAGAAGCAAGGATCAATTATGCCACCATGGAGGCCAAGAATCAAATGATTCATTGTGACATCAAGTGGCCTAAAAGGGCATGGGATGCATTGAGACTCCACAGGGTTTAAGAGAAGCAAGGAACCATTGTGACCCAAGGGAGGCTAACAATCTAATGATCCCTTGTCACACAAGGTGTTGTAAAAGGGCCAGGGATGAATTGTGAAAGCATGGGGTACAATAAAAACATGCAAATATTATGACACCATAGAGGCCAAGAATCAAATGATTCATTGTAACACCAAGTGGCCTAAAAGGGCATGGGATGCATTGTGACACCACAGAGGTTAAGAGAAGCAAGGAACCATTGTGACCCAATGCAGGCTAACAATCTAATGATCCCTTTTGACACCAGGGGCCCCAAAAGGTCCAGGGATGAATTGTGAAAGCATGGGGCCCAATTAAAACCTGGTACAATTACGCCACCATGGAGGCCAAGAATCAAATGATTCATTGTGACATCAAGTGGCCTAAAAGGGCATGGGATGCATTGTGACACCACAGGGGCTAAGAGAAGCAAGGTACCATTGTGACCCAATGCAGGCTAATAATCTAAGAATCCCTTGTGACACCAGGGGGCCGAAAATGGCCAGGGATGGATTGTTACAGCACGGGGACCAATAGAAGCAAGGATCAATTATGCCACCATGGAGGAAAAGAATCAAATGATTCATTGCGACATCAATTTTCCTAAAAGGGCATGGAATGCATTGTGACACCACAGGGGCTTAGAGAAGCAAGGAACCATTGTGACCCAATGCAGGCTAACAATCTAATGATCCCTTGTGACACCAGGGGTTGTAAAAGGCACAGTGATGGATTGTTACAGCATGGGGACCAATAGAAGCAAGGATCAATTATGCCACCATGGAGGCCAAGAATCAAATGATTCATTGTGACATCAAGTGGCCTAAAAGGGCATGGGCTGCATTGTGACACCACAGGGTTTAAGAGAAGCAAGGAACCATTGTGACCCAATGCAGGCTAACAATCTAATGATCCCATGTGACACCAGGGGTTGTAAAAGGCCCAGTGATGGATTGTTACAGCACGGGGACCAATAGAAGCAAGGATCTATTATGCCACCATGGAGGCCAAGAATCAAATGATTCATTGTGACATCAAGTGGCCTAAAAGGGCATGGGCTGCATTGTGACACCACAGGCTTTAAGAGAAGCAAGGAACCATTGTGACCCAATGCAGGCTAATAATCTAAGAATCCCTTTTTACACCAGGGGGCGCAAAAGGACCACGGAGGAACTCTGACAGCATGGGGACCTCTAGAAGCAAGGAACCATTATGACACCATGAAGGCCAAGAATCAAATGGTTCATTGTAAGACCAAGTGGCCTAAAAGGGCTTGGAATGCATGGTGACACCACAGAGGTTAAGAGAAGCAAGGAACCATTGTGACCCAAGGGAGGCTAACAATCTAATGATCCATTGTGACACCAGGGGTTGTAAAAGGGCCAGGGATGAATTGTGAAAGCATGGGCCACAATAAAAACATGGAAATATTATGACACCTTAGTGGCCAAGACTCAAATGATTCATTGTAACACCAAGTGGCCTTAAAGGGCATGGAATGCATTGTGACACCACAGGGGCTAAGAGAAGCAAGGAACCATTGTGACCCAATGCAGGCGAACAATCTAATGATCCCTTGTGACACCAGGGGTTGTAAAAGGCCCAGTGATGGATTGTTACAGCACGGGGACCAATAGAAGCAAGGATCAATTATGCCACCATGGAGGCCAAGAATCAAATGATTCATTGTGACATCAAGTGGCCTAAAAGGGCATGGAATGCATTGTGACACCACAGGGGCTAAGAGAAGCAAGGAACCATTGTGACCCAATGGAGGCTAATAATCCCAGGATCCCATTTGACACCAGGGGGCGTCAAAGGGACAGGCATGAATTGTGACAGCATGGGGCCCAATAGAAACAAGGAACCATTATGCCACCATGGAGGCCAAGAATCAAATGATTCATTGTGACATCAAGTGGCCTAAAAGGGCATGGGATGCATTGAGACTCCACAGGGTTTAAGAGAAGCAAGGAACCATTGTGACCCAAGGGAGGCTAACAATCTAATGATCCCTTGTCACACAAGGTGTTGTAAAAGGGCCAGGGATGAATTGTGAAAGCATGGGGCACAATAAAAACATGCAAATATTATGACACCATAGAGGCCAAGAATCAAATGATTCATTGTAACACCAAGTGGCCTAAAAGGGCATGGGATGCATTGTGACACCACAGAGGTTAAGAGAAGCAAGGAACCATTGTGACCCAATGCAGGCTAACAATCTAATGATGCCTTGTGACACCAGGGGGTATAAAAAGGGCCAGGGATGGATTGTTACAGCACGGGGACCAATAGAAGCAAGGTTCTATTATGCCACCATGGAGGCCAAGAATCAAATGATTCATTGTGACATCAAGTGGCCTAAAAGGGCATGGGCTGCATTGTGACACCACAGGGGTTAAGAGAAGCAAGGAACCATTGTGACCCAATGCAGGCTAATAATCTAAGAATCCCTTTTGACACCAGGGGGCGCAAAAGGACCACGGATGAACTCTGACAGCATGGGGACCTATAGAAGCAAGGAACCATTATGACACCATGAAGGCCAAGAATCAAATGGTTCATTGTAACACCAAGTGGCCTAAAAGGGCTTGGAATGCATTGTGACACCACAGAGGTTAAGAGAAGCAAAGAACCATTGTGACCCAAGGGAGGCTAACAATCTAATGATCCATTGTGACACCAGGGGTTGTAATAGGGCCAGGGATGAATTGTGAAAGCATGGGCCACAATAAAAACATGGAAATATTATGACACCTTAGTGGCCAAGACTCAAATGATTCATTGTAACACCAAGTGGCCTAAAAGGGCATGGAATGCATTGTGACACCACAGGGGCTAAGAGAAGCAAGGAACCATTGTGACCCAATGGAGGCTAATAATCCCAGGATCCCATTTGACACCAGGGGGCGTCCAAGGGACAGGCATGAATTGTGACAGCATGGGGCCCAATAGAAACAAGGAACCATTATGCCACCATGGAGGCCAAGAATCAAATGATTCATTGTGACATCAAGTGGCCTAAAAGGGCATGGGATGCATTGAGACTCCACAGGGTTTAAGAGAAGCAAGGAACCATTGTGACCCAAGGGAGGCTAACAATCTAATGATCCCTTGTCACACAAGGTGTTGTAAAAGGGCCAGGGATGAATTGTGAAAGCATGGGGTACAATAAAAACATGCAAATATTATGACACCATAGAGGCCAAGAATCAAATGATTCATTGTAACACCAAGTGGCCTAAAAGGGCATGGGATGCATTGTGACACCACTGAGGTTAAGAGAAGCAAGGAACCATTGTGACCCAATGCAGGCTAACAATCTAATGATCCCTTTTGGCACCAGGGGCCCCAAAAGGTCCAGGGATGAATTGTGAAAGCATGGGGCCCAATTAAAACCTGGTACAATTACGCCACCATGGAGGCCAAGAATCAAATGATTCATTGTGACATCAAGTGGCCTAAAAGGGCATGGGATGCATTGTGACACCACAGGGGTTAAGAGAAGCAAGGAACCATTGAGACCCAATGCAGGCTAACAATCTAAGAATCCCTTTTGACACCAGGGGGCGCAAAAGGACCACGGATGAACACTGACAGCATGGGGACCTATAGAAGCAAGGAACCATTATGACACCATGAAGGCCAAGAATCAAATGGTTCATTGTAAGACCAAGTGGCCTAAAAGGGCTTGGAATGCATTGTGACACCACAGAGGTTAAGAGAAGCAAAGAACCATTGTGACCCAAGGGAGGCTAACAATCTAATGATCCATTGTGACACCAGGGGTTGTAATAGGGCCAGGGATGAATTGTGAAAGCATGGGCCACAATAAAAACATGGAAATATTATGACACCTTAGTGGCCAAGACTCAAATGATTCATGGTAACACCAAGTGGCCTAAAAGGGCATGGGATGCATTGTGACACCACAGCGGCTAAGAGAAGCAAGGAACCATTGTGACCCAATGCAGGCTAAAAATCTAATGATGCCTTGTGACACCAGGGGGTATAAAAAGGGCCAGGGATGGATTGTTACAGCACGGGGACCAATAGAAGCAAGGTTCTATTATGCCACCATGGAGGCCAAGAATCAAATGATTCATTGTGACATCAAGTGGCCTAAAAGGGCATGGGCTGCATTGTGACACCACAGGGGTTAAGAGAAGCAAGGAACCATTGTGACCCAATGCAGGCTAATAATCTAAGAATCCCTTTTGACACCAGGGGGCGCAAAAGGACCACGGATGAACTCTGACAGCATGGGGACCTATAGAAGCAAGGAACCATTATGACACCATGAAGGCCAAGAATCAAATGGTTCATTGTAAGACCAAGTGGCCTAAAAGGGCTTGGAATGCATTGTGACACCACAGAGGTTAAGAGAAGCAAAGAACCATTGTGACCCAAGGGAGGCTAACAATCTAATGATCCATTGTGACACCAGGGGTTGTAATAGGGCCAGGGATGAATTGTGAAAGCATGGGCCACAATAAAAACATGGAAATATTATGACACCTTAGTGGCCAAGAATCAAAAGATTCATGGTAACACCAAGTGGCCTAAAAGGGCATGGAATGCATTGTGACACCACAGGGGCTAAGAGAAGCAAGGAAACATTGTGACCCAATGCAGGCGAACAATCTAATGATCCCTTGTGACACCAGGGGGCCGAAAATGGCCAGGGATGGATTGTTACAGCACGGGGACCAATAGAAGCAAGGATCAATTATGCCACCATGGAGGCCAAGAATCAAATGATTCATTGTGACATCAAGTGGCCTAAAAGGGCATGGGATGCATTGAGACTCCACAGGGTTTAAGAGAAGCAAGGAACCATTGTGACCCAAGGGAGGCTAACAATCTAATGATCCCTTGTCACACAAGGTGTTGTAAAAGGGCCAGGGATGAATTGTGAAAGCATGGGGTACAATAAAAACATGCAAATATTATGACACCATAGAGGCCAAGAATCAAATGATTCATTGTAACACCAAGTGGCCTAAAAGGGCATGGGATGCATTGTGACACCACAGAGGTTAAGAGAAGCAAGGAACCATTGTGACCCAATGCAGGCTAACAATCTAATGATCCCTTTTGACACCAGGGGCCCCAAAAGGTCCAGGGATGAATTGTGAAAGCATGGGGCCCAATTAAAACCTGGTACAATTACGCCACCATGGAGGCCAAGAATCAAATGATTCATTGTGACATCAAGTGGCCTAAAAGGGCATGGGATGCATTGTGACACCACAGGGGCTAAGAGAAGCAAGGTACCATTGTGACCCAATGCAGGCTAATAATCTAAGAATCCCTTGTGACACCAGGGGGCCGAAAATGGCCAGGGATGGATTGTTACAGCACGGGGACCAATAGAAGCAAGGATCAATTATGCCACCATGGAGGAAAAGAATCAAATGATTCATTGCGACATCAATTTTCCTAAAAGGGCATGGAATGCATTGTGACACCACAGGGGCTTAGAGAAGCAAGGAACCATTGTGACCCAATGCAGGCTAACAATCTAATGATCCCTTGTGACACCAGGGGTTGTAAAAGGCACAGTGATGGATTGTTACAGCATGGGGACCAATAGAAGCAAGGATCAATTATGCCACCATGGAGGCCAAGAATCAAATGATTCATTGTGACATCAAGTGGCCTAAAAGGGCATGGGCTGCATTGTGACACCACAGGGTTTAAGAGAAGCAAGGAACCATTGTGACCCAATGCAGGCTAACAATCTAATGATCCCATGTGACACCAGGGGTTGTAAAAGGCCCAGTGATGGATTGTTACAGCACGGGGACCAATAGAAGCAAGGATCTATTATGCCACCATGGAGGCCAAGAATCAAATGATTCATTGTGACATCAAGTGGCCTAAAAGGGCATGGGCTGCATTGTGACACCACAGGCTTTAAGAGAAGCAAGGAACCATTGTGACCCAATGCAGGCTAATAATCTAAGAATCCCTTTTTACACCAGGGGGCGCAAAAGGACCACGGAGGAACTCTGACAGCATGGGGACCTCTAGAAGCAAGGAACCATTATGACACCATGAAGGCCAAGAATCAAATGGTTCATTGTAAGACCAAGTGGCCTAAAAGGGCTTGGAATGCATGGTGACACCACAGAGGTTAAGAGAAGCAAGGAACCATTGTGACCCAAGGGAGGCTAACAATCTAATGATCCATTGTGACACCAGGGGTTGTAAAAGGGCCAGGGATGAATTGTGAAAGCATGGGCCACAATAAAAACATGGAAATATTATGACACCTTAGTGGCCAAGACTCAAATGATTCATTGTAACACCAAGTGGCCTTAAAGGGCATGGAATGCATTGTGACACCACAGGGGCTAAGAGAAGCAAGGAACCATTGTGACCCAATGCAGGCGAACAATCTAATGATCCCTTGTGACACCAGGGGTTGTAAAAGGCCCAGTGATGGATTGTTACAGCACGGGGACCAATAGAAGCAAGGATCAATTATGCCACCATGGAGGCCAAGAATCAAATGATTCATTGTGACATCAAGTGGCCTAAAAGGGCATGGAATGCATTGTGACACCACAGGGGCTAAGAGAAGCAAGGAACCATTGTGACCCAATGGAGGCTAATAATCCCAGGATCCCATTTGACACCAGGGGGCGTCAAAGGGACAGGGATGAATTGTGACAGCATGGGGCCCAATAGAAACAAGGAAACATTATGCCACCATGGAGGCCAAGAATCAAATGATTCATTGTGACATCAAGTGGCCTAAAAGGGCATGGGATGCATTGAGACTCCACAGGGTTTAAGAGAAGCAAGGAACCATTGTGACCCAAGGGAGGCTAACAATCTAATGATCCCTTGTCACACAAGGTGTTGTAAAAGGGCCAGGGATGAATTGTGAAAGCATGGGGCACAATAAAAACATGCAAATATTATGACACCATAGAGGCCAAGAATCAAATGATTCATTGTAACACCAAGTGGCCTAAAAGGGCATGGGATGCATTGTGACACCACAGAGGTTAAGAGAAGCAAGGAACCATTGTGACCCAATGCAGGCTAACAATCTAATGATGCCTTGTGACACCAGGGGGTATAAAAAGGGCCAGGGATGGATTGTTACAGCACGGGGACCAATAGAAGAAAGGATCAATTATGCCACCATGGAGGCCAAGAATCAAATGATTCATTGTGACATCAAGTGGCCTAAAAGGGCATGGGCTGCATTGTGACACCACAGGGGTTAAGAGAAGCAAGGAACCATTGTGACCCAATGCAGGCTAATAATCTAAGAATCCCTTTTGACACCAGGGGGCGCAAAAGGACCACGGATGAACTCTGACAGCATGGGGACCTATAGAAGCAAGGAACCATTATGACACCATGAAGGCCAAGAATCAAATGGTTCATTGTAAGACCAAGTGGCCTAAAAGGGCTTGCAATGCATTGTGACACCACAGAGGTTAAGAGAAGCAAAGAACCATTGTGACCCAAGGGAGGCTAACAATCTAATGATCCATTGTGACACCAGGGGTTGTAATAGGGCCAGGAATGAATTGTGAAAGCATGGGCCACAATAAAAACATGGAAATATTATGACACCTTAGTGGCCAAGAATCAAAAGATTCATGGTAACACCAAGTGGCCTAAAAGGGCATGGAATGCATTGTGACACCACAGGGGCTAAGAGAAGCAAGGAAACATTGTGACCCAATGCAGGCGAACAATCTAATGATCCCTTGTGACACCAGGGGGCCGAAAATGGCCAGGGATGGATTGTTACAGCACGGGGACCAATAGAAGAAAGGATCAATTATGCCACCATGGAGGCCAAGAATCAAATGATTCATTGTGACATCAAGTGGCCTAAAAGGGCATGGGATGCATTGAGACTCCACAGGATTTAAGAGAAGCAAGGAACCATTGTGACCCAAGGGAGGCTAACAATCTAATGATCCCTTGTCACACAAGGTGTTGTAAAAGGGCCAGGGATGAATTGTGAAAGCATGGGGTACAATAAAAACATGCAAATATTATGACACCATAGAGGCCAAGAATCAAATGATTCATTGTAACACCAAGTGGCCTAAAAGGGCATGGGATGCATTGTGACACCACAGAGGTTAAGAGAAGCAAGGAACCATTGTGACCCAATGGAGGCTAATAATCCCAGGATCCCATTTGACACCAGGGGGCGTCAAAGGGACAGGGATGAATTGTGACAGCATGGGGCCCAATAGAAACAAGGAACCATTATGCCACCATGGAGGCCAAGAATCAAATGATTCATTGTGACATCAAGTGGCCTAAAAGGGCATGGGATGCATTGAGACTCCACAGGGTTTAAGAGAAGCAAGAAACCATTGTGACCCAAGGGAGGCTAACAATCTAATGATCCCTTGTCACACAAGGTGTTGTAAAATGGCCAGGGATGGATTGTTACAGCACGGGGACCAATTGAAGCAAGGATCAATTATGCCACCATGGAGGAAAAGAATCAAATGATTCATTGTGACATCAAGTGGCCTAAAAGGGCATGGAATGCATTGTGACACCACAGGGGCTAAGAGAAGCAAGGAACCATTGTGACCCCATGCAGGCTAACAATCTAATGATCCCTTGTGACACCAGGGGTTGTAAAAGGCCCAGTGATGGATTGTTACAGCACGGGGACCAATAGAAGCAAGGATCAATTATGCCACCATGGAGGCCAAGAATCAAATGATTCATTGTGACATCAAGTGGCCTAAAAGGGCATGGGCTGCATTGTGACACCACAGGGGTTAAGAGAAGCAAGGAACCATTGTGACCCAATGCAGGCTAACAATCTAATGATCCCTTGTGACACCAGGGGTTGTAAAAGGCCCAGTGATGGATTGTTACAGCACGGGGACCAATAGAAGCAAGGATCTATTATGCCACCATGGAGACCAAGAATCAAATGATTCATTGTGACATCAAGTGGCCTAAAAGGGCATGGGCTGCATTGTGACACCACAGGGGTTAAGAGAAGCAAGGAACCATTGTGACCCAATGCAGGCTAACAATCTAATGATCCCTTTTGACACCAGGGGGCCCAAAAGGTCCAGGGATGAATTGTGAAAGCATGGGGCCCAATTAAAACCTGGTACAATTACGCCACCATGGAGGCCAAGAATCAAATGATTCATTGTGACATCAAGTGGCCTAAAAGGGCATGGGATGCATTGTGACACCACAGGGGTTAAGAGAAGCAAGGAACCATTGAGACCCAATGCAGGCTAACAATCTAAGAATCCCTTTTGACACCAGGGGGCGCAAAAGGACCACGGATGAACACTGACAGCATGGGGACCTCTAGAAGCAAGGAACCATTATGACACCATGAAGGCCAAGAATCAAATGGTTCATTGTAAGACCAAGTGGCCTAAAAGGGCTTGCAATGCATTGTGACACCACAAAGGTTATGAGAAGCAAGGAACCATTGTGACCCAAGGGAGGCTAACAATCTAATGATCCATTGTGACACCAGGGGTTGTAATAGGGCCAGGGATGAATTGTGAAAGCATGGGGCACAATAAAAACATGGAAATATTATGACACCTTAGTGGCCAAGACTCAAATGATTCATTGTAAGACCAAGTGGCCTAAAAGTGCTTGGGATGCATTGTGACACCACAGGGGCTAAGAGAAGCAAGGAACCATTGTGACCCAATGCAGGCTAAAAATCTAAGAATCCCTTGTGACACCAGGGGGCCGAAAATGGCCAGGGATGGATTGTTACAGCACGGGGACCAATAGAAGCAAGGATCAATTATGCCACCATGGAGGAAAAGAATCAAATGATTCATTGTGACATCAAGTGGCCTAAAAGGGCATGGAATGCATTGTGACACCACAGGGGCTAAGAGAAGCAAGGAACCATTGTGACCCAATGCAGGCTAACAATCTAATGATCCCTTGTGACACCAGGGGGCCGAAAATGGCCAGGGATGGATTGTTACAGCACGGGGACCAATAGAAGCAAGGATCAATTATGCCACCATGGAGGCCAAGAATCAAATGATTCATTGTGACATCAAGTGGCCTAAAAGGGCATGGGCTGCATTGTGACACGACAGGGGTTAAGAGAAGCAAGGAACCATTGTGACCCAAGGGAGGCTAACAATCTAATGATCCCTTGTGACACCAGGGGTTGTAAAAGGCCCTGTGATGGATTGTTACAGCACGGGGACCAATAGAAGCAAGGATCTATTACGCCACCATGGAGGCCAAGAATCAAATGATTCATTGTGACATCAAGTGGCCTAAAAGGGCATGGGCTGCATTGTGACACCACAGGGGTTAAGAGAAGCAAGGAACCATTGTGACCCAAGGGAGGCTAACAATCTAATGATCCCTTGTCACACAAGGTGTTGTAAAAGGGCCAGGGATGAATTGTGAAAGCATGGGGCACAATAAAAACATGCAAATATTATGACACCATAGAGGCCAAGAATCAAATGATTCATTGTAACACCAAGTGGCCTAAAAAGGCATGGGATGCATTGTGACACCACAGAGGTTAAGAGAAGCAAGGATCCATTGTGACCCAATGCAGGCTAACAATCTAATGATGCCTTGTGGCACCAGGGGGTATAAAAAGGGCCAGGGATGGATTGTTACAGCACGGGGACCAATAGAAGCAAGGTTCTATTATGCCACCATGGAGGCCAAGAATCAAATGATTCATTGTGACATCAAGTGGCCTAAAAGGGCATGGGCTGCATTGTGACACCACAGGGGTTAAGAGAAGCAAGGAACCATTGTGACCCAATGCAAGCTAATAATCTAAGAATCCCTTTTGACACCAGGGGGCGCAAAAGGACCACGGATGAACTCTGACAGCATGGGGACCTATAGAAGCAAGGAACCATTATGACACCATGAAGGCCAAGAATCAAATGGTTCATTGTAAGACCAAGTGGCCTAAAAGGGCTTGGAATGCATTGTGACACCACAGAGGTTAAGAGAAGCAAAGAACCATTGTGACCCAAGGGAGGCTAACAATCTAATGATCCATTGTGACACCAGGGGTTGTAATAGGGCCAGGGATGAATTGTGAAAGCATGGGCCACAATAAAAACATGGAAATATTATGACACCTTAGTGGCCAAGAATCAAATGATTCATTGTAACACCAAGTGGCCTAAAAGTGCATGGAATGCATTGTGACACCACAGGGGCTAAGAGAAGCAAGGAACCATTGTGACCCAATGCAGGGGAACAATCTAATGATCCTTTGTGACACCAGGGGGCCGAAAATGGCCAGGGATGGATTGTTACAGCACGGGGACCAATAGAAGCAAGGATCAATTATGCCACCATGGAGGCCAAGAATCAAATGATTCATTGTGACATCAAGTGGCCTAAAAGGGCATGGAATGCATTGTGACACCACAGGGGATAAGAGAAGCAAGGAACCATTGTGACCCAATGCAGGCTAACAATCTAATGATCCCTTGTGACACCAGGGGTTGTAAAAGGCCCAGTGATGGATTGTTACAGCATGGGGACCAATAGAAGCAAGGATCAATTATGCCACCATGGAGGCCAAGAATCAAAAGATTCATTGTGACATCAAGTGGCCTAAAAGGGCATGCGCTGCATTGTGACACCACAGGGGTTAAGAGAAGCAAGGAACCATTGTGACCCAATGCAGGCTAACAATCTAATGATCCCTTGTGACACCAGGGGTTGTAAAAGGCCCAGTGATGGATTGTTACAGCACGGGGACCAATAGAAGCAAGGATCTATTATGCCACCATGGAGGCCAAGAATCAAATGATTCATTGTGACATCAAGTGGCCTAAAAGGGCATGGGCTGCATTGTGACACCACAGGGGTTAAGAGAAGCAAGGAACCATTGTGACCCAATGCAGGCTAATAATCTAAGAATCCCTTTTGACACCAGGGGGCGCAAAAGGACCACGGATGAACTCTGACAGCATGGGGACCTATAGAAGCAAGGAACCATTATGACACCATGAAGGCCAAGAATCAAATGGTTCATTGTAAGACCAAGTGGCCTAAAAGGGCTTGGAATGCATGGTGACACCACAGAGGTTAAGAGAAGCAAGGAACCATTGTGACCCAAGGGAGGCTAACAATCTAATGATCCATTGTGACACCAGGGGTTGTAATAGGGCCAGGGATGAATTGTGAAAGCATGGGCCACAATAAAAACATGGAAATATTATGACACCTTAGTGGCCAAGACTCAAATGATTCATTGTAACACCAAGTGGCCTTAAAGGACATGGAATGCATTGTGACACCACAGGGGCTAAAAGAAGCAAGGAACCATTGTGACCCAATGCAGGCGAACAATCTAATGATCCCTTGTGACACCAGGGGGCCGAAAATGGCCAGGGATGGATTGTTCCAGCACGGGGACCAATAGAAGCAAGGATCAATTATGCCACCATGGAGGCCAAGAATCAAATGATTCATTGTGACATCAAGTGGCCTAAAAGGGCATGGAATGCATTGTGACACCACAGGGGCTAAGAGAAGCAAGGAACCATTGTGACCCAATGGAGGCTAATAATCCCAGGATCCCATTTGACACCAGGGGGCGTCAAAGGGACAGGGATGAATTGTGACAGCATGGGGCCCAATAGAAACAAGGAAACATTATGCCACCATGGAGGCCAAGAATCAAATGATTCATTGTGACATCAAGTGGCCTAAAAGGGCATGGGATGCATTGAGACTCCACAGGGTTTAAGAGAAGCAAGGAACCATTGTGACCCAAGGGAGGCTAACAATCTAATGATCCCTTGTCACACAAGGTGTTGTAAAAGGGCCAGGGATGAATTGTGAAAGCATGGGGCACAATAAAAACATGCAAATATTATGACACCATAGAGGCCAAGAATCAAATGATTCATTGTAACACCAAGTGGCCTAAAAGGGCATGGGATGCATTGTGACACCACAGAGGTTAAGAGAAGCAAGGAACCATTGTGACCCAATGCAGGCTAACAATCTAATGATGCCTTGTGGCACCAGGGGGTATAAAAAGGGCCAGGGATGGATTGTTACAGCACGGGGACCAATAGAAGCAAGGTTCCATTATGCCACCATGGAGGCCAAGAATCAAATGATTCATTGTGACATCAAGTGGCCTAAAAGGGCATGGGCTGCATTGTGACACCACAGGGGTTAAGAGAAGCAAGGAACCATTGTGACCCAATGCAGGCTAATAATCTAAGAATCCCTTTTGACACCAGGGGGCGCAAAAGGACCACGGATGAACTCTGACAGCATGGGGACCTATAGAAGCAAGGAACCATTATGACACCATGAAGGCCAAGAATCAAATGGTTCATTGTAAGACCAAGTGGCCTAAAAGGGCTTGGAATGCATTGTGACACCACAGAGGTTAAGAGAAGCAAAGAACCATTGTGACCCAAGGGAGGCTAACAATCTAATGATCCATTGTGACTCCAGGGGTTGTAATAGGGCCAGGGATGAATTGTGAAAGTATGGGCCACAATAAAAACATGGAAATATTATGACACCTTAGTGGCCAAGACTCAAATGATTCATGGTAACACCAAGTGGCCTAAAAGGGCATGGAATGCATTGTGACACCACAGGGGCTAAGAGAAGCAAGGAACCATTGTGACCAAATGCAGGCGAACAATCTAATGATCCCTTGTGACACTAGGGGGCCGAAAAAGGACAGGGATGGATTGTTACAGCACGGGGACCAATAGAAGCAAGGATCAATTATGCCACCATGGAGGCCAAGAATCAAATGATTCATTGTGACATCAAGTGGCCTAAAAGGGCATGGAATGCATTGTGACACCACAGGGGCTAAGAGAAGCAAGGAACCATTGTGACCCAATGGAGGCTAATAATCCCAGGATCCCATTTGACACCAGGGGGCGTCAAAGGGACAGGCATGAATTGTGACAGCATGGGGCCCAATAGAAACAAGGAAACATTATGCCACCATGGAGGCCAAGAATCAAATGATTCATTGTGACATCAAGTGGCCTAAAAGGGCATGGGATGCATTGAGACTCCACAGGGTTTAAGAGAAGCAAGGAACCATTGTGACCCAAGGGAGGCTAACAATCTAATGATCCCTTGTCACACAAGGTGTTGTAAAAGGGCCAGGGATGAATTGTGAAAGCATAGGGCACAATAAAAACATGGAAATATTATGACACCATAGAGGCCAAGAATCAAATGATTCATTGTAACACCAAGTGGCCTAAAAGGGCATGGGATGCATTGTGACACCACAGAGGTTAAGAGAAGCAAGGAACCATTGTGACCCAATGCAGGCTAACAATCTAATGATCCCTTGTGACACCAGGGGGTATAAAAAGGGCCAGGGATGGATTGTTACAGCACGGGGACCAATAGAAGCAAGGTTCTATTATGCCACCATGGAGGCCAAGAATCTAATGATTCATTGTGACACCAAGTGGCCTAAAAGGGCATGGGCTGCATTGTGACACCACAGGGGTTAAGAGAAGCAAGGATCCATTGTGACCCAATGCAGGCTAACAATCTAATGATCCCTTTTGACACCAGGGGGCGCAAAAGGACCACGGATGAACTCTGACAGCATGGGGACCTATAGAAGCAAGGAACCATTATGACACCATGAAGGCCAAGAATGAAATGGTTCATTGTAACACCAAGTGGCCTAAAAGGGCTTGGAATGCATTGTGACACCACAGAGGTTAAGAGAAGCAAAGAACCATTGTGACCCAAGGGAGGCTAACAATCTAATGATCCATTGTGACACCAGGGGTTGTAATAGGGCCAGGGATGAATTGTGAAAGCATGGGCCACAATAAAAACATGGAAATATTATGACACCTTAGTGGCCAAGAATCAAAAGATTCATGGTAACACCAAGTGGCCTAAAAGGGCATGGAATGCATTGTGACACCACAGGGGCTAAGAGAAGCAAGGAAACATTGTGACCCAATGCAGGCGAACAATCTAATGATCCCTTGTGACACCAGGGGGCCGAAAATGGCCAGGGATGGATTGTTACAGCACGGGGACCAATAGAAGCAAGGATCAATTATGCCACCATGGAGGCCAAGAATCAAATGATTCATTGTGACATCAAGTGGCCTAAAAGGGCATGGGATGCATTGAGACTCCACAGGGTTTAAGAGAAGCAAGGAACCATTGTGACCCAAGGGAGGCTAACAATCTAATGATCCCTTGTCACACAAGGTGTTGTAAAAGGGCCAGGGATGAATTGTGAAAGCATAGGGCACAATAAAAACATGGAAATATTATGACACCATAGAGGCCAAGAATCAAATGATTCATTGTAACACCAAGTGGCCTAAAAGGGCATGGGATGCATTGTGACACCACAGAGGTTAAGAGAAGCAAGGAACCATTGTGACCCAATGGAGGCTAATAATCCCAGGATCCCATTTGACACCAGGGGGCGTCAAAGGGACAGGGATGAATTGTGACAGCATGGTGCCCAATAGAAACAAGGAAACATTATGCCACCATGGAGGCCAAGAATCAAATGATTCATTGTGCCATCAAGTGGCCTAAAAGGGCATGGGATGCATTGAGACTCCACAGGGTTTAAGAGAAGCAAGGAACCATTGTGACCCAAGGGAGGCTAACAATCTAATGATCCCTTGTCACACAAGGTGTTGTAAAAGGGCCAGGGATGAATTGTGAAAGCATAGGGCACAATAAAAACATGCAAATATTATGACACCATAGAGGCCAAGAATCAAATGATTCATTGTAACACCAAGTGGCCTAAAAGGGCATGGGATGCATTGTGACACCACAGAGGTTAAGAGAAGCAAGGAACCATTGTGACCCAATGCAGGCTAACAATCTAATGATCCCTTGTGACACCAGGGGGTATAAAAAGGGCCAGGGATGGATTGTTACAGAACGGGGACCAATAGAAGCAAGGTTCTATTATGCCACCATGGAGGCCAAGAATCTAATGATTCATTGTGACACCAAGTGGCCTAAAAGGGCATGGGATGCATTGTGACACCACAGGGGTTAAGAGAAGCAAGGATCCATTGTGACCCAATGGAGTCTAACAATCTAAGAATCCCTTTTGACACCAGGGGGCCCAAAAGGTCCAGGGATGAATTGTGAAAGCATGGGGCCCAATTAAAACCTGGTACAATTATGCCACCATGGAGGCCAAGAATCAAATGATTCATTGTGACATCAAGTGGCCTAAAAGGGCATGGGCTGCATTGTGACACCACAGGGGTTAAGAGAAGCAAGGAACCATTGTGACCCAATGCAGGCTAATAATCTAAGAATCCCTTTTGACACCAGGGGGCGCAAAAGGACCACGGATGAACTCTGACATCATGGGGACCTATAGAAGCAAGGAACCATTATGACACCATGAAGGCCAAGAATGAAATGGTTCATTGTAAGACCAAGTGGCCTAAAAGGGCATGGAATGCATTGTGACACCAGAGGGGCTAAGAGAAGCAAGGAAACATTGTGACCCAATGCAGGCGAACAATCTAAGGATCCCTAGTGACACCAGGGGGCCGAAAATGGCCAGGGATGGATTGTTACAGCACGGGGACCAATAGAAGCAAGGATCAATTATGCCACCATGGAGGCCAAGAATCAAATGATTCATTGTGACATCAAGTGGCCTAAAAGGGCATGGGATGCATTGAGACTCCACAGGGTTTAAGAGAAGCAAGGAACCATTGTGACCCAAGGGAGGCTAACAATCTAATGATCCCTTGTCACACAAGGTGTTGTAAAAGGGCCAGGGATGAATTGTGAAAGCATGGGGCACAATAAAAACATGGAAATATTATGACACCATAGAGGCCAAGAATCAAATGATTCATTGTAACACCAAGTGGCCTAAAAGGGCATGGGATGCATTGTGACACCACAGAGGTTAAGAGAAGCAAGGAACCATTGTGACCCAATGCAGGCTAACAATCTAATGATCCCTTTTGACACCAGGGGGCCCAAAAGGTCCAGGGATGAATTGTGAAAGCATGGGGCCCAATTAAAACCTGGTACAATTACGCCACCATGGAGGCCAAGAATCAAATGATTCATTGTGACATCAAGTGGCCTAAAAGGGCATGGAATGCATTGTGACACCACAGGGGCTAAGAGAAGCAAGGAACCATTGTGACCCAATGCAGGCTAACAATCTAATGATCCCTTGTGACACCAGGGGGCCGAAAATGGCCAGGGATGGATTGTTACAGCACGGGGACCAATAGAAGCAAGGATCAATTATGCCACCATGGAGGCCAAGAATCAAATGATTCATTGTGACATCAAGTGGCCTAAAAGGGCATGGGCTGCATTGTGACACGACAGGGGTTAAGAGAAGCAAGGAACCATTGTGACCCAAGGGAGGCTAACAATCTAATGATCCCTTGTGACACCAGGGGTTGTAAAAGGCCCTGTGATGGATTGTTACAGCACGGGGACCAATAGAAGCAAGGATCTATTACGCCACCATGGAGGCCAAGAATCAAATGATTCATTGTGACATCAAGTGGCCTAAAAGGGCATGGGCTGCATTGTGACACCACAGGGGTTAAGAGAAGCAAGGAACCATTGTGACCCAAAGGAGGCTAACAATCTAATGATCCCTTGTCACACAAGGTGTTGTAAAAGGGCCAGGGATGAATTGTGAAAGCATGGGGCACAATAAAAACATGCAAATATTATGACACCATAGAGGCCAAGAATCAAATGATTCATTGTAACACCAAGTGGCCTAAAAAGGCATGGGATGCATTGTGACACCACAGAGGTTAAGAGAAGCAAGGATCCATTGTGACCCAATGCAGGCTAACAATCTAATGATGCCCTGTGGCACCAGGGGGTATAAAAAGGGCCAGGGATGGATTGTTACAGCACGGGGACCAATAGAAGCAAGGTTCTATTATGCCACCATGGAGGCCAAGAATCAAATGATTCATTGTGACATCAAGTGGCCTAAAAGGGCATGGGCTGCATTGTGACACCACAGGGGTTAAGAGAAGCAAGGAACCATTGTGACCCAATGCAAGCTAATAATCTAAGAATCCCTTTTGACACCAGGGGGCGCAAAAGGACCACGGATGAACTCTGACAGCATGGGGACCTATAGAAGCAAGGAACCATTATGACACCATGAAGGCCAAGAATCAAATGGTTCATTGTAAGACCAAGTGGCCTAAAAGGGCTTGGAATGCATTGTGACACCACAGAGGTTAAGAGAAGCAAAGAACCATTGTGACCCAAGGGAGGCTAACAATCTAATGATCCATTGTGACACCAGGGGTTGTAATAGGGCCAGGGATGAATTGTGAAAGCATGGGCCACAATAAAAACATGGAAATATTATGACACCTTAGTGGCCAAGAATCAAATGATTCATTGTAACACCAAGTGGCCTAAAAGTGCATGGAATGCATTGTGACACCACAGGGGCTAAGAGAAGCAAGGAACCATTGTGACCCAATGCAGGGGAACAATCTAATGATCCTTTGTGACACCAGGGGGCCGAAAATGGCCAGGGATGGATTGTTACAGCACGGGGACCAATAGAAGCAAGGATCAATTATGCCACCATGGAGGCCAAGAATCAAATGATTCATTGTGACATCAAGTGGCCTAAAAGGGCATGGAATGCATTGTGACACCACAGGGGATAAGAGAAGCAAGGAACCATTGTGACCCAATGCAGGCTAACAATCTAATGATCCCTTGTGACACCAGGGGTTGTAAAAGGCCCAGTGATGGATTGTTACAGCATGGGGACCAATAGAAGCAAGGATCAATTATGCCACCATGGAGGCCAAGAATCAAAAGATTCATTGTGACATCAAGTGGCCTAAAAGGGCATGCGCTGCATTGTGACACCACAGGGGTTAAGAGAAGCAAGGAACCATTGTGACCCAATGCAGGCTAACAATCTAATGATCCCTTGTGACACCAGGGGTTGTAAAAGGCCCAGTGATGGATTGTTACAGCACGGGGACCAATAGAAGCAAGGATCTATTATGCCACCATGGAGGCCAAGAATCAAATGATTCATTGTGACATCAAGTGGCCTAAAAGGGCATGGGCTGCATTGTGACACCACAGGGGTTAAGAGAAGCAAGGAACCATTGTGACCCAATGCAGGCTAATAATCTAAGAATCCCTTTTGACACCAGGGGGCGCAAAAGGACCACGGATGAACTCTGACAGCATGGGGACCTATAGAAGCAAGGAACCATTATGACACCATGAAGGCCAAGAATCAAATGGTTCATTGTAAGACCAAGTGGCCTAAAAGGGCTTGGAATGCATGGTGACACCACAGAGGTTAAGAGAAGCAAGGAACCATTGTGACCCAAGGGAGGCTAACAATCTAATGATCCATTGTGACACCAGGGGTTGTAATAGGGCCAGGGATGAATTGTGAAAGCATGGGCCACAATAAAAACATGGAAATATTATGACACCTTAGTGGCCAAGACTCAAATGATTCATTGTAACACCAAGTGGCCTTAAAGGACATGGAATGCATTGTGACACCACAGGGGCTAAAAGAAGCAAGGAACCATTGTGACCCAATGCAGGCGAACAATCTAATGATCCCTTGTGACACCAGGGGGCCGAAAATGGCCAGGGATGGATTGTTCCAGCACGGGGACCAATAGAAGCAAGGATCAATTATGCCACCATGGAGGCCAAGAATCAAATGATTCATTGTGACATCAAGTGGCCTAAAAGGGCATGGAATGCATTGTGACACCACAGGGGCTAAGAGAAGCAAGGAACCATTGTGACCCAATGGAGGCTAATAATCCCAGGATCCCATTTGACACCAGGGGGCGTCAAAGGGACAGGGATGAATTGTGACAGCATGGGGCCCAATAGAAACAAGGAAACATTATGCCACCATGGAGGCCAAGAATCAAATGATTCATTGTGACATCAAGTGGCCTAAAAGGGCATGGGATGCATTGAGACTCCACAGGGTTTAAGAGAAGCAAGGAACCATTGTGACCCAAGGGAGGCTAACAATCTAATGATCCCTTGTCACACAAGGTGTTGTAAAAGGGCCAGGGATGAATTGTGAAAGCATGGGGCACAATAAAAACATGCAAATATTATGACACCATAGAGGCCAAGAATCAAATGATTCATTGTAACACCAAGTGGCCTAAAAGGGCATGGGATGCATTGTGACACCACAGAGGTTAAGAGAAGCAAGGAACCATTGTGACCCAATGCAGGCTAACAATCTAATGATGCCTTGTGGCACCAGGGGGTATAAAAAGGGCCAGGGATGGATTGTTACAGCACGGGGACCAATAGAAGCAAGGTTCTATTATGCCACCATGGAGGCCAAGAATCAAATGATTCATTGTGACATCAAGTGGCCTAAAAGGGCATGGGCTGCATTGTGACACCACAGGGGTTAAGAGAAGCAAGGAACCATTGTGACCCAATGCAGGCTAATAATCTAAGAATCCCTTTTGACACCAGGGGGCGCAAAAGGACCACGGATGAACTCTGACAGCATGGGGACCTATAGAAGCAAGGAACCATTATGACACCATGAAGGCCAAGAATCAAATGGTTCATTGTAAGACCAAGTGGCCTAAAAGGGCTTGGAATGCATTGTGACACCACAGAGGTTAAGAGAAGCAAAGAACCATTGTGACCCAAGGGAGGCTAACAATCTAATGATCCATTGTGACTCCAGGGGTTGTAATAGGGCCAGGGATGAATTGTGAAAGTATGGGCCACAATAAAAACATGGAAATATTATGACACCTTAGTGGCCAAGACTCAAATGATTCATGGTAACACCAAGTGGCCTAAAAGGGCATGGAATGCATTGTGACACCACAGGGGCTAAGAGAAGCAAGGAACCATTGTGACCCAATGCAGGCGAACAATCTAATGATCCCTTGTGACACTAGGGGGCCGAAAAAGGACAGGGATGGATTGTTACAGCACGGGGACCAATAGAAGCAAGGATCAATTATGCCACCATGGAGGCCAAGAATCAAATGATTCATTGTGACATCAAGTGGCCTAAAAGGGCATGGAATGCATTGTGACACCACAGGGGCTAAGAGAAGCAAGGAACCATTGTGACCCAATGGAGGCTAATAATCCCAGGATCCCATTTGACACCAGGGGGCGTCAAAGGGACAGGCATGAATTGTGACAGCATGGGGCCCAATAGAAACAAGGAAACATTATGCCACCATGGAGGCCAAGAATCAAATGATTCATTGTGACATCAAGTGGCCTAAAAGGGCATGGGATGCATTGAGACTCCACAGGGTTTAAGAGAAGCAAGGAACCATTGTGACCCAAGGGAGGCTAACAATCTAATGATCCCTTGTCACACAAGGTGTTGTAAAAGGGCCAGGGATGAATTGTGAAAGCATAGGGCACAATAAAAACATGGAAATATTATGACACCATAGAGGCCAAGAATCAAATGATTCATTGTAACACCAAGTGGCCTAAAAGGGCATGGGATGCATTGTGACACCACAGAGGTTAAGAGAAGCAAGGAACCATTGTGACCCAATGCAGGCTAACAATCTAATGATCCCTTGTGACACCAGGGGGTATAAAAAGGGCCAGGGATGGATTGTTACAGCACGGGGACCAATAGAAGCAAGGTTCTATTATGCCACCATGGAGGCCAAGAATCTAATGATTCATTGTGACACCAAGTGGCCTAAAAGGGCATGGGCTGCATTGTGACACCACAGGGGTTAAGAGAAGCAAGGATCCATTGTGACCCAATGGAGTCTAACAATCTAAGAATCCCTTTTGACACCAGGGGGCCCAAAAGGTCCAGGGATGAATTGTGAAAGCATGGGGCCCAATTAAAACCTGGTACAATTATGCCACCATGGAGGCCAAAAATCAAATGATTCATTGTGACATCAAGTGGCCTAAAAGGGCATGGGCTGCATTGTGACACCACAGGGGTTAAGAGAAGCAAGGAACCATTGTGACCCAATGCAGGCTAATAATCTAAGAATCCCTTTTGACACCAGGGGGCGCAAAAGGACCACGGATGAACTCTGACAGCATGGGGACCTATAGAAGCAAGGAACCATTATGACACCATGAAGGCCAAGAATCAAATGGTTCATTGTAAGACCAAGTGGCCTAAAAGGGCTTGGAATGCATTGTGACACCACAGAGGTTAAGAGAAGCAAAGAACCATTGTGACCCAAGGGAGGCTAACAATCTAATGATCCATTGTGACACCAGGGGTTGTAATAGGGCCAGGGATGAATTGTGAAAGCATGGGCCACAATAAAAACATGGAAATATTATGACACCTTAGTGGCCAAGAATCAAAAGATTCATGGTAACACCAAGTGGCCTAAAAGGGCATGGAATGCATTGTGACACCACAGGGGCTAAGAGAAGCAAGGAAACATTGTGACCCAATGCAGGCGAACAATCTAATGATCCCTTGTGACACCAGGGGGCCGAAAATGGCCAGGGATGGATTGTTACAGCACGGGGACCAATAGAAGCAAGGATCAATTATGCCACCATGGAGGCCAAGAATCAAATGATTCATTGTGACATCAAGTGGCCTAAAAGGGCATGGGCTGCATTGTGACACCACAGGGGTTAAGAGAAGCAAGGAACCATTGTGACCCAAGGGAGGCTAACAATCTAATGATCCCTTGTCACACAAGGTGTTGTAAAAGGGCCAGGGATGAATTGTGAAAGCATAGGGCACAATAAAAACATGGAAATATTATGACACCATAGAGGCCAAGAATCAAATGATTCATTGTAACACCAAGTGGCCTAAAAGGGCATGGGATGCATTGTGACACCACAGAGGTTAAGAGAAGCAAGGAACCATTGTGACCCAATGGAGGCTAATAATCCCAGGATCCCATTTGACACCAGGGGGCGTCAAAGGGACAGGGATGAATTGTGACAGCATGGGGCCCAATAGAAACAAGGAAACATTATGCCACCATGGAGGCCAAGAATCAAATGATTCATTGTGACATCAAGTGGCCTAAAAGGGCATGGGATGCATTGAGACTCCACAGGGTTTAAGAGAAGCAAGGAACCATTGTGACCCAAGGGAGGCTAACAATCTAATGATCCCTTGTCACACAAGGTGTTGTAAAAGGGCCAGGGATGAATTGTGAAAGCATAGGGCACAATAAAAACATGCAAATATTATGACACCATAGAGGCCAAGAATCAAATGATTCATTGTAACACCAAGTGGCCTAAAAGGGCATGGGATGCATTGTGACACCACAGAGGTTAAGAGAAGCAAGGAACCATTGTGACCCAATGCAGGCTAACAATCTAATGATCCCTTGTGACACCAGGGGGTATAAAAAGGGCCAGGGATGGATTGTTACAGCACGGGGACCAATAGAAGCAAGGTTCTATTATGCCACCATGGAGGCCAAGAATCTAATGATTCATTGTGACACCAAGTGGCCTAAAAGGGCATGGGATGCATTGTGACACCACAGGGGTTAAGAGAAGCAAGGATCCATTGTGACCCAATGGAGTCTAACAATCTAAGAATCCCTTTTGACACCAGGGGGCCCAAAAGGTCCAGGGATGAATTGTGAAAGCATGGGGCCCAATTAAAACCTGGTACAATTATGCCACCATGGAGGCCAAGAATCAAATGATTCATTGTGACATCAAGTGGCCTAAAAGGGCATGGGCTGCATTGTGACACCACAGGGGTTAAGAGAAGCAAGGAACCATTGTGACCCAATGCAGGCTAATAATCTAAGAATCCCTTTTGACACCAGGGGGCGCAAAAGGACCACGGATGAACTCTGACATCATGGGGACCTATAGAAGCAAGGAACCATTATGACACCATGAAGGCCAAGAATGAAATGGTTCATTGTAAGACCAAGTGGCCTAAAAGGGCTTGGAATGCATTGTGACACCACAGAGGTTAAGAGAAGCAAAGAACCATTGTGACCCAAGGGAGGCTAACAATCTAATGATCCATTGTGACACCAGGGGTTGTAATAGGGCCAGGGATGAATTGTGAAAGCATGGGCCACAATAAAAACATGGAAATATTATGACACCTTAGTGGCCAAGAATCAAAAGATTCATGGTAACACCAAGTGGCCTAAAAGGGCATGGAATGCATTGTGACACCACAGGGGCTAAGAGAAGCAAGGAACCATTGTGACCCAATGCAGGCGAACAATCTAAGGATCCCTAGTGACACCAGGGGGCCGAAAATGGCCAGGGATGGATTGTTACAGCACGGGGACCAATAGAAGCAAGGATCAATTATGCCACCATGGAGGCCAAGAATCAAATGATTCATTGTGACATCAAGTGGCCTAAAAGGGCATGGGATGCATTGAGACTCCACAGGGTTTAAGAGAAGCAAGGAACCATTGTGACCCAAGGGAGGCTAACAATCTAATGATCCCTTGTCACACAAGGTGTTGTAAAAGGGCCAGGGATGAATTGTGAAAGCATGGGGCACAATAAAAACATGGAAATATTATGACACCATAGAGGCCAAGAATCAAATGATTCATTGTAACACCAAGTGGCCTAAAAGGGCATGGGATGCATTGTGACACCACAGAGGTTAAGAGAAGCAAGGAACCATTGTGACCCAATGCAGGCTAACAATCTAATGATCCCTTTTGACACCAGGGGGCCCAAAAGGTCCAGGGATGAATTGTGAAAGCATGGGGCCCAATTAAAACCTGGTACAATTACGCCACCATGGAGGCCAAGAATCAAATGATTCATTGTGACATCAAGTGGCCTAAAAGGGCATGGGATGCATTGTGACACCACAGGGGTTAAGAGAAGCAAGGAACCATTGAGACCCAATGCCGGCTAACAATCTAAGAATCCCTTTTGACACCAGGGGGCGCAAAAGGACCACGGATGAACACTGACAGCATGGGGACCTATAGAAGCAAGGAACCATTATGACACCATGAAGGCCAAGAATCAAATGGTTCATTGTAAGACCAAGTGGCCTAAAAGGGCTTGGAATGCATTGTGACACCACAAAGGTTATGAGAAGCAAGGAACCATTGTGACCCAAGGGAGGCTAACAATCTAATGATCCATTGTGACACCAGGGGTTGTAATAGGGCCAGGGATGAATTGTGAAAGCATGGGGCACAATAAAAACATGGAAATATTATGACACCTTAGTGGCCAAGACTCAAATGATTCATTGTAAGACAAAGTGGCCTAAAAGGGCATGGGATGCATTGTGACACCACAGCGGCTAAGAGAAGCAAGGAACCATTGTGACCCAATGCAGGCTAAAAATCTAAGAATCCCTTGTGACACCAGGGGGCCGAAAATGGCCAGGGATGGATTGTTACAGCACGGGGACCAATAGAAGCAAGGATCAATTATGCCACCATGGAGGCCAAGAATCAAATGATTCATTGTGACATCAAGTGGCCTAAAAGGGCATGGAATGCATTGTGACACCACAGGGGCTAAGAGAAGCAAGGAACCATTGTGACCCAATGCAGGCTAACAATCTAATGATCCCTTGTGACACCAGGGGTTGTAAAAGGCCCAGTGATGGATTGTTACTGCACGGGGACCAATAGAAGCAAGGATCAATTATGCCACCATGGAGGCCAAGAATCAAATGATTCATTGTGACATCAAGTGGCCTAAAAGGGCATGGGCTGCATTGTGACACCACAGGGGTTAAGAGAAGCAAGGAACCATTGTGACCCAAGGGAGGCTAACAATCTAATGATCCCTTGTGACACCAGGGGTTGTAAAAGGCCCAGTGATGGATTGTTACAGCACGGGGACCAATAGAAGCAAGGATCTATTACGCCACCATGGAGGCCAAGATTCAAATGATTCATTGTGACATCAAGTGGCCTAAAAGGGCATGGGATGCATTGTGACACCACAGGGGTTAAGAGAAGCAAGGAACCATTGTGACCCAATGCAGGCTAATAATCTAAGAATCCCTTTTGACACCAGGGGGCGCAAAAGGACCACGGATGAACTCTGACAGCATGGGGACCTATAGAAGCAAGGAACCATTATGACACCATGAAGGCCAAGAATCAAATGGTTCATTGTAAGACCAAGTGGCCTAAAAGGGCTTGGAATGCATTGTGACACCACAGAGGTTAAGAGAAGCAAAGAACCATTGTGACCCAAGGGAGGCTAACAATCTAATGATCCATTGTGACACCAGGGGTTGTAATAGGGCCAGGGATGAATTGTGAAAGCATGGGCCACAATAAAAACATGGAAATATTATGACACCTTAGTGGCCAAGACTCAAATGATTCATTGTAACACCAAGTGGCCTTAAAGGGCATGGAATGCATTGTGACACCACAGGGGCTAAGAGAAGCAAGGAACCATTGTGACCCAATGGAGGCGAACAATCTAATGATCCCTTGTGACACCAGGGGGCCGAAAATGGCCAGGGATGGATTGTTCCAGCACGGGGACCAATAGAAGCAAGGATCAATTATGCCCCCATGGAGGCCAAGAATCAAATGATTCATTGTGACATCAAGTGGCCTAAAAGGGCATGGAATGCATTGTGACACCACAGGGGCTAAGAGAAGCAAGGAACCATTGTGACCCAATGGAGGCTAATAATCCCAGGATCCCATTTGACACCAGGGGGCGTCAAAGGGACAGGGATGAATTGTGACAGCATGGGGCCCAATAGAAACAAGGAACCATTATGCCACCATGGAGGCCAAGAATCAAATGATTCATTGTGACATCAAGTGGCCTAAAAGGGCATGGGATGCATTGAGACTCCACAGGGTTTAAGAGAAGCAAGGAACCATTGTGACCCAAGGGAGGCTAACAATCTAATGATCCCTTGTCACACAAGGTGTTGTAAAAGGGCCAGGGATGAATTGTGAAAGCATGGGGCACAATAAAAACATGCAAATATTATGACACCATAGAGGCCAAGAATCAAATGATTCATTGTAACACCAAGTGGCCTAAAAGGGCATGGGATGCATTGTGACACCACAGAGGTTAAGAGAAGCAAGGAACCATTGTGACCCAATGCAGGCTAACAATCTAATGATGCCTTGTGGCACCAGGGGGTATAAAAAGGGCCAGGGATGGATTGTTACAGCACGGGGACCAATAGAAGCAAGGTTCTATTATGCCACCGTGGAGGCCAAGAATCAAATGATTCATTGTGACATCAAGTGGCCTAAAAGGGCATGGGCTGCATTGTGACACCACAGGGGTTAAGAGAAGCAAGGAACCATTGTAACCCAATGCAGGCTAATAATCTAAGAATCCCTTTTGACACCAGGGGGCGCAAAAGGACCACGGATGAACTCTGACAGCATGGGGACCTATAGAAGCAAGGAACCATTATGACACCATGAAGGCCAAGAATGAAATGGTTCATTGTAAGACCAAGTGGCCTAAAAGGGCTTGGAATGCATTGTGACACCACAGAGGTTAAGAGAAGCAAAGAACCATTGTGACCCAAGGGAGGCTAACAATCTAATGATCCATTGTGACACCAGGGGTTGTAATAGGGCCAGGGATGAATTGTGAAAGCATGGGCCACAATAAAAACATGGAAATATTATGACACCTTAGTGGCCAAGACTCAAATGATTCATGGTAACACCAAGTGGCCTAAAAGGGCATGGAATGCATTGTGACACCACAGCGGCTAAGAGAAGCAAGGAACCATTGTGACCAAATGCAGGCGAACAATCTAATGATCCCTTGTGACACTAGGGGGCCGAAAATGGACAGGGATGGATTGTTACAGCACGGGGACCAATAGAAGCAAGGATCAATTATGCCACCATGGAGGCCAAGAATCAAATGATTCATTGTGACATCAAGTGGCCTAAAAGGGCATGGAATGCATTGTGACACCACAGGGGCTAAGAGAAGCAAGGAACCATTGTGACCCAATGCAGGCTAACAATCTAATGATCCCTTGTGACACCAGGGGTTGTAAAAGGCCCAGTGATGGATTGTTACAGCACGGGGACCAATAGAAGCAAGGATCTATTATGCCACCATGGAGGCCAAGAATCAAATGATTCATTGTGACATCAAGTGGCCTAAAAGGGCATGGGCTGCATTGTGACACCACAGGGGTTAAGAGAAGCAAGGAACCATTGTGAACCAATGCAGGCTAACAATCTAATGATCCCTTGTGACACCAGGGGTTGTAAAAGGCCCAGTGATGGATTGTTACAGCACGGGGACCAATAGAAGCAAGGATCTATTATGCCACCATGGAGGCCAAGAATCAAATGATTCATTGTGACATCAAGTGGCCTAAAAGGGCATGGGCTGCATTGTGACACCACAGGGGTTAAGAGAAGCAAGGAACCATTGTGACCCAATGCAGGCTAATAATCTAAGAATCCCTTGTGACCCCAGGGGGCCGAAAATGGCCAGGGATGGATTGTTACAGCACGGGGACCAATACAAGCAAGGATCAATTATGCCACCATGGAGGAAAAGAATCAAATGATTCATTGTGACATCAAGTGGCCTAAAAGGGCATGGAATGCATTGTGACACCACAGGGGCTAAGAGAAGCAAGGAACCATTGTGACCCCATGCAGGCTAACAATCTAATGATCCCTTGTGACACCAGGGGTTGTAAAAGGCCCAGTGATGGATTGTTACAGCACGGGGACCAATAGAAGCAAGGATCAATTATGCCACCATGGAGGCCAAGAATCAAATGATTCATTGTGACATCAAGTGGCCTAAAAGGGCATGGGCTGCATTGTGACACCACAGGGGTTAAGAGAAGCAAGGAACCATTGTGACCCAATGCAGGCTAACAATCTAATGATCCCTTGTGACACCAGGGGTTGTAAAAGGCCCAGTGATGGATTGTTACAGCACGGGGACCAATAGAAGCAAGGATCTATTATGCCACCATGGAGGCCAAGAATCAAATGATTCATTGTGACATCAAGTGGCCTAAAAGGGCATGGGCTGCATTGTGACACCACAGGGGTTAAGAGAAGCAAGGAACCATTGTGACCCAATGCAGGCTAATAATCTAAGAATCCCTTTTGACACCAGGGGGCGCAAAAGGACCACGGATGAACTCTGACAGCATGGGGACCTATAGAAGCAAGGAACCATTATGACACCATGAAGGCCAAGAATCAAATGGTTCATTGTAAGACCAAGTGGCCTAAAAGGGCTTGGAATGCATGGTGACACCACAGAGGTTAAGAGAAGCAAGGAACCATTGTGACCCAAGGGAGGCTAACAATCTAATGATCCATTGTGACACCAGGGGTTGTAATAGGGCCAGGGATGAATTGTGAAAGCATGGGCCACAATAAAAACATGGAAATATTATGACACCTTAGTGGCCAAGACTCAAATGATTCATTGTAACACCAAGTGGCCTTAAAGGGCATGGAATGCATTGTGACACCACAGGGGCTAAGAGAAGCAAGGAACCATTGTGACCCAATGCAGGCGAACAATCTAATGATCCCTTGTGACACCAGGGGTTGTAAAAGGCCCAGGGATGGATTGTTACAGCACGGGGACCAATAGAAGCAAGGATCAATTATGCCACCATGGAGGCCAAGAATCAAATGATTCATTGTGACATCAAGTGGCCTAAAAGGGCATGGAATGCATTGTGACACCACAGGGGCTAAGAGAAGCAAGGAACCATTGTGACCCAATGGAGGCTAATAATCCCAGGATCCCATTTGACACCTGGGGGCGTCAAAGGGACAGGGATGAATTGTGACAGCATGGGGCCCAATAGAAACAAGGAACCATTATGCCACCATGGAGGCCAAGAATCAAATGATTCATTGTGACATCAAGTGGCCTAAAAGGGCATGGGATGCATTGAGACTCCACAGGGTTTAAGAGAAGCAAGGAACCATTGTGACCCAAGGGAGGCTAACAATCTAATGATCCCTTGTCACACAAGGTGTTGTAAAAGGGCCAGGGATGAATTGTGAAAGCATGGGGCACAATAAAAACATGCAAATATTATGACACCATAGAGGCCAAGAATCAAATGATTCATTGTAACACCAAGTGGCCTAAAAGGGCATGGGATGCATTGTGACACCACAGAGGTTAAGAGAAGCAAGGAACCATTGTGACCCAATGCAGGCTAACAATCTAATGATGCCTTGTGACACCAGGGGGTATAAAAAGGGCCAGGGATGGATTGTTACAGCACGGGGACCAATAGAAGCAAGGTTCTATTATGCCACCATGGAGGCCAAGAATCAAATGATTCATTGTGACATCAAGTGGCCTAAAAGGGCATGGGCTGCATTGTGACACCACAGGGGTTAAGAGAAGCAAGGAACCATTGTGACCCAATGCAGGCTAATAATCTAAGAATCCCTTTTGACACCAGGGGGCGCAAAAGGACCACGGATGAACTCTGACAGCATGGGGACCTATAGAAGCAAGGAACCATTATGACACCATGAAGGCCAAGAATCAAATGGTTCATTGTAAGACCAAGTGGCCTAAAAGGGCTTGGAATGCATTGTGACACCACAGAGGTTAAGAGAAGCAAAGAACCATTGTGACCCAAGGGAGGCTAACAATCTAATGATCCATTGTGACACCAGGGGTTGTAATAGGGCCAGGGATGAATTGTGAAAGCATGGGCCCAATAGAAACATGGAAATATTATGACACCATAGAGGCCAAGACTCAAATGATTCATGGTAACACCAAGTGGCCTAAAAGGGCATGGAATGCATTGTGACACCACAGGGGCTAAGAGAAGCAAGGAAACATTGTGACCCAATGCAGGCGAACAATCTAATGATCCCTTGTGACACCAGGGGGCCGAAAATGGCCAGGGATGGATTGTTACAGCACGGGGACCAATAGAAGCAAGGATCAATTATGCCACCATGGAGGCCAAGAATCAAATGATTCATTGTGACATCAAGTGGCCTAAAAGGGCATGGAATGCATTGAGACTCCACAGGGTTTAAGAGAAGCAAGGAACCATTGTGACCCAAGGGAGGCTAACAATCTAATGATCCCTTGTCACACAAGGTGTTGTAAAAGGGCCAGGGATGAATTGTGAAAGCATGGGGTACAATAAAAACATGCAAATATTATGACACCATAGAGGCCAAGAATCAAATGATTCATTGTAACACCAAGTGGCCTAAAAGGGCATGGGATGCATTGTGACACCACAGAGGTTAAGAGAAGCAAGGAACCATTGTGACCCAATGCAGGCTAACAATCTAATGATCCCTTTTGACACCAGGGGGCCCAAAAGGTCCAGGGATGAATTGTGAAAGCATGGGGCCCAATTAAAACCTGGTACAATTACGCCACCATGGAGGCCAAGAATCAAATGATTCATTGTGACATCAAGTGGCCTAAAAGGGCATGGGATGCATTGTGACACCACAGGGGTTAAGAGAAGCAAGGAACCATTGAGACCCAATGCAGGCTAACAATCTAAGAATCCCTTTTGACACCAGGGGGCGCAGAAGGACCACGGATGAACACTGACAGCATGGGGACCTATAGAAGCAAGGAACCATTATGACACCATGAAGGCCAAGAATCAAATGGTTCATTGTAAGACCAAGTGGCCTAAAAGGGCTTGGAATGCATTGTGACACCACAAAGGTTATGAGAAGCAAGGAACCATTGTGACCCAAGGGAGGCTAACAATCTAATGATCCATTGTGACACCAGGGGTTGTAATAGGGCCAGGGATGAATTGTGAAAGCACGGGGCACAATAAAAACATGGAAATATTATGACATCTTAGTGGCCAAGACTCAAATGATTCATTGTAAGACCAAGTGGCCTAAAAGGGCATGGGATGCATTGTGACACCACAGCGGCTAAGAGAAGCAAGGAACCATTGTGACCCAATGCAGGCTAAAAATCTAAGAATCCCTTGTGACACCAGGGGGCCGAAAATGGCCAGGGATGGATTGTTACAGCACGGGGACCAATAGAAGCAAGGAACCATTATGACCCAATGCAGGCTAACAATCTAATGATCCCTTGTGACACCAGGGGTTGTAAAAGGCCCAGTGATGGATTGTTACAGCACGGGGACCAATAGAAGCAAGGATCTATTATGCCACCATGGAGGCCAAGAATCAAATGATTCATTGTGACATCAAGTGGCCTAAAAGGGCATGGGCTGCATTGTGACACCACAGGGGTTAAGAGAAGCAAGGAACCATTGTGACCCAATGCAGGCTAATAATCTAAGAATCCCTTTTGACACCCGGGGGCGCAAAAGGACCACGGATGAACTCTGACAGCATGGGGACCTATAGAAGCAAGGAACCATTATGACACCATGAAGGCCAAGAATCAAATGGTTCATTGTAAGACCAAGTGGCCTAAAAGGGCTTGGAATGCATGGTGACACCACAGAGGTTAAGAGAAGCAAAGAACCATTGCGACCCAAGGGAGGCTAACAATCTAATGATCCATTGTGACACCAGGGGTTGTAATAGGGCCAGGGATGAATTGTGAAAGCATGGGGCACAATAAAAACATGGAAATATTATAACACCTTAGTGGCCAAGACTCAAATGATTCATTGTAACACCAAGTGGCCTTAAAGGACATGGAATGCATTGTGACACCACAGGGGCTAAGAGAAGCAAGGAACCATTGTGACCCAATGCAGGCGAACAATCTAATGATCCCTTGTGACACCAGGGGGCCGAAAATGGCCAGGGATGGATTGTTACAGCACGGGGACCAATAGAAGCAAGGATCAATTATGCCACCATGGAGGCCAAGAATCAAATGATTCATTGTGACATCAAGTGGCCTAAAAGGGCATGGAATGCATTGTGACACCACAGGGGCTAAGAGAAGCAAGGAACCATTGTGACCCAATGGAGGCTAATAATCACAGGATCCCATTTGACACCTGGGGGCGTCAAAGGGACAGGGATGAATTGTGACAGCATGGGGCCCAATAGAAACAAGGAACCATTATGCCACCATGGAGGCCAAGAATCAAATGATTCATTGTGACATCAAGTGGCCTAAAAGGGCATGGGATGCATTGAGACTCCACAGGGTTTAAGAGAAGCAAGGAACCATTGTGACCCAAGGGAGGCTAACAATCTAATGATCCCTTGTCACACAAGGTGTTGTAAAAGGGCCAGGGATGAATTGTGAAAGCATGGGGCACAATAAAAACATGCAAATGTTATGACACCATAGAGGCCAAGAATCAAATGATTCATTGTAACACCAAGTGGCCTAAAAGGGCATGGGATGCATTGTGACACCACAGAGGTTAAGAGAAGCAAGGAACCATTGTGACCCAATGCAGGCTAACAATCTAATGATGCCTTGTGGCACCAGGGGGTATAAAAAGGGCCAGGGATGGATTGTTACAGCACGGGGACCAATAGAAGCAAGGTTCTATTATGCCACCATGGAGGCCAAGAATCAAATGATTCATTGTGACATCAAGTGGCCTAAAAGGGCATGGGCTGCATTGTGACACCACAGGGGTTAAGAGAAGCAAGGAACCATTGTGACCCAATGCAGGCTAATAATCTAAGAATCCCTTTTGACACCAGGGGGCGCAAAACGACCACGGATGAACTCTGACAGCATGGGGACCTATAGAAGCAAGGAACCATTATGACACCATGAAGGCCAAGAATCAAATGGTTCATTGTAAGACCAAGTGGCCTAAAAGGGCTTGGAATGCATTGTGACACCACAGAGGTTAAGAGAAGCAAAGAACCATTGTGACCCAAGGGAGGCTAACAATCTAATGATCCATTGTGACACCAGGGGTTGTAATAGGGCCAGGGATGAATTGTGAAAGCATGGGCCACAATAAAAACATGGAAATATTATGACACCTTAGTGGCCAAGACTCAAATGATTCATTGTAACACCAAGTGGCCTAAAAGGGCATGGAATGCATTGTGACACCACAGGGGCTAAGAGAAGCAAGGAACCATTGTGACCCAATGCAGGGGAACAATCTAATGATCCCTTGTGACACCAGGGGGCCGAAAATGGCCAGGGATGGATTGTTACAGCACGGGGACCAATAGAAGCAAGGATCAATTATGCCACCATGGAGGCCAAGAATCAAATGATTCATTGTGACATCAAGTGGCCTAAAAGGGCATGGAATGCATTGTGACACCACAGGGGCTAAGAGAAGCAAGGAACCATTGTGACCCAATGCAGGCTAACAATCTAATGATCCCTTGTGACACCAGGGGTTGAAAAAGGCCCAGTGATGGATTGTTACAGCACGGGGACCAATAGAAGCAAGGATCAATTATGCCACCATGGAGGCCAAGAATCAAATGATTCATTGTGACATCAAGTGGCCTAAAAGGGCATGGGCTGCATTGTGACACCACAGGGGTTAAGAGAAGCAAGGAACCATTGTGAACCAATGCAGGCTAACAATCTAATGATCCCTTGTGACACCAGGGGTTGTAAAAGACCCAGTGATGGATTGTTACAGCACGGGGACCAATAGAAGCAAGGATCTATTATGCCACCATGGAGGCCAAGAATCAAATGATTCATTGTGACATCAAGTGGCCTAAAAGGGCATGGGCAGCATTGTGACACCACAGGGGTTAAGAGAAGCAAGGAACCATTGTGACCCAATGCAGGCTAATAATCTAAGAATCCCTTTTGACACCAGGGGGCGCAAAAGGACCACGGATGAACTCTGACAGCATGGGGACCTATAGAAGCAAGGAACCATTATGACACCATGAAGGCCAAGAATCAAATGGTTCATGGTAAGACCAAGTGGCCTAAAAGGGCTTGGAATGCATGGTGACACCACAGAGGTTAAGAGAAGCAAGGAACCATTGTGACCCAAGGGAGGCTAACAATCTAATGATCCATTGTGACACCAGGGGTTGTAATAGGGCCAGGGATGAATTGTGAAAGCATGGGCCACAATAAAAACATGGAAATATTATGACACCTTAGTGGCCAAGACTCAAATGATTCATTGTAACACCAAGTGGCCTAAAAGGGCATGGAATGCATTGTGACACCACAGGGGCTAAGAGAAGCAAGGAACCATTGTGACCCAATGCAGGGGAACAATCTAATGATCCCTTGTGACACCAGGGGGCCGAAAATGGCCAGGGATGGATTGTTACAGCACGGGGACCAATAGAAGCAAGGATCAATTATGCCACCATGGAGGCCAAGAATCAAATGATTCATTGTGACATCAAGTGGCCTAAAAGGGCATGGAATGCATTGTGACACCACAGGGGCTAAGAGAAGCAAGGAACCATTGTGACCCAATGCAGGCTAACAATCTAATGATCCCTTGTGACACCAGGGGTTGAAAAAGGCCCAGTGATGGATTGTTACAGCACGGGGACCAATAGAAGCAAGGATCAATTATGCCACCATGGAGGCCAAGAATCAAATGATTCATTGTGACATCAAGTGGCCTAAAATGGCATGGGCTGCATTGTGACACCACAGGGGTTAAGAGAAGCAAGGAACCATTGTGAACCAATGCAGGCTAACAATCTAATGATCCCTTGTGACACCAGGGGTTGTAAAAGGCCCAGTGATGGATTGTTACAGCACGGGGACCAATAGAAGCAAGGATCTATTATGCCACCATGGAGGCCAAGAATCAAATGATTCATTGTGACATCAAGTGGCCTAAAAGGGCATGGGCTGCATTGTGACACCACAGGGGTTAAGAGAAGCAAGGAACCATTGTGACCCAATGCAGGCTAATAATCTAAGAATCCCTTGTGACACCAGGGGGCCGAAAATGGCCAGGGATGGATTGTTACAGCACGGGGACCAATAGAAGCAAGGAGCAATTATGCCACCATGCAGGAAAAGAATCAAATGATTCATTGTGACATCAAGTGGCCTAAAAGGGCATGGAATGCATTGTGACACCACAGGGGCTAAGAGAAGCAAGGAACCATTGTGACCCAATGCAGGCTAACAATCTAATGATCCCTTGTGACACCAGGGGTTGTAAAAGGCCCAGTGATGGATTGTTACAGCACGGGGACCAATAGAAGCAAGGATCAATTATGCCACCATGGAGGCCAAGAATCAAATGATTCATTGTGACATCAAGTGGCCTAAAAGGGCATGGAATGCATTGTGACACCACAGGGGCTAAGAGAAGCAAGGAACCATTGTGACCCAATGCAGGCTAACAATCTAATGATCCCTTGTGACACCAGGGGTTGTAAAAGGCCCAGTGATGGATTGTTACAGCACGGGGACCAATAGAAGCAAGGATCAATTATGCCACCATGGAGGCCAAGAATCAAATGATTCATTGTGACATCAAGTGGCCTAAAAGGGCATGGGCTGCTTTGTGACACCACAGGGGCTAAGAGAAGCAAGGAACCATTGTGACCCAATGCAGGCTAACAATCTAAGAATCCCTTTTGACACCAGGGGGCGCAAAAGGACCACGGATGAACTCTGACAGCATGGGGACCTATAGAAGCAAGGAACCATTATGACACCATGAAGGCCAAGAATCAAATGGTTCATTGTAAGACCAAGTGGCCTAAAAGGGCATGGAATGCATTGTGACACCACAGGGGCTAAGAGAAGCAAGGAAACATTGTGACCCAATGCAGGCGAACAATCTAATGATCCCTTGTGACACCAGGGGGCCGAAAATGGCCAGGGATGGATTGTTACAGCACGGGGACCAATAGAAGCAAGGATCAATTATGCCACCATGGAGGCCAAGAATCAAATGATTCATTGTGACATCAAGTGGCCTAAAAGGGCATGGAATGCATTGTGACACCACAGGGGCTAAGAGAAGCAAGGAACCATTGTGACCCAATGGAGGCTAATAATCCCAGGATCCCATTTGACACCAGGGGGCGTCAAAGGGACAGGGATGAATTGTGACAGCATGGGGCCCAATAGAAACAAGGAACCATTATGCCACCATGGAGGCCAAGAATCAAATGATTCATTGTGACATCAAGTGGCCTAAAAGGGCATGGGATGCATTGAGACTCCACAGGGTTTAAGAGAAGCAAGGAACCATTGTGACCCAAGGGAGGCTAACAATCTAATGATCCATTGTGACACCAGGGGTTGTAATAGGGCCAGGGATGAATTGTGAAAGCATGGGCCACAATAAAAATATGGAAATATTATGACACCTTAGTGGCGAAGACTCAAATGATTCATGGTAACACCAAGTGGCCTAAAAGGGCATGGAATGCATTGTGACACCACAGGGGCTAAGAGAAGCAAGGAACCATTGTGACCCAATGCAGGCGAACAATCTAATGATCCCTTGTGACACCAGGGGGCCGAAAATGGCCCAGTGATGGATTGTTACAGCACGGGGACCAATAGAAGCAAGGATCAATTATGCCACCATGGAGGCCAAGAATCAAATGATTCATTGTGACATCAAGTGGCCTAAAAGGGCATGGAATGCATTGTGACACCACAGGGGCTAAGAGAAGCAAGGAACCATTGTGACCCCATGCAGGCTAACAATCTAATGATCCCTTGTGACACCAGGGGTTGAAAAAGGCCCAGTGATGGATTGTTACAGCACGGGGACCAATAGAAGCAAGGATCAATTATGCCACCATGGAGGCCAAGAATCAAATGATTCATTGTGACATCAAGTGGCCTAAAAGGTCATGGAATGCATTGTGACACCACAGGGGCTAAGAGAAGCAAGGAACCATTGTGACCCAATGGAGGCTAATAATCCCAGGATCCCATTTGACACCAGGGGGCGTCAAAGGGACAGGGATGAATTGTGACAGCATGGGCCCCAATAGAAACAAGGAACCATTATGCCACCATGGAGGCCAAGAATCAAATGATTCATTGTGACATCAAGTGGCCTAAAAGGGCATGGGATGCATTGAGACTCCACAGGGTTTAAGAAAAGCAAGGAACCATTGTGACCCAAGGGAGGCTAACAATCTAATGATCCCTTGTCACACAAGGTGTTGTAAAAGGGCCAGGGATGAATTGTGAAAGCATGGGGCACAATAAAAACATGCAAATATTATGACACCATAGAGGCCAAGAATCAAATGATTCATTGTAACACCAAGTGGCCTAAAAGGTCATGGGATGCATTGTGACACCACAGAGGTTAAGAGAAGCAAGGAACCATTGTGACCCAATGCAGGCTAACAATCTAATGATGCCTTGTGGCACCAGGGGGTATAAAAAGGGCCAGGGATGGATTGTTACAGCACGGGGACCAATAGAAGCAAGGTTCTATTATGCCACCATGGAGGCCAAGAATCAAATGATTCATTGTGACATCAAGTGGCCTAAAAGGGCATGGGCTGCATTGTGACACCACAGGGGTTAAGAGAAGCAAGGAACCATTGTGACCCAATGCAGGCTAATAATCTAAGAATCCCTTTTGACACCAGGGGGCGCAAAAGGACCATGGATGAACTCTGACAGCATGGAGACCTATAGAAGCAAGGAACCATTATGACACCATGAAGGCCAAGAATCAAATGGTTCATTGTAAGACCAAGTGGCCTAAAAGGGCTTGGAATGCATTGTGACACCACAGAGGTTAAGAGAAGCAAAGAACCATTGCGACCCAAGGGAGGCTAACAATCTAATGATCCATTGTGACACCAGGGGTTGTAATAGGGCCAGGGATGAATTGTGAAAGCATGGGCCACAATAAAAACATGGAAATATTATGACACATTAGTGGCCAAGACTCAAATGATTCATTGTAACACCAAGTGGCCTAAAAGGGCATGGAATGCATTGTGACACCACAGGGGCTAAGAGAAGCAAGGAACCATTGTGACCCAATGCAGGCGAACAATCTAATGATCCCTTGTGACACCAGGGGGCCGAAAATGGCCAGGGATGGATTGTTACAGCACGGGGATCAATAGAAGCAAGGAGCAATTATGCCACCATGCAGGAAAAGAATCAAATGATTCATTGTGACATCAAGTGGCCTAAAAGGGCATGGAATGCATTGTGACACCACAGGGGCTAAGAGAAGCAAGGAACCATTGTGACCCAATGCAGGCTAACAATCTAATGATCCCTTGTGACACCAGGGGTTGAAAAAGGCCCAGTGATGGATTGTTACAGCACGGGGACCAATAGAAGCAAGGATCAATTATGCCACCATGGAGGCCAAGAATCAAATGATTCATTGTGACATCAAGTGGCCTAAAAGGGCATGGAATGCATTGTGACACCACAGGGGCTAAGAGAAGCAAGGAACCATTGTGACCCAATGGAGGCTAATAATCCCAGGATCCCATTTGACACCAGGGGGCGTCAAAGGGACAGGCATGAATTGTGACAGCATGGGGCCCAATAGAAACAAGGAACCATTATGCCACCATGGAGGCCAAGAATCAAATGATTCATTGTAACACCAAGTGGCCTAAAAGGGCATGGGATGCATTGTGACACCACAGGGGCTATGAGAAGCAAGGAACCATTGTGACCCAAGGGAGGCTAACAATCTAATGATCCCTTGTCACACAAGGTGTTGTAAAAGGGCCAGGGATGAATTGTGAAAGCATGGGGCACAATAAAAACATGCAAATATTATGACACCATAGAGGCCAAGAATCAAATGATTCATTGTAACACCAAGTGGCCTAAAAGGTCATGGGATGCATTGTGACACCACAGAGGTTAAGAGAAGCAAGGAACCATTGTGACCCAATGCAGGCTAACAATCTAATGATGCCTTGTGGCACCAGGGGGTATAAAAAGGGCCAGGGATGGATTGTTACAGCACGGGGACCAATAGAAGCAAGGTTCTATTATGCCACCATGGAGGCCAAGAATCAAATGATTCATTGTGACATCAAGTGGCCTAAAAGGGCATGGGCTGCATTGTGACACCACAGGGGTTAAGAGAAGCAAGGAACCATTGTGACCCAATGCAGGCTAATAATCTAAGAATCCCTTTTGACACCAGGGGGCGCAAAAGGACCACGGATGAACTCTGACAGCATGGAGACCTATAGAAGCAAGGAACTATTATGACACCATGAAGGCCAAGAATCAAATGGTTCATTGTAAGACCAAGTGGCCTAAAAGGGCTTGGAATGCATTGTGACACCACAGAGGTTAAGAGAAGCAAAGAACCATTGTGACCCAAGGGAGGCTAACAATCTAATGATCCATTGTGACTCCAGGGGTTGTAATAGGGCCAGGGATGAATTGTGAAAGCATGGGCCACAATAAAAACATGGAAATATTATGACACCTTAGTGGCCAAGACTCAAATGATTCATTGTAACACAAAGTGGCCTAAAAGGGCATGGAATGAATTGTGACACCACAGGGGCTAAGAGAAGCAAGGAACCATTGTGACCCAATGCAGGCGAACAATCTAATGATCCCATGTGACACTAGGGGGCCGAAAATGGCCAGGGATGGATTGTTACAGCACGGGGACCAATAGAAGCAAGGATCAATTATGCCACCATGGAGGCCAAGAATCAAATGATTCATTGTGACATCAAGTGGCCTAAAAGGGCATGGAATGCATTGTGACACCACAGGGGCTAAGAGAAGCAAGGAACCATTGTGACCCAATGCAGGCTAACAATCTAATGATCCCTTGTGACACCAGGGGTTGTAAAAGGCCCAGTGATGGATTGTTACAGCACGGGGACCAATAGAAGCAAGGATCAATTATGCCACCATGGAGGCCAAGAATCAAATGATTCATTGTGACATCAAGTGGCCTAAAAGGGCATGGAATGCATTGTGACACCACAGGGGTTAAGAGAAGCAAGGAACCATTGTGAACCAATGCAGGCTAACAATCTAATGATCCCTTGTGACACCAGGGGTTGTAAAAGGCCCAGTGATGGATTGTTACAGCACGGGGACCAATAGAAGCAAGGATCTATTATGCCACCATGGAGGCCAAGAATCAAATGATTCATTGTGACATCAAGTGGCCTAAAAGGGCATGGGCAGCATTGTGACACCACAGGGGTTAAGAGAAGCAAGGAACCATTGTGACCCAATGCAGGCTAATAATCTGAGAATCCCTTGTGACACCAGGGGGCCGAAAATGGCCAGGGATGGATTGTTACAGCACGGGGACCAATAGAAGCAAGGATCAATTATGCCACCATGGAGGCCAAGAATCAAATGATTCATTGTGACATCAAGTGGCCTAAAAGGGCATGGAATGCATTGTGACACCACAGGGGCTAAGAGAAGCAAGGAACCATTGTGACCCAATGCAGGCGAACAATCTAATGATCCCTTGTGACACCAGGGGGCCGAAAATGGCCAGGGATGGATTGTTACAGCACGGGGACCAATAGAAGCAAGGATCAATTATGCCACCATGGAGGCCAAGAATCAAATGATTCATTGTGACATCAAGTGGCCTAAAAGGGCATGGGCTGCATTGTGACACCACAGGGGTTAAGAGAAGCAAGGAACCATTGTGACCCAATGCAGGCTAACAATCTAATGATCCCTTGCGGCACCAGGGGGTATAAAAAGGGCCAGGGATGGATTGTTACAGCACGGGGACCAATAGAAGCAAGGTTCTATTATGCCACCATGGAGGCCAAGAATCAAATGATTCATTGTGACATCAAGTGGCCTAAAAGGGCATGGGCTGCTTTGTGACACCACAGGGGTTAAGAGAAGCAAGGAACCATTGTGACCCAATGCAGGCTAACAATCTAAGAATCCCTTTTGACACCAGGGGGCGCAAAAGGACCACGGATGAACTCTGACAGCATGGGGACCTATAGAAGCAAGGAACCATTATGACACCATGAAGGCCAAGAATCAAATGGTTCATTGTAAGACCAAGTGGCCTAAAAGGGCTTGGAATGCATTGTGACACTACAGAGGTTAAGAGAAGCAAAGAACCATTGTGAACCAAGGGAGGCTAACAATCTAATGATCCATTGTGACACCAGGGGTTGTAATAGGGCCAGGGATGAATTGTGAAAGCATGGGGCACAATAAAAACATGGAAATATTATGACACCTTAGTGGCCAAGACTCAAAAGATTCATTGTAACACCAAGTGGCCTAAAAGGGCATGGAATGCATTGTGACACCACAGGAGCTAAGAGAAGCAAGGAACCATTGTGACCCAATGCAGGCTAACAATCTAATGATCCCTTGTGACACCAGGGGGTATAAAAAGGGCCAGGGATGGATTGTTACAGCACGGGGACCAATAGAAGCAAGGAACCATTATGCCACCATGGAGGCCAAGAATCAAATGATTCATTGTGACATCAAGTGGCCTAAAAGGGCATGGAATGCATTGTGACACCACAGGGGCTAAGAGAAGCAAGGAACCATTGTGAACCAATGGAGGCTAATAATCCCAGGATCCCATTTGACACCAGGGGGCGTCAAAGGGAGAGGGATGAATTGTGACAGCATGGGGCCCAATAGAAACAAGGAACCATTATGCCACCATGGAGGCCAAGAATCAAATGATTCATTGTAACACCAAGTGGCCTCAAAGGTCATGGGCTGCATTGTGACATCACAGGGGTTAAGAGAAGCAAGGAACCATTGTGACCCAATGGAGGCTAATAATCCCAGGATCCCATTTGACACCAGGGGGCGTCAAAGGGACAGGGATGAATTGTGACAGCATGGGGCCCAATAGAAACAAGGAACCATTATGCCACCATGGAGGCCAAGAATCAAATGATTCATTGTGACATCAAGTGGCCTAAAAGGGCATGGGATGCATTGAGACTCCACAGGGTTTAAGAAAAGCAAGGAACCATTGTGACCCAAGGGAGGCTAACAATCTAATGATCCCTTGTCACACAAGGTGTTGTAAAAGGGCCAGGGATGAATTGTGAAAGCATGGGGCACAATAAAAACATGCAAATATTATGACACCATAGAGGCCAAGAATCAAATGATTCATTGTAACACCAAGTGGCCTAAAAGGGCATGGGATGCATTGTGAGACCACAGAGGTTAAGAGAAGCAAGGAAACATTGTGACCCAATGCAGGCTAACAATCTAATGATCCCTTGTGACACCAGGGGGTATAAAAAGGGCCAGGGATGGATTGTTACAGCACGGGGACCAATAGAAGCAAGGTTCTATTATGCCACCATGGAGGCCAAGAATCAAATGATTCATTGTGACATCAAGTGGCCTAAAAGGGCATGGGATGCATTGTGACACCACAGGGGTTAAGAGAAGCAAGGAACCATTGTGACCCAATGCAGGGTAATAATCTAAGAATCCCTTTTGACACCAGGGGGCGCAAAAGGAGCAGTGATGGATTGTTACAGCATGGGGACCAATAGAAGCAAGGATCTATTATGCCACCATAGAGGCCAAGAATCAAATGATTCATTGTGACATCAAGTGGCCTAAAAGGACATGGGATGCATTGTGACACCACAGGGTTTAAGAGAAGCAAGGAACCATTGTGACCCAATGCAGGCTAACAATCGAATGATCCCTTGTGGCACCAGGGGTTGTAAAAGACACAGTGATGGATTGTTACAGCACGGGGACCAATAGAAGCAAGGATCTATTATGCCACCATGGAGGCCAAGAATCAAATGATTCATTGTGACATCAAGTGGCCTAAAAGGGCATGGGCTGCATTGTGACACCACAGGAGTTAAGAGAAGCAAGGAACCATTGTGACCCAATGCAGGCTAATAATCTAAGAATCCCTTTTGACCCCAGGGTTCGCAAAAGGAACACGGATGAACTCTGACAGCATGGGGACCTATAGAAGCAAGGAACAATTATGACACCATGGAGGCCAAGAATCAAATGATTCATTGTGAGACCAAGTGGCCTAAAAGGGCTTGGAATGCATTGTGACACCACAGAGGTTAAGAGAAGCAAAGAACCATTGTGACCCAAGGGAGGCTAACAATCTAATGATCCCTTGTCACAGAAGGTGTTGTAAAAGGGCCAGGGATGAATTGTGAAAGCATGGGGCACAATAAAAACATGCAAATATTATGACACCTTAGTGGCCAAGACTCAAATGATTCATTGTAACACCAAGTGGCCTAAAAGGGCATGGGATGCATTGTGACACCACAGGGGTTAAGAGAAGCAAGGAACCATTGTGACCCAATGCAGGCTAATAATCTAAGAATCCCTTTTGACACCAGGGGTTGTAAAAGGCCCAGTGATGGATTGTTACAGCACGGGGACCAATAGAAGCAAGGTTCTATTATGCCACCATGGAGGCCAAGAATCAAACGATTCATTGTGACATCAAGTGGCCTAAAAGGGCATGGGATGCATTGTGACACCACAGGGGTTAAGAGAAGCAAGGAACCATTGTGACCCAAGGGAGGCTAACAATCTAATGATCCCTTGTGACACCAGGGGTCCGAAAATGGCCAGGGATGGATTGTTACAGCACGGGGACCAATAGAAGCAAGGATCTATTATGCCACCATGGAGGCCAAGAATCAAATGATTCATTGTGACATCAAGTGGCCTAAAAGGGCATGGGCTGCATTGTGACACCACAGGGGTTAAGAGAAGCAAGGAACCATTGTGACCCAATGCAGGCGAACAATCTAATGATCCCTTGTGACACCAGGGGGCCGAAAATGGCCAGGGATGGATTGTTACAGCACGGGGACCAATAGAAGCAAGGATCAATTATGCCACCATGGAGGCCAAGAATCAAATGATTCATTGTGACATCAAGTGGCCTAAAAGGGCATGGAATGCATTGTGACACCACAGGGGCTAAGAGAAGCAAGGAACCATTGTGACCCAATGGAGGCTAATAATCCCAGGATCCCATTTGACACCAGGGGGCGTCAAAGGGACAGGGATGAATTGTGACAGCATGGGGCCCAATACAAACAAGTAACCATTATGCCACCATGGAGGCCAAGAATCAAATGATTCATTGTGACATCAAGCGGCCTAAAAGGGCATGGGATGCATTGAGACTCCACAGGGTTTAAGAGAAGCAAGGAACCATTGTGACCCAAGGGAGGCTAACAGTCTAATGATCCCTTGTCACACAAGGTGTTGTAAAAGAGCCAGGGATGAATTGTGAAAGCATGGGGCACAATAAAAACATGCAAATATTATGACACCATAGAGGCCAAGAATCAAATGATTCATTGTAACACCAAGTGGACTAAAAAGGCATGGGATGCATTGTGACACCACAGAGGTTAAGAGAAGCAAGGAACCATTGTGACCCAATGCAGGCTAACAATCTAAGAATCCCTTGTGACACCAGGGGGTATAAAAAGGGCCAGGGATGGATTGTTACAGCACGGGGACCAATAGAAGCAAGGTTCTATTATGCCACCATGGAGGCCAAGAATCAAATGATTCATTGTGACATCAAGTGGCCTAAAAGGGCATGGGATGCATTGTGACACCACAGAGGTTAAGAGAGCAAGGAACCATTGTGACCCAATGCAGGCTAACAATCTAATGATCCCTTGTGACACCAGGGGGTATAAAAAGGGCCAGGGATGGGGGGCCGAAAACGGCCAGGGATGGATTGTTACAGCACGGGGACCAATAGAAGCAAGGATCAATTATGCCACCATGGAGGAAAAGAATCAAATGATTCATTGTGACATCAAGTGGCCTAAAAGGGCATGGAATGCATTGTGACACCACAGGGGCTAAGAGAAGCAAGGAACCATTGTGACCCAATGCAGGCTAACAATCTAATGATCCCTTGTGACACCAGGGGTTGTAAAAGGCCCAGTGATGGATTGTTACAGCACGGGGACCAATAGAAGCAAGGATCAATTATGCCACCATGGAGGCCAAGAATCAAATGATTCATTGTGACATCAAGCGGCCTAAAAGGGCATGGGATGCATTGAGACTCCACAGGGTTTAAGAGAAGCAAGGAACCATTGTGACCCAAGGGAGGCTAACAATCTAATGATCCCTTGTCACACAAGGTGTTGTAAAAGAGCCAGGGATGAATTGTGAAAGCATGGGGCACAATAAAAACATGCAAATATTATGACACCATAGAGGCCAAGAATCAAATGATTCATTGTAACCCCAAGTGGACTAAAAAGGCATGGGATGCATTGTGACACCACAGAGGTTAAGAGAAGCAAGGAACCATTGTGACCCAATGCAGGCGAACAATCTAATGATCCCTTGTGACACCAGGGGGCCGAAAATGGCCAGGGATGGATTGTTACAGCACGGGGACCAATAGAAGCAAGGATCAATTATGCCACCATGGAGGCCAAGAATCAAATGATTCATTGTGACATCAAGTGGCCTAAAAGGGCATGGAATGCATTGTGACACCACAGGGGCTAAGAGAAGCAAGGAACCATTGTGACCCAATGGAGGCTAATAATCCCAGGATCCCATTTGACACCAGGGGGCGTCAAAGGGACAGGGATGAATTGTGACAGCATGGGGCCCAATACAAACAAGTAACCATTATGCCACCATGGAGGCCAAGAATCAAATGATTCATTGTGACATCAAGCGGCCTAAAAGGGCATGGGATGCATTGAGACTCCACAGGGTTTAAGAGAAGCAAGGAACCATTGTGACCCAAGGGAGGCTAACAGTCTAATGATCCCTTGTCACACAAGGTGTTGTAAAAGAGCCAGGGATGAATTGTGAAAGCATGGGGCACAATAAAAACATGCAAATATTATGACACCATAGAGGCCAAGAATCAAATGATTCATTGTAACACCAAGTGGACTAAAAAGGCATGGGATGCATTGTGACACCACAGAGGTTAAGAGAAGCAAGGAACCATTGTGACCCAATGCAGGCTAACAATCTAAGAATCCCTTGTGACACCAGGGGGTATAAAAAGGGCCAGGGATGGATTGTTACAGCACGGGGACCAATAGAAGCAAGGTTCTATTATGCCACCATGGAGGCCAAGAATCAAATGATTCATTGTGACATCAAGTGGCCTAAAAGGGCATGGGATGCATTGTGACACCACAGAGGTTAAGAGAGCAAGGAACCATTGTGACCCAATGCAGGCTAACAATCTAATGATCCCTTGTGACACCAGGGGGTATAAAAAGGGCCAGGGATGGGGGGCCGAAAACGGCCAGGGATGGATTGTTACAGCACGGGGACCAATAGAAGCAAGGATCAATTATGCCACCATGGAGGAAAATAATCAAATGATTCATTGTGACATCAAGTGGCCTAAAAGGGCATGGAATGCATTGTGACACCACAGGGGCTAAGAGAAGCAAGGAACCATTGTGACCCAATGCAGGCTAACAATCTAATGATCCCTTGTGACACCAGGGGTTGTAAAAGGCCCAGTGATGGATTGTTACAGCACGGGGACCAATAGAAGCAAGGATCAATTATGCCACCATGGAGGCCAAGAATCAAATGATTCATTGTGACATCAAGCGGCCTAAAAGGGCATGGGATGCATTGAGACTCCACAGGGTTTAAGAGAAGCAAGGAACCATTGTGACCCAAGGGAGGCTAACAATCTAATGATCCCTTGTCACACAAGGTGTTGTAAAAGAGCCAGGGATGAATTGTGAAAGCATGGGGCACAATAAAAACATGCAAATATTATGACACCATAGAGGCCAAGAATCAAATGATTCATTGTAACCCCAAGTGGACTAAAAAGGCATGGGATGCATTGTGACACCACAGAGGTTAAGAGAAGCAAGGAATCATTGTGACCCAATGCAGGCTAACAATCTAAGAATCCCTTGTGACACCAGGGGGTATAAAAAGGGCCAGGGATGGATTGTTACAGCACGGGGACCAATAGAAGCAAGGTTCTATTATGCCACCATGGAGGCCAAGAATCAAATGATTCATTGTGACATCAAGTGGCCTAAAAGGGCATGGGATGCATTGTGACACCACAGAGGTTAAGAGAGCAAGGAACCATTGTGACCCAATGCAGGCTAACAATCTAATGATCCCTTGTGACACCAGGGGGTATAAAAAGGGCCAGGGATGGGGGGCCGAAAACGGCCAGGGATGGATTGTTACAGCACGGGGACCAATAGAAGCAAGGATCAATTATGCCACCATGGAGGAAAAGAATCAAATGATTCATTGTGACATCAAGTGGCCTAAAAGGGCATGGAATGCATTGTGACACCACAGGGGCTAAGAGAAGCAAGGAACCATTGTGACCCAATGCAGGCTAACAATCTAATGATCCCTTGTGACACCAGGGGTTGTAAAAGGCCCAGTGATGGATTGTTACAGCACGGGGACCAATAGAAGCAAGGATCAATTATGCCACCATGGAGGCCAAGAATCAAATGATTCATTGTGACATCAAGTGGCCTAAAAGGGCATGGGCTGCATTGTGACACCACAGGGGTTAAGAGAAGCAAGGAACCATTGTGACCCAATGCAGGCTAATAATCTAAGAATCCCTTTTGACACCAGGGGGCGCAAAAGGACCACGGATGAACTCTGACAGCATGGGGACCTATAGAAGCAAGGAACCATTATGACACCATGAAGGCCAAGAATCAAATGGTTCATTGTAAGACCAAGTGGCCTAAAAGGGCATGGAATGCATTGTGACACCACAGGGGCTAAGAGAAGCAAGGAACCATTGTGACCCAATGCAGGCGAATAATCCTAGGATCCCATTTGACACCAGGGGGCGTCAAAGGGACAGGGATGAATTGTGACAGCATGGGGCCCAATAGAAACAAGGAACCATTATGCCACCATGGAGGCCAAGAATCAAATGATTCATTGTGACATCAAATGGCCTAAAAGGGCATGGGATGCATTGAGACTCCACAGGGTTTAAGAGAAGCAAGGAACCATTGTGACCCAAGGGAAGCTAAAAATCTAATGATCCCTTGTCACACAAGGTGTTGTAAAAGGGCCAGGGATGAATTGTGAAAGCATGGGGCACAATAAAAACATGCAAATATTATGACACCATAGAGGCCAAGAATCAAATGATTCATTGTAACACCAAGTGGCCTAAAAGGTCATGGGATGCATTGTGACACCACAGAGGTTAAGAGAAGCAAGGAACCATTGTGACCCAATGCAGGCTAACAATCTAATGATCCCTTGCGGCACCAGGGGGTATAAAAAGGGCCAGGGATGGATTGTTACAGCACGGGGACCAATAGAAGCAAGGTTCTATTATGCCACCATGGAGGCCAAGAATCAAATGATTCATTGTGACATCAAGTGGCCTAAAAGGGCATGGGCTGCTTTGTGACACCACAGGGGTTAAGAGAAGCAAGGAACCATTGTGACCCAATGCAGGCTAACAATCTAAGAATCCCTTTTGACACCAGGCAGCGCAAAAGGACCACGGATGAACTCTGACAGCATGGGGACCTATAGAAGCAAGGAACCATTATGACACCATGAAGGCCAAGAATCAAATGGTTCATTGTAAGACCAAGTGGCCTAAAAGGGCTTGGAATGCATTGTGACACTACAGAGGTTAAGAGAAGCAAAGAACCATTGTGAACCAAGGGAGGCTAACAATCTAATGATCCATTGTGACACCAGGGGTTGTAATAGGGCCAGGGATGAATTGTGAAAGCATGGGGCACAATAAAAACATGGAAATATTATGACACCTTAGTGGCCAAGACTCAAAAGATTCATTGTAACACCAAGTGGCCTAAAAGGGCATGGAATGCATTGTGACACCACAGGAGCTAAGAGAAGCAAGGAACCATTGTGACCCAATGCAGGCTAACAATCTAATGATCCCTTGTGACACCAGGGGGTATAAAAAGGGCCAGGGATGGATTGTTACAGCACGGGGACCAATAGAAGCAAGGAACCATTATGCCACCATGGAGGCCAAGAATCAAATGATTCATTGTGACATCAAGTGGCCTAAAAGGGCATGGAATGCATTGTGACACCACAGGGGCTAAGAGAAGCAAGGAACCATTGTGAACCAATGGAGGCTAATAATCCCAGGATCCCATTTGACACCAGGGGGCGTCAAAGGGAGAGGGATGAATTGTGACAGCATGGGGCCCAATAGAAACAAGGAACCATTATGCCACCATGGAGGCCAAGAATCAAATGATTCATTGTAACACCAAGTGGCCTCAAAGGTCATGGGCTGCATTGTGACATCACAGGGGTTAAGAGAAGCAAGGAACCATTGTGACCCAATGGAGGCTAATAATCCCAGGATCCCATTTGACACCAGGGGGCGTCAAAGGGACAGGGATGAATTGTGACAGCATGGGGCCCAATAGAAACAAGGAACCATTATGCCACCATGGAGGCCAAGAATCAAATGATTCATTGTGACATCAAGTGGCCTAAAAGGGCATGGGATGCATTGAGACTCCACAGGGTTTAAGAAAAGCAAGGAACCATTGTGACCCAAGGGAGGCTAACAATCTAATGATCCCTTGTCACACAAGGTGTTGTAAAAGGGCCAGGGATGAATTGTGAAAGCATGGGGCACAATAAAAACATGCAAATATTATGACACCATAGAGGCCAAGAATCAAATGATTCATTGTAACACCAAGTGGCCTAAAAGGGCATGGGATGCATTGTGAGACCACAGAGGTTAAGAGAAGCAAGGAAACATTGTGACCCAATGCAGGCTAACAATCTAATGATCCCTTGTGACACCAGGGGGTATAAAAAGGGCCAGGGATGGATTGTTACAGCACGGGGACCAATAGAAGCAAGGTTCTATTATGCCACCATGGAGGCCAAGAATCAAATGATTCATTGTGACATCAAGTGGCCTAAAAGGGCATGGGATGCATTGTGACACCACAGGGGTTAAGAGAAGCAAGGATCCATTGTGACCCAATGGAGGCTAACAATCTAATGATCCCTTTTGACACCAGGGGGCGCAAAAGGAGCAGTGATGGATTGTTACAGCATGGGGACCAATAGAAGCAAGGATCTATTATGCCACCATAGAGGCCAAGAATCAAATGATTCATTGTGACATCAAGTGGCCTAAAAGGGCATGGGATGCATTTTGACACCACAGGGTTTAAGAGAAGCAAGGAACCATTGTGACCCAATGCAGGCTAACAATCGAATGATCCCTTGTGGCACCAGGGGTTGTAAAAGACACAGTGATGGATTGTTACAGCACGGGGACCAATAGAAGCAAGGATCTATTATGCCACCATGGAGGCCAAGAATCAAATGATTCATTGTGACATCAAGTGGCCTAAAAGGGCATGGGCTGCATTGTGACACCACAGGAGTTAAGAGAAGCAAGGAACCATTGTGACCCAATGCAGGCTAATAATCTAAGAATCCCTTTTGACCCCAGGGTTCGCAAAAGGAACACGGATGAACTCTGACAGCATGGGGACCTATAGAAGCAAGGAACAATTATGACACCATGGAGGCCAAGAATCAAATGATTCATTGTGAGACCAAGTGGCCTAAAAGGGCTTGGAATGCATTGTGACACCACAGAGGTTAAGAGAAGCAAAGAACCATTGTGACCCAAGGGAGGCTAACAATCTAATGATCCCTTGTCACAGAAGGTGTTGTAAAAGGGCCAGGGATGAATTGTGAAAGCATGGGGCACAATAAAAACATGCAAATATTATGACACCTTAGTGGCCAAGACTCAAATGATTCATTGTAACACCAAGTGGCCTAAAAGGGCATGGGATGCATTGTGACACCACAGGGGTTAAGAGAAGCAAGGAACCATTGTGACCCAATGCAGGCTAATAATCTAAGAATCCCTTTTGACACCAGGGGTTGTAAAAGGCCCAGTGATGGATTGTTACAGCACGGGGACCAATAGAAGCAAGGTTCTATTATGCCACCATGGAGGCCAAGAATCAAACGATTCATTGTGACATCAAGTGGCCTAAAAGGGCATGGGATGCATTGTGACACCACAGGGGTTAAGAGAAGCAAGGAACCATTGTGACCCAAGGGAGGCTAACAATCTAATGATCCCTTGTGACACCAGGGGTCCGAAAATGGCCAGGGATGGATTGTTACAGCACGGGGACCAATAGAAGCAAGGATCTATTATGCCACCATGGAGGCCAAGAATCAAATGATTCATTGTGACATCAAGTGGCCTAAAAGGGCATGGGCTGCATTGTGACACCACAGGGGTTAAGAGAAGCAAGGAACCATTGTGACCCAATGCAGGCGAACAATCTAATGATCCCTTGTGACACCAGGGGGCCGAAAATGGCCAGGGATGGATTGTTACAGCACGGGGACCAATAGAAGCAAGGATCAATTATGCCACCATGGAGGCCAAGAATCAAATGATTCATTGTGACATCAAGTGGCCTAAAAGGGCATGGAATGCATTGTGACACCACAGGGGCTAAGAGAAGCAAGGAACCATTGTGACCCAATGGAGGCTAATAATCCCAGGATCCCATTTGACACCAGGGGGCGTCAAAGGGACAGGGATGAATTGTGACAGCATGGGGCCCAATACAAACAAGTAACCATTATGCCACCATGGAGGCCAAGAATCAAATGATTCATTGTGACATCAAGCGGCCTAAAAGGGCATGGGATGCATTGAGACTCCACAGGGTTTAAGAGAAGCAAGGAACCATTGTGACCCAAGGGAGGCTAACAGTCTAATGATCCCTTGTCACACAAGGTGTTGTAAAAGAGCCAGGGATGAATTGTGAAAGCATGGGGCACAATAAAAACATGCAAATATTATGACACCATAGAGGCCAAGAATCAAATGATTCATTGTAACACCAAGTGGACTAAAAAGGCATGGGATGCATTGTGACACCACAGAGGTTAAGAGAAGCAAGGAACCATTGTGACCCAATGCAGGCTAACAATCTAAGAATCCCTTGTGACACCAGGGGGTATAAAAAGGGCCAGGGATGGATTGTTACAGCACGGGGACCAATAGAAGCAAGGTTCTATTATGCCACCATGGAGGCCAAGAATCAAATGATTCATTGTGACATCAAGTGGCCTAAAAGGGCATGGGATGCATTGTGACACCACAGAGGTTAAGAGAGCAAGGAACCATTGTGACCCAATGCAGGCTAACAATCTAATGATCCCTTGTGACACCAGGGGGTATAAAAAGGGCCAGGGATGGGGGGCCGAAAACGGCCAGGGATGGATTGTTACAGCACGGGGACCAATAGAAGCAAGGATCAATTATGCCACCATGGAGGAAAAGAATCAAATGATTCATTGTGACATCAAGTGGCCTAAAAGGGCATGGAATGCATTGTGACACCACAGGGGCTAAGAGAAGCAAGGAACCATTGTGACCCAATGCAGGCTAACAATCTAATGATCCCTTGTGACACCAGGGGTTGTAAAAGGCCCAGTGATGGATTGTTACAGCACGGGGACCAATAGAAGCAAGGATCAATTATGCCACCATGGAGGCCAAGAATCAAATGATTCATTGTGACATCAAGCGGCCTAAAAGGGCATGGGATGCATTGAGACTCCACAGGGTTTAAGAGAAGCAAGGAACCATTGTGACCCAAGGGAGGCTAACAATCTAATGATCCCTTGTCACACAAGGTGTTGTAAAAGAGCCAGGGATGAATTGTGAAAGCATGGGGCACAATAAAAACATGCAAATATTATGACACCATAGAGGCCAAGAATCAAATGATTCATTGTAACCCCAAGTGGACTAAAAAGGCATGGGATGCATTGTGACACCACAGAGGTTAAGAGAAGCAAGGAACCATTGTGACCCAATGCAGGCGAACAATCTAATGATCCCTTGTGACACCAGGGGGCCGAAAATGGCCAGGGATGGATTGTTACAGCACGGGGACCAATAGAAGCAAGGATCAATTATGCCACCATGGAGGCCAAGAATCAAATGATTCATTGTGACATCAAGTGGCCTAAAAGGGCATGGAATGCATTGTGACACCACAGGGGCTAAGAGAAGCAAGGAACCATTGTGACCCAATGGAGGCTAATAATCCCAGGATCCCATTTGACACCAGGGGGCGTCAAAGGGACAGGGATGAATTGTGACAGCATGGGGCCCAATACAAACAAGTAACCATTATGCCACCATGGAGGCCAAGAATCAAATGATTCATTGTGACATCAAGCGGCCTAAAAGGGCATGGGATGCATTGAGACTCCACAGGGTTTAAGAGAAGCAAGGAACCATTGTGACCCAAGGGAGGCTAACAGTCTAATGATCCCTTGTCACACAAGGTGTTGTAAAAGAGCCAGGGATGAATTGTGAAAGCATGGGGCACAATAAAAACATGCAAATATTATGACACCATAGAGGCCAAGAATCAAATGATTCATTGTAACACCAAGTGGACTAAAAAGGCATGGGATGCATTGTGACACCACAGAGGTTAAGAGAAGCAAGGAACCATTGTGACCCAATGCAGGCTAACAATCTAAGAATCCCTTGTGACACCAGGGGGTATAAAAAGGGCCAGGGATGGATTGTTACAGCACGGGGACCAATAGAAGCAAGGTTCTATTATGCCACCATGGAGGCCAAGAATCAAATGATTCATTGTGACATCAAGTGGCCTAAAAGGGCATGGGATGCATTGTGACACCACAGAGGTTAAGAGAGCAAGGAACCATTGTGACCCAATGCAGGCTAACAATCTAATGATCCCTTGTGACACCAGGGGGTATAAAAAGGGCCAGGGATGGGGGGCCGAAAACGGCCAGGGATGGATTGTTACAGCACGGGGACCAATAGAAGCAAGGATCAATTATGCCACCATGGAGGAAAATAATCAAATGATTCATTGTGACATCAAGTGGCCTAAAAGGGCATGGAATGCATTGTGACACCACAGGGGCTAAGAGAAGCAAGGAACCATTGTGACCCAATGCAGGCTAACAATCTAATGATCCCTTGTGACACCAGGGGTTGTAAAAGGCCCAGTGATGGATTGTTACAGCACGGGGACCAATAGAAGCAAGGATCAATTATGCCACCATGGAGGCCAAGAATCAAATGATTCATTGTGACATCAAGCGGCCTAAAAGGGCATGGGATGCATTGAGACTCCACAGGGTTTAAGAGAAGCAAGGAACCATTGTGACCCAAGGGAGGCTAACAATCTAATGATCCCTTGTCACACAAGGTGTTGTAAAAGAGCCAGGGATGAATTGTGAAAGCATGGGGCACAATAAAAACATGCAAATATTATGACACCATAGAGGCCAAGAATCAAATGATTCATTGTAACCCCAAGTGGACTAAAAAGGCATGGGATGCATTGTGACACCACAGAGGTTAAGAGAAGCAAGGAATCATTGTGACCCAATGCAGGCTAACAATCTAAGAATCCCTTGTGACACCAGGGGGTATAAAAAGGGCCAGGGATGGATTGTTACAGCACGGGGACCAATAGAAGCAAGGTTCTATTATGCCACCATGGAGGCCAAGAATCAAATGATTCATTGTGACATCAAGTGGCCTAAAAGGGCATGGGATGCATTGTGACACCACAGAGGTTAAGAGAGCAAGGAACCATTGTGACCCAATGCAGGCTAACAATCTAATGATCCCTTGTGACACCAGGGGGTATAAAAAGGGCCAGGGATGGGGGGCCGAAAACGGCCAGGGATGGATTGTTACAGCACGGGGACCAATAGAAGCAAGGATCAATTATGCCACCATGGAGGAAAAGAATCAAATGATTCATTGTGACATCAAGTGGCCTAAAAGGGCATGGAATGCATTGTGACACCACAGGGGCTAAGAGAAGCAAGGAACCATTGTGACCCAATGCAGGCTAACAATCTAATGATCCCTTGTGACACCAGGGGTTGTAAAAGGCCCAGTGATGGATTGTTACAGCACGGGGACCAATAGAAGCAAGGATCAATTATGCCACCATGGAGGCCAAGAATCAAATGATTCATTGTGACATCAAGTGGCCTAAAAGGGCATGGGCTGCATTGTGACACCACAGGGGTTAAGAGAAGCAAGGAACCATTGTGACCCAATGCAGGCTAATAATCTAAGAATCCCTTTTGACACCAGGGGGCGCAAAAGGACCACGGATGAACTCTGACAGCATGGGGACCTATAGAAGCAAGGAACCATTATGACACCATGAAGGCCAAGAATCAAATGGTTCATTGTAAGACCAAGTGGCCTAAAAGGGCATGGAATGCATTGTGACACCACAGGGGCTAAGAGAAGCAAGGAACCATTGTGACCCAATGCAGGCGAACAATCTAATGATCCCTTGTGACACCAGGGGGTATAAAAAGGGCCAGGGATGGATTGTTACAGCACGGGGACCAATAGAAGCAAGGATCAATTATGCCACCATGGAGGCCAAGAATCAAATGATTCATTGTGACATCAAGTGGCCTAAAAGGGCATGGAATGCATTGTGACACCACAGGGGCTAAGAGAAGCAAGGAACCATTGTGACCCAATGGAGGCTAATAATCCCAGGATCCCATTTGACACCAGGGGGCGTCAAAGGGACAGGGATGAATTGTGACAGCATGGGGCCCAATAGAAACAAGGAACCATTATGCCACCATGGAGGCCAAGAATCAAATGATTCATTGTGACATCAAGTGGCCTAAAAGGGCATGGGATGCATTGAGACTCCACAGGGTTTAAGAGAAGCAAGGAACCATTGTGACCCAAGGGAGGCTAACAATCTAATGATCCCTTGTCACACAAGGTGTTGTAAAAGGGCCAGGGATGAATTGTGAAAGCATGGGGCACAATAAAAACATGCAAATATTATGACACCATAGAGGCCAAGAATCAAATGATTCATTGTAACACCAAGTGGCCTAAAAGGTCATGGGATGCATTGTGACACCACAGAGGTTAAGAGAAGCAAGGAACCATTGTGACCCAATGCAGGCTAACAATCTAATGATCCCTTGTGGCACCAGGGGGTATAAAAAGGGCCAGGGATGGATTGTTACAGCACGGGGACCAATAGAAGCAAGGTTCTATTATGCCACCATGGAGGCCAAGAATCAAATGATTCATTGTGACATCAAGTGGCCTAAAAGGGCATGGAATGCATTGTGACACCACAGGGGCTAAGAGAAGCAAGGAACCATTGTGACCCAATGCTGGCTAATAATCTAAGAATCCCTTTTGACACCAGGGGGCGCAAAAGGACCACGGATGAACTCTGACAGCATGGGGACCTATAGAAGCAAGGAACCATTATGACACCATGAAGGCCAAGAATCAAATGGTTCATTGTAAGACCAAGTGGCCTAAAAGGGCTTGGAATGCATTGTGACACCACAGAGGTTAAGAGAAGCAAAGAACCATTGTGACCCAAGGGAGGCTAACAATCTAATGATCCATTGTGACACCAGGGGTTGTAATAGGGCCAGGGATGAATTGTGAAAGCATGGGCCACAATAAAAACATGGAAATATTATGACACCTTAGTGGCGAAGACTCAAATGATTCATGGTAACACCAAGTGGCCTAAAAGGGCATGGAATGCATTGTGACACCACAGGGGCTAAGAGAAGCAAGGAAGCATTGTGACCCAATGCAGGCGAACAATCTAATGATCCCTTGTGACACCAGGGGTTGAAAAAGGCCCAGTGATGGATTGTTACAGCACGGGGACCAATAGAAGCAAGGATCAATTATGCCACCATGGAGGCCAAGAATCAAATGATTCATTGTGACATCAAGTGGCCTAAAAGGGCATGGAATGCATTGTGACACCACAGGGGCTAAGAGAAGCAAGGAACCATTGTGACCCCATGCAGGCTAACAATCTGAGAATCCCTTGTGACACCAGGGGTTGAAAAAGGCCCAGTGATGGATTGTTACAGCACGGGGACCAATAGAAGCAAGGATCAATTATGCCACCATGGAGGCCAAGAATCAAATGATTCATTGTGACATCAAGTGGCCTAAAAGGTGATGGAATGCATTGTGACACCACAGGGGCTAAGAGAAGCAAGGAACCATTGTGACCCAATGGAGGCTAATAATCCCAGGATCCCATTTGACACCAGGGGGCGTCAAAGGGACAGGGATGAATTGTGACAGCATGGGGCCCAATAGAAACAAGGAACCATTATGCCACCATGGAGGCCAAGAATCAAATGATTCATTGTGACATCAAGTGGCCTAAAAGGGCATGGGATGCATTGAGACTCCACAGGGTTTAAGAAAAGCAAGGAACCATTGTGACCCAAGGGAGGCTAACAATCTAATGATCCCTTGTCACACAAGGTGTTGTAAAAGGGCCAGGGATGAATTGTGAAAGCATGGGGCACAATAAAAACATGCAAATATTATGACACCATAGAGGCCAAGAATCAAATGATTCATTGTAACACCAAGTGGCCTAAAAGGTCATGGGATGCATTGTGACACCACAGGGGTTAAGAGAAGCAAGGAACCATTGTGACCCAATGCAGGCTAACAATCTAATGATGCCTTGTGGCACCAGGGGGTATAAAAAGGGCCAGGGATGGATTGTTACAGCACGGGGACCAATAGAAGCAAGGTTCTATTATGCCACCATGGAGGCCAAGAATCAAATGATTCATTGTGACATCAAGTGGCCTAAAAGGGCATGGGCTGCATTGTGACACCACAGGGGTTAAGAGAAGCAAGGAACCATTGTGACCCAATGCAGGCTAATAATCTAAGAATCCCTTTTGACCCCAGGGGGCGCAAAAGGACCACGGATGAACTCTGACAGCATGGAGACCTATAGAAGCAAGGAACCATTATGACACCATGAAGGCCAAGAATCAAATGGTTCATTGTAAGACCAAGTGGCCTAAAAGGGCTTGGAATGCATTGTGACACCACAGGGGTTAAGAGAAGCAAGGAACCATTGCGACCCAAGGGAGGCTAACAATCTAATGATCCATTGTGACACCAGGGGTTGTAATAGGGCCAGGGATGAATTGTGAAAGCATGGGCCACAATAAAAACATGGAAATATTATGACACCTTAGTGGCCAAGACTCAAATGATTCATTGTAACACCAAGTGGCCTAAAAGGGCATGGAATGCATTGTGACACCACAGGGGCTAAGAGAAGCAAGGAACCATTGTGACCCAATGCAGGCGAACAATCTAATGATCCCTTGTGACACCAGGGGGCCGAAAATGGGCAGGGATGGATTGTTACAGCACGGGGACCAATAGAAGCAAGGATCAATTATGCCACCATGGAGGCCAAGAATCAAATGATTCATTGTGACATCAAGTGGCCTAAAAGGGCATGGAATGCATTGTGACACCACAGGGGCTAAGAGAAGCAAGGAACCATTGTGACCCAATGCAGGCTAACAATCTAATGATCCCTTGTGACACCAGGGGTTGAAAAAGGCCCAGTGATGGATTGTTACAGCACGGGGACCAATAGAAGCAAGGATCAATTATGCCACCATGGAGGCCAAGAATCAAATGATTCATTGTGACATCAAGTGGCCTAAAAGGGCATGGAATGCATTGTGACACCACAGGGGCTAAGAGAAGCAAGGAACCATTGTGACCCAATGGAGGCTAATAATCCCAGGATCCCATTTGACACCAGGGGGCGTCAAAGGGACAGGCATGAATTGTGACAGCATGGGGCCCAATAGAAACAAGGAACCATTATGCCACCATGGAGGCCAAGAATCAAATGATTCATTGTGACATCAAGTGGCCTAAAAGGGCATGGGATGCATTGAGACTCCACAGGGTTTAAGAGAAGCAAGGAACCATTGTGACCCAAGGGAGGCTAACAATCTAATGATCCCTTGTCACACAAGGTGTTGTAAAAGGGCCAGGGATGAATTGTGAAAGCATGGGGCACAATAAAAACATGCAAATATTATGACACCATAGAGGCCAAGAATCAAATGATTCATTGTAACACCAAGTGGCCTAAAAGGTCATGGGATGCATTGTGACACCACAGAGGTTAAGAGAAGCAAGGAACCATTGTGACCCAATGCAGGCTAACAATCTAATGATGCCTTGTGGCACCAGGGGGTATAAAAAGGGCCAGGGATGGATTGTTACAGCACGGGGACCAATAGAAGCAAGGTTCTATTATGCCACCATGGAGGCCAAGAATCAAATGATTCATTGTGACATCAAGTGGCCTAAAAGGGCATGGGCTGCATTGTGACACCACAGGGGTTAAGAGAAGCAAGGAACCATTGTGACCCAATGCAGGCTAATAATCTAAGAATCCCTTTTGACACCAGGGGGCGCAAAAGGACCACGGATGAACTCTGACAGCATGGAGACCTATAGAAGCAAGGAACTATTATGACACCATGAAGGCCAAGAATCAAATGGTTCATTGTAAGACCAAGTGGCCTAAAAGGGCTTGGAATGCATTGTGACACCACAGAGGTTAAGAGAAGCAAAGAACCATTGTGACCCAAGGGAGGCTAACAATCTAATGATCCATTGTGACTCCAGGGGTTGTAATAGGGCCAGGGATGAATTGTGAAAGCATGGGCCACAATAAAAACATGGAAATATTATGACACCTTAGTGGCCAAGACTCAAATGATTCATTGTAACACCAAGTGGCCTAAAAGGGCATGGAATGAATTGTGACACCACAGGGGCTAAGAGAAGCAAGGAACCATTGTGACCCAATGCAGGCGAACAATCTAATGATCCCTTGTGACACTAGGGGGCCGAAAATGGCCAGGGATGGATTGTTACAGCACGGGGACCAATAGAAGCAAGGATCAATTATGCCACCATGGAGGCCAAGAATCAAATGATTCATTGTGACATCAAGTGGACTAAAAGGGCATGGAATGCATTGTGACACCACAGGGGCTAAGAGAAGCAAGGAACCATTGTGACCCAATGCAGGCTAACAATCTAATGATCCCTTGTGACACCAGGGGTTGTAAAAGGCCCAGTGATGGATTGTTACAGCACGGGGACCAATAGAAGCAAGGATCAATTATGCCACCATGGAGGCCAAGAATCAAATGATTCATTGTGACATCAAGTGGCCTAAAAGGGCATGGAATGCATTGTGACAACACAGGGGTTAAGAGAAGCAAGGAACCATTGTGAACCAATGCAGGCTAACAATCTAATGATCCCTTGTGACACCAGGGGTTGTAAAAGGCCCAGTGATGGATTGTTACAGCACGGGGACCAATAGAAGCAAGGATCTATTATGCCACCATGGAGGCCAAGAATCAAATGATTCATTGTGACATCAAGTGGCCTAAAAGGGCATGGGCTGCATTGTGACACGACAGGGGTTAAGAGAAGCAAGGAACCATTGTGACCCAATGCAGGCTAATAATCTGAGAATCCCTTGTGACACCAGGGGGCCGAAAATGGCCAGGGATGGATTGTTACAGCACGGGGACCAATAGAAGCAAGGATCAATTATGCCACCATGGAGGCCAAGAATCAAATGATTCATTGTGACATCAAGTGGCCTAAAAGGGCATGGAATGCATTGTGACACCACAGGGGCTAAGAGAAGCAAGGAACCATTGTGACCCAATGCAGGCGAACAATCTAATGATCCCTTGTGACACCAGGGGTTGTAAAAGGCCTAGTGATGGATTGTTACAGCACAGGGACCAATAGAAGCAAGGATCAATTATGCCGCCATGGAGGCCAAGAATCAAATGATTCATTGTGACATCAAGTGGCCTAAAAGGGCATGGGCTGCATTGTGACACCACAGGGGTTAAGAGAAGCAAGGAACCATTGTGACCCAATGCAGGCTAACAATCTAATGATCCCTTGTGGCACCAGGGGTTGTAAAAGGCCCAGTGATGGATTGTTACAGCACGGGGACCAATAGAAGCAAGGATCTATTATGCCACCATGGAGGCCAAGAATCAAATGATTCATTGTGACATCAAGTGGCCTAAAAGGGCATGGGCTGCATTGTGACACCACAGGGGTTAAGAGAAGCAAGGAACCATTGTGACCCAATGCAGGCTAATAATCTAAGAATCCCTTTTGACACCAGGGGGCGCAAAAGGACCACGGATGAACTCTGACAGCATGGGGACCTATAGAAGCAAGGAACCATTATGACACCATGGAGGCCAAGAATCAAATGGTTCATTGTAAGACCAAGTGGCCTAAAAGGGCTTGGAATGCATGGTGACACCACAGAGGTTAAGAGAAGCAAAGAACCATTGTGACCCAAGGGAGGCTAACAATCTAATGATCCATTGTGACACCAGGGGTTGTAATAGGGCCAGGGATGAATTGTGAAAGCATGGGCCACAATAAAAACATGGAAATATTATGACACCTTAGTGGCCAAGACTCAAATGATTCATGGTAACACCAAGTGGCCTAAAAGGACATGGAATGCATTGTGACACCACAGGGGCTAAGAGAAGCAAGGAACCATTGTGACCCAATGCAGGCTAACAATCTAATGATCCCTTGTGACACCAGGGGGCCGAAAATGGCCAGGGATGGATTGTTACAGCACGGGGACCAATAGAAGCAAGGATCAATTATGCCACCATGGAGGCCAAGAATCAAATGATTCATTGTGACATCAAGTGGCCTAAAAGGGCATGGAATGCATTGTGACACCACAGGGGCTAAGAGAAGCAAGGAACCATTGTGACCCAATGGAGGCTAATAATCCCAGGATCCCATTTGACACCAGGGGGCGTCAAAGGGACAGGGATGAATTGTGACAGCATGGGGCCCAATAGAAACAAGGAACCATTATGCCACCATGGAGGCCAAGAATCAAATGATTCATTGTGACATCAAGTGGCCTAAAAGGGCATGGGATGCATTGAGACTCCACAGGGTTTAAGAGAAGCAAGGAACCATTGTGACCCAAGGGAAGCTAACAATCTAATGATCCCTTGTCACACAAGGTGTTGTAAAAGGGCCAGGGATGAATTGTGAAAGCATGGGGCACAATAAAAACATGCAAATATTATGACACCATAGAGGCCAAGAATCAAATGATTCATTGTAACACCAAGTGGCCTAAAAGGTCATGGGATGCATTGTGACACCACAGAGGTTAAGAGAAGCAAGGAACCATTGTGACCCAATGCAGGCTAACAATCTAATGATTCCTTGCGGCACCAGGGGGTATAAAAAGGGCCAGGGATGGATTGTTACAGCACGGGGACCAATAGAAGCAAGGTTCTATTATGCCACCATGGAGGCCAAGAATCAAATGATTCATTGTGACATCAAGTGGCCTAAAAGGGCATGGGCTGCTTTGTGACACCACAGGGGTTAAGAGAAGCAAGGATCCATTGTGACCCAATGCAGGCTAACAATCTAAGAATCCCTTTTGACACCAGGGGGCCCAAAAGGTCCAGGGATGAACTCTGACAGCATGGGGACCTATAGAAGCAAGGAACCATTATGACACCATGAAGGCCAAGAATCAAATGGTTCATTGTAAGACCAAGTGGCCTAAAAGGGCTTGGAATGCATTGTGACACTACAGAGGTTAAGAGAAGCAAAGAACCATTGTGAACCAAGGGAGGCTAACAATCTAATGATCCATTGTGACACCAGGGGTTGTAATAGGGCCAGGGATGAATTGTGAAAGCATGGGGCACAATAAAAACATGGAAATATTATGACACCTTAGTGGCCAAGACTCAAAAGATTCATTGTAACACCAAGTGGCCTAAAAGGGCATGGAATGCATTGTGACACCACAGGGGCTAAGAGAAGCAAGGAACCATTGTGACCCAAGGGAGGCTAACAATCTAATGATCCCTTGTGACACTAGGGGGCCGAAAATGGCCAGGGATGGATTGTTACAGCACGGGGACCAATAGAAGCAAGGATCAATTATGCCACCATGGAGGCCAAGAATCAAATGATTCATTGTGACATCAAGTGGACTAAAAGGGCATGGAATGCATTGTGACACCACAGGGGCTAAGAGAAGCAAGGAACCATTGTGACCCAATGCAGGCTAACAATCTAATGATCCCTTGTGACACCAGGGGTTGTAAAAGGCCCAGTGATGGATTGTTACAGCACGGGGACCAATAGAAGCAAGGATCTATTATGCCACCATGGAGGCCAAGAATCAAATGATTCATTGTGACATCAAGTGGCCTAAAAGGGCATGGGCAGCATTGTGACACCACAGGGGTTAAGAGAAGCAAGGAACCATTGTGACCCAATGCAGGCTAATAATCTGAGAATCCCTTGTGACACCAGGGGGCCGAAAATGGCCAGGGATGGATTGTTACAGCACGGGGACCAATAGAAGCAAGGATCAATTATGCCACCATGGAGGCCAAGAATCAAATGATTCATTGTGACATCAAGTGGCCTAAAAGGGCATGGGTTGCTTTGTGACACCACAGGGGCTAAGAGAAGCAAGGAACCATTGTGACCCAATGCAGGCTAACAATCTAAGAATCCCTTTTGACACCAGGGGGCGCAAAAGGACCACGGATGAACTCTGACAGCATGGGGACCTATAGAAGCAAGGAACCATTATGACACCATGAAGGCCAAGAATCAAATGGTTCATTGTAAGACCAAGTGGCCTAAAAGGGCTTGGAATGCATTGTGACACTACAGAGGTTAAGAGAAGCAAAGAACCATTGTGAACCAAGGGAGGCTAACAATCTAATGATCCATTGTGACACCAGGGGTTGTAATAGGGCCAGGGATGAATTGTGAAAGCATGGGGCACAATAAAAACATGGAAATATTATGACACCTTAGTGGCCAAGACTCAAAAGATTCATTGTAACACCAAGTGGCCTAAAAGGGCATGGAATGCATTGTGACACCACAGGGGCTAAGAGAAGCAAGGAACCATTGTGACCCAATGCAGGCTAACAATCTAATGATCCCTTGTGACACCAGGGGGTATAAAAAGGGCCAGGGATGGATTGTTACAGCACGGGGACCAATAGAAGCAAGGAACCATTATGCCACCATGGAGGCCAAGAATCAAATGATTCATTGTGACATCAAGTGGCCTAAAAGGGCATGGCATGCATTGTGACACCACAGGGGCTAAGAGAAGCAAGGAACCATTGTGACCCAATGCAGGCGAACAATCTAATGATCCCTTGTGACACTAGGGGGCCGAAAATGGCCAGGGATGGATTGTTACAGCACGGGGACCAATAGAAGCAAGGATCAATTATGCCACCATGGAGGCCAAGAATCAAATGATTCATTGTGACATCAAGTGGACTAAAAGGGCATGGAATGCATTGTGACACCACAGGGGCTAAGAGAAGCAAGGAACCATTGTGACCCAATGCAGGCTAACAATCTAATGATCCCTTGTGACACCAGGGGTTGTAAAAGGCCCAGTGATGGATTGTTACAGCACGGGGACCAATAGAAGCAAGGATCAATTATGCCACCATGGAGGCCAAGAATCAAATGATTCATTGTGACATCAAGTGGCCTAAAAGGGCATGGAATGCATTGTGACACCACAGGGGTTAAGAGAAGCAAGGAACCATTGTGAACCAATGCAGGCTAACAATCTAATGATCCCTTGTGACACCAGGGGTTGTAAAAGGCCCAGTGATGGATTGTTACAGCACGGGGACCAATAGAAGCAAGGATCTATTATGCCACCATGGAGGCCAAGAATCAAATGATTCATTGTGACATCAAGTGGCCTAAAAGGGCATGGGCAGCATTGTGACACCACAGGGGTTAAGAGAAGCAAGGAACCATTGTGACCCAATGCAGGCTAATAATCTGAGAATCCCTTGTGACACCAGGGGGCCGAAAATGGCCAGGGATGGATTGTTACAGCACGGGGACCAATAGAAGCAAGGATCAATTATGCCACCATGGAGGCCAAGAATCAAATGATTCATTGTGACATCAAGTGGACTAAAAGGGCATGGAATGCATTGTGACACCACAGGGGCTAAGAGAAGCAAGGAACCATTGTGACCCAATGCAGGCTAACAATCTAATGATCCCTTGTGACACCAGGGGGTATAAAAAGGGCCAGGGATGGGGGGCCGAAAACGGCCAGGGATGGATTGTTACAGCACGGGGACCAATAGATCAAGGATCAATTATGCCACCATGGAGGAAAAGAATCAAATGATTCATTGTGACATCAAGTGGCCTAAAAGGGCATGGAATGCATTGTGACACCACAGGGGCTAAGAGAAGCAAGGAACCATTGTGACCCAATGCAGGCTAACAATCTAATGATCCCTTGTGACACCAGGGGTTGTAAAAGGCCCAGTGATGGATTGTTACAGCACGGGGACCAATAGAAGCAAGGATCAATTATGCCACCATGGAGGCCAAGAATCAAATGATTCATTGTGACATCAAGTGGCCTAAAAGGGCATGGGCTGCATTGTGACACCACAGGGGTTAAGAGAAGCAAGGAACCATTGTGACCCAATGCAGGCTAATAATCTAAGAATCCCTTTTGACACCAGGGGGCGCAAAAGGACCACGGATGAACTCTGACAGCATGGGGACCTATAGAAGCAAGGAACCATTATGACACCATGAAGGCCAAGAATCAAATGGTTCATTGTAAGACCAAGTGGCCTAAAAGGGCATGGAATGCATTGTGACACCACAGGGGCTAAGAGAAGCAAGGAACCATTGTGACCCAATGCAGGCGAACAATCTAATGATCCCTTGTGACACCAGGGGGCCGAAAATGGCCAGGGATGGATTGTTACAGCACGGGGACCAATAGAAGCAAGGATCAATTATGCCACCATGGAGGCCAAGAATCAAATGATTCATTGTGACATCAAGTGGCCTAAAAGGTCATGGAATGCATTGTGACACCACAGGGGCTAAGAGAAGCAAGGAACCATTGTGACCCAATGGAGGCTAATAATCCCAGGATCCCATTTGACACCAGGGGGCGTCAAAGGGACAGGGATGAATTGTGACAGCATGGGGCCCAATAGAAACAAGGAACCATTATGCCACCATGGAGGCCAAGAATCAAATGATTCATTGTGACATCAAGTGGCCTAAAAGGGCATGGGATGCATTGAGACTCCACAGGGTTTAAGAGAAGCAAGGAACCATTGTGACCCAAGGGAGGCTAACAATCTAATGATCCCTTGTCACACAAGGTGTTGTAAAAGGGCCAGGGATGAATTGTGAAAGCATGGGGCACAATAAAAACATGCAAATATTATGACACCATAGAGGCCAAGAATCAAATGATTCATTGTAACACCAAGTGGCCTAAAAGGTCATGGGATGCATTGTGACACCACAGAGGTTAAGAGAAGCAAGGAACCATTGTGACCCAATGCAGGCTAACAATCTAATGATGCCTTGTGGCACCAGGGGGTATAAAAAGGGCCAGGGATGGATTGTTACAGCACGGGGACCAATAGAAGCAAGGTTCTATTATGCCACCATGGAGGCCAAGAATCAAATGATTCATTGTGACATCAAGTGGCCTAAAAGGGCATGGAATGCATTGTGACACCACAGGGGCTAAGAGAAGCAAGGAACCATTGTGACCCAATGCTGGCTAATAATCTAAGAATCCCTTTTGACACCAGGGGGCGCAAAAGGACCACGGATGAACTCTGACAGCATGGGGACCTATAGAAGCAAGGAACCATTATGACACCATGAAGGCCAAGAATCAAATGGTTCATTGTAAGACCAAGTGGCCTAAAAGGGCTTGGAATGCATTGTGACACCACAGAGGTTAAGAGAAGCAAAGAACCATTGTGACCCAAGGGAGGCTAACAATCTAATGATCCATTGTGACACCAGGGGTTGTAATAGGGCCAGGGATGAATTGTGAAAGCATGGGCCACAATAAAAACATGGAAATATTATGACACCTTAGTGGCGAAGACTCAAATGATTCATGGTAACACCAAGTGGCCTAAAAGGGCATGGAATGCATTGTGACACCACAGGGGCTAAGAGAAGCAAGGAACCATTGTGACCCAATGCAGGCGAACAATCTAATGATCCCTTGTGACACCAGGGGTTGAAAAAGGCCCAGTGATGGATTGTTACAGCACGGGGACCAATAGAAGCAAGGATCAATTATGCCACCATGGAGGCCAAGAATCAAATGATTCATTGTGACATCAAGTGGCCTAAAAGGGCATGGAATGCATTGTGACACCACAGGGGCTAAGAGAAGCAAGGAACCATTGTGACCCAATGGAGGCTAATAATCCCAGGATCCCATTTGACACCAGGGGGCGTCAAAGGGACAGGGATGAATTGTGACAGCATGGGGCCCAATACAAACAAGGAACCATTATGCCACCATGGAGGCCAAGAATCAAATGATTCATTGTGACATCAAGTGGCCTAAAAGGGCATGGGATGCATTGAGACTCCACAGGGTTTAAGAAAAGCAAGGAACCATTGTGACCCAAGGGAGGCTAACAATCTAATGATCCCTTGTCACACAAGGTGTTGTAAAAGGGCCAGGGATGAATTGTGAAAGCATGGGGCACAATAAAAACATGCAAATATTATGACACCATAGAGGCCAAGAATCAAATGATTCATTGTAACACCAAGTGGCCTAAAAGGTCATGGGATGCATTGTGACACCACAGGGGTTAAGAGAAGCAAGGAACCATTGTGACCCAATGCAGGCTAACAATCTAATGATGCCTTGTGGCACCAGGGGGTATAAAAAGGGCCAGGGATGGATTGTTACAGCACGGGGACCAATAGAAGCAAGGTTCTATTATGCCACCATGGAGGCCAAGAATCAAATGATTCATTGTGACATCAAGTGGCCTAAAAGGGCATGGGCTGCATTGTGACACCACAGGGGTTAAGAGAAGCAAGGAACCATTGTGACCCAATGCAGGCTAATAATCTAAGAATCCCTTTTGACACCAGGGGGCGCAAAAGGACCACGGATGAACTCTGACAGCATGGAGACCTATAGAAGCAAGGAACCATTATGACACCATGAAGGCCAAGAATCAAATGGTTCATTGTAAGACCAAGTGGCCTAAAAGGGCTTGGAATGCATTGTGACACCACAGAGGTTAAGAGAAGCAAAGAACCATTGCGACCCAAGGGAGGCTAACAATCTAATGATCCATTGTGACACCAGGGGTTGTAATAGGGCCAGGGATGAATTGTGAAAGCATGGGCCACAATAAAAACATGGAAATATTATGACACCTTAGTGGCCAAGACTGAAATGATTCATTGTAACACCAAGTGGCCTAAAAGGGCATGGAATGCATTGTGACACCACAGGGGCTAAGAGAAGCAAGGAAGCATTGTGACCCAATGCAGGCGAACAATCTAATGATCCCTTGTGACACCAGGGGGCCGAAAATGGCCAGGGATGGATTGTTACAGCACGGGGACCAATAGAAGCAAGGATCAATTATGCCACCATGGAGGCCAAGAATCAAATGATTCATTGTGACATCAAGTGGCCTAAAAGGGCATGGAATGCATTGTGACACCACAGGGGCTAAGAGAAGCAAGGAACCATTGTGACCCAATGCAGGCTAACAATCTAATGATCCCTTGTGACACCAGGGGTTGAAAAAGGCCCAGTGATGGATTGTTACAGCACGGGGACCAATAGAAGCAAGGATCAATTATGCCACCATGGAGGCCAAGAATCAAATGATTCATTGTGACATCAAGTGGCCTAAAAGGGCATGGAATGCATTGTGACACCACAGGGGTTAAGAGAAGCAAGGAACCATTGTGAACCAATGCAGGCTAACAATCTAATGATCCCCTGTGACACCAGGGGTTGTAAAAGGCCCAGTGATGGATTGTTACAGCACGGGGACCAATAGAAGCAAGGATCTATTATGCCACCATGGAGGCCAAGAATCAAATGATTCATTGTGACATCAAGTGGCCTAAAAGGGCATGGGCTGCATTGTGACACCACAGGGGTTAAGAGAAGCAAGGAACCATTGTGACCCAATGCAGGCTAATAATCTGAGAATCCCTTGTGACACCAGGGGGCCGAAAATGGCCAGGGATGGATTGTTACAGCACGGGGACCAATAGAAGCAAGGATCAATTATGCCACCATGGAGTCCAAGAATCAAATGATTCATTGTGACATCAAGTGGCCTAAAAGGGCATGGAATGCATTGTGACACCACAGGGGTTAAGAGAAGCAAGGAACCATTGTGACCCAATGCAGGCGAACAATCTAATGATCCCTTGTGACACCAGGGGTTGTAAAAGGCCCAGTGATGGATTGTTACAGCACGGGGACCAATAGAAGCAAGGATCAATTATGCCGCCATGGAGGCCAAGAATCAAATGATTCATTGTGACATCAAGTGGCCTAAAAGGGCATGGGATGCATTGAGACTCCACAGGGTTTAAGAGAAGCAAGGAACCATTGTGACCCAAGGGAAGCTAACAATCTAATGATCCCTTGTCACACAAGGTGTTGTAAAAGGGCCAGGGATGAATTGTGAAAGCATGGGGCACAATAAAAACATGGAAATATTATGACACCATAGAGGCCAAGAATCAAATGATTCATTGTAACACCAAGTGGCCTAAAAGGTCATGGGATGCATTGTGACACCACAGAGGTTAAGAGAAGCAAGGAACCATTGTGACCCAATGCAGGCTAACAATCTAATGATCCCTTGCGGCACCAGGGTGTATAAAAAGGGCCAGGGATGGATTGTTACAGCACGGGGACCAATAGAAGCAAGGTTCTATTATGCCACCATGGAGGCCAAGAATCAAATGATTCATTGTGACATCAAGTGGCCTAAAAGGGCATGGGCTGCTTTGTGACACCACAGGGGTTAAGAGAAGCAAGGAACCATTGTGACCCAATGCAGGCTAACAATCTAAGAATCCCTTTTGACACCAGGGGGCGCAAAAGGACCACGGATGAACTCTGACAGCATGGGGACCTATAGAAGCAAGGAACCATTATGACACCATGAAGGCCAAGAATCAAATGGTTCATTGTAAGACCAAGTGGCCTAAAAGGGCTTGGAATGCATTGTGACACTACAGAGGTTAAGAGAAGCAAAGAACCATTGTGAACCAAGGGAGGCTAACAATCTAATGATCCATTGTGACACCAGGGGTTGTAATAGGGCCAGGGATGAATTGTGAAAGCATGGGGCACAATAAAAACATGGAAATATTATGACACCTTAGTGGCCAAGACTCAAAAGATTCATTGTAACACCAAGTGGCCTAAAAGGGCATGGAATGCATTGTGACACCACAGGGGCTAAGAGAAGCAAGGAACCATTGTGACCCAAGGGAGGCTAACAATCTAATGATCCCTTGTGACACCAGGGGGTATAAAAAGGGCCAGGGATGGATTTTTACAGCACGGGGACCAATAGAAGCAAGGAACCATTATGCCACCATGGAGGCCAAGAATCAAATGATTCATTGTGACATCAAGTGGCCTAAAAGGGCATGGAATGCATTGTGACACCACAGGGGCTAAGAGAAGCAAGGAACCATTGTGACCCAATGGAGGCTAATAATCCCAGGATCCCATTTGACACCAGGGGGCGTCAAAGGGAGAGGGATGAATTGTGACAGCATGGGGCCCAATAGAAACAAGGAACCATTATGCCACCATGGAGGCCAAGAATCAAATGATTCATTGTAACACCAAGTGGCCTCAAAGGTCATGGGCTGCATTGTGACATCACAGGGGTTAAGAGAAGCAAGGAACCATTGTGACCCAATGGAGGCTAATAATCCCAGGATCCCATTTGACACCAGGGGGCGTCAAAGGGACAGGGATGAATTGTGACAGCATGGGGCCCAATAGAAACAAGGAACCATTATGCCACCATGGAGGCCAAGAATCAAATGATTCATTGTGACATCAAGTGGCCTAAAAGGGCATGGGATGCATTGAGACTCCACAGGGTTTAAGAAAAGCAAGGAACCATTGTGACCCAAGGGAGGCTAACAATCTAATGATCCCTTGTCACACAAGGTGTTGTAAAAGGGCCAGGGATGAATTGTGAAAGCATGGGGCACAATAAAAACATGCAAATATTATGACACCATAGAGGCCAAGAATCAAATGATTCATTGTAACACCAAGTGGCCTAAAAGGGCATGGGATGCATTGTGAGACCACAGAGGTTAAGAGAAGCAAGGAAACATTGTGACCCAATGCAGGCTAACAATCTAATGATCCCTTTTGACACCAGGGGGTATAAAAAGGGCCAGGGATGGATTGTTACAGCACGGGGACCAATAGAAGCAAGGTTCTATTATGCCACCATGGAGGCCTAGAATCAAATGATTCATTGTGACATCAAGTGGCCTAAAAGGGCATGGGATGCATTGTGACACCACAGGGGTTAAGAGAAGCAAGGAACCATTGTGACCCAATGCAGGGTAATAATCTAAGAATCCCTTTTGACACCAGGGGGCGCAAAAGGAGCAGTGATGGATTGTTACAGCATGGGGACCAATAGAAGCAAGGATCTATTATGCCACCATAGAGGCCAAGAATCAAATGATTCATTGTGACATCAAGTGGCCTAAAAGGGCATGGGATGCATTGTGACACCACAGGGGCTAAGAGAAGCAAGGAACCATTGTGACCCAATGCAGGCTAACAATCGAATGATCCCTTGTGGCACCAGGGGTTGTAAAAGACACAGTGATGGATTGTTACAGCATGGGGACCAATAGAAGCAAGGATCTATTATGCCACCATGGAGGCCAAGAATCAAATGATTCATTGTGACATCAAGTGGCCTAAAAGGGCATGGGCTGCATTGTGACACCACAGGAGTTAAGAGAAGCAAGGAACCATTGTGACCCAATGCAGGCTAATAATCTAAGAATCCCTTTTGACACCAGGGGGCGCAAAAGGACCACGGATGAACTCTGACAGCATGGGGACCTATAGAAGCAAGGAACCATTATGACACCATGAAGGCCAAGAATCAAAGGATTCATTGTAAGACCAAGTGGCCTAAAAGGGATTGCAATACATTGTGACACCACAGAGGTTAAGAGAAGCAAGGAACCATTGTGACCCAATGCAGGCAAACAATCTAATGATCCATTGTGACACCAGGGGTTTTAATAGGGCCAGGGATGGATTGTGAAAGCATGGGGCACAATAAAAACATGGAAATATTATGACACCTTAGTGGCCAAGACTCAAATGATTCATTGTAACACCAAGTGGCCTAAAAGGGCATGGGATGCATTGTGACACCACAGGGGCTAAGAGAAGCAAGGAACCATTGTGACCCAATGCAGGCTAATAATCTAAGAATCCCTTTTGACCCCAGGGTTCGCAAAAGGACCACGGATGAACTCTGACAGCATGGGGACCTATAGAAGCAAGGAACAATTATGACACCATGAAGGCCAAGAATCAAATGGTTCATTGTAAGACCAAGTGGCCTAAAAGGGCTTGGAATGCATTGTGACACCACAGAGGTTAAGAGAAGCAAAGAACCATTGTGACCCAAGGGAGGCTAACAATCTAATGATCCCTTGTCACAGAAGGTGTTGTAAAAGGGCCAGGGATGAATTGTGAAAGCATGGGGCACAATAAAAACATGCAAATATTATGACACCTTAGTGGCCAAGACTCAAATGATTCATTGTAACACCAAGTGGCCTAAAAGGGCATGGGATGCATTGCGACACCACAGGGGCTAAGAGAAGCAAGGAACCATTGTGACCCAATGCAGGCTAATAATCTAAGAATCCCTTTTGACACCAGGGGTTGTAAAAGGCCCAGTGATGGATTGTTACAGCACGGGGACCAATAGAAGCAAGGTTCTATTATGCCACCATGGAGGCCAAGAATCAAATGATTCATTGTGACATCAAGTGGCCTAAAAGGGCATGGGATGCATTGTGACACCACAGGGGTTAAGAGAAGCAAGGAACCATTGTGACCCAAGGGAGGCTAACAATCTAATGATCCCTTGTGACACCAGGGGGCCGAAAATGGCCAGGGATGGATTGTTACAGCACGGGGACCAATAGAAGCAAGGATCTATTATGCCACCATGGAGGCCAAGAATCAAATGATTCATTGTGACATCAAGTGGCCTAAAAGGGCATGGGCTGCATTGTGACACCACAGGGGTTAAGAGAAGCAAGGAACCATTGTGACCCAATGCAGGCTAACAATCTAATGATCCCTTGTGACACCAGGGGGCCGAAAATGGCCAGGGATGGATTGTTACAGCACGGGGACCAATAGAAGCAAGGATCAATTATGCCACCATGGAGGCCAAGAATCAAATGATTCATTGTGACATCAAGTGGCCTAAAAGGGCATGGAATGCATTGTGACACCACAGGGGCTAAGAGAAGCAAGGAACCATTGTGACCCAATGGAGGCTAATAATCCCAGGATCCCATTTGACACCAGGGGGCGTCAAAGGGACAGGGATGAATTGTGACAGCATGGGGCCCAATACAAACAAGTAACCATTATGCCACCATGGAGGCCAAGAATCAAATGATTCATTGTGACATCAAGCGGCCTAAAAGGGCATGGGATGCATTGAGACTCCACAGGGTTTAAGAGAAGCAAGGAACCATTGTGACCCAAGGGAGGCTAACAGTCTAATGATCCCTTGTCACACAAGGTGTTGTAAAAGAGCCAGGGATGAATTGTGAAAGCATGGGGCACAATAAAAACATGCAAATATTATGACACCATAGAGGCCAAGAATCAAATGATTCATTGTAACACCAAGTGGACTAAAAAGGCATGGGATGCATTGTGACACCACAGAGGTTAAGAGAAGCAAGGAACCATTGTGACCCAATGCAGGCTAACAATCTAAGAATCCCTTGTGACACCAGGGGGTATAAAAAGGGCCAGGGATGGATTGTTACAGCACGGGGACCAATAGAAGCAAGGTTCTATTATGCCACCATGGAGGCCAAGAATCAAATGATTCATTGTGACATCAAGTGGCCTAAAAGGGCATGGGATGCATTGTGACACCACAGAGGTTAAGAGAGCAAGGAACCATTGTGACCCAATGCAGGCTAACAATCTAATGATCCCTTGTGACACCAGGGGGTATAAAAAGGGCCAGGGATGGGGGGCCGAAAACGGCCAGGGATGGATTGTTACAGCACGGGGACCAATAGAAGCAAGGATCAATTATGCCACCATGGAGGAAAAGAATCAAATGATTCATTGTGACATCAAGTGGCCTAAAAGGGCATGGAATGCATTGTGACACCACAGGGGCTAAGAGAAGCAAGGAACCATTGTGACCCAATGCAGGCTAACAATCTAATGATCCCTTGTGACACCAGGGGTTGTAAAAGGCCCAGTGATGGATTGTTACAGCACGGGGACCAATAGAAGCAAGGATCAATTATGCCACCATGGAGGCCAAGAATCAAATGATTCATTGTGACATCAAGCGGCCTAAAAGGGCATGGGATGCATTGAGACTCCACAGGGTTTAAGAGAAGCAAGGAACCATTGTGACCCAATGCAGGCTAACAATCTAATGATCCCTTGTCACACAAGGTGTTGTAAAAGAGCCAGGGATGAATTGTGAAAGCATGGGGCACAATAAAAACATGCAAATATTATGACACCATAGAGGCCAAGAATCAAATGATTCATTGTAACCCCAAGTGGACTAAAAAGGCATGGGATGCATTGTGACACCACAGAGGTTAAGAGAAGCAAGGAACCATTGTGACCCAATGCAGGCTAACAATCTAAGAATCCCTTGTGACACCAGGGGGTATAAAAAGGGCCAGGGATGGATTGTTACAGCACGGGGACCAATAGAAGCAAGGTTCTATTATGCCACCATGGAGGCCAAGAATCAAATGATTCATTGTGACATCAAGTGGCCTAAAAGGGCATGGGATGCATTGTGACACCACAGAGGTTAAGAGAGCAAGGAACCATTGTGACCCAATGCAGGCTAACAATCTAATGATCCCTTGTGACACCAGGGGGTATAAAAAGGGCCAGGGATGGGGGGCCGAAAACGGCCAGGGATGGATTGTTACAGCACGGGGACCAATAGAAGCAAGGATCAATTATGCCACCATGGAGGAAAAGAATCAAATGATTCATTGTGACATCAAGTGGCCTAAAAGGGCATGGAATGCATTGTGACACCACAGGGGCTAAGAGAAGCAAGGAACCATTGTGACCCAATGCAGGCTAACAATCTAATGATCCCTTGTGACACCAGGGGTTGTAAAAGGCCCAGTGATGGATTGTTACAGCACGGGGACCAATAGAAGCAAGGATCAATTATGCCACCATGGAGGCCAAGAATCAAATGATTCATTGTGACATCAAGCGGCCTAAAAGGGCATGGGATGCATTGAGACTCCACAGGGTTTAAGAGAAGCAAGGAACCATTGTGACCCAAGGGAGGCTAACAATCTAATGATCCCTTGTGACACCAGGGGGTATAAAAAGGGCCAGGGATGGGGGGCCGAAAACGGCCAGGGATGGATTGTTACAGCACGGGGACCAATAGAAGCAAGGATCAATTATGCCACCATGGAGGCCAAGAATCAAATGATTCATTGTGACATCAAGTGGCCTAAAAGGGCATGGAAGGCATTGTGACACCAGAGGGTTTAAGAGAAGCAAGGAACCATTGTGACCCAAGGGAGGCTAACAATCTAATGATCCCTTGTCACACAAGGTGTTGTAAAAGGGCCAGGGATGAATTGTGAAAGCATGGGCCACAATAAAAACATGCAAATATTATGACACCATAGAGGCCAAGAATCAAATGATTCATTGTAACACCAAGTGGCCTGAAAGGTCATGGGATGCATTGTGACACCACAGAGGTTAAGAGAAGCAAGGAACCATTGTGACCCAATGCAGGCTAACAATCTAATGATCCCTTGCGGCACCAGGGGGTATAAAAAGGGCCAGGGATGGATTGTTACAGCACGGGGACCAATAGAAGCAAGGATCAATTATGCCACCATGGAGGCCAAGAATCAAATGATTCATTGTGACATCAAGTGGCCTAAAAGGGCATGGGCTGCATTGTGACACCACAGGGGTTAAGAGAAGCAAGGAACCATTGTGACCCAATGGAGGCTAATAATCTAAGAATCCCTTTTGACACCAGGGGGCATCAAAGGGACAGGGATGAATTGTGACAGCATGGGGCCCAATAGAAACAAGGAACCATTATGCCACCATGGAGGCCAAGAATCAAATGATTCATTGTAACACCAAGTGGCCTAAAAGGTCATGGGCTGCATTGTGACACCACAGGGGTTAAGAGAAGCAAGGAACCATTGTGACCCAATGCAGGCTAATAATCTAAGAATCCCTTTTGACACCAGGGGGCGCAAAAGGACCACGGATGAACTCTGACAGCATGGGGACCTATAGAAGCAAGGAACCATTATGACACCATGAAGGCCAAGAATCAAATGGTTCATTGTAACACCAAGTGGCCTAAAAGGGCTTGGAATGCATGGTGACACCACAGAGGTTAAGAGAAGCAAGGAACCATTGTGACCCAATGCAGGCAAACAATCTAATGATCCATTGTGACACCGGGGGTTGTAATAGGACCAGGGATGAATTCTGAAAGCATGGGGCACAATAAAAACATGCAAATATTATGACACCTTAGACGCCAAGACTCAAATGTTTCATTGTAACACCAAGTGGACTAAAAGGTCATGGGATGCATTGTGACACCACAGGGGCTAAGAGAAGCAAGGAACCATTGTGACCCAATGCAGGCTAACAATCTAATGATCCCTTGTGCCACCATGGGGTTTAAAAAGTTCCAGGGATGGATTGTTACAGCACGAGGACCAATAGAAGCAATGATCTATTATGCCACCGTGGAGGCCAAGAATCAAATGATTCATTTTGACATCATGTGGCCTAAAAGGGCATGGGCTGCATTGTGACACCACAGGGGTTAAGAGAAGCAAGGAACCATTGTGACCCAATGCAGGCTAATAATCTAAGAATCCCTTTTGACACCAGGGGGCGCAAAAGGACCACGGATGAACTCTGACAGCATGGGGACCTATAGAAGCAAGGAACCATTATGACACCATGAAGGCCAAGAATCAAATGGTTCATTGTAACACCAAGTGGCCTAAAAGGGCTTGGAATGCATTGTGACACCAGAGAGGTTAAGAGAAGCAAAGAACCATTGTGAACCAAGGGAGGCTAACAATCTAATGATCCATTGTGACACCAGGGGTTGTAATAGGGCCAGGGATGAATTGTGAAAGCATGGGCCACAATAAAAACATGGAAATATTATGACACCTTAGTGGCCAAGACTCAAATGATTCATTGTAACACCAAGTTGCCTAAACGGACATGGAATGCATTGTGACACCACAGGGGCTAAGAGAAGCAAGGAACCATTGTGACCCAAGGGAGGCTAACAATCTAATGATCCCTTGTGACACTAGGGGGCGAAAAAGGACCACGGATGAACTGTGACAGCATGGGGACCTATAGAAGCAAGGAACCATTATGACACCATGAAGGCCAAGAATCAAAGGGTTCATTGTAAGACCAAGTGGCCTAAAAGGGCATGGGATGCATTGTGACACCGCAGAGGTTAAGAGAAGCAAGGATCCATTGTGACCCAATGCAGGCGAACAATCTAATGATGCCTTGTGCCACCAGGGGGTATAAAAAGGGCCAGGGATGGATTGTTACAGCACGGGGACCAATAGAAGCTAGGTTCTATTATGCCACCATGGAGGCCAAGAATCAAATGATTCATTGTGATATCAAGTGGTCTAAAAGGGCATGGAATGCATTGTGACACCACAGGGGCTAAGAGAAGCAAGGAACCATTGTGACCCAATGCAGACTAACAATCTAATGATCCCTTGTGACACCAGGGGTTGTAAAAGGCCCAGTGATGGATTGTTACAGCACGGGGACCAATAGAAGCAAGGACCTATTATGCCACCATGGAGGCCAAGAATCAAATGATTCATTGTGACATCAAGTGGCCTAAAAGGGCATGGAATGCATTGTGACACCACAGGGGCTAAGAGAAGCAAGGAAACATTGTGACCCAATGCAGGCTAACAATCTAATAATCCCTTCTCACACAAGGTGTTGTAAAAGGCCCAGGGATGAATTGTTACAGCATGTGGTCCAATAAAAACATGGAAACATTATGACACCATAGAGGCCAAGACTCAAATAATTCATTGTAACACCAAGTGGCCTAAAAGGGCATGGGATGCATTGTGACACCACAGAGGTTAAGAGAAGCAAGGAACCATTGTGACCCAATGCAGGCTAACAATCTAATGATCCCTTGTGGCACCCGGGGGTTGTAAAAGTGCCAGGGATGGATTGTTACCGCACGGGGACCAATAGAAGCAAGGATCTATTATGCCACCATGGAGGCCAAGAATCAAATTATTCATTGTAAGACCAAGTCGCCTAAAAGGGCATGGAATGCATTGTGACACCACAGGGGTTAAGAGAAGCAAGGAACCATTGTGACCCAATGCAGGCTAACAATCTAATGATCCATTGTGGCACCAGGGGGTATAAAAAGGGCCAGGGATGGATTGTTACAGCACGGGGACCAATAGAAGCAAGGATCTATTATGCCACCATGGAGGCCAAGAATCAAATGATTCATTGTGACATCAAGTGGCCTAAAAGGGCATGGGATGCATTGTGACACCACAGGCTTTAAGAGAAGCAAGGAACCATTGTGACCCAATGCAGGCTAACAATCTAAGAATCCCTTTTGACACCAGGGGGCGCAAAAGGACCACGGATGAACTGTGTCAGCATGGGGACCTATAGAACAAGGAACCATTATGACACCATGAAGGCCAGGAATCAAATGATTCATTGTAAGACCAAGTGGCCTAAAAGGGCTTGGAATGCATTGTGACACCACAGAGGTTAAGAGAAGCAAGGAACCATTGTGACCCAATGCAGGCTAACAATCTAATGATACATTGTGGCATAGATGGGCCTAAAAGGACCAGGCTTAAATTGTTACAGCACGGTTAGCGATAGAAGCAAGGATTTATTATGGCACCGTGGAGGCCAAGAATCAAATAATTCATTGTGAAATCATGTGGCCTAAAAGGGCTTGGGAGGCATTGTGACACCACAGGGGTTAAGAGAAGCAAGGATCCATTGTGACCCAATGGAGGCTAATAATCCCAGGATCCCTTTTGACACCAAGGGGGGCAAAAGGGCCAGGAATGAATTGTGAGAGCATGGGGCCCAATAGATACAATGGACTATTATGCCACAATGGAGGCCAAGAATCAAATGATTCATTGTGACATCAAGTTGCCTAAAAGGGCATGGGATGCATTGTGACACCACGGGGGTTTAGAGAAGCAAGGATCCATTGTGACCCAATGTAGGCTAATAATCCCAGGATCCCTTTTGATAACAGGGGGCGCAAAACGACAACGGATGAACTCTGACAGCATGGGGACCTATAGAAGCAAGGAACCATTATGACACCATGAAGGCCAAGAATCAAATGGTTCATTGTAAGACCAAGTGGCCTAAAAAGGCTCGGAATGCATTGTGACACCACAGAGGTTAAGAGAAGCAAGGAACCATTGTGACCCAATGCAGGCTAACAATCTAATGATCCATTGCGACACCAGGGGTTGTAATAGGGCCAGGGATGAATTGTTACAGCATGGGGCTCAATAAAAACATGGAGACATTATGTCACCATAGAGGCCAAGAATCAAATGATTCATTGTGACACCAAGTGGCCTAAAAGGGCATGGGATGCATTGTGACACCACAGGGGTTAAGAGAAGCAAGGAACCATTGTGACCCAATGCAGGCTAACAATCTAAGAATCCCTTTTGACACCATGGGGCGCAAAAGGACCACTGATGAACTGTGACAGCATGGGGACCTATAGAGGCAAGGAACCATTATGACACCATGAAGGCCAAGAATCAAAGGGTTCATTGTAAGACCAAGTGGCCTAAAAGTGCTTGGAATGCATTGTCACACAACAGAGGTTAAGAGAAGCAAGGAACCATTGTGACCCAAAGCAAGCTAACAATCTAATGAACCCTTGTGGCACCCATGGGCCTAAAAGTGCCAGGGTTGAATTGTTACAGCACGGGGACCGATAGAAGCAAGGATCTATTATGACACCATGAAGGCCAAGAATCAAATGGTTCATTGTAAGACCAAGTGGCCTAAAAGGGCATGGGATGCATTGTGAAACCATAGGGGTTAAGAGAAGCAAGGATCCATTGTGACCCAATGGAGGCTAATAATCCCAGGATCCCTTTTGACACCAGGGGGCGCAAAAGGCCAGGAATGAATTGTGAGAGCATGGGGCCCAATAGATACAATGAACTATTATGCCACAATGGAGGCCAAGAATCAAATGATTCATTGTGACATCAAGTGGTCTAAAAGGGCATGGAATGCATTGTGACACCACAGGGGTTAAGAGAAGCAAGGATCCATTGTGACCCAATGCAGGCTAACAATCTAATGATCCATTGTGGCACCAGGGGGTATAAAGAGGGCCAGGGATGGATTGTTACAGCACGGGGACCAATAGAAGCAAGGATCTATTATGCCACCATGGAGGCCAAGAATCAAATGATTCATTGTGACATCAAGTGGCCTAAAAGGGCATGGGCTGCATTGTGACACCACAGGGGTTAAGAGAAGCAAGGAACCATTGTGACCCAATGCAGGCTAACAATCTAAGAATCCCTTTTGACACCAGGGGGCGCAAAAGGACCACGGATGAACTGTGTCAGCATGGGGACCTATAGAACAAGGAACCATTATGACACCATGAAGGCCAGGAATCAAATGATTCATTGTAAGACCAAGTGGCCTAAAAGGGCTTGGAATGCATTGTGACACCACAGAGGTTAAGAGAAGCAAGGAACCATTGTGACCCAATGCAGGCTAACAATCTAATGATACATTGTGGCATAGATGGGCCTAAAAGGACCAGGCTTAAATTGTTACAGCACGGGGAGCGATAGAAGCAAGGATTTATTATGGCACCGTGGAGGCCAAGAATCAAATAATTCATTGTGAAATCATGTGGCCTAAAAGGGCTTGGGAGGCATTGTGACACCACAGGGGTTAAGAGAAGCAAGGATCCATTGTGACCCAATGGAGGCTAATAATCCCAGGATCCCTTTTGACACCAAGGGGGGCAAAAGGGCCAGGAATGAATTGTGAGAGCATGGGGCCCAATAGATACAATGGACTATTATGCCACAATGGAGGCCAAGAATCAAATGATTCATTGTGACATCAAGTTGCCTAAAAGGGCATGGGATGCATTGTGACACCACGGGGGTTTAGAGAAGCAAGGATCCATTGTGACCCAATGTAGGCTAATAATCCCAGGATCCCTTTTGATAACAGGGGGCGCAAAACGACAACGGATGAACTCTGACAGCATGGGGACCTATAGAAGCAAGGAACCATTATGACACCATGAAGGCCAAGAATCAAATGGTTCATTGTAAGACCAAGTGGCCTAAAAAGGCTCGGAATGCATTGTGACACCACAGAGGTTAAGAGAAGCAAGGAACCATTGTGACCCAATGCAGGCTAACAATCTAATGATCCATTGCGACACCAGGGGTTGTAATAGGGCCAGGGATGAATTGTTACAGCATGGGGCTCAATAAAAACATGGAGACATTATGTCACCATAGAGGCCAAGAATCAAATGATTCATTGTGACACCAAGTGGCCTAAAAGGGCATGGGATGCATTGTGACACCACAGGGGTTAAGAGAAGCAAGGAACCATTGTGACCCAATGCAGGCTAACAATCTAAGAATCCCTTTTGACACCATGGGGCGCAAAAGGACCACTGATGAACTGTGACAGCATGGGGACCTATAGAGGCAAGGAACCATTATGACACCATGAAGGCCAAGAATCAAAGGGTTCATTGTAAGACCAAGTGGCCTAAAAGTGCTTGGAATGCATTGTCACACAACAGAGGTTAAGAGAAGCAAGGAACCATTGTGACCCAAAGCAAGCTAACAATCTAATGAACCCTTGTGGCACCCATGGGCCTAAAAGTGCCAGGGTTGAATTGTTACAGCACGGGGACCGATAGAAGCAAGGATCTATTATGACACCATGAAGGCCAAGAATCAAATGGTTCATTGTAAGACCAAGTGGCCTAAAAGGGCATGGGATGCATTGTGAAACCATAGGGGTTAAGAGAAGCAAGGATCCATTGTGACCCAATGGAGGCTAATAATCCCAGGATCCCTTTTGACACCAGGGGGCGCAAAAGGCCAGGAATGAATTGTGAGAGCATGGGGCCCAATAGATACAATGAACTATTATGCCACAATGGAGGCCAAGAATCAAATGATTCATTGTGACATCAAGTGGTCTAAAAGGGCATGGAATGCATTGTGACACCACAGGGGTTAAGAGAAGCAAGGATCCATTGTGACCCAATGCAGGCTAACAATCTAATGATCCATTGTGGCACCAGGGGGTATAAAGAGGGCCAGGGATGGATTGTTACAGCACGGGGACCAATAGAAGCAAGGATCTATTATGCCACCATGGAGGCCAAGAATCAAATGATTCATTGTGACATCAAGTGGCCTAAAAGGGCATGGGCTGCATTGTGACACCACAGGGGTTAAGAGAAGCAAGGAACCATTGTGACCCAATGCAGGCTAACAATCTAAGAATCCCTTTTGACACCAGGGGGCGCAAAAGGACCACGGATGAACTGTGTCAGCATGGGGACCTATAGAACAAGGAACCATTATGACACCATGAAGGCCAGGAATCAAATGATTCATTGTAAGACCAAGTGGCCTAAAAGGGCTTGGAATGCATTGTGACACCACAGAGGTTAAGAGAAGCAAGGAACCATTGTGACCCAATGCAGGCTAACAATCTAATGATACATTGTGGCATAGATGGGCCTAAAAGGACCAGGCTTAAATTGTTACAGCACGGGGAGCGATAGAAGCAAGGATTTATTATGGCACCGTGGAGGCCAAGAATCAAATAATTCATTGTGAAATCATGTGGCCTAAAAGGGCTTGGGAGGCATTGTGACACCACAGGGGTTAAGAGAAGCAAGGATCCATTGTGACCCAATGGAGGCTAATAATCCCAGGATCCCTTTTGACACCAAGGGGGGCAAAAGGGCCAGGAATGAATTGTGAGAGCATGGGGCCCAATAGATACAATGGACTATTATGCCACAATGGAGGCCAAGAATCAAATGATTCATTGTGACATCAAGTTGCCTAAAAGGGCATGGGATGCATTGTGACACCACGGGGGTTTAGAGAAGCAAGGATCCATTGTGACCCAATGTAGGCTAATAATCCCAGGATCCCTTTTGATAACAGGGGGCGCAAAACGACAACGGATGAACTCTGACAGCATGGGGACCTATAGAAGCAAGGAACCATTATGACACCATGAAGGCCAAGAATCAAATGGTTCATTGTAAGACCAAGTGGCCTAAAAAGGCTCGGAATGCATTGTGACACCACAGAGGTTAAGAGAAGCAAGGAACCATTGTGACCCAATGCAGGCTAACAATCTAATGATCCATTGCGACACCAGGGGTTGTAATAGGGCCAGGGATGAATTGTTACAGCATGGGGCTCAATAAAAACATGGAGACATTATGTCACCATAGAGGCCAAGAATCAAATGATTCATTGTGACACCAAGTGGCCTAAAAGGGCATGGGATGCATTGTGACACCACAGGGGTTAAGAGAAGAAAGGAACCATTGTGACCCAATGCAGGCTAACAATCTAAGAATCCCTTTTGACACCATGGGGCGCAAAAGGACCACTGATGAACTGTGACAGCATGGGGACCTATAGAGGCAAGGAACCATTATGACACCATGAAGGCCAAGAATCAAAGGGTTCATTGTAAGACCAAGTGGCCTAAAAGTGCTTGGAATGCATTGTCACACAACAGAGGTTAAGAGAAGCAAGGAACCATTATGACCCAAAGCAAGCTAACAATCTAATGATCCCTTGTGGCACCCATGGGCCTAAAAGTGCCAGGGTTGAATTGTTACAGCACGGGGACCGATAGAAGCAAGGATCTATTATGACACCATGAAGGCCAAGAATCAAATGGTTCATTGTAAGACCAAGTGGCCTAAAAGGGCATGGGATGCATTGTGAAACCATAGGGGTTAAGAGAAGCAAGGATCCATTGTGACCCAATGGAGGCTAATAATCCCAGGATCCCTTTTGACACCAGGGGGCGCAAAAGGCCAGGAATGAATTGTGAGAGCATGGGGCCCAATAGATACAATGAACTATTATGCCACAATGGAGGCCAAGAATCAAATGATTCATTGTGACATCAAGTGGTCTAAAAGGGCATGGAATGCATTGTGACACCACAGGGGTTAAGAGAAGCAAGGATCCATTGTGACCCAATGGAGGCTAATAATCCCAGGATCCCTTTTGACACCAGGGGGCGCAAAAGGGCCAGGAATGAATTGTGAGAGCATGGGGACCTATAGAAGCAAGGAACCATTATGACACCATGAAGGCCAAGAATCAAATGGTTCATTATAAGACCAAGTGGCCTAAAAGGGCTTGGAATGCATTCTGACACCACAGAGGTTAAGAGAAGCAAGGAACCATTGTGACCCAATGCAGGCTAACAATCTAATGATCCATTGCGACACCAGGGGTTGTAATAGGGCCAGGGATGAATTTTACAGCATGGGGCACAATAAAAACATGGAAATATTATGACACCATGGAGGCCAAGAATCAAATGATTCATTGTAACACCAAGTGGCCTAAAAGGGCATGGGATGCATTGTGACACCACAGAGGTTAAGAGAAGCAAGGAACCATTGTGACCCAATGCAGGCTAACAATCTAATGATCCATTGTGGCACCAGGGGTTATAAAAAGGGCCAGGGATGGATTGTTACAGCACGGGGACCAATCGAAGCAAGGATCTATTATGCCACCATGGAGGCCAAGAATCAAATGATTCATTGTGACGTCAAGTGGCCTAAAAGGGCATGGGATGCATTGTGACACCACAGGTGGTAAGAGAAGCAAGGATCCATTGTGACACAATGGAGGCTAATAATCCCAGGATCCCATTTGACACCAGGGGGCTTCAAAGGCCCAGGGATGAATTGTGACAGCATGGGGCCCAATAGAAACAAGGAACCATTATGACACCATGGAAGCCAAGAATCAAATGATTCATTGTGACATCAAGTGGCCTAAAAGGGCATGGGATGCATTGTGACTCCACAGGGCTTAAGAGAAGCAAGGAACCATTGTGACACAATGGAGGCTAACAATCTAATAATCCCTTCTCACACAAGGTGTTGTAAAAGGTCCAGGGATGAATTGTTACAGCATGTGGTCCAATAAAAACATGGAAATATTATGACACCATAGAGGCCAAGACTCAAATAATTCATTGTAACACCAAGTGGCCTAAAAGGGCATGGGATGCATTGTGACACCACAGGGGTTAAGAGAAGCAAGGAACCATTGTGACCCAATGGAGGCTAACAATCTAAGAATCCCTTTTGACACCAGGGGGCGCGAAAGGACCCACGGATGAACTCTGACAGCATGGGGACCTATAGAATCAAGGAACCATTATGACGCCATGAAGGACAAGAATCAAATGGTTCATTGTAAGACCAAGTGGCCTAAAAGGGCTTGGAATGCATGGTGACACCACAGAGGTTAAGAGAATCTGGGAAACATTGTGACCCAATGCAGACTAACAATCTAATGATCCCTTTTGACACCAGGGGGTATAAAAAGGGCCAGGGATGGATTGTTACAGCACGGGGACCAATAGAAGCAAGGATCAATTATGCCACCATGGAGGCCAAGAATCAAATGATTCATTGTGACATCAAGTGGCCTAAAAGGTCATGGGATGCATTGTGACACCACAGGTGGTAAGAGAAGCAAGGATCCATTGTGACCCTATGCAGGCTAACAATCTAAGAATCCCTTTTGACACCAGGGGGCCCAAAAGCTCCAGGGATGAATTGTGAAAGCATGGGGCCCAATTAAAACCTGGTACAATTATGCCACCATGGAGGCCAAGAATCAAATGATTCATTGTGACATCAAGTGGCCTAAAAGGGCATGGGCTGCATTGTGACACCACAGGCTTTAAGAAAAGCAAGGAAACATTGTGTCCCAATGCAGGCTAACAATCTAAGAATCCCTTTTGACACCAGGGGGCGCAAAGGGACCACGGATGAACTGTGTCAGCATGGGGACCTATAGAAGCAAGGAACCATTATGACACCATGAAGGCCAAGAATCAAATGGTTCATTGTAAGACCAAGTGGCCTAAAAGGGCTTGGAATGCATAGTGACACCACAGAGGTTAAGAGAAGCAAGGAACCATTGTGACCCAAGGGAGGCTAACAATCAAATGATCCATTGTGACATAGATGGGCCTAAAAGGACCAGGCATAAATTGTTACAGCACGGGGAGCGATAGAAGCAAGGATCTATTATGGCACCGTGGAGGCCAAGAATCAAATAATTCATTGTGAAATCATGTGGCCTAAAAGGGCTTGGGAGGCATTGTGACACCACAGGGGTTAAGAGAAGCAAGGATCCATTGTGACCCAATGGAGGCTAATAATCCCAGGATCCCTTTTGACACCAGGGGGCGCAAAAGGGCCAGGAATGAATTGTGAGAGCATGGGGCCCAATAGACACAATGGACTATTATGCCACAATGGAGGCGAAGAATCCAATGATTCATTGTGACATCAAGTGGCCTAAAAGGGCATGGGATGCATTGTGACACCACAGGGGTTAAGAGAAGCAAGGAACCATTGTGACCCAATGCAGGCTAACAATCTAATGATCCATTGTGGCACCAGGGGTTATAAAAAGTGCCAGGGATGGATTGTTACAGCACGGGGACCAATAGAAGCAAGGATCTATTATGCCACCATGGAGGCCAAGAATCAAATGATTCATTGTGACGTCAAGTGGCCTAAAAGGGCATGGGATGCATTGTGACACCACAGGTGGTAAGAGAAGCAAGGATCCATTGTGACCCAATGGAGGCTAACAATCTAAGAATCCCTTTTGACACCAGGGGGCCCAAAAGGTCCAGGGATGAATTGTGAAAGCATGGGGCCCAATTAAAACCTGGTACAATTATGCCACCATGGAGGCCAAGAATCAAATGATTCATTGTGACATCAAGTGGCCTAAAATGGCATGGGATGCATTGTGACACCACAGGCTTTAAGAGAAGCAAGGAACCATTGTGACCCAATGCAGGCTAACAATCTAAGAATCCCTTTCGACACCAGGGGGCGCAAAAGGGCCAGGAATAAATTGTGAGAGCATGGGGCCCAATAGATACAATGGACTATTATGCCACAATGGAGGCCAAGAATCAAACGATTCATTGTCACATCAAGTGGCCTAAAAGGGCATGGGATGCATTGTGACACCACAGGGGTTAAGAGAAGCAAGGAACCATTTTGACCCAATGCAGACTAACAATCTAATGATCCCTTGTGGCACCCGGGGGTTGTAAAAGGGCCAGGGATGGATTGTTACAGCACGGGGACCAATAGAAGCAAGGATCTATTATGCCACCATGGAGGCCAAGAATGAAATGGTTCATTGTAAGACCAAGTGGCCTAAAAGGGCATGGGATGCATTGTGACACCACAGGGGTTAAGAGAAGCAAGGAACCATTGTGACCCAATGCAGGCTAATAATCTAAGAATCCCTTTTGACACCAGGGGGCGCAAAAGGACCACGGATGAACACTGACAGCATAGGGACCTATAGAAGCAAGGAACCATTATGACACCATGAAGGCCAAGAATCAAATGGTTCATTGTAAGACCAAGTGGCCTAAAAGGGCTTGCAATGCATTGTGACACCACAGGGGCTAAGATTAGCAAGGAACCATTGTGACCCAATGCAGGCTAACAATCTAATGATCCCTTGTGACACCAGGGGTTGTAAAAGGCCCAGTGATGGATTGTTACAGCATGGGGACCAATAGAAGCAAGGATCTATTATGCCACCATAGAGGCCAAGAATCAAATGATTCATTGTGACATCAAGTGGCCTAAAAGGGCATGGGCTGCATTGTGACACCACAGGGGTTAAGAGAAGCAAGGAACCATTGTGACCCAATGGAGGCTAACAATCTAAGAATCCCTTTTGACACCAGGGGGCGCGAAAGGACCCACGGATGAACTCTGACAGCATGGGGACCTATAGAATCAAGGAACCATTATGACGCCATGAAGGACAAGAATCAAATGGTTCATTGTAAGACCAAGTGGCCTAAAAGGGCTTGGAATGCATGGTGACACCACAGAGGTTAAGAGAATCTGGGAAACATTGTGACCCAATGCAGACTAACAATCTAATGATCCCTTTTGGCACCAGGGGGTATAAAAAGGGCCAGGGATGGATTGTTACAGCACGGGGACCAATAGAAGCAAGGATCAATTATGCCACCATGGAGGCCAAGAATCAAATGATTCATTGTGACATCAAGTGGCCTAAAAGGTCATGGGATGCATTGTGACACCACAGGTGGTAAGAGAAGCAAGGATCCATTGTGACCCAATGCAGGCTAACAATCTAAGAATCCCTTTTGACACCAGGGGGCCCAAAAGCTCCAGGGATGAATTGTGAAAGCATGGGGCCCAATTAAAACCTGGTACAATTATGCCACCATGGAGGCCAAGAATCAAATGATTCATTGTGACATCAAGTGGCCTAAAAGGGCATGGGCTGCATTGTGACACCACAGGCTTTAAGAAAAGCAAGGAAACATTGTGTCCCAATGCAGGCTAACAATCTAAGAATCCCTTTTGACACCAGGGGGCGCAAAGGGACCACGGATGAACTGTGTCAGCATGGGGACCTATAGAAGCAAGGAACCATTATGACACCATGAAGGCCAAGAATCAAATGGTTCATTGTAAGACCAAGTGGCCTAAAAGGGCTTGGAATGCATAGTGACACCACAGAGGTTAAGAGAAGCAAGGAACCATTGTGACCCAAGGGAGGCTAACAATCAAATGATCCATTGTGACATAGATGGGCCTAAAAGGACCAGGCATAAATTGTTACAGCACGGGGAGCGATAGAAGCAAGGATCTATTATGGCACCGTGGAGGCCAAGAATCAAATAATTCATTGTGAAATCATGTGGCCTAAAAGGGCTTGGGAGGCATTGTGACACCACAGGGGTTAAGAGAAGCAAGGATCCATTGTGACCCAATGGAGGCTAATAATCCCAGGATCCCTTTTGACACCAGGGGGCGCAAAAGGGCCAGGAATGAATTGTGAGAGCATGGGGCCCAATAGACACAATGGACTATTATGCCACAATGGAGGCGAAGAATCCAATGATTCATTGTGACATCAAGTGGCCTAAAAGGGCATGGGATGCATTGTGACACCACAGGGGTTAAGAGAAGCAAGGAACCATTGTGACCCAATGCAGCATAAAAATCTAATGATCCCTTGTGGCACCCGGGGGTTGTAAAAGCGCCAGGGATGGATTGTTACAGCACAGGGACCAATAGAAGCAAGGATCTATTATGCCACCATGGAGACCAAGAATGAAATGATTCATTGTAACACCAAGTGGCCTAAAAGGGCTTGGAATGCATTGTGACACCACAGAGGTTAAGAGAAGCAAGGAACCATTGTGACCCAATGCAGGCTAACAATCTAATGATCCATTGTGGCACCAGGGGTTATAAAAAGGGCCAGGGATGGATTGTTACAGCACGGGGACCAATCGAAGCAAGGATCTATTATGCCACCATGGAGGCCAAGAATCAAATGATTCATTGTGACGTCAAGTGGCCTAAAAGGGCATGGGATGCATTGTGACACCACAGGTGGTAAGAGAAGCAAGGATCCATTGTGACACAATGGAGGCTAATAATCCCAGGATCCCATTTGACACCAGGGGGCTTCAAAGGCCCAGGGATGAATTGTGACAGCATGGGGCCCAATAGAAACAAGGAACCATTATGACACCATGGAAGCCAAGAATCAAATGATTCATTGTGACATCAAGTGGCCTAAAAGGGCATGGGATGCATTGTGACTCCACAGGGCTTAAGAGAAGCAAGGAACCATTGTGACACAATGGAGGCTAACAATCTAATAATCCCTTCTCACACAAGGTGTTGTAAAAGGTCCAGGGATGAATTGTTACAGCATGTGGTCCAATAAAAACATGGAAATATTATGACACCATAGAGGCCAAGACTCAAATAATTCATTGTAACACCAAGTGGCCTAAAAGGGCATGGGATGCATTGTGACACCACAGGGGTTAAGAGAAGCAAGGAACCATTGTGACCCAATGGAGGCTAACAATCTAAGAATCCCTTTTGACACCAGGGGGCGCGAAAGGACCCACGGATGAACTCTGACAGCATGGGGACCTATAGAATCAAGGAACCATTATGACGCCATGAAGGACAAGAATCAAATGGTTCATTGTAAGACCAAGTGGCCTAAAAGGGCTTGGAATGCATGGTGACACCACAGAGGTTAAGAGAATCTGGGAAACATTGTGACCCAATGCAGACTAACAATCTAATGATCCCTTTTGGCACCAGGGGGTATAAAAAGGGCCAGGGATGGATTGTTACAGCACGGGGACCAATAGAAGCAAGGATCAATTATGCCACCATGGAGGCCAAGAATCAAATGATTCATTGTGACATCAAGTGGCCTAAAAGGTCATGGGATGCATTGTGACACCACAGGTGGTAAGAGAAGCAAGGATCCATTGTGACCCAATGCAGGCTAACAATCTAAGAATCCCTTTTGACACCAGGGGGCCCAAAAGCTCCAGGGATGAATTGTGAAAGCATGGGGCCCAATTAAAACCTGGTACAATTATGCCACCATGGAGGCCAAGAATCAAATGATTCATTGTGACATCAAGTGGCCTAAAAGGGCATGGGCTGCATTGTGACACCACAGGCTTTAAGAAAAGCAAGGAAACATTGTGTCCCAATGCAGGCTAACAATCTAAGAATCCCTTTTGACACCAGGGGGCGCAAAGGGACCACGGATGAACTGTGTCAGCATGGGGACCTATAGAAGCAAGGAACCATTATGACACCATGAAGGCCAAGAATCAAATGGTTCATTGTAAGACCAAGTGGCCTAAAAGGGCTTGGAATGCATAGTGACACCACAGAGGTTAAGAGAAGCAAGGAACCATTGTGACCCAAGGGAGGCTAACAATCAAATGATCCATTGTGACATAGATGGGCCTAAAAGGACCAGGCATAAATTGTTACAGCACGGGGAGCGATAGAAGCAAGGATCTATTATGGCACCGTGGAGGCCAAGAATCAAATAATTCATTGTGAAATCATGTGGCCTAAAAGGGCTTGGGAGGCATTGTGACACCACAGGGGTTAAGAGAAGCAAGGATCCATTGTGACCCAATGGAGGCTAATAATCCCAGGATCCCTTTTGACACCAGGGGGCGCAAAAGGGCCAGGAATGAATTGTGAGAGCATGGGGCCCAATAGACACAATGGACTATTATGCCACAATGGAGGCGAAGAATCCAATGATTCATTGTGACATCAAGTGGCCTAAAAGGGCATGGGATGCATTGTGACACCACAGGGGTTAAGAGAAGCAAGGAACCATTGTGACCCAATGCAGGCTAACAATCTAATGATCCATTGTGGCACCAGGGGTTATAAAAAGTGCCAGGGATGGATTGTTACAGCACGGGGACCAATAGAAGCAAGGATCTATTATGCCACCATGGAGGCCAAGAATCAAATGATTCATTGTGACGTCAAGTGGCCTAAAAGGGCATGGGATGCATTGTGACACCACAGGTGGTAAGAGAAGCAAGGATCCATTGTGACCCAATGGAGGCTAACAATCTAAGAATCCCTTTTGACACCAGGGGGCCCAAAAGGTCCAGGGATGAATTGTGAAAGCATGGGGCCCAATTAAAACCTGGTACAATTATGCCACCATGGAGGGCAAGAATCAAATGATTCATTGTGACATCAAGTGGCCTAAAAGGGCATGGGATGCACTGTGACACCACAGGCTTTAAGAGAAGCAAGGAACCATTGTGACCCAATGCAGGCTAACAATCTAAGAATCCCTTTCGACACCAGGGGGCGCAAAAGGGCCAGGAATAAATTGTGAGAGCATGGGGCCCAATAGATACAATGGACTATTATGCCACAATGGAGGCCAAGAATCAAACGATTCATTGTGACATCAAGTGGCCTAAAAGGGCATGGGATGCATTGTGACACCACAGGGGTTAAGAGAAGCAAGGAACCATTGTGACCCAATGCAGCATAAAAATCTAATGATCCCTTGTGGCACCCGGGGGTTGTAAAAGCGCCAGGGATGGATTGTTACAGCACGGGGACCAATAGAAGCAAGGATCTATTATGCCACCATGGAGGCCAAGAATGAAATGGTTCATTGTAAGACCAAGTGGCCTAATAGGGCATGGGATGCATTGTGACACCACAGGGGTTAAGAGAAGCAAGGAACCATTGTGACCCAATGCAGGCGAACAATCTAATGATCCCTTGTGACACCAGGGGGCCGAAAATGGCCAGGGATGGATTGTTACAGCACGGGGACCAATAGAAGCAAGGATCAATTATGCCACCATGGAGGCCAAGAATCAAATGATTCATTGTGACATCAAGTGGCCTAAAAGTGCATGGAATGCATTGTGACACCACAGGAGCTAAGAGAAGCAAGGAACCATTGTGACCCAATGGAGGCTAATAATCCCAGGATCCCATTTGACACCAGGGGGCGTAAAAACGATAGGGATGAATTGTGACAGCATGGGGCCCAATAGAAGCATGGAACCATTATGCCACCATGGAGGCCAAGAATCAAATGATTCATTGTGACATCAAGTGGCCTAAAAGGGCATGGGATGCATTGAGACTCCACAGGGTTTAAGAGAAGCAAGGAATCATTGTGACCCAAGGGAGGCTAACAATCTAATGATCCCTTGTGACACCAGGGGTTGTAAAAGGCCAATGATGGATTGTTACAGCACGGGGACCAATAGAAGCAAGGATCTATTATGCCATAGAGGCCAAGAATCAAATGATTCATTGTGACATCAAGTGGCCTAAAAGGGCATGGGCTGCATTGCGACACCACAGGGGTTAAGAGAAGCAAGGAACCATTGTGACCCAATGCAGGCTAACAATCTAATGATCCCTTGTGACACCAGGTGTTGTAAAAGGCCCAGTGATGGATTGTTACAGCACGGGGACCAATAGAAGCAAGGATCAATTATGCCACCATGGAGGAAAAGAATCAAATGATTCATTGTGACATCAAGTGGCCTAAAAGGGCATGGGCTGCATTGTGACACCACAGGGGTTAAGAGAAGCAAGGAACCATTGTGACCCAATGCAGGCTAACAATCTAATGATCCCTTGTGACACCAGGGGTTGTAAAAGGCCCAGTGATGGATTGTTACAGCACGGGGACCAATAGAAGCAAGGATCTATTATGCCACCATGGAGGCCAAGAATCAAATGATTCATTGTGACATCAAGTGGCCTAAAAGGGCATGGGCTGCATTGTGACACCACAGGGGTTAAGAGAAGCAAGGAACCATTGTGACCCAATGCAGGCTAATAATCTAAGAATCCCTTTTGACACCAGGGGGCGCAAAAGGACCACGAGTGAACTCTGACAGCATGGGGACCTATAGAAGCAAGGAACCATTATGACACCATGAAGGCCAAGAATCAAATGGTTCATTGTAAGACCAAGTGGCCTAAAAGGGCTTGCAATGCATTGTGACACCACAGAGGTTAAGAGAAGCAAGGAACCATTGTGACCCAATGCAGGGGAACAATCTAATGATCCCTTGTGACACCAGGGGGCCGAAAATGGCCAGGGATGGATTGTTACAGCACGGGGACCAATAGAAGCAAGGATCAATTATGCCACCATGGAGGCCAAGAATCAAATGATTCATTGTGACATCAAGTGGCCTAAAAGGGCATGGAATGCATTGTGACACCACAGGGGCTAAGAGAAGCAAGGAACCATTGTGACCCAATGGAGGCTAATAATCCCAGGATCCCATTTGACACCAGGGGGCGTCAAAGGGATAGGGATGAATTGTGACAGCATGGGGCCCAGTAGAAACAAGGAACCATTATGCCACCATGGAGGCCAAGAATCAAATGATTCATTGTGACATCAAGTGGCCTAAAAGGGCATGGGATGCATTGAGACTCCACAGGGTTTAAGAGAAGCAAGGAACCATTGTGACCCAAGGGAGGCTAACAATCTAATGATCCCTTGTCACACAAGGTGTTGTAAAAGGGCCAGGGATGAATTGTGAAAGCATGGGGCACAATAAAAACATGCAAATATTATGACACCATAGAGGCCAAGAATCAAATGATTCATTGTAACACCAAGTGGCCTAAAAGGTCATGGGATGCATTGTGACACCGCAGAGGTTAAGAGAAGCAAGGAACCATTGTGACCCAATGCAGGCTAACAATCTAATGATCCCTTGCGGCACCAGGGGGTATAAAAAGAGCCAGGGATGGATTGTTACAGCACGGGGACCAATAGAAGCAAGGTTCTATTATGCCACCATGGAGGCCAAGAATCAAATGATTCATTGTGACATCAAGTGGCCTAAAAGGGCATGGGCTGCATTGTGACACCACAGAGGTTAAGAGAAGCAAGGAACCATTGTGACCCAATGGAGGCTAACAATCTAAGAATCCCTTGTGACACCAGGGGTTGTAAAAGGCCCAGTGATGGATTGTTACAGCACGGGGACCAATAGAAGCAAGGATCAATTATGCCACCATGGAGGAAAAGAATCAAAAGATTCATTGTGACATCAAGTGGCCTAAAAGGGCATGGAATGCATTGTGACACCACAGGGGCTAAGAGAAGCAAGGAACCATTGTGACCCAATGCAGACTAACAATCTAATGATCCCTTGTGGCACCAGGGGTTGTAAAAGGCCCAGTGATGGATTGTTACAGCACGGGGACCAATAGAAGCAAGGATCTATTATGCCACCATGGAGGCCAAGAATCAAATGATTCATTGTGACATCAAGTGGCCTAAAAGGGCATGGGCTGCATTGTGACACCACAGGGGTTAAGAGAAGCAAGGAACCATTGTGACCCAATGCAGGCTAATAATCTAAGAATCCCTTTTGACACCAGGGGGCGCAAAAGGACCACGGATGAACTCTGACAGCATGGGGACCTATAGAAGCAAGGAACCATTATGACACCATGAAGGCCAAGAATCAAATGGTTCATTGTAAGACCAAGTGGCCTAAAAGGGCTTGCAATGCATTGTGACACCACAGAGGTTAAGAGAAGCAAGGAACCATTGTGACCTAAGGGAGGCTAACAATCTAATGATCCATTGTGACACCAGGGGTTGTAATAGGGCCAGGGATGAATTGTGAAAGCATGGGCCACAATAAAAACATGGAAATATTATGACACCTTAGTGGCCAAGACTCAAATGATTCATTGTAACACCAAGTGGCCTAAAAGGGCATGGGATGCATTGTGACACCACAGGGGTTAAGAGAAGCAAGGAACCATTGTGACCCAATGCAGGCTAACAATCTAATGATCCCTTGCGGCACCAGGGGGTATAAAAAGAGCCAGGGATGGATTGTTACAGCACGGGGACCAATAGAAGCAAGGTTCTATTATGCCACCATGGAGGCCAGGAATCAAATGATTCATTGTGACATCAAGTGGCCTAAAAGGGCATGGGCTGCATTGTGACACCACAGGGGTTAAGAGAAGCAAGGAACCATTGTGACCCAATGCAGGCTAACAATCTAATGATCCCTTGTGACACCAGGGGTTGTAAAAGGCCCAGTGATGGATTGTTACAGCACGGGGACCAATAGAAGCAAGGATCTATTATGCCACCATGGGGGCCAAGAATCAAATGATTCATTGTGACATCAAGTGGCCTAAAAGGGCATGGGATGCATTGTGACACCACAGGGGTTAAGAGAAGCAAGGAACCATTGTGACCCAATGCAGGCTAATAATCTAAGAATCCCTTTTGACACCAGGGGGCGCAAAAGGACCACGGATGAACTCTGACAGCATGGGGACCTATAGAAGCAAGGAACCATTATGACACCATGAAGGCCAAGAATCAAATGGTTCATTGTAAGACCAAGTGACCTAAGAGGGCTTGCAATGCATTGTGACACCACAGAGGTTAAGAGAAGCAAGGAACCATTGTGACCCAATGCAGGCTAACAATCTAATGATCCCTTGTGACACCAGGGGGCCGAAAATGGCCAGGGATGGATTGTTACAGCACGGGGACCAATAGAAGCAAGGATCAATTATGCCACCATGGAGGCCAAGAATCAAATGATTCATTGTGACATCAAGTGGCCTAAAAGGGCATGGAATGCATTGTGACACCACAGGGGCTAAGAGAAGCAAGGAACCATTGTGACCCAATGGAGGCTAATAATCCCAGGATCCCATTTGACACCAGGGGGCGTCAAAGGGATAGGGATGAATTGTGACAGCATGGGGCCCAATAGAAACAAGGAACCATTATGCCACCATGGAGGCCAAGAATCAAATGATTCATTGTGACATCAAGTGGCCTAAAAGGTCATGGGATGCATTGTGACACCACAGAGGTTAAGAGAAGCAAGGAACCATTGTGACCCAATGCAGGCTAACAATCTAATGATCCCTTGCGGCACCAGGGGGTATAAAAAGGGCCAGGGATGGATTGTTACAGCACGGGGACCAATAGAAACAAGGTTCTATTATGCCACCATGGAGGCCAAGAATCAAATGATTCATTGTGACATCAAGTGGCCTAAAAGGGCATGGGATGCATTGTGACACCACAGGGGTTAAGAGAAGCAAGGAACCATTGTGACCCAATGCAGGCTAATAATCTAAGAATCCCTTTTGACACCAGGGGGCGCAAAAGGACCACGGATGAACTCTGACAGCATGGGGACCTATAGAAGCAAGGAACCATTATGACACCATGAAGGCCAAGAATCAAATGGTTCATTGTAAGACCAAGTGGCCTAAAAGGGCTTGCAATGCATTGTGACACCACAGAGGTTAAGAGAAGCAAGGAACCATTGTGACCCAATGCAGGCTAACAATCTAATGATCCATTGTGACACCAGGGGTTGTAATAGGGCCAGGGATGAATTGTGAAAGCATGGGGCACAATAAAAACATGGAAATATTATGACACCTTAGTGGCCAAGACTCAAATGATTCATTGTAACACCAAGCGGCCTAAAAGGGCATGGGATGCATTGTGACACCACAGAGGTTAAGAGAAGCAAGGAACCATTGTGACCCAATGCAGGCGAACAATCTAATGATCCCTTGTGACACCAGGGGGCCGAAAATGGCCAGGGATGGATTGTTACAGCACGGGGACCAATAGAAGCAAGGATCAATTATGCCACCATGGAGGCCAAGAATCAAATGATTCATTGTGACATCAAGTGGCCTAAAAGGGCATGGAATGCATTGTGACACCACAGGGGCTAAGAGAAGCAAGGAACCATTGTGACCCAATGGAGGCTAATAATCCCAGGATCCCATTTGACACCAGGGGGCGTCAAAGGGATAGGGATGAATTGTGACAGCATGGGGCCCAATAGAAACAAGGAACCATTATGCCACCATGGAGGCCAAGAATCAAATGATTCATTGTGACATCAAGTGGCCTAAAAGGGCATGGGATGCATTGAGACTCCACAGGGTTTAAGAGAAGCAAGGAATCATTGTGACCCAAGGGAGGCTAACAATCTAATGATCCCTTGTCACACAAGGTGTTGTAAAAGGGCCAGGGATGAATTGTGAAAGCATGGGGCACAATAAAAACATGCAAATATTATGACACCATAGAGGCCAAGAATCAAATGATTCATTGTAACACCAAGTGGCCTAAAAGGTCATGGGATGCATTGTGACACCACAGAGGTTAAGAGAAGCAAGGAACCATTGTGACCCAATGCAGGCTAACAATCTAATGATCCCTTGCGGCACCAGGGGGTATAAAAAGAGCCAGGGATGGATTGTTACAGCACGGGGACCAATAGAAGCAAGGTTCTATTATGCCACCATGGAGGCCAAGAATCAAATGATTCATTGTGACATCAAGTGGCCTAAAAGGGCATGGGATGCATTGTGACACCACAGGGGTTAAGAGAAGCAAGGAACCATTGTGACCCAATGCAGGCTAACAATCTAAGAATCCCTTTTGACACCAGTGGACGCAAAAGGACCACGGATGAACTCTGACAGCATGGGGACCTATAGAAGCAAGGAACCATTATGACAGCATGAAGGCCAAGAATCAAATGGTTCATTGTAAGACCAAGTGGCCTAAAAGGGCATGGGATGCATTGTGACACCACAGGGGCTAAGAGAAGCAAGGAACCATTGTGACCCAATGCAGGCTAATAATCTAAGAATCCCTTGTGACACCAGCGGGCCGAAAATGGCCAGGGATGGATTGTTACAGCACGGGGACCAATAGAAGCAAGGATCTATTATGCCACCATGGAGGAAAAGAATCAAATGATTCATTGTGACATCAAGTGGCCTAAAAGGGCATGGAATGCATTGTGACACCACAGGGGCTAAGAGAAGCAAGGAACCATTGTGACCCAATGCAGGCTATCAATCTAATGATCCCTTGTGACACCAGGGGTTGTAAAAGGCCCAGTGATGGATTGTTACAGCACGGGGACCAATAGAAGCAAGGTTCTATTATGCCACCATGGAGGCCAAGAATCAAATGATTCATTGTGACATCAAGTGGCCTAATAGGGCATGGAATGCATTGTGACACCACAGGGGCTAAGAGAAGCAAGGAACCATTGTGACCCAAAGCAGGCGAACAATCTAATGATCCCTTGTGACACCAGGGGGCCGAAAATGGCCAGGGATGGATTGTTACAGCACGGGGACCGATAGAAGCAAGAATCAATTATGCCACCATGGAGGCCAAGAATCAAATGATTCATTGTGACATCAAGTGGCCTAAAAGGGCATGGGCTGCATTGTGACACCACAGGGGCTAAGAGAAGCAAGGAACCATTGTGACCCAATGCAGGCTAATAATCTAAGAATCCCTTTTGACACCAGGGGGCGCAAAAGGACCACGGATGAACTCTGACAGCATGGGGACCTATAGAAGCAAGGAACCATTATGCCACCATGGAGGCCAAGAATCAAATGGTTCATTGTGACATCAAGTGGCCTAAAAGGGCATGGGATGCATTGAGACTCCACAGGGTTTAAGAGAAGCAAGGAACCATTGTGACCCAAGGGAGGCTAACAATCTAATGATCCCTTGTCACACAAGGTGTTGTAAAAGGGCCAGGGATGAATTGTGAAAACATGGGGCACAATAAAAACATGCAAATATTATGACACCATAGAGGCCAAGAATCAAATGATTCATTGTAACACCAAGTGGACTAAAAGGGCATGGGCTGCATTGTGACACCACAGAGGTTAAGAGAAGCAAGGAACCATTGTGACCCAATGCAGACTAACAATCTAATGATCCCTTGTGACACCAGGGGGTATAAAAAGGGCCAGGGATGGATTGTTACAGCACGGGGACCAATAGAAGCAAGGTTCTATTATGCCACCATGGAGGCCAAGAATCAAATGATTCATTGTGACATCAAGTGGCCTAAAAGGGCATGGGATGCATTGTGACACCACAGGGGTTAAGAGAAGCTAGGATCCATTGTGACCCAATGGAAGCCAACAATCTAAGAATCCCTTTTGACACCAGGGGGCCCAAAAGGTCCAGGGATGAATTGTGAAAGCATGGGGCCCAATAAAAACCTGGTACAATTATGCCACCATGGAGGCCAAGAATCAAATGATTCATTGTGACATCAAGTGGCCTAAAAGGGCATGGGCTGCATTGTGACACCACAGGGGCTAAGAGAAGCAAGGAACCATTGTGACCCAATGCAGGCTAACAATCTAATGATCCCTTGTGACACCAGGGGTTGTAAAAGGCCAATGATGGATTGTTACAGCACGGGGACCAATAGAAGCAAGGATCTATTATGCCATAGAGGCCAAGAATCAAATGATTCATTGTGACATCAAGTGGCCTAAAAGGGCATGGGCTGCATTGCGACACCACAGGGGTTAAGAGAAGCAAGGAACCATTGTGACCCAATGCAGGCTAACAATCTAATGATCCCTTGTGACACCAGGTGTTGTAAAAGGCCCAGTGATGGATTGTTACAGCACGGGGACCAATAGAAGCAAGGATCAATTATGCCACCATGGAGGAAAAGAATCAAATGATTCATTGTGACATCAAGTGGCCTAAAAGGGCATGGGCTGCATTGTGACACCACAGGGGTTAAGAGAAGCAAGGAACCATTGTGACCCAATGCAGGCTAACAATCTAATGATCCCTTGTGACACCAGGGGTTGTAAAAGGCCCAGTGATGGATTGTTACAGCACGGGGACCAATAGAAGCAAGGATCTATTATGCCACCATGGAGGCCAAGAATCAAATGATTCATTGTGACATCAAGTGGCCTAAAAGGGCATGGGCTGCATTGTGACACCACAGGGGTTAAGAGAAGCAAGGAACCATTGTGACCCAATGCAGGCTAATAATCTAAGAATCCCTTTTGACACCAGGGGGCGCAAAAGGACCACGAATGAACTCTGACAGCATGGGGACCTATAGAAGCAAGGAACCATTATGACACCATGAAGGCCAAGAATCAAATGGTTCATTGTAAGACCAAGTGGCCTAAAAGGGCTTGCAATGCATTGTGACACCACAGAGGTTAAGAGAAGCAAGGAACCATTGTGACCCAATGCAGGGGAACAATCTAATGATCCCTTGTGACACCAGGGGGCCGAAAATGGCCAGGGATGGATTGTTACAGCACGGGGACCAATAGAAGCAAGGATCAATTATGCCACCATGGAGGCCAAGAATCAAATGATTCATTGTGACATCAAGTGGCCTAAAAGGGCATGGAATGCATTGTGACACCACAGGGGCTAAGAGAAGCAAGGAACCATTGTGACCCAATGGAGGCTAATAATCCCAGGATCCCATTTGACACCAGGGGGCGTCAAAGGGATAGGGATGAATTGTGACAGCATGGGGCCCAGTAGAAACAAGGAACCATTATGCCACCATGGAGGCCAAGAATCAAATGATTCATTGTGACATCAAGTGGCCTAAAAGGGCATGGGATGCATTGAGACTCCACAGGGTTTAAGAGAAGCAAGGAACCATTGTGACCCAAGGGAGGCTAACAATCTAATGATCCCTTGTCACACAAGGTGTTGTAAAAGGGCCAGGGATGAATTGTGAAAGCATGGGGCACAATAAAAACATGCAAATATTATGACACCATAGAGGCCAAGAATCAAATGATTCATTGTAACACCAAGTGGCCTAAAAGGTCATGGGATGCATTGTGACACCGCAGAGGTTAAGAGAAGCAAGGAACCATTGTGACCCAATGCAGGCTAACAATCTAATGATCCCTTGCGGCACCAGGGGGTATAAAAAGAGCCAGGGATGGATTGTTACAGCACGGGGACCAATAGAAGCAAGGTTCTATTATGCCACCATGGAGGCCAAGAATCAAATGATTCATTGTGACATCAAGTGGCCTAATAGGGCATGGGCTGCATTGTGACACCACAGGGGTTAAGAGAAGAAAGGAACCATTGTGACCCAATGGAGGCTAACAATCTAAGAATCCCTTGTGACACCAGGGGTTGTAAAAGGCCCAGTGATGGATTGTTACAGCACGGGGACCAATAGAAGCAAGGATCAATTATGCCACCATGGAGGAAAAGAATCAAATGATTCATTGTGACATCAAGTGGCCTAAAAGGGCATGGAATGCATTGTGACACCACAGGGGCTAAGAGAAGCAAGGAACCATTGTGACCCAATGCAGACTAACAATCTAATGATCCCTTGTGACACCAGGGGTTGTAAAATGCCCAGTGATGGATTGTTACAGCATGGGGACCAATAGAAGCAAGGATCTATTATGCCACCATAGAGGCCAAGAATCAAATGATTCATTGTGACATCAAGTGGCCTAAAAGGGCATGGGCTGCATTGTGACACCACAGGGGTTAAGAGAAGCAAGGAACCATTGTGACCCAATGCAGGCTAACAATCTAATGATCCCTTGTGGCACCAGGGGTTGTAAAAGGCCCAGTGATGGATTGTTACAGCACGGGGACCAATAGAAGCAAGGATCTATTATGCCACCATGGAGGCCAAGAATCAAATGATTCATTGTGACATCAAGTGGCCTAAAAGGGCATGGGCTGCATTGTGACACCACAGGGGTTAAGAGAAGCAAGGAACCATTGTGACCCAATGCAGGCTAATAATCTAAGAATCCCTTTTGACACCAGGGGGCGCAAAAGGACCACGGATGAACTCTGACAGCATGGGGACCTATAGAAGCAAGGAACCATTATGACACCATGAAGGCCAAGAATCAAATGGTTCATTGTAAGACCAAGTGGCCTAAAAGGGCTTGCAATGCATTGTGACACCACAGAGGTTAAGAGAAGCAAGGAACCATTGTGACCTAAGGGAGGCTAACAATCTAATGATCCATTGTGACACCAGGGGTTGTAATAGGGCCAGGGATGAATTGTGAAAGCATGGGCCACAATAAAAACATGGAAATATTATGACACCTTAGTGGCCAAGACTCAAATGATTCATTGTAACACCAAGTGGCCTAAAAGGGCATGGGATGCATTGTGACACCACAGGGGTTAAGAGAAGCAAGGAACCATTGTGACCCAATGCAGGCTAACAATCTAATGATCCCTTGCGGCACCAGGGGGTATAAAAAGAGCCAGGGATGGATTGTTACAGCACGGGGACCAATAGAAGCAAGGTTCTATTATGCCACCATGGAGGCCAGGAATCAAATGATTCATTGTGACATCAAGTGGCCTAAAAGGGCATGGGCTGCATTGTGACACCACAGGGGTTAAGAGAAGCAAGGAACCATTGTGACCCAATGCAGGCTAACAATCTAATGATCCCTTGTGACACCAGGTGTTGTAAAAGGCCCAGTGATGGATTGTTACAGCACGGGGACCAATAGAAGCAAGGATCTATTATGCCACCATGGGGGCCAAGAATCAAATGATTCATTGTGACATCAAGTGGCCTAAAAGGGCATGGGATGCATTGTGACACCACAGGGGTTAAGAGAAGCAAGGAACCATTGTGACCCAATGCAGGCTAATAATCTAAGAATCCCTTTTGACACCAGGGGGCGCAAAAGGACCACGGATGAACTCTGACAGCATGGGGACCTATAGAAGCAAGGAACCATTATGACACCATGAAGGCCAAGAATCAAATGGTTCATTGTAAGAGCAAGTGACCTAAGAGGGCTTGCAATGCATTGTGACACCACAGAGGTTAAGAGAAGCAAGGAACCATTGTGACCCAATGCAGGCTAACAATCTAATGATCCCTTGTGACACCAGGGGGCCGAAAATGGCCAGGGATGGATTGTTACAGCACGGGGACAAATAGAAGCAAGGATCAATTATGCCACCATGGAGGCCAAGAATCAAATGATTCATTGTGACATCAAGTGGCCTAAAAGGGCATGGAATGCATTGTGACACCACAGGGGCTAAGAGAAGCAAGGAATCATTGTGACGCAATGCAGGCTAACAATCTAATGATCCCTTGTGGCACCAGGGGTTGTAAAAGGCCCAGTGATGGATTGTTACAGCACGGGGACCAATAGAAGCAAGGATCTATTATGCCACCATGGGGGCCAAGAATCAAATGATTCATTGTGACATCAAGTGGCCTAAAAGGGCATGGGATGCATTGTGACACCACAGGGGTTAAGAGAAGCAAGGAACCATTGTGACCCAATGCAGGCTAATAATCTAAGAATCCCTTTTGACACCAGGGGGCGCAAAAGGACCACGGATGAACTCTGACAGCATGGGGACCTATAGAAGCAAGGAACCATTATGACACCATGAAGGCCAAGAATCAAATGGTTCATTGTAAGAGCAAGTGACCTAAGAGGGCTTGCAATGCATTGTGACACCACAGAGGTTAAGAGAAGCAAGGAACCATTGTGACCCAATGCAGGCTAACAATCTAATGATCCCTTGTGACACCAGGGGGCCGAAAATGGCCAGGGATGGATTGTTACAGCACGGGGACAAATAGAAGCAAGGATCAATTATGCCACCATGGAGGCCAAGAATCAAATGATTCATTGTGACATCAAGTGGCCTAAAAGGGCATGGAATGCATTGTGACACCACAGGGGCTAAGAGAAGCAAGGAACCATTGTGACCCAATGGAGGCTAATAATCCCAGGATCCCATTTGACACCAGGGGGCGTCAAAGGGATAGGGATGAATTGTGACAGCATGGGGCCCAATAGAAACAAGGAACCATTATGCCACCATGGAGGCCAAGAATCAAATGATTCATTGTGACATCAAGTGGCCTAAAAGGTCATGGGATGCATTGTGACACCACAGAGGTTAAGAGAAGCAAGGAACCATTGTGACCCAATGCAGGCTAACAATCTAATGATCCCTTGCGGCACCAGGGGGTATAAAAAGGGCCAGGGATGGATTGTTACAGCACGGGGACCAATAGAAGCAAGGTTCTATTATGCCACCATGGAGGCCAAGAATCAAATGATTCATTGTGACATCAAGTGGCCTAAAAGGGCATGGGATGCATTGTGACACCACAGGGGTTAAGAGAAGCAAGGAACCATTGTGACCCAATGCAGGCTAACAATCTAAGAATCCCTTTTGACACCAGTGGACGCAAAAGGACCACGGATGAACTCTGACAGCATGGGGACCTATAGAAGCAAGGAACCATTATGACAGCATGAAGGCCAAGAATCAAATGGTTCATTGTAAGACCAAGTGGCCTAAAAGGGCATGGGATGCATTGTGACACCACAGGGGCTAAGAGAAGCAAGGAACCATTGTGACCCAATGCAGGCTAATAATCTAAGAATCCCTTGTGACACCAGCGGGCCGAAAATGGCCAGGGATGGATTGTTACAGCACGGGGACCAATAGAAGCAAGGATCAATTATGCCACCATGGAGGAAAAGAATCAAATGATTCATTGTGACATCAAGTGGCCTAAAAGGGCATGGAATGCATTGTGACACCACAGGGGCTAAGAGAAGCAAGGAACCATTGTGACCCAATGCAGGCTATCAATCTAATGATCCCTTGTGACACCAGGGGTTGTAAAAGGCCCAGTGATGGATTGTTACAGCACGGGGACCAATAGAAGCAAGGTTCTATTATGCCACCATGGAGGCCAAGAATCAAATGATTCATTGTGACATCAAGTGGCCTAATAGGGCATGGAATGCATTGTGACACCACAGGGGCTAAGAGAAGCAAGGAACCATTGTGACCCAAAGCAGGCGAACAATCTAATGATCCCTTGTGACACCAGGGGGCCGAAAATGGCCAGGGATGGATTGTTACAGCACGGGGACCGATAGAAGCAAGAATCAATTATGCCACCATGGAGGCCAAGAATCAAATGATTCATTGTGACATCAAGTGGCCTAAAAGGGCATGGGCTGCATTGTGACACCACAGGGGCTAAGAGAAGCAAGGAACCATTGTGACCCAATGCAGGCTAATAATCTAAGAATCCCTTTTGACACCAGGGGGCGCAAAAGGACCACGGATGAACTCTGACAGCATGGGGACCTATAGAAGCAAGGAACCATTATGCCACCATGGAGGCCAAGAATCAAATGGTTCATTGTGACATCAAGTGGCCTAAAAGGGCATGGGATGCATTGAGACTCCACAGGGTTTAAGAGAAGCAAGGAACCATTGTGACCCAAGGGAGGCTAACAATCTAATGATCCCTTGTCACACAAGGTGTTGTAAAAGGGCCAGGGATGAATTGTGAAAACATGGGGCACAATAAAAACATGCAAATATTATGACACCATAGAGGCCAAGAATCAAATGATTCATTGTAACACCAAGTGGACTAAAAGGGCATGGGCTGCATTGTGACACCACAGAGGTTAAGAGAAGCAAGGAACCATTGTGACCCAATGCAGACTAACAATCTAATGATCCCTTGTGACACCAGGGGGTATAAAAAGGGCCAGGGATGGATTGTTACAGCACGGGGACCAATAGAAGCAAGGTTCTATTATGCCACCATGGAGGCCAAGAATCAAATGATTCATTGTGACATCAAGTGGCCTAAAAGGGCATGGGATGCATTGTGACACCACAGGGGTTAAGAGAAGCTAGGATCCATTGTGACCCAATGGAAGCCAACAATCTAAGAATCCCTTTTGACACCAGGGGGCCCAAAAGGTCCAGGGATGAATTGTGAAAGCATGGGGCCCAATAAAAACCTGGTACAATTATGCCACCATGGAGGCCAAGAATCAAATGATTCATTGTGACATCAAGTGGCCTAAAAGGGCATGGGCTGCATTGTGACACCACAGGGGCTAAGAGAAGCAAGGAACCATTGTGACCCAATGCAGGCTAACAATCTAATGATCCCTTGTGACACCAGGGGTTGTAAAAGGCCAATGATGGATTGTTACAGCACGGGGACCAATAGAAGCAAGGATCTATTATGCCATAGAGGCCAAGAATCAAATGATTCATTGTGACATCAAGTGGCCTAAAAGGGCATGGGCTGCATTGCGACACCACAGGGGTTAAGAGAAGCAAGGAACCATTGTGACCCAATGCAGGCTAACAATCTAATGATCCCTTGTGACACCAGGTGTTGTAAAAGGCCCAGTGATGGATTGTTACAGCACGGGGACCAATAGAAGCAAGGATCAATTATGCCACCATGGAGGAAAAGAATCAAATGATTCATTGTGACATCAAGTGGCCTAAAAGGGCATGGGCTGCATTGTGACACCACAGGGGTTAAGAGAAGCAAGGAACCATTGTGACCCAATGCAGGCTAACAATCTAATGATCCCTTGTGACACCAGGGGTTGTAAAAGGCCCAGTGATGGATTGTTACAGCACGGGGACCAATAGAAGCAAGGATCTATTATGCCACCATGGAGGCCAAGAATCAAATGATTCATTGTGACATCAAGTGGCCTAAAAGGGCATGGGCTGCATTGTGACACCACAGGGGTTAAGAGAAGCAAGGAACCATTGTGACCCAATGCAGGCTAATAATCTAAGAATCCCTTTTGACACCAGGGGGCGCAAAAGGACCACGAATGAACTCTGACAGCATGGGGACCTATAGAAGCAAGGAACCATTATGACACCATGAAGGCCAAGAATCAAATGGTTCATTGTAAGACCAAGTGGCCTAAAAGGGCTTGCAATGCATTGTGACACCACAGAGGTTAAGAGAAGCAAGGAACCATTGTGACCCAATGCAGGGGAACAATCTAATGATCCCTTGTGACACCAGGGGGCCGAAAATGGCCAGGGATGGATTGTTACAGCACGGGGACCAATAGAAGCAAGGATCAATTATGCCACCATGGAGGCCAAGAATCAAATGATTCATTGTGACATCAAGTGGCCTAAAAGGGCATGGAATGCATTGTGACACCACAGGGGCTAAGAGAAGCAAGGAACCATTGTGACCCAATGGAGGCTAATAATCCCAGGATCCCATTTGACACCAGGGGGCCTCAAAGGGATAGGGATGAATTGTGACAGCATGGGGCCCAGTAGAAACAAGGAACCATTATGCCACCATGGAGGCCAAGAATCAAATGATTCATTGTGACATCAAGTGGCCTAAAAGGGCATGGGATGCATTGAGACTCCACAGGGTTTAAGAGAAGCAAGGAACCATTGTGACCCAAGGGAGGCTAACAATCTAATGATCCCTTGTCACACAAGGTGTTGTAAAAGGGCCAGGGATGAATTGTGAAAGCATGGGGCACAATAAAAACATGCAAATATTATGACACCATAGAGGCCAAGAATCAAATGATTCATTGTAACACCAAGTGGCCTAAAAGGTCATGGGATGCATTGTGACACCGCAGAGGTTAAGAGAAGCAAGGAACCATTGTGACCCAATGCAGGCTAACAATCTAATGATCCCTTGCGGCACCAGGGGGTATAAAAAGAGCCAGGGATGGATTGTTACAGCACGGGGACCAATAGAAGCAAGGTTCTATTATGCCACCATGGAGGCCAAGAATCAAATGATTCATTGTGACATCAAGTGGCCTAATAGGGCATGGGCTGCATTGTGACACCACAGGGGTTAAGAGAAGCAAGGAACCATTGTGACCCAATGGAGGCTAACAATCTAAGAATCCCTTGTGACACCAGGGGTTGTAAAAGGCCCAGTGATGGATTGTTACAGCACGGGGACCAATAGAAGCAAGGATCAATTATGCCACCATGGAGGAAAAGAATCAAATGATTCATTGTGACATCAAGTGGCCTAAAAGGGCATGGAATGCATTGTGACACCACAGGGGCTAAGAGAAGCAAGGAACCATTGTGACCCAATGCAGACTAACAATCTAATGATCCCTTGTGACACCAGGGGTTGTAAAATGCCCAGTGATGGATTGTTACAGCATGGGGACCAATAGAAGCAAGGATCTATTATGCCACCATAGAGGCCAAGAATCAAATGATTCATTGTGACATCAAGTGGCCTAAAAGGGCATGGGCTGCATTGTGACACCACAGGGGTTAAGAGAAGCAAGGAACCATTGTGACCCAATGCAGGCTAACAATCTAATGATCCCTTGTGGCACCAGGGGTTGTAAAAGGCCCAGTGATGGATTGTTACAGCACGGGGACCAATAGAAGCAAGGATCTATTATGCCACCATGGAGGCCAAGAATCAAATGATTCATTGTGACATCAAGTGGCCTAAAAGGGCATGGGCTGCATTGTGACACCACAGGGGTTAAGAGAAGCAAGGAACCATTGTGACCCAATGCAGGCTAATAATCTAAGAATCCCTTTTGACACCAGGGGGCGCAAAAGGACCACGGATGAACTCTGACAGCATGGGGACCTATAGAAGCAAGGAACCATTATGACACCATGAAGGCCAAGAATCAAATGGTTCATTGTAAGACCAAGTGGCCTAAAAGGGCTTGCAATGCATTGTGACACCACAGAGGTTAAGAGAAGCAAGGAACCATTGTGACCTAAGGGAGGCTAACAATCTAATGATCCATTGTGACACCAGGGGTTGTAATAGGGCCAGGGATGAATTGTGAAAGCATGGGCCACAATAAAAACATGGAAATATTATGACACCTTAGTGGCCAAGACTCAAATGATTCATTGTAACACCAAGTGGCCTAAAAGGGCATGGGATGCATTGTGACACCACAGGGGTTAAGAGAAGCAAGGAACCATTGTGACCCAATGCAGGCTAACAATCTAATGATCCCTTGCGGCACCAGGGGGTATAAAAAGAGCCAGGGATGGATTGTTACAGCACGGGGACCAATAGAAGCAAGGTTCTATTATGCCACCATGGAGGCCAGGAATCAAATGATTCATTGTGACATCAAGTGGCCTAAAAGGGCATGGGCTGCATTGTGACACCACAGGGGTTAAGAGAAGCAAGGAACCATTGTGACCCAATGCAGGCTAACAATCTAATGATCCCTTGTGACACCAGGTGTTGTAAAAGGCCCAGTGATGGATTGTTACAGCACGGGGACCAATAGAAGCAAGGATCAATTATGCCACCATGGAGGAAAAGAATCAAATGATTCATTGTGACATCAAGTGGCCTAAAAGGGCATGGAATGCATTGTGACACCACAGGGGCTAAGAGAAGCAAGGAATCATTGTGACGCAATGCAGGCTAACAATCTAATGATCCCTTGTGGCACCAGGGGTTGTAAAAGGCCCAGTGATGGATTGTTACAGCACGGGGACCAATAGAAGCAAGGATCTATTATGCCACCATGGGGGCCAAGAATCAAATGATTCATTGTGACATCAAGTGGCCTAAAAGGGCATGGGATGCATTGTGACACCACAGGGGTTAAGAGAAGCAAGGAACCATTGTGACCCAATGCAGGCTAATAATCTAAGAATCCCTTTTGACACCAGGGGGCGCAAAAGGACCACGGATGAACTCTGACAGCATGGGGACCTATAGAAGCAAGGAACCATTATGACACCATGAAGGCCAAGAATCAAATGGTTCATTGTAAGAGCAAGTGACCTAAGAGGGCTTGCAATGCATTGTGACACCACAGAGGTTAAGAGAAGCAAGGAACCATTGTGACCCAATGCAGGCTAACAATCTAATGATCCCTTGTGACACCAGGGGGCCGAAAATGGCCAGGGATGGATTGTTACAGCACGGGGACAAATAGAAGCAAGGATCAATTATGCCACCATGGAGGCCAAGAATCAAATGATTCATTGTGACATCAAGTGGCCTAAAAGGGCATGGAATGCATTGTGACACCACAGGGGCTAAGAGAAGCAAGGAACCATTGTGACCCAATGGAGGCTAATAATCCCAGGATCCCATTTGACACCAGGGGGCGTCAAAGGGATAGGGATGAATTGTGACAGCATGGGGCCCAATAGAAACAAGGAACCATTATGCCACCATGGAGGCCAAGAATCAAATGATTCATTGTGACATCAAGTGGCCTAAAAGGTCATGGGATGCATTGTGACACCACAGAGGTTAAGAGAAGCAAGGAACCATTGTGACCCAATGCAGGCTAACAATCTAATGATCCCTTGCGGCACCAGGGGGTATAAAAAGGGCCAGGGATGGATTGTTACAGCACGGGGACCAATAGAAACAAGGTTCTATTATGCCACCATGGAGGCCAAGAATCAAATGATTCATTGTGACATCAAGTGGCCTAAAAGGGCATGGGATGCATTGTGACACCACAGGGGTTAAGAGAAGCAAGGATCCATTGTGACCCAATGGAGGCTAACAATCTAAGAATCCCTTTTGACACCAGGGGGCCCAAAAGGTCCAGGGATGAATTGTGAAAGCATGGGGCCCAATTAAAACCTGGTACAATTATGCCACCATGGAGGCCAAGAATCAAATGATTCATTGTGACATCAAGTGGCCTAAAAGGGCATGGTATGCATTGTGACACCACAGGGGTTAAGAGAAGCAAGGAACCATTGTGACCCAATGCAGGCTAATAATCTAAGAATCCCTTTTGACACCAGGGGGCGCAAAAGGACCACGGATGAACTCTGACAGCATGGGGACCTATAGAAGCAAGGAACCATTATGACACCATGAAGGCCAAGAATCAAATGGTTCATTGTAAGACCAAGTGGCCTAAAAGGGCTTGCAATGCATTGTGACACCACAGAGGTTAAGAGAAGCAAGGAACCATTGTGACCCAATGCAGGCTAACAATCTAATGATCCATTGTGACACCAGGGGTTGTAATAGGGCCAGGGATGAATTGTGAAAGCATGGGGCACAATAAAAACATGGAAATATTATGACACCTTAGTGGCCAAGACTCAAATGTTTCATTGTAACACCAAGCGGCCTAAAAGGGCATGGGATGCATTGTGACACCACAGAGGTTAAGAGAAGCAAGGAACCATTGTGACCCAATGCAGGCGAACAATCTAATGATCCCTTGTGACACCAGGGGGCCGAAAATGGCCAGGGATGGATTGTTACAGCACGGGGACCAATAGAAGCAAGGATCAATTATGCCACCATGGAGGCCAAGAATCAAATGATTCATTGTGACATCAAGTGGCCTAAAAGGGCATGGAATGCATTGTGACACCACAGGGGCTAAGAGAAGCAAGGAACCATTGTGACCCAATGGAGGCTAATAATCCCAGGATCCCATTTGACACCAGGGGGCGTCAAAGGGATAGGGATGAATTGTGACAGCATGGGGCCCAATAGAATCAAGGAACCATTATGCCACCATGGAGGCCAAGAATCAAATGATTCATTGTGACATCAAGTGGCCTAAAAGGGCATGGGATGCATTGAGACTCCACAGGGTTTAAGAGAAGCAAGGAATCATTGTGACCCAAGGGAGGCTAACAATCTAATGATCCCTTGTCACACAAGGTGTTGTAAAAGGGCCAGGGATGAATTGTGAAAGCATGGGGCACAATAAAAACATGGAAATATTATGACACCATAGAGGCCAAGAATCAAATGATTCATTGTAACACCAAGTGGCCTAAAAGGTCATGGGATGCATTGTGACACCACAGAGGTTAAGAGAAGCAAGGAAACATTGTGACCCAATGCAGGCTAACAATCTAATGATCCCTTGCGGCACCAGGGGGTATAAAAAGGGCCAGGGATGGATTGTTACAGCACGGGGACCAATAGAAGCAAGGTTCTATTATGCCACCATGGAGGCCAAGAATCAAATGATTCATTGTGACATCAAGTGGCCTAAAAGGGCATGGGCTGCATTGTGACACCACAGGGGTTAAGAGAAGCAAGGAACCATTGTGACCCAATGCAGGCTAACAATCTAAGAATCCCTTTTGACACCAGTGGACGCAAAAGGACCACGGATGAACTCTGACAGCATGGGGACCTATAGAAGCAAGGAACCATTATGACACCATGAAGGCCAAGAATCAAATGGTTCATTGTAAGACCAAGTGGCCTAAAAGGGCATGGGATGCATTGTGACACCACAGGGGCTAAGAGAAGCAAGGAACCATTGTGACCCAATGCAGGCTAATAATCTAAGAATCCCTTGTGACACCAGGGGGCCGAAAATGGCCAGGGATGGATTGTTACAGCACGGGGACCAATAGAAGCAAGGATCAATTATGCCACCATGGAGGAAAAGAATCAAATGATTCATTGTGACATCAAGTGGCCTAAAAGGGCATGGAATGCATTGTGACACCACAGGGGCTAAGAGAAGCAAGGAACCATTGTGACCCAATGCAGGCTAACAATCTAATGATCCCTAGTGACACCAGGGGTTGTAAAAGGCCCAGTGATGGATTGTTACAGCACGGGGACCAATAGAAGCAAGGTTCTATTATGCCACCATGGAGGCCAAGAATCAAATGATTCATTGTGACATCAAGTGGCCTAATAGGGCATGGAATGCATTGTGACACCACAGGGGTTAAGAGAAGCAAGGAACCATTGTGACCCAATGCAGGCTAACAATCTAATGTTCCCTTGTGACACCAGGGGTTGTAAAAGGCCCAGTGATGTATTGTTACAGCACGGGGACCAATAGAAGCAAGGTTCTATTATGCCACCATGGAGGCCAAGAATCAAATGATTCATTGTGACATCAAGTGGCCTAAAAGTGCATGGGCTGCATTGTGACACCACAGGGGTTTAGAGAAGCTAGGAACCATTGTGACCCAATGCAGGCTAACAATCTAATGATCCCTTGTGACACCAGGGGGCCGAAAATGGCCAGGGATGGATTGTTACAGCACGGGGACCAATACAAACAAGGATCAATTATGCCACCATGGAGGCCAAGAATCAAATGATTCATTGTGACATCAAGTGGCCTAAAAGGGCATGGAATGCATTGTGACACCACAGGGGCTAAGAGAAGCAAGGAACCATTGTGACCCAATGGAGGCTAATAATCCCAGGATCCCATTTGACACCAGGGGGCGTCAAAGGGACAGGCATGAATTGTGACAGCATGGGGCCCAATAGAAACAAGGAACCATTATGCCACCATGGAGGCCAAGAATCAAATGATTCATTGTGACATCAAGTGGCCTAAAAGGGCATGGGATGCATTGAGACTCCACAGGGTTTAAGAGAAGCAAGGAACCATTGTGACCCAAGGGAGGCTAACAATCTAATGATCCCTTGTCACACAAGGTGTTGTAAAAGTGCCAGGGATGAATTGTGAAAGCATGGGGCACAATAAAAACATGCAAATATTATGACACCATAGAGGCCAAGAATCAAATGTTTCATTGTAACACCACGTGGACTAAAAGGGCATGGGCTGCATTGTGACACCACAGAGGTTAAGAGAAGCAAGGAACCATTGTGACCCAATGCAGGCGAACAATCTAATGATCCTTTGTGACACCAGGGGGCCGAAAATGGCCAGGGATGGATTGTTACAGCACGGGGACCAATAGAAGCAAGGATCAATTATGCCACCATGGAGGCCAAGAATCAAATGATTCATTGTGACATCAAGTGGCCTAAAAGGGCATGGAATGCATTGTGACACCACAGGGGCTAAGAGAAGCAAGGAAACGTTGTGACCCAATGGAGGCTAATAATCCCAGGATCCCATTTGACACCAGGGGGCGTCAAAGGGATAGGGATGAATTGTGACAGCATGGGGCCCAATAGAAACAAGGAACCATTATGCCACCATGGAGGCCAAGAATCAAATGATTCATTGTAAGACCAAGTGGCCTAAAAGGTCATGGGATGCATTGTGATACCACAGAGGTTAAGAGAAGCAAGGAACCATTGTGACCCAATGCAGGCTAACAATCTAATGATCCCTTGCGGCACCAGGGGGTATAAAAAGGGCCAGGGATGGATTGTTACAGCACGGGGACCAATAGAAACAAGGTTCTATTATGCCACCATGGAGGCCACAAATCAAATGATTCATTGTGACATCAAGTGGCCTAAAAGGGCATGGGATGCATTGTGACACCACAGGGGTTAAGAGAAGCAAGGATCCATTGTGACCCAATGGAGGCTAACAATCTAAGAATCCCTTTTGACACCAGGGGGCCCAAAAGGTCCAGGGATGAATTGTGAAAGCATGGGGCCCAATTAAAACCTGGTACAATTATGCCACCATGGAGGCCAAGAATCAAATGATTCATTGTGACATCAAGTGGCCTAAAAGGGCATGGGATGCATTGTGACACCACAGGGGTTAAGAGAAGCAAGGAACCATTGTGACCCAATGCAGGCTAACAATCTAAGAATCCCTTTTGACACTAGTGGACGCAAAAGGACCACGGATGAACTCTGACAGCATGGGGACCTATAGAAGTAAGGAACCATTATGACACCATGAAGGCCAAGAATCAAATGGTTCATTGTAAGACCAAGTGGCCTAAAAGGGCTTGCAATGCATTGTGACACCACAGGGGCTAAGATTAGCAAGGAACCATTGTGACCCAATGCAGGCTAACAATCTAATGATCCCTTGTGACACCAGGGGTTGTAAAAGGCCCAGTGATGGATTGTTACAGCATGGGGACCAATAGAAGCAAGGATCTATTATGCCACCATAGAGGCCAAGAATCAAATGATTCATTGTGACATCAAGTGGCCTAAAAGGGCATGGGCTGCATTGTGACACCACAGGGGTTAAGAGAAGCAAGGAACCATTGTGACCCAATGCAGGCTAACAATCTAATGATCCCTTGTGGCACCAGGGGTTGTAAAAGGCCCAGTGATGGATTGTTACAGCACGGGGACCTATAGAAGCAAGGAACCATTATGACACCATGAAGGCCAAGAATCAAATGGTTCATTGTAAGACCAAGTGGCCTAAAAGGGCATGGGATGCATTGTGACACCACAGGGGCTAAGAGAAGCAAGGAACCATTGTGACCCAATGCAGGCTAATAATCTAAGAATCCCTTGTGACACCAGGGGGCCGAAAATGGCCAGGGATGGATTGTTACAGCACGGGGACCAATAGAAGCAAGGATCAATTATGCCACCATGGAGGAAAAGAATCAAATGATTCATTGTGACATCAAGTGGCCTAAAAGGGCATGGAATGCATTGTGACACCACAGGGGCTAAGAGAAGCAAGGAACCATTGTGACCCAATGCAGGCTAACAATCTAATGATCCCTTGTGACACCAGGGGTTGTAAAAGGCCCAGTGATGGATTGTTACAGCACGGGGACCAATAGAAGCAAGGTTCTATTATGCCACCATGGAGGCCAAGAATCAAATGATTCATTGTGACATCAAGTGGCCTAATAGGGCATGGAATGCATTGTGACACCACAGGGGCTAAGAGAAACAAGGAACCATTGTGACCCAATGCAGGCTAACAATCTAATGATCCCTTGTGACACCAGGGGGCGCAAAAGGACCACGGATGAACTCTGACAGCATGGGGACCTATAGAAGCAAGGAACCATTATGACACCATGAAGGCCAAGAATCAAATGGTTCATTGTAAGACCAAGTGGCCTAAAAGGGCTTGGAATGCATTGTGACACCACAGAGGTTAAGAGAAGCAAGGAACCATTGTGACCTAAGGGAGGCTAACAATCTAATGATCCATTGTGACACCAGGGGTTGTAATAGGGCCAGGGATGAATTGTGAAAGCATGGGCCACAATAAAAACATGGAAATATTATGACACCTTAGTGGCCAAGACTCAAATGATTCATTGTAACACCAAGTGGCCTAAAAGGGCATGGGATGCATTGTGACACCACAGGGGTTAAGAGAAGCAAGGAACCATTGTGACCCAATGCAGGCTAACAATCTAATGATCCCTTGCGGCACCAGGGGGTATAAAAAGAGCCAGGGATGGATTGTTACAGCACGGGGACCAATAGAAGCAAGGTTCTATTATGCCACCATGGAGGCCAAGAATCAAATGATTCATTGTGACATCAAGTGGCCTAAAAGGGCATGGGCTGCATTGTGACACCACAGAGGTTAAGAGAAGCAAGGAACCATTGTGACCCAATGCAGGCTAACAATCTAATGATCCCTTGCGGCACCAGGGGGTATAAAAAGAGCCAGGGATGGATTGTTACAGCACGGGGACCAATAGAAGCAAGGTTCTATTATGCCACCATGGAGGCCAAGAATCAAATGATTCATTGTGACATCAAGTGGCCTAAAAGGGCATGGGCTGCATTGTGACACCACAGAGGTTAAGAGAAGCAAGGAACCATTGTGACCCAATGCAGGCTAACAATCTAATGATCCATTGTGACACCAGGGGTTGTAATAGGGCCAGGGATGAATTGTGAAAGCATGGGGCACAATAAAAACATGGAAATATTATGACACCTTAGTGGCCAAGACTCAAATGATTCATTGTAACACCAAGTGGCCTAAAAGGGCATGGGATGCATTGTGACACCACAGAGGTTAAGAGAAGCAAGGAACCATTGTGACCCAATGCAGGCGAACAATCTAATGATCCCTTGTGACACCAGGGGGCCGAAAATGGCCAGGGATGAATTGTGACAGCATGGGGCCCAATAGAAGCAAGGAACCATTATGCCACCATGGAGGCCAAGAATCAAATGATTCATTGTGACATCAAGTGGCCTAAAAGGGCATGGGATGCATTGAGACTCCACAGGGTTTAAGAGAAGCAAGGAATCATTGTGACCCAAGGGAGGCTAACAATCTAATGATCCCTTGTCACACAAGGTGTTGTAAAAGGGCCAGGGATGAATTGTGAAAGCATGGGGCACAATAAAAACATGGAAATATTATGACACCATAGAGGCCAAGAATCAAATGATTCATTGTAACACCAAGTGGCCTAAAAGGTCATGGGATGCATTGTGACACCACAGAGGTTAAGAGAAGCAAGGAACCATTGTGACCCAATGCAGGCTAACAATCTAATGATCCCTTGCGGCACCAGGGGGTATAAAAAGGGCCAGGGATGGATTGTTACAGCACGGGGACCAATAGAATCAAGGTTCTATTATGCCACCATGGAGGCCAAGAATCAAATGATTCATTGTGACATCAAGTGGCCTAAAAGGGCATGGGCTGCATTGTGACACCACAGGGGTTAAGAGAAGCAAGGAACCATTGTGACCCAATGCAGGCTAACAATCTAAGAATCCCTTTTGACACCAGTGGACGCAAAAGGACCACGGATGAACTCTGACAGCATGGGGACCTATAGAAGCAAGGAACCATTATGACACCATGAAGGCCAAGAATCAAATGGTTCATTGTAAGACCAAGTGGCCTAAAAGGGCATGGGATGCATTGTGACACCACAGGGGCTAAGAGAAGCAAGGAACCATTGTGACCCAATGCAGGCTAATAATCTAAGAATCCCTTGTGACACCAGGGGGCCGAAAATGGCCAGGGATGGATTGTTACAGCACGGGGACCAATAGAAGCAAGGATCAATTATGCCACCATGGAGGAAAAGAATCAAATGATTCATTGTGACATCAAGTGGCCTAAAAGGGCATGGAATGCATTGTGACACCACAGGGGCTAAGAGAAGCAAGGAACCATTGTGACCCAATGCAGGCTAACAATCTAATGATCCCTTGTGACACCAGGGGTTGTAAAAGGCCCAGTGATGGATTGTTACAGCACGGGGACCAATAGAAGCAAGGTTCTATTATGCCACCATGGAGGCCAAGAATCAAATGATTCATTGTGACATCAAGTGGCCTAATAGGGCATGGAATGCATTGTGACACCACAGGGGCTAAGAGAAGCAAGGAACCATTGTGACCCAATGCAGGCTAACAATCTAATGTTCCCTTGTGACACCAGGGGTTGTAAAAGGCCCAGTGATGTATTTTTACAGCACGGGGACCAATAGAAGCAAGGTTCTATTATGCCACCATGGAGGCCAAGAATCAAATGATTCATTGTGACATCAAGTGGCCTAAAAGGGCATGGGCTGCATTGTGACACCACAGGGGCTAAGAGAAGCTAGGAACCATTGTGACCCAATGCAGGCTAACAATCTAATGATCCCTTGTGACACCAGGGGGCCGAAAATGGCCAGGGATGGATTGTTACAGCACGGGGACCAATAGAAACAAGGATCAATTATGCCACCATGGAGGCCAAGAATCAAATGATTCATTGTGACATCAAGTGGCCTAAAAGGGCATGGAATGCATTGTGACACCACAGGGGCTAAGAGAAGCAAGGAACCATTGTGACCCAATGGAGGCTAATAATCCCAGGATCCCATTTGACACCAGGGGGCGTCAAAGGGACAGGGATGAATTGTGACAGCATGGGGCCCAATAGAAACAAGGAACCATTATGCCACCATGGAGGCCAAGAATCAAATGATTCATTGTGACATCAAGTGGCCTAAAAGGGCATGGGATGCATTGAGACTCCACAGGGTTTAAGAGAAGCAAGGAACCATTGTGACCCAAGGGAGGCTAACAATCTAATGATCCCTTGTCACACAAGGTGTTGTAAAAGTGCCAGGGATGAATTGTGAAAGCATGGGGCACAATAAAAACATGCAAATATTATGACACCATAGAGGCCAAGAATCAAATGTTTCATTGTAACACCAAGTGGCCTAAAAGGGCATGGGCTGCATTGTGACACCACAGAGGTTAAGAGAAGCAAGGAACCATTGTGACCCAATGCAGGCTAACAATCTAATGATCCCTTGTGACACCAGGGGGTATAAAAAGGGCCAGGGATGGATTGTTACAGCACGGGGACCAATAGAAGCAAGGTTCTATTATGCCACCATGGAGGCCAAGAATCAAATGATTCATTGTGACATCAAGTGGCCTAAAAGGGCATGGGCTGCATTGTGACACCACAGAGGTTAAGAGAAGCAAGGATCCATTGTGACCCAATGGAGGCTAACAATCTAAGAATCCCTTTTGACACCAGGGGGCCCAAAAGGTCCAGGGATGAATTGTGAAAGCATGGGGCCCAATTAAATCCTGGTACAATTATGCCACCATGGAGGCCAAGAATCAAATGATTCATTGTGACATCAAGTGGCCTAAAAGGGCATGGAAGGCATTGTGACACCACAGGGGCTAAGAGAAGCAAGGAACCATTGTGACCCAATGCAGGCTAACAATCTAATGATCCCTTGTGACACCAGGGGTTGTAAAAGGCCCAGTGATGGATTGTTGCAGCACGGGGACCAATAGAAGCAAGGATCTATTATGCCATAGAGGCCAAGAATCAAATGATTCATTGTGACATCAAGTGGCCTAAAAGGGCATGGGCTGCATTGTGACACCACAGGGGTTAAGAGAAGCAAGGAACCATTGTGACCCAATGCAGGCTAACAATCTAATGATCCCTTGTGACACCAGGGGCTGTAAAAGGCCCAGTGATGGATTGTTACAGCACGGGGACCAATAGAAGCAAGGATCAATTATGCCACCATGGAGGAAAAGAATCAAATGATTCATTGTGACATCAAGTGGCCTAAAAGGGCATGGGATGCATTGTGACACCACAGGGGTTAAGAGAAGCAAGGAACCATTGTGACCCAATGCAGGCTAACAATCTAAGAATCCCTTTTGACACTAGTGGACGCAAAAGGACCACGGATGAACTCTGACAGCATGGGGACCTATAGAAGCAAGGAACCATTATGACACCATGAAGGCCAAGAATCAAATGGTTCATTGTAAGACCAAGTGGCCTAAAAGGGCTTGCAATGCATTGTGACACCACAGGGGCTAAGATTAGCAAGGAACCATTGTGACCCAATGCAGGCTAACAATCTAATGATCCCTTGTGACACCAGGGGTTGTAAAAGGCCCAGTGATGGATTGTTACAGCATGGGGACCAATAGAAGCAAGGATCTATTATGCCACCATAGAGGCCAAGAATCAAATGATTCATTGTGACATCAAGTGGCCTAAAAGGGCATGGGCTGCATTGTGACACCACAGGGGTTAAGAGAAGCAAGGAACCATTGTGACCCAATGCAGGCTAACAATCTAATGATCCCTTGTGGCACCAGGGGTTGTAAAAGGCCCAGTGATGGATTGTTACAGCACGGGGACCAATAGAAGCAAGGATCTATTATGCCACCATAGAGGCCAAGAATCAAATGATTCATTGTGACATCAAGTGGCCTAAAAGGGCATGGGCTGCATTGTGACACCACAGGGGTTAAGAGAAGCAAGGAACCATTGTGACCCAATGCAGGCTAACAATCTAATGATCCCTTGTGGCACCAGGGGTTGTAAAAGGCCCAGTGATGGATTGTTACAGCACGGGGACCAATAGAAGCAAGGATCTATTATGCCACCATGGAGGCCAAGAATCAAATGACTCATTGTGACATCAAGTGGCCTAAAAGGGCATGGGCTGCATTGTGACACCACAGGGGTTAAGAGAAGCAAGGAACCATTGTGACCCAATGCAGGCTAATAATCTAAGAATCCCTTTTGACACCAGGGGGCGCAAAAGGACCACGGATGAACTCTGACAGCATGGGGACCTATAGAAGCAAGGAACCATTATGACACCATGAAGGCCAAGAATCAAACGGTTCATTGTAAGACCAAGTGGCCTAAAAGGGCTTGCAATGCATTGTGACACCACAGAGGTTAAGAGAAGCAAGGAACCATTGTGACCCAAGGGAGGCTAACAATCTAATGATCCATTGTGACACCAGGGGTTGTAATAGGGCCAGGGATGAATTGTGAAAGCATGGGCCACAATAAAAACATGGAAATATTATGACACCTTAGTGGCCAAGACTCAAATGATTCATTGTAACACCAAGTGGCCTAAAAGGGCATGGGATGCATTGTGACACCACAGGGGCTAAGAGAAGCAAGGAACCATTGTGACCCAATGCAGGCTAACAATCTAATGATCCCTTGCGGCACCAGGGGGTATAAAAAGAGCCAGGGATGGATTGTTACAGCACGGGGACCAATAGAAACAAGGTTCTATTATGCCACCATGGAGGCCAAGAATCAAATGATTCATTGTGACATCAAGTGGCCTAAAAGGGCATGGGCTGCATTGTGACACCACAGGGGTTAAGAGAAGCAAGGAACCATTGTGACCCAATGCAGGCTAACAATCTAATGATCCCTTGTGACACCAGGGGTTGTAAAAGGCCCAGTGATGGATTGTTACAGCACGGGGACCAATAGAAGCAAGGATCAATTATGCCACCATGGAGGAAAAGAATCAAATGATTCATTGTGACATCAAGTGACCTAAAAAGGCATGGGCTGCATTGTGACACCACAGGGGTTAAGAGAAGCAAGGAACCATTGTGACCCAATGCCGGCTAATAATCTAAGAATCCCTTTTGACACCAGGGGGCGCAAAAGGACCACGGATGAACTCTGACAGCATGGGGACCTATAGAAGCAAGGAACCATTATGACACCATGAAGGCCAAGAATCAAATGGTTCATTGTAAGACCAAGTGGCCTAAGAGGGCTTGCAATGCATTGTGACACCACAGAGGTTAAGAGAAGCAAGGAACCATTGTGACCCAATGCAGGCGAACAATCTAATGATCCTTTGTGACACCAGGGGGCCGAAAATGGCCAGGGATGGATTGTTACAGCACGGGGACCAATAGAAGCAAGGATCAATTATGCCACCATGGAGGCCAAGAATCAAATGATTCATTGTGACATCAAGTGGCCTAAAAGGGCATGGAATGCATTGTGACACCACAGGGGCTAAGAGAAGCAAGGAACCGTTGTGACCCAATGGAGGCTAATAATCCCAGGATCCCATTTGACACCAGGGGGCGTCAAAGGGATAGGGATGAATTGTGACAGCATGGGGCACAATAGAAACAAGGAACCATTATGCCACCATGGAGGCCAAGAATCAAATGATTCATTGTAACACCAAGTGGCCTAAAAGGGCATGGGATGCATTGTGACACCACAGGGGCTAAGAGAAGCAAGGAACCATTGTGACCCAATGCAGGCTAACAATCTAATGATCCCTTGCGGCACCAGGGGGTATAAAAAGGGCCAGGGATGGATTGTTACAGCACGGGGACCAATAGAAACAAGGTTCTATTATGCCACCATGGAGGCCAAGAATCAAATGATTCATTGTGACATCAAGTGGCCTAAAAGGGCATGGGATGCATTGTGACACCACAGGGGTTAAGAGAAGCAAGGATCCATTGTGACCCAATGGAGGCTAACAATCTAAGAATCCCTTTTGACACCAGGGGGCCCAAAAGGTCCAGGGATGAATTGTGAAAGCATGGGGCCCAATTAAAACCTGGTACAATTATGCCACCATGGAGGCCAAGAATCAAATGATTCATTGTGACATCAAGTGGCCTAAAAGGGCATGGGATGCATTGTGACACCACAGGGGTTAAGAGAAGCAAGGAACCATTGTGACCCAATGCAGGCTAACAATCTAAGAATCCCTTTTGACACTAGTGGACGCAAAAGGACCACGGATGAACTCTGACAGCATGGGGACCTATAGAAGCAAGGAACCATTATGACACCATGAAGGCCAAGAATCAAATGGTTCATTGTAAGACCAAGTGGCCTAAAAGGGCTTGCAATGCATTGTGACACCACAGGGGCTAAGATTAGCAAGGAAACATTGTGACCCAATGCAGGCTAACAATCTAATGATCCCTTGTGACACCAGGGGTTGTAAAAGGCCCAGTGATGGATTGTTACAGCATGGGGACCAATAGAAGCAAGGATCTATTATGCCACCATGGAGGCCAAGAATCAAATGATTCATTGTGACATCAAGTGGCCTAAGAGGGCATGGAATGCATTGTGACACCACAGGGGCTAAGAGAAGCAAGGAACCATTGTGACCCAATGGAGGCTAATAATCCCAGGATCCCATTTGACACCAGGGGGCGTCAAAGGGATAGGGATGAATTGTGACAGCATGGGCCCCAATAGAAACAAGGAACCATTATGCCACCATGGAGGCCAAGAATCAAATGATTCATTGTAACACCAAGTGGCCTAAAAGGTCATGGGATGCATTGTGACACCACAGAGGTTAAGAGAAGCAAGGAACCATTGTGACCCAATGCAGGCTAACAATCTAATGATCCCTTGCGGCACCAGGGGGTATAAAAAGGGCCAGGGATGGATTGTTACAGCACGGGGACCAATAGAAACAAGGTTCTATTATGCCACCATGGAGGCCAAGAATCAAATGATTCATTGTGACATCAAGTGGCCTAAAAGGGCATGGGATGCATTGTGACACCACAGGGGTTAAGAGAAGCAAGGATCCATTGTGACCCAATGGAGGCTAACAATCTAAGAATCCCTTTTGACACCAGGGGGCCCAAAAGGTCCAGGGATGAATTGTGAAAGCATGGGGCCCAATTAAAACCTGGTACAATTATGCCACCATGGAGGCCAAGAATCAAATGATTCATTGTGACATCAAGTGGCCTAAAAGGGCATGGGCTGCATTGTGACACCACAGGGGTTAAGAGAAGCAAGGAACCATTGTGACCCAATGCAGGCTAATAATCTAAGAATCCCTTGTGACACCAGGGGGCGCAAAAGGACCACGGATGAACTCTGACAGCATGGGGACCTATAGAAGCAAGGAACCATTATGACACCATGAAGGCCAAGAATCAAATGGTTCATTGTAAGACCAAGTGGCCTAAAAGGGCTTGGAATGCATTGTGACACCACAGAGGTTAAGAGAAGCAAGGAACCATTGTGACCCAATGCAGGCTAACAATCTAATGATCCCTTGTGACACCAGGGGTTGTAATAGGGCCAGGGATGAATTGTGAAATCATGGGGCACAATAAAAACATGGAAATATTATGACACCTTAGTGGCCAAGACTCAAATGATTCATTGTAACACCAAGTGGCCTAAAAGGGCATGGGATGCATTGTGACACCACAGGGGCTAAGAGAAGCAAGGAACCATTGTGACCCAATGCAGGCGAACAATCTAATGATCCCTTGTGACACCAGGGGGCCGAAAATGGCCAGGGATGTATTGTTACAGCACGGGGACCAATAGAAGCAAGGATCAATTATGCCACCATGGAGGCCAAGAATCAAATGATTCATTGTGACATCAAGTGGCCTAAAAGGGCATGGAATGCATTGTGACACCACAGGGGCTAAGAGAAGCAAGGAACCATTGTGACCCAATGGAGGCTAATAATCCCAGGATCCCATTTGACACCAGGGTGCGTCAAAGGGATAGGGATGGATTGTGACAGCATGGGGCCCAATAGAAACAAGGAACCATTATGCCACCATGGAGGCCAAGAATCAAATGATTCATTGTGACATCAAGTGGCCTAAAAGGGCATGGGATGCATTGAGACTCCACAGGGTTTAAGAGAAGCAAGGAATCATTGTGACCCAAGGGAGGCTAACAATCTAATGATCCCTTGTCACACAAGGTGTTGTAAAAGGGCCAGGGATGAATTGTGAAAGCATGGGACACAATAAAAACATGGAAATATTATGACACCATAGAGGCCAAGAATCAAATGATTCATTGTAACACCAAGTGGCCTAAAAGGTCATGGGATGCATTGTGACAGCGCAGAGGTTAAGAGAAGCAAGGAACCATTGGGACCCAATGCAGGCTAACAATCTAAGAATCCCTTTTGACACCAGTGGACGCAAAAGGACCACGGATGAACTCTGACAGCATGGGGACCTATAGAAGCAAGGAACCATTATGACACCATGAAGGCCAAGAATCAAATGGTTCATTGTAAGACCAAGTGGCCTAAAAGGGCATGGGATGCATTGTGACACCACAGGGGCTAAGAGAAGCAAGGAACCATTGTGACCCAATGCATGCTAATAATCTAAGAATCCCTTGTGACACCAGGGGGCCGAAAATGGCCAGGGATGGATTGTTACAGCACGGGGACCAATAGAAGCAAGGATCAATTATGCCACCATGGAGGAAAAGAATCAAATGATTCATTGTGACATCAAGTGGCCTAAAAGGGCATGGGATGCATTGTGACACCACAGGGGCTAAGAGAAGCAAGGAACCATTGTGACCCAATGCAGGCTAACAATCTAATGATCCCTTGTGACACCAGGGGTTGTAAAAGGCCCAGTGATGGATTGTTACAGCACGGGGACCAATAGAAGCAAGGATCTATTATGCCACCATGGAGGCCAAGAATCAAATGATTCATTGTGACATCAAGTGGCCTAAAAGGGCATGGAATGCATTGTGACACCACAGGGGCTAAGAGAAGCAAGGAACCATTGTGACCCAATGCAGGCTAACAATCTAATGTTCCCTTGTGACACCAGGGGTTGTAAAAGGCCCAGTGATGTATTGTTACAGCACGGGGACCAATAGAAGCAAGGTTCTATTATGCCACCATGGAGGCCAAGAATCAAATGATTCATTGTGACATCAAGTGGCCTAAAAGGGCATGGGCTGCATTGTGACACCACAGGGGTTAAGAGAAGCAAGGAACCATTGTGACCCAATGCAGGCTAACAATCTAATGATCCCTTGTGACACCAGGGGGCCGAAAATGGCCAGGGATGGATTGTTACAGCACGGGGACCAATAGAAACAAGGATCAATTATGCCACCATGGAGGCCAAGAATCAAATGATTCATTGTGACATCAAGTGGCCTAAAAGGGCATGGAATGCATTGTGACACCACAGGGGCTAAGAGAAGCAAGGAACCATTGTGACCCAATGGAGGCTAATAATCCCAGGATCCCATTTGACACCAGGGGGCGTCAAAGGGACAGGGATGAATTGTGACAGCACGGGGCCCAATAGAAACAAGGAACCATTATGCCACCATGGAGGCCAAGAATCAAATGATTCATTGTGACATCAAGTGGCCTAAAAGGGCATGGGATGCATTGAGACTCCACAGGGTTTAAGAGAAGCAAGGAACCATTGTGACCCAAGGGAGGATAACAATCTAATGATCCCTTGTCACACAAGGTGTTGTAAAAGGGCCAGGGATGAATTGTGAAAGCATGGGGCACAATAAAAACATGCAAATATTATGACACCATAGAGGCCAAGAATCAAATGTTTCATTGTAACACCAAGTGGACTAAAAGGGCATGGGCTGCATTGTGACACCACAGAGGTTAAGAGAAGCAAGGAACCATTGTGACCCAATGCAGGCTAACAATCTAATGATCCCTTGTGACACCAGGGGGTATAAAAAGGGCCAGGGATGGATTGTTACAGCACGGGGACCAATAGAAGCAAGGTTCTATTATGCCACCATGGAGGCCAAGAATCAAATGATTCATTGTGACATCAAGTGGCCTAAAAGGGCATGGGATGCATTGTGACACCACAGGGGTTAAGAGAAGCAAGGATCCATTGTGACCCAATGGAGGCTAACAATCTAAGAATCCCTTTTGACACCAGGGGGCCCAAAAGGTCCAGGGATTAATTGTGAAAGCATGGGGCCCAATTAAAACCTGGTACAATTATGCCACCATGGAGGCCAAGAATCAAATGATTCATTGTGACATCAAGTGGCCTAAAAGGGCATGGGATGCATTGTGACACCACAGGGGTTAAGAGAAGCAAGGAACCATTGTGACCCAATGCAGGCTAACAATCTAAGAATCCCTTTTGACACTAGTGGACGCAAAAGGACCACGGATGAACTCTGACAGCATGGGGACCTATAGAAGCAAGGAACCATTATGACACCATGAAGGCCAAGAATCAAATGGTTCATTGTAAGACCAAGTGGCCTAAAAGGGCTTGCAATGCATTGTGACACCACAGGGGCTAAGATTAGCAAGGAACCATTGTGACCCAATGCAGGCTAACAATCTAATGATCCCTTGTGGCACCAGGGGTTGTAAAAGGCCCAGTGATGGATTGTTACAGCACGGGGACCAATAGAAGCAAGGATCTATTATGCCACCATGGAGGCCAAGAATCAAATGATTCATTGTGACATCAAGTGGCCTAAAACGGCATGGGATGCATTGAGACACCACAGGGTTTAAGAGAAGCAAGGAATCATTGTGACCCAAGGGAGGCTAACAATCTAATGATCCCTTGTCACACAAGGTGTTGTAAAAGGGCCAGGGATGAATTGTGAAAGCATGGGGCACAATAAAAACATGGAAATATTATGACACCATAGAGGCCAAGAATCAAATGATTCATTGTAACACCAAGTGGCCTAAAAGGTCATGGGATGCATTGTGACACCGCAGAGGTTAAGAGAAGCAAGGAACCATTGGGACCCAATGCAGGCTAACAATCTAAGAATCCCTTTTGACACCACTGGACGCAAAAGGACCACGGATGAACTCTGACAGCATGGGGACCTATAGAAGGAAGGAACCATTATGACACCATGAAGGCCAAGAATCAAATGGTTCACTGTAAGACCAAGTGGCCTAAAAGGGCATGGGATGCATTGTGACACCACAGGGGCTAAGAGAAGCAAGGAACCATTGTGACCCAATGCAGGCTAATAATCTAAGAATCCCTTGTGACACCAGGGGGCCGAAAATGGCCAGGGATGGATTGTTACAGCACGGGGACCAATAGAAGCAAGGATCAATTATGCCACCATGGAGGAAAAGAATCAAATGATTCATTGTGACATCAAGTGGCCTAAAAGGGCATGGGATGCATTGTGACACCACAGGGGCTAAGAGAAGCAAGGAACTATTGTGACCCAATGCAGGCTAACAATCTAATGTTCCCTTGTGACACCAGGGGTTGTAAAAGGCCCAGTGATGTATTGTTACAGCACGGGGACCAATAGAAGCAAGGTTCTATTATGCCACCATGGAGGCCAAGAATCAAATGATTCATTGTGACATCAAGTGGCCTAAAAGGGCATGGGCTGCATTGTGACACCACAGGGGTTAAGAGAAGCAAGGAACCATTGTGACCCAATGCAGGCTAACAATCTAATGATCCCTTGTGACACCAGGGGGCCGAAAATGGCTAGGGATGGATTGTTACAGCACGGGGACCAATAGAAGCAAGGATCAATTATGCCACCATGGAGGCCAAGAATCAAATGATTCATTGTGACATCAAGTGGCCTAAAAGGGCATGGAATGCATTGTGACACCACAGGGGCTAAGAGAAGCAAGGAACCATTGTGACCCAATGGAGGCTAATAATCCCAGGATCCCATTTGACACCAGGGGGCGTCAAAGGGACAGGGATGAATTGTGACAGCACGGGGCCCAATAGAAACAAGGAACCATTATGCCACCATGGAGGCCCAGAATCAAATGATTCATTGTGACATCAAGTGGCCTAAAAGGGCATGGGCTGCATTGAGACTCCACAGGGTTTAAGAGAAGCAAGGAACCATTGTGACCCAATGCAGGCTAACAATCTAATGATCCCTTGTCACACAAGGTGTTGTAAAAGGGCCAGGGATGAATTGTGAAAGCATGGGGCACAATAAAAACATGCAAATATTATGACACCATAGAGGCCAAGAATCAAATGATTCGTTGTAACACCAAGTGGCCTAAAAGGTCATGGGATGCATTGTGACACCACAGAGGTTAAGAGAAGCAAGGAACCATTGTGACCCAATGCAGGCTAATAATCTAAGAATCCCTTTTGACACCAGGGGCCCAAAAGGTCCAGGGATGAATTGTGAAAGCATGGGGCCCAATTAAAACCTGGTACAATTACGCCACCATGGAGGCCAAGAATCAAATGATTCATTGTGACATCAAGTGGCCTAAAAGGGCATGGGATGCATTGTGACACCACAGGGGCTAAGAGAAGCAAGGAACCATTGTGACCCAATGCAGGCTAATAATCTAAGAATCCCTTTTGACACCAGGGGGCGCAAAAGGACCACGGATGAACACTGACAGCATGGGGACCTATAGAAGCAAGGAACCATTATGACACCATGAAGGCCAAGAATCAAATGGTTCATTGTAAGACCAAGTGGCCTAAAAGGGCTTGCAATGCATTGTGACACCACAAAGGTCATGAAAAGCAAGGAACCATTGTGACCCAATGCAGGCTAACAATCTAATGATCCATTGTGACACCAGGGGTTGTAATAGGGCCAGGGATGAATTGTGAAAGCATGGGCCACAATAAAAACATGGAAATATTATGACACCTTAGTGGCCAAGACTCAAATGATTCATTGTAACACCAAGTGGCCTAAAAGGGCATGGGATGCATTGTGACACCACAGGGGCTAAGAGAAGCAAGGAACCATTGTGACCCAATGCAGGCTAATAATCTAAGAATCCCTTGTGACACCAGGGGGCCGAAAATGGCCAGGGATGGATTGTTACAGCACGGGGACCAATAGAAGCAAGGATCAATTGTGCCACCATGGAGGAAAAGAATCAAATGATTCATTGTGACATCAAGTGGCCTAAAAGGGCATGGAAGGCATTGTGACACCACAGGGGCTAAGAGAAGCAAGGAACCATTGTGACCCAATGCAGGCTAACAATCTAATGATCCCTTGTGACACCAGGGGTTGTAAAAGGCCCAGTGATGGATTGTTACAGCACGGGTACAAATAGAAGCAAGGATCAATTATGCCACCATGGAGGCCAAGAATCAAATGATTCATTGTGACATCAAATGGCCTAAAAGGGCATGGGATGCATTGTGACACCACAGGGGCTAAGAGAAGCAAGGAACCATTGTGACCCAATGCAGGCTAACAATCTAATGATCCCTTGTGACACCAGGGGTTGTAAAAGGCCCAGTGATGGATTGGTACTGCACGGGGACCAATAGAAGCAAGGATCTATTATGCCACCATAGAGGCCAAGAATCAAATGATTCATTGTGACATCAAGTGGCCTAAAAGGGCATGGGCTGCATTGTGACACCACAGGGGTTAAGAGAAGCAAGGAACCATTGTGACCCAATGCAGGCTAACAATCTAATGATCCCTTGTGACACCAGGGGTTGTAAAAGGCCCAGTGATGTATTGTTACAGCACGGGGACCAATAGAAGCAAGGATCTATTATGCCACCATGGAAGCCAAGAATCAAATGATTCATTGTGACATCAAGTGGCCAAAAAGGGCATGGGCAGCATTGTGACACCACAGGGGTTAAGAGAAGCAAGGAACCATTGTGACCCAATGCAGGCTAATAATCTAAGAATCCCTTTTGACACCAGGGGGCGCAAAACGACCATGGATGAACTCTGACAGCATGGGGACCTATAGAAGCAAGGAACCATTATGACACCATGAAGGCCAAGAATCAAATGGTTCATTGTAAGACCAAGTGGCCTAAAAGGGCTTGGAATGCATTGTGACACCACAGAGGTTAAGAGAAGCAAAGAACCATTGTGACCCAAGGGAGGCTAACCATCTAATGATCCCTTGTGACACCAGGGGGCCGAAAATGGCCAGGGATGGATTGTTACAGCACGGGGACCAATATAAGCAAGGATCAATTATGCCACCATGGAGGCCAAGAATCAAATGATTCATTGTGACATCAAGTGGCCTAAAAGGGCATGGAATGCATTGTGACACCACAGGGGCTAAGAGAAACAAGGAACCATTGTGACCCAATGGAGGCTAATAATCCCAGGATCCCTTTTGACACCAGGGGGCGTCAAAGGGCCAGGGATGAATTGTGACAGCATGGGGCCCAATAGAAACAAGAAACCATTATGCCACCATGGAGGCCAAGAATCAAATGATTCATTGTGACATCAAGTGGCCTAAAAGGGCATGGGATGCATTGAGACTCCACAGGGTTTAAGAGAAGCAAGGAACCATTGTGACCCAATGCAGGCTAACAATCTAATGATCCCTTGTCACACAAGGTGTTGTAAAAGGGCCAGGGATGAATTGTGAAAGCATGGGGCACAATAAAAACATGCAAATATTATGACACCATAGAGGCCAAGAATCAAATGATTCATTGTGACATCAAGTGGCCTAAAAGGGCATGGGATGCATTGTGACACCACAGGGGTTAAGAGAAGCAAGGAACCATTGTGACCCAATGCAGGCTAACAATCTAATGATCCCTTGTGGCACCAGGGGGTATAAAAAGGGCCAGGGATGGATTGTTACAGCACGGGGACCAATAGAAGCAAGGTTCTATTATGCCACCATGGAGGAAAAGAATCAAATGATTCATTGTGACATCAAGTGGCCTAAAAGGGCATGGGATGCATTGTGACACCACAGGGGTTAAGAGAAGCAAGGATCCATTGTGACCCAATGGAGGCTAACAATCTAAGAATCCCTTTTGACACCAGGGGGCCCAAAAAGTCCAGGGATTAATTGTGAAAGCATGGGGCCCAATTAAAACCTGGTACAATTATGCCACCATGGAGGCCAAGAATCAAATGATTCATTGTGACATCAAGTGGCCTAAAAGGGCATGGAATGCATTGTGACACCACAGGGGCTAAGAGAAGCAAGGAACCATTGTGACCCAATGCAGGCTAACAATCTAATGATCCCTTTTGACACCAGGGGTTGTAAAAGGCCCAGTGATGGATTGGTACAGCACGGGGACCAATAGAAGCAAGGATCTATTATGCCACCATAGAGGCCAAGAATCAAATGATTCATTGTGACATCAAGTGGCCTAAAAGTGCATGGGCTGCATTGTGACACCACAGGGGTTAAGAGACGCAAGGAACCATTGTGACCCAATGCAGGCTAACAATCTAATGATCCCTTGTGACACCAGGGGTTGTAAAAGGCCCAGTGATGGATTGTTACAGCACGGGGACCAATAGAAGCAAGGATCTATTATGCCACCATGGAGGCCAAGAATCAAATGATTCATTGTGACATCAAGTGGCCTAAAAGGGCATGGGCTGCATTGTGACACCACAGGGGTTAAGAGAAGCAAGGAACCATTGTGACCCAATGCAGGCTAATAATCTAATGATCCCTTTTGACACCAGGGGGCGCAAAAGGACCACGGATGAACTCTGACAGCATGGGGACCTATAGAAGCAAGGAACCATTATGACACCATGAAGGCCAAGAATCAAATGGTTCATTGTAAGACCAAGTGGCCTAAAAGGGCTTGGAATGCATGGTGACACCACAGAGGTTAAGAGAAGCAAGGAACCATTGTGACCCAATGCAGGCTAACAATCTAATGATCCATTGTGACACCAGGGGTTGTAATAGGGCCAGGGATGAATTGTGAAAGCATGGGGCACAATAAAAACATGGAAATATTATGACACCTTAGTGGCCAAGACTCAAATGATTCATTGTAACACCAAGTTGCCTAAAAGGGCATGGGATGCATTGTGACACCACAGGGGCTAAGAGAAGCAAGGAACCATTGTGACCCAATGCAGGCTAATAATTTAAGAATCCCTTGTGATACCAGGGGGCCGAAAATGACCAGGGATGGATTGTTACAGCACGGGGACCAATAGAAGCAAGGATCAATTATGCCACCATGGAGGAAAAGAATGAAATGATTCATTGTGACATCAAGTGGCCTAAAAGGGCATGGAATGCATTGTGACACCACAGGGGCTAAGAGAAGCAAGGAACCATTGTGACCCAATGCAGGCTAACAATCTAATGATCCCTTGTGACACCAGGGGTTGTAAAAGGCCCAGTGATGGATTGGTACAGCACGGGGACCAATAGAAGCAAGGATCTATTATGCCACCATAGAGGCCAAGAATCAAATGATTCATTGTGACATCAAGTGGCCTAAAAGGGCATGGGCTGCATTGTGACACCACAGGGGTTAAGAGAAGCAAGGAAACATTGTGACCCAATGCAGGCTAACAATCTAATGATCCCTTGTGACACCAGGGGTTGTAAAAGGCCCAGTGATGGATTGTTACAGCACGGGGACCAATAGAAGCAAGGATCAATTATGCCACCATGGAGGCCAAGAATCAAATGATTCATTGTGACATCAAGTGGCCTAAAAGGGCATGGGCTGCATTGTGACACCACAGGGGTTAAGAGAAGCAAGGAACCATTGTGACCCAATGCAGGCTAATAATCTAAGAATCCCTTTTGACACCAGGGGGCGCAAAAGGACCACGGATGAACTCTGACAGCATGGGGACCTATAGAAGCAAGGAACCATTATGACACCATGAAGGCCAAGAATCAAATGGTTCATTGTAAGACCAAGTGGCCTAAAAGGGCTTGGAATGCATGGTGACACCACAGAGGTTAAGAGAAGCAAGGAACCATTGTGACCCAATGCAGGCTAACAATCTAATGATCCATTGTGACACCAGGGGTTGTAATAGGGCCAGGGATGAATTGTGAAAGCATGGGGCACAATAAAAACATGGAAATATTATGACACCTTAGTGGCCAAGACTCAAATGATTCATTGTAACACCAAGTTGCCTAAAAGGGCATGGGATGCATTGTGACACCACAGGGGCTAAGAGAAGCAAGGAACCATTGTGACCCAATGCAGGCTAATAATCAAAGAATCCCTTGTGACACCAGGGGGCCGAAAATGGCCAGGGATGGATTGTTACAGCACGGGGACCAATAGAAGCAAGGATCAATTATGCCACCATGGAGGAAAAGAATGAAATGATTCATTGTGACATCAAGTGGCCTAAAAGGGCATGGAATGCATTGTGACACCACAGGGGCTAAGAGAAGCAAGGAACCATTGTGACCCAATGCAGGCTAACAATCTAATGATCCCTTGTGACACCAGGGGTTGTAAAAGGCCCAGTGATGGATTGGTACAGCACGGGGACCAATAGAAGCAAGGATCTATTATGCCACCATAGAGGCCAAGAATCAAATGATTCATTGTGACATCAAGTGGCCTAAAAGGGCATGGGCTGCATTGTGACACCACAGGGGTTAAGAGACGCAAGGAACCATTGTGACCCAATGCAGGCTAACAATCTAATGATCCCTTGTGACACCAGGGGTTGTAAAAGGCCCAGTGATGGATTGTTACAGCACGGGGACCAATAGAAGCAAGGATCAATTATGCCACCATGGAGGCCAAGAATCAAATGATTCATTGTGACATCAAGTGGCCTAAAAGGGCATGGGCTGCATTGTGACACCACAGGGGTTAAGAGAAGCAAGGAACCATTGTGACCCAATGCAGGCTAATAATCTAAGAATCCCTTTTGACACCAGGGGGCGCAAAAGGACCACGGATGAACTCTGACAGCATGGGGACCTATAGAAGCAAGGAACCATTATGACACCATGAAGGCCAAGAATCTAATGGTTCATTGTAAGACCAAGTGGCCTAAAAGGGCTTGGAATGCATGGTGACACCACAGAGGTTAAGAGAAGCAAGAAACCATTGTGACCCAAGGGAGGCTAACAATCTAATGATCCATTGTGACACCAGGGGTTGTAATAGGGCCAGGGATGAATTGTGAAAGCATGGGCCACAATAAAAACATGGAAATATTATGACACCTTAGTGGCCAAGACTCAAATGATTCATTGTAACACCAAGTGGCCTAAAAGTGCATGGAATGCATTGTGACACCACAGGGGCTAAGAGAAGCAAGGAACCATTGTGACCCAATGCAGGCGAACAATCTAATGATCCCTTGTGACACCAGGGGGCCGAAAATGGCCAGGGATGGATTGTTACAGCACGGGGACCAATAGAAGCAAGGATCAATTATGCCACCATGGAGGAAAAGAATCAAATGATTCATTGTGACATCAAGTGGCCTAAAAGGGCATGGAATGCATTGTGACACCACAGGGGCTAAGAGAAGCAAGGAACCATTGTGACCCAATGCAGGCTAACAATCTAATGATCCCTTGTGACACCAGGGGTTGTAAAAGGCCCAGTGATGGATTGTTACAGCACGGGGACCAATAGAAGCAAGGATCTATTATGCCACCATGGAGGCCAAGAATCAAATGATTCATTGTGACATCAAATGGCCTAAAAGGGCATGGAATGCATTGTGACACCACAGGGGCTAAGAGAAGCAAGGAACCATTGTGACCCAATGCAGGCTAACAATCTAATGATCCCTTGTGACACCAGGGGTTGTAAAAGGCCCAGTGATGGATTGTTACAGCACGGGGACCAATAGAAGCAAGGATCTATTATGCCACCATGGAGGCCAAGAATCAAATGATTCATTGTGACATCAAATGGCCTAAAAGGGCATGGGATGCATTGTGACACCACAGGGGCTAAGAGAAGCAAGGAACCATTGTGACCCAATGCAGGCTAACAATCTAATGATCCCTTGTGACACCAGGGGTTGTAAAAGGCCCAGTGATGTATTGTTACAGCACGGGGACCAATAGAAGCAAGGATCTATTATGCCACCATGGAGGCCAAGAATCAAATGATTCATTGTGACATCAAGTGGCCTAAAAGGGCATGGGCTGCATTGTGACACCACAGGGGTTAAGAGAAGCAAGGAACCATTGTGACCCAATGCAGGCTAACAATCTAATGATCCCTTGTGACACCAGGGGTTGTAAAAGGCCCAGTGATGGATTGTTACAGCACGGGGACCAATAGAAGCAAGGATCTATTATGCCACCATGGAGGCCAAGAATCAAATGATTCATTGTGACATCAAGTGGCCAAAAAGGGCATGGGCTGCATTGTGACACCACAGGGGTTAAGAGAAGCAAGGAACCATTGTGACCCAATGCAGGCTAATAATCTAAGAATCCCTTTTGACACCAGGGGGCGCAAAACGACCACGGATGAACTCTGACAGCATGGGGACCTATAGAAGCAAGGAACCATTATGACACCATGAAGGCCAAGAATCAAATGGTTCATTGTAAGACCAAGTGGCCTAAAAGGGCTTGGAATGCATTGTGACACCACAGAGGTTAAGAGAAGCAAAGAACCATTGTGACCCAAGGGAGGCTAACAATCTAATGATCCATTGTGACACCAGGGGTTGTAATAGGGCCAGGGATGAATTGTGAAAGCATGGGCCACAATAAAAACATGGAAATATTATGACACCTTAGTGGCCAAGACTCAAATGATTCTTTGTAACACCAAGTTGCCTAAAAGGGCATGGAATGCATTGTGACACCACAGGGGCTAAGAGAAGCAAGGAACCATTGTGACCCAATGCAGGCTAACAATCTAATGATCCCTTGTGACACCAGGGGGCCGAAAATGGCCAGGGATGGATTGTTACAGCACGGGGACCAATAGAAGCAAGGATCAATTATGCCACCATGGAGGCCAAGAATCAAATGATTCATTGTGACATCAAGTGGCCTAAAAGGGCATGGAATGCATTGTGACACCACAGGGGCTAAGAGAAGCAAGGAACCATTGTGACCCAATGGAGGCTAATAATCCCAGGATCCCATTTGACACCAGGGGGTGTCAAAGGGACTGGGATGAATTGTGACAGCATGGGGCCCAATAGAAACAAGGATCTATTATGCCACCATGGAGGCCAAGAATCAAATGATTCATTGTGACATCAAGTGGCCTAAAAGGGCATGGGATGCATTGAGACTCCACAGGGTTTAAGAGAAGCAAGGAACCATTGTGACCCAAGGGAGGCTAACAATCTAATGATCCCTTGTCACACAAGGTGTTGTAAAAGGGCCAGGGATGAATTGTGAAAGCGTGGGGTACAATAAAAACATGCAAATATTATGACACCTTAGAGGCCAAGAATCAAATGATTCATTGTAACACCAAGTGGCCTAAAAGGTCATGGGATGCATTGTGACACCACAGAGGTTAAGAGAAGCAAGGAACCATTGTGACCCAATGCAGGCTAACAATCTAATGATCCCTTGTGGCACCAGGGGGTATAAAAAGGGCCAGGGATGGATTGTTACAGCACGGGGACCAATAGAAGCAAGGTTCTATTATGCCACCATGGAGGCCAAGAATCAAATGATTCATTGTGACATCAAGTGGCCTAAAAGGGCATGGGATGCATTGTGACACCACAGGGGTTAAGAGAAGCAAGGATCCATTGTGACCCAATGCAGGCTAATAATCTAAGAATCCCTTTTGACACCAAGGGGCCCAAAAGGTCCAGGGATGAATTGTGAAAGCATGGGGCCCAATTAAAACCTGGTACAATTATGCCACCATGGAGGCCAAGAATCAAATGATTCATTGTGACATCAAGTGGCCTAAAAGGGCATGGAATGCATTGTGACACCACAGGGGCTAAGAGAAACAAGGAACCATTGTGACCCAATGCAGGCTAGCAATCTAATGATCCCTTGTGACACCAGGGGTTGTAAAAGGCCCAGTGATGGATTGGTACAGCACGGGGACCAATAGAAGCAAGGATCTATTATGCCACCATAGAGGCCAAGAATCAAATGATTCATTGAGACATCAAGTGGCCTAAAAGGGCATGGGCTGCATTGTGACACCACAGGGGTTAAGAGAAGCAAGGAACCATTGTGACCCAATGCAGGCTAACAATCTAATGATCCCTTGTGACACCAGGGGTTGTAATAGGCCCAGTGATGTATTGTTACAGCACGGGGACCAATAGAAGCAAGGATCTATTATGCCACCATGGAGGCCAAGAATCAAATGATTCATTGTGACATCAAGTGGCCAAAAAGGGCATGGGCTGCATTGTGACACCACAGGGGTTAAGAGAAGCAAGGAACCATTGTGACCCAATGCAGGCTAATAATCTAAGAATCCCTTTTGACACCAGGGGGCGCAAAACGACCACGGATGAACTCTGACAGCATGGGGACCTATAGAAGCAAGGAACCATTATGACACCATGAAGGCCAAGAATCAAATGGTTCATTGTAAGACCAAGTGGCCTAAAAGGGCTTGGAATGCATGGTGACACCACAGAGGTTAAGAGAAGCAAAGAACCATTGTGACCCAAGGGAGGCTAACAATCTAATGATCCATTGTGACACCAGGGGTTGTAATAGGGCCAGGGATGAATTGTGAAAGCATGGGCCACAATAAAAACATGGAAATATTATGACACCTTAGTGGCCAAGACTCAAATGATTCTTTGTAACACCAAGTTGCCTAAAAGGGCATGGAATGCATTGTGACACCACAGGGGCTAAGAGAAGCAAGGAACCATTGTGACCCAATGCAGGCTAACAATCTAATGATCCCTTGTGACACCGGGGGGCCGAAAATGGCCAGGGATGGATTGTTACAGCACGGGGACCAATAGAAGCAAGGATCAATTATGCCACCATGGAGGCCAAGAATCAAATGATTCATTGTGACATCAAGTGGCCTAAAAGGGCATGGAATGCATTGTGACACCACAGGGGCTAAGAGAAGCAAGGAACCATTGTGACCCAATGGAGGCTAATAATCCCAGGATCCCATTTGACACCAGGGGGTGTCAAAGGGACTGGGATGAATTGTGACAGCATGGGGCCCAATAGAAACAAGGATCTATTATGCCACCATGGAGGCCAAGAATCAAATGATTCATTGTGACATCAAGTGGCCTAAAAGGGCATGGGATGCATTGTGACACCACAGGGGTTAAGAGAAGCAAGGATCCATTGTGACCCAATGCAGGCTAACAATCTAAGAATCCCTTTTGACACCAGGGGGCCCAAAAGGTCCAGGGATGAATTGTGAAAGCATGGGGCCCAATTAAAACCTGGTACAATTATGCCACCATGGAGGCCAAGAATCAAATGATTCATTGTGACATCAAGTGGCCTAAAAGGGCATGGGATGCATTGTGACACCACAGAGGTTAAGAGAAGCAAGGAACCATTGTGACCCAATGCAGGCTAACAATCTAATGATCCATTGTGACACCAGGGGTTGTAATAGGGCCAGGGATGAATTGTGAAAGCATGGGGCACAATAAAAACATGGAAATATTATGACACCTTAGTGGCCAAGACTCAAATGATTCATTGTAACACCAAGTGGCCTAAAAGGGCATGGGATGCATTGTGACACCACAGAGGCTAAGAGAGGCAAGGAACCATTGTGACCCAATGCAGGATAATAATCTAATGATCCCTTGTGAAACCAGGGGGCCGAAAATGGCCAGGGATGGATTGTTACAGCACGGGGACCAATAGAAGCAAGGATCAATTATGCCACCATGGAGGAAAAGAATCAAATGATTCATTGTGACATCAAGTGGCCTAAAAGGGCATGGAATGCATTGTGACACCACAGGGGCTAAGAGAAGCAAGGAACCATTGTGACCCAATGCAGGCTAACAATCTAATGATCCCTTGTGACACCAGGGGGCCGAAAATGGCCAGGGATGGATTGTTACAGCACGGGGACCAATAGAAGCAAGGATCTATTATGCCACCATGGAGGCCAAGAATCAAATGATTCATTGTGACATCAAATGGCCTAAAAGGGCATGGAATGCATTGTGACACCACAGGGGCTAAGAGAAGCAAGGAACCATTGTGACCCAATGCAGGCTAACAATCTAATGATCCCTTGTGACACCAGGGGTTGTAAAAGGCCCAGTGATGGATTGTTACAGCACGGGGACCAATAGAAGCAAGGATCTATTATGCCACCATGGAGGCCAAGAATCAAATGATTCATTGTGACATCAAATGGCCTAAAAGGGCATGGAATGCATTGTGACACCACAGGGGCTAAGAGAAGCAAGGAACCATTGTGACCCAATGCAGGCTAACAATCTAATGATCCCTTGTGACACCAGGGGTTGTAAAAGGCCCAGTGATGGATTGGTACAGCACGGGGACCAATAGAAGCAAGGATCTATTATGCCACCATAGAGGCCAAGAATCAAATGATTCATTGAGACATCAAGTGGCCTAAAAGGGCATGGGCTGCATTGTGACACCACAGGGGTTAAGAGAAGCAAGGAACCATTGTGACCCAATGCAGGCTAATAATCTAAGAATCCCTTGTGACACCAGGGGGCGCAAAACGACCACGGATGAACTCTGACAGCATGGGGACCTATAGAAGCAAGGAACCATTATGACACCATGAAGGCCAAGAATCAAATGGTTCATTGTAAGACCAAGTGGCCTAAAAGGGCTTGGAATGCATTGTGACACCACAGAGGTTAAGAGAAGCAAAGAACCATTGTGACCCAAGGGAGGCTAACAATCTAATGATCCATTGTGACACCAGGGGTTGTAATAGGGCCAGGGATGAATTGTGAAAGCATGGGCCACAATAAAAACATGGAAATATTATGACACCTTAGTGGCCAAGACTCAAATGATTCTTTGTAACACCAAGTTGCCTAAAAGGGCATGGAATGCATTGTGACACCACAGGGGCTAAGAGAAGCAAGGAACCATTGTGACCCAATGCAGGCTAATAATCTAAGAATCCCTTGTGACACCAGGGGGCCGAAAATGGCCAGGGATGGATTGTTACAGCACGGGGCCCAATAGAAGCAAGGATCAATTATGCCACCATGGAGGAAAAGAATCAAATGATTCATTGTGACATCAAGTGGCCTAAAAGGGCATGGAATGCATTGTGACACCACAGGGGCTAAGAGAAGCAAGGAACCATTGTGACCCAATGCAGGCTAACAATCTAATGTTCCCTTGTGACACCAGGGGTTGTAAAAGGCCCAGTGATGTATTGTTACAGCACGGGGACCAATAGAAGCAAGGATCTATTATGCCACCATGGAGGCCAAGAATCAAATGATTCATTGTGACATCAAGTGGCCTAAAAGGGCATGGGCTGCATTGTGACACCACAGGGGTTAAGAGAAGCAAGGAACCATTGTGACCCAATGCAGGCTAACAATCTAATGATCCCTTGTGACACCAGGGGGCCGAAAATGGCCAGGGATGGATTGTTACAGCACGGGGACCAATAGAAGCAAGGATCAATTATGCCACCATGGAGGCCAAGAATCAAATGATTCATTGTGACATCAAGTGGCCTAAAAGGGCATGGAATGCATTGTGACACCACAGGGGCTAAGAGAAGCAAGGAACCATTGTGACCCAATGGAGGCTAATAATCCCAGGATCCCATTTGACACCAGGGGGCGTCAAAGGGACAGGGATGAATTGTGACAGCATGGGGCCCAATAGAAACAAGGATCTATTATGCCACCATGGAGGCCCAGAATCAAATGATTCATTGTGACATCAAGTGGCCTAAAAGGGCATGGGATGCATTGAGACTCCACAGGGTTTAAGAGAAGCAAGGAACCATTGTGACCCAATGCAGGCTAACAATCTAATGATCCCTTGTCACACAAGGTGTTGTAAAAGGGCCAGGGATGAATTGTGAAAGCATGGGGCACAATAAAAACATGCAAATATTATGACACCATAGAGGCCAAGAATCAAATGATTCGTTGTAACACCAAGTGGCCTAAAAGGTCATGGGATGCATTGTGACACCACAGAGGTTAAGAGAAGCAAGGAACCATTGTGACCCAATGCAGGCTAATAATCTAAGAATCCCTTTTGACACCAGGGGCCCAAAAGGTCCAGGGATGAATTGTGAAAGCATGGGGCCCAGTTAAAACCTGGTACAATTACGCCACCATGGAGGCCAAGAATCAAATGATTCATTGTGACATCAAGTGGCCTAAAAGGGCATGGGATGCATTGTGAAACCACAGGGGCTAAGAGAAGCAAGGAACCATTGTGACCCAATGCAGGCTAATAATCTAAGAATCCCTTTTGACACCAGGGGGCGCAAAAGGACCACGGATGAACTCTGACAGCATGGGGACCTATAGAAGCAAGGAACCATTATGACACCATGAAGGCCAAGAATCAAATGGTTCATTGTAAGACCAAGTGGCCTAAAAGGGCTTGCAATGCATTGTGACACCACAAAGGTTATGAAAAGCAAGGAACCATTGTGACCCAAGGGAGGCTAACAATCTAATGATCCATTGTGACACCAGGGGTTGTAATAGGGCCAGGGATGAATTGTGAAAGCATGGGCCACAATAAAAACATGGAAATATTATGACACCTTAGTGGCCATGACTCAAATGATTCATTGTAACACCAAGTGGCCTAAAAGGGCATGGGAGGCATTGTGACACCACAGGGGCTAAGAGAAGCAAGGAACCATTGTGACCCAATGCAGGCTAACAATCTAATGATCCCTTGTGACACCAGGGGGCCGAAAATGGCCAGGGATGGATTGTTACAGCACGGGGACCAATAGAAGCAAGGATCAATTGTGCCACCATGGAGGAAAAGAATCAAATGATTCATTGTGACATCAAGTGGCCTAAAAGGGCATGGAAGGCATTGTGACACCACAGGGGCTAAGAGAAGCAAGGAACCATTGTGACCCAATGCAGGCTAATAATCTAAGAATCCCTTTTGACACCAGGGGGCGCAAAACGACCACGGATGAACTCTGACAGCATGGGGACCTATAGAAGCAAGGAACCATTATGACACCATGAAGGCCAAGAATCAAATGGTTCATTGTAAGACCAAGTGGCCTAAAAGGGCATGGGATGCATTGTGACACCACAGGGGCTAAGAGAAGCAAGGAACCATTGTGACCCAATGCAGGCTAACAATCTAATGATCCCTTGTGACACCAGGGGTTGTAAAAGGCCCAGTGATGTATTGTTACAGCACGGGGACCAATAGAAGCAAGGATCTATTATGCCACCATGGAGGCCAAGAATCAAATGATTCATTGTGACATCAAGTGGCCAAAAAGGGCATGGGCAGCATTGTGACACCACAGGGGTTAAGAGAAGCAAGGAACCATTGTGACCCAATGCAGGCTAATAATCTAAGAATCCCTTTTGACACCAGGGGGCGCAAAACGACCACGGATGAACTCTGACAGCATGGGGACCTATAGAAGCAAGGAACCATTATGACACCATGAAGGCCAAGAATCAAATGGTTCATTGTAAGACCAAGTGGCCTAAAAGGGCTTGGAATGCATTGTGACACCACAGAGGTTAAGAGAAGCAAAGAACCATTGTGACCCAAGGGAGGCTAACAATCTAATGATCCCTTGTGACACCAGGGGGCCGAAAATGGCCAGGGATGGATTGTTACAGCACGGGGACCAATAGAAGCAAGGATCAATTATGCCACCATGGAGGCCAAGAATCAAATGATTCATTGTGACATCAAGTGGCCTAAAAGGGCATGGAATGCATTGTGACACCACAGGGGCTAAGAGAAGCAAGGAACCATTGTGACCCAATGGAGGCTAATAATCCCAGGATCCCTTTTGACACCAGGGGGCGTCAAAGGGACAGGGATGAATTGTGACAGCATGGGGCCCAATAGAAACAAGGATCTATTATGCCACCATGGAGGCCCAGAATCAAATGATTCATTGTGACATCAAGTGGCCTAAAAGGGCATGGGATGCATTGAGACTCCACAGGGTTTAAGAGAAGCAAGGAACCATTGTGACCCAATGCAGGCTAACAATCTAATGATCCCTTGTCACACAAGGTGTTGTAAAAGGGCCAGGGATGAATTGTGAAAGCATGGGGCACAATAAAAACATGCAAATATTATGACACCATAGAGGCCAAGAATCAAATGATTCGTTGTAACACCAAGTGGCCTAAAAGGTCATGGGATGCATTGTGACACCACAGAGGTTAAGAGAAGCAAGGAACCATTGTGACCCAATGCAGGCTAATAATCTAAGAATCCCTTTTGACACCAGGGGCCCAAAAGGTCCAGGGATGAATTGTGAAAGCATGGGGCCCAGTTAAAACCTGGTACAATTACGCCACCATGGAGGCCAAGAATCAAATGATTCATTGTGACATCAAGTGGCCTAAAAGGGCATGGGATGCATTGTGAAACCACAGGGGCTAAGAGAAGCAAGGAACCATTGTGACCCAATGCAGGCTAATAATCTAAGAATCCCTTTTGACACCAGGGGGCGCAAAAGGACCACGGATGAACTCTGACAGCATGGGGACCTATAGAAGCAAGGAACCATTATGACACCATGAAGGCCAAGAATCAAATGGTTCATTGTAAGACCAAGTGGCCTAAAAGGGCTTGCAATGCATTGTGACACCACAAAGGTTATGAAAAGCAAGGAACTATTGTGACCCAAGGGAGGCTAACAATCTAATGATCCATTGTGACACCAGGGGTTGTAATAGGGCCAGGGATGAATTGTGAAAGCATGGGCCACAATAAAAACATGGAAATATTATGACACCTTAGTGGCCAAGACTCAAATGATTCATTGTAACACCAAGTGGCCTAAAAGGGCATGGGATGCATTGTGACACCACAGGGGCTAAGAGAAGCAAGGAACCATTGTGACCCAATGCAGGCTAACAATCTAATGATCCCTTGTGACACCAGGGGGCCGAAAATGGCCAGGGATGGATTGTTACAGCACGGGGACCAATAGAAGCAAGGATCAATTGTGCCACCATGGAGGAAAAGAATCAAATGATTCATTGTGACATCAAGTGGCCTAAAAGGGCATGGAAGGCATTGTGACACCACAGGGGCTAAGAGAAGCAAGGAACCATTGTGACCCAATGCAGGCTAATAATCTAAGAATCCCTTTTGACACCAGGGGGCGCAAAACGACCACGGATGAACTCTGACAGCATGGGGACCTATAGAAGCAAGGAACCATTATGACACCATGAAGGCCAAGAATCAAATGGTTCATTGTAAGACCAAGTGGCCTAAAAGGGCATGGGATGCATTGTGACACCACAGGGGCTAAGAGAAGCAAGGAACCATTGTGACCCAATGCAGGCTAACAATCTAATGATCCCTTGTGACACCAGGGGTTGTAAAAGGCCCAGTGATGTATTGTTACAGCACGGGGACCAATAGAAGCAAGGATCTATTATGCCACCATGGAGGCCAAGAATCAAATGATTCATTGTGACATCAAGTGGCCAAAAAGGGCATGGGCAGCATTGTGACACCACAGGGGTTAAGAGAAGCAAGGAACCATTGTGACCCAATGCAGGCTAATAATCTAAGAATCCCTTTTGACACCAGGGGGCGCAAAACGACCACGGATGAACTCTGACAGCATGGGGACCTATAGAAGCAAGGAACCATTATGACACCATGAAGGCCAAGAATCAAATGGTTCATTGTAAGACCAAGTGGCCTAAAAGGGCTTGGAATGCATTGTGACACCACAGAGGTTAAGAGAAGCAAAGAACCATTGTGACCCAAGGGAGGCTAACCATCTAATGATCCCTTGTGACACCAGGGGGCCGAAAATGGCCAGGGATGGATTGTTACAGCACGGGGACCAATAGAAGCAAGGATCAATTATGCCACCATGGAGGCCAAGAATCAAATGATTCATTGTGACATCAAGTGGCCTAAAAGGGCATGGAATGCATTGTGACACCACAGGGGCTAAGAGAAGCAAGGAACCATTGTGACCCAATGGAGGCTAATAATCCCAGGATCCCTTTTGACACCAGGGGGCGTCAAAGGGACAGGGATGAATTGTGACAGCATGGGGCCCAATAGAAACAAGAAACCATTATGCCACCATGGAGGCCAAGAATCAAATGATTCATTGTGACATCAAGTGGCCTAAAAGGGCATGGGATGCATTGAGACTCCACAGGGTTTAAGAGAAGCAAGGAACCATTGTGACCCAATGCAGGCTAACAATCTAATGATCCCTTGTCACACAAGGTGTTGTAAAAGGGCCAGGGATGAATTGTGAAAGCATGGGGCACAATAAAAACATGCAAATATTATGACACCATAGAGGCCAAGAATCAAATGATTCATTGTGACATCAAGTTGCCTAAAAGGGCATGGGATGCATTGTGACACCACAGGGGCTAAGAGAAGCAAGGAACCATTGTGACCCAATGCAGGCTAATAATCTAAGAATCCCTTGTGACACCAGGGGGCCGAAAATGGCCAGGGATGGATTGTTACAGCACGGGGACCAATAGAAGCAAGGATCAATTATGCCACCATGGAGGAAAAGAATGAAATGATTCATTGTGACATCAAGTGGCCTAAAAGGGCATGGAATGCATTGTGACACCACAGGGGCTAAGAGAAGCAAGGAACCATTGTGACCCAATGCAGGCTAACAATCTAATGATCCCTTGTGACACCAGGGGTTGTAAAAGGCCCAGTGATGGATTGTTACAGCACGGGGACCAATAGAAGCAAGGATCTATTATGCCACCATGGAGGCCAAGAATCAAAGGATTCATTGTGACATCAAGTGGCCTAAAAGGGCATGGAATGCATTGTGACACCACAGGGGCTAAGAGAAGCAAGGAACCATTGTGACCCAATGCAGGCTAACAATCTAATGATCCCTTGTGACACCAGGGGTTGTAAAAGGCCCAGTGATGGATTGTTACAGCACGGGGACCAATAGAAGCAAGGATCAATTATGCCACCATGGAGGCCAAGAATCAAATGATTCATTGTGACATCAAGTGGCCTAAAAGGGCATGGGCTGCATTGTGACACCACAGGGGTTAAGAGAAGCAAGGAACCATTGTGACCCAATGCAGGCTAATAATCTAAGAATCCCTTTTAACACCAGGGGTCGCAAAAGGACCACGGATGAACTCTGACAGCATGGGGACCTATAGAAGCAAGGAACCATTATGACACCATGAAGGCCAAGAATCAAATGGTTCATTGTAAGACCAAGTGGCCTAAAAGGGCTTGGAATGCATGGTGACACCACAGAGGTTAAGAGAAGCAAGAAACCATTGTGACCCAAGGGAGGCTAACAATCTAATGATCCATTGTGACACCAGGGGTTGTAATAAGGCCAGGGATGAATTGTGAAAGCATGGGCCACAATAAAAACATGGAAATATTATGACACCTTAGTGGCCAAGACTCAAATGATTCATTGTAACACCAAGTGGCCTAAAAGTGCATGGAATGCATTGTGACACCACAGGGGCTAAGAGAAGCAAGGAACCATTGTGACCCAATGCAGGCGAACAATCTAATGATCCCTTGTGACACCAGGGGGCCGAAAATGGCCAGGGATGGATTGTTACAGCACGGGGACCAATAGAAGCAAGGAACAATTATGCCACCATGGAGGAAAAGAATCAAATGATTCATTTTGACATCAAGTGGCGTAAAAGGGCATGGAATGCATTGTGACACCACAGGGGCTAAGAGAAGCAAGGAACCATTGTGACCCAATGCAGGCTAACAATCTAATGATCCCTTGTGACACCAGGGGTTGTAAAAGGCCCAGTGATGGATTGTTACAGCACGGGGACCAATAGAAGCAAGGATCTATTATGCCACCATGGAGGCCAAGAATCAAATGATTCATTGTGACATCAAATGGCCTAAAAGGGCATGGAATGCATTGTGACACCACAGGGGCTAAGAGAAGCAAGGAACCATTGTGACCCAATGCAGGCTAACAATCTAATGATCCCTTGTGACACCAGGGGTTGTAAAAGCCCCAGTGATGGATTGTTACAGCATGGGGACCAATAGAAGCAAGGATCTATTATGCCACCATAGAGGCCAAGAATCAAATGATTCATTGTGACATCAAGTGGCCTAAAAGGGCATGGGCTGCATTGTGACACCACAGGGGTTAAGAGAAGCAAGGAACCATTGTGACCCAATGCAGGCTAACAATCTAATGATCCCTTGTGGCACCAGGGGTTGTAAAAGGCCCAGTGATGGATTGTTACAGCACGGGGACCAATAGAAGCAAGGATCTATTATGCCACCATGGAGGCCAAGAATCAAATGATTCATTGTGACATCAAGTGGCCTAAAAGGGCATGGGCTGCATTGTGACACCACAGGGGTTAAGAGAAGCAAGGAACCATTGTGACCCAATGCAGGCTAATAATCTAAGAATCCCTTTTGACACCAGGGGGCGCAAAAGGACCACGGATGAACTCTGACAGCATGGGGACCTATAGAAGCAAGGAACCATTATGACACCATGAAGGCCAAGAATCAAATGGTTCATTGTAAGACCAAGTGGCCTAAAAGGGCTTGCAATGCATTGTGACACCACAGAGGTTAAGAGAAGCAAGGAACCATTGTGACCCAAGGGAGGCTAACAATCTAATGATCCATTGTGACACCAGGGGTTGTAATAGGGCCAGGGATGAATTGTGAAAGCATGGGCCACAATAAAATCATGGAAATATTATGACACCTTAGTGGCCAAGACTCAAATGATTCATTGTAACACCAAGTGGCCTAAAAGGTCATGGGATGCATTGTGACACCACAGAGGTTAAGAGAAGCAAGGAACCATTGTGACCCAATGCAGGCTAACAATCTAATGATCCCTTGCGGCACCAGGGGGTATAAAAAGGGCCAGGGATGGATTGTTACAGCACGGGGACCAATAGAAACAAGGTTCTATTATGCCACCATGGAGGCCAAGAATCAAATGATTCATTGTGACATCAAGTGGCCTAAAAGGCATGGGATGCATTGTGACACCACAGGGGTTAAGAGAAGCAAGGATCCATTGTGACCCAATGGAGGCTAACAATCTAAGAATCCCTTTTGACACCAGGGGGCCCAAAAGGTCCAGGGATTAATTGTGAAAGCATGGGGCCCAATTAAAACCTGGTACAATTATGCCACCATGGAGGCCAAGAATCAAATGATTCATTGTGACATCAAGTGGCCTAAAAGGGCATGGGATGCATTGTGACACCACAGGGGTTAAGAGAAGCAAGGAACCATTGTGACCCAATGCAGGCTAACAATCTAAGAATCCCTTTTGACACTAGTGGACGCAAAAGGACCACGGATGAACTCTGACAGCATGGGGACCTATAGAAGCAAGGAACCATTATGACACCATGAAGGCCAAGAATCAAATGGTTCATTGTAAGACCAAGTGGCCTAAAAGGGCTTGCAATGCATTGTGACACCACAGGGGCTAAGATTAGCAAGGAACCATTGTGACCCAATGCAGGCTAACAATCTAATGATCCCTTGTGGCACCAGGGGTTGTAAAAGGCCCAGTGATGGATTGTTACAGCACGGGGACCAATAGAAGCAAGGATCTATTATGCCACCATGGAGGCCAAGAATCAAATGATTCATTGTGACATCAAGTGGCCTAAAAGGGCATGGAATGCATTGTGACACCACAGGGGCTAAGAGAAGCAAGGAACCATTGTGACCCAATGGAGGCTAATAATCCCAGGATCCCATTTGACACCAGGGGGCGTCAAAGGGATAGGGATGAATTGTGACAGCATGGGGCCCTATAGAAACAAGGAACCATTATGCCACCATGGAGGCCAAGAATCAAATGATTCATTGTGACATCAAGTGGCCTAAAAGGGCATGGGATGCATTGAGACACCACAGGGTTTAAGAGAAGCAAGGAATCATTGTGACCCAAGGGAGGCTAACAATCTAATGATCCCTTGTCACACAAGGTGTTGTAAAAGGGCCAGGGATGAATTGTGAAAGCATGGGGCACAATAAAAACATGGAAATATTATGACACCATAGAGGCCAAGAATCAAATGATTCATTGTAACACCAAGTGGCCTAAAAGGTCATGGGATGCATTGTGACACCGCAGAGGTTAAGAGAAGCAAGGAACCATTGGGACCCAATGCAGGCTAACAATCTAAGAATCCCTTTTGACACCACTGGACGCAAAAGGACCACAGATGAACTCTGACAGCATGGGGACCTATAGAAGGAAGGAACCATTATGACACCATGAAGGCCAAGAATCAAATGGTTCACTGTAAGACCAAGTGGCCTAAAAGGGCATGGGATGCATTGTGACACCACAGGGGCTAAGAGAAGCAAGGAACCATTGTGACCCAATGCAGGCTAATAATCTAAGAATCCCTTGTGACAGCAGGGGGCCGAAAATGGCCAGGGATGGATTGTTACAGCACGGGGACCAATAGAAGCAAGGATCAATTATGCCACCATGGAGGAAAAGAATCAAATGATTCATTGTGACATCAAGTGGCCTAAAATGGCATGGACTGCATTGTGACACCACAGGGGCTAAGAGAAGCAAGGAACCATTGTGACCCAATGCAGGCTAACAATCTAATGATCCCTTGTGACACCAGGGGTTGTAAAAGGCCCAGTGATGGATTGTTACAGCACGGGTACAAATAGAAGCAAGGATCTATTATGCCACCATGGAGGCCAAGAATCAAATGATTCATTGTGACATCAAGTGGCCTAATAGGGCATGGAATGCATTGTGACACCACAGGGGCTAAGAGAAGCAAGGAACTATTGTGACCCAATGCAGGCTAACAATCTAATGTTCCCTTGTGACACCAGGGGTTGTAAAAGACCCAGTGATGTATTGTTACAGCACGGGGACCAATAGAAGCAAGGTTCTATTATGCCACCATGGAGGCCAAGAATCAAATGATTCATTGTGACATCAAGTGGCCTAAAAGGGCATGGGCTGCATTGTGACACCACAGGGGTTAAGAGAAGCAAGGAACCATTGTGACCCAATGCAGGCTAACAATCTAATGATCCCTTGTGACACCAGGGGGCCGAAAATGGCCAGGGATGGATTGTTACAGCACGGGGACCAATAGAAGCAAGGATCAATTATGCCACCATGGAGGCCAAGAATCAAATGATTCATTGTGACATCAAGTGGCCTAAAAGGGCATGGAATGCATTGTGACACCACAGGGGCTAAGAGAAGCAAGGAACCATTGTGACCCAATGGAGGCTAATAATCCCAGGATCCCATTTGACACCAGGGGGCGTCAAAGGGACAGGGATGAATTGTGACAGCACGGGGCCCAATAGAAACAAGGAACCATTATGCCACCATGGAGGCCCAGAATCAAATGATTCATTGTGACATCAAGTGGCCTAAAAGGGCATGGGCTGCATTGAGACTCCACAGGGTTTAAGAGAAGCAAGGAACCATTGTGACCCAATGCAGGCTAACAATCTAATGATCCCTTGTCACACAAGGTGTTGTAAAAGGGCCAGGGATGAATTGTGAAAGCATGGGGCACAATAAAAACATGCAAATATTATGACACCATAGAGGCCAAGAATCAAATGATTCGTTGTAACACCAAGTGGCCTAAAAGGTCATGGGATGCATTGTGACACCACAGAGGTTAAGAGAAGCAAGGAACCATTGTGACCCAATGCAGGCTAATAATCTAAGAATCCCTTTTGACACCAGGGGCCCAAAAGGTCCAGGGATGAATTGTGAAAGCATGGGGCCCAGTTAAAACCTGGTACAATTACGCCACCATGGAGGCCAAGAATCAAATGATTCATTGTGACATCAAGTGGCCTAAAAGGGCATGGGATGCATTGTGACACCACAGGGGCTAAGAGAAGCAAGGAACCATTGTGACCCAATGCAGGCTAATAATCTAAGAATCCCTTTTGACACCAGGGGGCACAAAAGGACCACGGATGAACACTGACAGCATGGGGACCTATAGAAGCAAGGAACCATTATGACACCATGAAGGCCAAGAATCAAATGGTTCATTGTAAGACCAAGTGGCCTAAAAGGGCTTGCAATGCATTGTGACACCACAAAGGTCATGAAAAGCAAGGAACCATTGTGACCCAATGCAGGCTAACAATCTAATGATCCATTGTGACACCAGGGGTTGTAATAGGGCCAGGGATGAATTGTGAAAGCATGGGCCACAATAAAAACATGGAAATATTATGACACCTTAGTGGCCAAGACTCAAATGATTCATTGTAACACCAAGTGGCCTAAAAGGGCATGGGATGCATTGTGACACCACAGGGGCTAAGAGAAGCAAGGAACCATTGTGACCCAATGCAGGCTAATAATCTAAGAATCCCTTGTGACACCAGGGGGCCGAAAATGGCCAGGGATGGATTGTTACAGCACGGGGACCAATAGAAGCAAGGATCAATTGTGCCACCATGGAGGAAAAGAATCAAATGATTCATTGTGACATCAAGTGGCCTAAAAGGGCATGGAAGGCATTGTGACACCACAGGGGCTAAGAGAAGCAAGGAACCATTGTGACCCAATGCAGGCTAACAATCTAATGATCCCTTGTGACACCAGGGGTTGTAAAAGGCCCAGTGATGGATTGTTACAGCACGGGTACAAATAGAAGCAAGGATCTATTATGCCACCATGGAGGCCAAGAATCAAATGATTCATTGTGACATCAAATGGCCTAAAAGGGCATGGGATGCATTGTGACACCACAGGGGCTAAGAGAAGCAAGGAACCATTGTGACCCAATGCAGGCTAACAATCTAATGATCCCTTGTGACACCAGGGGTTGTAAAAGGCCCAGTGATGGATTGGTACTGCACGGGGACCAATAGAAGCAAGGATATATTATGCCACCATAGAGGCCAAGAATCAAATGATTCATTGTGACATCAAGTGGCCTAAAAGGGCATGGGCTGCATTGTGACACCACAGGGGTTAAGAGAAGCAAGGAACCATTGTGACCCAATGCAGGCTAACAATCTAATGATCCCTTGTGACACCAGGGGTTGTAAAAGGCCCAGTGATGTATTGTTACAGCACGGGGACCAATAGAAGCAAGGATCTATTATGCCACCATGGAGGCCAAGAATCAAATGATTCATTGTGACATCAAGTGGCCAAAAAGGGCATGGGCAGCATTGGGACACCACAGGGGTTAAGAGAAGCAAGGAACCATTGTGACCCAATGCAGGCTAATAATCTAAGAATCCCTTTTGACACCAGGGGGCGCAAAACGACCACGGATGAACTCTGACAGCATGGGGACCTATAGAAGCAAGGAACCATTATGACACCATGAAGGCCAAGAATCAAATGGTTCATTGTAAGACCAAGTGGCCTAAAAGGGCTTGGAATGCATTGTGACACCACAGAGGTTAAGAGAAGCAAAGAACCATTGTGACCCAAGGGAGGCTAACCATCTAATGATCCCTTGTGACACCAGGGGGCCGAAAATGGCCAGGGATGGATTGTTACAGCACGGGGACCAATATAAGCAAGGATCAATTATGCCACCATGGAGGCCAAGAATCAAATGATTCATTGAGACATCAAGTGGCCTAAAAGGGCTTGGAATGCATTGTGACACCACAGGGGCTAAGAGAAACAAGGAACCATTGTGACCCAATGGAGGCTAATAATCCCAGGATCCCTTTTGACACCAGGGGGCGTCAAAGGGCCAGGGATGAATTGTGACAGCGTGGGGCCCAATAGAAACAAGAAACCATTATGCCACCATGGAGGCCAAGAATCAAATGATTCATTGTGACATCAAGTGGCCTAAAAGGGCATGGGATGCATTGAGACTCCACAGGGTTTAAGAGAAGCAAGGAACCATTGTGACCCAATGCAGGCTAACAATCTAATGATCCCTTGTCACACAAGGTGTTGTAAAAGGGCCAGGGATGAATTGTGAAAGCATGGGGCACAATAAAAACATGCAAATATTATGACACCATAGAGGCCAAGAATCAAATGATTCATTGTGACATCAAGTGGCCTAAAAGGGCATGGGCTGCATTGTGACACCACAGGGGTTAAGAGAAGCAAGGAACCATTGTGACCCAATGCAGGCTAATAATCTAATGATCCCTTGTGGCACCAGGGGGTATAAAAAGGGCCAGGGATGGATTGTTACAGCACGGGGACCAATAGAAGCAAGGTTCTATTATGCCACCATGGAGGCCAAGAATCAAATGATTCATTGTGACATCAAGTGGCCTAAAAGGGCATGGGATGCATTGTGACACCACAGGGGTTAAGAGAAGCAAGGATCCATTGTGACCCAAAGGAGGCTAACAATCTAAGAATCCCTTTTGACACCAGGGGGCCCAAAAAGTCAAGGGATTAATTGTGAAAGCATGGGGCCCAATTAAAACCTGGTACAATTATGCCACCATGGAGGCCAAGAATCAAATGATTCATTGTGACATCAAGTGGCCTAAAAGGGCATGGGATGCATTGTGACACCACAGGGGTTAAGAGAAGCAAGGAACCATTGTGACCCAATGCAGGCTAATAATCTAAGAATCCCTTTTGACACCAGGGGGCGCAAAAGGACCACGGATGAACTCTGACAGCATGGGGACCTATAGAAGCAAGGAACCATTATGACACCATGAAGGCCAAGAATCAAATGATTCATTGTGACATCAAGTGGCCTAAAAGGGCATGGAATGCATTGTGACACCACAGGGGCTAAGAGAAGCAAGGAACCATTGTGACCCAATGCAGGCTAACAATCTAATGATCCCTTTTGACACCAGGGGTTGTAAAAGGCCCAGTGATGGATTGGTACAGCACGGGGACCAATAGAAGCAAGGATCTATTATGCCACCATAGAGGCCAAGAATCAAATGATTCATTGTGACATCAAGTGGCCTAAAAGTGCATGGGCTGCATTGTGACACCACAGGGGTTAAGAGACGCAAGGAACCATTGTGACCCAATGCAGGCTAACAATCTAATGATCCCTTGTGACACCAGGGGTTGTAAAAGGCCCAGTGATGGATTGTTACAGCACGGGGACCAATAGAAGCAAGGATCTATTATGCCACCATGGAGGCCAAGAATCAAATGATTCATTGTGACATCAAGTGGCCTAAAAGGGCATGGGCTGCATTGTGACACCACAGGGGTTAAGAGAAGCAAGGAACCATTGTGACCCAATGCAGGCTAATAATCTAAGAATCCCTTTTGACACCAGGGGGCGCAAAAGGACCACGGATGAACTCTGACAGCATGGGGACCTATAGAAGCAAGGAACCATTATGACACCATGAAGGCCAAGAATCAAATGGTTCATTGTAAGACCAAGTGGCCTAAAAGGGCTTGGAATGCATGGTGACACCACAGAGGTTAAGAGAAGCAAGGAACCATTGTGACCCAATGCAGGCTAACAATCTAATGATCCATTGTGACACCAGGGGTTGTAATAGGGCCAGGGATGAATTGTGAAAGCATGGGGCACAATAAAAACATGGAAATATTATGACACCTTAGTGGCCAAGACTCAAATGATTCATTGTAACACCAAGTTGCCTAAAAGGGCATGGAATGCATTGTGACACCACAGGGGCTAAGAGAAGCAAGGAACCATTGTGACCCAATGCAGGCTAATAATCTAAGAATCCCTTGTGACACCAGGGGGCCGAAAATGGCCAGGGATGGATTGTTACAGCACGGGGACCAATAGAAGCAAGGATCAATTATGCCACCATGGAGGAAAAGAATGAAATGATTCATTGTGACATCAAGTGGCCTAAAAGGGCATGGAATGCATTGTGACACCACAGGGGCTAAGAGAAGCAAGGAACCATTGTGACCCAATGCAGGCTAACAATCTAATGATCCCTTGTGACACCAGGGGTTGTAAAAGGCCCAGTGATGGATTGGTACAGCACGGGGACCAATAGAAGCAAGGATCTATTATGCCACCATAGAGGCCAAGAATCAAATGATTCATTGTGACATCAAGTGGCCTAAAAGGGCATGGGCTGCATTGTGACACCACAGGGGTTAAGAGACGCAAGGAACCATTGTGACCCAATGCAGGCTAACAATCTAATGATCCCTTGTGACACCAGGGGTTGTAAAAGGCCCAGTGATGGATTGTTACAGCACGGGGACCAATAGAAGCAAGGATCAATTATGCCACCATGGAGGCCAAGAATCAAATGATTCATTGTGACATCAAGTGGCCTAAAAGGGCATGGGCTGCATTGTGACACCACAGGGGTTAAGAGAAGCAAGGAACCATTGTGACCCAATGCAGGCTAATAATCTAAGAATCCCTTTTGACACCAGGGGGCGCAAAAGGACCACGGATGAACTCTGACAGCATGGGGACCTATAGAAGCAAGGAACCATTATGACACCATGAAGGCCAAGAATCAAATGGTTCATTGTAAGACCAAGTGGCCTAAAAGGGCTTGGAATGCATGGTGACACCACAGAGGTTAAGAGAAGCAAGAAACCATTGTGACCCAAGGGAGGCTAACAATCTAATGATCCATTGTGACACCAGGGGTTGTAATAGGGCCAGGGATGAATTGTGAAAGCATGGGCCACAATAAAAACATGGAAATATTATGACACCTTAGTGGCCAAGACTCAAATGATTCATTGTAACACCAAGTGGCCTAAAAGTGCATGGAATGCATTGTGACACCACAGGGGCTAAGAGAAGCAAGGAACCATTGTGACCCAATGCAGGCGAACAATCTAATGATCCCTTGTGACACCAGGGGGCCGAAAATGGCCAGGGATGGATTGTTACAGCACGGGGACCAATAGAAGCAAGGATCAATTATGCCACCATGGAGGAAAAGAATCAAATGATTCATTGTGACATCAAGTGGCCTAAAAGGGCATGGAATGCATTGTGACACCACAGGGGCTAAGAGAAGCAAGGAACCATTGTGACCCAATGCAGGCTAACAATCTAATGATCCCTTGTGACACCAGGGGTTGTAAAAGGCCCAGTGATGGATTGTTACAGCACGGGGACCAATAGAAGCAAGGATCTATTATGCCACCATGGAGGCCAAGAATCAAATGATTCATTGTGACATCAAATGGCCTAAAAGGGCATGGAATGCATTGTGACACCACAGGGGCTAAGAGAAGCAAGGAACCATTGTGACCCAATGCAGGCTAACAATCTAATGATCCCTTGTGACACCAGGGGTTGTAAAAGGCCCAGTGATGGATTGTTACAGCACGGGGACCAATAGAAGCAAGGATCTATTATGCCACCATGGAGGCCAAGAATCAAATGATTCATTGTGACATCAAATGGCCTAAAAGGGCATGGAATGCATTGTGACACCACAGGGGCTAAGAGAAGCAAGGAACCATTGTGACCCAATGCAGGCTAACAATCTAATGATCCCTTGTGACACCAGGGGTTGTAAAAGGCCCAGTGATGGATTGGTACAGCACGGGGACCAATAGAAGCAAGGATCTATTATGCCACCATAGAGGCCAAGAATCAAATGATTCATTGAGACATCAAGTGGCCTAAAAGGGCATGGGCTGCATTGTGACACCACAGGGGTTAAGAGAAGCAAGGAACCATTGTGACCCAATGCAGGCTAACAATCTAATGATCCCTTGTGACACCAGGGGTTGTAAAAGGCCCAGTGACGGATTGTTACAGCACGGGGACCAATAGAAGCAAGGATCTATTATGCCACCATGGAGGCCAAGAATCAAATGATTCATTGTGACATCAAGTGGCCAAAAAGGGCATGGGCTGCATTGTGACACCACAGGGGTTAAGAGAAGCAAGGAACCATTGTGACCCAATGCAGGCTAATAATCTAAGAATCCCTTTTGACACCAGGGGGCGCAAAACGACCACGGATGAACTCTGACAGCATGGGGACCTATAGAAGCAAGGAACCATTATGACACCATGAAGGACAAGAATCAAATGGTTCATTGTAAGACCAAGTGGCCTAAAAGGGCTTGGAATGCATTGTGACACCACAGAGGTTAAGAGAAGCAAAGAACCATTGTGACCCAAGGGAGGCTAACAATCTAATGATCCATTGTGACACCAGGGGTTGTAATAGGGCCAGGGATGAATTGTGAAAGCATGGGCCACAATAAAAACATGGAAATATTATGACACCTTAGTGGCCAAGACTCAAATGATTCTTTGTAACACCAAGTTGCCTAAAAGGGCATGGAATGCATTGTGACACCACAGGGGCTAAGAGAAGCAAGGAACCATTGTGACCCAATGCAGGCTAACAATCTAATGATCCCTTGTGACACCAGGGGGCCGAAAATGGCCAGGGATGGATTGTTACAGCACGGGGACCAATAGAAGCAAGGATCAATTATGCCACCATGGAGGCCAAGAATCAAATGATTCATTGTGACATCAAGTGGCCTAAAAGGGCATGGAATGCATTGTGACACCACAGGGGCTAAGAGAAGCAAGGAACCATTGTGACCCAATGGAGGCTAATAATCCCAGGATCCCATTTGACACCAGGGGGTGTCAAAGGGACTGGGATGAATTGTGACAGCATGGGGCCCAATAGAAACAAGGATCTATTATGCCACCATGGAGGCCAAGAATCAAATGATTCATTGTGACATCAAGTGGCCTAAAAGGGCATGGGATGCATTGAGACTCCACAGGGTTTAAGAGAAGCAAGGAACCATTGTGACCCAAGGGAGGCTAACAATCTAATGATCCCTTGTCACACAAGGTGTTGTAAAAGGGCCAGGGATGAATTGTGAAAGCGTGGGGTACAATAAAAACATGCAAATATTATGACACCTTAGAGGCCAAGAATCAAATGATTCATTGTAACACCAAGTGGCCTAAAAGGTCATGGGATGCATTGTGACACCACAGAGGTTAAGAGAAGCAAGGAACCATTGTGACCCAATGCAGGCTAACAATCTAATGATCCCTTGTGGCACCAGGGGGTATAAAAAGGGCCAGGGATGGATTGTTACAGCACGGGGACCAATAGAAGCAAGGTTCTATTATGCCACCATGGAGGCCAAGAATCAAATGATTCATTGTGACATCAAGTGGCCTAAAAGGGCATGGGATGCATTGTGACACCACAGGGGTTAAGAGAAGCAAGGATCCATTGTGACCCAATGCAGGCTAATAATCTAAGAATCCCTTTTGACACCAAGGGGCCCAAAAGGTCCAGGGATGAATTGTGAAAGCATGGGGCCCAATTAAAACCTGGTACAATTATGCCACCATGGAGGCCAAGAATCAAATGATTCATTGTGACATCAAGTGGCCTAAAAGGGCATGGAATGCATTGTGACACCACAGGGGCTAAGAGAAACAAGGAACCATTGTGACCCAATGCAGGCTAACAATCTAATGATCCCTTGTGACACCAGGGGTTGTAAAAGGCCCAGTGATGGATTGGTACAGCACGGGGACCAATAGAAGCAAGGATCTATTATGCCACCATAGAGGCCAAGAATCAAATGATTCATTGAGACATCAAGTGGCCTAAAAGGGCATGGGCTGCATTGTGACACCACAGGGGTTAAGAGAAGCAAGGAACCATTGTGACCCAATGCAGGCTAACAATCTAATGATCCCTTGTGACACCAGGGGTTGTAATAGGCCCAGTGATGTATTGTTACAGCACGGGGACCAATAGAAGCAAGGATCTATTATGCCACCATGGAGGCCAAGAATCAAATGATTCATTGTGACATCAAGTGGCCTAAAAGGGCATGGGATGCATTGTGACACCACAGGGGTTAAGAGAAGCAAGGATCCATTGTGACCCAATGCAGGCTAACAATCTAAGAATCCCTTTTGACACCAGGGGGCCCAAAAGGTCCAGGGATGAATTGTGAAAGCATGGGGCCCAGTTAAAACCTGGTACAATTATGCCACCATGGAGGCCAAGAATCAAATGATTCATTGTGACATCAAGTGGCCTAAAAGGGCATGGGATGCATTGTGACACCACAGAGGTTAAGAGAAGCAAAGAACCATTGTGACCCAAGGGAGGCTAACAATCTAATGATCCATTGTGACACCAGGGGTTGTAATAGGGCCAGGGATGAATTGTGAAAGCATGGGCCACAATAAAAACATGGAAATATTATGACACCTTAGTGGCCAAGACTCAAATGATTCATTGTAACACCAAGTGGCCTAAAAGGGCATGGGATGCATTGTGACACCACAGGGGCTAAGAGAAGCAAGGAACCATTGTGACCCAATGCAGGCTAACAATCTAATGATCCCTTGTGACACCAGGGGGCCGAAAATGGCCAGGGATGGATTGTTACAGCACGGGGACCAATAGAAGCAAGGATCAATTGTGCCACCATGGAGGAAAAGAATCAAATGATTCATTGTGACATCAAGTGGCCTAAAAGGGCATGGAAGGCATTGTGACACCACAGGGGCTAAGAGAAGCAAGGAACCATTGTGACCCAATGCAGGCTAATAATCTAAGAATCCCTTTTGACACCAGGGGGCGCAAAACGACCACGGATGAACTCTGACAGCATGGGGACCTATAGAAGCAAGGAACCATTATGACACCATGAAGGCCAAGAATCAAATGGTTCATTGTAAGACCAAGTGGCCTAAAAGGGCATGGGATGCATTGTGACACCACAGGGGCTAAGAGAAGCAAGGAACCATTGTGACCCAATGCAGGCTAACAATCTAATGATCCCTTGTGACACCAGGGGTTGTAAAAGGCCCAGTGATGTATTGTTACAGCACGGGGACCAATAGAAGCAAGGATCTATTATGCCACCATGGAGGCCAAGAATCAAATGATTCATTGTGACATCAAGTGGCCAAAAAGGGCATGGGCAGCATTGTGACACCACAGGGGTTAAGAGAAGCAAGGAACCATTGTGACCCAATGCAGGCTAATAATCTAAGAATCCCTTTTGACACCAGGGGGCGCAAAACGACCACGGATGAACTCTGACAGCATGGGGACCTATAGAAGCAAGGAACCATTATGACACCATGAAGGCCAAGAATCAAATGGTTCATTGTAAGACCAAGTGGCCTAAAAGGGCTTGGAATGCATTGTGACACCACAGAGGTTAAGAGAAGCAAAGAACCATTGTGACCCAAGGGAGGCTAACCATCTAATGATCCCTTGTGACACCAGGGGGCCGAAAATGGCCAGGGATGGATTGTTACAGCACGGGGACCAATAGAAGCAAGGATCAATTATGCCACCATGGAGGCCAAGAATCAAATGATTCATTGTGACATCAAGTGGCCTAAAAGGGCATGGAATGCATTGTGACACCACAGGGGCTAAGAGAAGCAAGGAACCATTGTGACCCAATGGAGGCTAATAATCCCAGGATCCCTTTTGACACCAGGGGGCGTCAAAGGGACAGGGATGAATTGTGACAGCATGGGGCCCAATAGAAACAAGAAACCATTATGCCACCATGGAGGCCAAGAATCAAATGATTCATTGTGACATCAAGTGGCCTAAAAGGGCATGGGATGCATTGAGACTCCACAGGGTTTAAGAGAAGCAAGGAACCATTGTGACCCAAGGGAGGCTAACAATCTAATGATCCCTTGTCACACAAGGTGTTGTAAAAGGGCCAGGGATGAATTGTGAAAGCATGGGGCACAATAAAAACATGCAAATATTATGACACCATAGAGGCCAAGAATCAAATGATTCATTGTGACATCAAGTTGCCTAAAAGGGCATGGGATGCATTGTGACACCACAGGGGCTAAGAGAAGCAAGGAACCATTGTGACCCAATGCAGGCTAATAATCTAAGAATCCCTTGTGACACCAGGGGGCCGAAAATGGCCAGGGATGGATTGTTACAGCACGGGGACCAATAGAAGCAAGGATCAATTATGCCACCATGGAGGAAAAGAATGAAATGATTCATTGTGACATCAAGTGGCCTAAAAGGGCATGGAATGCATTGTGACACCACAGGGGCTAAGAGAAGCAAGGAACCATTGTGACCCAATGCAGGCTAACAATCTAATGATCCCTTGTGACACCAGGGGTTGTAAAAGGCCCAGTGATGGATTGTTACAGCACGGGGACCAATAGAAGCAAGGATCTATTATGCCACCATGGAGGCCAAGAATCAAAGGATTCATTGTGACATCAAGTGGCCTAAAAGGGCATGGAATGCATTGTGACACCACAGGGGCTAAGAGAAGCAAGGAACCATTGTGACCCAATGCAGGCTAACAATCTAATGATCCCTTGTGACACCAGGGGTTGTAAAAGGCCCAGTGATGGATTGGTACAGCACGGGGACCAATAGAAGCAAGGATCTATTATGCCACCATAGAGGCCAAGAATCGAATGATTCATTGTGACATCAAGTGGCCTAAAAGGGCATGGGCTGCATTGTGACACCACAGGGGTTAAGTGACGCAAGGAACCATTGTGACCCAATGCAGGCTAACAATCTAATGATCCCTTGTGACACCAGGGGTTGTAAAAGGCCCAGTGATGGATTGTTACAGCACGGGGACCAATAGAAGCAAGGATCAATTATGCCACCATGGAGGCCAAGAATCAAATGATTCATTGTGACATCAAGTGGCCTAAAAGGGCATGGGCTGCATTGTGACACCACAGGGGTTAAGAGAAGCAAGGAACCATTGTGACCCAATGCAGGCTAATAATCTAAGAATCCCTTTTAACACCAGGGGTCGCAAAAGGACCACGGATGAACTCTGACAGCATGGGGACCTATAGAAGCAAGGAACCATTATGACACCATGAAGGCCAAGAATCAAATGGTTCATTGTAAGACCAAGTGGCCTAAAAGGGCTTGGAATGCATGGTGACACCACAGAGGTTAAGAGAAGCAAGAAACCATTGTGACCCAAGGGAGGCTAACAATCTAATGATCCATTGTGACACCAGGGGTTGTAATAAGGCCAGGGATGAATTGTGAAAGCATGGGCCACAATGAAAACATGGAAATATTATGACACCTTAGTGGCCAAGACTCAAATGATTCATTGTAACACCAAGTGGCCTAAAAGTGCATGGAATGCATTGTGACACCACAGGGGCTAAGAGAAGCAAGGAACCATTGTGACCCAATGCAGGCGAACAATCTAATGATCCCTTGTGACACCAGGGGGCCGAAAATGGCCAGGGATGGATTGTTACAGCACGGGGACCAATAGAAGCAAGGATCAATTATGCCACCATGGAGGAAAAGAATCAAATGATTCATTGTGACATCAAGTGGCCTAAAAGGGCATGGAATGCATTGTGACACCACAGGGGCTAAGAGAAGCAAGGAACCATTGTGACCCAATGCAGGCTAACAATCTAATGATCCCTTGTGACACCAGGGGTTGTAAAAGGCCCAGTGATGGATTGTTACAGCACGGGGACCAATAGAAGCAAGGATCTATTATGCCACCATGGAGGCCAAGAATCAAATGATTCATTGTGACATCAAATGGCCTAAAAGGGCATGGAATGCATTGTGACACCACAGGGGCTAAGAGAAGCAAGGAACCATTGTGACCCAATGCAGGCTAACAATCTAATGATCCCTTGTGACACCAGGGGTTGTAAAAGGCCCAGTGATGGATTGGTACAGCACGGGGACCAATAGAAGCAAGGATCTATTATGCCACCATAGAGGCCAAGAATCAAATGATTCATTGAGACATCAAGTGGCCTAAAAGGGCATGGGCTGCATTGTGACACCACAGGGGTTAAGAGAAGCAAGGAACCATTGTGACCCAATGCAGGCTAACAATCTAATGATCCCTTGTGACACCAGGGGTTGTAAAAGGCCCAGTGATGTATTGTTACAGCACGGGGACCAATAGAAGCAAGGATCTATTATGCCACCATGGAGGCCAAGAATCAAATGATTCATTGTGACATCAAGTGGCCAAAAAGGGCATGGGCTGCATTGTGACACCACAGGGGTTAAGAGAAGCAAGGAACCATTGTGACCCAATGCAGGCTAATAATCTAAGAATCCCTTTTGACACCAGGGGGCGCAAAAGGACCACGGATGAACTCTGACAGCATGGGGACCTATAGAAGCAAGGAACCATTATGACACCATGAAGGCCAAGAATCAAATGGTTCATTGTAAGACCAAGTGGCCTAAAAGGGCTTGGAATGCATTGTGACACCACAGAGGTTAAGAGAAGCAAAGAACCATTGTGACCCAAGGGAGGCTAACAATCTAATGATCCATTGTGACACCAGGGGTTGTAATAGGGCCAGGGATGAATTGTGAAAGCATGGGCCACAATAAAAACATGGAAATATTATGACACCTTAGTGGCCAAGACTCAAATGATTCTTTGTAACACCAAGTTGCCTAAAAGGGCATGGAATGCATTGTGACACCACAGGGGCTAAGAGAAGCAAGGAACCATTGTGACCCAATGCAGGCTAACAATCTAATGATCCCTTGTGACACCAGGGGGCCGAAAATGGCCAGGGATGGATTGTTACAGCACGGGGACCAATAGAAGCAAGGATCAATTATGCCACCATGGAGGCCAAGAATCAAATGATTCATTGTGACATCAAGTGGCCTAAAAGGGCATGGAATGCATTGTGACACCACAGGGGCTAAGAGAAGCAAGGAACCATTGTGACCCAATGGAGGCTAATAATCCCAGGATCCCATTTGACACCAGGGGGTGTCAAAGGGACTGGGATGAATTGTGACAGCATGGGGCCCAATAGAAACAAGGATCTATTATGCCACCATGGAGGCCAAGAATCAAATGATTCATTGTGACATCAAGTGGCCTAAAAGGGCATGGGATGCATTGAGACTCCACAGGGTTTAAGAGAAGCAAGGAACCATTGTGACCCAAGGGAGGCTAACAATCTAATGATCCCTTGTCACACAAGGTGTTGTAAAAGGGCCAGGGATGAATTGTGAAAGCATGGGGTACAATAAAAACATGCAAATATTATGACACCTTAGAGGCCAAGAATCAAATGATTCATTGTAACACCAAGTGGCCTAAAAGGTCATGGGATGCATTGTGACACCACAGAGGTTAAGAGAAGCAAGGAACCATTGTGACCCAATGCAGGCTAACAATCTAATGATCCCTTGTGACACCAGGGGGTATAAAAAGGGCCAGGGATGGATTGTTACAGCACGGGGACCAATAGAAGCAAGGTTCTATTATGCCACCATGGAGGCCAAGAATCAAATGATTCATTGAGACATCAAGTGGCCTAAAAGGGCATGGGATGCATTGTGACACCACAGGGGTTAAGAGAAGCAAGGATCCATTGTGACCCAATGCAGGCTAACAATCTAAGAATCCCTTTTGACACCAGGGGGCCCAAAAGGTCCAGGGATGAATTGTGAAAGCATGGGGCCCAATTAAAACCTGGTACAATTATGCCACCATGGAGGCCAAGAATCAAATGATTCATTGTGACATCAAGTGGCCTAAAAGGGCATGGGATGCATTGTGACACCACAGAGGTTAAGAGAAGCAAGGAACCATTGTGACCCAAGGGAGGCTAACAATCTAATGATCCATTGTGACACCAGGGGTTGTAATAGGGCCAGGGATGAATTGTGAAAGCATGGGGCACAATAAAAACATGGAAATATTATGACACCTTAGTGGCCAAGACTCAAATGATTCATTGTAACACCAAGTGGCCTAAAAGGGCATGGGATGCATTGTGACACCACAGGGGCTAAGAGAAGCAAGGAACCATTGTGACCCAATGCAGGCTAATAATCTAAGAATCCCTTGTGACACCAGGGGGCCGAAAATGGCCAGGGATGGATTGTTACAGCACGGGGACCAATAGAAGCAAGGATCAATTATGCCACCATGGAGGAAAAGAATGAAATGATTCATTGTGACATCAAGTGGCCTAAAAGGGCATGGAATGCATTGTGACACCACAGGGGCTAAGAGAAGCAAGGAACCATTGTGACCCAATGCAGGCTAACAATCTAATGATCCCTTGTGACACCAGGGGTTGTAAAAGGCCCAGTGATGGATTGGTACAGCACGGGGACCAATAGAAGCAAGGATCTATTATGCCACCATAGAGGCCAAGAATCAAATGATTCATTGTGACATCAAGTGGCCTAAAAGGGCATGGGCTGCATTGTGACACCACAGGGGTTAAGAGACGCAAGGAACCATTGTGACCCAATGCAGGCTAACAATCTAATGATCCCTTGTGACACCAGGGGTTGTAAAAGGCCCAGTGATGGATTGTTACAGCACGGGGACCAATAGAAGCAAGGATCAATTATGCCACCATGGAGGCCAAGAATCAAATGATTCATTGTGACATCAAGTGGCCTAAAAGGGCATGGGCTGCATTGTGACACCACAGGGGTTAAGAGAAGCAAGGAACCATTGTGACCCAATGCAGGCTAATAATCTAAGAATCCCTTTTGACACCAGGGGGCGCAAAAGGACCACGGATGAACTCTGACAGCATGGGGACCTATAGAAGCAAGGAACCATTATGACACCATGAAGGCCAAGAATCAAATGGTTCATTGTAAGACCAAGTGGCCTAAAAGGGCTTGGAATGCATGGTGACACCACAGAGGTTAAGAGAAGCAAGAAACCATTGTGACCCAAGGGAGGCTAACAATCTAATGATCCATTGTGACACCAGGGGTTGTAATAGGGCCAGGGATGAATTGTGAAAGCATGGGCCACAATAAAAACATGGAAATATTATGACACCTTAGTGGCCAAGACTCAAATGATTCATTGTAACACCAAGTGGCCTAAAAGTGCATGGAATGCATTGTGACACCACAGGGGCTAAGAGAAGCAAGGAACCATTGTGACCCAATGCAGGCGAACAATCTAATGATCCCTTGTGACACCAGGGGGCCGAAAATGGCCAGGGATGGATTGTTACAGCACGGGGACCAATAGAAGCAAGGATCAATTATGCCACCATGGAGGAAAAGAATCAAATGATTCATTGTGACATCAAGTGGCCTAAAAGGGCATGGAATGCATTGTGACACCACAGGGGCTAAGAGAAGCAAGGAACCATTGTGACCCAATGCAGGCTAACAATCTAATGATCCCTTGTGACACCAGGGGTTGTAAAAGGCCCAGTGATGGATTGTTACAGCACGGGGACCAATAGAAGCAAGGATCTATTATGCCACCATGGAGGCCAAGAATCAAATGATTCATTGTGACATCAAATGGCCTAAAAGGGCATGGAATGCATTGTGACACCACAGGGGCTAAGAGAAGCAAGGAACCATTGTGACCCAATGCAGGCTAACAATCTAATGATCCCTTGTGACACCAGGGGTTGTAAAAGGCCCAGTGATGGATTGTTACAGCACGGGGACCAATAGAAGCAAGGATCTATTATGCCACCATGGAGGCCAAGAATCAAATGATTCATTGTGACATCAAATGGCCTAAAAGGGCATGGAATGCATTGTGACACCACAGGGGCTAAGAGAAGCAAGGAACCATTGTGACCCAATGCAGGCTAACAATCTAATGATCCCTTGTGACACCAGGGGTTGTAAAAGGCCCAGTGATGGATTGGTACAGCACGGGGACCAATAGAAGCAAGGATCTATTATGCCACCATAGAGGCCAAGAATCAAATGATTCATTGAGACATCAAGTGGCCTAAAAGGGCATGGGCTGCATTGTGACACCACAGGGGTTAAGAGAAGCAAGGAACCATTGTGACCCAATGCAGGCTAACAATCTAATGATCCCTTGTGACACCAGGGGTTGTAAAAGGCCCAGTGATGGATTGTTACAGCACGGGGACCAATAGAAGCAAGGATCTATTATGCCACCATGGAGGCCAAGAATCAAATGATTCATTGTGACATCAAGTGGCCAAAAAGGGCATGGGCTGCATTGTGACACCACAGGGGTTAAGAGAAGCAAGGAACCATTGTGACCCAATGCAGGCTAATAATCTAAGAATCCCTTTTGACACCAGGGGGCGCAAAACGACCACGGATGAACTCTGACAGCATGGGGACCTATAGAAGCAAGGAACCATTATGACACCATGAAGGACAAGAATCAAATGGTTCATTGTAAGACCAAGTGGCCTAAAAGGGCTTGGAATGCATTGTGACACCACAGAGGTTAAGAGAAGCAAAGAACCATTGTGACCCAAGGGAGGCTAACAATCTAATGATCCATTGTGACAACAGGGGTTGTAATAGGGCCAGGGATGAATTGTGAAAGCATGGGCCACAATAAAAACATGGAAATATTATGACACCTTAGTGGCCAAGACTCAAATGATTCTTTGTAACACCAAGTTGCCTAAAAGGGCATGGAATGCATTGTGACACCACAGGGGCTAAGAGAAGCAAGGAACCATTGTGACCCAATGCAGGCTAACAATCTAATGATCCCTTGTGACACCAGGGGGCCGAAAATGGCCAGGGATGGATTGTTACAGCACGGGGACCAATAGAAGCAAGGATCAATTATGCCACCATGGAGGCCAAGAATCAAATGATTCATTGTGACATCAAGTGGCCTAAAAGGGCATGGAATGCATTGTGACACCACAGGGGCTAAGAGAAGCAAGGAACCATTGTGACCCAATGGAGGCTAATAATCCCAGGATCCCATTTGACACCAGGGGGTGTCAAAGGGACTGGGATGAATTGTGACAGCATGGGGCCCAATAGAAACAAGGATCTATTATGCCACCATGGAGGCCAAGAATCAAATGATTCATTGTGACATCAAGTGGCCTAAAAGGGCATGGGATGCATTGAGACTCCACAGGGTTTAAGAGAAGCAAGGAACCATTGTGACCCAAGGGAGGCTAACAATCTAATGATCCCTTGTCACACAAGGTGTTGTAAAAGGGCCAGGGATGAATTGTGAAAGCGTGGGGTACAATAAAAACATGCAAATATTATGACACCTTAGAGGCCAAGAATCAAATGATTCATTGTAACACCAAGTGGCCTAAAAGGTCATGGGATGCATTGTGACACCACAGAGGTTAAGAGAAGCAAGGAACCATTGTGACCCAATGCAGGCTAACAATCTAATGATCCCTTGTGGCACCAGGGGGTATAAAAAGGGCCAGGGATGGATTGTTACAGCACGGGGACCAATAGAAGCAAGGTTCTATTATGCCACCATGGAGGCCAAGAATCAAATGATTCATTGTGACATCAAGTGGCCTAAAAGGGCATGGGATGCATTGTGACACCACAGGGGTTAAGAGAAGCAAGGATCCATTGTGACCCAATGCAGGCTAATAATCTAAGAATCCCTTTTGACACCAAGGGGCCCAAAAGGTCCAGGGATGAATTGTGAAAGCATGGGGCCCAATTAAAACCTGGTACAATTATGCCACCATGGAGGCCAAGAATCAAATGATTCATTGTGACATCAAGTGGCCTAAAAGGGCATGGAATGCATTGTGACACCACAGGGGCTAAGAGAAACAAGGAACCATTGTGACCCAATGCAGGCTAACAATCTAATGATCCCTTGTGACACCAGGGGTTGTAAAAGGCCCAGTGATGGATTGGTACAGCACGGGGACCAATAGAAGCAAGGATCTATTATGCCACCATAGAGGCCAAGAATCAAATGATTCATTGAGACATCAAGTGGCCTAAAAGGGCATGGGCTGCATTGTGACACCACAGGGGTTAAGAGAAGCAAGGAACCATTGTGACCCAATGCAGGCTAACAATCTAATGATCCCTTGTGACACCAGGGGTTGTAATAGGCCCAGTGATGTATTGTTACAGCACGGGGACCAATAGAAGCAACGATCTATTATGCCACCATGGAGGCCAAGAATCAAATGATTCATTGTGACATCAAGTGGCCTAAAAGGGCATGGGATGCATTGTGACACCACAGGGGTTAAGAGAAGCAAGGATCCATTGTGACCCAATGCAGGCTAACAATCTAAGAATCCCTTTTGACAGCAGGGGGCCCAAAAGGTCCAGGGATGAATTGTGAAAGCATGGGGCCCAATTAAAACCTGGTACAATTATGCCACCATGGAGGCCAAGAATCAAATGATTCATTGTGACATCAAGTGGCCTAAAAGGGCATGGGATGCATTGTGACACCACAGAGGTTAAGAGAAGCAAAGAACCATTGTGACCCAAGGGAGGCTAACAATCTAATGATCCATTGTGACACCAGGGGTTGTAATAGGGCCAGGGATGGATTGTTACAGCACGGGGACCAATAGAAGCAAGGATCAATTATGCCACCATGGAGGCCAAGAATCAAATGATTCATTGTGACATCAAGTGGCCTAAAAGGGCATGGGCTGCATTGTGACACCACAGGGGTTAAGAGAAGCAAGGAACCATTGTGACCCAATGCAGGCTAATAATCTAAGAATCCCTTTTGACACCAGGGGGCGCAAAAGGACCACGGATGAACTCTGACAGCATGGGGACCTATAGAAGCAAGGAACCATTATGACACCATGAAGGCCAAGAATCAAATGGTTCATTGTAAGACCAAGTGGCCTAAAAGGGCTTGGAATGCATGGTGACACCACAGAGGTTAAGAGAAGCAAGAAACCATTGTGACCCAAGGGAGGCTAACAATCTAATGATCCATTGTGACACCAGGGGTTGTAATAGGGCCAGGGATGAATTGTGAAAGCATGGGCCACAATAAAAACATGGAAATATTATGACACCTTAGTGGCCAAGACTCAAATGATTCATTGTAACACCAAGTGGCCTAAAAGTGCATGGAATGCATTGTGACACCACAGGGGCTAAGAGAAGCAAGGAACCATTGTGACCCAATGCAGGCGAACAATCTAATGATCCCTTGTGACACCAGGGGGCCGAAAATGGCCAGGGATGGATTGTTACAGCACGGGGACCAATAGAAGCAAGGATCAATTATGCCACCATGGAGGAAAAGAATCAAATGATTCATTGTGACATCAAGTGGCCTAAAAGGGCATGGAATGCATTGTGACACCACAGGGGCTAAGAGAAGCAAGGAACCATTGTGACCCAATGCAGGCTAACAATCTAATGATCCCTTGTGACACCAGGGGTTGTAAAAGGCCCAGTGATGGATTGTTACAGCACGGGGACCAATAGAAGCAAGGATCTATTATGCCACCATGGAGGCCAAGAATCAAATGATTCATTGTGACATCAAATGGCCTAAAAGGGCATGGAATGCATTGTGACACCACAGGGGCTAAGAGAAGCAAGGAACCATTGTGACCCAATGCAGGCTAACAATCTAATGATCCCTTGTGACACCAGGGGTTGTAAAAGGCCCAGTGATGGATTGTTACAGCACGGGGACCAATAGAAGCAAGGATCTATTATGCCACCATGGAGGCCAAGAATCAAATGATTCATTGTGACATCAAATGGCCTAAAAGGGCATGGAATGCATTGTGACACCACAGGGGCTAAGAGAAGCAAGGAACCATTGTGACCCAATGCAGGCTAACAATCTAATGATCCCTTGTGACACCAGGGGTTGTAAAAGGCCCAGTGATGGATTGGTACAGCACGGGGACCAATAGAAGCAAGGATCTATTATGCCACCATAGAGGCCAAGAATCAAATGATTCATTGAGACATCAAGTGGCCTAAAAGGGCATGGGCTGCATTGTGACACCACAGGGGTTAAGAGAAGCAAGGAACCATTGTGACCCAATGCAGGCTAACAATCTAATGATCCCTTGTGACACCAGGGGTTGTAAAAGGCCCAGTGATGGATTGTTACAGCACGGGGACCAATAGAAGCAAGGATCTATTATGCCACCATGGAGGCCAAGAATCAAATGATTCATTGTGACATCAAGTGGCCAAAAAGGGCATGGGCTGCATTGTGACACCACAGGGGTTAAGAGAAGCAAGGAACCATTGTGACCCAATGCAGGCTAATAATCTAAGAATCCCTTTTGACACCAGGGGGCGCAAAACGACCACGGATGAACTCTGACAGCATGGGGACCTATAGAAGCAAGGAACCATTATGACACCATGAAGGACAAGAATCAAATGGTTCATTGTAAGACCAAGTGGCCTAAAAGGGCTTGGAATGCATTGTGACACCACAGAGGTTAAGAGAAGCAAAGAACCATTGTGACCCAAGGGAGGCTAACAATCTAATGATCCATTGTGACAACAGGGGTTGTAATAGGGCCAGGGATGAATTGTGAAAGCATGGGCCACAATAAAAACATGGAAATATTATGACACCTTAGTGGCCAAGACTCAAATGATTCTTTGTAACACCAAGTTGCCTAAAAGGGCATGGAATGCATTGTGACACCACAGGGGCTAAGAGAAGCAAGGAACCATTGTGACCCAATGCAGGCTAACAATCTAATGATCCCTTGTGACACCAGGGGGCCGAAAATGGCCAGGGATGGATTGTTACAGCACGGGGACCAATAGAAGCAAGGATCAATTATGCCACCATGGAGGCCAAGAATCAAATGATTCATTGTGACATCAAGTGGCCTAAAAGGGCATGGAATGCATTGTGACACCACAGGGGCTAAGAGAAGCAAGGAACCATTGTGACCCAATGGAGGCTAATAATCCCAGGATCCCATTTGACACCAGGGGGTGTCAAAGGGACTGGGATGAATTGTGACAGCATGGGGCCCAATAGAAACAAGGATCTATTATGCCACCATGGAGGCCAAGAATCAAATGATTCATTGTGACATCAAGTGGCCTAAAAGGGCATGGGATGCATTGAGACTCCACAGGGTTTAAGAGAAGCAAGGAACCATTGTGACCCAAGGGAGGCTAACAATCTAATGATCCCTTGTCACACAAGGTGTTGTAAAAGGGCCAGGGATGAATTGTGAAAGCGTGGGGTACAATAAAAACATGCAAATATTATGACACCTTAGAGGCCAAGAATCAAATGATTCATTGTAACACCAAGTGGCCTAAAAGGTCATGGGATGCATTGTGACACCACAGAGGTTAAGAGAAGCAAGGAACCATTGTGACCCAATGCAGGCTAACAATCTAATGATCCCTTGTGGCACCAGGGGGTATAAAAAGGGCCAGGGATGGATTGTTACAGCACGGGGACCAATAGAAGCAAGGTTCTATTATGCCACCATGGAGGCCAAGAATCAAATGATTCATTGTGACATCAAGTGGCCTAAAAGGGCATGGGATGCATTGTGACACCACAGGGGTTAAGAGAAGCAAGGATCCATTGTGACCCAATGCAGGCTAATAATCTAAGAATCCCTTTTGACACCAAGGGGCCCAAAAGGTCCAGGGATGAATTGTGAAAGCATGGGGCCCAATTAAAACCTGGTACAATTATGCCACCATGGAGGCCAAGAATCAAATGATTCATTGTGACATCAAGTGGCCTAAAAGGGCATGGAATGCATTGTGACACCACAGGGGCTAAGAGAAACAAGGAACCATTGTGACCCAATGCAGGCTAACAATCTAATGATCCCTTGTGACACCAGGGGTTGTAAAAGGCCCAGTGATGGATTGGTACAGCACGGGGACCAATAGAAGCAAGGATCTATTATGCCACCATAGAGGCCAAGAATCAAATGATTCATTGAGACATCAAGTGGCCTAAAAGGGCATGGGCTGCATTGTGACACCACAGGGGTTAAGAGAAGCAAGGAACCATTGTGACCCAATGCAGGCTAACAATCTAATGATCCCTTGTGACACCAGGGGTTGTAATAGGCCCAGTGATGTATTGTTACAGCACGGGGACCAATAGAAGCAACGATCTATTATGCCACCATGGAGGCCAAGAATCAAATGATTCATTGTGACATCAAGTGGCCTAAAAGGGCATGGGATGCATTGTGACACCACAGGGGTTAAGAGAAGCAAGGATCCATTGTGACCCAATGCAGGCTAACAATCTAAGAATCCCTTTTGACAGCAGGGGGCCCAAAAGGTCCAGGGATGAATTGTGAAAGCATGGGGCCCAATTAAAACCTGGTACAATTATGCCACCATGGAGGCCAAGAATCAAATGATTCATTGTGACATCAAGTGGCCTAAAAGGGCATGGGATGCATTGTGACACCACAGAGGTTAAGAGAAGCAAAGAACCATTGTGACCCAAGGGAGGCTAACAATCTAATGATCCATTGTGACACCAGGGGTTGTAATAGGGCCAGGGATGAATTGTGAAAGCATGGGCCACAATAAAAACATGGAAATATTATGACACCTTAGTGGCCAAGACTCAAATGATTCATTGTAACACCAAGTGGCCTAAAAGGGCATGGGATGCATTGTGACACCACAGGGGCTAAGAGAAGCAAGGAACCATTGTGACCCAATGCAGGCTAACAATCTAATGATCCCTTGTGACACCAGGGGGCCGAAAATGGCCAGGGATGGATTGTTACAGCACGGGGACCAATAGAAGCAAGGATCAATTGTGCCACCATGGAGGAAAAGAATCAAATGATTCATTGTGACATCAAGTGGCCTAAAAGGGCATGGAAGGCATTGTGACACCACAGGGGCTAAGAGAAGCAAGGAACCATTGTGACCCAATGCAGGCTAATAATCTAAGAATCCCTTTTGACACCAGGGGGCGCAAAACGACCACGGATGAACTCTGACAGCATGGGGACCTATAGAAGCAAGGAACCATTATGACACCATGAAGGCCAAGAATCAAATGGTTCATTGTAAGACCAAGTGGCCTAAAAGGGCATGGGATGCATTGTGACACCACAGGGGCTAAGAGAAGCAAGGAACCATTGTGACCCAATGCAGGCTAACAATCTAATGATCCCTTGTGACACCAGGGGTTGTAAAAGGCCCAGTGATGTATTGTTACAGCACGGGGACCAATAGAAGCAAGGATCTATTATGCCACCATGGAGGCCAAGAATCGAATGATTCATTGTGACATCAAGTGGCCAAAAAGGGCATGGGCAGCATTGTGACACCACAGGGGTTAAGAGAAGCAAGGAACCATTGTGACCCAATGCAGGCTAATAATCTAAGAATCCCTTTTGACACCAGGGGGCGCAAAACGACCACGGATGAACTCTGACAGCATGGGGACCTATAGAAGCAAGGAACCATTATGACACCATGAAGGCCAAGAATCAAATGGTTCATTGTAAGACCAAGTGGCCTAAAAGGGCTTGGAATGCATTGTGACACCACAGAGGTTAAGAGAAGCAAAGAACCATTGTGACCCAAGGGAGGCTAACCATCTAATGATCCCTTGTGACACCAGGGGGCCGAAAATGGCCAGGGATGGATTGTTACAGCACGGGGACCAATAGAAGCAAGGATCAATTATGCCACCATGGAGGCCAAGAATCAAATGATTCATTGTGACATCAAGTGGCCTAAAAGGGCATGGAATGCATTGTGACACCACAGGGGCTAAGAGAAGCAAGGAACCATTGTGACCCAATGGAGGCTAATAATCCCAGGATCCCTTTTGACACCAGGGGGCGTCAAAGGGACAGGGATGAATTGTGACAGCATGGGGCCCAATAGAAACAAGAAACCATTATGCCACCATGGAGGCCAAGAATCAAATGATTCATTGTGACATCAAGTGGCCTAAAAGGGCATGGGATGCATTGAGACTCCACAGGGTTTAAGAGAAGCAAGGAACCATTGTGACCCAATGCAGGCTAACAATCTAATGATCCCTTGTCACACAAGGTGTTGTAAAAGGGCCAGGGATGAATTGTGAAAGCATGGGGCACAATAAAAACATGCAAATATTATGACACCATAGAGGCCAAGAATCAAATGATTCATTGTGACATCAAGTTGCCTAAAAGGGCATGGGATGCATTGTGACACCACAGGGGCTAAGAGAAGCAAGGAACCATTGTGACCCAATGCAGGCTAATAATCTAAGAATCCCTTGTGACACCAGGGGGCCGAAAATGGCCAGGGATGGATTGTTACAGCACGGGGACCAATAGAAGCAAGGATCAATTATGCCACCATGGAGGAAAAGAATGAAATGATTCATTGTGACATCAAGTGGCCTAAAAGGGCATGGAATGCATTGTGACACCACAGGGGCTAAGAGAAGCAAGGAACCATTGTGACCCAATGCAGGCTAACAATCTAATGATCCCTTGTGACACCAGGGGTTGTAAAAGGCCCAGTGATGGATTGTTACAGCACGGGGACCAATAGAAGCAAGGATCTATTATGCCACCATGGAGGCCAAGAATCAAAGGATTCATTGTGACATCAAGTGGCCTAAAAGGGCATGGAATGCATTGTGACACCACAGGGGCTAAGAGAAGCAAGGAACCATTGTGACCCAATGCAGGCTAACAATCTAATGATCCCTTGTGACACCAGGGGTTGTAAAAGGCCCAGTGATGGATTGGTACAGCACGGGGACCAATAGAAGCAAGGATCTATTATGCCACCATAGAGGCCAAGAATCGAATGATTCATTGTGACATCAAGTGGCCTAAAAGGGCATGGGCTGCATTGTGACACCACAGGGGTTAAGAGACGCAAGGAACCATTGTGACCCAATGCAGGCTAACAATCTAATGATCCCTTGTGACACCAGGGGTTGTAAAAGGCCCAGTGATGGATTGTTACAGCACGGGGACCAATAGAAGCAAGGATCAATTATGCCACCATGGAGGCCAAGAATCAAATGATTCATTGTGACATCAAGTGGCCTAAAAGGGCATGGGCTGCATTGTGACACCACAGGGGTTAAGAGAAGCAAGGAACCATTGTGACCCAATGCAGGCTAATAATCTAAGAATCCCTTTTAACACCAGGGGTCGCAAAAGGACCACGGATGAACTCTGACAGCATGGGGACCTATAGAAGCAAGGAACCATTATGACACCATGAAGGCCAAGAATCAAATGGTTCATTGTAAGACCAAGTGGCCTAAAAGGGCTTGGAATGCATGGTGACACCACAGAGGTTAAGAGAAGCAAGAAACCATTGTGACCCAAGGGAGGCTAACAATCTAATGATCCATTGTGACACCAGGGGTTGTAATAAGGCCAGGGAAGAATTGTGAAAGCATGGGCCACAATAAAAACATGGAAATATTATGACACCTTAGTGGCCAAGACTCAAATGATTCATTGTAACACCAAGTGGCCTAAAAGTGCATGGAATGCATTGTGGCACCACAGGGGCTAAGAGAAGCAAGGAACCATTGTGACCCAATGCAGGCGAACAATCTAATGATCCCTTGTGACACCAGGGGGCCGAAAATGGCCAGGGATGGATTGTTACAGCACGGGGACCAATAGAAGCAAGGATCAATTATGCCACCATGGAGGAAAAGAATCAAATGATTCATTGTGACATCAAGTGGCCTAAAAGGGCATGGAATGCATTGTGACACCACAGGGGCTAAGAGAAGCAAGGAACCATTGTGACCCAATGCAGGCTAACAATCTAATGATCAATTGTGACACCAGGGGTTGTAAAAGGCCCAGTGATGTATTGTTACAGCACGGGGACCAATAGAAGCAAGGATCTATTATGCCACCATGGAGGCCAAGAATCAAATGATTCATTGTGACATCAAATGGCCTAAAAGGGCATGGAATGCATTGTGACACCACAGGGGCTAAGAGAAGCAAGGAACCATTGTGACCCAATGCAGGCTAACAATCTAATGATCCCTTGTGACACCAGGGGTTGTAAAAGGCCCAGTGATGGATTGGTACAGCACGGGGACCAATAGAAGCAAGGATCTATTATGCCACCATAGAGGCCAAGAATCAAATGATTCATTGAGACATCAAGTGGCCTAAAAGGGCATGGGCTGCATTGTGACACCACAGGGGTTAAGAGAAGCAAGGAACCATTGTGACCCAATGCAGGCTAACAATCTAATGATCCCTTGTGACACCAGGGGTTGTAAAAGGCCCAGTGATGTATTGTTACAGCACGGGGACCAATAGAAGCAAGGATCTATTATGCCACCATGGAGGCCAAGAATCAAATGATTCATTGTGACATCAAGTGGCCAAAAAGGGCATGGGCTGCATTGTGACACCACAGGGGTTAAGAGAAGCAAGGAACCATTGTGACCCAATGCAGGCTAATAATCTAAGAATCCCTTTTGACACCAGGGGGCGCAAAAGGACCACGGATGAACTCTGACAGCATGGGGACCTATAGAAGCAAGGAACCATTATGACACCATGAAGGCCAAGAATCAAATGGTTCATTGTAAGACCAAGTGGCCTAAAAGGGCTTGGAATGCATTGTGACACCACAGAGGTTAAGAGAAGCAAAGAACCATTGTGACCCAAGGGAGGCTAACAATCTAATGATCCATTGTGACACCAGGGGTTGTAATAGGGCCAGGGATGAATTGTGAAAGCATGGGCCACAATAAAAACATGGAAATATTATGACACCTTAGTGGCCAAGACTCAAATGATTCTTTGTAACACCAAGTTGCCTAAAAGGGCATGGAATGCATTGTGACACCACAGGGGCTAAGAGAAGCAAGGAACCATTGTGACCCAATGCAGGCTAACAATCTAATGATCCCTTGTGACACCAGGGGGCCGAAAATGGCCAGGGATGGATTGTTACAGCACGGGGACCAATAGAAGCAAGGATCAATTATGCCACCATGGAGGCCAAGAATCAAATGATTCATTGTGACATCAAGTGGCCTAAAAGGGCATGGAATGCATTGTGACACCACAGGGGCTAAGAGAAGCAAGGAACCATTGTGACCCAATGGAGGCTAATAATCCCAGGATCCCATTTGACACCAGGGGGTGTCAAAGGGACTGGGATGAATTGTGACAGCATGGGGCCCAATAGAAACAAGGATCTATTATGCCACCATGGAGGCCAAGAATCAAATGATTCATTGTGACATCAAGTGGCCTAAAAGGGCATGGGATGCATTGAGACTCCACAGGGTTTAAGAGAAGCAAGGAACCATTGTGACCCAAGGGAGGCTAACAATCTAATGATCCCTTGTCACACAAGGTGTTGTAAAAGGGCCAGGGATGAATTGTGAAAGCATGGGGTACAATAAAAACATGCAAATATTATGACACCTTAGAGGCCAAGAATCAAATGATTCATTGTAACACCAAGTGGCCTAAAAGGTCATGGGATGCATTGTGACACCACAGAGGTTAAGAGAAGCAAGGAACCATTGTGACCCAATGCAGGCTAACAATCTAATGATCCCTTGTGACACCAGGGGGTATAAAAAGGGCCAGGGATGGATTGTTACAGCACGGGGACCAATAGAAGCAAGGTTCTATTATGCCACCATGGAGGCCAAGAATCAAATGATTCATTGTGACATCAAGTGGCCTAAAAGGGCATGGGATGCATTGTGACACCACAGGGGTTAAGAGAAGCAAGGATCCATTGTGACCCAATGCAGGCTAACAATCTAAGAATCCCTTTTGACACCAGGGGGCCCAAAAGGTCCAGGGATGAATTGTGAAAGCATGGGGCCCAATTAAAACCTGGTACAATTATGCCACCATGGAGGCCAAGAATCAAATGATTCATTGTGACATCAAGTGGCCTAAAAGGGCATGGGATGCATTGTGACACCACAGAGGTTAAGAGAAGCAAGGAACCATTGTGACCCAAGGGAGGCTAACAATCTAATGATCCATTGTGACACCAGGGGTTGTAATAGGGCCAGGGATGAATTGTGAAAGCATGGGGCACAATAAAAACATGGAAATATTATGACACCTTAGTGGCCAAGACTCAAATGATTCATTGTAACACCAAGTGGCCTAAAAGGGCATGGGATGCATTGTGACACCACAGGGGCTAAGAGAAGCAAGGAACCATTGTGACCCAATGCAGGCTAATAATCTAAGAATCCCTTGTGACAGCAGGGGGCCGAAAATGGCCAGGGATGGATTGTTACAGCACGGGGACCAATAGAAGCAAGGATCAATTATGCCACCATGGAGGAAAAGAATGAAATGATTCATTGAGACATCAAGTGGCCTAAAAGGGCATGGAATGCATTGTGACACCACAGGGGCTAAGAGAAGCAAGGAACCATTGTGACCCAATGCAGGCTAACAATCTAATGATCCCTTGTGACACCAGGGGTTGTAAAAGGCCCAGTGATGGATTGTTACAGCACGGGGACCAATAGAAGCAAGGATCTATTATGCCACCATGGAGGCCAAGAATCAAATGATTCATTGTGACATCAAGTGGCCTAAAAGGGCATGGAATGCATTGTGACACCACAGGGGCTAAGAGAAGCAAGGAACCATTGTGACCCAATGCAGGCTAACAATCTAATGATCCCTTGTGACACCAGGGGTTGTAAAAGGCCCAGTGATGGATTGTTACAGCACGGGGACCAATAGAAGCAAGGATCTATTATGCCACCATGGAGGCCAAGAATCAAATGATTCATTGTGACATCAAGTGGCCTAAAAGGGCATGGGCTGCATTGTGACACCACAGGGGTTAAGAGAAGCAAGGAACCATTGTGACCCAATGCAGGCTAATAATCTAAGAATCCCTTTTGACACCAGGGGGCGCAAAAGGACCACGGATGAACTCTGACAGCATGGGGACCTATAGAAGCAAGGAACCATTATGACACCATGAAGGCCAAGAATCAAATGGTTCATTGTAAGACCAAGTGGCCTAAAAGGGCTTGGAATGCATGGTGACACCACAGAGGTTAAGAGAAGCAAGGAACCATTGTGACCCAAGGGAGGCTAACAATCTAATGATCCATTGTGACACCAGGGGTTGTAATAGGGCCAGGGATGAATTGTGAAAGCATGGGGCACAATAAAAACATGCAAATATTATGACACCTTAGTGGCCAAGACTCAAATGATTCATTGTAACACCAAGTTGCCTAAAAGGGCATGGGATGCATTGTGACACCACAGGGGCTAAGAGAAGCAAGGAACCATTGTGACCCAATGCAGGCTAATAATCTAAGAATCCCTTGTGACACCAGGGGGCCGAAAATGGCCAGGGATGGATTGTTACAGCACGGGGACCAATAGAAGCAAGGATCAATTATGCCACCATGGAGGAAAAGAATCAAATGATTCATTGTGACATCAAGTGGCCTAAAAGGGCATGGAATGCATTGTGACACCACAGGGGCTAAGAGAAGCAAGGAACCATTCTGACCCAATGCAGGCTAACAATCTAATGATCCCTTTTGACACCAGGGGTTGTAAAAGGCCCAGTGATGGATTGGTACAGCACGGGGACCAATAGAAGCAAGGATCTATTATGCCACCATAGAGGCCAAGAATCAAATGATTCATTGTGACATCAAGTGGCCTAAAAGGGCATGGGCTGCATTGTGACACCACAGGGGTTAAGAGACGCAAGGAACCATTGTGACCCAATGCAGGCTAACAATCTAATGATCCCTTGTGACACCAGGGGTTGTAAAAGGCCCAGTGATGGATTGTTACAGCACGGGGACCAATAGAAGCAAGGATCAATTATGCCACCATGGAGGCCAAGAATCAAATGATTCATTGTGACATCAAGTGGCCTAAAAGGGCATGGGCTGCATTGTGACACCACAGGGGTTAAGAGAAGCAAGGAACCATTGTGACCCAATGCAGGCTAATAATCTAAGAATCCCTTTTGACACCAGGGGGCGCAAAAGGACCACGGATGAACTCTGACAGCATGGGGACCTATAGAAGCAAGGAACCATTATGACACCATGAAGGCCAAGAATCAAATGGTTCATTGTAAGACCAAGTGGCCTAAAAGGGCTTGGAATGCATGGTGACACCACAGAGGTTAAGAGAAGCAAGGAACCATTGTGACCCAATGCAGGCTAACAATCTAATGATCCATTGTGACACCAGGGGTTGTAATAGGGCCAGGGATGAATTGTGAAAGCATGGGGCACAATAAAAACATGGAAATATTATGACACCTTAGTGGCCAAGAATCAAATGATTCATTGTAACACCAAGTTGCCTAAAAGGGCATGGGATGCATTGTGACACCACAGGGGCTAAGAGAAGCAAGGAACCATTTTGACCCAATGCAGGCTAATAATCTAAGAATCCCTTGTGACACCAGGGGGCCGAAAATGGCCAGGGATGGATTGTTACAGCACGGGGACCAATAGAAGCAAGGATCAATTATGCCACCATGGAGGCCAAGAATCAAATGATTCATTGTGACATCAAGTGGCCTAAAAGGGCATGGAATGCATTGTGACACCACAGGGGCTAAGAGAAGCAAGGAACCATTGTGACCCAATGGAGGCTAATAATCCCAGGATCCCATTTGACACCAGGGGGTGTCAAAGGGACTGGGATGAATTGTGACAGCATGGGGCCCAATAGAAACAAGGATCTATTATGCCACCATGGAGGCCAAGAATCAAATGATTCATTGTGACATCAAGTGGCCTAAAAGGGCATGGGATGCATTGAGACTCCACAGGGTTTAAGAGAAGCAAGGAACCATTGTGACCCAAGGGAGGCTAACAATCTAATGATCCCTTGTCACACAAGGTGTTGTAAAAGGGCCAGGGATGAATTGTGAAAGCATGGGGTACAATAAAAACATGCAAATATTATGACACCTTAGAGGCCAAGAATCAAATGATTCATTGTAACACCAAGTGGCCTAAAAGGTCATGGGATGCATTGTGACACCACAGAGGTTAAGAGAAGCAAGGAACCATTGTGACCCAATGCAGGCTAACAATCTAATGATCCCTTGTGACACCAGGGGGTATAAAAAGGGCCAGGGATGGATTGTTACAGCACGGGGACCAATAGAAGCAAGGTTCTATTATGCCACCATGGAGGCCAAGAATCAAATGATTCATTGTGACATCAAGTGGCCTAAAAGGGCATGGGATGCATTGTGACACCACAGGGGTTAAGAGAAGCAAGGATCCATTGTGACCCAATGCAGGCTAACAATCTAAGAATCCCTTTTGACACCAGGGGGCCCAAAAGGTCCAGGGATGAATTGTGAAAGCATGGGGCCCAATTAAAACCTGGTACAATTATGCCACCATGGAGGCCAAGAATCAAATGATTCATTGTGACATCAAGTGGCCTAAAAGGGCATGGGATGCATTGTGACACCACAGAGGTTAAGAGAAGCAAGGAACCATTGTGACCCAAGGGAGGCTAACAATCTAATGATCCATTGTGACACCAGGGGTTGTAATAGGGCCAGGGATGAATTGTGAAAGCATGGGGCACAATAAAAACATGGAAATATTATGACACCTTAGTGGCCAAGACTCAAATGATTCATTGTAACACCAAGTGGCCTAAAAGGGCATGGGATGCATTGTGACACCACAGGGGCTAAGAGAAGCAAGGAACCATTGTGACCCAATGCAGGCTAATAATCTAAGAATCCCTTGTGACAGCAGGGGGCCGAAAATGGCCAGGGATGGATTGTTACAGCACGGGGACCAATAGAAGCAAGGATCAATTATGCCACCATGGAGGAAAAGAATGAAATGATTCATTGAGACATCAAGTGGCCTAAAAGGGCATGGAATGCATTGTGACACCACAGGGGCTAAGAGAAGCAAGGAACCATTGTGACCCAATGCAGGCTAACAATCTAATGATCCCTTGTGACACCAGGGGTTGTAAAAGGCCCAGTGATGGATTGTTACAGCACGGGGACCAATAGAAGCAAGGATCTATTATGCCACCATGGAGGCCAAGAATCAAATGATTCATTGTGACATCAAGTGGCCTAAAAGGGCATGGAATGCATTGTGACACCACAGGGGCTAAGAGAAGCAAGGAACCATTGTGACCCAATGCAGGCTAACAATCTAATGATCCCTTGTGACACCAGGGGTTGTAAAAGGCCCAGTGATGGATTGTTACAGCACGGGGACCAATAGAAGCAAGGATCTATTATGCCACCATGGAGGCCAAGAATCAAATGATTCATTGTGACATCAAGTGGCCTAAAAGGGCATGGGCTGCATTGTGACACCACAGGGGTTAAGAGAAGCAAGGAACCATTGTGACCCAATGCAGGCTAATAATCTAAGAATCCCTTTTGACACCAGGGGGCGCAAAAGGACCACGGATGAACTCTGACAGCATGGGGACCTATAGAAGCAAGGAACCATTATGACACCATGAAGGCCAAGAATCAAATGGTTCATTGTAAGACCAAGTGGCCTAAAAGGGCTTGGAATGCATGGTGACACCACAGAGGTTAAGAGAAGCAAGGAACCATTGTGACCCAAGGGAGGCTAACAATCTAATGATCCATTGTGACACCAGGGGTTGTAATAGGGCCAGGGATGAATTGTGAAAGCATGGGGCACAATAAAAACATGCAAATATTATGACACCTTAGTGGCCAAGACTCAAATGATTCATTGTAACACCAAGTTGCCTAAAAGGGCATGGGATGCATTGTGACACCACAGGGGCTAAGAGAAGCAAGGAACCATTGTGACCCAATGCAGGCTAATAATCTAAGAATCCCTTGTGACACCAGGGGGCCGAAAATGGCCAGGGATGGATTGTTACAGCACGGGGACCAATAGAAGCAAGGATCAATTATGCCACCATGGAGGAAAAGAATCAAATGATTCATTGTGACATCAAGTGGCCTAAAAGGGCATGGAATGCATTGTGACACCACAGGGGCTAAGAGAAGCAAGGAACCATTCTGACCCAATGCAGGCTAACAATCTAATGATCCCTTTTGACACCAGGGGTTGTAAAAGGCCCAGTGATGGATTGGTACAGCACGGGGACCAATAGAAGCAAGGATCTATTATGCCACCATAGAGGCCAAGAATCAAATGATTCATTGTGACATCAAGTGGCCTAAAAGGGCATGGGCTGCATTGTGACACCACAGGGGTTAAGAGACGCAAGGAACCATTGTGACCCAATGCAGGCTAACAATCTAATGATCCCTTGTGACACCAGGGGTTGTAAAAGGCCCAGTGATGGATTGTTACAGCACGGGGACCAATAGAAGCAAGGATCAATTATGCCACCATGGAGGCCAAGAATCAAATGATTCATTGTGACATCAAGTGGCCTAAAAGGGCATGGGCTGCATTGTGACACCACAGGGGTTAAGAGAAGCAAGGAACCATTGTGACCCAATGCAGGCTAATAATCTAAGAATCCCTTTTGACACCAGGGGGCGCAAAAGGACCACGGATGAACTCTGACAGCATGGGGACCTATAGAAGCAAGGAACCATTATGACACCATGAAGGCCAAGAATCAAATGGTTCATTGTAAGACCAAGTGGCCTAAAAGGGCTTGGAATGCATGGTGACACCACAGAGGTTAAGAGAAGCAAGGAACCATTGTGACCCAATGCAGGCTAACAATCTAATGATCCATTGTGACACCAGGGGTTGTAATAGGGCCAGGGATGAATTGTGAAAGCATGGGGCACAATAAAAACATGGAAATATTATGACACCTTAGTGGCCAAGACTCAAATGATTCATTGTAACACCAAGTTGCCTAAAAGGGCATGGGATGCATTGTGACACCACAGGGGCTAAGAGAAGCAAGGAACCATTTTGACCCAATGCAGGCTAATAATCTAAGAATCCCTTGTGACACCAGGGGGCCGAAAATGGCCAGGGATGGATTGTTACAGCACGGGGACCAATAGAAGCAAGGATCAATTATGCCACCATGGAGGAAAAGAATCAAATGATTCATTGTGACATCAAGTGGCCTAAAAGGGCATGGAATGCATTGTGACACCACAGGGGCTAAGAGAAGCAAGGAACCATTGTGACCCAATGCAGGCTAACAATCTAATGATCCCTTGTGACACCAGGGGTTGTAAAAGGCCCAGTGATGGATTGTTACAGCACGGGGACCAATAGAAGCAAGGATCTATTATGCCACCATGGAGGCCAAGAATCAAAGGATTCATTGTGACATCAAGTGGCCTAAAAGGGCATGGAATGCATTGTGACACCACAGGGGCTAAGAGAAGCAAGGAACCATTGTGACCCAATGCAGGCTAACAATCTAATGATCCCTTGTGACACCAGGGGTTGTAAAAGGCCCAGTGATGGATTGGTACAGCACGGGGACCAATAGAAGCAAGGATGTATTATGCCACCATAGAGGCCAAGAATCAAATGATTCATTGTGACATCAAGTGGCCTAAAAGGGCATGGGCTGCATTGTGACACCACAGGGGTTAAGAGACGCAAGGAACCATTGTGACCCAATGCAGGCTAACAATCTAATGATCCCTTGTGACACCAGGGGTTGTAAAAGGCCCAGTGATGGATTGTTACAGCACGGGGACCAATAGAAGCAAGGATCAATTATGCCACCATGGAGGCCAAGAATCAAATGATTCATTGTGACATCAAGTGGCCTAAAAGGGCATGGGCTGCATTGTGACACCACAGGGGTTAAGAGAAGCAAGGAACCATTGTGACCCAATGCAGGCGAATAATCTAAGAATCCCTTTTGACACCAGGGGGCGCAAAAGGACCACGGATGAACTCTGACAGCATGGGGACCTATAGAAGCAAGGAACCATTATGACACCATGAAGGCCAAGAATCAAATGGTTCATTGTAAGACCAAGTGGCCTAAAAGGGCTTGGAATGCATGGTGACACCACAGAGGTTAAGAGAAGCAAGAAACCATTGTGACCCAAGGGAGGCTAACAATCTAATGATCCATTGTGACACCAGGGGTTGTAATAGGGCCAGGGATGAATTGTGAAAGCATGGGCCACAATAAAAACATGGAAATATTATGACACCTTAGTGGCCAAGACTCAAATGATTCATTGTAACACCAAGTGGCCTAAAAGTGCATGGAATGCATTGTGACACCACAGGGGCTAAGAGAAGCAAGGAACCATTGTGACCCAATGCAGGCGAACAATCTAATGATCCCTTGTGACACCAGGGGGCCGAAAATGGCCAGGGATGGATTGTTACAGCACGGGGACCAATAGAAGCAAGGATCAATTATGCCACCATGGAGGAAAAGAATCAAATGATTCATTGTGACATCAAGTGGCCTAAAAGGGCATGGAATGCATTGTGACACCACAGGGGCTAAGAGAAGCAAGGAACCATTGTGACCCAATGCAGGCTAACAATCTAATGATCCCTTGTGACACCAGGGGTTGTAAAAGGCCCAGTGATGGATTGTTACAGCACGGGGACCAATAGAAGCAAGGATCTATTATGCCACCATGGAGGCCAAGAATCAAATGATTCATTGTGACATCAAATGGCCTAAAAGGGCATGGAATGCATTGTGACACCACAGGGGCTAAGAGAAGCAAGGAACCATTGTGACCCAATGCAGGCTAACAATCTAATGATCCCTTGTGACACCAGGGGTTGTAAAAGGCCCAGTGATGGATTGGTACAGCACGGGGACCAATAGAAGCAAGGATCTATTATGCCACCATGGAGGCCAAGAATCAAATGATTCATTGTGACATCAAATGGCCTAAAAGGGCATGGAATGCATTGTGACACCACAGGGGCTAAGAGAAGCAAGGAACCATTGTGACCCAATGCAGGCTAACAATCTAATGATCCCTTGTGACACCAGGGGTTGTAAAAGGCCCAGTGATGGATTGGTACAGCACGGGGACCAATAGAAGCAAGGATCTATTATGCCACCATAGAGGCCAAGAATCAAATGATTCATTGAGACATCAAGTGGCCTAAAAGGGCATGGGCTGCATTGTGACACCACAGGGGTTAAGAGAAGCAAGGAACCATTGTGACCCAATGCAGGCTAACAATCTAATGATCCCTTGTGACACCAGGGGTTGTAAAAGGCCCAGTGATGGATTGTTACAGCACGGGGACCAATAGAAGCAAGGATCTATTATGCCACCATGGAGGCCAAGAATCAAATGATTCATTGTGACATCAAGTGGCCAAAAAGGGCATGGGCTGCATTGTGACACCACAGGGGTTAAGAGAAGCAAGGAACCATTGTGACCCAATGCAGGCTAATAATCTAAGAATCCCTTTTGACACCAGGGGGCGCAAAACGACCACGGATGAACTCTGACAGCATGGGGACCTATAGAAGCAAGGAACCATTATGACACCATGAAGGACAAGAATCAAATGGTTCATTGTAAGACCAAGTGGCCTAAAAGGGCTTGGAATGCATTGTGACACCACAGAGGTTAAGAGAAGCAAAGAACCATTGTGACCCAAGGGAGGCTAACAATCTAATGATCCATTGTGACACCAGGGGTTGTAATAGGGCCAGGGATGAATTGTGAAAGCATGGGCCACAATAAAAACATGGAAATATTATGACACCTTAGTGGCCAAGACTCAAATGATTCTTTGTAACACCAAGTTGCCTAAAAGGGCATGGAATGCATTGTGACACCACAGGGGCTAAGAGAAGCAAGGAACCATTGTGACCCAATGCAGGCTAACAATCTAATGATCCCTTGTGACACCAGGGGGCCGAAAATGGCCAGGGATGGATTGTTACAGCACGGGGACCAATAGAAGCAAGGATCAATTATGCCACCATGGAGGCCAAGAATCAAATGATTCATTGTGACATCAAGTGGCCTAAAAGGGCATGGAATGCATTGTGACACCACAGGGGCTAAGAGAAGCAAGGAACCATTGTGACCCAATGGAGGCTAATAATCCCAGGATCCCATTTGACACCAGGGGGTGTCAAAGGGACTGGGATGAATTGTGACAGCATGGGGCCCAATAGAAACAAGGATCTATTATGCCACCATGGAGGCCAAGAATCAAATGATTCATTGTGACATCAAGTGGCCTAAAAGGGCATGGGATGCATTGAGACTCCACAGGGTTTAAGAGAAGCAAGGAACCATTGTGACCCAAGGGAGGCTAACAATCTAATGATCCCTTGTCACACAAGGTGTTGTAAAAGGGCCAGGGATGAATTGTGAAAGCGTGGGGTACAATAAAAACATGCAAATATTATGACACCTTAGAGGCCAAGAATCAAATGATTCATTGTAACACCAAGTGGCCTAAAAGGTCATGGGATGCATTGTGACACCACAGAGGTTAAGAGAAGCAAGGAACCATTGTGACCCAATGCAGGCTAACAATCTAATGATCCCTTGTGGCACCAGGGGGTATAAAAAGGGCCAGGGATGGATTGTTACAGCACGGGGACCAATAGAAGCAAGGTTCTATTATGCCACCATGGAGGCCAAGAATCAAATGATTCATTGTGACATCAAGTGGCCTAAAAGGGCATGGGATGCATTGTGACACCACAGGGGTTAAGAGAAGCAAGGATCCATTGTGACCCAATGCAGGCTAATAATCTAAGAATCCCTTTTGACACCAAGGGGCCCAAAAGGTCCAGGGATGAATTGTGAAAGCATGGGGCCCAATTAAAACCTGGTACAATTATGCCACCATGGAGGCCAAGAATCAAATGATTCATTGTGACATCAAGTGGCCTAAAAGGGCATGGAATGCATTGTGACACCACAGGGGCTAAGAGAAACAAGGAACCATTGTGACCCAATGCAGGCTAACAATCTAATGATCCCTTGTGACACCAGGGGTTGTAAAAGGCCCAGTGATGGATTGGTACAGCACGGGGACCAATAGAAGCAAGGATCTATTATGCCACCATAGAGGCCAAGAATCAAATGATTCATTGAGACATCAAGTGGCCTAAAAGGGCATGGGCTGCATTGTGACACCACAGGGGTTAAGAGAAGCAAGGAACCATTGTGACCCAATGCAGGCTAACAATCTAATGATCCCTTGTGACACCAGGGGTTGTAATAGGCCCAGTGATGTATTGTTACAGCACGGGGACCAATAGAAGCAAGGATCTATTATACCACCATGGAGGCCAAGAATCAAATGATTCATTGTGACATCAAGTGGCCTAAAAGGGCATGGGATGCATTGTGACACCACAGGGGTTAAGAGAAGCAAGGATCCATTGTGACCCAATGCAGGCTAACAATCTAAGAATCCCTTTTGACACCAGGGGGCCCAAAAGGTCCAGGGATGAATTGTGAAAGCATGGGGCCCAATTAAAACCTGGTACAATTATGCCACCATGGAGGCCAAGAATCAAATGATTCATTGTGACATCAAGTGGCCTAAAAGGGCATGGGATGCATTGTGACACCACAGAGGTTAAGAGAAGCAAAGAACCATTGTGACCCAAGGGAGGCTAACAATCTAATGATCCATTGTGACACCAGGGGTTGTAATAGGGCCAGGGATGAATTGTGAAAGCATGGGCCACAATAAAAACATGGAAATATTATGACACCTTAGTGGCCAAGACTCAAATGATTCATTGTAACACCAAGTGGCCTAAAAGGGCATGGGATGCATTGTGACACCACAGGGGCTAAGAGAAGCAAGGAACCATTGTGACCCAATGCAGGCTAACAATCTAATGATCCCTTGTGACACCAGGGGGCCGAAAATGGCCAGGGATGGATTGTTACAGCACGGGGACCAATAGAAGCAAGGATCAATTGTGCCACCATGGAGGAAAAGAATCAAATGATTCATTGTGACATCAAGTGGCCTAAAAGGGCATGGAAGGCATTGTGACACCACAGGGGCTAAGAGAAGCAAGGAACCATTGTGACCCAATGCAGGCTAATAATCTAAGAATCCCTTTTGACACCAGGGGGCGCAAAACGACCACGGATGAACTCTGACAGCATGGGGACCTATAGAAGCAAGGAACCATTATGACACCATGAAGGCCAAGAATCAAATGGTTCATTGTAAGACCAAGTGGCCTAAAAGGGCATGGGATGCATTGTGACACCACAGGGGCTAAGAGAAGCAAGGAACCATTGTGACCCAATGCAGGCTAACAATCTAATGATCCCTTGTGACACCAGGGGTTGTAAAAGGCCCAGTGATGTATTGTTACAGCACGGGGACCAATAGAAGCAAGGATCTATTATGCCACCATGGAGGCCAAGAATCAAATGATTCATTGTGACATCAAGTGGCCAAAAAGGGCATGGGCAGCATTGTGACACCACAGGGGTTAAGAGAAGCAAGGAACCATTGTGACCCAATGCAGGCTAATAATCTAAGAATCCCTTTTGACACCAGGGGGCGCAAAACGACCACGGATGAACTCTGACAGCATGGGGACCTATAGAAGCAAGGAACCATTATGACACCATGAAGGCCAAGAATCAAATGGTTCATTGTAAGACCAAGTGGCCTAAAAGGGCTTGGAATGCATTGTGACACCACAGAGGTTAAGAGAAGCAAAGAACCATTGTGACCCAAGGGAGGCTAACCATCTAATGATCCCTTGTGACACCAGGGGGCCGAAAATGGCCAGGGATGGATTGTTACAGCACGGGGACCAATAGAAGCAAGGATCAATTATGCCACCATGGAGGCCAAGAATCAAATGATTCATTGTGACATCAAGTGGCCTAAAAGGGCATGGAATGCATTGTGACACCACAGGGGCTAAGAGAAGCAAGGAACCATTGTGACCCAATGGAGGCTAACAATCCCAGGATCCCTTTTGACACCAGGGGGCGTCAAAGGGACAGGGATGAATTGTGACAGCATGGGGCCCAATAGAAACAAGAAACCATTATGCCACCATGGAGGCCAAGAATCAAATGATTCATTGTGACATCAAGTGGCCTAAAAGGGCATGGGATGCATTGAGACTCCACAGGGTTTAAGAGAAGCAAGGAACCATTGTGACCCAATGCAGGCTAACAATCTAATGATCCCTTGTCACACAAGGTGTTGTAAAAGGGCCAGGGATGAATTGTGAAAGCATGGGGCACAATAAAAACATGCAAATATTATGACACCATAGAGGCCAAGAATCAAATGATTCATTGTGACATCAAGTTGCCTAAAAGGGCATGGGATGCATTGTGACACCACAGGGGCTAAGAGAAGCAAGGAACCATTGTGACCCAATGCAGGCTAATAATCTAAGAATCCCTTGTGACACCAGGGGGCCGAAAATGGCCAGGGATGGATTGTTACAGCACGGGGACCAATAGAAGCAAGGATCAATTATGCCACCATGGAGGAAAAGAATGAAATGATTCATTGTGACATCAAGTGGCCTAAAAGGGCATGGAATGCATTGTGACACCACAGGGGCTAAGAGAAGCAAGGAACCATTGTGACCCAATGCAGGCTAACAATCTAATGATCCCTTGTGACACCAGGGGTTGTAAAAGGCCCAGTGATGGATTGTTACAGCACGGGGACCAATAGAAGCAAGGATCTATTATGCCACCATGGAGGCCAAGAATCAAAGGATTCATTGTGACATCAAGTGGCCTAAAAGGGCATGGAATGCATTGTGACACCACAGGGGCTAAGAGAAGCAAGGAACCATTGTGACCCAATGCAGGCTAACAATCTAATGATCCCTTGTGACACCAGGGGTTGTAAAAGGCCCAGTGATGGATTGGTACAGCACGGGGACCAATAGAAGCAAGGATCTATTATGCCACCATAGAGGCCAAGAATCGAATGATTCATTGTGACATCAAGTGGCCTAAAAGGGCATGGGCTGCATTGTGACACCACAGGGGTTAAGAGACGCAAGGAACCATTGTGACCCAATGCAGGCTAACAATCTAATGATCCCTTGTGACACCAGGGGTTGTAAAAGGCCCAGTGATGGATTGTTACAGCACGGGGACCAATAGAAGCAAGGATCAATTATGCCACCAAGGAGGCCAAGAATCAAATGATTCATTGTGACATCAAGTGGCCTAAAAGGGCATGGGCTGCATTGTGACACCACAGGGGTTAAGAGAAGCAAGGAACCATTGTGACCCAATGCAGGCTAATAATCTAAGAATCCCTTTTAACACCAGGGGTCGCAAAAGGACCACGGATGAACTCTGACAGCATGGGGACCTATAGAAGCAAGGAACCATTATGACACCATGAAGGCCAAGAATCAAATGGTTCATTGTAAGACCAAGTGGCCTAAAAGGGCTTGGAATGCATGGTGACACCACAGAGGTTAAGAGAAGCAAGAAACCATTGTGACCCAAGGGAGGCTAACAATCTAATGATCCATTGTGACACCAGGGGTTGTAATAAGGCCAGGGATGAATTGTGAAAGCATGGGCCACAATAAAAACATGGAAATATTATGACACCTTAGTGGCCAAGACACAAATGATTCATTGTAACACCAAGTGGCCTAAAAGTGCATGGAATGCATTGTGACACCACAGGGGCTAAGAGAAGCAAGGAACCATTGTGACCCAATGCAGGCGAACAATCTAATGATCCCTTGTGACACCAGGGGGCCGAAAATGGCCAGGGATGGATTGTTACAGCACGGGGACCAATAGAAGCAAGGATCAATTATGCCACCATGGAGGAAAAGAATCAAATGATTCATTGTGACATCAAGTGGCCTAAAAGGGCATGGAATGCATTGTGACACCACAGGGGCTAAGAGAAGCAAGGAACCATTGTGACCCAATGCAGGCTAACAATCTAATGATCCCTTGTGACACCAGGGGTTGTAAAAGGCCCAGTGATGGATTGTTACAGCACGGGGACCAATAGAAGCAAGGATCTATTATGCCACCATGGAGGCCAAGAATCAAATGATTCATTGTGACATCAAATGGCCTAAAAGGGCATGGAATGCATTGTGACACCACAGGGGCTAAGAGAAGCAAGGAACCATTGTGACCCAATGCAGGCTAACAATCTAATGATCCCTTGTGACACCAGGGGTTGTAAAAGGCCCAGTGATGGATTGGTACAGCACGGGGACCAATAGAAGCAAGGATCTATTATGCCACCATGGAGGCCAAGAATCAAATGATTCATTGAGACATCAAGTGGCCTAAAAGGGCATGGGCTGCATTGTGACACCACAGGGGTTAAGAGAAGCAAGGAACCATTGTGACCCAATGCAGGCTAACAATCTAATGATCCCTTGTGACACCAGGGGTTGTAATAGGCCCAGTGATGTATTGTTACAGCACGGGGACCAATAGAAGCAAGGATCTATTATGCCACCATGGAGGCCAAGAATCAAATGATTCATTGTGACATCAAGTGGCCTAAAAGGGCATGGAATGCATTGTGACACCACAGGGGCTAAGAGAAGCAAGGAACCATTGTGACCCAATGCAGGCTAATAATCTAAGAATCCCTTTTGACACCAGGGGGCGCAAAACGACCACGGATGAACTCTGACAGCATGGGGACCTATAGAAGCAAGGAACCATTATGACACCATGAAGGCCAAGAATCAAATGGTTCATTGTAAGACCAAGTGGCCTAAAAGGGCTTGGAATGCATTGTGACACCACAGAGGTTAAGAGAAGCAAAGAACCATTGTGACCCAAGGGAGGCTAACAATCTAATGATCCATTGTGACACCAGGGGTTGTAATAGGGCCAGGGATGAATTGTGAAAGCATGGGCCACAATAAAAACATGGAAATATTATGACACCTTAGTGGCCAAGACTCAAATGATTCTTTGTAACACCAAGTTGCCTAAAAGGGCATGGAATGCATTGTGACACCACAGGGGCTAAGAGAAGCAAGGAACCATTGTGACCCAATGCAGGCTAACAATCTAATGATCCCTTGTGACACCAGGGGGCCGAAAATGGCCAGGGATGGATTGTTACAGCACGGGGACCAATAGAAGCAAGGATCAATTATGCCACCATGGAGGCCAAGAATCAAATGATTCATTGTGACATCAAGTGGCCTAAAAGGGCATGGAATGCATTGTGACACCACAGGGGCTAAGAGAAGCAAGGAACCATTGTGACCCAATGGAGGCTAATAATCCCAGGATCCCATTTGACACCAGGGGGTGTCAAAGGGACTGGGATGAATTGTGACAGCATGGGGCCCAATAGAAACAAGGATCTATTATGCCACCATGGAGGCCAAGAATCAAATGATTCATTGTGACATCAAGTGGCCTAAAAGGGCATGGGATGCATTGAGACTCCACAGGGTTTAAGAGAAGCAAGGAACCATTGTGACCCAAGGGAGGCTAACAATCTAATGATCCCTTGTCACACAAGGTGTTGTAAAAGGGCCAGGGATGAATTGTGAAAGCATGGGGTACAATAAAAACATGCAAATATTATGACACCTTAGAGGCCAAGAATCAAATGATTCATTGTAACACCAAGTGGCCTAAAAGGTCATGGGATGCATTGTGACACCACAGAGGTTAAGAGAAGCAAGGAACCATTGTGACCCAATGCAGGCTAACAATCTAATGATCCCTTGTGACACCAGGGGGTATAAAAAGGGCCAGGGATGGATTGTTACAGCACGGGGACCAATAGAAGCAAGGTTCTATTATGCCACCATGGAGGCCAAGAATCAAATGATTCATTGTGACATCAAGTGGCCTAAAAGGGCATGGGATGCATTGTGACACCACAGGGGTTAAGAGAAGCAAGGATCCATTGTGACCCAATGCAGGCTAACAATCTAAGAATCCCTTTTGACACCAGGGGGCCCAAAAGGTCCAGGGATGAATTGTGAAAGCATGGGGCCCAATTAAAACCTGGTACAATTATGCCACCATGGAGGCCAAGAATCAAATGATTCATTGTGACATCAAGTGGCCTAAAAGGGCATGGGATGCATTGTGACACCACAGAGGTTAAGAGAAGCAAGGAACCATTGTGACCCAAGGGAGGCTAACAATCTAATGATCCATTGTGACACCAGGGGTTGTAATAGGGCCAGGGATGAATTGTGAAAGCATGGGGCACAATAAAAACATGGAAATATTATGACACCTTAGTGGCCAAGACTCAAATGATTCATTGTAACACCAAGTGGCCTAAAAGGGCATGGGATGCATTGTGACACCACAGGGGCTAAGAGAAGCAAGGAACCATTGTGACCCAATGCAGGCTAATAATCTAAGAATCCCTTGTGACAGCAGGGGGCCGAAAATGGCCAGGGATGGATTGTTACAGCACGGGGACCAATAGAAGCAAGGATCAATTATGCCACCATGGAGGAAAAGAATGAAATGATTCATTGAGACATCAAGTGGCCTAAAAGGGCATGGAATGCATTGTGACACCACAGGGGCTAAGAGAAGCAAGGAACCATTGTGACCCAATGCAGGCTAACAATCTAATGATCCCTTGTGACACCAGGGGTTGTAAAAGGCCCAGTGATGGATTGTTACAGCACGGGGACCAATAGAAGCAAGGATCTATTATGCCACCATGGAGGCCAAGAATCAAATGATTCATTGTGACATCAAGTGGCCTAAAAGGGCATGGAATGCATTGTGACACCACAGGGGCTAAGAGAAGCAAGGAACCATTGTGACCCAATGCAGGCTAACAATCTAATGATCCCTTGTGACACCAGGGGTTGTAAAAGGCCCAGTGATGGATTGTTACAGCACGGGGACCAATAGAAGCAAGGATCTATTATGCCACCATGGAGGCCAAGAATCAAATGATTCATTGTGACATCAAGTGGCCTAAAAGGGCATGGGCTGCATTGTGACACCACAGGGGTTAAGAGAAGCAAGGAACCATTGTGACCCAATGCAGGCTAATAATCTAAGAATCCCTTTTGACACCAGGGGGCGCAAAAGGACCACGGATGAACTCTGACAGCATGGGGACCTATAGAAGCAAGGAACCATTATGACACCATGAAGGCCAAGAATCAAATGGTTCATTGTAAGACCAAGTGGCCTAAAAGGGCTTGGAATGCATGGTGACACCACAGAGGTTAAGAGAAGCAAGGAACCATTGTGACCCAAGGGAGGCTAACAATCTAATGATCCATTGTGACACCAGGGGTTGTAATAGGGCCAGGGATGAATTGTGAAAGCATGGGGCACAATAAAAACATGCAAATATTATGACACCTTAGTGGCCAAGACTCAAATGATTCATTGTAACACCAAGTTGCCTAAAAGGGCATGGGATGCATTGTGACACCACAGGGGCTAAGAGAAGCAAGGAACCATTGTGACCCAATGCAGGCTAATAATCTAAGAATCCCTTGTGACACCAGGGGGCCGAAAATGGCCAGGGATGGATTGTTACAGCACGGGGACCAATAGAAGCAAGGATCAATTATGCCACCATGGAGGAAAAGAATCAAATGATTCATTGTGACATCAAGTGGCCTAAAAGGGCATGGAATGCATTGTGACACCACAGGGGCTAAGAGAAGCAAGGAACCATTGTGACCCAATGCAGGCTAACAATCTAATGATCCCTTTTGACACCAGGGGTTGTAAAAGGCCCAGTGATGGATTGGTACAGCACGGGGACCAATAGAAGCAAGGATCTATTATGCCACCATAGAGGCCAAGAATCAAATGATTCATTGTGACATCAAGTGGCCTAAAAGGGCATGGGCTGCATTGTGACACCACAGGGGTTAAGAGACGCAAGGAACCATTGTGACCCAATGCAGGCTAACAATCTAATGATCCCTTGTGACACCAGGGGTTGTAAAAGGCCCAGTGATGGATTGTTACAGCACGGGGACCAATAGAAGCAAGGATCAATTATGCCACCATGGAGGCCAAGAATCAAATGATTCATTGTGACATCAAGTGGCCTAAAAGGGCATGGGCTGCATTGTGACACCACAGGGGTTAAGAGAAGCAAGGAACCATTGTGACCCAATGCAGGCTAATAATCTAAGAATCCCTTTTGACACCAGGGGGCGCAAAACGACCACGGATGAACTCTGACAGCATGGGGACCTATAGAAGCAAGGAACCATTATGACACCATGAAGGCCAAGAATCAAATGGTTCATTGTAAGACCAAGTGGCCTAAAAGGGCTTGGAATGCATGGTGACACCACAGAGGTTAAGAGAAGCAAGGAACCATTGTGACCCAATGCAGGCTAACAATCTAATGATCCATTGTGACACCAGGGGTTGTAATAGGGCCAGGGATGAATTGTGAAAGCATGGGGCACAATAAAAACATGGAAATATTATGACACCTTAGTGGCCAAGACTCAAATGATTCATTGTAACACCAAGTTGCCTAAAAGGGCATGGGATGCATTGTGACACCACAGGGGCTAAGAGAAGCAAGGAACCATTGTGACCCAATGCAGGCTAATAATCTAAGAATCCCTTGTGACACCAGGGGGCCGAAAATGGCCAGGGATGGATTGTTACAGCACGGGGACCAATAGAAGCAAGGATCAATTATGCCACCATGGAGGAAAAGAATCAAATGATTCATTGTGACATCAAGTGGCCTAAAAGGGCATGGAATGCATTGTGACACCACAGGGGCTAAGAGAAGCAAGGAACCATTGTGACCCAATGCAGGCTAACAATCTAATGATCCCTTGTGACACCAGGGGTTGTAAAAGGCCCAGTGATGGATTGTTACAGCACGGGGACCAATAGAAGCAAGGATCTATTATGCCACCATGGAGGCCAAGAATCAAAGGATTCATTGTGACATCAAGTGGCCTAAAAGGGCATGGAATGCATTGTGACACCACAGGGGCTAAGAGAAGCAAGGAACCATTGTGACCCAATGCAGGCTAACAATCTAATGATCCCTTGTGACACCAGGGGTTGTAAAAGGCCCAGTGATGGATTGGTACAGCACGGGGACCAATAGAAGCAAGGATGTATTATGCCACCATAGAGGCCAAGAATCAAATGATTCATTGTGACATCAAGTGGCCTAAAAGGGCATGGGCTGCATTGTGACACCACAGGGGTTAAGAGACGCAAGGAACCATTGTGACCCAATGCAGGCTAACAATCTAATGATCCCTTGTGACACCAGGGGTTGTAAAAGGCCCAGTGATGGATTGTTACAGCACGGGGACCAATAGAAGCAAGGATCAATTATGCCACCATGGAGGCCAAGAATCAAATGATTCATTGTGACATCAAGTGGCCTAAAAGGGCATGGGCTGCATTGTGACACCACAGGGGTTAAGAGAAGCAAGGAACCATTGTGACCCAATGCAGGCTAATAATCTAAGAATCCCTTTTGACACCAGGGGGCGCAAAACGACCACGGATGAACTCTGACAGCATGGGGACCTATAGAAGCAAGGAACCATTATGACACCATGAAGGCCAAGAATCAAATGGTTCATTGTAAGACCAAGTGGCCTAAAAGGGCTTGGAATGCATGGTGACACCACAGAGGTTAAGAGAAGCAAGAAACCATTGTGACCCAAGGGAGGCTAACAATCTAATGATCCATTGTGACACCAGGGGTTGTAATAGGGCCAGGGATGAATTGTGAAAGCATGGGCCACAATAAAAACATGGAAATATTATGACACCTTAGTGGCCAAGACTCAAATGATTCTTTGTAACACCAAGTGGCCTAAAAGTGCATGGAATGCATTGTGACACCACAGGGGCTAAGAGAAGCAAGGAACCATTGTGACCCAATGCAGGCGAACAATCTAATGATCCCTTGTGACACCAGGGGGCCGAAAATGGCCAGGGATGGATTGTTACAGCACGGGGACCAATAGAAGCAAGGATCAATTATGCCACCATGGAGGAAAAGAATCAAATGATTCATTGTGACATCAAGTGGCCTAAAAGGGCATGGAATGCATTGTGACACCACAGGGGCTAAGAGAAGCAAGGAACCCTTGTGACCCAATGCAGGCTAACAATCTAATGATCCCTTGTGACACCAGGGGTTGTAAAAGGCCCAGTGATGGATTGTTACAGCACGGGGACCAATAGAAGCAAGGATCTATTATGCCACCATGGAGGCCAAGAATCAAATGATTCATTGTGACATCAAATGGCCTAAAAGGGCATGGAATGCATTGTGACACCACAGGGGCTAAGAGAAGCAAGGAACCATTGTGACCCAATGCAGGCTAACAATCTAATGATCCCTTGTGACACCAGGGGTTGTAAAAGGCCCAGTGATGGATTGGTACAGCACGGGGACCAATAGAAGCAAGGATCTATTATGCCACCATAGAGGCCAAGAATCAAATGATTCATTGTGACATCAAGTGGCCTAAAAGGGCATGGGCTGCATTGTGACACCACAGGGGTTAAGAGAAGCAAGGAACCATTGTGACCCAATGCAGGCTAACAATCTAATGATCCCTTGTGACACCAGGGGTTGTAATAGGCCCAGTGATGTATTGTTACAGCACGGGGACCAATAGAAGCAAGGATCTATTATGCCACCATGGAGGCCAAGAATCAAATGATTCATTGTGACATCAAGTGGCCAAACAGGGCATGGGCTGCATTGTGACACCACAGGGGTTAAGAGAAGCAAGGAACCATTGTGACCCAATGCAGGCTAATAATCTAAGAATCCCTTTTGACACCAGGGGGCGCAAAAGGACCACGGATGAACTCTGACAGCATGGGGACCTATAGAAGCAAGGAACCATTATGACACCATGAAGGCCAAGAATCAAATGGTTCATTGTAAGACCAAGTGGCCTAAAAGGGCTTGGAATGCATTGTGACACCACAGAGGTTAAGAGAAGCAAAGAACCATTGTGACCCAAGGGAGGCTAACAATCTAATGATCCATTGTGACACCAGGGGTTGTAATAGGGCCAGGGATGAATTGTGAAAGCATGGGCCACAATAAAAACATGGAAATATTATGACACCTTAGTGGCCAAGACTCAAATGATTCTTTGTAACACCAAGTTGCCTAAAAGGGCATGGAATGCATTGTGACACCACAGGGGCTAAGAGAAGCAAGGAACCATTGTGACCCAATGCAGGCTAACAATCTAATGATCCCTTGTGACACCAGGGGGCCGAAAATGGCCAGGGATGGATTGTTACAGCACGGGGACCAATAGAAGCAAGGATCAATTATGCCACCATGGAGGCCAAGAATCAAATGATTCATTGTGACATCAAGTGGCCTAAAAGGGCATGGAATGCATTGTGACACCACAGGGGCTAAGAGAAGCAAGGAACCATTGTGACCCAATGGAGGCTAATAATCCCAGGATCCCATTTGACACCAGGGGGTGTCAAAGGGACTGGGATGAATTGTGACAGCATGGGGCCCAATAGAAACAAGGATCTATTATGCCACCATGGAGGCCAAGAATCAAATGATTCATTGTGACATCAAGTGGCCTAAAAGGGCATGGGATGCATTGAGACTCCACAGGGTTTAAGAGAAGCAAGGAACCATTGTGACCCAAGGGAGGCTAACAATCTAATGATCCCTTGTCACACAAGGTGTTGTAAAAGGGCCAGGGATGAATTGTGAAAGCGTGGGGTACAATAAAAACATGCAAATATTATGACACCTTAGAGGCCAAGAATCAAATGATTCATTGTAACACCAAGTGGCCTAAAAGGTCATGGGATGCATTGTGACACCACAGAGGTTAAGAGAAGCAAGGAACCATTGTGACCCAATGCAGGCTAACAATCTAATGATCCCTTGTGACACCAGGGGGTATAAAAAGGGCCAGGGATGGATTGTTACAGCACGGGGACCAATAGAAGCAAGGTTCTATTATGCCACCATGGAGGCCAAGAATCAAATGATTCATTGTGACACCAAGTGGCCTAAAAGGGCATGGGATGCATTGTGACACCACAGGGGTTAAGAGAAGCAAGGATCCATTGTGACCCAATGCAGGCTAACAATCTAAGAATCCCTTTTGACACCAGGGGGCCCAAAAGGTCCAGGGATGAATTGTGAAAGCCTGGGGCCCAATTAAAACCTGGTACAATTATGCCACCATGGAGGCCAAGAATCAAATGATTCATTGTGACATCAAGTGGCCTAAAAGGGCATGGGATGCATTGTGACACCACAGAGGTTAAGAGAAGCAAGGAACCATTGTGACCCAAGGGAGGCTAACAATCTAATGATCCATTGTGACACCAGGGGTTGTAATAGGGCCAGGGATGAATTGTGAAAGCATGGGGCACAATAAAAACATGGAAATATTATGACACCTTAGTGGCCAAGACTCAAATGATTCATTGTAACACCAAGTGGCCTAAAAGGGCATGGGATGCATTGTGACACCACAGGGGCTAAGAGAAGCAAGGAACCATTGTGACCCAATGCAGGCTAATAATCTAAGAATCCCTTGTGACAGCAGGGGGCCGAAAATGGCCAGGGATGGATTGTTACAGCACGGGGACCAATAGAAGCAAGGATCAATTATGCCACCATGGAGGAAAAGAATGAAATGATTCATTGAGACATCAAGTGGCCTAAAAGGGCATGGAATGCATTGTGACACCACAGGGGCTAAGAGAAGCAAGGAACCATTGTGACCCAATGCAGGCTAACAATCTAATGATCCCTTGTGACACCAGGGGTTGTAAAAGGCCCAGTGATGGATTGTTACAGCACGGGGACCAATAGAAGCAAGGATCTATTATGCCACCATGGAGGCCAAGAATCAAATGATTCATTGTGACATCAAGTGGCCTAAAAGGGCATGGAATGCATTGTGACACCACAGGGGCTAAGAGAAGCAAGGAACCATTGTGACCCAATGCAGGCTAACAATCTAATGATCCCTTGTGACACCAGGGGTTGTAAAAGGCCCAGTGATGGATTGTTACAGCACGGGGACCAATAGAAGCAAGGATCTATTATGCCACCATGGAGGCCAAGAATCAAATGATTCATTGTGACATCAAATGGCCTAAAAGGGCATGGAATGCATTGTGACACCACAGGGGCTAAGAGAAACAAGGAACCATTGTGACCCAATGCAGGCTAACAATCTAATGATCCCTTGTGACACCAGGGGTTGTAAAAGGCCCAGTGATGGATTGGTACAGCACGGGGACCAATAGAAGCAAGGATCTATTATGCCACCATAGAGGCCAAGAATCAAATGATTCATTGAGACATCAAGTGGCCTAAAAGGGCATGGGCTGCATTGTGACACCACAGGGGTTAAGAGAAGCAAGGAACCATTGTGACCCAATGCAGGCTAACAATCTAATGATCCCTTGTGACACCAGGGGTTGTAATAGGCCCAGTGATGTATTGTTACAGCACGGGGACCAATAGAAGCAAGGATCTATTATGCCACCATGGAGGCCAAGAATCAAATGATTCATTGTGACATCAAGTGGCCTAAAAGGGCATGGAATGCATTGTGACACCACAGGGGCTAAGAGAAGCAAGGAACCATTGTGACCCAATGCAGGCTAATAATCTAAGAATCCCTTTTGACACCAGGGGGCGCAAAACGACCACGGATGAACTCTGACAGCATGGGGACCTATAGAAGCAAGGAACCATTATGACACCATGAAGGCCAAGAATCAAATGGTTCATTGTAAGACCAAGTGGCCTAAAAGGGCTTGGAATGCATTGTGACACCACAGAGGTTAAGAGAAGCAAAGAACCATTGTGACCCAAGGGAGGCTAACAATCTAATGATCCATTGTGACACCAGGGGTTGTAATAGGGCCAGGGATGAATTGTGAAAGCATGGGCCACAATAAAAACATGGAAATATTATGACACCTTAGTGGCCAAGACTCAAATGATTCTTTGTAACACCAAGTTGCCTAAAAGGGCATGGAATGCATTGTGACACCACAGGGGCTAAGAGAAGCAAGGAACCATTGTGACCCAATGCAGGCTAACAATCTAATGATCCCTTGTGACACCAGGGGGCCGAAAATGGCCAGGGATGGATTGTTACAGCACGGGGACCAATAGAAGCAAGGATCAATTATGCCACCATGGAGGCCAAGAATCAAATGATTCATTGTGACATCAAGTGGCCTAAAAGGGCATGGAATGCATTGTGACACCACAGGGGCTAAGAGAAGCAAGGAACCATTGTGACCCAATGGAGGCTAATAATCCCAGGATCCCATTTGACACCAGGGGGTGTCAAAGGGACTGGGATGAATTGTGACAGCATGGGGCCCAATAGAAACAAGGATCTATTATGCCACCATGGAGGCCAAGAATCAAATGATTCATTGTGACATCAAGTGGCCTAAAAGGGCATGGGATGCATTGTGACACCACAGGGGTTAAGAGAAGCAAGGATCCATTGTGACCCAATGCAGGCTAACAATCTAAGAATCCCTTTTGACACCAGGGGGCCCAAAAGGTCCAGGGATGAATTGTGAAAGCATGGGGCCCAATTAAAACCTGGTACAATTATGCCACCATGGAGGAAAAGAATCAAATGATTCATTGTGACATCAAGTGGCCTAAAAGGGCATGGGATGCATTGTGACACCACAGAGGTTAAGAGAAGCAAGGAACCATTGTGACCCAAGGGAGGCTAACAATCTAATGATCCATTGTGACACCAGGGGTTGTAATAGGGCCAGGGATGAATTGTGAAAGCATGGGGCACAATAAAAACATGGAAATATTATGACACCTTAGTGGCCAAGACTCAAATGATTCATTGTAACACCAAGTGGCCTAAAAGGGCATGGGATGCATTGTGACACCACAGAGGCTAAGAGAGGCAAGGAACCATTGTGACCCAATGCAGGATAATAATCTAATGATCCCTTGTGACACCAGGGGGCCGAAAATGACCAGGGATGGATTGTTACAGCACGGGGACCAATAGAAGCAAGGATCAATTATGCCACCATGGAGGAAAAGAATGAAATGATTCATTGTGACATCAAGTGGCCTAAAAGGTCATGGAATGCATTGTGACACCACAGGGGCTAAGAGAAGCAAGGAACCATTGTGACCCAATGCAGGCTAACAATCTAATGATCCCTTGTGACACCAGGGGGCCGAAAATGGCCAGGGATGGATTGTTACAGCACGGGGACCAATAGAAGCAAGGATCTATTATGCCACCATGGAGGCCAAGAATCAAATGATTCATTGTGACATCAAATGGCCTAAAAGGGCATGGAATGCATTGTGACAGCACAGGGGCTAAGAGAAGCAAGGAACCATTGTGACCCAATGCAGGCTAACAATCTAATGATCCCTTGTGACACCAGGGGTTGTAAAAGGCCCAGTGATGGATTGTTACAGCACGGGGACCAATAGAAGCAAGGATCTATTATGCCACCATGGAGGCCAAGAATCAAATGATTCATTGTGACATCAAATGGCCTAAAAGGGCATGGAATGCATTGTGACACCACAGGGGCTAAGAGAAGCAAGGAACCATTGTGACCCAATGCAGGCTAACAATCTAATGATCCCTTGTGACACCAGGGGTTGTAAAAGGCCCAGTGATGGATTGGTACAGCACGGGGACCAATAGAAGCAAGGATCTATTATGCCACCATAGAGGCCAAGAATCAAATGATTCATTGAGACATCAAGTGGCCTAAAAGGGCATGGGCTGCATTGTGACACCACAGGGGTTAAGAGAAGCAAGGAACCATTGTGACCCAATGCAGGCTAATAATCTAAGAATCCCTTTTGACACCAGGGGGCGCAAAAGGACCACGGATGAACTCTGACAGCATGGGGACCTATAGAAGCAAGGAACCATTATGACACCATGAAGGCCAAGAATCAAATGGTTCATTGTAAGACCAAGTGGCCTAAAAGGGCTTGGAATGCATTGTGACACCACAGAGGTTAAGAGAAGCAAAGAACCATTGTGACCCAAGGGAGGCTAACAATCTAATGATCCATTGTGACACCAGGGGTTGTAATAGGGCCAGGGATGAATTGTGAAAGCATGGGCCACAATAAAAACATGGAAATATTATGACACCTTAGTGGCCAAGACTCAAATGATTCTTTGTAACACCAAGTTGCCTAAAAGGGCATGGAATGCATTGTGACACCACAGGGGCTAAGAGAAGCAAGGAACCATTGTGACCCAATGCAGGCTAATAATCTAAGAATCCCTTGTGACACCAGGGGGCCGAAAATGGCCAGGGATGGATTGTTACAGCACGGGGCCCAATAGAAGCAAGGATCAATTATGCCACCATGGAGGAAAAGAATCAAATGATTCATTGAGACATCAAGTGGCCTAAAATGGCATGGACTGCATTGTGACACCACAGGGGCTAAGAGAAGCAAGGAACCATTGTGACCCAATGCAGGCTAACAATCTAATGATCCCTTGTGACACCAGGGGTTGTAAAAGGCCCAGTGATGGATTGTTACAGCACGGGTACAAATAGAAGCAAGGATCTATTATGCCACCATGGAGGCCAAGAATCAAATGATTCATTGTGACATCAAGTGGCCTAATAGGGCATGGAATGCATTGTGACACCACAGGGGCTAAGAGAAGCAAGGAACTATTGTGACCCAATGCAGGCTAACAATCTAATGTTCCCTTGTGACACCAGGGGTTGTAAAAGGCCCAGTGATGTATTGTTACAGCACGGGGACCAATAGAAGCAAGGATCTATTATGCCACCATGGAGGCCAAGAATCAAATGATTCATTGTGACATCAAGTGGCCTAAAAGGGCATGGGCTGCATTGTGACACCACAGGGGTTAAGAGAAGCAAGGAACCATTGTGACCCAATGCAGGCTAACAATCTAATGATCCCTTGTGACACCAGGGGGCCGAAAATGGCCAGGGATGGATTGTTACAGCACGGGGACCAATAGAAGCAAGGATCAATTATGCCACCATGGAGGCCAAGAATCAAATGATTCATTGTGACATCAAGTGGCCTAAAAGGGCATGGAATGCATTGTGACACCACAGGGGCTAAGAGAAGCAAGGAACCATTGTGACCCAATGGAGGCTAATAATCCCAGGATCCCATTTGACACCAGGGGGCGTCAAAGGGACAGGGATGAATTGTGACAGCATGGGGCCCAATAGAAACAAGGAATCATTATGCCACCATGGAGGCCAAGAATCAAATGATTCATTGTGACATCAAGTGGCCTAAAAGGGCATGGGATGCATTGAGACTCCACAGGGTTTAAGAGAAGCAAGGAACCATTGTGACCCAAGGGAGGCTAACAATCTAATGATCCCTTGTCACACAAGGTGTTGTAAAAGGGCCAGGGATGAATTGTGAAAGCATGGGGCACAATAAAAACATGCAAATATTATGACACCATAGAGGCCAAGAATCAAATGATTCGTTGTAACACCAAGTGGCCTAAAAGGTCATGGGATGCATTGTGACACCACAGCGGTTAAGAGAAGCAAGGAACCATTGTGACCCAATGCAGGCTAATAATCTAAGAATCCCTTTTGACACCAGGGGCCCAAAAGGTCCAGGGATGAATTGTGAAAGCATGGGGCCCAGTTAAAACCTGGTACAATTACGCCACCATGGAGGCCAAGAATCAAATGATTCATTGTGACATCAAGTGGCCTAAAAGGGCATGGGATGCATTGTGACACCACAGGGGCTAAGAGAAGCAAGGAACCATTGTGACCCAATGCAGGCTAATAATCTAAGAATCCCTTTTGACACCAGGGGGCGCAAAAGGACCACGGATGAACACTGACAGCATGGGGACCTATAGAAGCAAGGAACCATTATGACACCATGAAGGCCAAGAATCAAATGGTTCATTGTAAGACCAAGTGGCCTAAAAGGGCTTGCAATGCATTGTGACACCACAAAGGTTATGAAAAGCAAGGAACCATTGTGACCCAAGGGAGGCTAACAATCTAATGATCCATTGTGACACCAGTGGTTGTAATAGGGCCAGGGATGAATTGTGAAAGCATGGGCCACAATAAAAACATGGAAATATTATGACACCTTAGTGGCCAAGACTCAAATGATTCATTGTAACACCAAGTGGCCTAAAAGGGCATGGGATGCATTGTGACACCACAGGGGCTAAGAGAAGCAAGGAACCATTGTGACCCAATGCAGGCTAATAATCTAAGAATCCCTTGTGACACCAGGGGGCCGAAAATGGCCAGGGATGGATTGTTACAGCACGGGGACCAATAGAAGCAAGGATCAATTGTGCCACCATGGAGGAAAAGAATCAAATGATTCATTGTGACATCAAGTGGCCTAAAAGGGCATGGAAGGCATCGTGACACCACAGGGGCTAAGAGAAGCAAGGAACCATTGTGACCCAATGCAGGCTAATAATCTAAGAATCCCTTTTGACACCAGGGGGCGCAAAACGACCACGGATGAACTCTGACAGCATGGGGACCTATAGAAGCAAGGAACCATTATGACACCATGAAGGCCAAGAATCAAATGGTTCATTGTAAGACCAAGTGGCCTAAAAGGGCATGGGATGCATTGTGACACCACAGGGGCTAAGAGAAGCAAGGAACCATTGTGACCCAATGCAGGCTAACAATCTAATGATCCCTTGTGACACCAGGGGTTGTAAAAGGCCCAGTGATGGATTGGTACAGCACGGGGACCAATAGAAGCAAGGATCTATTATGCCACCATAGAGGCCAAGAATCAAATGATTCATTGAGACATCAAGTGGCCTAAAAGGGAATGGGCTGCATTGTGACACCACAGGGGTTAAGAGAAGCAAGGAACCATTGTGACCCAATGCAGGCTAACAATCTAATGATCCCTTGTGACACCTGGGGTTGTAAAAGGCCCAGTGATGTATTGTTACAGCACGGGGACCAATAGAAGCAAGGATCTATTATGCCACCATGGAGGCCAAGAATCAAATGATTCATTGTGACATCAAGTGGCCAAAAAGGGCATGGGCAGCATTGTGACACCACAGGGGTTAAGAGAAGCAAGGAACCATTGTGACCCAATGCAGGCTAATAATCTAAGAATCCCTTTTGACACCAGGGGGCGCAAAAGGACCACGGATGAACTCTGACAGCATGGGGACCTATAGAAGCAAGGAACCATTATGACACCATGAAGGCCAAGAATCAAATGGTTCATTGTAAGACCAAGTGGCCTAAAAGGGCTTGGAATGCATTGTGACACCACAGAGGTTAAGAGAAGCAAAGAACCATTGTGACCCAAGGGAGGCTAACCATCTAATGATCCCTTGTGACACCAGGGGGCCGAAAATGGCCAGGGATGGATTGTTACAGCACGGGGACCAATAGAAGCAAGGATCAATTATGCCACCATGGAGGCCAAGAATCAAATGATTCATTGTGACATCAAGTGGCCTAAAAGGGCATGGAATGCATTGTGACACCACAGGGGCTAAGAGAAGCAAGGAACCATTGTGACCCAATGGAGGCTAATAATCCCAGGATCCCTTTTGACACCAGGGGGCGTCAAAGGGACAGGGATGAATTGTGACAGCATGGGGCCCAATAGAAACAAGAAACCATTATGCCACCATGGAGGCCAAGAATCAAATGATTCATTGTGACATCAAGTGGCCTAAAAGGGCATGGGATGCATTGAGACTCCACAGGGTTTAAGAGAAGCAAGGAACCATTGTGACCCAAGGGAGGCTAACAATCTAATGATCCCTTGTCACACAAGGTGTTGTAAAAGGGCCAGGGATGAATTGTGAAAGCATGGGGCACAATAAAAACATGCAAATATTATGACACCATAGAGGCCAAGAATCAAATGATTCATTGTGACATCAAGTTGCCTAAAAGGGCATGGGATGCATTGTGACACCACAGGGGCTAAGAGAAGCAAGGAACCATTGTGACCCAATGCAGGCTAACAATCTAATGATCCCTTGTGACACCAGGGGTTGTAAAAGGCCCAGTGATGGATTGTTACAGCACGGGGACCAATAGAAGCAAGGTTCTATTATGCCACCATGGAGGCCAAGAATCAAATGATTCATTGTGACATCAAGTGGCCTAAAAGGGCATGGAATGCATTGTGACACCACAGGGGCTAAGAGAAGCAAGGAACCATTGTGACCCAATGCAGGCGAACAATCTAATGATCCCTTGTGACACCAGGGGTTGTAAAAGGCCCAGTGATGGATTGGTACAGCACGGGGACCAATAGAAGCAAGGATCTATTATGCCACCATAGAGGCCAAGAATCAAATGATTCATTGTGACATCAAGTGGCCTAAAAGGGCATGGGCTGCATTGTGACACCACAGGGGTTAAGAGACGCAAGGAACCATTGTGACCCAATGCAGGCTAACAATCTAATGATCCCTTGTGACACCAGGGGTTGTAAAAGGCCCAGTGATGGATTGTTACAGCACGGGGACCAATAGAAGCAAGGATCAATTATGCCACCATGGAGGCCAAGAATCAAATGATTCATTGTGACATCAAGTGGCCTAAAAGGGCATGGGCTGCATTGTGACACCACAGGGGTTAAGAGAAGCAAGGAACCATTGTGACCCAATGCAGGCTAATAATCTAAGAATCCCTTTTGACACCAGGGGGCGCAAAAGGACCACGGATGAACTCTGACAGCATGGGGACCTATAGAAGCAAGGAACCATTATGACACCATGAAGGCCAAGAATCAAATGGTTCATTGTAAGACCAAGTGGCCTAAAAGGGCTTGGAATGCATGGTGACACCACAGAGGTTAAGAGAAGCAAGAAACCATTGTGACCCAAGGGAGGCTAACAATCTAATGATCCATTGTGACACCAGGGGTTGTAATAGGGCCAGGGATGAATTGTGAAAGCATGGGCCACAATAAAAACATGGAAATATTATGACACCTTAGTGGCCAAGACTCAAATGATTCATTGTAACACCAAGTGGCCTAAAAGTGCATGGAATGCATTGTGACACCACAGGGGCTAAGAGAAGCAAGGAACCATTGTGACCCAATGCAGGCGAACAATCTAATGATCCCTTGTGACACCAGGGGGCCGAAAATGGCCAGGGATGGATTGTTACAGCACGGGGACCAATAGAAGCAAGGAACAATTATGCCACCATGGAGGAAAAGAATCAAATGATTCATTGTGACATCAAGTGGCGTAAAAGGGCATGGAATGCATTGTGACACCACAGGGGCTAAGAGAAGCAAGGAACCATTGTGACCCAATGCAGGCTAACAATCTAATGATCCCTTGTGACACCAGGGGTTGTAAAAGGCCCAGTGATGGATTGTTACAGCACGGGGACCAATAGAAGCAAGGATCTATTATGCCACCATGGAGGCCAAGAATCAAATGATTCATTGTGACATCAAATGGCCTAAAAGGGCATGGAATGCATTGTGACACCACAGGGGCTAAGAGAAGCAAGGAACCATTGTGACCCAATGCAGGCTAACAATCTAATGATCCCTTGTGACACCAGGGGTTGTAAAAGGCCCAGTGATGGATTGGTACAGCACGGGGACCAATAGAAGCAAGGATCTATTATGCCACCATAGAGGCCAAGAATCAAATGATTCATTGAGACATCAAGTGGCCTAAAAGGGCATGGGCTGCATTGTGACACCACAGGGGTTAAGAGAAGCAAGGAACCATTGTGACCCAATGCAGGCTAACAATCTAATGATCCCTTGTGACACCAGGGGTTGTAAAAGGCCCAGTGATGTATTGTTACAGCACGGGGACCAATAGAAGCAAGGATCTATTATGCCACCATGGAGGCCAAGAATCAAATGATTCATTGTGACATCAAGTGGCCTAAAAGGGCATGGAATGCATTGTGACACCACAGGGGCTAAGAGAAGCAAGGAACCATTGTGACCCAATGCAGGCTAATAATCTAAGAATCCCTTTTGACACCAGGGGGCGCAAAACGACCACGGATGAACTCTGACAGCATGGGGACCTATAGAAGCAAGGAACCATTATGACACCATGAAGGCCAAGAATCAAATGGTTCATTGTAAGACCAAGTGGCCTAAAAGGGCTTGGAATGCATTGTGACACCACAGAGGTTAAGAGAAGCAAAGAACCATTGTGACCCAAGGGAGGCTAACAATCTAATGATCCATTGTGACACCAGGGGTTGTAATAGGGCCAGGGATGAATTGTGAAAGCATGGGCCACAATAAAAACATGGAAATATTATGACACCTTAGTGGCCAAGACTCAAATGATTCTTTGTAACACCAAGTTGCCTAAAAGGGCATGGAATGCATTGTGACACCACAGGGGCTAAGAGAAGCAAGGAACCATTGTGACCCAATGCAGGCTAACAATCTAATGATCCCTTGTGACACCAGGGGGCCGAAAATGGCCAGGGATGGATTGTTACAGCACGGGGACCAATAGAAGCAAGGATCAATTATGCCACCATGGAGGCCAAGAATCAAATGATTCATTGTGACATCAAGTGGCCTAAAAGGGCATGGAATGCATTGTGACACCACAGGGGCTAAGAGAAGCAAGGAACCATTGTGACCCAATGGAGGCTAATAATCCCAGGATCCCATTTGACACCAGGGGGTGTCAAAGGGACTGGGATGAATTGTGACAGCATGGGGCCCAATAGAAACAAGGATCTATTATGCCACCATGGAGGCCAAGAATCAAATGATTCATTGTGACATCAAGTGGCCTAAAAGGGCATGGGATGCATTGTGACACCACAGGGGTTAAGAGAAGCAAGGATCCATTGTGACCCAATGCAGGCTAACAATCTAAGAATCCCTTTTGACACCAGGGGGCCCAAAAGGTCCAGGGATGAATTGTGAAAGCATGGGGCCCAATTAAAACCTGGTACAATTATGCCACCATGGAGGAAAAGAATCAAATGATTCATTGTGACATCAAATGGCCTAAAAGGGCATGGAATGCATTGTGACACCACAGGGGCTAAGAGAAGCAAGGAACCATTGTGACCCAATGCAGGCTAACAATCTAATGATCCCTTGTGACACCAGGGGTTGTAAAAGGCCCAGTGATGGATTGGTACAGCACGGGGACCAATAGAAGCAAGGATCTATTATGCCACCATAGAGGCCAAGAATCAAATGATTCATTGAGACATCAAGTGGCCTAAAAGGGCATGGGCTGCATTGTGACACCACAGGGGTTAAGAGAAGCAAGGAACCATTGTGACCCAATGCAGGCTAATAATCTAAGAATCCCTTTTGACACCAGGGGGCGCAAAAGGACCACGGATGAACTCTGACAGCATGGGGACCTATAGAAGCAAGGAACCATTATGACACCATGAAGGCCAAGAATCAAATGGTTCATTGTAAGACCAAGTGGCCTAAAAGGGCTTGGAATGCATTGTGACACCACAGAGGTTAAGAGAAGCAAAGAACCATTGTGACCCAAGGGAGGCTAACAATCTAATGATCCATTGTGACACCAGGGGTTGTAATAGGGCCAGGGATGAATTGTGAAAGCATGGGCCACAATAAAAACATGGAAATATTATGACACCTTAGTGGCCAAGACTCAAATGATTCTTTGTAACACCAAGTTGCCTAAAAGGGCATGGAATGCATTGTGACACCACAGGGGCTAAGAGAAGCAAGGAACCATTGTGACCCAATGCAGGCTAATAATCTAAGAATCCCTTGTGACACCAGGGGGCCGAAAATGGCCAGGGATGGATTGTTACAGCACGGGGCCCAATAGAAGCAAGGATCAATTATGCCACCATGGAGGAAAAGAATCAAATGATTCATTGAGACATCAAGTGGCCTAAAATGGCATGGACTGCATTGTGACACCACAGGGGCTAAGAGAAGCAAGGAACCATTGTGACCCAATGCAGGCTAACAATCTAATGATCCCTTGTGACACCAGGGGTTGTAAAAGGCCCAGTGATGGATTGTTACAGCACGGGTACAAATAGAAGCAAGGATCTATTATGCCACCATGGAGGCCAAGAATCAAATGATTCATTGTGACATCAAGTGGCCTAATAGGGCATGGAATGCATTGTGACACCACAGGGGCTAAGAGAAGCAAGGAACTATTGTGACCCAATGCAGGCTAACAATCTAATGTTCCCTTGTGACACCAGGGGTTGTAAAAGGCCCAGTGATGTATTGTTACAGCACGGGGACCAATAGAAGCAAGGATCTATTATGCCACCATGGAGGCCAAGAATCAAATGATTCATTGTGACATCAAGTGGCCTAAAAGGGCATGGGCTGCATTGTGACACCACAGGGGTTAAGAGAAGCAAGGAACCATTGTGACCCAATGCAGGCTAACAATCTAATGATCCCTTGTGACACCAGGGGGCCGAAAATGGCCAGGGATGGATTGTTACAGCACGGGGACCAATAGAAGCAAGGATCAATTATGCCACCATGGAGGCCAAGAATCAAATGATTCATTGTGACATCAAGTGGCCTAAAAGGGCATGGAATGCATTGTGACACCACAGGGGCTAAGAGAAGCAAGGAACCATTGTGACCCAATGGAGGCTAATAATCCCAGGATCCCATTTGACACCAGGGGGCGTCAAAGGGACAGGGATGAATTGTGACAGCATGGGGCCCAATAGAAACAAGGAATCATTATGCCACCATGGAGGCCAAGAATCAAATGATTCATTGTGACATCAAGTGGCCTAAAAGGGCATGGGATGCATTGAGACTCCACAGGGTTTAAGAGAAGCAAGGAACCATTGTGACCCAAGGGAGGCTAACAATCTAATGATCCCTTGTCACACAAGGTGTTGTAAAAGGGCCAGGGATGAATTGTGAAAGCATGGGGCACAATAAAAACATGCAAATATTATGACACCATAGAGGCCAAGAATCAAATGATTCGTTGTAACACCAAGTGGCCTAAAAGGTCATGGGATGCATTGTGACACCACAGCGGTTAAGAGAAGCAAGGAACCATTGTGACCCAATGCAGGCTAATAATCTAAGAATCCCTTTTGACACCAGGGGCCCAAAAGGTCCAGGGATGAATTGTGAAAGCATGGGGCCCAGTTAAAACCTGGTACAATTACGCCACCATGGAGGCCAAGAATCAAATGATTCATTGTGACATCAAGTGGCCTAAAAGGGCATGGGATGCATTGTGACACCACAGGGGCTAAGAGAAGCAAGGAACCATTGTGACCCAATGCAGGCTAATAATCTAAGAATCCCTTTTGACACCAGGGGGCGCAAAAGGACCACGGATGAACACTGACAGCATGGGGACCTATAGAAGCAAGGAACCATTATGACACCATGAAGGCCAAGAATCAAATGGTTCATTGTAAGACCAAGTGGCCTAAAAGGGCTTGCAATGCATTGTGACACCACAAAGGTTATGAAAAGCAAGGAACCATTGTGACCCAAGGGAGGCTAACAATCTAATGATCCATTGTGACACCAGTGGTTGTAATAGGGCCAGGGATGAATTGTGAAAGCATGGGCCACAATAAAAACATGGAAATATTATGACACCTTAGTGGCCAAGACTCAAATGATTCATTGTAACACCAAGTGGCCTAAAAGGGCATGGGATGCATTGTGACACCACAGGGGCTAAGAGAAGCAAGGAACCATTGTGACCCAATGCAGGCTAATAATCTAAGAATCCCTTGTGACACCAGGGGGCCGAAAATGGCCAGGGATGGATTGTTACAGCACGGGGACCAATAGAAGCAAGGATCAATTGTGCCACCATGGAGGAAAAGAATCAAATGATTCATTGTGACATCAAGTGGCCTAAAAGGGCATGGAAGGCATCGTGACACCACAGGGGCTAAGAGAAGCAAGGAACCATTGTGACCCAATGCAGGCTAATAATCTAAGAATCCCTTTTGACACCAGGGGGCGCAAAACGACCACGGATGAACTCTGACAGCATGGGGACCTATAGAAGCAAGGAACCATTATGACACCATGAAGGCCAAGAATCAAATGGTTCATTGTAAGACCAAGTGGCCTAAAAGGGCATGGGATGCATTGTGACACCACAGGGGCTAAGAGAAGCAAGGAACCATTGTGACCCAATGCAGGCTAACAATCTAATGATCCCTTGTGACACCAGGGGTTGTAAAAGGCCCAGTGATGGATTGGTACAGCACGGGGACCAATAGAAGCAAGGATCTATTATGCCACCATAGAGGCCAAGAATCAAATGATTCATTGAGACATCAAGTGGCCTAAAAGGGAATGGGCTGCATTGTGACACCACAGGGGTTAAGAGAAGCAAGGAACCATTGTGACCCAATGCAGGCTAACAATCTAATGATCCCTTGTGACACCTGGGGTTGTAAAAGGCCCAGTGATGTATTGTTACAGCACGGGGACCAATAGAAGCAAGGATCTATTATGCCACCATGGAGGCCAAGAATCAAATGATTCATTGTGACATCAAGTGGCCAAAAAGGGCATGGGCAGCATTGTGACACCACAGGGGTTAAGAGAAGCAAGGAACCATTGTGACCCAATGCAGGCTAATAATCTAAGAATCCCTTTTGACACCAGGGGGCGCAAAAGGACCACGGATGAACTCTGACAGCATGGGGACCTATAGAAGCAAGGAACCATTATGACACCATGAAGGCCAAGAATCAAATGGTTCATTGTAAGACCAAGTGGCCTAAAAGGGCTTGGAATGCATTGTGACACCACAGAGGTTAAGAGAAGCAAAGAACCATTGTGACCCAAGGGAGGCTAACCATCTAATGATCCCTTGTGACACCAGGGGGCCGAAAATGGCCAGGGATGGATTGTTACAGCACGGGGACCAATAGAAGCAAGGATCAATTATGCCACCATGGAGGCCAAGAATCAAATGATTCATTGTGACATCAAGTGGCCTAAAAGGGCATGGAATGCATTGTGACACCACAGGGGCTAAGAGAAGCAAGGAACCATTGTGACCCAATGGAGGCTAATAATCCCAGGATCCCTTTTGACACCAGGGGGCGTCAAAGGGACAGGGATGAATTGTGACAGCATGGGGCCCAATAGAAACAAGAAACCATTATGCCACCATGGAGGCCAAGAATCAAATGATTCATTGTGACATCAAGTGGCCTAAAAGGGCATGGGATGCATTGAGACTCCACAGGGTTTAAGAGAAGCAAGGAACCATTGTGACCCAATGCAGGCTAACAATCTAATGATCCCTTGTCACACAAGGTGTTGTAAAAGGGCCAGGGATGAATTGTGAAAGCATGGGGCACAATAAAAACATGCAAATATTATGACACCATAGAGGCCAAGAATCAAATGATTCATTGTGACATCAAGTTGCCTAAAAGGGCATGGGATGCATTGTGACACCACAGGGGCTAAGAGAAGCAAGGAACCATTGTGACCCAATGCAGGCTAACAATCTAATGATCCCTTGTGACACCAGGGGTTGTAAAAGGCCCAGTGATGGATTGTTACAGCACGGGGACCAATAGAAGCAAGGTTCTATTATGCCACCATGGAGGCCAAGAATCAAATGATTCATTGTGACATCAAGTGGCCTAAAAGGGCATGGAATGCATTGTGACACCACAGGGGCTAAGAGAAGCAAGGAACCATTGTGACCCAATGCAGGCTAACAATCTAATGATCCCTTGTGACACCAGGGGTTGTAAAAGGCCCAGTGATGGATTGGTACAGCACGGGGACCAATAGAAGCAAGGATCTATTATGCCACCATAGAGGCCAAGAATCAAATGATTCATTGTGACATCAAGTGGCCTAAAAGGGCATGGGCTGCATTGTGACACCACAGGGGTTAAGAGACGCAAGGAACCATTGTGACCCAATGCAGGCTAACAATCTAATGATCCCTTGTGACACCAGGGGTTGTAAAAGGCCCAGTGATGGATTGTTACAGCACGGGGACCAATAGAAGCAAGGATCAATTATGCCACCATGGAGGCCAAGAATCAAATGATTCATTGTGACATCAAGTGGCCTAAAAGGGCATGGGCTGCATTGTGACACCACAGGGGTTAAGAGAAGCAAGGAACCATTGTGACCCAATGCAGGCTAATAATCTAAGAATCCCTTTTGACACCAGGGGGCGCAAAAGGACCACGGATGAACTCTGACAGCATGGGGACCTATAGAAGCAAGGAACCATTATGACACCATGAAGGCCAAGAATCAAATGGTTCATTGTAAGACCAAGTGGCCTAAAAGGGCTTGGAATGCATGGTGACACCACAGAGGTTAAGAGAAGCAAGAAACCATTGTGACCCAAGGGAGGCTAACAATCTAATGATCCATTGTGACACCAGGGGTTGTAATAGGGCCAGGGATGAATTGTGAAAGCATGGGCCACAATAAAAACATGGAAATATTATGACACCTTAGTGGCCAAGACTCAAATGATTCATTGTAACACCAAGTGGCCTAAAAGTGCATGGAATGCATTGTGACACCACAGGGGCTAAGAGAAGCAAGGAACCATTGTGACCCAATGCAGGCGAACAATCTAATGATCCCTTGTGACACCAGGGGGCCGAAAATGGCCAGGGATGGATTGTTACAGCACGGGGACCAATAGAAGCAAGGAACAATTATGCCACCATGGAGGAAAAGAATCAAATGATTCATTGTGACATCAAGTGGCGTAAAAGGGCATGGAATGCATTGTGACACCACAGGGGCTAAGAGAAGCAAGGAACCATTGTGACCCAATGCAGGCTAACAATCTAATGATCCCTTGTGACACCAGGGGTTGTAAAAGGCCCAGTGATGGATTGTTACAGCACGGGGACCAATAGAAGCAAGGATCTATTATGCCACCATGGAGGCCAAGAATCAAATGATTCATTGTGACATCAAATGGCCTAAAAGGGCATGGAATGCATTGTGACACCACAGGGGCTAAGAGAAGCAAGGAACCATTGTGACCCAATGCAGGCTAACAATCTAATGATCCCTTGTGACACCAGGGGTTGTAAAAGGCCCAGTGATGGATTGGTACAGCACGGGGACCAATAGAAGCAAGGATCTATTATGCCACCATAGAGGCCAAGAATCAAATGATTCATTGAGACATCAAGTGGCCTAAAAGGGCATGGGCTGCATTGTGACACCACAGGGGTTAAGAGAAGCAAGGAACCATTGTGACCCAATGCAGGCTAACAATCTAATGATCCCTTGTGACACCAGGGGTTGTAAAAGGCCCAGTGATGTATTGTTACAGCACGGGGACCAATAGAAGCAAGGATCTATTATGCCACCATGGAGGCCAAGAATCAAATGATTCATTGTGACATCAAGTGGCCTAAAAGGGCATGGAATGCATTGTGACACCACAGGGGCTAAGAGAAGCAAGGAACCATTGTGACCCAATGCAGGCTAATAATCTAAGAATCCCTTTTGACACCAGGGGGCGCAAAACGACCACGGATGAACTCTGACAGCATGGGGACCTATAGAAGCAAGGAACCATTATGACACCATGAAGGCCAAGAATCAAATGGTTCATTGTAAGACCAAGTGGCCTAAAAGGGCTTGGAATGCATTGTGACACCACAGAGGTTAAGAGAAGCAAAGAACCATTGTGACCCAAGGGAGGCTAACAATCTAATGATCCATTGTGACACCAGGGGTTGTAATAGGGCCAGGGATGAATTGTGAAAGCATGGGCCACAATAAAAACATGGAAATATTATGACACCTTAGTGGCCAAGACTCAAATGATTCTTTGTAACACCAAGTTGCCTAAAAGGGCATGGAATGCATTGTGACACCACAGGGGCTAAGAGAAGCAAGGAACCATTGTGACCCAATGCAGGCTAACAATCTAATGATCCCTTGTGACACCAGGGGGCCGAAAATGGCCAGGGATGGATTGTTACAGCACGGGGACCAATAGAAGCAAGGATCAATTATGCCACCATGGAGGCCAAGAATCAAATGATTCATTGTGACATCAAGTGGCCTAAAAGGGCATGGAATGCATTGTGACACCACAGGGGCTAAGAGAAGCAAGGAACCATTGTGACCCAATGGAGGCTAATAATCCCAGGATCCCATTTGACACCAGGGGGTGTCAAAGGGACTGGGATGAATTGTGACAGCATGGGGCCCAATAGAAACAAGGATCTATTATGCCACCATGGAGGCCAAGAATCAAATGATTCATTGTGACATCAAGTGGCCTAAAAGGGCATGGGATGCATTGTGACACCACAGGGGTTAAGAGAAGCAAGGATCCATTGTGACCCAATGCAGGCTAACAATCTAAGAATCCCTTTTGACACCAGGGGGCCCAAAAGGTCCAGGGATGAATTGTGAAAGCATGGGGCCCAATTAAAACCTGGTACAATTATGCCACCATGGAGGAAAAGAATCAAATGATTCATTGTGACATCAAGTGGCCTAAAAGGGCATGGGATGCATTGTGACACCACAGAGGTTAAGAGAAGCAAGGAACCATTGTGACCCAAGGGAGGCTAACAATCTAATGATCCATTGTGACACCAGGGGTTGTAATAGGGCCAGGGATGAATTGTGAAAGCATGGGGCACAATAAAAACATGGAAATATTATGACACCTTAGTGGCCAAGACTCAAATGATTCATTGTAACACCAAGTGGCCTAAAAGGGCATGGGATGCATTGTGACACCACAGAGGCTAAGAGAGGCAAGGAACCATTGTGACCCAATGCAGGATAATAATCTAATGATCCCTTGTGACACCAGGGGGCCGAAAATGACCAGGGATGGATTGTTACAGCACGGGGACCAATAGAAGCAAGGATCAATTATGCCACCATGGAGGAAAAGAATGAAATGATTCATTGTGACATCAAGTGGCCTAAAAGGTCATGGAATGCATTGTGACACCACAGGGGCTAAGAGAAGCAAGGAACCATTGTGACCCAATGCAGGCTAACAATCTAATGATCCCTTGTGACACCAGGGGGCCGAAAATGGCCAGGGATGGATTGTTACAGCACGGGGACCAATAGAAGCAAGGATCTATTATGCCACCATGGAGGCCAAGAATCAAATGATTCATTGTGACATCAAATGGCCTAAAAGGGCATGGAATGCATTGTGACAGCACAGGGGCTAAGAGAAGCAAGGAACCATTGTGACCCAATGCAGGCTAACAATCTAATGATCCCTTGTGACACCAGGGGTTGTAAAAGGCCCAGTGATGGATTGTTACAGCACGGGGACCAATAGAAGCAAGGATCTATTATGCCACCATGGAGGCCAAGAATCAAATGATTCATTGTGACATCAAATGGCCTAAAAGGGCATGGAATGCATTGTGACACCACAGGGGCTAAGAGAAGCAAGGAACCATTGTGACCCAATGCAGGCTAACAATCTAATGATCCCTTGTGACACCAGGGGTTGTAAAAGGCCCAGTGATGGATTGGTACAGCACGGGGACCAATAGAAGCAAGGATCTATTATGCCACCATAGAGGCCAAGAATCAAATGATTCATTGAGACATCAAGTGGCCTAAAAGGGCATGGGCTGCATTGTGACACCACAGGGGTTAAGAGAAGCAAGGAACCATTGTGACCCAATGCAGGCTAATAATCTAAGAATCCCTTTTGACACCAGGGGGCGCAAAAGGACCACGGATGAACTCTGACAGCATGGGGACCTATAGAAGCAAGGAACCATTATGACACCATGAAGGCCAAGAATCAAATGGTTCATTGTAAGACCAAGTGGCCTAAAAGGGCTTGGAATGCATTGTGACACCACAGAGGTTAAGAGAAGCAAAGAACCATTGTGACCCAAGGGAGGCTAACAATCTAATGATCCATTGTGACACCAGGGGTTGTAATAGGGCCAGGGATGAATTGTGAAAGCATGGGCCACAATAAAAACATGGAAATATTATGACACCTTAGTGGCCAAGACTCAAATGATTCTTTGTAACACCAAGTTGCCTAAAAGGGCATGGAATGCATTGTGACACCACAGGGGCTAAGAGAAGCAAGGAACCATTGTGACCCAATGCAGGCTAATAATCTAAGAATCCCTTGTGACACCAGGGGGCCGAAAATGGCCAGGGATGGATTGTTACAGCACGGGGCCCAATAGAAGCAAGGATCAATTATGCCACCATGGAGGAAAAGAATCAAATGATTCATTGAGACATCAAGTGGCCTAAAATGGCATGGACTGCATTGTGACACCACAGGGGCTAAGAGAAGCAAGGAACCATTGTGACCCAATGCAGGCTAACAATCTAATGATCCCTTGTGACACCAGGGGTTGTAAAAGGCCCAGTGATGGATTGTTACAGCACGGGTACAAATAGAAGCAAGGATCTATTATGCCACCATGGAGGCCAAGAATCAAATGATTCATTGTGACATCAAGTGGCCTAATAGGGCATGGAATGCATTGTGACACCACAGGGGCTAAGAGAAGCAAGGAACTATTGTGACCCAATGCAGGCTAACAATCTAATGTTCCCTTGTGACACCAGGGGTTGTAAAAGGCCCAGTGATGTATTGTTACAGCACGGGGACCAATAGAAGCAAGGATCTATTATGCCACCATGGAGGCCAAGAATCAAATGATTCATTGTGACATCAAGTGGCCTAAAAGGGCATGGGCTGCATTGTGACACCACAGGGGTTAAGAGAAGCAAGGAACCATTGTGACCCAATGCAGGCTAACAATCTAATGATCCCTTGTGACACCAGGGGGCCGAAAATGGCCAGGGATGGATTGTTACAGCACGGGGACCAATAGAAGCAAGGATCAATTATGCCACCATGGAGGCCAAGAATCAAATGATTCATTGTGACATCAAGTGGCCTAAAAGGGCATGGAATGCATTGTGACACCACAGGGGCTAAGAGAAGCAAGGAACCATTGTGACCCAATGGAGGCTAATAATCCCAGGATCCCATTTGACACCAGGGGGCGTCAAAGGGACAGGGATGAATTGTGACAGCATGGGGCCCAATAGAAACAAGGAACCATTATGCCACCATGGAGGCCAAGAATCAAATGATTCATTGTGACATCAAGTGGCCTAAAAGGGCATGGGATGCATTGAGACTCCACAGGGTTTAAGAGAAGCAAGGAACCATTGTGACCCAAGGGAGGCTAACAATCTAATGATCCCTTGTCACACAAGGTGTTGTAAAAGGGCCAGGGATGAATTGTGAAAGCATGGGGCACAATAAAAACATGCAAATATTATGACACCATAGAGGCCAAGAATCAAATGATTCGTTGTAACACCAAGTGGCCTAAAAGGTCATGGGATGCATTGTGACACCACAGCGGTTAAGAGAAGCAAGGAACCATTGTGACCCAATGCAGGCTAATAATCTAAGAATCCCTTTTGACACCAGGGGCCCAAAAGGTCCAGGGATGAATTGTGAAAGCATGGGGCCCAGTTAAAACCTGGTACAATTACGCCACCATGGAGGCCAAGAATCAAATGATTCATTGTGACATCAAGTGGCCTAAAAGGGCATGGGATGCATTGTGACACCACAGGGGCTAAGAGAAGCAAGGAACCATTGTGACCCAATGCAGGCTAATAATCTAAGAATCCCTTTTGACACCAGGGGGCGCAAAAGGACCACGGATGAACACTGACAGCATGGGGACCTATAGAAGCAAGGAACCATTATGACACCATGAAGGCCAAGATTCAAATGGTTCATTGTAAGACCAAGTGGCCTAAAAGGGCTTGCAATGCATTGTGACACCACAAAGGTTATGAAAAGCAAGGAACCATTGTGACCCAAGGGAGGCTAACAATCTAATGATCCATTGTGACACCAGTGGTTGTAATAGGGCCAGGGATGAATTGTGAAAGCATGGGCCACAATAAAAACATGGAAATATTATGACACCTTAGTGGCCAAGACTCAAATGATTCATTGTAACACCAAGTGGCCTAAAAGGGCATGGGATGCATTGTGACACCACAGGGGCTAAGAGAAGCAAGGAACCATTGTGACCCAATGCAGGCTAATAATCTAAGAATCCCTTGTGACACCAGGGGGCCGAAAATGGCCAGGGATGGATTGTTACAGCACGGGGACCAATAGAAGCAAGGATCAATTGTGCCACCATGGAGGAAAAGAATCAAATGATTCATTGTGACATCAAGTGGCCTAAAAGGGCATGGAAGGCATCGTGACACCACAGGGGCTAAGAGAAGCAAGGAACCATTGTGACCCAATGCAGGCTAATAATCTAAGAATCCCTTTTGACACCAGGGGGCGCAAAACGACCACGGATGAACTCTGACAGCATGGGGACCTATAGAAGCAAGGAACCATTATGACACCATGAAGGCCAAGAATCAAATGGTTCATTGTAAGACCAAGTGGCCTAAAAGGGCATGGGATGCATTGTGACACCACAGGGGCTAAGAGAAGCAAGGAACCATTGTGACCCAATGCAGGCTAACAATCTAATGATCCCTTGTGACACCAGGGGTTGTAAAAGGCCCAGTGATGGATTGGTACAGCACGGGGACCAATAGAAGCAAGGATCTATTATGCCACCATAGAGGCCAAGAATCAAATGATTCATTGAGACATCAAGTGGCCTAAAAGGGAATGGGCTGCATTGTGACACCACAGGGGTTAAGAGAAGCAAGGAACCATTGTGACCCAATGCAGGCTAACAATCTAATGATCCCTTGTGACACCTGGGGTTGTAAAAGGCCCAGTGATGTATTGTTACAGCACGGGGACCAATAGAAGCAAGGATCTATTATGCCACCATGGAGGCCAAGAATCAAATGATTCATTGTGACATCAAGTGGCCAAAAAGGGCATGGGCAGCATTGTGACACCACAGGGGTTAAGAGAAGCAAGGAACCATTGTGACCCAATGCAGGCTAATAATCTAAGAATCCCTTTTGACACCAGGGGGCGCAAAAGGACCACGGATGAACTCTGACAGCATGGGGACCTATAGAAGCAAGGAACCATTATGACACCATGAAGGCCAAGAATCAAATGGTTCATTGTAAGACCAAGTGGCCTAAAAGGGCTTGGAATGCATTGTGACACCACAGAGGTTAAGAGAAGCAAAGAACCATTGTGACCCAAGGGAGGCTAACCATCTAATGATCCCTTGTGACACCAGGGGGCCGAAAATGGCCAGGGATGGATTGTTACAGCACGGGGACCAATAGAAGCAAGGATCAATTATGCCACCATGGAGGCCAAGAATCAAATGATTCATTGTGACATCAAGTGGCCTAAAAGGGCATGGAATGCATTGTGACACCACAGGGGCTAAGAGAAGCAAGGAACCATTGTGACCCAATGGAGGCTAATAATCCCAGGATCCCTTTTGACACCAGGGGGCGTCAAAGGGACAGGGATGAATTGTGACAGCATGGGGCCCAATAGAAACAAGAAACCATTATGCCACCATGGAGGCCAAGAATCAAATGATTCATTGTGACATCAAGTGGCCTAAAAGGGCATGGGATGCATTGAGACTCCACAGGGTTTAAGAGAAGCAAGGAACCATTGTGACCCAAGGGAGGCTAACAATCTAATGATCCCTTGTCACACAAGGTGTTGTAAAAGGGCCAGGGATGAATTGTGAAAGCATGGGGCACAATAAAAACATGCAAATATTATGACACCATAGAGGCCAAGAATCAAATGATTCATTGTGACATCAAGTTGCCTAAAAGGGCATGGGATGCATTGTGACACCACAGGGGCTAAGAGAAGCAAGGAACCATTGTGACCCAATGCAGGCTAACAATCTAATGATCCCTTGTGACACCAGGGGTTGTAAAAGGCCCAGTGATGGATTGTTACAGCACGGGGACCAATAGAAGCAAGGTTCTATTATGCCACCATGGAGGCCAAGAATCAAATGATTCATTGTGACATCAAGTGGCCTAAAAGGGCATGGAATGCATTGTGACACCACAGGGGCTAAGAGAAGCAAGGAACCATTGTGACCCAATGCAGGCTAACAATCTAATGATCCCTTGTGACACCAGGGGTTGTAAAAGGCCCAGTGATGGATTGGTACAGCACGGGGACCAATAGAAGCAAGGATCTATTATGCCACCATAGAGGCCAAGAATCAAATGATTCATTGTGACATCAAGTGGCCTAAAAGGGCATGGGCTGCATTGTGACACCACAGGGGTTAAGAGACGCAAGGAACCATTGTGACCCAATGCAGGCTAACAATCTAATGATCCCTTGTGACACCAGGGGTTGTAAAAGGCCCAGTGATGGATTGTTACAGCACGGGGACCAATAGAAGCAAGGATCAATTATGCCACCATGGAGGCCAAGAATCAAATGATTCATTGTGACATCAAGTGGCCTAAAAGGGCATGGGCTGCATTGTGACACCACAGGGGTTAAGAGAAGCAAGGAACCATTGTGACCCAATGCAGGCTAATAATCTAAGAATCCCTTTTGACACCAGGGGGCGCAAAAGGACCACGGATGAACTCTGACAGCATGGGGACCTATAGAAGCAAGGAACCATTATGACACCATGAAGGCCAAGAATCAAATGGTTCATTGTAAGACCAAGTGGCCTAAAAGGGCTTGGAATGCATGGTGACACCACAGAGGTTAAGAGAAGCAAGAAACCATTGTGACCCAAGGGAGGCTAACAATCTAATGATCCATTGTGACACCAGGGGTTGTAATAGGGCCAGGGATGAATTGTGAAAGCATGGGCCACAATAAAAACATGGAAATATTATGACACCTTAGTGGCCAAGACTCAAATGATTCATTGTAACACCAAGTGGCCTAAAAGTGCATGGAATGCATTGTGACACCACAGGGGCTAAGAGAAGCAAGGAACCATTGTGACCCAATGCAGGCGAACAATCTAATGATCCCTTGTGACACCAGGGGGCCGAAAATGGCCAGGGATGGATTGTTACAGCACGGGGACCAATAGAAGCAAGGAACAATTATGCCACCATGGAGGAAAAGAATCAAATGATTCATTGTGACATCAAGTGGCGTAAAAGGGCATGGAATGCATTGTGACACCACAGGGGCTAAGAGAAGCAAGGAACCATTGTGACCCAATGCAGGCTAACAATCTAATGATCCCTTGTGACACCAGGGGTTGTAAAAGGCCCAGTGATGGATTGTTACAGCACGGGGACCAATAGAAGCAAGGATCTATTATGCCACCATGGAGGCCAAGAATCAAATGATTCATTGTGACATCAAATGGCCTAAAAGGGCATGGAATGCATTGTGACACCACAGGGGCTAAGAGAAGCAAGGAACCATTGTGACCCAATGCAGGCTAACAATCTAATGATCCCTTGTGACACCAGGGGTTGTAAAAGGCCCAGTGATGGATTGGTACAGCACGGGGACCAATAGAAGCAAGGATCTATTATGACACCATAGAGGCCAAGAATCAAATGATTCATTGAGACATCAAGTGGCCTAAAAGGGCATGGGCTGCATTGTGACACCACAGGGGTTAAGAGAAGCAAGGAACCATTGTGACCCAATGCAGGCTAACAATCTAATGATCCCTTGTGACACCAGGGGTTGTAAAAGGCCCAGTGATGTATTGTTACAGCACGGGGACCAATAGAAGCAAGGATCTATTATGCCACCATGGAGGCCAAGAATCAAATGATTCATTGTGACATCAAGTGGCCAAAAAGGGCATGGGCTGCATTGTGACACCACAGGGGTTAAGAGAAGCAAGGAACCATTGTGACCCAATGCAGGCTAATAATCTAAGAATCCCTTTTGACACCAGGGGGCGCAAAAGGACCACGGATGAACTCTGACAGCATGGGGACCTATAGAAGCAAGGAACCATTATGACACCATGAAGGCCAAGAATCAAATGGTTCATTGTAAGACCAAGTGGCCTAAAAGGGCTTGGAATGCATTGTGACACCACAGAGGTTAAGAGAAGCAAAGAACCATTGTGACCCAAGGGAGGCTAACAATCTAATGATCCATTGTGACACCAGGGGTTGTAATAGGGCCAGGGATGAATTGTGAAAGCATGGGCCACAATAAAAACATGGAAATATTATGACACCTTAGTGGCCAAGACTCAAATGATTCTTTGTAACACCAAGTTGCCTAAAAGGGCATGGAATGCATTGTGACACCACAGGGGCTAAGAGAAGCAAGGAACCATTGTGACCCAATGCAGGCTAACAATCTAATGATCCCTTGTGACACCAGGGGGCCGAAAATGGCCAGGGATGGATTGTTACAGCACGGGGACCAATAGAAGCAAGGATCAATTATGCCACCATGGAGGCCAAGAATCAAATGATTCATTGTGACATCAAGTGGCCTAAAAGGGCATGGAATGCATTGTGACACCACAGGGGCTAAGAGAAGCAAGGAACCATTGTGACCCAATGGAGGCTAATAATCCCAGGATCCCATTTGACACCAGGGGGTGTTAAAGGGACTGGGATGAATTGTGACAGCATGGGGCCCAATAGAAACAAGGATCTATTATGCCACCATGGAGGCCAAGAATCAAATGATTCATTGTGACATCAAGTGGCCTAAAAGGGCATGGGATGCATTGAGACTCCACAGGGTTTAAGAGAAGCAAGGAACCATTGTGACCCAAGGGAGGCTAACAATCTAATGATCCCTTGTCACACAAGGTGTTGTAAAAGGGCCAGGGATGAATTGTGAAAGCATGGGGTACAATAAAAACATGCAAATATTATGACACCTTAGAGGCCAAGAATCAAATGATTCATTGTAACACCAAGTGGCCTAAAAGGTCATGGGATGCATTGTGACACCACAGAGGTTAAGAGAAGCAAGGAACCATTGTGACCCAATGCAGGCTAACAATCTAATGATCCCTTGTGGCACCAGGGGGTATAAAAAGGGCCAGGGATGGATTGTTACAGCACGGGGACCAATAGAAGCAAGGTTCTATTATGCCACCATGGAGGCCAAGAATCAAATGATTCATTGTGACATCAAGTGGCCTAAAAGGGCATGGGATGCATTGTGACACCACAGGGGTTAAGAGAAGCAAGGATCCATTGTGACCCAATGCAGGCTAACAATCTAAGAATCCCTTTTGACACCAGGGGGCCCAAAAGGTCCAGGGATGAATTGTGAAAGCATGGGGCCCAATTAAAACCTGGTACAATTATGCCACCATGGAGGCCAAGAATCAAATGATTCATTGTGACATCAAGTGGCCTAAAAGGGCATGGGATGCATTGTGACACCACAGAGGTTAAGAGAAGCAAGGAACCATTGTGACCCAAGGGAGGCTAACAATCTAATGATCCATTGTGACACCAGGGGTTGTAATAGGGCCAGGGATGAATTGTGAAAGCATGGGCCACAATAAAAACATGGAAATATTATGACACCTTAGTGGCCAAGACTCAAATGATTCTTTGTAACACCAAGTTGCCTAAAAGGGCATGGAATGCATTGTGACACCACAGGGGCTAAGAGAAGCAAGGAACCATTGTGACCCAATGCAGGCTAACAATCTAATGATCCCTTGTGACACCAGGGGGCCGAAAATGGCCAGGGATGGATTGTTACAGCACGGGGACCAATAGAAGCAAGGATCAATTATGCCACCATGGAGGCCAAGAATCAAATGATTCATTGTGACATCAAGTGGCCTAAAAGGGCATGGAATGCATTGTGACACCACAGGGGCTAAGAGAAGCAAGGAACCATTGTGACCCAATGGAGGCTAATAATCCCAGGATCCCATTTGACACCAGGGGGTGTCAAAGGGACTGGGATGAATTGTGACAGCATGGGGCCCAATAGAAACAAGGATCTATTATGCCACCATGGAGGCCAAGAATCAAATGATTCATTGTGACATCAAGTGGCCTAAAAGGGCATGGGATGCATTGTGACACCACAGGGGTTAAGAGAAGCAAGGATCCATTGTGACCCAATGCAGGCTAACAATCTAAGAATCCCTTTTGACACCAGGGGGCCCAAAAGGTCCAGGGATGAATTGTGAAAGCATGGGGCCCAATTAAAACCTGGTACAATTATGCCACCATGGAGGCCAAGAATCAAATGATTCATTGTGACATCAAGTGGCCTAAAAGGGCATGGGATGCATTGTGACACCACAGAGGTTAAGAGAAGCAAGGAACCATTGTGACCCAAGGGAGGCTAACAATCTAATGATCCATTGTGACACCAGGGGTTGTAATAGGGCCAGGGATGAATTGTGAAAGCATGGGGCACAATAAAAACATGGAAATATTATGACACCTTAGTGGCCAAGACTCAAATGATTCATTGTAACACCAAGTGGCCTAAAAGGGCATGGGATGCATTGTGACACCACAGAGGCTAAGAGAGGCAAGGAACCATTGTGACCCAATGCAGGATAATAATCTAATGATCCCTTGTGACACCAGGGGGCCGAAAATGACCAGGGATGGATTGTTACAGCACGGGGACCAATAGAAGCAAGGATCAATTATGCCACCATGGAGGAAAAGAATGAAATGATTCATTGTGACATCAAGTGGCCTAAAAGGGCATGGAATGCATTGTGACACCACAGGGGCTAAGAGAAGCAAGGAACCATTGTGACCCAATGCAGGCTAACAATCTAATGATCCCTTGTGACACCAGGGGGCCGAAAATGGCCAGGGATGGATTGTTACAGCACGGGGACCAATAGAAGCAAGGATCTATTATGCCACCATGGAGGCCAAGAATCAAATGATTCATTGTGACATCAAATGGCCTAAAAGGGCATGGAATGTATTGTGACAGCACAGGGGCTAAGAGAAGCAAGGAACCATTGTGACCCAATGCAGGCTAACAATCTAATGATCCCTTGTGACACCAGGGGTTGTAAAAGGCCCAGTGATGGATTGTTACAGCACGGGGACCAATAGAAGCAAGGATCTATTATGCCACCATGGAGGCCAAGAATCAAATGATTCATTGTGACATCAAATGGCCTAAAAGGGCATGGAATGCATTGTGACACCACAGGGGCTAAGAGAAGCAAGGAACCATTGTGACCCAATGCAGGCTAACAATCTAATGATCCCTTGTGACACCAGGGGTTGTAAAAGGCCCAGTGATGGATTGGTACAGCACGGGGACCAATAGAAGCAAGGATCTATTATGCCACCATAGAGGCCAAGAATCAAATGATTCATTGAGACATCAAGTGGCCTAAAAGGGCATGGGCTGCATTGTGACACCACAGGGGTTAAGAGAAGCAAGGAACCATTGTGACCCAATGCAGGCTAATAATCTAAGAATCCCTTTTGACACCAGGGGGCGCAAAAGGACCACGGATGAACTCTGACAGCATGGGGACCTATAGAAGCAAGGAACCATTATGACACCATGAAGGCCAAGAATCAAATGGTTCATTGTAAGACCAAGTGGCCTAAAAGGGCTTGGAATGCATTGTGACACCACAGAGGTTAAGAGAAGCAAAGAACCATTGTGACCCAAGGGAGGCTAACAATCTAATGATCCATTGTGACACCAGGGGTTGTAATAGGGCCAGGGATGAATTGTGAAAGCATGGGCCACAATAAAAACATGGAAATATTATGACACCTTAGTGGCCAAGACTCAAATGATTCTTTGTAACACCAAGTTGCCTAAAAGGGCATGGAATGCATTGTGACACCACAGGGGCTAAGAGAAGCAAGGAACCATTGTGACCCAATGCAGGCTAATAATCTAAGAATCCCTTGTGACACCAGGGGGCCGAAAATGGCCAGGGATGGATTGTTACAGCACGGGGCCCAATAGAAGCAAGGATCAATTATGCCACCATGGAGGAAAAGAATCAAATGATTCATTGAGACATCAAGTGGCCTAAAATGGCATGGACTGCATTGTGACACCACAGGGGCTAAGAGAAGCAAGGAACCATTGTGACCCAATGCAGGCTAACAATCTAATGATCCCGTGTGACACCAGGGGTTGTAAAAGGCCCAGTGATGGATTGTTACAGCACGGGTACAAATAGAAGCAAGGATCTATTATGCCACCATGGAGGCCAAGAATCAAATGATTCATTGTGACATCAAGTGGCCTAATAGGGCATGGAATGCATTGTGACACCACAGGGGCTAAGAGAAGCAAGGAACTATTGTGACCCAATGCAGGCTAACAATCTAATGTTCCCTTGTGACACCAGGGGTTGTAAAAGGCCCAGTGATGTATTGTAACAGCACGGGGACCAATAGAAGCAAGGATCTATTATGCCACCATGGAGGCCAAGAATCAAATGATTCATTGTGACATCAAGTGGCCTAAAAGGGCATGGGCTGCATTGTGACACCACAGGGGTTAAGAGAAGCAAGGAACCATTGTGACCCAATGCAGGCTAACAATCTAATGATCCCTTGTGACACCAGGGGGCCGAAAATGGCCAGGGATGGATTGTTACAGCACGGGGACCAATAGAAGCAAGGATCAATTATGCCACCATGGAGGCCAAGAATCAAAATATTCATTGTGACATCAAGTGGCCTAAAAGGGCATGGAATGCATTGTGACACCACAGGGGCTAAGAGAAGCAAGGAACCATTGTGACCCAATGCAGGCTAATAATCTAAGAATCCCTTTTGACACCAGGGGGCCCAAAAGGTCCAGGGATGAATTGTGAAACATGGGGCCCAGTTAAAACCTGGTACAATTACGCCACCATGGAGGCCAAGAATCAAATGATTCATTGTGACATCAAGTGGCCTAAAAGGGCATGGGATGCATTGTGACACCACAGGGGCTAAGAGAAGCAAGGAACCATTGTGACCCAATGCAGGCTAATAATCTAAGAATCCCTTTTGACACCAGGGGGCGCAAAAGGACCACGGATGAACACTGACAGCATGGGGACCTATAGAAGCAAGGAACCATTATGACACCATGAAGGCCAAGAATCAAATGGTTCATTGTAAGACCAAGTGGCCTAAAAGGGCTTGCAATGCATTGTGACACCACAAAGGTTATGAAAAGCAAGGAACCATTGTGACCCAAGGGAGGCTAACAATCTAATGATCCATTGTGACACCAGTGGTTGTAATAGGGCCAGTGATGGATTGGTACAGCATGGGCCACAATAAAAACATGGAAATATTATGACACCTTAGTGGCCAAGACTCAAATGATTCATTGTAACACCAAGTGGCCTAAAAGGGCATGGGATGCATTGTGACACCACAGGGGCTAAGAGAAGCAAGGAACCATTGTGACCCAATGCAGGCTAATAATCTAAGAATCCCTTGTGACACCAGGGGGCCGAAAATGGCCAGGGATGGATTGTTACAGCACGGGGACCAATAGAAGCAAGGATCAATTGTGCCACCATGGAGGAAAAGAATCAAATGATTCATTGTGACATCAAGTGGCCTAAAAGGGCATGGAAGGCATCGTGACACCACAGGGGCTAAGAGAAGCAAGGAACCATTGTGACCCAATGCAGGCTAATAATCTAAGAATCCCTTTTGACACCAGGGGGCGCAAAACGACCACGGATGAACTCTGACAGCATGGGGACCTATAGAAGCAAGGAACCATTATGACACCATGAAGGCCAAGAATCAAATGGTTCATTGTAAGACCAAGTGGCCTAAAAGGGCATGGGATGCATTGTGACACCACAGGGGCTAAGAGAAGCAAGGAACCATTGTGACCCAATGCAGGCTAACAATCTAATGATCCCTTGTGACACCAGGGGTTGTAAAAGGCCCAGTGATGGATTGGTACAGCACGGGGACCAATAGAAGCAAGGATCTATTATGCCACCATAGAGGCCAAGAATCAAATGATTCATTGAGACATCAAGTGGCCTAAAAGGGCATGGGCTGCATTGTGACACCACAGGGGTTAAGAGAAGCAAGGAACCATTGTGACCCAATGCAGGCTAACAATCTAATGATCCCTTGTGACACCAGGGGTTGTAAAAGGCCCAGTGATGTATTGTTACAGCACGGGGACCAATAGAAGCAAGGATCTATTATGCCACCATGGAGGCCAAGAATCAAATGATTCATTGTGACATCAAGTGGCCAAAAAGGGCATGGGCAGCATTGTGACACCACAGGGGTTAAGAGAAGCAAGGAACCATTGTGACCCAATGCAGGCTAATAATCTAAGAATCCCTTTTGACACCAGGGGGCGCAAAAGGACCACGGATGAACTCTGACAGCATGGGGACCTATAGAAGCAAGGAACCATTATGACACCATGAAGGCCAAGAATCAAATGGTTCATTGTATGACCAAGTGGCCTAAAAGGGCTTGGAATGCATTGTGACACCACAGAGGTTAAGAGAAGCAAAGAACCATTGTGACCCAAGGGAGGCTAACCATCTAATGATCCCTTGTGACACCAGGGGGCCGAAAATGGCCAGGGATGGATTGTTACAGCACGGGGACCAATAGAAGCAAGGATCAATTATGCCACCATGGAGGCCAAGAATCAAATGATTCATTGTGACATCAAGTGGCCTAAAAGGGCATGGAATGCATTGTGACACCACAGGGGCTAAGAGAAGCAAGGAACCATTGTGACCCAATGGAGGCTAATAATCCCAGGATCCCTTTTGACACCAGGGGGCGTCAAAGGGACAGGGATGAATTGTGACAGCATGGGGCCCAATAGAAACAAGAAACCATTATGCCACCATGGAGGCCAAGAATCAAATGATTCATTGTGACATCAAGTGGCCTAAAAGGGCATGGGATGCATTGAGACTCCACAGGGTTTAAGAGAAGCAAGGAACCATTGTGACCCAAGGGAGGCTAACAATCTAATGATCCCTTGTCACACAAGGTGTTGTAAAAGGGCCAGGGATGAATTGTGAAAGCATGGGGCACAATAAAAACATGCAAATATTATGACACCATAGAGGCCAAGAATCAAATGATTCATTGTGACATCAAGTTGCCTAAAAGGGCATGGGATGCATTGTGACACCACAGGGGCTAAGAGAAGCAAGGAACCATTGTGACCCAATGCAGGCTAACAATCTAATGATCCCTTGTGACACCAGGGGTTGTAAAAGGCCCAGTGATGGATTGTTACAGCACGGGGACCAATAGAAGCAAGGTTCTATTATGCCACCATGGAGGCCAAGAATCAAAGGATTCATTGTGACATCAAGTGGCCTAAAAGGGCATGGAATGCATTGTGACACCACAGGGGCTAAGAGAAGCAAGGAACCATTGTGACCCAATGCAGGCTAACAATCTAATGATCCCTTGTGACACCAGGGGTTGTAAAAGGCCCAGTGATGGATTGGTACAGCACGGGGACCAATAGAAGCAAGGATCTATTATGCCACCATAGAGGCCAAGAATCAAATGATTCATTGTGACATCAAGTGGCCTAAAAGGGCATGGGCTGCATTGTGACACCACAGGGGTTAAGAGACGCAAGGAACCATTGTGACCCAATGCAGGCTAACAATCTAATGATCCCTTGTGACACCAGGGGTTGTAAAAGGCCCAGTGATGGATTGTTACAGCACGGGGACCAATAGAAGCAAGGATCAATTATGCCACCATGGAGGCCAAGAATCAAATGATTCATTGTGACATCAAGTGGCCTAAAAGGGCATGGGCTGCATTGTGACACCACAGGGGTTAAGAGAAGCAAGGAACCATTGTGACCCAATGCAGGCTAATAATCTAAGAATCCCTTTTGACACCAGGGGGCGCAAAAGGACCACGGATGAACTCTGACAGCATGGGGACCTATAGAAGCAAGGAACCATTATGACACCATGAAGGCCAAGAATCAAATGGTTCATTGTAAGACCAAGTGGCCTAAAAGGGCTTGGAATGCATGGTGACACCACAGAGGTTAAGAGAAGCAAGAAACCATTGTGACCCAAGGGAGGCTAACAATCTAATGATCCATTGTGACACCAGGGGTTGTAATAGGGCCAGGGATGAATTGTGAAAGCATGGGCCACAATAAAAACATGGAAATATTATGACACCTTAGTGGCCAAGACTCAAATGATTCATTGTAACACCAAGTGGCCTAAAAGTGCATGGAATGCATTGTGACACCACAGGGGCTAAGAGAAGCAAGGAACCATTGTGACCCAATGCAGGCGAACAATCTAATGATCCCTTGTGACACCAGGGGGCCGAAAATGGCCAGGGATGGATTGTTACAGCACGGGGACCAATAGAAGCAAGGATCAATTATGCCACCATGGAGGAAAAGAATCAAATGATTCATTGTGACATCAAGTGGCCTAAAAGGGCATGGAATGCATTGTGACACCACAGGGGCTAAGAGAAGCAAGGAACCATTGTGACCCAATGCAGGCTAACAATCTAATGATCCCTTGTGACACCAGGGGTTGTAAAAGGCCCAGTGATGGATTGTTACAGCACGGGGACCAATAGAAGCAAGGATCTATTATGCCACCATGGAGGCCAAGAATCAAATGATTCATTGTGACATCAAATGGCCTAAAAGGGCATGGAATGCATTGTGACACCACAGGGGCTAAGAGAAGCAAGGAACCATTGTGACCCAATGCAGGCTAACAATCTAATGATCCCTTGTGACACCAGGGGTTGTAAAAGGCCCAGTGATGGATTGTTACAGCACGGGGACCAATAGAAGCAAGGATCTATTATGCCACCATGGAGGCCAAGAATCAAATGATTCATTGTGACATCAAGTGGCCTAAAAGGGCATGGAATGCATTGTGACACCACAGGGGCTAAGAGAAGCAAGGAACCATTGTGACCCAATGCAGGCTAACAATCTAATGATCCCTTGTGACACCAGGGGTTGTAAAAGGCCCAGTGATGGATTGTTACAGCACGGGGACCAATAGAAGCAAGGATCTATTATGCCACCATGGAGGCCAAGAATCAAATGATTCATTGTGACATCAAATGGCCTAAAAGGGCATGGAATGCATTGTGACACCACAGGGGCTAAGAGAAACAAGGAACCATTGTGACCCAATGCAGGCTAACAATCTAATGATCCCTTGTGACACCAGGGGTTGTAAAAGGCCCAGTGATGGATTGGTACAGCACGGGGACCAATAGAAGCAAGGATCTATTATGCCACCATAGAGGCCAAGAATCAAATGATTCATTGAGACATCAAGTGGCCTAAAAGGGCATGGGCTGCATTGTGACACCACAGGGGTTAAGAGAAGCAAGGAACCATTGTGACCCAATGCAGGCTAACAATCTAATGATCCCTTGTGACACCAGGGGTTGTAATAGGCCCAGTGATGTATTGTTACAGCACGGGGACCAATAGAAGCAAGGATCTATTATGCCACCATGGAGGCCAAGAATCAAATGATTCATTGTGACATCAAGTGGCCTAAAAGGGCATGGAATGCATTGTGACACCACAGGGGCTAAGAGAAGCAAGGAACCATTGTGACCCAATGCAGGCTAATAATCTAAGAATCCCTTTTGACACCAGGGGGCGCAAAACGACCACGGATGAACTCTGACAGCATGGGGACCTATAGAAGCAAGGAACCATTATGACACCATGAAGGCCAAGAATCAAATGGTTCATTGTAAGACCAAGTGGCCTAAAAGGGCTTGGAATGCATTGTGACACCACAGAGGTTAAGAGAAGCAAAGAACCATTGTGACCCAAGGGAGGCTAACAATCTAATGATCCATTGTGACACCAGGGGTTGTAATAGGGCCAGGGATGAATTGTGAAAGCATGGGCCACAATAAAAACATGGAAATATTATGACACCTTAGTGGCCAAGACTCAAATGATTCTTTGTAACACCAAGTTGCCTAAAAGGGCATGGAATGCATTGTGACACCACAGGGGCTAAGAGAAGCAAGGAACCATTGTGACCCAATGCAGGCTAACAATCTAATGATCCCTTGTGACACCAGGGGGCCGAAAATGGCCAGGGATGGATTGTTACAGCACGGGGACCAATAGAAGCAAGGATCAATTATGCCACCATGGAGGCCAAGAATCAAATGATTCATTGTGACATCAAGTGGCCTAAAAGGGCATGGAATGCATTGTGACACCACAGGGGCTAAGAGAAGCAAGGAACCATTGTGACCCAATGGAGGCTAATAATCCCAGGATCCCATTTGACACCAGGGGGTGTCAAAGGGACTGGGATGAATTGTGACAGCATGGGGCCCAATAGAAACAAGGATCTATTATGCCACCATGGAGGCCAAGAATCAAATGATTCATTGTGACATCAAGTGGCCTAAAAGGGCATGGGATGCATTGTGACACCACAGGGGTTAAGAGAAGCAAGGATCCATTGTGACCCAATGCAGGCTAACAATCTAAGAATCCCTTTTGACACCAGGGGGCCCAAAAGGTCCAGGGATGAATTGTGAAAGCATGGGGCCCAATTAAAACCTGGTACAATTATGCCACCATGGAGGCCAAGAATCAAATGATTCATTGTGACATCAAGTGGCCTAAAAGGGCATGGGATGCATTGTGACACCACAGAGGTTAAGAGAAGCAAGGAACCATTGTGACCCAAGGGAGGCTAACAATCTAATGATCCATTGTGACACCAGGGGTTGTAATAGGGCCAGGGATGAATTGTGAAAGCATGGGGCACAATAAAAACATGGAAATATTATGACACCTTAGTGGCCAAGACTCAAATGATTCATTGTAACACCAAGTGGCCTAAAAGGGCATGGGATGCATTGTGACACCACAGAGGCTAAGAGAGGCAAGGAACCATTGTGACCCAATGCAGGATAATAATCTAATGATCCCTTGTGACACCAGGGGGCCGAAAATGACCAGGGATGGATTGTTACAGCACGGGGACCAATAGAAGCAAGGATCAATTATGCCACCATGGAGGAAAAGAATGAAATGATTCATTGTGACATCAAGTGGCCTAAAAGGTCATGGAATGCATTGTGACACCACAGGGGTTAAGAGAAGCAAGGAACCATTGTGACCCAATGCAGGCTAACAATCTAATGATCCCTTGTGACACCAGGGGGCCGAAAATGGCCAGGGATGGATTGTTACAGCACGGGGACCAATAGAAGCAAGGATCTATTATGCCACCATGGAGGCCAAGAATCAAATGATTCATTGTGACATCAAATGGCCTAAAAGGGCATGGAATGCATTGTGACAGCACAGGGGCTAAGAGAAGCAAGGAACCATTGTGACCCAATGCAGGCTAACAATCTAATGATCCCTTGTGACACCAGGGGTTGTAAAAGGCCCAGTGATGGATTGTTACAGCACGGGGACCAATAGAAGCAAGGATCTATTATGCCACCATGGAGGCCAAGAATCAAATGATTCATTGTGACATCAAATGGCCTAAAAGGGCATGGAATGCATTGTGACACCACAGGGGCTAAGAGAAGCAAGGAACCATTGTGACCCAATGCAGGCTAACAATCTAATGATCCCTTGTGACACCAGGGGTTGTAAAAGGCCCAGTGATGGATTGGTACAGCACGGGGACCAATAGAAGCAAGGATCTATTATGCCACCATAGAGGCCAAGAATCAAATGATTCATTGAGACATCAAGTGGCCTAAAAGGGCATGGAAGGCATCGTGACACCACAGGGGTTAAGAGAAGCAAGGAACCATTGTGACCCAATGCAGGCTAATAATCTAAGAATCCCTTTTGACACCAGGGGGCGCAAAAGGACCACGGATGAACTCTGACAGCATGGGGACCTATAGAAGCAAGGAACCATTATGACACCATGAAGGCCAAGAATCAAATGGTTCATTGTAAGACCAAGTGGCCTAAAAGGGCTTGGAATGCATTGTGACACCACAGAGGTTAAGAGAAGCAAAGAACCATTGTGACCCAAGGGAGGCTAACAATCTAATGATCCATTGTGACACCAGGGGTTGTAATAGGGCCAGGGATGAATTGTGAAAGCATGGGCCACAATAAAAACATGGAAATATTATGACACCTTAGTGGCCAAGACTCAAATGATTCTTTGTAACACCAAGTTGCCTAAAAGGGCATGGAATGCATTGTGACACCACAGGGGCTAAGAGAAGCAAGGAACCATTGTGACCCAATGCAGGCTAATAATCTAAGAATCCCTTGTGACACCAGGGGGCCGAAAATGGCCAGGGATGGATTGTTACAGCACGGGGCCCAATAGAAGCAAGGATCAATTATGCCACCATGGAGGAAAAGAATCAAATGATTCATTGAGACATCAAGTGGCCTAAAATGGCATGGACTGCATTGTGACACCACAGGGGCTAAGAGAAGCAAGGAACCATTGTGACCCAATGCAGGCTAACAATCTAATGATCCCTTGTGACACCAGGGGTTGTAAAAGGCCCAGTGATGGATTGTTACAGCACGGGTACAAATAGAAGCAAGGATCTATTATGCCACCATGGAGGCCAAGAATCAAATGATTCATTGTGACATCAAGTGGCCTAATAGGGCATGGAATGCATTGTGACACCACAGGGGCTAAGAGAAGCAAGGAACTATTGTGACCCAATGCAGGCTAACAATCTAATGTTCCCTTGTGACACCAGGGGTTGTAAAAGGCCCAGTGATGTATTGTTACAGCACGGGGACCAATAGAAGCAAGGATCTATTATGCCACCATGGAGGCCAAGAATCAAATGATTCATTGTGACATCAAGTGGCCTAAAAGGGCATGGGCTGCATTGTGACACCACAGGGGTTAAGAGAAGCAAGGAACCATTGTGACCCAATGCAGGCTAACAATCTAATGATCCCTTGTGACACCAGGGGGCCGAAAATGGCCAGGGATGGATTGTTACAGCACGGGGACCAATAGAAGCAAGGATCAATTATGCCACCATGGAGGCCAAGAATCAAATGATTCATTGTGACATCAAGTGGCCTAAAAGGGCATGGAATGCATTGTGACACCACAGGGGCTAAGAGAAGCAAGGAACCATTGTGACCCAATGGAGGCTAATAATCCCAGGATCCCATTTGACACCAGGGGGCGTCAAAGGGACAGGGATGAATTGTGACAGCATGGGGCCCAATAGAAACAAGAAACCATTATGCCACCATGGAGGCCAAGAATCAAATGATTCATTGTGACATCAAGTGGCCTAAAAGGGCATGGGATGCATTGAGACTCCACAGGGTTTAAGAGAAGCAAGGAACCATTGTGACCCAAGGGAGGCTAACAATCTAATGATCCCTTGTCACACAAGGTGTTGTAAAAGGGCCAGGGATGAATTGTGAAAGCATGGGGCACAATAAAAACATGCAAATATTATGACACCATAGAGGCCAAGAATCAAATGATTCGTTGTAACACCAAGTGGCCTAAAAGGTCATGGGATGCATTGTGACACCACAGCGGTTAAGAGAAGCAAGGAACCATTGTGACCCAATGCAGGCTAATAATCTAAGAATCCCTTTTGACACCAGGGGCCCAAAAGGTCCAGGGATGAATTGTGAAAGCATGGGGCCCAGTTAAAACCTGGTACAATTACGCCACCATGGAGGCCAAGAATCAAATGATTCATTGTGACATCAAGTGGCCTAAAAGGGCATGGGATGCATTGTGACACCACAGGGGCTAAGAGAAGCAAGGAACCATTGTGACCCAATGCAGGCTAATAATCTAAGAATCCCTTTTGACACCAGGGGGCGCAAAAGGACCACGGATGAACACTGACAGCATGGGGACCTATAGAAGCAAGGAACCATTATGACACCATGAAGGCCAAGAATCAAATGGTTCATTGTAAGACCAAGTGGCCTAAAAGGGCTTGCAATGCATTGTGACACCACAAAGGTTATGAAAAGCAAGGAACCATTGTGACCCAAGGGAGGCTAACAATCTAATGATCCATTGTGACACCAGTGGTTGTAATAGGGCCAGGGATGAATTGTGAAAGCATGGGCCACAATAAAAACATGGAAATATTATGACACCTTAGTGGCCAAGACTCAAATGATTCATTGTAACACCAAGTGGCCTAAAAGGGCATGGGATGCATTGTGACACCACAGGGGCTAAGAGAAGCAAGGAACCATTGTGACCCAATGCAGGCTAATAATCTAAGAATCCCTTGTGACACCAGGGGGCCGAAAATGGCCAGGGATGGATTGTTACAGCACGGGGACCAATAGAAGCAAGGATCAATTGTGCCACCATGGAGGAAAAGAATCAAATGATTCATTGTGACATCAAGTGGCCTAAAAGGGCATGGAAGGCATCGTGACACCACAGGGGCTAAGAGAAGCAAGGAACCATTGTGACCCAATGCAGGCTAATAATCTAAGAATCCCTTTTGACACCAGGGGGCGCAAAACGACCACGGATGAACTCTGACAGCATGGGGACCTATAGAAGCAAGGAACCATTATGACACCATGAAGGCCAAGAATCAAATGGTTCATTGTAAGACCAAGTGGCCTAAAAGGGCATGGGATGCATTGTGACACCACAGGGGCTAAGAGAAGCAAGGAACCATTGTGACCCAATGCAGGCTAACAATCTAATGATCCCTTGTGACACCAGGGGTTGTAAAAGGCCCAGTGATGGATTGGTACAGCACGGGGACCAATAGAAGCAAGGATCTATTATGCCACCATAGAGGCCAAGAATCAAATGATTCATTGAGACATCAAGTGGCCTAAAAGGGCATGGGCTGCATTGTGACACCACAGGGGTTAAGAGAAGCAAGGAACCATTGTGACCCAATGCAGGCTAACAATCTAATGATCCCTTGTGACACCTGGGGTTGTAAAAGGCCCAGTGATGTATTGTTACAGCACGGGGACCAATAGAAGCAAGGATCTATTATGCCACCATGGAGGCCAAGAATCAAATGATTCATTGTGACATCAAGTGGCCAAAAAGGGCATGGGCAGCATTGTGACACCACAGGGGTTAAGAGAAGCAAGGAACCATTGTGACCCAATGCAGGCTAATAATCTAAGAATCCCTTTTGACACCAGGGGGCGCAAAAGGACCACGGATGAACTCTGACAGCATGGGGACCTATAGAAGCAAGGAACCATTATGACACCATGAAGGCCAAGAATCAAATGGTTCATTGTAAGACCAAGTGGCCTAAAAGGGCTTGGAATGCATTGTGACACCACAGAGGTTAAGAGAAGCAAAGAACCATTGTGACCCAAGGGAGGCTAACCATCTAATGATCCCTTGTGACACCAGGGGGCCGAAAATGGCCAGGGATGGATTGTTACAGCACGGGGACCAATAGAAGCAAGGATCAATTATGCCACCATGGAGGCCAAGAATCAAATGATTCATTGTGACATCAAGTGGCCTAAAAGGGCATGGAATGCATTGTGACACCACAGGGGCTAAGAGAAGCAAGGAACCATTGTGACCCAATGGAGGCTAATAATCCCAGGATCCCTTTTGACACCAGGGGGCGTCAAAGGGACAGGGATGAATTGTGACAGCATGGGGTCCAATAGAAACAAGAAACCATTATGCCACCATGGAGGCCAAGAATCAAATGATTCATTGTGACATCAAGTGGCCTAAAAGGGCATGGGATGCATTGAGACTCCACAGGGTTTAAGAGAAGCAAGGAACCATTGTGACCCAAGGGAGGCTAACAATCTAATGATCCCTTGTCACACAAGGTGTTGTAAAAGGGCCAGGGATGAATTGTGAAAGCATGGGGCACAATAAAAACATGCAAATATTATGACACCATAGAGGCCAAGAATCAAATGATTCATTGTGACATCAAGTTGCCTAAAAGGGCATGGGATGCATTGTGACACCACAGGGGCTAAGAGAAGCAAGGAACCATTGTGACCCAATGCAGGCTAACAATCTAATGATCCCTTGTGACACCAGGGGTTGTAAAAGGCCCAGTGATGGATTGTTACAGCACGGGTACAAATAGAAGCAAGGATCTATTATGCCACCATGGAGGCCAAGAATCAAATGATTCATTGTGACATCAAGTGGCCTAATAGGGCATGGAATGCATTGTGACACCACAGGGGCTAAGAGAAGCAAGGAACTATTGTGACCCAATGCAGGCTAACAATCTAATGTTCCCTTGTGACACCAGGGGTTGTAAAAGGCCCAGTGATGTATTGTTACAGCACGGGGACCAATAGAAGCAAGGATCTATTATGCCACCATGGAGGCCAAGAATCAAATGATTCATTGTGACATCAAGTGGCCTAAAAGGGCATGGGCTGCATTGTGACACCACAGGGGTTAAGAGAAGCAAGGAACCATTGTGACCCAATGCAGGCTAACAATCTAATGATCCCTTGTGACACCAGGGGGCCGAAAATGGCCAGGGATGGATTGTTACAGCACGGGGACCAATAGAAGCAAGGATCAATTATGCCACCATGGAGGCCAAGAATCAAATGATTCATTGTGACATCAAGTGGCCTAAAAGGGCATGGAATGCATTGTGACACCACAGGGGCTAAGAGAAGCAAGGAACCATTGTGACCCAATGGAGGCTAATAATCCCAGGATCCCATTTGACACCAGGGGGCGTCAAAGGGACAGGGATGAATTGTGACAGCATGGGGCCCAATAGAAACAAGAAACCATTATGCCACCATGGAGGCCAAGAATCAAATGATTCATTGTGACATCAAGTGGCCTAAAAGGGCATGGGATGCATTGAGACTCCACAGGGTTTAAGAGAAGCAAGGAACCATTGTGACCCAAGGGAGGCTAACAATCTAATGATCCCTTGTCACACAAGGTGTTGTAAAAGGGCCAGGGATGAATTGTGAAAGCATGGGGCACAATAAAAACATGCAAATATTATGACACCATAGAGGCCAAGAATCAAATGATTCGTTGTAACACCAAGTGGCCTAAAAGGTCATGGGATGCATTGTGACACCACAGCGGTTAAGAGAAGCAAGGAACCATTGTGACCCAATGCAGGCTAATAATCTAAGAATCCCTTTTGACACCAGGGGCCCAAAAGGTCCAGGGATGAATTGTGAAAGCATGGGGCCCAGTTAAAACCTGGTACAATTACGCCACCATGGAGGCCAAGAATCAAATGATTCATTGTGACATCAAGTGGCCTAAAAGGGCATGGGATGCATTGTGACACCACAGGGGCTAAGAGAAGCAAGGAACCATTGTGACCCAATGCAGGCTAATAATCTAAGAATCCCTTTTGACACCAGGGGGCGCAAAAGGACCACGGATGAACACTGACAGCATGGGGACCTATAGAAGCAAGGAACCATTATGACACCATGAAGGCCAAGAATCAAATGGTTCATTGTAAGACCAAGTGGCCTAAAAGGGCTTGCAATGCATTGTGACACCACAAAGGTTATGAAAAGCAAGGAACCATTGTGACCCAAGGGAGGCTAACAATCTAATGATCCATTGTGACACCAGTGGTTGTAATAGGGCCAGGGATGAATTGTGAAAGCATGGGCCACAATAAAAACATGGAAATATTATGACACCTTAGTGGCCAAGACTCAAATGATTCATTGTAACACCAAGTGGCCTAAAAGGGCATGGGATGCATTGTGACACCACAGGGGCTAAGAGAAGCAAGGAACCATTGTGACCCAATGCAGGCTAATAATCTAAGAATCCCTTGTGACACCAGGGGGCCGAAAATGGCCAGGGATGGATTGTTACAGCACGGGGACCAATAGAAGCAAGGATCAATTGTGCCACCATGGAGGAAAAGAATCAAATGATTCATTGTGACATCAAGTGGCCTAAAAGGGCATGGAAGGCATCGTGACACCACAGGGGCTAAGAGAAGCAAGGAACCATTGTGACCCAATGCAGGCTAATAATCTAAGAATCCCTTTTGACACCAGGGGGCGCAAAACGACCACGGATGAACTCTGACAGCATGGGGACCTATAGAAGCAAGGAACCATTATGACACCATGAAGGCCAAGAATCAAATGGTTCATTGTAAGACCAAGTGGCCTAAAAGGGCATGGGATGCATTGTGACACCACAGGGGCTAAGAGAAGCAAGGAACCATTGTGACCCAATGCAGGCTAACAATCTAATGATCCCTTGTGACACCAGGGGTTGTAAAAGGCCCAGTGATGGATTGGTACAGCACGGGGACCAATAGAAGCAAGGATCTATTATGCCACCATAGAGGCCAAGAATCAAATGATTCATTGAGACATCAAGTGGCCTAAAAGGGCATGGGCTGCATTGTGACACCACAGGGGTTAAGAGAAGCAAGGAACCATTGTGACCCAATGCAGGCTAACAATCTAATGATCCCTTGTGACACCTGGGGTTGTAAAAGGCCCAGTGATGTATTGTTACAGCACGGGGACCAATAGAAGCAAGGATCTATTATGCCACCATGGAGGCCAAGAATCAAATGATTCATTGTGACATCAAGTGGCCAAAAAGGGCATGGGCAGCATTGTGACACCACAGGGGTTAAGAGAAGCAAGGAACCATTGTGACCCAATGCAGGCTAATAATCTAAGAATCCCTTTTGACACCAGGGGGCGCAAAAGGACCACGGATGAACTCTGACAGCATGGGGACCTATAGAAGCAAGGAACCATTATGACACCATGAAGGCCAAGAATCAAATGGTTCATTGTAAGACCAAGTGGCCTAAAAGGGCTTGGAATGCATTGTGACACCACAGAGGTTAAGAGAAGCAAAGAACCATTGTGACCCAAGGGAGGCTAACCATCTAATGATCCCTTGTGACACCAGGGGGCCGAAAATGGCCAGGGATGGATTGTTACAGCACGGGGACCAATAGAAGCAAGGATCAATTATGCCACCATGGAGGCCAAGAATCAAATGATTCATTGTGACATCAAGTGGCCTAAAAGGGCATGGGATGCATTGAGACTCCACAGGGTTTAAGAGAAGCAAGGAACCATTGTGACCCAAGGGAGGCTAACAATCTAATGATCCCTTGTCACACAAGGTGTTGTAAAAGGGCCAGGGATGAATTGTGAAAGCATGGGGCACAATAAAAACATGCAAATATTATGACACCATAGAGGCCAAGAATCAAATGATTCATTGTGACATCAAGTTGCCTAAAAGGGCATGGGATGCATTGTGACACCACAGGGGCTAAGAGAAGCAAGGAACCATTGTGACCCAATGCAGGCTAACAATCTAATGATCCCTTGTGACACCAGGGGTTGTAAAAGGCCCAGTGATGGATTGTTACAGCACGGGGACCAATAGAAGCAAGGTTCTATTATGCCACCATAGAGGCCAAGAATCAAATGATTCATTGTGACATCAAGTGGCCTAAAAGGGCATGGGCTGCATTGTGACACCACAGGGGTTAAGAGACGCAAGGAACCATTGTGACCCAATGCAGGCTAACAATCTAATGATCCCTTGTGACACCAGGGGTTGTAAAAGGCCCAGTGATGGATTGTTACAGCATGGGGACCAATAGAAGCAAGGATCAATTATGCCACCATGGAGGCCAAGAATCAAATGATTCATTGTGACATCAAGTGGCCTAAAAGGGCATGGGCTGCATTGTGACACCACAGGGGTTAAGAGAAGCAAGGAACCATTGTGACCCAATGCAGGCTAATAATCTAAGAATCCCTTTTGACACCAGGGGGCGCAAAAGGACCACGGATGAACTCTGACAGCATGGGGACCTATAGAAGCAAGGAACCATTATGACACCATGAAGGCCAAGAATCAAATGGTTCATTGTAAGACCAAGTGGCCTAAAAGGGCTTGGAATGCATGGTGACACCACAGAGGTTAAGAGAAGCAAGAAACCATTGTGACCCAAGGGAGGCTAACAATCTAATGATCCATTGTGACACCAGGGGTTGTAATAGGGCCAGGGATGAATTGTGAAAGCATGGGCCACAATAAAAACATGGAAATATTATGACACCTTAGTGGCCAAGACTCAAATGATTCATTGTAACACCAAGTGGCCTAAAAGTGCATGGAATGCATTGTGACACCACAGGGGCTAAGAGAAGCAAGGAACCATTGTGACCCAATGCAGGCGAACAATCTAATGATCCCTTGTGACACCAGGGGGCCGAAAATGGCCAGGGATGGATTGTTACAGCACGGGGACCAATAGAAGCAAGGAACAATTATGCCACCATGGAGGAAAAGAATCAAATGATTCATTGTGACATCAAGTGGCGTAAAAGGGCATGGAATGCATTGTGACACCACAGGGGCTAAGAGAAGCAAGGAACCATTGTGACCCAATGCAGGCTAACAATCTAATGATCCCTTGTGACACCAGGGGTTGTAAAAGGCCCAGTGATGGATTGTTACAGCACGGGGACCAATAGAAGCAAGGATCTATTATGCCACCATGGAGGCCAAGAATCAAATGATTCATTGTGACATCAAATGGCCTAAAAGGGCATGGAATGCATTGTGACACCACAGGGGCTAAGAGAAGCAAGGAACCATTGTGACCCAATGCAGGCTAACAATCTAATGATCCCTTGTGACACCAGGGGTTGTAAAAGGCCCAGTGATGGATTGGTACAGCACGGGGACCAATAGAAGCAAGGATCTATTATGCCACCATAGAGGCCAAGAATCAAATGATTCATTGAGACATCAAGTGGCCTAAAAGGGCATGGGCTGCATTGTGACACCACAGGGGTTAAGAGAAGCAAGGAACCATTGTGACCCAATGCAGGCTAACAATCTAATGATCCCTTGTGACACCAGGGGTTGTAAAAGGCCCAGTGATGTATTGTTACAGCACGGGGACCAATAGAAGCAAGGATCTATTATGCCACCATGGAGGCCAAGAATCAAATGATTCATTGTGACATCAAGTGGCCAAAAAGGGCATGGGCTGCATTGTGACACCACAGGGGTTAAGAGAAGCAAGGAACCATTGTGACCCAATGCAGGCTAATAATCTAAGAATCCCTTTTGACACCAGGGGGCGCAAAAGGACCACGGATGAACTCTGACAGCATGGGGACCTATAGAAGCAAGGAACCATTATGACACCATGAAGGCCAAGAATCAAATGGTTCATTGTAAGACCAAGTGGCCTAAAAGGGCTTGGAATGCATTGTGACACCACAGAGGTTAAGAGAAGCAAAGAACCATTGTGACCCAAGGGAGGCTAACAATCTAATGATCCATTGTGACACCAGGGGTTGTAATAGGGCCAGGGATGAATTGTGAAAGCATGGGCCACAATAAAAACATGGAAATATTATGACACCTTAGTGGCCAAGACTCAAATGATTCTTTGTAACACCAAGTTGCCTAAAAGGGCATGGAATGCATTGTGACACCACAGGGGCTAAGAGAAGCAAGGAACCATTGTGACCCAATGCAGGCTAACAATCTAATGATCCCTTGTGACACCAGGGGGCCGAAAATGGCCAGGGATGGATTGTTACAGCACGGGGACCAATAGAAGCAAGGATCAATTATGCCACCATGGAGGCCAAGAATCAAATGATTCATTGTGACATCAAGTGGCCTAAAAGGGCATGGAATGCATTGTGACACCACAGGGGCTAAGAGAAGCAAGGAACCATTGTGACCCAATGGAGGCTAATAATCCCAGGATCCCATTTGACACCAGGGGGTGTTAAAGGGACTGGGATGAATTGTGACAGCATGGGGCCCAATAGAAACAAGGATCTATTATGCCACCATGGAGGCCAAGAATCAAATGATTCATTGTGACATCAAGTGGCCTAAAAGGGCATGGGATGCATTGAGACTCCACAGGGTTTAAGAGAAGCAAGGAACCATTGTGACCCAAGGGAGGCTAACAATCTAATGATCCCTTGTCACACAAGGTGTTGTAAAAGGGCCAGGGATGAATTGTGAAAGCATGGGGTACAATAAAAACATGCAAATATTATGACACCTTAGAGGCCAAGAATCAAATGATTCATTGTAACACCAAGTGGCCTAAAAGGTCATGGGATGCATTGTGACACCACAGAGGTTAAGAGAAGCAAGGAACCATTGTGACCCAATGCAGGCTAACAATCTAATGATCCCTTGTGGCACCAGGGGGTATAAAAAGGGCCAGGGATGGATTGTTACAGCACGGGGACCAATAGAAGCAAGGTTCTATTATGCCACCATGGAGGCCAAGAATCAAATGATTCATTGTGACATCAAGTGGCCTAAAAGGGCATGGGATGCATTGTGACACCACAGGGGTTAAGAGAAGCAAGGATCCATTGTGACCCAATGCAGGCTAACAATCTAAGAATCCCTTTTGACACCAGGGGGCCCAAAAGGTCCAGGGATGAATTGTGAAAGCATGGGGCCCAATTAAAACCTGGTACAATTATGCCACCATGGAGGCCAAGAATCAAATGATTCATTGTGACATCAAGTGGCCTAAAAGGGCATGGGATGCATTGTGACACCACAGAGGTTAAGAGAAGCAAGGAACCATTGTGACCCAAGGGAGGCTAACAATCTAATGATCCATTGTGACACCAGGGGTTGTAATAGGGCCAGGGATGAATTGTGAAAGCATGGGCCACAATAAAAACATGGAAATATTATGACACCTTAGTGGCCAAGACTCAAATGATTCTTTGTAACACCAAGTTGCCTAAAAGGGCATGGAATGCATTGTGACACCACAGGGGCTAAGAGAAGCAAGGAACCATTGTGACCCAATGCAGGCTAACAATCTAATGATCCCTTGTGACACCAGGGGGCCGAAAATGGCCAGGGATGGATTGTTACAGCACGGGGACCAATAGAAGCAAGGATCAATTATGCCACCATGGAGGCCAAGAATCAAATGATTCATTGTGACATCAAGTGGCCTAAAAGGGCATGGAATGCATTGTGACACCACAGGGGCTAAGAGAAGCAAGGAACCATTGTGACCCAATGGAGGCTAATAATCCCAGGATCCCATTTGACACCAGGGGGTGTCAAAGGGACTGGGATGAATTGTGACAGCATGGGGCCCAATAGAAACAAGGATCTATTATGCCACCATGGAGGCCAAGAATCAAATGATTCATTGTGACATCAAGTGGCCTAAAAGGGCATGGGATGCATTGTGACACCACAGGGGTTAAGAGAAGCAAGGATCCATTGTGACCCAATGCAGGCTAACAATCTAAGAATCCCTTTTGACACCAGGGGGCCCAAAAGGTCCAGGGATGAATTGTGAAAGCATGGGGCCCAATTAAAACCTGGTACAATTATGCCACCATGGAGGCCAAGAATCAAATGATTCATTGTGACATCAAGTGGCCTAAAAGGGCATGGGATGCATTGTGACACCACAGAGGTTAAGAGAAGCAAGGAACCATTGTGACCCAAGGGAGGCTAACAATCTAATGATCCATTGTGACACCAGGGGTTGTAATAGGGCCAGGGATGAATTGTGAAAGCATGGGGCACAATAAAAACATGGAAATATTATGACACCTTAGTGGCCAAGACTCAAATGATTCATTGTAACACCAAGTGGCCTAAAAGGGCATGGGATGCATTGTGACACCACAGAGGCTAAGAGAGGCAAGGAACCATTGTGACCCAATGCAGGATAATAATCTAATGATCCCTTGTGACACCAGGGGGCCGAAAATGACCAGGGATGGATTGTTACAGCACGGGGACCAATAGAAGCAAGGATCAATTATGCCACCATGGAGGAAAAGAATGAAATGATTCATTGTGACATCAAGTGGCCTAAAAGGGCATGGAATGCATTGTGACACCACAGGGGCTAAGAGAAGCAAGGAACCATTGTGACCCAATGCAGGCTAACAATCTAATGATCCCTTGTGACACCAGGGGGCCGAAAATGGCCAGGGATGGATTGTTACAGCACGGGGACCAATAGAAGCAAGGATCTATTATGCCACCATGGAGGCCAAGAATCAAATGATTCATTGTGACATCAAATGGCCTAAAAGGGCATGGAATGTATTGTGACAGCACAGGGGCTAAGAGAAGCAAGGAACCATTGTGACCCAATGCAGGCTAACAATCTAATGATCCCTTGTGACACCAGGGGTTGTAAAAGGCCCAGTGATGGATTGTTACAGCACGGGGACCAATAGAAGCAAGGATCTATTATGCCACCATGGAGGCCAAGAATCAAATGATTCATTGTGACATCAAATGGCCTAAAAGGGCATGGAATGCATTGTGACACCACAGGGGCTAAGAGAAGCAAGGAACCATTGTGACCCAATGCAGGCTAACAATCTAATGATCCCTTGTGACACCAGGGGTTGTAAAAGGCCCAGTGATGGATTGGTACAGCACGGGGACCAATAGAAGCAAGGATCTATTATGCCACCATAGAGGCCAAGAATCAAATGATTCATTGAGACATCAAGTGGCCTAAAAGGGCATGGGCTGCATTGTGACACCACAGGGGTTAAGAGAAGCAAGGAACCATTGTGACCCAATGCAGGCTAATAATCTAAGAATCCCTTTTGACACCAGGGGGCGCAAAAGGACCACGGATGAACTCTGACAGCATGGGGACCTATAGAAGCAAGGAACCATTATGACACCATGAAGGCCAAGAATCAAATGGTTCATTGTAAGACCAAGTGGCCTAAAAGGGCTTGGAATGCATTGTGACACCACAGAGGTTAAGAGAAGCAAAGAACCATTGTGACCCAAGGGAGGCTAACAATCTAATGATCCATTGTGACACCAGGGGTTGTAATAGGGCCAGGGATGAATTGTGAAAGCATGGGCCACAATAAAAACATGGAAATATTATGACACCTTAGTGGCCAAGACTCAAATGATTCTTTGTAACACCAAGTTGCCTAAAAGGGCATGGAATGCATTGTGACACCACAGGGGCTAAGAGAAGCAAGGAACCATTGTGACCCAATGCAGGCTAATAATCTAAGAATCCCTTGTGACACCAGGGGGCCGAAAATGGCCAGGGATGGATTGTTACAGCACGGGGCCCAATAGAAGCAAGGATCAATTATGCCACCATGGAGGAAAAGAATCAAATGATTCATTGAGACATCAAGTGGCCTAAAATGGCATGGACTGCATTGTGACACCACAGGGGCTAAGAGAAGCAAGGAACCATTGTGACCCAATGCAGGCTAACAATCTAATGATCCCTTGTGACACCAGGGGTTGTAAAAGGCCCAGTGATGGATTGTTACAGCACGGGTACAAATAGAAGCAAGGATCTATTATGCCACCATGGAGGCCAAGAATCAAATGATTCATTGTGACATCAAGTGGCCTAATAGGGCATGGAATGCATTGTGACACCACAGGGGCTAAGAGAAGCAAGGAACTATTGTGACCCAATGCAGGCTAACAATCTAATGTTCCCTTGTGACACCAGGGGTTGTAAAAGGCCCAGTGATGTATTGTTACAGCACGGGGACCAATAGAAGCAAGGATCTATTATGCCACCATGGAGGCCAAGAATCAAATGATTCATTGTGACATCAAGTGGCCTAAAAGGGCATGGGCTGCATTGTGACACCACAGGGGTTAAGAGAAGCAAGGAACCATTGTGACCCAATGCAGGCTAACAATCTAATGATCCCTTGTGACACCAGGGGGCCGAAAATGGCCAGGGATGGATTGTTACAGCACGGGGACCAATAGAAGCAAGGATCAATTATGCCACCATGGAGGCCAAGAATCAAAATATTCATTGTGACATCAAGTGGCCTAAAAGGGCATGGAATGCATTGTGACACCACAGGGGCTAAGAGAAGCAAGGAACCATTGTGACCCAATGCAGGCTAATAATCTAAGAATCCCTTTTGACACCAGGGGCCCAAAAGGTCCAGGGATGAATTGTGAAAGCATGGGGCCCAGTTAAAACCTGGTACAATTACGCCACCATGGAGGCCAAGAATCAAATGATTCATTGTGACATCAAGTGGCCTAAAAGGGCATGGGATGCATTGTGACACCACAGGGGCTAAGAGAAGCAAGGAACCATTGTGACCCAATGCAGGCTAATAATCTAAGAATCCCTTTTGACACCAGGGGGCGCAAAAGGACCACGGATGAACACTGACAGCATGGGGACCTATAGAAGCAAGGAACCATTATGACACCATGAAGGCCAAGAATCAAATGGTTCATTGTAAGACCAAGTGGCCTAAAAGGGCTTGCAATGCATTGTGACACCACAAAGGTTATGAAAAGCAAGGAACCATTGTGACCCAAGGGAGGCTAACAATCTAATGATCCATTGTGACACCAGTGGTTGTAATAGGCCCAGTGATGGATTGGTACAGCATGGGCCACAATAAAAACATGGAAATATTATGACACCTTAGTGGCCAAGACTCAAATGATTCATTGTAACACCAAGTGGCCTAAAAGGGCATGGGATGCATTGTGACACCACAGGGGCTAAGAGAAGCAAGGAACCATTGTGACCCAATGCAGGCTAATAATCTAAGAATCCCTTGTGACACCAGGGGGCCGAAAATGGCCAGGGATGGATTGTTACAGCACGGGGACCAATAGAAGCAAGGATCAATTGTGCCACCATGGAGGAAAAGAATCAAATGATTCATTGTGACATCAAGTGGCCTAAAAGGGCATGGAAGGCATCGTGACACCACAGGGGCTAAGAGAAGCAAGGAACCATTGTGACCCAATGCAGGCTAATAATCTAAGAATCCCTTTTGACACCAGGGGGCGCAAAACGACCACGGATGAACTCTGACAGCATGGGGACCTATAGAAGCAAGGAACCATTATGACACCATGAAGGCCAAGAATCAAATGGTTCATTGTAAGACCAAGTGGCCTAAAAGGGCATGGGATGCATTGTGACACCACAGGGGCTAAGAGAAGCAAGGAACCATTGTGACCCAATGCAGGCTAACAATCTAATGATCCCTTGTGACACCAGGGGTTGTAAAAGGCCCAGTGATGGATTGGTACAGCACGGGGACCAATAGAAGCAAGGATCTATTATGCCACCATAGAGGCCAAGAATCAAATGATTCATTGAGACATCAAGTGGCCTAAAAGGGCATGGGCTGCATTGTGACACCACAGGGGTTAAGAGAAGCAAGGAACCATTGTGACCCAATGCAGGCTAACAATCTAATGATCCCTTGTGACACCAGGGGTTGTAAAAGGCCCAGTGATGTATTGTTACAGCACGGGGACCAATAGAAGCAAGGATCTATTATGCCACCATGGAGGCCAAGAATCAAATGATTCATTGTGACATCAAGTGGCCAAAAAGGGCATGGGCAGCATTGTGACACCACAGGGGTTAAGAGAAGCAAGGAACCATTGTGACCCAATGCAGGCTAATAATCTAAGAATCCCTTTTGACACCAGGGGGCGCAAAAGGACCACGGATGAACTCTGACAGCATGGGGACCTATAGAAGCAAGGAACCATTATGACACCATGAAGGCCAAGAATCAAATGGTTCATTGTATGACCAAGTGGCCTAAAAGGGCTTGGAATGCATTGTGACACCACAGAGGTTAAGAGAAGCAAAGAACCATTGTGACCCAAGGGAGGCTAACCATCTAATGATCCCTTGTGACACCAGGGGGCCGAAAATGGCCAGGGATGGATTGTTACAGCACGGGGACCAATAGAAGCAAGGATCAATTATGCCACCATGGAGGCCAAGAATCAAATGATTCATTGTGACATCAAGTGGCCTAAAAGGGCATGGAATGCATTGTGACACCACAGGGGCTAAGAGAAGCAAGGAACCATTGTGACCCAATGGAGGCTAATAATCCCAGGATCCCTTTTGACACCAGGGGGCGTCAAAGGGACAGGGATGAATTGTGACAGCATGGGGCCCAATAGAAACAAGAAACCATTATGCCACCATGGAGGCCAAGAATCAAATTATTCATTGTGACATCAAGTGGCCTAAAAGGGCATGGGATGCATTGAGACTCCACAGGGTTTAAGAGAAGCAAGGAACCATTGTGACCCAAGGGAGGCTAACAATCTAATGATCCCTTGTCACACAAGGTGTTGTAAAAGGGCCAGGGATGGATTGTTACAGCACGGGGACCAATAGAAGCAAGGTTCTATTATGCCACCATGGAGGCCAAGAATCAAAGGATTCATTGTGACATCAAGTGGCCTAAAAGGGCATGGAATGCATTGTGACACCACAGGGGCTAAGAGAAGCAAGGAACCATTGTGACCCAATGCAGGCTAACAATCTAATGATCCCTTGTGACACCAGGGGTTGTAAAAGGCCCAGTGATGGATTGGTACAGCACGGGGACCAATAGAAGCAAGGATCTATTATGCCACCATAGAGGCCAAGAATCAAATGATTCATTGTGACATCAAGTGGCCTAAAAGGGCATGGGCTGCATTGTGACACCACAGGGGTTAAGAGACGCAAGGAACCATTGTGACCCAATGCAGGCTAACAATCTAATGATCCCTTGTGACACCAGGGGTTGTAAAAGGCCCAGTGATGGATTGTTACAGCACGGGGACCAATAGAAGCAAGGATCAATTATGCCACCATGGAGGCCAAGAATCAAATGATTCATTGTGACATCAAGTGGCCTAAAAGGGCATGGGCTGCATTGTGACACCACAGGGGTTAAGAGAAGCAAGGAACCATTGTGACCCAATGCAGGCTAATAATCTAAGAATCCCTTTTGACACCAGGGGGCGCAAAAGGACCACGGATGAACTCTGACAGCATGGGGACCTATAGAAGCAAGGAACCATTATGACACCATGAAGGCCAAGAATCAAATGGTTCATTGTAAGACCAAGTGGCCTAAAAGGGCTTGGAATGCATGGTGACACCACAGAGGTTAAGAGAAGCAAGAAACCATTGTGACCCAAGGGAGGCTAACAATCTAATGATCCATTGTGACACCAGGGGTTGTAATAGGGCCAGGGATGAATTGTGAAAGCATGGGCCACAATAAAAACATGGAAATATTATGACACCTTAGTGGCCAAGACTCAAATGATTCATTGTAACACCAAGTGGCCTAAAAGTGCATGGAATGCATTGTGACACCACAGGGGCTAAGAGAAGCAAGGAACCATTGTGACCCAATGCAGGCGAACAATCTAATGATCCCTTGTGACACCAGGGGGCCGAAAATGGCCAGGGATGGATTGTTACAGCACGGGGACCAATAGAAGCAAGGATCAATTATGCCACCATGGAGGAAAAGAATCAAATGATTCATTGTGACATCAAGTGGCCTAAAAGGGCATGGAATGCATTGTGACACCACAGGGGCTAAGAGAAGCAAGGAACCATTGTGACCCAATGCAGGCTAACAATCTAATGATCCCTTGTGACACCAGGGGTTGTAAAAGGCCCAGTGATGGATTGTTACAGCACGGGGACCAATAGAAGCAAGGATCTATTATGCCACCATGGAGGCCAAGAATCAAATGATTCATTGTGACATCAAATGGCCTAAAAGGGCATGGAATGCATTGTGACACCACAGGGGCTAAGAGAAGCAAGGAACCATTGTGACCCAATGCAGGCTAACAATCTAATGATCCCTTGTGACACCAGGGGTTGTAAAAGGCCCAGTGATGGATTGTTACAGCACGGGGACCAATAGAAGCAAGGATCTATTATGCCACCATGGAGGCCAAGAATCAAATGATTCATTGTGACATCAAGTGGCCTAAAAGGGCATGGAATGCATTGTGACACCACAGGGGCTAAGAGAAGCAAGGAACCATTGTGACCCAATGCAGGCTAACAATCTAATGATCCCTTGTGACACCAGGGGTTGTAAAAGGCCCAGTGATGGATTGTTACAGCACGGGGACCAATAGAAGCAAGGATCTATTATGCCACCATGGAGGCCAAGAATCAAATGATTCATTGTGACATCAAATGGCCTAAAAGGGCATGGAATGCATTGTGACACCACAGGGGCTAAGAGAAACAAGGAACCATTGTGACCCAATGCAGGCTAACAATCTAATGATCCCTTGTGACACCAGGGGTTGTAAAAGGCCCAGTGATGGATTGGTACAGCACGGGGACCAATAGAAGCAAGGATCTATTATGCCACCATAGAGGCCAAGAATCAAATGATTCATTGAGACATCAAGTGGCCTAAAAGGGCATGGGCTGCATTGTGACACCACAGGGGTTAAGAGAAGCAAGGAACCATTGTGACCCAATGCAGGCTAACAATCTAATGATCCCTTGTGACACCAGGGGTTGTAATAGGCCCAGTGATGTATTGTTACAGCACGGGGACCAATAGAAGCAAGGATCTATTATGCCACCATGGAGGCCAAGAATCAAATGATTCATTGTGACATCAAGTGGCCTAAAAGGGCATGGAATGCATTGTGACACCACAGGGGCTAAGAGAAGCAAGGAACCATTGTGACCCAATGCAGGCTAATAATCTAAGAATCCCTTTTGACACCAGGGGGCGCAAAACGACCACGGATGAACTCTGACAGCATGGGGACCTATAGAAGCAAGGAACCATTATGACACCATGAAGGCCAAGAATCAAATGGTTCATTGTAAGACCAAGTGGCCTAAAAGGGCTTGGAATGCATTGTGACACCACAGAGGTTAAGAGAAGCAAAGAACCATTGTGACCCAAGGGAGGCTAACAATCTAATGATCCATTGTGACACCAGGGGTTGTAATAGGGCCAGGGATGAATTGTGAAAGCATGGGCCACAATAAAAACATGGAAATATTATGACACCTTAGTGGCCAAGACTCAAATGATTCTTTGTAACACCAAGTTGCCTAAAAGGGCATGGAATGCATTGTGACACCACAGGGGCTAAGAGAAGCAAGGAACCATTGTGACCCAATGCAGGCTAACAATCTAATGATCCCTTGTGACACCAGGGGGCCGAAAATGGCCAGGGATGGATTGTTACAGCACGGGGACCAATAGAAGCAAGGATCAATTATGCCACCATGGAGGCCAAGAATCAAATGATTCATTGTGACATCAAGTGGCCTAAAAGGGCATGGAATGCATTGTGACACCACAGGGGCTAAGAGAAGCAAGGAACCATTGTGACCCAATGGAGGCTAATAATCCCAGGATCCCATTTGACACCAGGGGGTGTCAAAGGGACTGGGATGAATTGTGACAGCATGGGGCCCAATAGAAACAAGGATCTATTATGCCACCATGGAGGCCAAGAATCAAATGATTCATTGTGACATCAAGTGGCCTAAAAGGGCATGGGATGCATTGTGACACCACAGGGGTTAAGAGAAGCAAGGATCCATTGTGACCCAATGCAGGCTAACAATCTAAGAATCCCTTTTGACACCAGGGGGCCCAAAAGGTCCAGGGATGAATTGTGAAAGCATGGGGCCCAATTAAAACCTGGTACAATTATGCCACCATGGAGGCCAAGAATCAAATGATTCATTGTGACATCAAGTGGCCTAAAAGGGCATGGGATGCATTGTGACACCACAGAGGTTAAGAGAAGCAAGGAACCATTGTGACCCAAGGGAGGCTAACAATCTAATGATCCATTGTGACACCAGGGGTTGTAATAGGGCCAGGGATGAATTGTGAAAGCATGGGGCACAATAAAAACATGGAAATATTATGACACCTTAGTGGCCAAGACTCAAATGATTCATTGTAACACCAAGTGGCCTAAAAGGGCATGGGATGCATTGTGACACCACAGAGGCTAAGAGAGGCAAGGAACCATTGTGACCCAATGCAGGATAATAATCTAATGATCCCTTGTGACACCAGGGGGCCGAAAATGACCAGGGATGGATTGTTACAGCACGGGGACCAATAGAAGCAAGGATCAATTATGCCACCATGGAGGAAAAGAATGAAATGATTCATTGTGACATCAAGTGGCCTAAAAGGGCATGGAATGCATTGTGACACCACAGGGGCTAAGAGAAGCAAGGAACCATTGTGACCCAATGCAGGCTAACAATCTAATGATCCCTTGTGACACCAGGGGGCCGAAAATGGCCAGGGATGGATTGTTACAGCACGGGGACCAATAGAAGCAAGGATCTATTATGCCACCATGGAGGCCAAGAATCAAATGATTCATTGTGACATCAAATGGCCTAAAAGGGCATGGAATGCATTGTGACAGCACAGGGGCTAAGAGAAGCAAGGAACCATTGTGACCCAATGCAGGCTAACAATCTAATGATCCCTTGTGACACCAGGGGTTGTAAAAGGCCCAGTGATGGATTGTTACAGCACGGGGACCAATAGAAGCAAGGATCTATTATGCCACCATGGAGGCCAAGAATCAAATGATTCATTGTGACATCAAATGGCCTAAAAGGGCATGGAATGCATTGTGACACCACAGGGGCTAAGAGAAGCAAGGAACCATTGTGACCCAATGCAGGCTAACAATCTAATGATCCCTTGTGACACCAGGGGTTGTAAAAGGCCCAGTGATGGATTGGTACAGCACGGGGACCAATAGAAGCAAGGATCTATTATGCCACCATAGAGGCCAAGAATCAAATGATTCATTGAGACATCAAGTGGCCTAAAAGGGCATGGGCTGCATTGTGACACCACAGGGGTTAAGAGAAGCAAGGAACCATTGTGACCCAATGCAGGCTAATAATCTAAGAATCCCTTTTGACACCAGGGGGCGCAAAAGGACCACGGATGAACTCTGACAGCATGGGGACCTATAGAAGCAAGGAACCATTATGACACCATGAAGGCCAAGAATCAAATGGTTCATTGTAAGACCAAGTGGCCTAAAAGGGCTTGGAATGCATTGTGACACCACAGAGGTTAAGAGAAGCAAAGAACCATTGTGACCCAAGGGAGGCTAACAATCTAATGATCCATTGTGACACCAGGGGTTGTAATAGGGCCAGGGATGAATTGTGAAAGCATGGGCCACAATAAAAACATGGAAATATTATGACACCTTAGTGGCCAAGACTCAAATGATTCTTTGTAACACCAAGTTGCCTAAAAGGGCATGGAATGCATTGTGACACCACAGGGGCTAAGAGAAGCAAGGAACCATTGTGACCCAATGCAGGCTAATAATCTAAGAATCCCTTGTGACACCAGGGGGCCGAAAATGGCCAGGGATGGATTGTTACAGCACGGGGCCCAATAGAAGCAAGGATCAATTATGCCACCATGGAGGAAAAGAATCAAATGATTCATTGAGACATCAAGTGGCCTAAAATGGCATGGACTGCATTGTGACACCACAGGGGCTAAGAGAAGCAAGGAACCATTGTGACCCAATGCAGGCTAACAATCTAATGATCCCTTGTGACACCAGGGGTTGTAAAAGGCCCAGTGATGGATTGTTACAGCACGGGTACAAATAGAAGCAAGGATCTATTATGCCACCATGGAGGCCAAGAATCAAATGATTCATTGTGACATCAAGTGGCCTAATAGGGCATGGAATGCATTGTGACACCACAGGGGCTAAGAGAAGCAAGGAACTATTGTGACCCAATGCAGGCTAACAATCTAATGTTCCCTTGTGACACCAGGGGTTGTAAAAGGCCCAGTGATGTATTGTTACAGCACGGGGACCAATAGAAGCAAGGATCTATTATGCCACCATGGAGGCCAAGAATCAAATGATTCATTGTGACATCAAGTGGCCTAAAAGGGCATGGGCTGCATTGTGACACCACAGGGGTTAAGAGAAGCAAGGAACCATTGTGACCCAATGCAGGCTAACAATCTAATGATCCCTTGTGACACCAGGGGGCCGAAAATGGCCAGGGATGGATTGTTACAGCACGGGGACCAATAGAAGCAAGGATCAATTATGCCACCATGGAGGCCAAGAATCAAATGATTCATTGTGACATCAAGTGGCCTAAAAGGGCATGGAATGCATTGTGACACCACAGGGGCTAAGAGAAGCAAGGAACCATTGTGACCCAATGGAGGCTAATAATCCCAGGATCCCATTTGACACCAGGGGGCGTCAAAGGGACAGGGATGAATTGTGACAGCATGGGGCCCAATAGAAACAAGAAACCATTATGCCACCATGGAGGCCAAGAATCAAATGATTCATTGTGACATCAAGTGGCCTAAAAGGGCATGGGATGCATTGAGACTCCACAGGGTTTAAGAGAAGCAAGGAACCATTGTGACCCAAGGGAGGCTAACAATCTAATGATCCCTTGTCACACAAGGTGTTGTAAAAGGGCCAGGGATGAATTGTGAAAGCATGGGGCACAATAAAAACATGCAAATATTATGACACCATAGAGGCCAAGAATCAAATGATTCGTTGTAACACCAAGTGGCCTAAAAGGTCATGGGATGCATTGTGACACCACAGCGGTTAAGAGAAGCAAGGAACCATTGTGACCCAATGCAGGCTAATAATCTAAGAATCCCTTTTGACACCAGGGGCCCAAAAGGTCCAGGGATGAATTGTGAAAGCATGGGGCCCAGTTAAAACCTGGTACAATTACGCCACCATGGAGGCCAAGAATCAAATGATTCATTGTGACATCAAGTGGCCTAAAAGGGCATGGGATGCATTGTGACACCACAGGGGCTAAGAGAAGCAAGGAACCATTGTGACCCAATGCAGGCTAATAATCTAAGAATCCCTTTTGACACCAGGGGGCGCAAAAGGACCACGGATGAACACTGACAGCATGGGGACCTATAGAAGCAAGGAACCATTATGACACCATGAAGGCCAAGAATCAAATGGTTCATTGTAAGACCAAGTGGCCTAAAAGGGCTTGCAATGCATTGTGACACCACAAAGGTTATGAAAAGCAAGGAACCATTGTGACCCAAGGGAGGCTAACAATCTAATGATCCATTGTGACACCAGTGGTTGTAATAGGGCCAGGGATGAATTGTGAAAGCATGGGCCACAATAAAAACATGGAAATATTATGACACCTTAGTGGCCAAGACTCAAATGATTCATTGTAACACCAAGTGGCCTAAAAGGGCATGGGATGCATTGTGACACCACAGGGGCTAAGAGAAGCAAGGAACCATTGTGACCCAATGCAGGCTAATAATCTAAGAATCCCTTGTGACACCAGGGGGCCGAAAATGGCCAGGGATGGATTGTTACAGCACGGGGACCAATAGAAGCAAGGATCAATTGTGCCACCATGGAGGAAAAGAATCAAATGATTCATTGTGACATCAAGTGGCCTAAAAGGGCATGGAAGGCATCGTGACACCACAGGGGCTAAGAGAAGCAAGGAACCATTGTGACCCAATGCAGGCTAATAATCTAAGAATCCCTTTTGACACCAGGGGGCGCAAAACGACCACGGATGAACTCTGACAGCATGGGGACCTATAGAAGCAAGGAACCATTATGACACCATGAAGGCCAAGAATCAAATGGTTCATTGTAAGACCAAGTGGCCTAAAAGGGCATGGGATGCATTGTGACACCACAGGGGCTAAGAGAAGCAAGGAACCATTGTGACCCAATGCAGGCTAACAATCTAATGATCCCTTGTGACACCAGGGGTTGTAAAAGGCCCAGTGATGGATTGGTACAGCACGGGGACCAATAGAAGCAAGGATCTATTATGCCACCATAGAGGCCAAGAATCAAATGATTCATTGAGACATCAAGTGGCCTAAAAGGGCATGGGCTGCATTGTGACACCACAGGGGTTAAGAGAAGCAAGGAACCATTGTGACCCAATGCAGGCTAACAATCTAATGATCCCTTGTGACACCTGGGGTTGTAAAAGGCCCAGTGATGTATTGTTACAGCACGGGGACCAATAGAAGCAAGGATCTATTATGCCACCATGGAGGCCAAGAATCAAATGATTCATTGTGACATCAAGTGGCCAAAAAGGGCATGGGCAGCATTGTGACACCACAGGGGTTAAGAGAAGCAAGGAACCATTGTGACCCAATGCAGGCTAATAATCTAAGAATCCCTTTTGACACCAGGGGGCGCAAAAGGACCACGGATGAACTCTGACAGCATGGGGACCTATAGAAGCAAGGAACCATTATGACACCATGAAGGCCAAGAATCAAATGGTTCATTGTAAGACCAAGTGGCCTAAAAGGGCTTGGAATGCATTGTGACACCACAGAGGTTAAGAGAAGCAAAGAACCATTGTGACCCAAGGGAGGCTAACCATCTAATGATCCCTTGTGACACCAGGGGGCCGAAAATGGCCAGGGATGGATTGTTACAGCACGGGGACCAATAGAAGCAAGGATCAATTATGCCACCATGGAGGCCAAGAATCAAATGATTCATTGTGACATCAAGTGGCCTAAAAGGGCATGGAATGCATTGTGACACCACAGGGGCTAAGAGAAGCAAGGAACCATTGTGACCCAATGGAGGCTAATAATCCCAGGATCCCTTTTGACACCAGGGGGCGTCAAAGGGACAGGGATGAATTGTGACAGCATGGGGTCCAATAGAAACAAGAAACCATTATGCCACCATGGAGGCCAAGAATCAAATGATTCATTGTGACATCAAGTGGCCTAAAAGGGCATGGGATGCATTGAGACTCCACAGGGTTTAAGAGAAGCAAGGAACCATTGTGACCCAAGGGAGGCTAACAATCTAATGATCCCTTGTCACACAAGGTGTTGTAAAAGGGCCAGGGATGAATTGTGAAAGCATGGGGCACAATAAAAACATGCAAATATTATGACACCATAGAGGCCAAGAATCAAATGATTCATTGTGACATCAAGTTGCCTAAAAGGGCATGGGATGCATTGTGACACCACAGGGGCTAAGAGAAGCAAGGAACCATTGTGACCCAATGCAGGCTAACAATCTAATGATCCCTTGTGACACCAGGGGTTGTAAAAGGCCCAGTGATGGATTGTTACAGCACGGGTACAAATAGAAGCAAGGATCTATTATGCCACCATGGAGGCCAAGAATCAAATGATTCATTGTGACATCAAGTGGCCTAATAGGGCATGGAATGCATTGTGACACCACAGGGGCTAAGAGAAGCAAGGAACTATTGTGACCCAATGCAGGCTAACAATCTAATGTTCCCTTGTGACACCAGGGGTTGTAAAAGGCCCAGTGATGTATTGTTACAGCACGGGGACCAATAGAAGCAAGGATCTATTATGCCACCATGGAGGCCAAGAATCAAATGATTCATTGTGACATCAAGTGGCCTAAAAGGGCATGGGCTGCATTGTGACACCACAGGGGTTAAGAGAAGCAAGGAACCATTGTGACCCAATGCAGGCTAACAATCTAATGATCCCTTGTGACACCAGGGGGCCGAAAATGGCCAGGGATGGATTGTTACAGCACGGGGACCAATAGAAGCAAGGATCAATTATGCCACCATGGAGGCCAAGAATCAAATGATTCATTGTGACATCAAGTGGCCTAAAAGGGCATGGAATGCATTGTGACACCACAGGGGCTAAGAGAAGCAAGGAACCATTGTGACCCAATGGAGGCTAATAATCCCAGGATCCCATTTGACACCAGGGGGCGTCAAAGGGACAGGGATGAATTGTGACAGCATGGGGCCCAATAGAAACAAGGAACCATTATGCCACCATGGAGGCCAAGAATCAAATGATTCATTGTGACATCAAGTGGCCTAAAAGGGCATGGGATGCATTGAGACTCCACAGGGTTTAAGAGAAGCAAGGAACCATTGTGACCCAAGGGAGGCTAACAATCTAATGATCCCTTGTCACACAAGGTGTTGTAAAAGGGCCAGGGATGAATTGTGAAAGCATGGGGCACAATAAAAACATGCAAATATTATGACACCATAGAGGCCAAGAATCAAATGATTCGTTGTAACACCAAGTGGCCTAAAAGGTCATGGGATGCATTGTGACACCACAGCGGTTAAGAGAAGCAAGGAACCATTGTGACCCAATGCAGGCTAATAATCTAAGAATCCCTTTTGACACCAGGGGCCCAAAAGGTCCAGGGATGAATTGTGAAAGCATGGGGCCCAGTTAAAACCTGGTACAATTACGCCACCATGGAGGCCAAGAATCAAATGATTCATTGTGACATCAAGTGGCCTAAAAGGGCATGGGATGCATTGTGACACCACAGGGGCTAAGAGAAGCAAGGAACCATTGTGACCCAATGCAGGCTAATAATCTAAGAATCCCTTTTGACACCAGGGGGCGCAAAAGGACCACGGATGAACACTGACAGCATGGGGACCTATAGAAGCAAGGAACCATTATGACACCATGAAGGCCAAGAATCAAATGGTTCATTGTAAGACCAAGTGGCCTAAAAGGGCTTGCAATGCATTGTGACACCACAAAGGTTATGAAAAGCAAGGAACCATTGTGACCCAAGGGAGGCTAACAATCTAATGATCCATTGTGACACCAGTGGTTGTAATAGGGCCAGGGATGAATTGTGAAAGCATGGGCCACAATAAAAACATGGAAATATTATGACACCTTAGTGGCCAAGACTCAAATGATTCATTGTAACACCAAGTGGCCTAAAAGGGCATGGGATGCATTGTGACACCACAGGGGCTAAGAGAAGCAAGGAACCATTGTGACCCAATGCAGGCTAATAATCTAAGAATCCCTTGTGACACCAGGGGGCCGAAAATGGCCAGGGATGGATTGTTACAGCACGGGGACCAATAGAAGCAAGGATCAATTGTGCCACCATGGAGGAAAAGAATCAAATGATTCATTGTGACATCAAGTGGCCTAAAAGGGCATGGAAGGCATCGTGACACCACAGGGGCTAAGAGAAGCAAGGAACCATTGTGACCCAATGCAGGCTAATAATCTAAGAATCCCTTTTGACACCAGGGGGCGCAAAACGACCACGGATGAACTCTGACAGCATGGGGACCTATAGAAGCAAGGAACCATTATGACACCATGAAGGCCAAGAATCAAATGGTTCATTGTAAGACCAAGTGGCCTAAAAGGGCATGGGATGCATTGTGACACCACAGGGGCTAAGAGAAGCAAGGAACCATTGTGACCCAATGCAGGCTAACAATCTAATGATCCCTTGTGACACCAGGGGTTGTAAAAGGCCCAGTGATGGATTGGTACAGCACGGGGACCAATAGAAGCAAGGATCTATTATGCCACCATAGAGGCCAAGAATCAAATGATTCATTGAGACATCAAGTGGCCTAAAAGGGCATGGGCTGCATTGTGACACCACAGGGGTTAAGAGAAGCAAGGAACCATTGTGACCCAATGCAGGCTAACAATCTAATGATCCCTTGTGACACCTGGGGTTGTAAAAGGCCCAGTGATGTATTGTTACAGCACGGGGACCAATAGAAGCAAGGATCTATTATGCCACCATGGAGGCCAAGAATCAAATGATTCATTGTGACATCAAGTGGCCAAAAAGGGCATGGGCAGCATTGTGACACCACAGGGGTTAAGAGAAGCAAGGAACCATTGTGACCCAATGCAGGCTAATAATCTAAGAATCCCTTTTGACACCAGGGGGCGCAAAAGGACCACGGATGAACTCTGACAGCATGGGGACCTATAGAAGCAAGGAACCATTATGACACCATGAAGGCCAAGAATCAAATGGTTCATTGTAAGACCAAGTGGCCTAAAAGGGCTTGGAATGCATTGTGACACCACAGAGGTTAAGAGAAGCAAAGAACCATTGTGACCCAAGGGAGGCTAACCATCTAATGATCCCTTGTGACACCAGGGGGCCGAAAATGGCCAGGGATGGATTGTTACAGCACGGGGACCAATAGAAGCAAGGATCAATTATGCCACCATGGAGGCCAAGAATCAAATGATTCATTGTGACATCAAGTGGCCTAAAAGGGCATGGGATGCATTGAGACTCCACAGGGTTTAAGAGAAGCAAGGAACCATTGTGACCCAAGGGAGGCTAACAATCTAATGATCCCTTGTCACACAAGGTGTTGTAAAAGGGCCAGGGATGAATTGTGAAAGCATGGGGCACAATAAAAACATGCAAATATTATGACACCATAGAGGCCAAGAATCAAATGATTCATTGTGACATCAAGTTGCCTAAAAGGGCATGGGATGCATTGTGACACCACAGGGGCTAAGAGAAGCAAGGAACCATTGTGACCCAATGCAGGCTAACAATCTAATGATCCCTTGTGACACCAGGGGTTGTAAAAGGCCCAGTGATGGATTGTTACAGCACGGGGACCAATAGAAGCAAGGTTCTATTATGCCACCATAGAGGCCAAGAATCAAATGATTCATTGTGACATCAAGTGGCCTAAAAGGGCATGGGCTGCATTGTGACACCACAGGGGTTAAGAGAAGCAAGGAACCATTGTGACCCAATGCAGGCTAACAATCTAATGATCCCTTGTGACACCAGGGGTTGTAAAAGGCCCAGTGATGGATTGTTACAGCATGGGGACCAATAGAAGCAAGGATCAATTATGCCACCATGGAGGCCAAGAATCAAATGATTCATTGTGACATCAAGTGGCCTAAAAGGGCATGGGCTGCATTGTGACACCACAGGGGTTAAGAGAAGCAAGGAACCATTGTGACCCAATGCAGGCTAATAATCTAAGAATCCCTTTTGACACCAGGGGGCGCAAAAGGACCACGGATGAACTCTGACAGCATGGGGACCTATAGAAGCAAGGAACCATTATGACACCATGAAGGCCAAGAATCAAATGGTTCATTGTAAGACCAAGTGGCCTAAAAGGGCTTGGAATGCATGGTGACACCACAGAGGTTAAGAGAAGCAAGAAACCATTGTGACCCAAGGGAGGCTAACAATCTAATGATCCATTGTGACACCAGGGGTTGTAATAGGGCCAGGGATGAATTGTGAAAGCATGGGCCACAATAAAAACATGGAAATATTATGACACCTTAGTGGCCAAGACTCAAATGATTCATTGTAACACCAAGTGGCCTAAAAGGGCTTGGAATGCATGGTGACACCACAGGGGCTAAGAGAAGCAAGGAACCATTGTGACCCAATGCAGGCGAACAATCTAATGATCCCTTGTGACACCAGGGGGCCGAAAATGGCCAGGGATGGATTGTTACAGCACGGGGACCAATAGAAGCAAGGAACAATTATGCCACCATGGAGGAAAAGAATCAAATGATTCATTGTGACATCAAGTGGCGTAAAAGGGCATGGAATGCATTGTGACACCACAGGGGCTAAGAGAAGCAAGGAACCATTGTGACCCAATGCAGGCTAACAATCTAATGATCCCTTGTGACACCAGGGGTTGTAAAAGGCCCAGTGATGGATTGTTACAGCACGGGGACCAATAGAAGCAAGGATCTATTATGCCACCATGGAGGCCAAGAATCAAATGATTCATTGTGACATCAAATGGCCTAAAAGGGCATGGAATGCATTGTGACACCACAGGGGCTAAGAGAAGCAAGGAACCATTGTGACCCAATGCAGGCTAACAATCTAATGATCCCTTGTGACACCAGGGGTTGTAAAAGGCCCAGTGATGGATTGGTACAGCACGGGGACCAATAGAAGCAAGGATCTATTATGCCACCATAGAGGCCAAGAATCAAATGATTCATTGAGACATCAAGTGGCCTAAAAGGGCATGGGCTGCATTGTGACACCACAGGGGTTAAGAGAAGCAAGGAACCATTGTGACCCAATGCAGGCTAACAATCTAATGATCCCTTGTGACACCAGGGGTTGTAAAAGGCCCAGTGATGTATTGTTACAGCACGGGGACCAATAGAAGCAAGGATCTATTATGCCACCATGGAGGCCAAGAATCAAATGATTCATTGTGACATCAAGTGGCCAAAAAGGGCATGGGCTGCATTGTGACACCACAGGGGTTAAGAGAAGCAAGGAACCATTGTGACCCAATGCAGGCTAATAATCTAAGAATCCCTTTTGACACCAGGGGGCGCAAAAGGACCACGGATGAACTCTGACAGCATGGGGACCTATAGAAGCAAGGAACCATTATGACACCATGAAGGCCAAGAATCAAATGGTTCATTGTAAGACCAAGTGGCCTAAAAGGGCTTGGAATGCATTGTGACACCACAGAGGTTAAGAGAAGCAAAGAACCATTGTGACCCAAGGGAGGCTAACAATCTAATGATCCATTGTGACACCAGGGGTTGTAATAGGGCCAGGGATGAATTGTGAAAGCATGGGCCACAATAAAAACATGGAAATATTATGACACCTTAGTGGCCAAGACTCAAATGATTCTTTGTAACACCAAGTTGCCTAAAAGGGCATGGAATGCATTGTGACACCACAGGGGCTAAGAGAAGCAAGGAACCATTGTGACCCAATGCAGGCTAACAATCTAATGATCCCTTGTGACACCAGGGGGCCGAAAATGGCCAGGGATGGATTGTTACAGCACGGGGACCAATAGAAGCAAGGATCAATTATGCCACCATGGAGGCCAAGAATCAAATGATTCATTGTGACATCAAGTGGCCTAAAAGGGCATGGAATGCATTGTGACACCACAGGGGCTAAGAGAAGCAAGGAACCATTGTGACCCAATGGAGGCTAATAATCCCAGGATCCCATTTGACACCAGGGGGTGTTAAAGGGACTGGGATGAATTGTGACAGCATGGGGCCCAATAGAAACAAGGATCTATTATGCCACCATGGAGGCCAAGAATCAAATGATTCATTGTGACATCAAGTGGCCTAAAAGGGCATGGGATGCATTGAGACTCCACAGGGTTTAAGAGAAGCAAGGAACCATTGTGACCCAAGGGAGGCTAACAATCTAATGATCCCTTGTCACACAAGGTGTTGTAAAAGGGCCAGGGATGAATTGTGAAAGCATGGGGTACAATAAAAACATGCAAATATTATGACACCTTAGAGGCCAAGAATCAAATGATTCATTGTAACACCAAGTGGCCTAAAAGGTCATGGGATGCATTGTGACACCACAGAGGTTAAGAGAAGCAAGGAACCATTGTGACCCAATGCAGGCTAACAATCTAATGATCCCTTGTGGCACCAGGGGGTATAAAAAGGGCCAGGGATGGATTGTTACAGCACGGGGACCAATAGAAGCAAGGTTCTATTATGCCACCATGGAGGCCAAGAATCAAATGATTCATTGTGACATCAAGTGGCCTAAAAGGGCATGGGATGCATTGTGACACCACAGGGGTTAAGAGAAGCAAGGATCCATTGTGACCCAATGCAGGCTAACAATCTAAGAATCCCTTTTGACACCAGGGGGCCCAAAAGGTCCAGGGATGAATTGTGAAAGCATGGGGCCCAATTAAAACCTGGTACAATTATGCCACCATGGAGGCCAAGAATCAAATGATTCATTGTGACATCAAGTGGCCTAAAAGGGCATGGGATGCATTGTGACACCACAGAGGTTAAGAGAAGCAAGGAACCATTGTGACCCAAGGGAGGCTAACAATCTAATGATCCATTGTGACACCAGGGGTTGTAATAGGGCCAGGGATGAATTGTGAAAGCATGGGCCACAATAAAAACATGGAAATATTATGACACCTTAGTGGCCAAGACTCAAATGATTCTTTGTAACACCAAGTTGCCTAAAAGGGCATGGAATGCATTGTGACACCACAGGGGCTAAGAGAAGCAAGGAACCATTGTGACCCAATGCAGGCTAACAATCTAATGATCCCTTGTGACACCAGGGGGCCGAAAATGGCCAGGGATGGATTGTTACAGCACGGGGACCAATAGAAGCAAGGATCAATTATGCCACCATGGAGGCCAAGAATCAAATGATTCATTGTGACATCAAGTGGCCTAAAAGGGCATGGAATGCATTGTGACACCACAGGGGCTAAGAGAAGCAAGGAACCATTGTGACCCAATGGAGGCTAATAATCCCAGGATCCCATTTGACACCAGGGGGTGTCAAAGGGACTGGGATGAATTGTGACAGCATGGGGCCCAATAGAAACAAGGATCTATTATGCCACCATGGAGGCCAAGAATCAAATGATTCATTGTGACATCAAGTGGCCTAAAAGGGCATGGGATGCATTGTGACACCACAGGGGTTAAGAGAAGCAAGGATCCATTGTGACCCAATGCAGGCTAACAATCTAAGAATCCCTTTTGACACCAGGGGGCCCAAAAGGTCCAGGGATGAATTGTGAAAGCATGGGGCCCAATTAAAACCTGGTACAATTATGCCACCATGGAGGCCAAGAATCAAATGATTCATTGTGACATCAAGTGGCCTAAAAGGGCATGGGATGCATTGTGACACCACAGAGGTTAAGAGAAGCAAGGAACCATTGTGACCCAAGGGAGGCTAACAATCTAATGATCCATTGTGACACCAGGGGTTGTAATAGGGCCAGGGATGAATTGTGAAAGCATGGGGCACAATAAAAACATGGAAATATTATGACACCTTAGTGGCCAAGACTCAAATGATTCATTGTAACACCAAGTGGCCTAAAAGGGCATGGGATGCATTGTGACACCACAGAGGCTAAGAGAGGCAAGGAACCATTGTGACCCAATGCAGGATAATAATCTAATGATCCCTTGTGACACCAGGGGGCCGAAAATGACCAGGGATGGATTGTTACAGCACGGGGACCAATAGAAGCAAGGATCAATTATGCCACCATGGAGGAAAAGAATGAAATGATTCATTGTGACATCAAGTGGCCTAAAAGGGCATGGAATGCATTGTGACACCACAGGGGCTAAGAGAAGCAAGGAACCATTGTGACCCAATGCAGGCTAACAATCTAATGATCCCTTGTGACACCAGGGGGCCGAAAATGGCCAGGGATGGATTGTTACAGCACGGGGACCAATAGAAGCAAGGATCTATTATGCCACCATGGAGGCCAAGAATCAAATGATTCATTGTGACATCAAATGGCCTAAAAGTGCATGGAATGTATTGTGACAGCACAGGGGCTAAGAGAAGCAAGGAACCATTGTGACCCAATGCAGGCTAACAATCTAATGATCCCTTGTGACACCAGGGGTTGTAAAAGGCCCAGTGATGGATTGTTACAGCACGGGGACCAATAGAAGCAAGGATCTATTATGCCACCATGGAGGCCAAGAATCAAATGATTCATTGTGACATCAAATGGCCTAAAAGGGCATGGAATGCATTGTGACACCACAGGGGCTAAGAGAAGCAAGGAACCATTGTGACCCAATGCAGGCTAACAATCTAATGATCCCTTGTGACACCAGGGGTTGTAAAAGGCCCAGTGATGGATTGGTACAGCACGGGGACCAATAGAAGCAAGGATCTATTATGCCACCATAGAGGCCAAGAATCAAATGATTCATTGAGACATCAAGTGGCCTAAAAGGGCATGGGCTGCATTGTGACACCACAGGGGTTAAGAGAAGCAAGGAACCATTGTGACCCAATGCAGGCTAATAATCTAAGAATCCCTTTTGACACCAGGGGGCGCAAAAGGACCACGGATGAACTCTGACAGCATGGGGACCTATAGAAGCAAGGAACCATTATGACACCATGAAGGCCAAGAATCAAATGGTTCATTGTAAGACCAAGTGGCCTAAAAGGGCTTGGAATGCATTGTGACACCACAGAGGTTAAGAGAAGCAAAGAACCATTGTGACCCAAGGGAGGCTAACAATCTAATGATCCATTGTGACACCAGGGGTTGTAATAGGGCCAGGGATGAATTGTGAAAGCATGGGCCACAATAAAAACATGGAAATATTATGACACCTTAGTGGCCAAGACTCAAATGATTCTTTGTAACACCAAGTTGCCTAAAAGGGCATGGAATGCATTGTGACACCACAGGGGCTAAGAGAAGCAAGGAACCATTGTGACCCAATGCAGGCTAATAATCTAAGAATCCCTTGTGACACCAGGGGGCCGAAAATGGCCAGGGATGGATTGTTACAGCACGGGGCCCAATAGAAGCAAGGATCAATTATGCCACCATGGAGGAAAAGAATCAAATGATTCATTGAGACATCAAGTGGCCTAAAATGGCATGGACTGCATTGTGACACCACAGGGGCTAAGAGAAGCAAGGAACCATTGTGACCCAATGCAGGCTAACAATCTAATGATCCCTTGTGACACCAGGGGTTGTAAAAGGCCCAGTGATGGATTGTTACAGCACGGGTACAAATAGAAGCAAGGATCTATTATGCCACCATGGAGGCCAAGAATCAAATGATTCATTGTGACATCAAGTGGCCTAATAGGGCATGGAATGCATTGTGACACCACAGGGGCTAAGAGAAGCAAGGAACTATTGTGACCCAATGCAGGCTAACAATCTAATGTTCCCTTGTGACACCAGGGGTTGTAAAAGGCCCAGTGATGTATTGTTACAGCACGGGGACCAATAGAAGCAAGGATCTATTATGCCACCATGGAGGCCAAGAATCAAATGATTCATTGTGACATCAAGTGGCCTAAAAGGGCATGGGCTGCATTGTGACACCACAGGGGTTAAGAGAAGCAAGGAACCATTGTGACCCAATGCAGGCTAACAATCTAATGATCCCTTGTGACACCAGGGGGCCGAAAATGGCCAGGGATGGATTGTTACAGCACGGGGACCAATAGAAGCAAGGATCAATTATGCCACCATGGAGGCCAAGAATCAAAATATTCATTGTGACATCAAGTGGCCTAAAAGGGCATGGAATGCATTGTGACACCACAGGGGCTAAGAGAAGCAAGGAACCATTGTGACCCAATGCAGGCTAATAATCTAAGAATCCCTTTTGACACCAGGGGCCCAAAAGGTCCAGGGATGAATTGTGAAAGCATGGGGCCCAGTTAAAACCTGGTACAATTACGCCACCATGGAGGCCAAGAATCAAATGATTCATTGTGACATCAAGTGGCCTAAAAGGGCATGGGATGCATTGTGACACCACAGGGGCTAAGAGAAGCAAGGAACCATTGTGACCCAATGCAGGCTAATAATCTAAGAATCCCTTTTGACACCAGGGGGCGCAAAAGGACCACGGATGAACACTGACAGCATGGGGACCTATAGAAGCAAGGAACCATTATGACACCATGAAGGCCAAGAATCAAATGGTTCATTGTAAGACCAAGTGGCCTAAAAGGGCTTGCAATGCATTGTGACACCACAAAGGTTATGAAAAGCAAGGAACCATTGTGACCCAAGGGAGGCTAACAATCTAATGATCCATTGTGACACCAGTGGTTGTAATAGGCCCAGTGATGGATTGGTACAGCATGGGCCACAATAAAAACATGGAAATATTATGACACCTTAGTGGCCAAGACTCAAATGATTCATTGTAACACCAAGTGGCCTAAAAGGGCATGGGATGCATTGTGACACCACAGGGGCTAAGAGAAGCAAGGAACCATTGTGACCCAATGCAGGCTAATAATCTAAGAATCCCTTGTGACACCAGGGGGCCGAAAATGGCCAGGGATGGATTGTTACAGCACGGGGACCAATAGAAGCAAGGATCAATTGTGCCACCATGGAGGAAAAGAATCAAATGATTCATTGTGACATCAAGTGGCCTAAAAGGGCATGGAAGGCATCGTGACACCACAGGGGCTAAGAGAAGCAAGGAACCATTGTGACCCAATGCAGGCTAATAATCTAAGAATCCCTTTTGACACCAGGGGGCGCAAAACGACCACGGATGAACTCTGACAGCATGGGGACCTATAGAAGCAAGGAACCATTATGACACCATGAAGGCCAAGAATCAAATGGTTCATTGTAAGACCAAGTGGCCTAAAAGGGCATGGGATGCATTGTGACACCACAGGGGCTAAGAGAAGCAAGGAACCATTGTGACCCAATGCAGGCTAACAATCTAATGATCCCTTGTGACACCAGGGGTTGTAAAAGGCCCAGTGATGGATTGGTACAGCACGGGGACCAATAGAAGCAAGGATCTATTATGCCACCATAGAGGCCAAGAATCAAATGATTCATTGAGACATCAAGTGGCCTAAAAGGGCATGGGCTGCATTGTGACACCACAGGGGTTAAGAGAAGCAAGGAACCATTGTGACCCAATGCAGGCTAACAATCTAATGATCCCTTGTGACACCAGGGGTTGTAAAAGGCCCAGTGATGTATTGTTACAGCACGGGGACCAATAGAAGCAAGGATCTATTATGCCACCATGGAGGCCAAGAATCAAATGATTCATTGTGACATCAAGTGGCCAAAAAGGGCATGGGCAGCATTGTGACACCACAGGGGTTAAGAGAAGCAAGGAACCATTGTGACCCAATGCAGGCTAATAATCTAAGAATCCCTTTTGACACCAGGGGGCGCAAAAGGACCACGGATGAACTCTGACAGCATGGGGACCTATAGAAGCAAGGAACCATTATGACACCATGAAGGCCAAGAATCAAATGGTTCATTGTATGACCAAGTGGCCTAAAAGGGCTTGGAATGCATTGTGACACCACAGAGGTTAAGAGAAGCAAAGAACCATTGTGACCCAAGGGAGGCTAACCATCTAATGATCCCTTGTGACACCAGGGGGCCGAAAATGGCCAGGGATGGATTGTTACAGCACGGGGACCAATAGAAGCAAGGATCAATTATGCCACCATGGAGGCCAAGAATCAAATGATTCATTGTGACATCAAGTGGCCTAAAAGGGCATGGAATGCATTGTGACACCACAGGGGCTAAGAGAAGCAAGGAACCATTGTGACCCAATGGAGGCTAATAATCCCAGGATCCCTTTTGACACCAGGGGGCGTCAAAGGGACAGGGATGAATTGTGACAGCATGGGGCCCAATAGAAACAAGAAACCATTATGCCACCATGGAGGCCAAGAATCAAATTATTCATTGTGACATCAAGTGGCCTAAAAGGGCATGGGATGCATTGAGACTCCACAGGGTTTAAGAGAAGCAAGGAACCATTGTGACCCAAGGGAGGCTAACAATCTAATGATCCCTTGTCACACAAGGTGTTGTAAAAGGGCCAGGGATGAATTGTGAAAGCATGGGGCACAATAAAAACATGCAAATATTATGACACCATAGAGGCCAAGAATCAAATGATTCATTGTGACATCAAGTTGCCTAAAAGGGCATGGGATGCATTGTGACACCACAGGGGCTAAGAGAAGCAAGGAACCATTGTGACCCAATGCAGGCTAACAATCTAATGATCCCTTGTGACACCAGGGGTTGTAAAAGGCCCAGTGATGGATTGGTACAGCACGGGGACCAATAGAAGCAAGGATCTATTATGCCACCATGGAGGCCAAGAATCAAAGGATTCATTGTGACATCAAGTGGCCTAAAAGGGCATGGAATGCATTGTGACACCACAGGGGCTAAGAGAAGCAAGGAACCATTGTGACCCAATGCAGGCTAACAATCTAATGATCCCTTGTGACACCAGGGGTTGTAAAAGGCCCAGTGATGGATTGGTACAGCACGGGGACCAATAGAAGCAAGGATCAATTATGCCACCATGGAGGCCAAGAATCAAATGATTCATTGTGACATCAAGTGGCCTAAAAGGGCATGGGCTGCATTGTGACACCACAGGGGTTAAGAGAAGCAAGGAACCATTGTGACCCAATGCAGGCTAATAATCTAAGAATCCCTTTTGACACCAGGGGGCGCAAAAGGACCACGGATGAACTCTGACAGCATGGGGACCTATAGAAGCAAGGAACCATTATGACACCATGAAGGCCAAGAATCAAATGGTTCATTGTAAGACCAAGTGGCCTAAAAGGGCTTGGAATGCATGGTGACACCACAGAGGTTAAGAGAAGCAAGAAACCATTGTGACCCAAGGGAGGCTAACAATCTAATGATCCATTGTGACACCAGGGGTTGTAATAGGGCCAGGGATGAATTGTGAAAGCATGGGCCACAATAAAAACATGGAAATATTATGACACCTTAGTGGCCAAGACTCAAATGATTCATTGTAACACCAAGTGGCCTAAAAGTGCATGGAATGCATTGTGACACCACAGGGGCTAAGAGAAGCAAGGAACCATTGTGACCCAATGCAGGCGAACAATCTAATGATCCCTTGTGACACCAGGGGGCCGAAAATGGCCAGGGATGGATTGTTACAGCACGGGGACCAATAGAAGCAAGGATCAATTATGCCACCATGGAGGAAAAGAATCAAATGATTCATTGTGACATCAAGTGGCCTAAAAGGGCATGGAATGCATTGTGACACCACAGGGGCTAAGAGAAGCAAGGAACCATTGTGACCCAATGCAGGCTAACAATCTAATGATCCCTTGTGACACCAGGGGTTGTAAAAGGCCCAGTGATGGATTGTTACAGCACGGGGACCAATAGAAGCAAGGATCTATTATGCCACCATGGAGGCCAAGAATCAAATGATTCATTGTGACATCAAATGGCCTAAAAGGGCATGGAATGCATTGTGACACCACAGGGGCTAAGAGAAGCAAGGAACCATTGTGACCCAATGCAGGCTAACAATCTAATGATCCCTTGTGACACCAGGGGTTGTAAAAGGCCCAGTGATGGATTGGTACAGCACGGGGACCAATAGAAGCAAGGATCTATTATGCCACCATAGAGGCCAAGAATCAAATGATTCATTGAGACATCAAGTGGCCTAAAAGGGCATGGGCTGCATTGTGACACCACAGGGGTTAAGAGAAGCAAGGAACCATTGTGACCCAATGCAGGCTAACAATCTAATGATCCCTTGTGACACCAGGGGTTGTAAAAGGCCCAGTGATGTATTGTTACAGCACGGGGACCAATAGAAGCAAGGATCTATTATGCCACCATGGAGGCCAAGAATCAAATGATTCATTGTGACATCAAGTGGCCAAAAAGGGCATGGGCTGCATTGTGACACCACAGGGGTTAAGAGAAGCAAGGAACCATTGTGACCCAATGCAGGCTAATAATCTAAGAATCCCTTTTGACACCAGGGGGCGCAAAAGGACCACGGATGAACTCTGACAGCATGGGGACCTATAGAAGCAAGGAACCATTATGACACCATGAAGGCCAAGAATCAAATGGTTCATTGTAAGACCAAGTGGCCTAAAAGGGCTTGGAATGCATTGTGACACCACAGAGGTTAAGAGAAGCAAAGAACCATTGTGACCCAAGGGAGGCTAACAATCTAATGATCCATTGTGACACCAGGGGTTGTAATAGGGCCAGGGATGAATTGTGAAAGCATGGGCCACAATAAAAACATGGAAATATTATGACACCTTAGTGGCCAAGACTCAAATGATTCTTTGTAACACCAAGTTGCCTAAAAGGGCATGGAATGCATTGTGACACCACAGGGGCTAAGAGAAGCAAGGAACCATTGTGACCCAATGCAGGCTAACAATCTAATGATCCCTTGTGACACCAGGGGGCCGAAAATGGCCAGGGATGGATTGTTACAGCACGGGGACCAATAGAAGCAAGGATCAATTATGCCACCATGGAGGCCAAGAATCAAATGATTCATTGTGACATCAAGTGGCCTAAAAGGGCATGGAATGCATTGTGACACCACAGGGGCTAAGAGAAGCAAGGAACCATTGTGACCCAATGGAGGCTAATAATCCCAGGATCCCATTTGACACCAGGGGGTGTTAAAGGGACTGGGATGAATTGTGACAGCATGGGGCCCAATAGAAACAAGGATCTATTATGCCACCATGGAGGCCAAGAATCAAATGATTCATTGTGACATCAAGTGGCCTAAAAGGGCATGGGATGCATTGAGACTCCACAGGGTTTAAGAGAAGCAAGGAACCATTGTGACCCAAGGGAGGCTAACAATCTAATGATCCCTTGTCACACAAGGTGTTGTAAAAGGGCCAGGGATGAATTGTGAAAGCATGGGGTACAATAAAAACATGCAAATATTATGACACCTTAGAGGCCAAGAATCAAATGATTCATTGTAACACCAAGTGGCCTAAAAGGTCATGGGATGCATTGTGACACCACAGAGGTTAAGAGAAGCAAGGAACCATTGTGACCCAATGCAGGCTAACAATCTAATGATCCCTTGTGGCACCAGGGGGTATAAAAAGGGCCAGGGATGGATTGTTACAGCACGGGGACCAATAGAAGCAAGGTTCTATTATGCCACCATGGAGGCCAAGAATCAAATGATTCATTGTGACATCAAGTGGCCTAAAAGGGCATGGGATGCATTGTGACACCACAGGGGTTAAGAGAAGCAAGGATCCATTGTGACCCAATGCAGGCTAACAATCTAAGAATCCCTTTTGACACCAGGGGGCCCAAAAGGTCCAGGGATGAATTGTGAAAGCATGGGGCCCAATTAAAACCTGGTACAATTATGCCACCATGGAGGCCAAGAATCAAATGATTCATTGTGACATCAAGTGGCCTAAAAGGGCATGGGATGCATTGTGACACCACAGAGGTTAAGAGAAGCAAGGAACCATTGTGACCCAAGGGAGGCTAACAATCTAATGATCCATTGTGACACCAGGGGTTGTAATAGGGCCAGGGATGAATTGTGAAAGCATGGGGCACAATAAAAACATGGAAATATTATGACACCTTAGTGGCCAAGACTCAAATGATTCATTGTAACACCAAGTGGCCTAAAAGGGCATGGGATGCATTGTGACACCACAGGGGCTAAGAGAAGCAAGGAACCATTGTGACCCAATGCAGGCTAATAATCTAAGAATCCCTTGTGACACCAGGGGGCCGAAAATGGCCAGGGATGGATTGTTACAGCACGGGGACCAATAGAAGCAAGGATCAATTATGCCACCATGGAGGAAAAGAATGAAATGATTCATTGAGACATCAAGTGGCCTAAAAGGGCATGGAATGCATTGTGACACCACAGGGGCTAAGAGAAGCAAGGAACCATTGTGACCCAATGCAGGCTAACAATCTAATGATCCCTTGTGACACCAGGGGTTGTAAAAGGCCCAGTGATGGATTGTTACAGCACGGGGACCAATAGAAGCAAGGATCTATTATGCCACCATGGAGGCCAAGAATCAAATGATTCATTGTGACATCAAGTGGCCTAAAAGGGCATGGAATGCATTGTGACACCACAGGGGCTAAGAGAAGCAAGGAACCATTGTGACCCAATGCAGGCTAACAATCTAATGATCCCTTGTGACACCAGGGGTTGTAAAAGGGCCAGGGATGGATTGTTACAGCACGGGGACCAATAGAAGCAAGGATCTATTATGCCACCATGGAGGCCAAGAATCAAATGATTCATTGTGACATCAAATGGCCTAAAAGGGCATGGAATGCATTGTGACACCACAGGGGCTAAGAGAAACAAGGAACCATTGTGACCCAATGCAGGCTAACAATCTAATGATCCCTTGTGACACCAGGGGTTGTAAAAGGCCCAGTGATGGATTGGTACAGCACGGGGACCAATAGAAGCAAGGATCTATTATGCCACCATAGAGGCCAAGAATCAAATGATTCATTGAGACATCAAGTGGCCTAAAAGGGCATGGGCTGCATTGTGACACCACAGGGGTTAAGAGAAGCAAGGAACCATTGTGACCCAATGCAGGCTAACAATCTAATGATCCCTTGTGACACCAGGGGTTGTAATAGGCCCAGTGATGTATTGTTACAGCACGGGGACCAATAGAAGCAAGGATCAATTATGCCACCATGGAGGCCAAGAATCAAATGATTCATTGTGACATCAAGTGGCCAAAAAGGGCATGGGCTGCATTGTGACACCACAGGGGTTAAGAGAAGCAAGGAACCATTGTGACCCAATGCAGGCTAATAATCTAAGAATCCCTTTTGACACCAGGGGGCGCAAAACGACCACGGATGAACTCTGACAGCATGGGGACCTATAGAAGCAAGGAACCATTATGACACCATGAAGGCCAAGAATCAAATGGTTCATTGTAAGACCAAGTGGCCTAAAAGGGCTTGGAATGCATTGTGACACCACAGAGGTTAAGAGAAGCAAAGAACCATTGTGACCCAAGGGAGGCTAACAATCTAATGATCCATTGTGACACCAGGGGTTGTAATAGGGCCAGGGATGAATTGTGAAAGCATGGGCCACAATAAAAACATGGAAATATTATGACACCTTAGTGGCCAAGACTCAAATGATTCTTTGTAACACCAAGTTGCCTAAAAGGGCATGGAAGGCATTGTGACACCACAGGGGCTAAGAGAAGCAAGGAACCATTGTGACCCAATGCAGGCTAACAATCTAATGATCCCTTGTGACACCAGGGGGCCGAAAATGGCCAGGGATGGATTGTTACAGCACGGGGACCAATAGAAGCAAGGATCAATTATGCCACCATGGAGGAAAAGAATCAAATGATTCATTGTGACATCAAGTGGCCTAAAAGGGCATGGAATGCATTGTGACACCACAGGGGCTAAGAGAAGCAAGGAACCATTGTGACCCAATGCAGGCTAACAATCTAATGATCCCTTGTGACACCAGGGGTTGTAAAAGGCCCAGTGATGGATTGTTACAGCACGGGGACCAATAGAAGCAAGGATCTATTATGCCACCATGGAGGCCAAGAATCAAATGATTCATTGTGACATCAAATGGCCTAAAAGGGCATGGAATGCATTGTGACACCACAGGGGCTAAGAGAAGCAAGGAACCATTGTGACCCAATGCAGGCTAACAATCTAATGATCCCTTGTGACACCAGGGGTTGTAAAAGGCCCAGTGATGGATTGGTACAGCACGGGGACCAATAGAAGCAAGGATCTATTATGCCACCATAGAGGCCAAGAATCAAATGATTCATTGAGACATCAAGTGGCCTAAAAGGGCATGGGCTGCATTGTGACACCACAGGGGTTAAGAGAAGCAAGGAACCATTGTGACCCAATGCAGGCTAACAATCTAATGATCCCTTGTGACACCAGGGGTTGTAAAAGGCCCAGTGATGTATTGTTACAGCACGGGGACCAATAGAAGCAAGGATCTATTATGCCACCATGGAGGCCAAGAATCAAATGATTCATTGTGACATCAAGTGGCCAAAAAGGGCATGGGCTGCATTGTGACACCACAGGGGTTAAGAGAAGCAAGGAACCATTGTGACCCAATGCAGGCTAATAATCTAAGAATCCCTTTTGACACCAGGGGGCGCAAAAGGACCACGGATGAACTCTGACAGCATGGGGACCTATAGAAGCAAGGAACCATTATGACACCATGACGGCCAAGAATCAAATGGTTCATTGTAAGACCAAGTGGCCTAAAAGGGCTTGGAATGCATTGTGACACCACAGAGGTTAAGAGAAGCAAAGAACCATTGTGACCCAAGGGAGGCTAACAATCTAATGATCCATTGTGACACCAGGGGTTGTAATAGGGCCAGGGATGAATTGTGAAAGCATGGGCCACAATAAAAACATGGAAATATTATGACACCTTAGTGGCCAAGACTCAAATGATTCTTTGTAACACCAAGTTGCCTAAAAGGGCATGGAATGCATTGTGACACCACAGGGGCTAAGAGAAGCAAGGAACCATTGTGACCCAATGCAGGCTAACAATCTAATGATCCCTTGTGACACCAGGGGGCCGAAAATGGCCAGGGATGGATTGTTACAGCACGGGGACCAATAGAAGCAAGGATCAATTATGCCACCATGGAGGCCAAGAATCAAATGATTCATTGTGACATCAAGTGGCCTAAAAGGGCATGGAATGCATTGTGACACCACAGGGGCTAAGAGAAGCAAGGAACCATTGTGACCCAATGGAGGCTAATAATCCCAGGATCCCATTTGACACCAGGGGGTGTTAAAGGGACTGGGATGAATTGTGACAGCATGGGGCCCAATAGAAACAAGGATCTATTATGCCACCATGGAGGCCAAGAATCAAATGATTCATTGTGACATCAAGTGGCCTAAAAGGGCATGGGATGCATTGAGACTCCACAGGGTTTAAGAGAAGCAAGGAACCATTGTGACCCAAGGGAGGCTAACAATCTAATGATCCCTTGTCACACAAGGTGTTGTAAAAGGGCCAGGGATGAATTGTGAAAGCATGGGGTACAATAAAAACATGCAAATATTATGACACCTTAGAGGCCAAGAATCAAATGATTCATTGTAACACCAAGTGGCCTAAAAGGTCATGGGATGCATTGTGACACCACAGAGGTTAAGAGAAGCAAGGAACCATTGTGACCCAATGCAGGCTAACAATCTAATGATCCCTTGTGGCACCAGGGGGTATAAAAAGGGCCAGGGATGGATTGTTACAGCACGGGGACCAATAGAAGCAAGGTTCTATTATGCCACCATGGAGGCCAAGAATCAAATGATTCATTGTGACATCAAGTGGCCTAAAAGGGCATGGGATGCATTGTGACACCACAGGGGTTAAGAGAAGCAAGGATCCATTGTGACCCAATGCAGGCTAACAATCTAAGAATCCCTTTTGACACCAGGGGGCCCAAAAGGTCCAGGGATGAATTGTGAAAGCATGGGGCCCAATTAAAACCTGGTACAATTATGCCACCATGGAGGCCAAGAATCAAATGATTCATTGTGACATCAAGTGGCCTAAAAGGGCATGGGATGCATTGTGACACCACAGAGGTTAAGAGAAGCAAGGAACCATTGTGACCCAAGGGAGGCTAACAATCTAATGATCCATTGTGACACCAGGGGTTGTAATAGGGCCAGGGATGAATTGTGAAAGCATGGGGCACAATAAAAACATGGAAATATTATGACACCTTAGTGGCCAAGACTCAAATGATTCATTGTAACACCAAGTGGCCTAAAAGGGCATGGGATGCATTGTGACACCACAGGGGCTAAGAGAAGCAAGGAACCATTGTGACCCAATGCAGGCTAATAATCTAAGAATCCCTTGTGACACCAGGGGGCCGAAAATGGCCAGGGATGGATTGTTACAGCACGGGGACCAATAGAAGCAAGGATCAATTATGCCACCATGGAGGAAAAGAATGAAATGATTCATTGAGACATCAAGTGGCCTAAAAGGGCATGGAATGCATTGTGACACCACAGGGGCTAAGAGAAGCAAGGAACCATTGTGACCCAATGCAGGCTAACAATCTAATGATCCCTTGTGACACCAGGGGTTGTAAAAGGCCCAGTGATGGATTGTTACAGCACGGGGACCAATAGAAGCAAGGATCTATTATGCCACCATGGAGGCCAAGAATCAAATGATTCATTGTGACATCAAGTGGCCTAAAAGGGCATGGAATGCATTGTGACACCACAGGGGCTAAGAGAAGCAAGGAACCATTGTGACCCAATGCAGGCTAACAATCTAATGATCCCTTGTGACACCAGGGGTTGTAAAAGGGCCAGGGATGGATTGTTACAGCACGGGGACCAATAGAAGCAAGGATCTATTATGCCACCATGGAGGCCAAGAATCAAATGATTCATTGTGACATCAAATGGCCTAAAAGGGCATGGAATGCATTGTGACACCACAGGGGCTAAGAGAAACAAGGAACCATTGTGACCCAATGCAGGCTAACAATCTAATGATCCCTTGTGACACCAGGGGTTGTAAAAGGCCCAGTGATGGATTGGTACAGCACGGGGACCAATAGAAGCAAGGATCTATTATGCCACCATAGAGGCCAAGAATCAAATGATTCATTGAGACATCAAGTGGCCTAAAAGGGCATGGGCTGCATTGTGACACCACAGGGGTTAAGAGAAGCAAGGAACCATTGTGACCCAATGCAGGCTAACAATCTAATGATCCCTTGTGACACCAGGGGTTGTAATAGGCCCAGTGATGTATTGTTACAGCACGGGGACCAATAGAAGCAAGGATCAATTATGCCACCATGGAGGCCAAGAATCAAATGATTCATTGTGACATCAAGTGGCCTAAAAGGGCATGGAATGCATTGTGACACCACAGGGGCTAAGAGAAGCAAGGAACCATTGTGACCCAATGGAGGCTAATAATCCCAGGATCCCATTTGACACCAGGGGGCGCAAAACGACCACGGATGAACTCTGACAGCATGGGGACCTATAGAAGCAAGGAACCATTATGACACCATGAAGGCCAAGAATCAAATGGTTCATTGTAAGACCAAGTGGCCTAAAAGGGCTTGGAATGCATTGTGACACCACAGAGGTTAAGAGAAGCAAAGAACCATTGTGACCCAAGGGAGGCTAACAATCTAATGATCCATTGTGACACCAGGGGTTGTAATAGGGCCAGGGATGAATTGTGAAAGCATGGGCCACAATAAAAACATGGAAATATTATGACACCTTAGTGGCCAAGACTCAAATGATTCTTTGTAACACCAAGTTGCCTAAAAGGGCATGGAATGCATTGTGACACCACAGGGGCTAAGAGAAGCAAGGAACCATTGTGACCCAATGCAGGCTAACAATCTAATGATCCCTTGTGACACCAGGGGGCCGAAAATGGCCAGGGATGGATTGTTACAGCACGGGGACCAATAGAAGCAAGGATCAATTATGCCACCATGGAGGAAAAGAATCAAATGATTCATTGTGACATCAAGTGGCCTAAAAGGGCATGGAATGCATTGTGACACCACAGGGGCTAAGAGAAGCAAGGAACCATTGTGACCCAATGCAGGCTAACAATCTAATGATCCCTTGTGACACCAGGGGTTGTAAAAGGCCCAGTGATGGATTGTTACAGCACGGGGACCAATAGAAGCAAGGATCTATTATGCCACCATGGAGGCCAAGAATCAAATGATTCATTGTGACATCAAATGGCCTAAAAGGGCATGGAATGCATTGTGACACCACAGGGGCTAAGAGAAGCAAGGAACCATTGTGACCCAATGCAGGCTAACAATCTAATGATCCCTTGTGACACCAGGGGTTGTAAAAGGCCCAGTGATGGATTGGTACAGCACGGGGACCAATAGAAGCAAGGATCTATTATGCCACCATAGAGGCCAAGAATCAAATGATTCATTGAGACATCAAGTGGCCTAAAAGGGCATGGGCTGCATTGTGACACCACAGGGGTTAAGAGAAGCAAGGAACCATTGTGACTCAATGCAGGCTAACAATCTAATGATCCCTTGTGACACCAGGGGTTGTAAAAGGCCCAGTGATGTATTGTTACAGCACGGGGACCAATAGAAGCAAGGATCTATTATGCCACCATGGAGGCCAAGAATCAAATGATTCATTGTGACATCAAGTGGCCAAAAAGGGCATGGGCTGCATTGTGACACCACAGGGGTTAAGAGAAGCAAGGAACCATTGTGACCCAATGCAGGCTAATAATCTAAGAATCCCTTTTGACACCAGGGGGCGCAAAAGGACCACGGATGAACTCTGACAGCATGGGGACCTATAGAAGCAAGGAACCATTATGACACCATGAAGGCCAAGAATCAAATGGTTCATTGTAAGACCAAGTGGCCTAAAAGGGCTTGGAATGCATTGTGACACCACAGAGGTTAAGAGAAGCAAAGAACCATTGTGACCCAAGGGAGGCTAACAATCTAATGATCCATTGTGACACCAGGGGTTGTAATAGGGCCAGGGATGAATTGTGAAAGCATGGGCCACAATAAAAACATGGAAATATTATGACACCTTAGTGGCCAAGACTCAAATGATTCTTTGTAACACCAAGTTGCCTAAAAGGGCATGGAATGCATTGTGACACCACAGGGGCTAAGAGAAGCAAGGAACCATTGTGACCCAATGCAGGCTAACAATCTAATGATCCCTTGTGACACCAGGGGGCCGAAAATGGCCAGGGATGGATTGTTACAGCACGGGGACCAATAGAAGCAAGGATCAATTATGCCACCATGGAGGCCAAGAATCAAATGATTCATTGTGACATCAAGTGGCCTAAAAGGGCATGGAATGCATTGTGACACCACAGGGGCTAAGAGAAGCAAGGAACCATTGTGACCCAATGGAGGCTAATAATCCCAGGATCCCATTTGACACCAGGGGGTGTTAAAGGGACTGGGATGAATTGTGACAGCATGGGGCCCAATAGAAACAAGGATCTATTATGCCACCATGGAGGCCAAGAATCAAATGATTCATTGTGACATCAAGTGGCCTAAAAGGGCATGGGATGCATTGAGACTCCACAGGGTTTAAGAGAAGCAAGGAACCATTGTGACCCAAGGGAGGCTAACAATCTAATGATCCCTTGTCACACAAGGTGTTGTAAAAGGGCCAGGGATGAATTGTGAAAGCATGGGGTACAATAAAAACATGCAAATATTATGACACCTTAGAGGCCAAGAATCAAATGATTCATTGTAACACCAAGTGGCCTAAAAGGTCATGGGATGCATTGTGACACCACAGAGGTTAAGAGAAGCAAGGAACCATTGTGACCCAATGCAGGCTAACAATCTAATGATCCCTTGTGGCACCAGGGGGTATAAAAAGGGCCAGGGATGGATTGTTACAGCACGGGGACCAATAGAAGCAAGGTTCTATTATGCCACCATGGAGGCCAAGAATCAAATGATTCATTGTGACATCAAGTGGCCTAAAAGGGCATGGGATGCATTGTGACACCACAGGGGTTAAGAGAAGCAAGGATCCATTGTGACCCAATGCAGGCTAACAATCTAAGAATCCCTTTTGACACCAGGGGGCCCAAAAGGTCCAGGGATGAATTGTGAAAGCATGGGGCCCAATTAAAACCTGGTACAATTATGCCACCATGGAGGCCAAGAATCAAATGATTCATTGTGACATCAAGTGGCCTAAAAGGGCATGGGATGCATTGTGACACCACAGAGGTTAAGAGAAGCAAGGAACCATTGTGACCCAAGGGAGGCTAACAATCTAATGATCCATTGTGACACCAGGGGTTGTAATAGGGCCAGGGATGAATTGTGAAAGCATGGGGCACAATAAAAACATGGAAATATTATGACACCTTAGTGGCCAAGACTCAAATGATTCATTGTAACACCAAGTGGCCTAAAAGGGCATGGGATGCATTGTGACACCACAGGGGCTAAGAGAAGCAAGGAACCATTGTGACCCAATGCAGGCTAATAATCTAAGAATCCCTTGTGACACCAGGGGGCCGAAAATGGCCAGGGATGGATTGTTACAGCACGGGGACCAATAGAAGCAAGGATCAATTATGCCACCATGGAGGAAAAGAATGAAATGATTCATTGAGACATCAAGTGGCCTAAAAGGGCATGGAATGCATTGTGACACCACAGGGGCTAAGAGAAGCAAGGAACCATTGTGACCCAATGCAGGCTAACAATCTAATGATCCCTTGTGACACCAGGGGTTGTAAAAGGCCCAGTGATGGATTGTTACAGCACGGGGACCAATAGAAGCAAGGATCTATTATGCCACCATGGAGGCCAAGAATCAAATGATTCATTGTGACATCAAGTGGCCTAAAAGGGCATGGAATGCATTGTGACACCACAGGGGCTAAGAGAAGCAAGGAACCATTGTGACCCAATGCAGGCTAACAATCTAATGATCCCTTGTGACACCAGGGGTTGTAAAAGGGCCAGGGATGGATTGTTACAGCACGGGGACCAATAGAAGCAAGGATCTATTATGCCACCATGGAGGCCAAGAATCAAATGATTCATTGTGACATCAAATGGCCTAAAAGGGCTTGGAATGCATTGTGACACCACAGGGGCTAAGAGAAACAAGGAACCATTGTGACCCAATGCAGGCTAACAATCTAATGATCCCTTGTGACACCAGGGGTTGTAAAAGGCCCAGTGATGGATTGGTACAGCACGGGGACCAATAGAAGCAAGGATCTATTATGCCACCATAGAGGCCAAGAATCAAATGATTCATTGAGACATCAAGTGGCCTAAAAGGGCATGGGCTGCATTGTGACACCACAGGGGTTAAGAGAAGCAAGGAACCATTGTGACCCAATGCAGGCTAACAATCTAATGATCCCTTGTGACACCAGGGGTTGTAATAGGCCCAGTGATGTATTGTTACAGCACGGGGACCAATAGAAGCAAGGATCAATTATGCCACCATGGAGGCCAAGAATCAAATGATTCATTGTGACATCAAGTGGCCAAAAAGGGCATGGGCTGCATTGTGACACCACAGGGGTTAAGAGAAGCAAGGAACCATTGTGACCCAATGCAGGCTAATAATCTAAGAATCCCTTTTGACACCAGGGGGCGCAAAACGACCACGGATGAACTCTGACAGCATGGGGACCTATAGAAGCAAGGAACCATTATGACACCATGAAGGCCAAGAATCAAATGGTTCATTGTAAGACCAAGTGGCCTAAAAGGGCTTGGAATGCATTGTGACACCACAGAGGTTAAGAGAAGCAAAGAACCATTGTGACCCAAGGGAGGCTAACAATCTAATGATCCATTGTGACACCAGGGGTTGTAATAGGGCCAGGGATGAATTGTGAAAGCATGGGCCACAATAAAAACATGGAAATATTATGACACCTTAGTGGCCAAGACTCAAATGATTCTTTGTAACACCAAGTTGCCTAAAAGGGCATGGAATGCATTGTGACACCACAGGGGCTAAGAGAAGCAAGGAACCATTGTGACCCAATGCAGGCTAACAATCTAATGATCCCTTGTGACACCAGGGGGCCGAAAATGGCCAGGGATGGATTGTTACAGCACGGGGACCAATAGAAGCAAGGATCAATTATGCCACCATGGAGGCCAAGAATCAAATGATTCATTGTGACATCAAGTGGCCTAAAAGGGCATGGAATGCATTGTGACACCACAGGGGCTAAGAGAAGCAAGGAACCATTGTGACCCAATGGAGGCTAATAATCCCAGGATCCCATTTGACACCAGGGGGTGTCAAAGGGACTGGGATGAATTGTGACAGCATGGGGCCCAATAGAAACAAGGATCTATTATGCCACCATGGAGGCCAAGAATCAAATGATTCATTGTGACATCAAGTGGCCTAAAAGGGCATGGGATGCATTGTGACACCACAGGGGTTAAGAGAAGCAAGGATCCATTGTGACCCAATGCAGGCTAACAATCTAAGAATCCCTTTTGACACCAGGGGGCCCAAAAGGTCCAGGGATGAATTGTGAAAGCATGGGGCCCAATTAAAACCTGGTACAATTATGCCACCATGGAGGCCAAGAATCAAATGATTCATTGTGACATCAAGTGGCCTAAAAGGGCATGGGATGCATTGTGACACCACAGAGGTTAAGAGAAGCAAGGAACCATTGTGACCCAAGGGAGGCTAACAATCTAATGATCCATTGTGACACCAGGGGTTGTAATAGGGCCAGGGATGAATTGTGAAAGCATGGGGCACAATAAAAACATGGAAATATTATGACACCTTAGTGGCCAAGACTCAAATGATTCATTGTAACACCAAGTGGCCTAAAAGGGCATGGGATGCATTGTGACACCACAGAGGCTAAGAGAGGCAAGGAACCATTGTGACCCAATGCAGGATAATAATCTAATGATCCCTTGTGACACCAGGGGGCCGAAAATGGCCAGGGATGGATTGTTACAGCACGGGGACCAATAGAAGCAAGGATCAATTATGCCACCATGGAGGAAAAGAATGAAATGATTCATTGTGACATCAAGTGGCCTAAAAGGGCATGGAATGCATTGTGACACCACAGGGGCTAAGAGAAGCAAGGAACCATTGTGACCCAATGCAGGCTAACAATCTAATGATCCCTTGTGACACCAGGGGGCCGAAAATGGCCAGGGATGGATTGTTACAGCACGGGGACCAATAGAAGCAAGGATCTATTATGCCACCATGGAGGCCAAGAATCAAATGATTCATTGTGACATCAAATGGCCTAAAAGGGCATGGAATGCATTGTGACACCACAGGGGCTAAGAGAAGCAAGGAACCATTGTGACCCAATGCAGGCTAACAATCTAATGATCCCTTGTGACACCAGGGGTTGTAAAAGGCCCAGTGATGGATTGGTACAGCACGGGGACCAATAGAAGCAAGGATCTATTATGCCACCATAGAGGCCAAGAATCAAATGATTCATTGAGACATCAAGTGGCCTAAAAGGGCATGGGCTGCATTGTGACACCACAGGGGTTAAGAGAAGCAAGGAACCATTGTGACCCAATGCAGGCTAATAATCTAAGAATCCCTTTTGACACCAGGGGGCGCAAAACGACCACGGATGAACTCTGACAGCATGGGGACCTATAGAAGCAAGGAACCATTATGACACCATGAAGGCCAAGAATCAAATGGTTCATTGTAAGACCAAGTGGCCTAAAAGGGCTTGGAATGCATTGTGACACCACAGAGGTTAAGAGAAGCAAAGAACCATTGTGACCCAAGGGAGGCTAACAATCTAATGATCCATTGTGACACCAGGGGTTGTAATAGGGCCAGGGATGAATTGTGAAAGCATGGGCCACAATAAAAACATGGAAATATTATGACACCTTAGTGGCCAAGACTCAAATGATTCTTTGTAACACCAAGTTGCCTAAAAGGGCATGGAATGCATTGTGACACCACAGGGGCTAAGAGAAGCAAGGAACCATTGTGACCCAATGCAGGCTAATAATCTAAGAATCCCTTGTGACACCAGGGGGCCGAAAATGGCCAGGGATGGATTGTTACAGCACGGGGCCCAATAGAAGCAAGGATCAATTATGCCACCATGGAGGAAAAGAATCAAATGATTCATTGTGACATCAAGTGGCCTAAAATGGCATGGACTGCATTGTGACACCACAGGGGCTAAGAGAAGCAAGGAACCATTGTGACCCAATGCAGGCTAACAATCTAATGATCCCTTGTGACACCAGGGGTTGTAAAAGGCCCAGTGATGGATTGTTACAGCACGGGTACAAATAGAAGCAAGGATCTATTATGCCACCATGGAGGCCAAGAATCAAATGATTCATTGTGACATCAAGTGGCCTAATAGGGCATGGAATGCATTGTGACACCACAGGGGCTAAGAGAAGCAAGGAACCATTGTGACCCAATGCAGGCTAACAATCTAATGTTCCCTTGTGACACCAGGGGTTGTAAAAGGCCCAGTGATGTATTGTTACAGCACGGGGACCAATAGAAGCAAGGTTCTATTATGCCACCATGGAGGCCAAGAATCAAATGATTCATTGTGACATCAAGTGGCCTAAAAGGGCATGGGCTGCATTGTGACACCACAGGGGTTAAGAGAAGCAAGGAACCATTGTGACCCAATGCAGGCTAACAATCTAATGATCCCTTGTGACACCAGGGGGCCGAAAATGGCCAGGGATGGATTGTTACAGCACGGGGACCAATAGAAGCAAGGTTCTATTATGCCACCATGGAGGAAAAGAATCAAATGATTCATTGTGACATCAAGTGGCCTAAAAGGGCATGGAATGCATTGTGACACCACAGGGGCTAAGAGAAGCAAGGAACCATTGTGACCCAATGGAGGCTAATAATCCCAGGATCCCATTTGACACCAGGGGGCATCAAAGGGACAGGGATGAATTGTGACAGCATGGGGCCCAATAGAAACAAGGAACCATTATGCCACCATGGAGGCCCAGAATCAAATGATTCATTGTGACATCAAGTGGCCTAAAAGGGCATGGGATGCATTGAGACTCCACAGGGTTTAAGAGAAGCAAGGAACCATTGTGACCCAATGCAGGCTAACAATCTAATGATCCCTTGTCACACAAGGTGTTGTAAAAGGGCCAGGGATGAATTGTGAAAGCATGGGGCACAATAAAAACATGCAAATATTATGACACCATAGAGGCCAAGAATCAAATGATTCGTTGTAACACCAAGTGGCCTAAAAGGTCATGGGATGCATTGTGACACCACAGAGGTTAAGAGAAGCAAGGAACCATTGTGACCCAATGCAGGCTCATAATCTAAGAATCCCTTTTGACACCAGGGGCCCAAAAGGTCCAGGGATGAATTGTGAAAGCATGGGGCCCAGTTAAAACCTGGTACAATTACGCCACCATGGAGGCCAAGAATCAAATGATTCATTGTGACATCAAGTGGCCTAAAAGGGCATGGGATGCATTGTGGCACCACAGGGGCTAAGAGAAGCAAGGAACCATTGTGACCCAATGCAGGCTAATAATCTAAGAATCCCTTTTGACACCAGGGGGCGCAAAAGGACCACGGATGAACACTGACAGCATGGGGACCTATAGAAGCAAGGAACCATTATGACACCATGAAGGCCAAGAATCAAATGGTTCATTGTAAGACCAAGTGGCCTAAAAGGGCTTGCAATGCATTGTGACACCACAAAGGTTATGAAAAGCAAGGAACCATTGTGACCCAAAGGAGGCTAACAATCTAATGATCCATTGTGACACCAGGGGTTGTAATAGGGCCAGGGATGAATTGTGAAAGCATGGGCCACAATAAAAACATGGAAATATTATGACACCTTAGTGGCCAAGACTCAAATGATTCATTGTAACACCAAGTGGCCTAAAAGGGCATGGGATGCATTGTGACACCACAGGGGCTAAGAGAAGCAAGGAACCATTGTGACCCAATGCAGGCTAATAATCTAAGAATCCCTTGTGACACCAGGGGGCCGAAAATGCCCAGGGATGGATTGTTACAGCACGGGGACCAATAGAAGCAAGGATCAATTGTGCCACCATGGAGGAAAAGAATCAAATGATTCATTGTGACATCAAGTGGCCTAAAAGGGCATGGAAGGCATTGTGACACCACAGGGGCTAAGAGAAGCAAGGAACCATTGTGACCCAATGCAGGCTAACAATCTAATGATCCCTTGTGACACCAGGGGTTGTAAAAGGCCCAGTGATGGATTGTTACAGCACGGGTACAAATAAAAGCAAGGATCTATTATGCCACCATGGAGGCCAAGAATCAAATGATTCATTGTGACATCAAATGGCCTAAAAGGGCATGGGATGCATTGTGACACCACAGGGGCTAAGAGAAGCAAGGAACCATTGTGACCCAAGGGAGGCTAACAATCTAATGATCCCTTGTGACACCAGGGGTTGTAAAAGGCCCAGTGATGGATTGGTACAGCACGGGGACCAATAGAAGCAAGGATCTATTATGCCACCATAGAGGCCAAGAATCAAATGATTCATTGAGACATCAAGTGGCCTAAAAGGGCATGGAATGCATTGTGACACCACAGGGGTTAAGAGAAGCAAGGAACCATTGTGACCCAATGCAGGCTAACAATCTAATGATCCCTTGTGACACCAGGGGTTGTAAAAGGCCCAGTGATGTATTGTTACAGCACGGGGACCAATAGAAGCAAGGATCTATTATGCCACCATGGAGGCCAAGAATCAAATGATTCATTGTGACATCAAGTGGCCAAAAAGGGCATGGGCAGCATTGTGACACCACAGGGGTAAAGAGAAGCAAGGAACCATTGTGACCCAATGCAGGCTAATAATCTAAGAATCCCTTTTGACACCAGGGGGCGCAAAACGACCACGGATGAACTCTGACAGCATAGGGACCTATAGAAGCAAGGAACCATTATGACACCATGAAGGCCAAGAATCAAATGGTTCATTGTAAGACCAAGTGGCCTAAAAGGGCTTGGAATGTATTGTGACACCACAGAGGTTAAGAGAAGGAAAGAACCATTGTGACCCAAGGGAGGCTAACCATCTAATGATCCCTTGTGACACCAGGGGGCCGAAAATGGCCAGGGATGGATTGTTACAGCACGGGGACCAATAGAAGCAAGGATCAATTATGCCACCATGGAGGCCAAGAATCAAATGATTCATTGTGACATCAAGTGGCCTAAAAGGGCATGGAATGCATTGTGACACCACAGGGGCTAAGAGAAGCAAGAAACCATTGTGACCCAATGGAGGCTAATAATCCCAGGATCCCTTTTGACACCAGGGGGCGTCAAAGGGACAGGGATGAATTGTGACAGCATGGGGCCCAATAGAAACAAGAAACCATTATGCCACCATGGAGGCCAAGAATCAAATGATTCATTGTGACATCAAGTGGCCTAAAAGGGCATGGGATGCATTGAGACTCCACAGGGTTTAAGAGAAGCAAGGAACCATTGTGACCCAATGCAGGCTAACAATCTAATGATCCCTTGTCACACAAGGTGTTGTAAAAGGGCCAGGGATGAATTGTGAAAGCATGGGGCACAATAAAAACATGCAAATATTATGACACCATAGAGGCCAAGAATCAAATGATTCATTGTGACATCAAGTGGCCTAAAAGGGCATGGGCTGCATTGTGACACCACAGGGGTTAAGAGAAGCAAGGAACCATTGTGACCCAATGCAGGCTAACAATCTAATGATCCCTTGTGGCACCAGGGGGTATAAAAAGGGCCAGGGATGGATTGTTACAGCACGGGGACCAATAGAAGCAAGGTTCTATTATGCCACCATGGAGGAAAAGAATCAAATGATTCATTGTGACATCAAGTGGCCTAAAAGGGCATGGGATGCATTGTGACACCACAGGGGTTAAGAGAAGCAAGGATCCATTGTGACCCAATGGAGGCTAACAATCTAAGAATCCCTTTTGACACCAGGGGGCCCAAAAAGTCCAGGGATTAATTGTGAAAGCATGGGGCCCAATTAAAACCTGGTACAATTATGCCACCATGGAGGCCAAGAATCAAATGATTCATTGTGACATCAAGTGGCCTAAAAGGGCATGGGATGCATTGTGACACCACAGGGGTTAAGAGAAGCAAGGAACCATTGTGACCCAATGCAGGCTAATAATCTAAGAATCCCTTTTGACACCAGGGGGCGCAAAAGGACCACGGATGAACTCTGACAGCATGGGGACCTATAGAAGCAAGGAACCATTATGACACCATGAAGGCCAAGAATCAAATGGTTCATTGTAAGACCAAGTGGCCTAAAAGGGCATGGAATGCATTGTGACACCACAGAGGTTAAGAGAAGCAAGGAACCATTGTGACCCAAGGGAGGCTAACAATCTAATGATCCATTGTGACACCAGGGGTTGTAATAGGGCCAGGGATGAATTGTGAAAGCATGGGGCACAATAAAAACATGGAAATATTATGACACCTTAGTGGCCAAGACTCAAATGATTCATTGTAACACCAAGTTGCCTAAAAGGGCATGGGATGCATTGTGACACCACAGGGGCTAAGAGAAGCAAGGAACCATTGTGACCCAATGCAGGCTAATAATCTAAGAATCCCTTGTGACACCAGGGGGCCGAAAATGGCCAGGGATGGATTGTTACAGCACGGGGACCAATAGAAGCAAGGATCAATTATGCCACCATGGAGGAAAAGAATCAAATGATTCATTGTGACATCAAGTGGCCTAAAAGGGCATGGAATGCATTGTGACACCACAGGGGCTAAGAGAAGCAAGGAACCATTGTGACCCAATGCAGGCTAACAATCTAATGATCCCTTTTGACACCAGGGGTTGTAAAAGGCCCAGTGATGGATTGGTACAGCACGGGGACCAATAGAAGCAAGGATCTATTATGCCACCATAGAGGCCAAGAATCAAATGATTCATTGTGACATCAAGTGGCCTAAAAGTGCATGGGCTGCATTGTGACACCACAGGGGTTAAGAGACGCAAGGAACCATTGTGACCCAATGCAGGCTAACAATCTAATGATCCCTTGTGACACCAGGGGTTGTAAAAGGCCCAGTGATGGATTGTTACAGCACGGGGACCAATAGAAGCAAGGATCTATTATGCCACCATGGAGGCCAAGAATCAAATGATTCATTGTGACATCAAGTGGCCTAAAAGGGCATGGGCTGCATTGTGACACCACAGGGGTTAAGAGAAGCAAGGAACCTTTATGACCCAATGCAGGCTAATAATCTAATGATCCCTTTTGACACCAGGGGGCGCAAAACGACCACGGATGAACTCTGACAGCATGGGGACCTATAGAAGCAAGGAACCATTATGACACCATGAAGGCCAAGAATCAAATGGTTCATTGTAAGACCAAGTGGCCTAAAAGGGCTTGGAATGCATGGTGACACCACAGAGGTTAAGAGAAGCAAGGAACCATTGTGACCCAAGGGAGGCTAACAATCTAATGATCCATTGTGACACCAGGGGTTGTAATAGGGCCAGGGATGAATTGTGAAAGCATGGGGCACAATAAAAACATGGAAATATTATGACACCTTAGTGGCCAAGACTCAAATGATTCATTGTAACACCAAGTTGCCTAAAAGGGCATGGAATGCATTGTGACACCACAGGGGCTAAGAGAAGCAAGGAACCATTGTGACCCAATGCAGGCTAACAATCTAATGATCCCATGTGACACCAGGGGGCCGAAAATGGCCAGGGATGGATTGTTACAGCACGGGGACCAATAGAAGCAAGGATCAATTATGCCACCATGGAGGAAAAGAATCAAATGATTCATTGTGACATCAAGTGGCCTAAAAGGGCATGGAATGCATTGTGACACCACAGGGGCTAAGAGAAGCAAGGAACCATTGTGACCCAATGCAGGCTAACAATCTAATGATCCCTTTTGACACCAGGGGTTGTAAAAGGCCCAGTGATGGATTGGTACAGCACGGGGACCAATAGAAGCAAGGATCTATTATGCCACCATAGAGGCCAAGAATCAAATGATTCATTGTGACATCAAGTGGCCTAAAAGTGCATGGGCTGCATTGTGACACCACAGGGGTTAAGAGACGCAAGGAACCATTGTGACCCAATGCAGGCTAACAATCTAATGATCCCTTGTGACACCAGGGGTTGTAAAAGGCCCAGTGATGGATTGTTACAGCACGGGGACCAATAGAAGCAAGGATCTATTATGCCACCATGGAGGCCAAGAATCAAATGATTCATTGTGACATCAAGTGGCCTAAAAGGGCATGGGCTGCATTGTGACACCACAGGGGTTAAGAGAAGCAAGGAACCATTGTGACCCAAGGGAGGCTAACAATCTAATGATCCATTGTGACACCAGGGGTTGTAATAGGGCCAGGGATGAATTGTGAAAGCATGGGGCACAATAAAAACATGGAAATATTATGACACCTTAGTGGCCAAGACTCAAATGATTCATTGTAACACCAAGTTGCCTAAAAGGGCATGGGATGCATTGTGACACCACAGGGGCTAAGAGAAGCAAGGAACCATTGTGACCCAATGCAGGCTAATAATCTAAGAATCCCTTGTGACACCAGGGGGCCGAAAATGGCCAGGGATGGATTGTTACAGCACGGGGACCAATAGAAGCAAGGATCAATTATGCCACCATGGAGGAAAAGAATCAAATGATTCATTGTGACATCAAGTGGCCTAAAAGGGCATGGAATGCATTGTGACACCACAGGGGCTAAGAGAAGCAAGGAACCATTGTGACCCAATGCAGGCTAACAATCTAATGATCCCTTGTGACACCAGGGGTTGTAAAAGGCCCAGTGATGGATTGGTACAGCACGGGGACCAATAGAAGCAAGGATCTATTATGCCACCATAGAGGCCAAGAATCAAATGATTCATTGTGACATCAAGTGGCCTAAAAGTGCATGGGCTGCATTGTGACACCACAGGGGTTAAGAGACGCAAGGAACCATTGTGACCCAATGCAGGCTAACAATCTAATGATCCCTTGTGACACCAGGGGTTGTAAAAGGCCCAGTGATGGATTGTTACAGCACGGGGACCAATAGAAGCAAGGATCTATTATGCCACCATGGAGGCCAAGAATCAAATGATTCATTGTGACATCAAGTGGCCTAAAAGGGCATGGGCTGCATTGTGACACCACAGGGGTTAAGAGAAGCAAGGAACCATTATGACCCAATGCAGGCTAATAATCTAAGAATCCCTTTTGACACCAGGGGGCGCAAAACGACCACGGATGAACTCTGACAGCATGGGGACCTATAGAAGCAAGGAACCATTATGACACCATGAAGGCCAAGAATCAAATGGTTCATTGTAAGACCAAGTGGCCTAAAAGGGCTTGGAATGCATGGTGACACCACAGAGGTTAAGAGAAGCAAGGAACCATTGTGACCCAAGGGAGGCTAACAATCTAATGATCCATTGTGACACCAGGGGTTGTAATAGGGCCAGGGATGAATTGTGAAAGCATGGGGCACAATAAAAACATGGAAATATTATGACACCTTAGTGGCCAAGACTCAAATGATTCATTGTAACACCAAGTTGCCTAAAAGGGCATGGAATGCATTGTGACACCACAGGGGCTAAGAGAAGCAAGGAACCATTGTGACCCAATGCAGGCTAACAATCTAATGATCCCATGTGACACCAGGGGGCCGAAAATGGCCAGGGATGGATTGTTACAGCACGGGGACCAATAGAAGCAAGGATCAATTATGCCACCATGGAGGAAAAGAATCAAATGATTCATTGTGACATCAAGTGGCCTAAAAGGGCATGGAATGCATTGTGACACCACAGGGGCTAAGAGAAGCAAGGAACCATTGTGACCCAATGCAGGCTAACAATCTAATGATCCCTTTTGACACCAGGGGTTGTAAAAGGCCCAGTGATGGATTGGTACAGCACGGGGACCAATAGAAGCAAGGATCTATTATGCCACCATAGAGGCCAAGAATCAAATGATTCATTGTGACATCAAGTGGCCTAAAAGTGCATGGGATGCATTGTGACACCACAGGGGTTAAGAGACGCAAGGAACCATTGTGACCCAATGCAGGCTAACAATCTAATGATCCCTTGTGACACCAGGGGTTGTAAAAGGCCCAGTGATGGATTGTTACAGCACGGGGACCAATAGAAGCAAGGATCTATTATGCCACCATGGAGGCCAAGAATCAAATGATTCATTGTGACATCAAGTGGCCTAAAAGGGCATGGGCTGCATTGTGACACCACAGGGGTTAAGAGAAGCAAAGAACCATTGTGACCCAATGCAGGCTAATAATCTAAGAATCCCTTTTGACACCAGGGGGCGCAAAACGACCACGGATGAACTCTGACAGCATGGGGACCTATAGAAGCAAGGAACCATTATGACACCATGAAGGCCAAGAATCAAATGGTTCATTGTAAGACCAAGTGGCCTAAAAGGGCTTGGAATGCATGGTGACACCACAGAGGTTAAGAGAAGCAAGGAACCATTGTGACCCAAGGGAGGCTAACAATCTAATGATCCATTGTGACACCAGGGGTTGTAATAGGGCCAGGGATGAATTGTGAAAGCATGGGCCACAATAAAAACATGGAAATATTATGACACCTTAGTGGCCAAGACTCAAATGATTCTTTGTAACACCAAGTTGCCTAAAAGGGCATGGGATGCATTGTGACACCACAGGGGCTAAGAGAAGCAAGGAACCATTGTGACCCAATGCAGGCTAATAATCTAAGAATCCCTTGTGACACCAGGGGGCCGAAAATGGCCAGGGATGGATTGTTACAGCACGGGGACCAATAGAAGCAAGGATCAATTATGCCACCATGGAGGAAAAGAATCAAATGATTCATTGTGACATCAAGTGGCCTAAAAGGGCATGGAATGCATTGTGACACCACAGGGGCTAAGAGAAGCAAGGAACCATTGTGACCCAATGCAGGCTAACAATCTAATGATCCCTTGTGACACCAGGGGTTGTAAAAGGCCCAGTGATGGATTGTTACAGCACGGGGACCAATAGAAGCAAGGATCTATTATGCCACCATGGAGGCCAAGAATCAAAGGATTCATTGTGACATCAAGTGGCCTAAAAGGGCATGGAATGCATTGTGACACCACAGGGGCTAAGAGAAGCAAGGAACCATTGTGACCCAATGCAGGCTAACAATCTAATGATCCCTTGTGACACCAGGGGTTGTAAAAGGCCCAGTGATGGATTGTTACAGCACGGGGACCAATAGAAGCAAGGATCTATTATGCCACCATAGAGGCCAAGAATCAAATGATTCATTGTGACATCAAGTGGCCTAAAAGTGCATGGGCTGCATTGTGACACCACAGGGGTTAAGAGACGCAAGGAACCATTGTGACCCAATGCAGGCTAACAATCTAATGATCCCTTGTGACACCAGGGGTTGTAAAAGGCCCAGTGATGGATTGTTACAGCACGGGGACCAATAGAAGCAAGGATCTATTATGCCACCATGGAGGCCAAGAATCAAATGATTCATTGTGACATCAAGTGGCCTAAAAGGGCATGGGCTGCATTGTGACACCACAGGGGTTAAGAGAAGCAAGGAACCATTGTGACCCAATGCAGGCTAATAATCTAAGAATCCCTTTTGACACCAGGGGGCGCAAAAGGACCACGGATGAACTCTGACAGCATGGGGACCTATAGAAGCAAGGAACCATTATGACACCATGAAGGCCAAGAATCAAATGGTTCATTGTAAGACCAAGTGGCCTAAAAGGGCTTGGAATGCATGGTGACACCACAGAGGTTAAGAGGAGCAAGAAACCATTGTGACCCAAGGGAGGCTAACAATCTAATGATCCATTGTGACACCAGGGGTTGTAATAGGGCCAGGGATGAATTGTGAAAGCATGGGGCACAATAAAAACATGGAAATATTATGACACCTTAGTGGCCAAGACTCAAATGATTCATTGTAACACCAAGTGGCCTAAAAGTGCATGGAATGCATTGTGACACCACAGGGGCTAAGAGAAGCAAGGAACCATTGTGACCCAATGCAGGCGAACAATCTAATGATCCCTTGTGACACCAGGGGGCCGAAAATGGCCAGGGATGGATTGTTACAGCACGGGGACCAATAGAAGCAAGGATCAATTATGCCACCATGGAGGAAAAGAATCAAATGATTCATTGTGACATCAAGTGGCCTAAAAGGGCATGGAATGCATTGTGACACCACAGGGGCTAAGAGAAGCAAGGAACCATTGTGACCCAATGCAGGCTAACAATCTAATGATCCCTTGTGACACCAGGGGTTGTAAAAGGCCCAGTGATGGATTGTTACAGCACGGGGACCAATAGAAGCAAGGATCTATTATGCCACCATGGAGGCCAAGAATCAAATGATTCATTGTGACATCAAATGGCCTAAAAGGGCATGGAATGCATTGTGACACCACAGGGGCTAAGAGAAGCAAGGAACCATTGTGACCCAATGCAGGCTAACAATCTAATGATCCCTTGTGACACCAGGGGTTGTAAAAGGCCCAGTGATGGATTGTTACAGCACGGGGACCAATAGAAGCAAGGATCTATTATGCCACCATAGAGGCCAAGAATCAAATGATTCATTGAGACATCAAGTGGCCTAAAAGGGCATGGGCTGCATTGTGACACCACAGGGGTTAAGAGAAGCAAGGAACCATTGTGACCCAATGCAGGCTAACAATCTAATGGTCCCTTGTGACACCAGGGGTTGTAAAAGGCCCAGTGATGGATTGTTACAGCACGGGGACCAATAGAAGCAAGGATCTATTATGCCACCATGGAGGCCAAGAATCAAATGATTCATTGTGACATCAAGTGGCCAAAAAGGGCATGGGCTGCATTGTGACACCACAGGGGTTAAGAGAAGCAAGGAACCATTGTGACCCAATGCAGGCTAATAATCTAAGAATCCCTTTTCACACCAGGGGGCGCAAAAGGCCCAGTGATGGATTGTTACAGCACGGGGACCAATAGAAGCAAGGATCTATTATGCCACCATGGAGGCCAAGAATCAAATGATTCATTGTGACATCAAATGGCCTAAAAGGGCATGGAATGCATTGTGACACCACAGGGGCTAAGAGAAACAAGGAACCATTGTGACCCAATGCAGGCTAACAATCTAATGATCCCTTGTGACACCAGGGGTTGTAAAAGGCCCAGTGATGGATTGGTACAGCACGGGGACCAATAGAAGCAAGGATCTATTATGCCACCATAGAGGCCAAGAATCAAATGATTCATTGAGACATCAAGTGGCCTAAAAGGGCATGGGCTGCATTGTGACACCACAGGGGTTTAGAGAAGCAAGGAACCATTGTGACCCAATGCAGGCTAACAATCTAATGGTCCCTTGTGACACCAGGGGTTGTAAAAGGCCCAGTGATGGATTGTTACAGCACGGGGACCAATAGAAGCAAGGATCTATTATGCCACCATGGAGGCCAAGAATCAAATGATTCATTGTGACATCAAGTGGCCTAAAAGGGCATGGAATGCATTGTGACACCACAGGGGCTAAGAGAAGCAAGGAACCATTGTGACCCAATGGAGGCTAATAATCCCAGGATCCCATTTGACACCAGGGGGCGCAAAACGACCACGGATGAACTCTGACAGCATGGGGACCTATAGAAGCAAGGAACCATTATGACACCATGAAGGCCAAGAATCAAATGGTTCATTGTAAGACCAAGTGGCCTAAAAGGGCTTGGAATGCATTGTGACACCACAGAGGTTAAGAGAAGCAAAGAACCATTGTGACCCAAGGGAGGCTAACAATCTAATGATCCATTGTGACACCAGGGGTTGTAATAGGGCCAGGGATGAATTGTGAAAGCATGGGCCACAATAAAAACATGGAAATATTATGACACCTTAGTGGCCAAGACTCAAATGATTCTTTGTAACACCAAGTTGCCTAAAAGGGCATGGGATGCATTGTGACACCACAGGGGCTAAGAGAAGCAAGGAACCATTGTGACCCAATGCAGGCTAATAATCTAAGAATCCCTTGTGACACCAGGGGGCCGAAAATGGCCAGGGATGGATTGTTACAGCACGGGGACCAATAGAAGCAAGGATCAATTATGCCACCATGGAGGAAAAGAATCAAATGATTCATTGTGACATCAAGTGGCCTAAAAGGGCATGGAATGCATTGTGACACCACAGGGGCTAAGAGAAGCAAGGAACCATTGTGACCCAATGCAGGCTAACAATCTAATGATCCCTTGTGACACCAGGGGTTGTAAAAGGCCCAGTGATGGATTGTTACAGCACGGGGACCAATAGAAGCAAGGATCTATTATGCCACCATGGAGGCCAAGAATCAAAGGATTCATTGTGACATCAAGTGGCCTAAAAGGGCATGGAATGCATTGTGACACCACAGGGGCTAAGAGAAGCAAGGAACCATTGTGACCCAATGCAGGCTAACAATCTAATGATCCCTTGTGACACCAGGGGTTGTAAAAGGCCCAGTGATGGATTGTTACAGCACGGGGACCAATAGAAGCAAGGATCTATTATGCCACCATAGAGGCCAAGAATCAAATGATTCATTGTGACATCAAGTGGCCTAAAAGTGCATGGGCAGCATTGTGACACCACAGGGGTTAAGAGACGCAAGGAACCATTGTGACCCAATGCAGGCTAACAATCTAATGATCCCTTGTGACACCAGGGGTTGTAAAAGGCCCAGTGATGGATTGTTACAGCACGGGGACCAATAGAAGCAAGGATCTATTATGCCACCATGGAGGCCAAGAATCAAATGATTCATTGTGACATCAAGTGGCCTAAAAGGGCATGGGCTGCATTGTGACACCACAGGGGTTAAGAGAAGCAAGGAACCATTGTGACCCAATGCAGGCTAATAATCTAAGAATCCCTTTTGACACCAGGGGGCGCAAAAGGACCACGGATGAACTCTGACAGCATGGGGACCTATAGAAGCAAGGAACCATTATGACACCATGAAGGCCAAGAATCAAATGGTTCATTGTAAGACCAAGTGGCCTAAAAGGGCTTGGAATGCATGGTGACACCACAGAGGTTAAGAGGAGCAAGAAACCATTGTGACCCAAGGGAGGCTAACAATCTAATGATCCATTGTGACACCAGGGGTTGTAATAGGGCCAGGGATGAATTGTGAAAGCATGGGGCACAATAAAAACATGGAAATATTATGACACCTTAGTGGCCAAGACTCAAATGATTCATTGTAACACCAAGTGGCCTAAAAGTGCATGGAATGCATTGTGACACCACAGGGGCTAAGAGAAGCAAGGAACCATTGTGACCCAATGCAGGCGAACAATCTAATGATCCCTTGTGACACCAGGGGGCCGAAAATGGCCAGGGATGGATTGTTACAGCACGGGGACCAATAGAAGCAAGGATCAATTATGCCACCATGGAGGAAAAGAATCAAATGATTCATTGTGACATCAAGTGGCCTAAAAGGGCATGGAATGCATTGTGACACCACAGGGGCTAAGAGAAGCAAGGAACCATTGTGACCCAATGCAGGCTAACAATCTAATGATCCCTTGTGACACCAGGGGTTGTAAAAGGCCCAGTGATGGATTGTTACAGCACGGGGACCAATAGAAGCAAGGATCTATTATGCCACCATGGAGGCCAAGAATCAAATGATTCATTGTGACATCAAATGGCCTAAAAGGGCATGGAATGCATTGTGACACCACAGGGGCTAAGAGAAGCAAGGAACCATTGTGACCCAATGCAGGCTAACAATCTAATGATCCCTTGTGACACCAGGGGTTGTAAAAGGCCCAGTGATGGATTGTTACAGCACGGGGACCAATAGAAGCAAGGATCTATTATGCCACCATAGAGGCCAAGAATCAAATGATTCATTGAGACATCAAGTGGCCTAAAAGGGCATGGGCTGCATTGTGACACCACAGGGGTTAAGAGAAGCAAGGAACCATTGTGACCCAATGCAGGCTAACAATCTAATGGTCCCTTGTGACACCAGGGGTTGTAAAAGGCCCAGTGATGGATTGTTACAGCACGGGGACCAATAGAAGCAAGGATCTATTATGCCACCATGGAGGCCAAGAATCAAATGATTCATTGTGACATCAAGTGGCCAAAAAGGGCATGGGCTGCATTGTGACACCACAGGGGTTAAGAGAAGCAAGGAACCATTGTGACCCAATGCAGGCTAATAATCTAAGAATCCCTTTTCACACCAGGGGGCGCAAAAGGCCCAGTGATGGATTGTTACAGCACGGGGACCAATAGAAGCAAGGATCTATTATGCCACCATGGAGGCCAAGAATCAAATGATTCATTGTGACATCAAATGGCCTAAAAGGGCATGGAATGCATTGTGACACCACAGGGGCTAAGAGAAACAAGGAACCATTGTGACCCAATGCAGGCTAACAATCTAATGATCCCTTGTGACACCAGGGGTTGTAAAAGGCCCAGTGATGGATTGGTACAGCACGGGGACCAATAGAAGCAAGGATCTATTATGCCACCATAGAGGCCAAGAATCAAATGATTCATTGAGACATCAAGTGGCCTAAAAGGGCATGGGCTGCATTGTGACACCACAGGGGTTTAGAGAAGCAAGGAACCATTGTGACCCAATGCAGGCTAACAATCTAATGGTCCCTTGTGACACCAGGGGTTGTAAAAGGCCCAGTGATGGATTGTTACAGCACGGGGACCAATAGAAGCAAGGATCTATTATGCCACCATGGAGGCCAAGAATCAAATGATTCATTGTGACATCAAGTGGCCTAAAAGGGCATGGAATGCATTGTGACACCACAGGGGCTAAGAGAAGCAAGGAACCATTGTGACCCAATGGAGGCTAATAATCCCAGGATCCCATTTGACACCAGGGGGCGCAAAACGACCACGGATGAACTCTGACAGCATGGGGACCTATAGAAGCAAGGAACCATTATGACACCATGAAGGCCAAGAATCAAATGGTTCATTGTAAGACCAAGTGGCCTAAAAGGGCTTGGAATGCATTGTGACACCACAGAGGTTAAGAGAAGCAAAGAACCATTGTGACCCAAGGGAGGCTAACAATCTAATGATCCATTGTGACACCAGGGGTTGTAATAGGGCCAGGGATGAATTGTGAAAGCATGGGCCACAATAAAAACATGGAAATATTATGACACCTTAGTGGCCAAGACTCAAATGATTCTTTGTAACACCAAGTTGCCTAAAAGGGCATGGGATGCATTGTGACACCACAGGGGCTAAGAGAAGCAAGGAACCATTGTGACCCAATGCAGGCTAATAATCTAAGAATCCCTTGTGACACCAGGGGGCCGAAAATGGCCAGGGATGGATTGTTACAGCACGGGGACCAATAGAAGCAAGGATCAATTATGCCACCATGGAGGAAAAGAATGAAATGATTCATTGTGACATCAAGTGGCCTAAAAGGGCATGGAATGCATTGTGACACCACAGGGGCTAAGAGAAGCAAGGAACCATTGTGACCCAATGCAGGCTAACAATCTAATGATCCCTTGTGACACCAGGGGTTGTAAAAGGCCCAGTGATGGATTGTTACAGCACGGGGACCAATAGAAGCAAGGATCTATTATGCCACCATGGAGGCCAAGAATCAAAGGATTCATTGTGACATCAAGTGGCCTAAAAGGGCATGGAATGCATTGTGACACCACAGGGGCTAAGAGAAGCAAGGAACCATTGTGACCCAATGCAGGCTAACAATCTAATGATCCCTTGTGACACCAGGGGTTGTAAAAGGCCCAGTGATGGATTGTTACAGCACGGGGACCAATAGAAGCAAGGATCTATTATGCCACCATAGAGGCCAAGAATCAAATGATTCATTGTGACATCAAGTGGCCTAAAAGTGCATGGGCTGCATTGTGACACCACAGGGGTTAAGAGACGCAAGGAACCATTGTGACCCAATGCAGGCTAACAATCTAATGATCCCTTGTGACACCAGGGGTTGTAAAAGGCCCAGTGATGGATTGTTACAGCACGGGGACCAATAGAAGCAAGGATCTATTATGCCACCATGGAGGCCAAGAATCAAATGATTCATTGTGACATCAAGTGGCCTAAAAGGGCATGGGCTGCATTGTGACACCACAGGGGTTAAGAGAAGCAAGGAACCATTGTGACCCAATGCAGGCTAATAATCTAAGAATCCCTTTTGACACCAGGGGGCGCAAAAGGACCACGGATGAACTCTGACAGCATGGGGACCTATAGAAGCAAGGAACCATTATGACACCATGAAGGCCAAGAATCAAATGGTTCATTGTAAGACCAAGTGGCCTAAAAGGGCTTGGAATGCATGGTGACACCACAGAGGTTAAGAGAAGCAAGAAACCATTGTGACCCAAGGGAGGCTAACAATCTAATGATCCATTGTGACACCAGGGGTTGTAATAGGGCCAGGGATGAATTGTGAAAGCATGGGCCACAATAAAAACATGGAAATATTATGACACCTTAGTGGCCAAGACTCAAATGATTCATTGTAACACCAAGTGGCCTAAAAGTGCATGGAATGCATTGTGACACCACAGGGGCTAAGAGAAGCAAGGAACCATTGTGACCCAATGCAGGCGAACAATCTAATGATCCCTTGTGACACCAGGGGGCCGAAAATGGCCAGGGATGGATTGTTACAGCACGGGGACCAATAGAAGCAAGGATCAATTATGCCACCATGGAGGAAAAGAATCAAATGATTCATTGTGACATCAAGTGGCCTAAAAGGGCATGGAATGCATTGTGACACCACAGGGGCTAAGAGAAGCAAGGAACCATTGTGACCCAATGCAGGCTAACAATCTAATGATCCCTTGTGACACCAGGGGTTGTAAAAGGCCCAGTGATGGATTGTTACAGCACGGGGACCAATAGAAGCAAGGATCTATTATGCCACCATGGAGGCCAAGAATCAAATGATTCATTGTGACATCAAATGGCCTAAAAGGGCATGGAATGCATTGTGACACCACAGGGGCTAAGAGAAGCAAGGAACCATTGTGACCCAATGCAGGCTAACAATCTAATGATCCCTTGTGACACCAGGGGTTGTAAAAGGCCCAGTGATGGATTGGTACAGCACGGGGACCAATAGAAGCAAGGATCTATTATGCCACCATAGAGGCCAAGAATCAAATGATTCATTGAGACATCAAGTGGCCTAAAAGGGCATGGGCTGCATTGTGACACCACAGGGGTTAAGAGAAGCAAGGAACCATTGTGACCCAATGCAGGCTAACAATCTAATGGTCCCTTGTGACACCAGGGGTTGTAAAAGGCCCAGTGATGGATTGTTACAGCACGGGGACCAATAGAAGCAAGGATCTATTATGCCACCATGGAGGCCAAGAATCAAATGATTCATTGTGACATCAAGTGGCCAAAAAGGGCATGGGCTGCATTGTGACACCACAGGGGTTAAGAGAAGCAAGGAACCATTGTGACCCAATGCAGGCTAATAATCTAAGAATCCCTTTTCACACCAGGGGGCGCAAAAGGCCCAGTGATGGATTGTTACAGCACGGGGACCAATAGAAGCAAGGATCTATTATGCCACCATGGAGGCCAAGAATCAAATGATTCATTGTGACATCAAATGGCCTAAAAGGGCATGGAATGCATTGTGACACCACAGGGGCTAAGAGAAACAAGGAACCATTGTGACCCAATGCAGGCTAACAATCTAATGATCCCTTGTGACACCAGGGGTTGTAAAAGGCCCAGTGATGGATTGGTACAGCACGGGGACCAATAGAAGCAAGGATCTATTATGCCACCATAGAGGCCAAGAATCAAATGATTCATTGAGACATCAAGTGGCCTAAAAGGGCATGGGCTGCATTGTGACACCACAGGGGTTTAGAGAAGCAAGGAACCATTGTGACCCAATGCAGGCTAACAATCTAATGATCCCTTGTGACACCAGGGGTTGTAAAAGGCCCAGTGATGGATTGTTACAGCACGGGGACCAATAGAAGCAAGGATCTATTATGCCACCATGGAGGCCAAGAATCAAATGATTCATTGTGACATCAAGTGGCCTAAAAGGGCATGGAATGCATTGTGACACCACAGGGGCTAAGAGAAGCAAGGAACCATTGTGACCCAATGGAGGCTAATAATCCCAGGATCCCATTTGACACCAGGGGGCGCAAAACGACCACGGATGAACTCTGACAGCATGGGGACCTATAGAAGCAAGGAACCATTATGACACCATGAAGGCCAAGAATCAAATGGTTCATTGTAAGACCAAGTGGCCTAAAAGGGCTTGGAATGCATTGTGACACCACAGAGGTTAAGAGAAGCAAAGAACCATTGTGACCCAAGGGAGGCTAACAATCTAATGATCCATTGTGACACCAGGGGTTGTAATAGGGCCAGGGATGAATTGTGAAAGCATGGGCCACAATAAAAACATGGAAATATTATGACACCTTAGTGGCCAAGACTCAAATGATTCTTTGTAACACCAAGTTGCCTAAAAGGGCATGGAATGCATTGTGACACCACAGGGGCTAAGAGAAGCAAGGAACCATTGTGACCCAATGCAGGCTAACAATCTAATGATCCCTTGTGACACCAGGGGGCCGAAAATGGCCAGGGATGGATTGTTACAGCACGGGGACCAATAGAAGCAAGGATCAATTATGCCACCATGGAGGCCAAGAATCAAATGATTCATTGTGACATCAAGTGGCCTAAAAGGGCATGGAATGCATTGTGACACCACAGGGGCTAAGAGAAGCAAGGAACCATTGTGACCCAATGGAGGCTAATAATCCCAGGATCCCATTTGACACCAGGGGGTGTCAAAGGGACTGGGATGAATTGTGACAGCATGGGGCCCAATAGAAACAAGGATCTATTATGCCACCATGGAGGCCAAGAATCAAATGATTCATTGTGACATCAAGTGGCCTAAAAGGGCATGGGATGCATTGAGACTCCACAGGGTTTAAGAGAAGCAAGGAACCATTGTGACCCAATGCAGGCTAACAATCTAATGATCCCTTGTCACACAAGGTGTTGTAAAAGGGCCAGGGATGAATTGTGAAAGCATGGGGTACAATAAAAACATGCAAATATTATGACACCTTAGAGGCCAAGAATCAAATGATTCATTGTAACACCAAGTGGCCTAAAAGGTCATGGGATGCATTGTGACACCACAGAGGTTAAGAGAAGCAAGGAACCATTGTGACCCAATGCAGGCTAACAATCTAATGATCCCTTGTGGCACCAGGGGGTATAAAAAGGGCCAGGGATGGATTGTTACAGCACGGGGACCAATAGAAGCAAGGTTCTATTATGCCACCATGGAGGCCAAGAATCAAATGATTCATTGTGACATCAAGTGGCCTAAAAGGGCATGGGATGCATTGTGACACCACAGGGGTTAAGAGAAGCAAGGATCCATTGTGACCCAATGCAGGCTAACAATCTAAGAATCCCTTTTGACACCAGGGGGCCCAAAAGGTCCAGGGATGAATTGTGAAAGCATGGGGCCCAATTAAAACCTGGTACAATTATGCCACCATGGAGGCCAAGAATCAAATGATTCATTGTGACATCAAGTGGCCTAAAAGGGCATGGGATGCATTGTGACACCACAGGGGTTAAGAGAAGCAAGGATCCATTGTGACCCAATGCAGGCTAATAATCTAAGAATCCCTTTTGACACCAGGGGGCGCAAAACGACCACGGATGAACTCTGACAGCATGGGGACCTATAGAAGCAAGGAACCATTATGACACCATGAAGGCCAAGAATCAAATGGTTCATTGTAAGACCAAGTGGCCTAAAAGGGCTTGGAATGCATTGTGACACCACAGAGGTTAAGAGAAGCAAAGAACCATTGTGACCCAAGGGAGGCTAACAATCTAATGATCCATTGTGACACCAGGGGTTGTAATAGGGCCAGGGATGAATTGTGAAAGCATGGGCCACAATAAAAACATGGAAATATTATGACACCTTAGTGGCCAAGACTCAAATGATTCTTTGTAACACCAAGTTGCCTAAAAGGGCATGGAATGCATTGTGACACCAAAGGGGCTAAGAGAAGCAAGGAACCATTGTGACCCAATGCAGGCTAACAATCTAATGATCCCTTGTGACACCAGGGGTTGTAAAAGGCCCAGTGATGGATTGTTACAGCACGGGGACCAATAGAAGCAAGGATCTATTATGCCACCATGGAGGCCAAGAATCAAATGATTCATTGTGACATCAAATGGCCTAAAAGGGCATGGAATGCATTGTGACACCACAGGGGCTAAGAGAAGCAAGGAACCATTGTGACCCAATGCAGGCTAACAATCTAATGATCCCTTGTGACACCAGGGGTTGTAAAAGGCCCAGTGATGGATTGGTACAGCACGGGGACCAATAGAAGCAAGGATCTATTATGCCACCATAGAGGCCAAGAATCAAATGATTCATTGAGACATCAAGTGGCCTAAAAGGGCATGGGCTGCATTGTGACACCACAGGGGTTAAGAGAAGCAAGGAACCATTGTGACCCAATGCAGGCTAACAATCTAATGGTCCCTTGTGACACCAGGGGTTGTAAAAGGCCCAGTGATGGATTGTTACAGCACGGGGACCAATAGAAGCAAGGATCTATTATGCCACCATGGAGGCCAAGAATCAAATGATTCATTGTGACATCAAGTGGCCAAAAAGGGCATGGGATGCATTGTGACACCACAGGGGTTAAGAGAAGCAAGGAACCATTGTGACCCAATGCAGGCTAATAATCTAAGAATCCCTTTTCACACCAGGGGGCGCAAAAGGCCCAGTGATGGATTGTTACAGCACGGGGACCAATAGAAGCAAGGATCAATTATGCCACCATGGAGGCCAAGAATCAAATGATTCATTGTGACATCAAATGGCCTAAAAGGGCATGGAATGCATTGTGACACCACAGGGGCTAAGAGAAACAAGGAACCATTGTGACCCAATGCAGGCTAACAATCTAATGATCCCTTGTGACACCAGGGGTTGTTAAAGGGCCAGTGATGGATTGGTACAGCACGGGGACCAATAGAAGCAAGGATCTATTATGCCACCATAGAGGCCAAGAATCAAATGATTCATTGAGACATCAAGTGGCCTAAAAGGGCATGGGCTGCATTGTGACACCACAGGGGTTTAGAGAAGCAAGGAACCATTGTGACCCAATGCAGGCTAACAATCTAATGATCCCTTGTGACACCAGGGGTTGTAAAAGGCCCAGTGATGGATTGTTACAGCACGGGGACCAATAGAAGCAAGGATCTATTATGCCACCATGGAGGCCAAGAATCAAATGATTCATTGTGACATCAAGTGGCCTAAAAGGGCATGGAATGCATTGTGACACCACAGGGGCTAAGAGAAGCAAGGAACCATTGTGACCCAATGGAGGCTAATAATCCCAGGATCCCATTTGACACCAGGGGGCGCAAAACGACCACGGATGAACTCTGACAGCATGGGGACCTATAGAAGCAAGGAACCATTATGACACCATGAAGGCCAAGAATCAAATGGTTCATTGTAAGACCAAGTGGCCTAAAAGGGCTTGGAATGCATTGTGACACCACAGAGGTTAAGAGAAGCAAAGAACCATTGTGACCCAAGGGAGGCTAACAATCTAATGATCCATTGTGACACCAGGGGTTGTAATAGGGCCAGGGATGAATTGTGAAAGCATGGGCCACAATAAAAACATGGAAATATTATGACACCTTAGTGGCCAAGACTCAAATGATTCTTTGTAACACCAAGTTGCCTAAAAGGGCATGGAATGCATTGTGACACCACAGGGGCTAAGAGAAGCAAGGAACCATTGTGACCCAATGCAGGCTAACAATCTAATGATCCCTTGTGACACCAGGGGGCCGAAAATGGCCAGGGATGGATTGTTACAGCACGGGGACCAATAGAAGCAAGGATCAATTATGCCACCATGGAGGCCAAGAATCAAATGATTCATTGTGACATCAAGTGGCCTAAAAGGGCATGGAATGCATTGTGACACCACAGGGGCTAAGAGAAGCAAGGAACCATTGTGACCCAATGGAGGCTAATAATCCCAGGATCCCATTTGACACCAGGGGGTGTCAAAGGGACTGGGATGAATTGTGACAGCATGGGGCCCAATAGAAACAAGGATCTATTATGCCACCATGGAGGCCAAGAATCAAATGATTCATTGTGACATCAAGTGGCCTAAAAGGGCATGGGCTGCATTGTGACACCACAGGGGTTAAGAGAAGCAAGGAACCATTGTGACCCAATGCAGGCTAACAATCTAATGGTCCCTTGTGACACCAGGGGTTGTAAAAGGCCCAGTGATGGATTGTTACAGCACGGGGACCAATAGAAGCAAGGATCTATTATGCCACCATGGAGGCCAAGAATCAAATGATTCATTGTGACATCAAGTGGCCAAAAAGGGCATGGGATGCATTGTGACACCACAGGGGTTAAGAGAAGCAAGGAACCATTGTGACCCAATGCAGGCTAATAATCTAAGAATCCCTTTTCACACCAGGGGGCGCAAAAGGCCCAGTGATGGATTGTTACCGCACGGGGACCAATAGAAGCAAGGATCTATTATGCCACCATGGAGGCCAAGAATCAAATGATTCATTGTGACATCAAATGGCCTAAAAGGGCATGGAATGCATTGTGACACCACAGGGGCTAAGAGAAACAAGGAACCATTGTGACCCAATGCAGGCTAACAATCTAATGATCCCTTGTGACACCAGGGGTTGTAAAAGGCCCAGTGATGGATTGGTACAGCACGGGGACCAATAGAAGCAAGGATCTATTATGCCACCATAGAGGCCAAGAATCAAATGATTCATTGAGACATCAAGTGGCCTAAAAGGGCATGGGCTGCATTGTGACACCACAGGGGTTTAGAGAAGCAAGGAACCATTGTGACCCAATGCAGGCTAACAATCTAATGATCCCTTGTGACACCAGGGGTTGTAAAAGGCCCAGTGATGGATTGTTACAGCACGGGGACCAATAGAAGCAAGGATCTATTATGCCACCATGGAGGCCAAGAATCAAATGATTCATTGTGACATCAAGTGGCCTAAAAGGGCATGGAATGCATTGTGACACCACAGGGGCTAAGAGAAGCAAGGAACCATTGTGACCCAATGCAGGCTAATAATCCCAGGATCCCATTTGACACCAGGGGGCGCAAAACGACCACGGATGAACTCTGACAGCATGGGGACCTATAGAAGCAAGGAACCATTATGACACCATGAAGGCCAAGAATCAAATGGTTCATTGTAAGACCAAGTGGCCTAAAAGGGCTTGGAATGCATTGTGACACCACAGAGGTTAAGAGAAGCAAAGAACCATTGTGACCCAAGGGAGGCTAACAATCTAATGATCCATTGTGACACCAGGGGTTGTAATAGGGCCAGGGATGAATTGTGAAAGCATGGGCCACAATAAAAACATGGAAATATTATGACACCTTAGTGGCCAAGACTCAAATGATTCTTTGTAACACCAAGTTGCCTAAAAGGGCATGGAATGCATTGTGACACCACAGGGGCTAAGAGAAGCAAGGAACCATTGTGACCCAATGCAGGCTAACAATCTAATGATCCCTTGTGACACCAGGGGGCCGAAAATGGCCAGGGATGGATTGTTACAGCACGGGGACCAATAGAAGCAAGGATCAATTATGCCACCATGGAGGCCAAGAATCAAATGATTCATTGTGACATCAAGTGGCCTAAAAGGGCATGGAATGCATTGTGACACCACAGGGGCTAAGAGAAGCAAGGAACCATTGTGACCCAATGGAGGCTAATAATCCCAGGATCCCATTTGACACCAGGGGGTGTCAAAGGGACTGGGATGAATTGTGACAGCATGGGGCCCAATAGAAACAAGGATCTATTATGCCACCATGGAGGCCAAGAATCAAATGATTCATTGTGACATCAAGTGGCCTAAAAGGGCATGGGATGCATTGAGACTCCACAGGGTTTAAGAGAAGCAAGGAACCATTGTGACCCAATGCAGGCTAACAATCTAATGATCCCTTGTCACACAAGGTGTTGTAAAAGGGCCAGGGATGAATTGTGAAAGCATGGGGTACAATAAAAACATGCAAATATTATGACACCTTAGAGGCCAAGAATCAAATGATTCATTGTAACACCAAGTGGCCTAAAAGGTCATGGGATGCATTGTGACACCACAGAGGTTAAGAGAAGCAAGGAACCATTGTGACCCAATGCAGGCTAACAATCTAATGATCCCTTGTGGCACCAGGGGGTATAAAAAGGGCCAGGGATGGATTGTTACAGCACGGGGACCAATAGAAGCAAGGTTCTATTATGCCACCATGGAGGCCAAGAATCAAATGATTCATTGTGACATCAAGTGGCCTAAAAGGGCATGGGATGCATTGTGACACCACAGGGGTTAAGAGAAGCAAGGATCCATTGTGACCCAATGCAGGCTAACAATCTAAGAATCCCTTTTGACACCAGGGGGCCCAAAAGGTCCAGGGATGAATTGTGAAAGCATGGGGCCCAATTAAAACCTGGTACAATTATGCCACCATGGAGGCCAAGAATCAAATGATTCATTGTGACATCAAGTGGCCTAAAAGGGCATGGGATGCATTGTGACACCACAGGGGTTAAGAGAAGCAAGGATCCATTGTGACCCAATGCAGGCTAATAATCTAAGAATCCCTTTTGACACCAGGGGGCGCAAAACGACCACGGATGAACTCTGACAGCATGGGGACCTATAGAAGCAAGGAACCATTATGACACCATGAAGGCCAAGAATCAAATGGTTCATTGTAAGACCAAGTGGCCTAAAAGGGCTTGGAATGCATTGTGACACCACAGAGGTTAAGAGAAGCAAAGAACCATTGTGACCCAAGGGAGGCTAACAATCTAATGATCCATTGTGACACCAGGGGTTGTAATAGGGCCAGGGATGAATTGTGAAAGCATGGGCCACAATAAAAACATGGAAATATTATGACACCTTAGTGGCCAAGACTCAAATGATTCTTTGTAACACCAAGTTGCCTAAAAGGGCATGGAATGCATTGTGACACCAAAGGGGCTAAGAGAAGCAAGGAACCATTGTGACCCAATGCAGGCTAACAATCTAATGATCCCTTGTGACACCAGGGGTTGTAAAAGGCCCAGTGATGGATTGTTACAGCACGGGGACCAATAGAAGCAAGGATCTATTATGCCACCATGGAGGCCAAGAATCAAAGGATTCATTGTGACATCAAATGGCCTAAAAGGGCATGGAATGCATTGTGACACCACAGGGGCTAAGAGAAGCAAGGAACCATTGTGACCCAATGCAGGCTAACAATCTAATGATCCCTTGTGACACCAGGGGTTGTAAAAGGCCCAGTGATGGATTGGTACAGCACGGGGACCAATAGAAGCAAGGATCTATTATGCCACCATAGAGGCCAAGAATCAAATGATTCATTGAGACATCAAGTGGCCTAAAAGGGCATGGGCTGCATTGTGACACCACAGGGGTTAAGAGAAGCAAGGAACCATTGTGACCCAATGCAGGCTAACAATCTAATGATCCCTTGTGACACCAGGGGTTGTAAAAGGCCCAGTGATGGATTGTTACAGCACGGGGACCAATAGAAGCAAGGATCTATTATGCCACCATGGAGGCCAAGAATCAAATGATTCATTGAGACATCAAGTGGCCAAAAAGGGCATGGGCTGCATTGTGACACCACAGGGGTTAAGAGAAGCAAGGAACCATTGTGACCCAATGCAGGCTAATAATCTAAGAATCCCTTTTGACACCAGGGGGCGCAAAAGGCCCAGTGATGGATTGTTACAGCACGGGGACCAATAGAAGCAAGGATCTATTATGCCACCATGGAGGCCAAGAATCAAATGATTCATTGTGACATCAAATGGCCTAAAAGGGCATGGAATGCATGGTGACACCACAGGGGCTAAGAGAAACAAGGATCCATTGTGACCCAATGCAGGCTAACAATCTAATGATCCCTTGTGACACCAGGGGTTGTAAAAGGCCCAGTGATGGATTGGTACAGCACGGGGACCAATAGAAGCAAGGATCTATTATGCCACCATGGAGGCCAAGAATCAAATGATTCATTGAGACATCAAGTGGCCTAAAAGGGCATGGGCTGCATTGTGACACCACAGGGGTTAAGAGAAGCAAGGAACCATTGTGACCCAATGCAGGCTAACAATCTAATGATCCCTTGTGACACCAGGGGTTGTAAAAGGCCCAGTGATGGATTGTTACAGCACGGGGACCAATAGAAGCAAGGATCTATTATGCCACCATGGAGGCCAAGAATCAAATGATTCATTGTGACATCAAGTGGCCTAAAAGGGCATGGAATGCATTGTGACACCACAGGGGCTAAGAGAAGCAAGGAACCATTGTGACCCAATGGAGGCTAATAATCCCAGGATCCCATTTGACACCAGGGGGCGCAAAACGACCACGGATGAACTCTGACAGCATGGGGACCTATAGAAGCAAGGAACCATTATGACACCATGAAGGCCAAGAATCAAATGGTTCATTGTAAGACCAAGTGGCCTAAAAGGGCTTGGAATGCATTGTGACACCACAGAGGTTAAGAGAAGCAAAGAACCATTGTGACCCAAGGGAGGCTAACAATCTAATGATCCATTGTGACACCAGGGGTTGTAATAGGGCCAGGGATGAATTGTGAAAGCATGGGCCACAATAAAAACATGGAAATATTATGACACCTTAGTGGCCAAGACTCAAATGATTCTTTGTAACACCAAGTTGCCTAAAAGGGCATGGAATGCATTGTGACACCACAGGGGCTAAGAGAAGCAAGGAACCATTGTGACCCAATGCAGGCTAACAATCTAATGATCCCTTGTGACACCAGGGGGCCGAAAATGGCCAGGGATGGATTGTTACAGCACGGGGACCAATAGAAGCAAGGATCAATTATGCCACCATGGAGGCCAAGAATCAAATGATTCATTGTGACATCAAGTGGCCTAAAAGGGCATGGAATGCATTGTGACACCACAGGGGCTAAGAGAAGCAAGGAACCATTGTGACCCAATGGAGGCTAATAATCCCAGGATCCCATTTGACACCAGGGGGCGCAAAACGACCACGGATGAACTCTGACAGCATGGGGACCTATAGAAGCAAGGAACCATTATGACACCATGAAGGCCAAGAATCAAATGGTTCATTGTAAGACCAAGTGGCCTAAAAGGGCTTGGAATGCATTGTGACACCACAGAGGTTAAGAGAAGCAAAGAACCATTGTGACCCAAGGGAGGCTAACAATCTAATGATCCATTGTGACACCAGGGGTTGTAATAGGGCCAGGGATGAATTGTGAAAGCATGGGCCACAATAAAAACATGGAAATATTATGACACCTTAGTGGCCAAGACTCAAATGATTCTTTGTAACACCAAGTTGCCTAAAAGGGCATGGAATGCATTGTGACACCACAGGGGCTAAGAGAAGCAAGGAACCATTGTGACCCAATGCAGGCTAACAATCTAATGATCCCTTGTGACACCAGGGGGCCGAAAATGGCCAGGGATGGATTGTTACAGCACGGGGACCAATAGAAGCAAGGATCAATTATGCCACCATGGAGGCCAAGAATCAAATGATTCATTGTGACATCAAGTGGCCTAAAAGGGCATGGAATGCATTGTGACACCACAGGGGCTAAGAGAAGCAAGGAACCATTGTGACCCAATGGAGGCTAATAATCCCAGGATCCCATTTGACACCAGGGGGTGTCAAAGGGACTGGGATGAATTGTGACAGCATGGGGCCCAATAGAAACAAGGATCTATTATGCCACCATGGAGGCCAAGAATCAAATGATTCATTGTGACATCAAGTGGCCTAAAAGGGCATGGGATGCATTGAGACTCCACAGGGGCTAAGAGAAGCAAGGAACCATTGTGACCCAATGCAGGCTAACAATCTAATGATCCCTTGTCACACAAGGTGTTGTAAAAGGGCCAGGGATGAATTGTGAAAGCATGGGGTACAATAAAAACATGCAAATATTATGACACCTTAGAGGCCAAGAATCAAATGATTCATTGTAACACCAAGTGGCCTAAAAGGTCATGGGATGCATTGTGACACCACAGAGGTTAAGAGAAGCAAGGAACCATTGTGACCCAATGCAGGCTAACAATCTAATGATCCCTTGTGGCACCAGGGGGTATAAAAAGGGCCAGGGATGGATTGTTACAGCACGGGGACCAATAGAAGCAAGGTTCTATTATGCCACCATGGAGGCCAAGAATCAAATGATTCATTGTGACATCAAGTGGCCTAAAAGGGCATGGGCTGCATTGTGACACCACAGGGTTTAAGAGAAGCAAGGATCCATTGTGACCCAATGCAGGCTAACAATCTAAGAATCCCTTTTGACACCAGGGGGCCCAAAAGGTCCAGGGATGAATTGTGAAAGCATGGGGCCCAATTAAAACCTGGTACAATTATGCCACCATGGAGGCCAAGAATCAAATGATTCATTGTGACATCAAGTGGCCTAAAAGGGCATGGGATGCATTGTGACACCACAGAGGTTAAGAGAAGCAAAGAACCATTGTGACCCAAGGGAGGCTAACAATCTAATGATCCATTGTGACACCAGGGGTTGTAATAGGGCCAGGGATGAATTGTGAAAGCATGGGCCACAATAAAAACATGGAAATATTATGACACCTTAGTGGCCAAGACTCAAATGATTCATTGTAACACCAAGTGGCCTAAAAGGGCATGGGATGCATTGTGACACCACAGGGGCTAAGAGAAGCAAGGAACCATTGTGACCCAATGCAGGCTAATAATCTAAGAATCCCTTGTGACACCAGGGGGCCGAAAATGGCCAGGGATGGATTGTTACAGCACGGGGACCAATAGAAGCAAGGATCAATTATGCCACCATGGAGGAAAAGAATGAAATGATTCATTGAGACATCAAGTGGCCTAAAAGGGCATGGAATGCATTGTGACACCACAGGGGCTAAGAGAAGCAAGGAACCATTGTGACCCAATGCAGGCTAACAATCTAATGATCCCTTGTGACACCAGGGGTTGTAAAAGGCCCAGTGATGGATTGGTACAGCACGGGGACCAATAGAAGCAAGGATCTATTATGCCACCATAGAGGCCAAGAATCAAATGATTCATTGAGACATCAAGTGGCCTAAAAGGGCATGGGCTGCATTGTGACACCACAGGGGTTAAGAGAAGCAAGGAACCATTGTGACCCAATGCAGGCTAACAATCTAATGATCCCTTGTGACACCAGGGGTTGTAAAAGGCCCAGTGATGGATTGTTACAGCACGGGGACCAATAGAAGCAAGGATCTATTATGCCACCATGGAGGCCAAGAATCAAATGATTCATTGTGACATCAAGTGGCCAAAAAGGGCATGGGCTGCATTGTGACACCACAGGGGTTAAGAGAAGCAAGGAACCATTGTGACCCAATGCAGGCTAATAATCTAAGAATCCCTTTTGACACCAGGGGGCGCAAAAGGCCCAGTGATGGATTGTTACAGCACGGGGACCAATAGAAGCAAGGATCTATTATGCCACCATGGAGGCCAAGAATCAAATGATTCATTGTGACATCAAATGGCCTAAAAGGGCATGGAATGCATTGTGACACCACAGGGGCTAAGAGAAGCAAGGAACCATTGTGACCCAATGCAGGCTAACAATCTAATGATCCCTTGTGACACCAGGGGTTGTAAAAGGCCCAGTGATGGATTGTTACAGCACGGGGACCAATAGAAGCAAGGATCTATTATGCCACCATGGAGGCCAAGAATCAAATGATTCATTGTGACATCAAGTGGCCTAAAAGGGCATGGAATGCATTGTGACACCACAGGGGCTAAGAGAAGCAAGGAACCATTGTGACCCAATGGAGGCTAATAATCCCAGGATCCCATTTGACACCAGGGGGCGCAAAACGACCACGGATGAACTCTGACAGCATGGGGACCTATAGAAGCAAGGAACCATTATGACACCATGAAGGCCAAGAATCAAATGGTTCATTGTAAGACCAAGTGGCCTAAAAGGGCTTGGAATGCATTGTGACACCACAGAGGTTAAGAGAAGCAAAGAACCATTGTGACCCAAGGGAGGCTAACAATCTAATGATCCATTGTGACACCAGGGGTTGTAATAGGGCCAGGGATGAATTGTGAAAGCATGGGCCACAATAAAAACATGGAAATATTATGACACCTTAGTGGCCAAGACTCAAATGATTCTTTGTAACACCAAGTTGCCTAAAAGGGCATGGAATGCATTGTGACACCACAGGGGCTAAGAGAAGCAAGGAACCATTGTGACCCAATGCAGGCTAACAATCTAATGATCCCTTGTGACACCAGGGGGCCGAAAATGGCCAGGGATGGATTGTTACAGCACGGGGACCAATAGAAGCAAGGATCAATTATGCCACCATGGAGGCCAAGAATCAAATGATTCATTGTGACATCAAGTGGCCTAAAAGGGCATGGAATGCATTGTGACACCACAGGGGCTAAGAGAAGCAAGGAACCATTGTGACCCAATGGAGGCTAATAATCCCAGGATCCCATTTGACACCAGGGGGTGTCAAAGGGACTGGGATGAATTGTGACAGCATGGGGCCCAATAGAAACAAGGATCTATTATGCCACCATGGAGGCCAAGAATCAAATGATTCATTGTGACATCAAGTGGCCTAAAAGGGCATGGGATGCATTGAGACTCCACAGGGGCTAAGAGAAGCAAGGAACCATTGTGACCCAATGCAGGCTAACAATCTAATGATCCCTTGTCACACAAGGTGTTGTAAAAGGGCCAGGGATGAATTGTGAAAGCATGGGGTACAATAAAAACATGCAAATATTATGACACCTTAGAGGCCAAGAATCAAATGATTCATTGTAACACCAAGTGGCCTAAAAGGTCATGGGATGCATTGTGACACCACAGAGGTTAAGAGAAGCAAGGAACCATTGTGACCCAATGCAGGCTAACAATCTAATGATCCCTTGTGGCACCAGGGGGTATAAAAAGGGCCAGGGATGGATTGTTACAGCACGGGGACCAATAGAAGCAAGGTTCTATTATGCCACCATGGAGGCCAAGAATCAAATGATTCATTGTGACATCAAGTGGCCTAAAAGGGCATGGGATGCATTGTGACACCACAGGGGTTAAGAGAAGCAAGGATCCATTGTGACCCAATGCAGGCTAACAATCTAAGAATCCCTTTTGACACCAGGGGGCCCAAAAGGTCCAGGGATGAATTGTGAAAGCATGGGGCCCAATTAAAACCTGGTACAATTATGCCACCATGGAGGCCAAGAATCAAATGATTCATTGTGACATCAAGTGGCCTAAAAGGGCATGGGATGCATTGTGACACCACAGAGGTTAAGAGAAGCAAGGAACCATTGTGACCCAAGGGAGGCTAACAATCTAATGATCCATTGTGACACCAGGGGTTGTAATAGGGCCAGGGATGAATTGTGAAAGCATGGGGCACAATAAAAACATGGAAATATTATGACACCTTAGTGGCCAAGACTCAAATGATTCATTGTAACACCAAGTGGCCTAAAAGGGCATGGGATGCATTGTGACACCACAGGGGCTAAGAGAAGCAAGGAACCATTGTGACCCAATGCAGGCTAATAATCTAAGAATCCCTTGTGACACCAGGGGGCCGAAAATGGCCAGGGATGGATTGTTACAGCACGGGGACCAATAGAAGCAAGGATCAATTATGCCACCATGGAGGAAAAGAATGAAATGATTCATTGAGACATCAAGTGGCCTAAAAGGGCATGGAATGCATTGTGACACCACAGGGGCTAAGAGAAGCGAGGAACCATTGTGACCCAATGCAGGCTAACAATCTAATGATCCCTTGTGACACCAGGGGTTGTAAAAGGCCCAGTGATGGATTGTTACAGCACGGGGACCAATAGAAGCAAGGATCTATTATGCCACCATGGAGGCCAAGAATCAAATGATTCATTGTGACATCAAGTGGCCTAAAAGGGCATGGAATGCATTGTGACACCACAGGGGTTAAGAGAAGCAAGGAACCATTGTGACCCAATGCAGGCTAACAATCTAATGATCCCTTGTGACACCAGGGGTTGTAAAAGGCCCAGTGATGGATTGGTACAGCACGGGGACCAATAGAAGCAAGGATCTATTATGCCACCATAGAGGCCAAGAATCAAATGATTCATTGAGACATCAAGTGGCCTAAAAGGGCATGGGCTGCATTGTGACACCACAGGGGTTAAGAGAAGCAAGGAACCATTGTGACCCAATGCAGGCTAACAATCTAATGATCCCTTGTGACACCAGGGGTTGTAATAGGCCCAGTGATGTATTGTTACAGCACGGGGACCAATAGAAGCAAGGATCTATTATGCCACCATGGAGGCCAAGAATCAAATGATTCATTGTGACATCAAGTGGCCTAAAAGGGCATGGGCTGCATTGTGACACCACAGGGGTTAAGAGAAGCAAGGAACCATTGTGACCCAATGCAGGCTAATAATCTAAGAATCCCTTTTGACACCAGGGGGCGCAAAACGACCACGGATGAACTCTGACAGCATGGGGACCTATAGAAGCAAGGAACCATTATGACACCATGAAGGCCAAGAATCAAATGGTTCATTGTAAGACCAAGTGGCCTAAAAGGGCTTGGAATGCATTGTGACACCACAGAGGTTAAGAGAAGCAAAGAACCATTGTGACCCAAGGGAGGCTAACAATCTAATGATCCATTGTGACACCAGGGGTTGTAATAGGGCCAGGGATGAATTGTGAAAGCATGGGCCACAATAAAAACATGGAAATATTATGACACCTTAGTGGCCAAGACTCAAATGATTCTTTGTAACACCAAGTTGCCTAAAAGGGCATGGAATGCATTGTGACACCACAGGGGCTAAGAGAAGCAAGGAACCATTGTGACCCAATGCAGGCTAACAATCTAATGATCCCTTGTGACACCAGGGGGCCGAAAATGGCCAGGGATGGATTGTTACAGCACGGGGACCAATAGAAGCAAGGATCAATTATGCCACCATGGAGGCCAAGAATCAAATGATTCATTGTGACATCAAGTGGCCTAAAAGGGCATGGAATGCATTGTGACACCACAGGGGCTAAGAGAAGCAAGGAACCATTGTGACCCAATGCAGGCTAACAATCTAATGATCCCTTGTGACACCAGGGGGCCGAAAATGGCCAGGGATGGATTGTTACAGCACGGGGACCAATAGAAGCAAGGATCTATTATGCCACCATGGAGGCCAAGAATCAAATGATTCATTGTGACATCAAATGGCCTAAAAGGGCATGGAATGCATTGTGACACCACAGGGGCTAAGAGAAGCAAGGAACCATTGTGACCCAATGCAGGCTAACAATCTAATGATCCCTTGTGACACCAGGGGTTGTAAAAGGCCCAGTGATGGATTGTTACAGCACGGAGACCAATAGAAGCAAGGATCTATTATGCCACCATGGAGGCCAAGAATCAAATGATTCATTGTGACATCAAATGGCCTAAAAGGGCATGGAATGCATTGTGACACCACAGGGGCTAAGAGAAGCAAGGAACCATTGTGACCCAATGCAGGCTAACAATCTAATGATCCCTTGTGACACCAGGGGTTGTAAAAGGCCCAGTGATGGATTGGTACAGCACGGGGACCAATAGAAGCAAGGATCTATTATGCCACCATAGAGGCCAAGAATCAAATGATTCATTGAGACATCAAGTGGCCTAAAAGGGCATGGGCTGCATTGTGACACCACAGGGGTTAAGAGAAGCAAGGAACCATTGTGACCCAATGCAGGCTAATAATCTAAGAATCCCTTTTGACACCAGGGGGCGCAAAACGACCACGGATGAACTCTGACAGCATGGGGACCTATAGAAGCAAGGAACCATTATGACACCATGAAGGCCAAGAATCAAATGGTTCATTGTAAGACCAAGTGGCCTAAAAGGGCTTGGAATGCATGGTGACACCACAGAGGTTAAGAGAAGCAAGGAACCATTGTGACCCAAGGGAGGCTAACAATCTAATGATCCATTGTGACACCAGGGGTTGTAATAGGGCCAGGGATGAATTGTGAAAGCATGGGCCACAATAAAAACATTGAAATATTATGACACCTTAGTGGCCAAGACTCAAATGATTCTTTGTAACACCAAGTTGGCAAAAAGGGCATGGAATGCATTGTGACACCACAGAGGTTAAGAGAAGCAAGGAACCATTGTGACCCAAGGGAGGCTAACAATCTAATGATCCATTGTGACACCAGGGGTTGTAATAGGGCCAGGGATGAATTGTGAAAGCATGGGGCACAATAAAAACATGGAAATATTATGACACCTTAGTGGCCAAGACTCAAATGATTCATTGTAACACCAAGTGGCCTAAAAGGGCATGGGATGCATTGTGACACCACAGGGGCTAAGAGAAGCAAGGAACCATTGTGACCCAATGCAGGCTAATAATCTAAGAATCCCTTGTGACACCAGGGGGCCGAAAATGGCCAGGGATGGATTGTTACAGCACGGGGACCAATAGAAGCAAGGATCAATTATGCCACCATGGAGGAAAAGAATGAAATGATTCATTGAGACATCAAGTGGCCTAAAAGGGCATGGAATGCATTGTGACACCACAGGGGCTAAGAGAAGCAAGGAACCATTGTGACCCAATGCAGGCTAACAATCTAATGATCCCTTGTGACACCAGGGGTTGTAAAAGGCCCAGTGATGGATTGTTACAGCACGGGGACCAATAGAAGCAAGGATCTATTATGCCACCATGGAGGCCAAGAATCAAATGATTCATTGTGACATCAAGTGGCCTAAAAGGGCATGGAATGCATTGTGACACCACAGGGGCTAAGAGAAGCAAGGAACCATTGTGACCCAATGCAGGCTAACAATCTAATGATCCCTTGTGACACCAGGGGTTGTAAAAGGCCCAGTGATGGATTGTTACAGCACGGGGACCAATAGAAGCAAGGATCTATTATGCCACCATGGAGGCCAAGAATCAAATGATTCATTGTGACATCAAGTGGCCAAAAAGGGCATGGGCTGCATTGTGACACCACAGGGGTTAAGAGAAGCAAGGAACCATTGTGACCCAATGCAGGCTAATAATCTAAGAATCCCTTTTGACACCAGGGGGCGCAAAAGGACCACGGATGAACTCTGACAGCATGGGGACCTATAGAAGCAAGGAACCATTATGACACCATGAAGGCCAAGAATCAAATGGTTCATTGTAAGACCAAGTGGCCTAAAAGGGCTTGGAATGCATTGTGACACCACAGAGGTTAAGAGAAGCAAAGAACCATTGTGACCCAAGGGAGGCTAACAATCTAATGATCCATTGTGACACCAGGGGTTGTAATAGGGCCAGGGATGAATTGTGAAAGCATGGGCCACAATAAAAACATGGAAATATTATGATACCTTAGTGGCCAAGACTCAAATGATTCATTGTAACACCAAGTTGCCTAAAAGGGCATGGAATGCATTGTGACACCACAGGGGCTAAGAGAAGCAAGGAACCATTGTGACCCAATGCAGGCTAACAATCTAATGATCCCTTGTGACACCAGGGGTTGTAAAAGGCCCAGTGATGGATTGTTACAGCACGGGGACCAATAGAAGCAAGGATCTATTATGCCACCATGGAGGCCAAGAATCAAATGATTCATTGTGACATCAAGTGGCCTAAAAGGGCATGGAATGCATTGTGACACCACAGGGGTTAAGAGAAGCAAGGAACCATTGTGACCCAATGCAGGCTAACAATCTAATGATCCCTTGTGACACCAGGGGTTGTAAAAGGCCCAGTGATGGATTGGTACAGCACGGGGACCAATAGAAGCAAGGATCTATTATGCCACCATAGAGGCCAAGAATCAAATGATTCATTGAGACATCAAGTGGCCTAAAAGGGCATGGGCTGCATTGTGACACCACAGGGGTTAAGAGAAGCAAGGAACCATTGTGACCCAATGCAGGCTAACAATCTAATGATCCCTTGTGACACCAGGGGTTGTAATAGGCCCAGTGATGTATTGTTACAGCACGGGGACCAATAGAAGCAAGGATCTATTATGCCACCATGGAGGCCAAGAATCAAATGATTCATTGTGACATCAAGTGGCCTAAAAGGGCATGGGCTGCATTGTGACACCACAGGGGTTAAGAGAAGCAAGGAACCATTGTGACCCAATGCAGGCTAATAATCTAAGAATCCCTTTTGACACCAGGGGGCGCAAAACGACCACGGATGAACTCTGACAGCATGGGGACCTATAGAAGCAAGGAACCATTATGACACCATGAAGGCCAAGAATCAAATGGTTCATTGTAAGACCAAGTGGCCTAAAAGGGCTTGGAATGCATTGTGACACCACAGAGGTTAAGAGAAGCAAAGAACCATTGTGACCCAAGGGAGGCTAACAATCTAATGATCCATTGTGACACCAGGGGTTGTAATAGGGCCAGGGATGAATTGTGAAAGCATGGGCCACAATAAAAACATGGAAATATTATGACACCTTAGTGGCCAAGACTCAAATGATTCTTTGTAACACCAAGTTGCCTAAAAGGGCATGGAATGCATTGTGACACCACAGGGGCTAAGAGAAGCAAGGAACCATTGTGACCCAATGCAGGCTAACAATCTAATGATCCCTTGTGACACCAGGGGGCCGAAAATGGCCAGGGATGGATTGTTACAGCACGGGGACCAATAGAAGCAAGGATCAATTATGCCACCATGGAGGCCAAGAATCAAATGATTCATTGTGACATCAAGTGGCCTAAAAGGGCATGGAATGCATTGTGACACCACAGGGGCTAAGAGAAGCAAGGAACCATTGTGACCCAATGCAGGCTAACAATCTAATGATCCCTTGTGACACCAGGGGGCCGAAAATGGCCAGGGATGGATTGTTACAGCACGGGGACCAATAGAAGCAAGGATCTATTATGCCACCATGGAGGCCAAGAATCAAATGATTCATTGTGACATCAAATGGCCTAAAAGGGCATGGAATGCATTGTGACACCACAGGGGCTAAGAGAAGCAAGGAACCATTGTGACCCAATGCAGGCTAACAATCTAATGATCCCTTGTGACACCAGGGGTTGTAAAAGGCCCAGTGATGGATTGTTACAGCACGGGGACCAATAGAAGCAAGGATCTATTATGCCACCATGGAGGCCAAGAATCAAATGATTCATTGTGACATCAAATGGCCTAAAAGGGCATGGAATGCATTGTGACACCACAGGGGCTAAGAGAAGCAAGGAACCATTGTGACCCAATGCAGGCTAACAATCTAATGATCCCTTGTGACACCAGGGGTTGTAAAAGGCCCAGTGATGGATTGGTACAGCACGGGGACCAATAGAAGCAAGGATCTATTATGCCACCATAGAGGCCAAGAATCAAATGATTCATTGAGACATCAAGTGGCCTAAAAGGGCATGGGCTGCATTGTGACACCACAGGGGTTAAGAGAAGCAAGGAACCATTGTGACCCAATGCAGGCTAATAATCTAAGAATCCCTTTTGACACCAGGGGGCGCAAAACGACCACGGATGAACTCTGACAGCATGGGGACCTATAGAAGCAAGGAACCATTATGACACCATGAAGGCCAAGAATCAAATGGTTCATTGTAAGACCAAGTGGCCTAAAAGGGCTTGGAATGCATGGTGACACCACAGAGGTTAAGAGAAGCAAGGAACCATTGTGACCCAAGGGAGGCTAACAATCTAATGATCCATTGTGACACCAGGGGTTGTAATAGGGCCAGGGATGAATTGTGAAAGCATGGGCCACAATAAAAACATTGAAATATTATGACACCTTAGTGGCCAAGACTCAAATGATTCTTTGTAACACCAAGTTGGCAAAAAGGGCATGGAATGCATTGTGACACCACAGAGGTTAAGAGAAGCAAGGAACCATTGTGACCCAAGGGAGGCTAACAATCTAATGATCCATTGTGACACCAGGGGTTGTAATAGGGCCAGGGATGAATTGTGAAAGCATGGGGCACAATAAAAACATGGAAATATTATGACACCTTAGTGGCCAAGACTCAAATGATTCATTGTAACACCAAGTGGCCTAAAAGGGCATGGGATGCATTGTGACACCACAGGGGCTAAGAGAAGCAAGGAACCATTGTGACCCAATGCAGGCTAATAATCTAAGAATCCCTTGTGACACCAGGGGGCCGAAAATGGCCAGGGATGGATTGTTACAGCACGGGGACCAATAGAAGCAAGGATCAATTATGCCACCATGGAGGAAAAGAATGAAATGATTCATTGAGACATCAAGTGGCCTAAAAGGGCATGGAATGCATTGTGACACCACAGGGGCTAAGAGAAGCAAGGAACCATTGTGACCCAATGCAGGCTAACAATCTAATGATCCCTTGTGACACCAGGGGTTGTAAAAGGCCCAGTGATGGATTGTTACAGCACGGGGACCAATAGAAGCAAGGATCTATTATGCCACCATGGAGGCCAAGAATCAAATGATTCATTGTGACATCAAGTGGCCTAAAAGGGCATGGAATGCATTGTGACACCACAGGGGCTAAGAGAAGCAAGGAACCATTGTGACCCAATGCAGGCTAACAATCTAATGATCCCTTGTGACACCAGGGGTTGTAAAAGGCCCAGTGATGGATTGTTACAGCACGGGGACCAATAGAAGCAAGGATCTATTATGCCACCATGGAGGCCAAGAATCAAATGATTCATTGTGACATCAAGTGGCCAAAAAGGGCATGGGCTGCATTGTGACACCACAGGGGTTAAGAGAAGCAAGGAACCATTGTGACCCAATGCAGGCTAATAATCTAAGAATCCCTTTTGACACCAGGGGGCGCAAAAGGACCACGGATGAACTCTGACAGCATGGGGACCTATAGAAGCAAGGAACCATTATGACACCATGAAGGCCAAGAATCAAATGGTTCATTGTAAGACCAAGTGGCCTAAAAGGGCTTGGAATGCATTGTGACACCACAGAGGTTAAGAGAAGCAAAGAACCATTGTGACCCAAGGGAGGCTAACAATCTAATGATCCATTGTGACACCAGGGGTTGTAATAGGGCCAGGGATGAATTGTGAAAGCATGGGCCACAATAAAAACATGGAAATATTATGACACCTTAGTGGCCAAGACTCAAATGATTCTTTGTAACACCAAGTTGCCTAAAAGGGCATGGAATGCATTGTGACACCACAGGGGCTAAGAGAAGCAAGGAACCATTGTGACCCAATGCAGGCTAACAATCTAATGATCCCTTGTGACACCAGGGGGCCGAAAATGGCCAGGGATGGATTGTTACAGCACGGGGACCAATAGAAGCAAGGATCAATTATGCCACCATGGAGGCCAAGAATCAAATGATTCATTGTGACATCAAGTGGCCTAAAAGGGCATGGAATGCATTGTGACACCACAGGGGCTAAGAGAAGCAAGGAACCATTGTGACCCAATGGAGGCTAATAATCCCAGGATCCCATTTGACACCAGGGGGCGCAAAACGACCACGGATGAACTCTGACAGCATGGGGACCTATAGAAGCAAGGAACCATTATGACACCATGAAGGCCAAGAATCAAATGGTTCATTGTAAGACCAAGTGGCCTAAAAGGGCTTGGAATGCATTGTGACACCACAGAGGTTAAGAGAAGCAAAGAACCATTGTGACCCAAGGGAGGCTAACAATCTAATGATCCATTGTGACACCAGGGGTTGTAATAGGGCCAGGGATGAATTGTGAAAGCATGGGCCACAATAAAAACATGGAAATATTATGACACCTTAGTGGCCAAGACTCAAATGATTCTTTGTAACACCAAGTTGCCTAAAAGGGCATGGAATGCATTGTGACACCACAGGGGCTAAGAGAAGCAAGGAACCATTGTGACCCAATGCAGGCTAACAATCTAATGATCCCTTGTGACACCAGGGGGCCGAAAATGGCCAGGGATGGATTGTTACAGCACGGGGACCAATAGAAGCAAGGATCAATTATGCCACCATGGAGGCCAAGAATCAAATGATTCATTGTGACATCAAGTGGCCTAAAAGGGCATGGAATGCATTGTGACACCACAGGGGCTAAGAGAAGCAAGGAACCATTGTGACCCAATGGAGGCTAATAATCCCAGGATCCCATTTGACACCAGGGGGTGTCAAAGGGACTGGGATGAATTGTGACAGCATGGGGCCCAATAGAAACAAGGATCTATTATGCCACCATGGAGGCCAAGAATCAAATGATTCATTGTGACATCAAGTGGCCTAAAAGGGCATGGGATGCATTGAGACTCCACAGGGGCTAAGAGAAGCAAGGAACCATTGTGACCCAATGCAGGCTAACAATCTAATGATCCCTTGTCACACAAGGTGTTGTAAAAGGGCCAGGGATGAATTGTGAAAGCATGGGGTACAATAAAAACATGCAAATATTATGACACCTTAGAGGCCAAGAATCAAATGATTCATTGTAACACCAAGTGGCCTAAAAGGTCATGGGATGCATTGTGACACCACAGAGGTTAAGAGAAGCAAGGAACCATTGTGACCCAATGCAGGCTAACAATCTAATGATCCCTTGTGGCACCAGGGGGTATAAAAAGGGCCAGGGATGGATTGTTACAGCACGGGGACCAATAGAAGCAAGGTTCTATTATGCCACCATGGAGGCCAAGAATCAAATGATTCATTGTGACATCAAGTGGCCTAAAAGGGCATGGGCTGCATTGTGACACCACAGGGTTTAAGAGAAGCAAGGATCCATTGTGACCCAATGCAGGCTAACAATCTAAGAATCCCTTTTGACACCAGGGGGCCCAAAAGGTCCAGGGATGAATTGTGAAAGCATGGGGCCCAATTAAAACCTGGTACAATTATGCCACCATGGAGGCCAAGAATCAAATGATTCATTGTGACATCAAGTGGCCTAAAAGGGCATGGGATGCATTGTGACACCACAGAGGTTAAGAGAAGCAAAGAACCATTGTGACCCAAGGGAGGCTAACAATCTAATGATCCATTGTGACACCAGGGGTTGTAATAGGGCCAGGGATGAATTGTGAAAGCATGGGCCACAATAAAAACATGGAAATATTATGACACCTTAGTGGCCAAGACTCAAATGATTCATTGTAACACCAAGTGGCCTAAAAGGGCATGGGATGCATTGTGACACCACAGGGGCTAAGAGAAGCAAGGAACCATTGTGACCCAATGCAGGCTAATAATCTAAGAATCCCTTGTGACACCAGGGGGCCGAAAATGGCCAGGGATGGATTGTTACAGCACGGGGACCAATAGAAGCAAGGATCAATTATGCCACCATGGAGGAAAAGAATGAAATGATTCATTGAGACATCAAGTGGCCTAAAAGGGCATGGAATGCATTGTGACACCACAGGGGCTAAGAGAAGCAAGGAACCATTGTGACCCAATGCAGGCTAACAATCTAATGATCCCTTGTGACACCAGGGGTTGTAAAAGGCCCAGTGATGGATTGGTACAGCACGGGGACCAATAGAAGCAAGGATCTATTATGCCACCATAGAGGCCAAGAATCAAATGATTCATTGAGACATCAAGTGGCCTAAAAGGGCATGGGCTGCATTGTGACACCACAGGGGTTAAGAGAAGCAAGGAACCATTGTGACCCAATGCAGGCTAACAATCTAATGATCCCTTGTGACACCAGGGGTTGTAAAAGGCCCAGTGATGGATTGTTACAGCACGGGGACCAATAGAAGCAAGGATCTATTATGCCACCATGGAGGCCAAGAATCAAATGATTCATTGTGACATCAAGTGGCCAAAAAGGGCATGGGCTGCATTGTGACACCACAGGGGTTAAGAGAAGCAAGGAACCATTGTGACCCAATGCAGGCTAATAATCTAAGAATCCCTTTTGACACCAGGGGGCGCAAAAGGCCCAGTGATGGATTGTTACAGCACGGGGACCAATAGAAGCAAGGATCTATTATGCCACCATGGAGGCCAAGAATCAAATGATTCATTGTGACATCAAATGGCCTAAAAGGGCATGGAATGCATTGTGACACCACAGGGGCTAAGAGAAGCAAGGAACCATTGTGACCCAATGCAGGCTAACAATCTAATGATCCCTTGTGACACCAGGGGTTGTAAAAGGCCCAGTGATGGATTGTTACAGCACGGGGACCAATAGAAGCAAGGATCTATTATGCCACCATGGAGGCCAAGAATCAAATGATTCATTGTGACATCAAGTGGCCTAAAAGGGCATGGAATGCATTGTGACACCACAGGGGCTAAGAGAAGCAAGGAACCATTGTGACCCAATGGAGGCTAATAATCCCAGGATCCCATTTGACACCAGGGGGCGCAAAACGACCACGGATGAACTCTGACAGCATGGGGACCTATAGAAGCAAGGAACCATTATGACACCATGAAGGCCAAGAATCAAATGGTTCATTGTAAGACCAAGTGGCCTAAAAGGGCTTGGAATGCATTGTGACACCACAGAGGTTAAGAGAAGCAAAGAACCATTGTGACCCAAGGGAGGCTAACAATCTAATGATCCATTGTGACACCAGGGGTTGTAATAGGGCCAGGGATGAATTGTGAAAGCATGGGCCACAATAAAAACATGGAAATATTATGACACCTTAGTGGCCAAGACTCAAATGATTCTTTGTAACACCAAGTTGCCTAAAAGGGCATGGAATGCATTGTGACACCACAGGGGCTAAGAGAAGCAAGGAACCATTGTGACCCAATGCAGGCTAACAATCTAATGATCCCTTGTGACACCAGGGGGCCGAAAATGGCCAGGGATGGATTGTTACAGCACGGGGACCAATAGAAGCAAGGATCAATTATGCCACCATGGAGGCCAAGAATCAAATGATTCATTGTGACATCAAGTGGCCTAAAAGGGCATGGAATGCATTGTGACACCACAGGGGCTAAGAGAAGCAAGGAACCATTGTGACCCAATGGAGGCTAATAATCCCAGGATCCCATTTGACACCAGGGGGTGTCAAAGGGACTGGGATGAATTGTGACAGCATGGGGCCCAATAGAAACAAGGATCTATTATGCCACCATGGAGGCCAAGAATCAAATGATTCATTGTGACATCAAGTGGCCTAAAAGGGCATGGGATGCATTGAGACTCCACAGGGGCTAAGAGAAGCAAGGAACCATTGTGACCCAAGGGAGGCTAACAATCTAATGATCCCTTGTCACACAAGGTGTTGTAAAAGGGCCAGGGATGAATTGTGAAAGCATGGGGTACAATAAAAACATGCAAATATTATGACACCTTAGAGGCCAAGAATCAAATGATTCATTGTAACACCAAGTGGCCTAAAAGGTCATGGGATGCATTGTGACACCACAGAGGTTAAGAGAAGCAAGGAACCATTGTGACCCAATGCACGCTAACAATCTAATGATCCCTTGTGGCACCAGGGGGTATAAAAAGGGCCAGGGATGGATTGTTACAGCACGGGGACCAATAGAAGCAAGGTTCTATTATGCCACCATGGAGGCCAAGAATCAAATGATTCATTGTGACATCAAGTGGCCTAAAAGGGCATGGGATGCATTGTGACACCACAGGGGTTAAGAGAAGCAAGGATCCATTGTGACCCAATGCAGGCTAACAATCTAAGAATCCCTTTTGACACCAGGGGGCCCAAAAGGTCCAGGGATGAATTGTGAAAGCATGGGGCCCAATTAAAACCTGGTACAATTATGCCACCATGGAGGCCAAGAATCAAATGATTCATTGTGACATCAAGTGGCCTAAAAGGGCATGGGATGCATTGTGACACCACAGAGGTTAAGAGAAGCAAGGAACCATTGTGACCCAAGGGAGGCTAACAATCTAATGATCCATTGTGACACCAGGGGTTGTAATAGGGCCAGGGATGAATTGTGAAAGCATGGGCCACAATAAAAACATGGAAATATTATGACACCTTAGTGGCCAAGACTCAAATGATTCATTGTAACACCAAGTGGCCTAAAAGGGCATGGGATGCATTGTGACACCACAGGGGCTAAGAGAAGCAAGGAACCATTGTGACCCAATGCAGGCTAATAATCTAAGAATCCCTTGTGACACCAGGGGGCCGAAAATGGCCAGGGATGGATTGTTACAGCACGGGGACCAATAGAAGCAAGGATCAATTATGCCACCATGGAGGAAAAGAATGAAATGATTCATTGAGACATCAAGTGGCCTAAAAGGGCATGGAATGCATTGTGACACCACAGGGGCTAAGAGAAGCAAGGAACCATTGTGACCCAATGCAGGCTAACAATCTAATGATCCCTTGTGACACCAGGGGTTGTAAAAGGCCCAGTGATGGATTGTTACAGCACGGGGACCAATAGAAGCAAGGATCTATTATGCCACCATGGAGGCCAAGAATCAAATGATTCATTGTGACATCAAGTGGCCTAAAAGGGCATGGAATGCATTGTGACACCACAGGGGTTAAGAGAAGCAAGGAACCATTGTGACCCAATGCAGGCTAACAATCTAATGATCCCTTGTGACACCAGGGGTTGTAAAAGGCCCAGTGATGGATTGGTACAGCACGGGGACCAATAGAAGCAAGGATCTATTATGCCACCATAGAGGCCAAGAATCAAATGATTCATTGAGACATCAAGTGGCCTAAAAGGGCATGGGCTGCATTGTGACACCACAGGGGTTAAGAGAAGCAAGGAACCATTGTGACCCAATGCAGGCTAACAATCTAATGATCCCTTGTGACACCAGGGGTTGTAATAGGCCCAGTGATGTATTGTTACAGCACGGGGACCAATAGAAGCAAGGATCTATTATGCCACCATGGAGGCCAAGAATCAAATGATTCATTGAGACATCAAGTGGCCTAAAAGGGCATGGGCTGCATTGTGACACCACAGGGGTTAAGAGAAGCAAGGAACCATTGTGACCCAATGCAGGCTAATAATCTAAGAATCCCTTTTGACACCAGGGGGCGCAAAACGACCACGGATGAACTCTGACAGCATGGGGACCTATAGAAGCAAGGAACCATTATGACACCATGAAGGCCAAGAATCAAATGGTTCATTGTAAGACCAAGTGGCCTAAAAGGGCTTGGAATGCATTGTGACACCACAGAGGTTAAGAGAAGCAAAGAACCATTGTGACCCAAGGGAGGCTAACAATCTAATGATCCATTGTGACACCAGGGGTTGTAATAGGGCCAGGGATGAATTGTGAAAGCATGGGCCACAATAAAAACATGGAAATATTATGACACCTTAGTGGCCAAGACTCAAATGATTCTTTGTAACACCAAGTTGCCTAAAAGGGCATGGAATGCATTGTGACACCACAGGGGCTAAGAGAAGCAAGGAACCATTGTGACCCAATGCAGGCTAACAATCTAATGATCCCTTGTGACACCAGGGGGCCGAAAATGGCCAGGGATGGATTGTTACAGCACGGGACCAATAGAAGCAAGGATCAATTATGCCACCATGGAGGCCAAGAATCAAATGATTCATTGTGACATCAAGTGGCCTAAAAGGGCATGGAATGCATTGTGACACCACAGGGGCTAAGAGAAGCAAGGAACCATTGTGACCCAATGCAGGCTAACAATCTAATGATCCCTTGTGACACCAGGGGGCCGAAAATGGCCAGGGATGGATTGTTACAGCACGGGGACCAATAGAAGCAAGGATCTATTATGCCACCATGGAGGCCAAGAATCAAATGATTCATTGTGACATCAAATGGCCTAAAAGGGCATGGAATGCATTGTGACACCACAGGGGCTAAGAGAAGCAAGGAACCATTGTGACCCAATGCAGGCTAACAATCTAATGATCCCTTGTGACACCAGGGGTTGTAAAAGGCCCAGTGATGGATTGTTACAGCACGGAGACCAATAGAAGCAAGGATCTATTATGCCACCATGGAGGCCAAGAATCAAATGATTCATTGTGACATCAAATGGCCTAAAAGGGCATGGAATGCATTGTGACACCACAGGGGCTAAGAGAAGCAAGGAACCATTGTGACCCAATGCAGGCTAACAATCTAATGATCCCTTGTGACACCAGGGGTTGTAAAAGGCCCAGTGATGGATTGGTACAGCACGGGGACCAATAGAAGCAAGGATCTATTATGCCACCATAGAGGCCAAGAATCAAATGATTCATTGAGACATCAAGTGGCCTAAAAGGGCATGGGCTGCATTGTGACACCACAGGGGTTAAGAGAAGCAAGGAACCATTGTGACCCAATGCAGGCTAATAATCTAAGAATCCCTTTTGACACCAGGGGGCGCAAAACGACCACGGATGAACTCTGACAGCATGGGGACCTATAGAAGCAAGGAACCATTATGACACCATGAAGGCCAAGAATCAAATGGTTCATTGTAAGACCAAGTGGCCTAAAAGGGCTTGGAATGCATTGTGACACCACAGAGGTTAAGAGAAGCAAAGAACCATTGTGACCCAAGGGAGGCTAACAATCTAATGATCCATTGTGACACCAGGGGTTGTAATAGGGCCAGGGATGAATTGTGAAAGCATGGGCCACAATAAAAACATTGAAATATTATGACACCTTAGTGGCCAAGACTCAAATGATTCTTTGTAACACCAAGTTGGCTAAAAGGGCATGGAATGCATTGTGACACCACAGAGGTTAAGAGAAGCAAGGAACCATTGTGACCCAAGGGAGGCTAACAATCTAATGATCCATTGTGACACCAGGGGTTGTAATAGGGCCAGGGATGAATTGTGAAAGCATGGGCCACAATAAAAACATGGAAATATTATGATACCTTAGTGGCCAAGACTCAAATGATTCATTGTAACACCAAGTTGCCTAAAAGGGCATGGAATGCATTGTGACACCACAGGGGCTAAGAGAAGCAAGGAACCATTGTGACCCAATGCAGGCTAACAATCTAATGATCCCTTGTGACACCAGGGGGCCGAAAATGGCCAGGGATGGATTGTTACAGCACGGGGACCAATAGAAGCAAGGATCAATTATGCCACCATGGAGGCCAAGAATCAAATGATTCATTGTGACATCAAGTGGCCTAAAAGGGCATGGAATGCATTGTGACACCACAGGGGCTAAGAGAAGCAAGGAACCATTGTGACCCAATGCAGACTAACAATCTAATGATCCCTTGTGACACCAGGGGTTGTAAAAGGCCCAGTGATGGATTGTTACAGCACGGGGACCAATAGAAGCAAGGATCTATTATGCCACCATAGAGGCCAAGAATCAAATGATTCATTGTGACATCAAGTGGCCTAAAAGGGCATGGGCTGCATTGTGACACCACAGGGGTTAAGAGAAGCAAGGAACCATTGTGACCCAATGCAGGCTAACAATCTAATGATCCCTTGTGACACCAGGGGTTGTAAAAGGCCCAGTGATGGATTGTTACAGCACGGGGACCAATAGAAGCAAGGATCTATTATGCCACCATGGAGGCCAAGAATCAAATGATTCATTGTGACATCAAGTGGCCTAAAAGGGCATGGAATGCATTGTGACACCACAGGGGCTAAGAGAAGCAAGGAACCATTGTGACCCAATGGAGGCTAATAATCCCAGGATCCCATTTGACACCAGGGGGTGTCAAAGGGACTGGGATGAATTGTGACAGCATGGGCCCCAATAAAAACAAGGATCTATTATGCCACCATGGAGGCCAAGAATCAAATGATTCATTGTGACATCAAGTGGCCTAAAAGGGCATGGGATGCATTGTGACACCACAGAGGTTAAGAGAAGCAAGGAACCATTGTGACCCAAGGGAGGCTAACAATCTAATGATCCATTGTGACACCAGGGGTTGTAATAGGGCCAGGGATGAATTGTGAAAGCATGGGGCACAATAAAAACATGGAAATATTATGACACCTTAGTGGCCAAGACTCAAATGATTCATTGTAACACCAAGTGGCCTAAAAGGGCATGGGATGCATTGTGACACCACAGAGGCTAAGAGAGGCAAGGAACCATTGTGACCCAATGCAGGATAATAATCTAAGAATCCCTTGTGACACCAGGGGGCCGAAAATGGCCAGGGATGGATTGTTACAGCACGGGGACCAATAGAAGCAAGGATCAATTATGCCACCATGGAGGAAAAGAATGAAATGATTCATTGTGACATCAAGTGGCCTAAAAGGGCATGGAATGCATTGTGACACCACAGGGGCTAAGAGAAGCAAGGAACCATTGTGACCCAATGCAGGCTAACAATCTAATGATCCCTTGTGACACCAGGGGGCCGAAAATGGCCAGGGATGGATTGTTACAGCACGGGGACCAATAGAAGCAAGGATCTATTATGCCACCATGGAGGCCAAGAATCAAATGATTCATTGTGACATCAAATGGCCTAAAAGGGCATGGAATGCATTGTGACACCACAGGGGCTAAGAGAAGCAAGGAACCATTGTGACCCAATGCAGGCTAACAATCTAATGATCCCTTGTGACACCAGGGGTTGTAAAAGGCCCAGTGATGGATTGTTACAGCACGGGGACCAATAGAAGCAAGGATCTATTATGCCACCATGGAGGCCAAGAATCAAATGATTCATTGTGACATCAAATGGCCTAAAAGGGCATGGAATGCATTGTGACACCACAGGGGCTAAGAGAAGCAAGGAACCATTGTGACCCAATGCAGGCTAACAATCTAATGATCCCTTGTGACACCAGGGGTTGTAAAAGGCCCAGTGATGGATTGGTACAGCACGGGGACCAATAGAAGCAAGGATCTATTATGCCACCATAGAGGCCAAGAATCAAATGATTCATTGAGACATCAAGTGGCCTAAAAGGGCATGGGCTGCATTGTGACACCACAGGGGTTAAGAGAAGCAAGGAACCATTGTGACCCAATGCAGGCTAATAATCTAAGAATCCCTTTTGACACCAGGGGGCGCAAAACGACCACGGATGAACTCTGACAGCATGGGGACCTATAGAAGCAAGGAACCATTATGACACCATGAAGGCCAAGAATCAAATGGTTCATTGTAAGACCAAGTGGCCTAAAAGGGCTTGGAATGCATTGTGACACCACAGAGGTTAAGAGAAGCAAAGAACCATTGTGACCCAAGGGAGGCTAACAATCTAATGATCCATTGTGACACCAGGGGTTGTAATAGGGCCAGGGATGAATTGTGAAAGCATGGGCCACAATAAAAACATGGAAATATTATGACACCTTAGTGGCCAAGACTCAAATGATTCTTTGTAACACCAAGTTGCCTAAAAGGGCATGGAATGCATTGTGACACCACAGGGGCTAAGAGAAGCAAGGAACCATTGTGACCCAATGCAGGCTAACAATCTAATGATCCCTTGTGACACCAGGGGGCCGAAAATGGCCAGGGATGGATTGTTACAGCACGGGGACCAATAGAAGCAAGGATCTATTATGCCACCATGGAGGCCAAGAATCAAATGATTCATTGTGACATCAAATGGCCTAAAAGGGCATGGAATGCATTGTGACACCACAGGGGCTAAGAGAAGCAAGGAACCATTGTGACCCAATGCAGACTAACAATCTAAGGATCCCTTGTGACACCAGGGATTGTAAAAGGCCCAGTGATGGATTGGTACAGCACGGGGACCAATAGAAGCAAGGATCTATTATGCCACCATAGAGGCCAAGAATCAAATGATTCATTGTGACATCAAGTGGCCTAAAAGGGCATGGGCTGCATTGTGACACCACAGAGGTTAAGAGAAGCAAGGAACCATTGTGACCCAATGCAGGCTAACAATCTAATGATCCATTGTGACACCAGGGGTTGTAAAAGGCCCAGTGATGGATTGTTACAGCACTGGGACCAATAGAAGCAAGGATCTATTATGCCACCATGGAGGCCAAGAATCAAATTATTCATTGTGACATCAAGTGGCCTAAAAGTGCATGGGCTGCATTGTGACACCACAGGGGTTAAGAGAAGCAAGGAACCATTGTGACCCAATGCAGGCTAACAATCTAATGATCCCTTGTGACACCAGGGGTTGTAAAAGGCCCAGTGATGGATTGTTACAGCACGGGGACCAATAGAAGCAAGGATCTATTATGCCACCATGGAGGAAAAGAATCAAATGATTCATTGTGACATCAAGTGGCCTAAAAGGGCATGGGCTGCATTGTGACACCACAGGGGCTAAGAGAAGCAAGGAACCATTGTGACCCAATGCAGGCTAACAATCTAATGATCCCTTGTGACACCAGGGGGCCGAAAATGGCCAGGGATGGATTGTTACAGCACGGGGACCAATAGAAGCAAGGATCTATTATGCCACCATGGAGGCCAAGAATCAAATGATTCATTGTGACATCAAGTGGCCTAAAAGGGCATGGGCTGCATTGTGACACCACAGGGGTTAAGAGAAGCAAGGAACCATTGTGACCCAATGGAGGCTAATAATCTAATGATCCCTTTTGACACCAGGGGGCGCAAAAGGACCACGGATGAACTCTGACAGCATGGGGACCTATAGAAGCAAGGAACCATTATGACACCATGAAGGCCAAGAATCAAATGGTTCATTGTAAGACCAAGTGGCCTAAAAGGGCTTGGAATGCATGGTGACACCACAGAGGTTAAGAGAAGCAAGGAACCATTGTGACCCAAGGGAGGCTAACAATCTAATGATCCATTGTGACACCAGGGGTTGTAATAGGGCCAGGGATGAATTGTGAAAGCATGGGCCACAATAAAAACATGGAAATATTATGACACCTTAGTGGCCAAGACTCAAATGATTCATTGTAACACCAAGTGGCCTAAAAGGGCATGGAATGCATTGTGACACCACAGGGGCTAAGAGAAGCAAGGAACCATTGTGACCCAATGCAGGCGAACAATCTAATGATCCCTTGTGACACCAGGGGGCCGAAAATGGCCAGGGATGGATTGTTACAGCACGGGGACCAATAGAAGCAAGGATCAATTATGCCACCATGGAGGCCAAGAATCAAATGATTCATTGTGACATCAAGTGGCCTAAAAGGGCATGGAATGCATTGTGACACCACAGGGGCTAAGAGAAGCAAGGAACCATTGTGACCCAATGGAGGCTAATAATCCCAGGATCCCATTTGACACCAGGGGGCGTCAAAGGGACAGGGATGAATTGTGACAGCATGGGGCCCAATAGAAACAAGGAACCATTATGCCACCATGGAGGCCAAGAATCAAATGATTCATTGTGACATCAAGTGGCCTAAAAGGGCATGGGATGCATTGAGACTCCACAGGGTTTAAGAGAAGCAAGGAACCATTGTGACCCAAGGGAGGCTAACAATCTAATGATCCCTTGTCACACAAGGTGTTGTAAAAGGGCCAGGGATGAATTGTGAAAGCATGGGGCACAATAAAAACATGCAAATATTATGACACCATAGAGGCCAAGAATCAAATGATTCATTGTAACACCAAGTGGCCTAAAAGGTCATGGGATGCATTGTGACACCACAGAGGTTAAGAGAAGCAAGGAACCATTGTGACCCAATGCAGGCTAACAATCTAATGATGCCTTGTGGCACCAGGGGGTATAAAAAGGGCCAGGGATGGATTGTTACAGCACGGGGACCAATAGAAGCAAGGATCTATTATGCCACCATGGAGGCCAAGAATCAAATGATTCATTGTGACATCAAGTGGCCTAAAAGGGCATGGAATGCATTGTGACACCACAGGGGTTAAGAGAAGCAAGGAACCATTGTGACCCAATGCAGGCTAACAATCTAAGAATCCCTTTTGACACCAGGGGGCGCAAAAGGACCACGGATGAACTCTGACAGCATGGGGACCTATAGAAGCAAGGAACCATTATGACACCATGAAGGCCAAGAATCAAATGGTTCATTGTAAGACCAAGTGGCCTAAAAGGGCTTGGAATGCATGGTGACACCACAGAGGTTAAGAGAAGCAAGGAACCATTGTGACCCAAGGGAGGCTAACAATCTAATGATCCATTGTGACACCAGGGGTTGTAATAGGGCCAGGGATGAATTGTGAAAGCATGGGCCACAATAAAAACATGGAAATATTATGACACCTTAGTGGCCAAGACTCAAATGATTCTTTGTAACACCAAGTTGCCTAAAAGGGCATGGAATGCATTGTGACACCACAGGGGCTAAGAGAAGCAAGGAACCATTGTGACCCAATGCAGGCTAACAATCTAATGATCCCTTGTGACACCAGGGGGCCGAAAATGGCCAGGGATGGATTGTTACAGCACGGGGACCAATAGAAGCAAGGATCAATTATGCCACCATGGAGGCCAAGAATCAAATGATTCATTGTGACATCAAGTGGCCTAAAAGGGCATGGAATGCATTGTGACACCACAGGGGCTAAGAGAAGCAAGGAACCATTGTGACCCAATGGAGGCTAATAATCCCAGGATCCCATTTGACACCAGGGGGTGTCAAAGGGACTGGGATGAATTGTGACAGCATGGGGCCCAATAGAAACAAGGAACCATTATGCCACCATGGAGGCCAAGAATCAAATGATTCATTGTGACATCAAGTGGCCTAAAAGGGCATGGGATGCATTGAGACTCCACAGGGTTTAAGAGAAGCAAGGAACCATTGTGACCCAATGCAGGCTACACAATCTAATGATCCCTTGTCACACAAGGTGTTGTAAAAGGGCCAGGGATGAATTGTGAAAGCATGGGGTACAATAAAAACATGCAAATATTATGACACCTTAGAGGCCAAGAATCAAATGATTCATTGTAACACCAAGTGGCCTAAAAGGTCATGGGATGCATTGTGACACCTCAGAGGTTAAGAGAAGCAAGGAACCATTGTGACCCAATGCAGGCTAACAATCTAATGATCCCTTGTGGCACCAGGGGGTATAAAAAGGGCCAGGGATGGATTGTTACAGCACGGGGACCAATAGAAGCAAGGTTCTATTATGCCACCATGGAGGCCAAGAATCAAATGATTCATTGTGACATCAAGTGGCCTAAAAGGGCATGGGATGCATTGTGACACCACAGGGGTTAAGAGAAGCAAGGATCCATTGTGACCCAATGCAGGCTAACAATCTAAGAATCCCTTTTGACACCAGGGGGCCCAAAAGGTCCAGGGATGAATTGTGAAAGCATGCGGCCCAATTAATACCTGGTACAATTATGCCACCATGGAGGCCAAGAATCAAATGATTCATTGTGACATCAAGTGGCCTAAAAGGGCATGGGATGCATTGTGACACCACAGAGGTTAAGAGAAGCAAGGAACCATTGTGACCCAATGCAGGCTAACAATCTAATGATCCATTGTGACACCAGGGGTTGTAATAGGGCCAGGGATGAATTGTGAAAGCATGGGCCACAATAAAAACATGGAAATATTATGACACCTTAGTGGCCAAGACTCAAATGATTCATTGTAACACCAAGTGGCCTAAAAGGGCATGGGATGCATTGTGACACCACAGGGGCTAAGAGAAGCAAGGAACCATTGTGACCCAATGCAGGCTAATAATCTAAGAATCCCTTGTGACACCAGGGGGCCGAAAATGGCCAGGGATGGATTGTTACAGCACGGGGACCAATAGAAGCAAGGATCAATTATGCCACCATGGAGGAAAAGAATGAAATGATTCATTGAGACATCAAGTGGCCTAAAAGGGCATGGAATGCATTGTGACACCACAGGGGCTAAGAGAAGCAAGGAACCATTGTGACCCAATGCAGGCTAACAATCTAATGATCCCTTGTGACACCAGGGGTTGTAAAAGGCCCAGTGATGGATTGTTACAGCACGGGGACCAATAGAAGCAAGGATCTATTATGCCACCATGGAGGCCAAGAATCAAATGATTCATTGTGACATCAAGTGGCCTAAAAGGGCATGGAATGCATTGTGACACCACAGGGGCTAAGAGAAGCAAGGAACCATTGTGACCCAATGCAGGCTAACAATCTAATGATCCCTTGTGACACCAGGGGTTGTAAAAGGCCCAGTGATGGATTGTTACAGCACGGGGACCAATAGAAGCAAGGATCTATTATGCCACCATGGAGGCCAAGAATCAAATGATTCATTGTGACATCAAATGGCCTAAAAGGGCATGGAATGCATTGTGACACCACAGGGGCTAAGAGAAACAAGGAACCATTGTGACCCAATGCAGGCTAACAATCTAATGATCCCTTGTGACACCAGGGGTTGTAAAAGGCCCAGTGATGGATTGGTACAGCACGGGGACCAATAGAAGCAAGGATCTATTATGCCACCATAGAGGCCAAGAATCAAATGATTCATTGAGACATCAAGTGGCCTAAAAGGGCATGGGCTGCATTGTGACACCACAGGGGTTAAGAGAAGCAAGGAACCATTGTGACCCAATGCAGGCTAACAATCTAATGATCCCTTGTGACACCAGGGGTTGTAAAAGGCCCAGTGATGGATTGGTACAGCCCGGGGACCAATAGAAGCAAGGATCTATTATGCCACCATAGAGGCCAAGAATCAAATGATTCATTGAGACATCAAGTGGCCTAAAAGGGCATGGGCTGCATTGTGACACCACAGGGGTTAAGAGAAGCAAGGAACCATTGTGACCCAATGCAGGCTAACAATCTAATGATCCCTTGTGACACCAGGGGTTGTAATAGGCCCAGTGATGTATTGTTACAGCACGGGGACCAATAGAAGCAAGGATCTATTATGCCACCATGGAGGCCAAGAATCAAATGATTCATTGTGACATCAAGTGGCCTAAAAGGGCATGGGCTGCATTGTGACACCACAGGGGTTAAGAGAAGCAAGGAACCATTGTGACCCAATGCAGGCTAACAATCTAATGATCCCTTGTGACACCAGGGGTTGTAAAAGGCCCAGTGATGGATTGTTACAGCACGGGGACCAATAGAAGCAAGGATCTATTATGCCACCATGGAGGCCAAGAATCAAATGATTCATTGTGACATCAAGTGGCCAAAAAGGGCATGGGCTGCATTGTGACACCACAGGGGTTAAGAGAAGCAAGGAACCATTGTGACCCAATGCAGGCTAATAATCTAAGAATCCCTTTTGACACCAGGGAGCGCAAAAGGCCCAGTGATGGATTGTTACAGCACGGGGACCAATAGAAGCAAGGATCTATTATGCCACCATGGAGGCCAAGAATCAAATGATTCATTGTGACATCAAATGGCCTAAAAGGGCATGGAATGCATTGTGACACCACAGGGGCTAAGAGAAACAAGGAACCATTGTGACCCAATGCAGGCTAACAATCTAATGATCCCTTGTGACACCAGGGGTTGTAAAAGGCCCAGTGATGGATTGGTACAGCACGGGGACCAATAGAAGCAAGGATCTATTATGCCACCATAGAGGCCAAGAATCAAATGATTCATTGAGACATCAAGTGGCCTAAAAGGGCATGGGCTGCATTGTGACACCACAGGGGTTAAGAGAAGCAAGGAACCATTGTGACCCAATGCAGGCTAACAATCTAATGATCCCTTGTGACACCAGGGGTTGTAAAAGGCCCAGTGATGGATTGTTACAGCACGGGGACCAATAGAAGCAAGGATCTATTATGCCACCATGGAGGCCAAGAATCAAATGATTCATTGTGACATCAAGTGGCCTAAAAGGGCATGGAATGCATTGTGACACCACAGGGGCTAAGAGAAGCAAGGAACCATTGTGACCCAATGGAGGCTAATAATCCCAGGATCCCATTTGACACCAGGGGGCGCAAAACGACCACGGATGAACTCTGACAGCATGGGGACCTATAGAAGCAAGGAACCATTATGACACCATGAAGGCCAAGAATCAAATGGTTCATTGTAAGACCAAGTGGCCTAAAAGGGCATGGGATGCATGGTGACACCACAGAGGTTAAGAGAAGCAAAGAACCATTGTGACCCAAGGGAGGCTAACAATCTAATGATCCATTGTGACACCAGGGGTTGTAATAGGGCCAGGGATGAATTGTGAAAGCATGGGCCACAATAAAAACATGGAAATATTATGACACCTTAGTGGCCAAGACTCAAATGATTCTTTGTAACACCAAGTTGCCTAAAAGGGCATGGAATGCATTGTGACACCACAGGGGCTAAGAGAAGCAAGGAACCATTGTGACCCAATGCAGGCTAACAATCTAATGATCCCTTGTGACACCAGGGGGCCGAAAATGGCCAGGGATGGATTGTTACAGCACGGGGACCAATAGAAGCAAGGATCAATTATGCCACCATGGAGGCCAAGAATCAAATGATTCATTGTGACATCAAGTGGCCTAAAAGGGCATGGAATGCATTGTGACACCACAGGGGCTAAGAGAAGCAAGGAACCATTGTGACCCAATGGAGGCTAATAATCCCAGGATCCCATTTGACACCAGGGGGTGTCAAAGGGACTGGGATGAATTGTGACAGCATGGGGCCCAATAGAAACAAGGAACCATTATGCCACCATGGAGGCCAAGAATCAAATGATTCATTGTGACATCAAGTGGCCTAAAAGGGCATGGGATGCATTGAGACTCCACAGGGTTTAAGAGAAGCAAGGAACCATTGTGACCCAAGGGAGGCTAACAATCTAATGATCCCTTGTCACACAAGGTGTTGTAAAAGGGCCAGGGATGAATTGTGAAAGCATGGGGTACAATAAAAACATGCAAATATTATGACACCTTAGAGGCCAAGAATCAAATGATTCATTGTAACACCAAGTGGCCTAAAAGGTCATGGGATGCATTGTGACACCACAGAGGTTAAGAGAAGCAAGGAACCATTGTGACCCAATGCAGGCTAACAATCTAATGATCCCTTGTGGCACCAGGGGGTATAAAAAGGGCCAGGGATGGATTGTTACAGCACGGGGACCAATAGAAGCAAGGTTCTATTATGCCACCATGGAGGCCAAGAATCAAATGATTCATTGTGACATCAAGTGGCCTAAAAGGGCATGGGATGCATTGTGACACCACAGGGGTTAAGAGAAGCAAGGATCCATTGTGACCCAATGCAGGCTAACAATCTAAGAATCCCTTTTGACACCAGGGGGCCCAAAAGGTCCAGGGATGAATTGTGAAAGCATGGGGCCCAATTAAAGCCTGGTACAATTATGCCACCATGGAGGCCAAGAATCAAATGATTCATTGTGACATCAAGTGGCCTAAAAGGGCATGGGATGCATTGTGACACCACAGAGGTTAAGAGAAGCAAGGAACCATTGTGACCCAAGGGAGGCTAACAATCTAATGATCCATTGTGACACCAGGGGTTGTAATAGGGCCAGGGATGAATTGTGAAAGCATGGGGCACAATAAAAACATGGAAATATTATGACACCTTAGTGGCCAAGACTCAAATGATTCATTGTAACACCAAGTGGCCTAAAAGGGCATGGGATGCATTGTGACACCACAGAGGCTAAGAGAAGCAAGGAACCATTGTGACCCAATGCAGACTAACAATCTAAGTATCCCTTGTGACACCAGGGGGCCGAAAATGGCCAGGGATGGATTGTTACAGCACGGGGACCAATAGAAGCAAGGATCAATTATGCCACCATGGAGGAAAAGAATGAAATGATTCATTGAGACATCAAGTGGCCTAAAAGGGCATGGAATGCATTGTGACACCACAGGGGCTAAGAGAAGCAAGGAACCATTGTGACCCAATGCAGGCTAACAATCTAATGATCCCTTGTGACACCAGGGGTTGTAAAAGGCCCAGTGATGGATTGTTATAGCACGGGGACCAATAGAAGCAAGGATCTATTATGCCACCATGGAGGCCAAGAATCAAATGATTCATTGTGACATCAAGTGGCCTAAAAGGGCATGGAATGCATTGTGACACCACAGGGGCTAAGAGAAGCAAGGAACCATTGTGACCCAATGCAGGCTAACAATCTAATGATCCCTTGTGACACCAGGGGTTGTAAAAGGCCCAGTGATGGATTGTTACAGCACGGGGACCAATAGAAGCAAGGATCTATTATGCCACCATGGAGGCCAAGAATCAAATGATTCATTGTGACATCAAATGGCCTAAAAGGGCATGGAATGCATTGTGACAGCACAGGGGCTAAGAGAAGCAAGGAACCATTGTGACCCAATGCAGGCTAACAATCTAATGATCCCTTGTGACATCAGGGGTTGTAAAAGGCCCAGTGATGTATTGTTACAGCACGGGGACCAATAGAAGCAAGGATCTATTATGCCACCATGGAGGCCAAGAATCAAATGATTCATTGTGACATCAAGTGGCCTAAAAGGGCATGGGCTGCATTGTGACACCACAGGGGTTAAGAGAAGCAAGGAACCATTGTGACCCAATGCAGGCTAATAATCTAAGAATCCCTTTTGACACCAGGGGGCGCAAAACGACCACGGATGAACTCTGACAGCATGGGGACCTATAGAAGCAAGGAACCATTATGACACCATGAAGGCCAAGAATCAAATGGTTCATTGTAAGACCAAGTGGCCTAAAAGGGCTTGGAATGCATTGTGACACCACAGAGGTTAAGAGAAGCAAAGAACCATTGTGACCCAAGGGAGGCTAACAATCTAATGATCCATTGTGACACCAGGGGTTGTAATAGGGCCAGGGATGAATTGTGAAAGCATGGGGCACAATAAAAACATGGAAATATTATGACACCTTAGTGGCCAAGACTCAAATGATTCTTTGTAACACCAAGTTGCCTAAAAGGGCATGGAATGCATTGTGACACCACAGGGGCTAAGAGAAGCAAGGAACCATTGTGACCCAATGCAGGCTAACAATCTAATGATCCCTTGTGACACCAGGGGTTGTAAAAGGCCCAGTGATGGATTGTTACAGCACGGGGACCAATAGAAGCAAGGATCTATTATGCCACCATGGAGGCCAAGAATCAAATGATTCATTGTGACATCAAATGGCCTAAAAGGGCATGGAATGCATTGTGACACCACAGGGGCTAAGAGAAGCAAGGAACCATTGTGACCCAATGCAGGCTAACAATCTAATGATCCCTTGTGACACCAGGGGTTGTAAAAGGCCCAGTGATGGATTGGTACAGCACGGGGACCAATAGAAGCAAGGATCTATTATGCCACCATAGAGGCCAAGAATCAAATGATTCATTGAGACATCAAGTGGCCTAAAAGGGCATGGGCTGCATTGTGACACCACAGGGGTTAAGAGAAGCAAGGAACCATTGTGACCCAATGCAGGCTAACAATCTAATGATCCCTTGTGACACCAGGGGTTGTAAAAGGCCCAGTGATGGATTGTTACAGCACGGGGACCAATAGAAGCAAGGATCTATTATGCCACCATGGAGGCCAAGAATCAAATGATTCATTGTGACATCAAGTGGCCAAAAAGGGCATGGGCTGCATTGTGACACCACAGGGGTTAAGAGAAGCAAGGAACCATTGTGACCCAATGCAGGCTAATAATCTAAGAATCCCTTTTGAAACCAGGGGGCGCAAAAGGCCCAGTGATGGATTGTTACAGCACGGGGACCAATAGAAGCAAGGATCTATTATGCCACCATGGAGGCCAAGAATCAAATGATTCATTGTGACATCAAATGGCCTAAAAGGGCATGGAATGCATTGTGACACCACAGGGGCTAAGAGAAACAAGGAACCATTGTGACCCAATGCAGGCTAACAATCTAATGATCCCTTGTGACACCAGGGGTTGTAAAAGGCCCAGTGATGGATTGGTACAGCACGGGGACCAATAGAAGCAAGGATCTATTATGCCACCATAGAGGCCAAGAATCAAATGATTCATTGTGACATCAAGTGGCCTAAAAGGGCATGGGCTGCATTGTGACACCACAGGGGTTAAGAGAAGCAAGGAACCATTGTGACCCAATGCAGGCTAATAATCTAAGAATCCCTTTTGACACCAGGGGGCGCAAAAGGACCACGGATGAACTCTGACAGCATGGGGACCTATAGAAGCAAGGAACCATTATGACACCATGAAGGCCAAGAATCAAATGGTTCATTGTAAGACCAAGTGGCCTAAAAGGGCTTGGAATGCATGGTGACACCACAGAGGTTAAGAGAAGCAAGGAACCATTGTGACCCAAGGGAGGCTAACAATCTAATGATCCATTGTGACACCAGGGGTTGTAATAGGGCCAGGGATGAATTGTGAAAGCATGGGCCACAATAAAAACATGGAAATATTATGACACCTTAGTGGCCAAGACTCAAATGATTCTTTGTAACACCAAGTTGCCTAAAAGGGCATGGAATGCATTGTGACACCACAGGGGCTAAGAGAAGCAAGGAACCATTGTGACCCAATGCAGGCTAACAATCTAATGATCCCTTGTGACACCAGGGGGCCGAAAATGGCCAGGGATGGATTGTTACAGCACGGGGACCAATAGAAGCAAGGATCAATTATGCCACCATGGAGGCCAAGAATCAAATGATTCATTGTGACATCAAGTGGCCTAAAAGGGCATGGAATGCATTGTGACACCACAGGGGCTAAGAGAAGCAAGGAACCATTGTGACCCAATGGAGGCTAATAATCCCAGGATCCCATTTGACACCAGGGGGTGTCAAAGGGACTGGGATGAATTGTGACAGCATGGGGCCCAATAGAAACAAGGAACCATTATGCCACCATGGAGGCCAAGAATCAAATGATTCATTGTGACATCAAGTGGCCTAAAAGGGCATGGGATGCATTGAGACTCCACAGGGTTTAAGAGAAGCAAGGAACCATTGTGACCCAATGCAGGCTAACAATCTAATGATCCCTTGTCACACAAGGTGTTGTAAAAGGGCCAGGGATGAATTGTGAAAGCATGGGGTACAATAAAAACATGCAAATATTATGACACCTTAGAGGCCAAGAATCAAATGATTCATTGTAACACCAAGTGGCCTAAAAGGTCATGGGATGCATTGTGACACCTCAGAGGTTAAGAGAAGCAAGGAACCATTGTGACCCAATGCAGGCTAACAATCTAATGATCCCTTGTGGCACCAGGGGGTATAAAAAGGGCCAGGGATGGATTGTTACAGCACGGGGACCAATAGAAGCAAGGTTCTATTATGCCACCATGGAGGCCAAGAATCAAATGATTCATTGTGACATCAAGTGGCCTAAAAGGGCATGGGATGCATTGTGACACCACAGGGGTTAAGAGAAGCAAGGATCCATTGTGACCCAATGCAGGCTAACAATCTAAGAATCCCTTTTGACACCAGGGGGCCCAAAAGGTCCAGGGATGAATTGTGAAAGCATGGGGCCCAATTAAAACCTGGTACAATTATGCCACCATGGAGGCCAAGAATCAAATGATTCATTGTGACATCAAGTGGCCTAAAAGGGCATGGAATGCATTGTGACACCACAGGGGCTAAGAGAAGCAAGGAACCATTGTGACCCAATGCAGGCTAACAATCTAATGATCCCTTGTGACACCAGGGGTTGTAAAAGGCCCAGTGATGGATTGTTACAGCACGGGGACCAATAGAAGCAAGGATCTATTATGCCACCATGGAGGCCAAGAATCAAATGATTCATTGTGACATCAAATGGCCTAAAAGGGCATGGAATGCATTGTGACACCACAGGGGCTAAGAGAAGCAAGGAACCATTGTGACCCAATGCAGGCTAACAATCTAATGATCCCTTGTGACACCAGGGGTTGTAAAAGGCCCAGTGATGGATTGGTACAGCACGGGGACCAATAGAAGCAAGGATCTATTATACCACCATAGAGGCCAAGAATCAAATGATTCATTGAGACATCAAGTGGCCTAAAAGGGCATGGGCTGCATTGTGACACCACAGGGGTTAAGAGAAGCAAGGAACCATTGTGACCCAATGCAGGCTAACAATCTAATGATCCCTTGTGACACCAGGGGTTGTAATAGGCCCAGTGATGTATTGTTACAGCACGGGGACCAATAGAAGCAAGGATCTATTATGCCACCATGGAGGCCAAGAATCAAATGATTCATTGTGACATCAAGTGGCCTAAAAGGGCATGGGCTGCATTGTGACACCACAGGGGTTAAGAGAAGCAAGGAACCATTGTGACCCAATGCAGGCTAATAATCTAAGAATCCCTTTTGACACCAGGGGGCGCAAAACGACCACGGATGAACTCTGACAGCATGGGGACCTATAGAAGCAAGGAACCATTATGACACCATGAAGGCCAAGAATCAAATGGTTCATTGTAAGACCAAGTGGCCTAAAAGGGCTTGGAATGCATTGTGACACCACAGAGGTTAAGAGAAGCAAAGAACCATTGTGACCCAAGGGAGGCTAACAATCTAATGATCCATTGTGACACCAGGGGTTGTAATAGGGCCAGGGATGAATTGTGAAAGCATGGGCCACAATAAAAACATGGAAATATTATGACACCTTAGTGGCCAAGACTCAAATGATTCTTTGTAACACCAAGTTGCCTAAAAGGGCATGGAATGCATTGTGACACCAAAGGGGCTAAGAGAAGCAAGGAACCATTGTGACCCAATGCAGGCTAACAATCTAATGATCCCTTGTGACACCAGGGGTTGTAAAAGGCCCAGTGATGGATTGTTACAGCACGGGGACCAATAGAAGCAAGGATCTATTATGCCACCATGGAGGCCAAGAATCAAATGATTCATTGTGACATCAAATGGCCTAAAAGGGCATGGAATGCATTGTGACACCACAGGGGCTAAGAGAAGCAAGGAACCATTGTGACCCAATGCAGGCTAACAATCTAATGATCCCTTGTGACACCAGGGGTTGTAAAAGGCCCAGTGATGGATTGGTACAGCACGGGGACCAATAGAAGCAAGGATCTATTATGCCACCATAGAGGCCAAGAATCAAATGATTCATTGAGACATCAAGTGGCCTAAAAGGGCATGGGCTGCATTGTGACACCACAGGGGTTAAGAGAAGCAAGGAACCATTGTGACCCAATGCAGGCTAACAATCTAATGATCCCTTTTGACACCAGGGGTTGAAAAAGGCCCAGTGATGGATTGTTACAGCACGGGGACCAATAGAAGCAAGGATCTATTATGCCACCATGGAGGCCAAGAATCAAATGATTCATTGTGACATCAAGTGGCCAAAAAGGGCATGGGCTGCATTGTGACACCACAGGGGTTAAGAGAAGCAAGGAACCATTGTGACCCAATGCAGGCTAATAATCTAAGAATCCCTTTTGAAACCAGGGGGCGCAAAAGGCCCAGTGATGGATTGTTACAGCACGGGGACCAATAGAAGCAAGGATCTATTATGCCACCATGGAGGCCAAGAATCAAATGATTCATTGTGACATCAAATGGCCTAAAAGGGCATGGAATGCATTGTGACACCACAGGGGCTAAGAGAAGCAAGGAACCATTGTGACCCAATGCAGGCTAACAATCTAATGATCCCTTGTGACACCAGGGGTTGTAAAAGGCCCAGTGATGGATTGGTACAGCACGGGGACCAATAGAAGCAAGGATCTATTATGCCACCATAGAGGCCAAGAATCAAATGATTCATTGAGACATCAAGTGGCCTAAAAGGGCATGGGCTGCATTGTGACACCACAGGGGTTAAGAGAAGCAAGGAACCATTGTGACCCAATGCAGGCTAACAATCTAATGATCCCTTGTGACACCAGGGGTTGTAAAAGGCCCAGTGATGGATTGTTACAGCACGGGGACCAATAGAAGCAAGGATCTATTATGCCACCATGGAGGCCAAGAATCAAATGATTCATTGTGACATCAAGTGGCCTAAAAGGGCATGGAATGCATTGTGACACCACAGGGGCTAAAAGAAGCAAGGAACCATTGTGACCCAATGGAGGCTAATAATCCCAGGATCCCATTTGACACCAGGGGGCGCAAAAGGACCACGGATGAACTCTGACAGCATGGGGACCTATAGAAGCAAGGAACCATTATGACACCATGAAGGCCAAGAATCAAATGGTTCATTGTAAGACCAAGTGGCCTAAAAGGGCTTGGAATGCATTGTGACACCACAGAGGTTAAGAGAAGCAAAGAACCATTGTGACCCAAGGGAGGCTAACAATCTAATGATCCATTGTGACACCAGGGGTTGTAATAGGGCCAGGGATGAATTGTGAAAGCATGGGCCACAATAAAAACATGGAAATATTATGACACCTTAGTGGCCAAGACTCAAATGATTCTTTGTAACACCAAGTTGCCTAAAAGGGCATGGAATGCATTGTGACACCACAGGGGCTAAGAGAAGCAAGGAACCATTGTGACCCAATGCAGGCTAACAATCTAATGATCCCTTGTGACACCAGGGGGCCGAAAATGGCCAGGGATGGATTGTTACAGCACGGGGACCAATAGAAGCAAGGATCAATTATGCCACCATGGAGGCCAAGAATCAAATGATTCATTGTGACATCAAGTGGCCTAAAAGGGCATGGAATGCATTGTGACACCACAGGGGCCAAGAGAAGCAAGGAACCATTGTGACCCAATGGAGGCTAATAATCCCAGGATCCCATTTGACACCAGGGGGTGTCAAAGGGACTGGGATGAATTGTGACAGCATGGGGCCCAATAGAAACAAGGATCTATTATGCCACCATGGAGGCCAAGAATCAAATGATTCATTGTGACATCAAGTGGCCTAAAAGGGCATGGGATGCATTGAGACTCCACAGGGTTTAAGAGAAGCAAGGAACCATTGTGACCCAATGCAGGCTAACAATCTAATGATCCCTTGTCACACAAGGTGTTGTAAAAGGGCCAGGGATGAATTGTGAAAGCATGGGGTACAATAAAAACATGCAAATATTATGACACCTTAGAGGCCAAGAATCAAATGATTCATTGTAACACCAAGTGGCCTAAAAGGTCATGGGATGCATTGTGACACCACAGAGGTTAAGAGAAGCAAGGAACCATTGTGACCCAATGCAGGCTAACAATCTAATGATCCCTTGTGGCACCAGGGGGTATAAAAAGGGCCAGGGATGGATTGTTACAGCACGGGGACCAATAGAAGCAAGGTTCTATTATGCCACCATGGAGGCCAAGAATCAAATGATTCATTGTGACATCAAGTGGCCTAAAAGGGCATGGGATGCATTGTGACACCACAGGGGTTAAGAGAAGCAAGGATCCATTGTGACCCAATGCAGGCTAACAATCTAAGAATCCCTTTTGACACCAGGGGGCCCAAAAGGTCCAGGGATGAATTGTGAAAGCATGGGGCCCAATTAAAACCTGGTACAATTATGCCACCATGGAGGCCAAGAATCAAATGATTCATTGTGACATCAAGTGGCCTAAAAGGGCATGGGATGCATTGTGACACCACAGAGGTTAAGAGAAGCAAGGAACCATTGTGACCCAAGGGAGGCTAACAATCTAATGATCCATTGTGACACCAGGGGTTGTAATAGGGCCAGGGATGAATTGTGAAAGCATGGGGCACAATAAAAACATGGAAATATTATGACACCTTAGGGGCCAAGACTCAAATGATTCATTGTAACACCAAGTGGCCTAAAAGGGCATGGGATGCATTGTGACACCACAGGGGCTAAGAGAAGCAAGGAACCATTGTGACCCAATGCAGGCTAATAATCTAAGAATCCCTTGTGACACCAGGGGGCCGAAAATGGCCAGGGATGGATTGTTACAGCACGGGGACCAATAGAAGCAAGGATCAATTATGCCACCATGGAGGAAAAGAATGAAATGATTCATTGAGACATCAAGTGGCCTAAAAGGGCATGGAATGCATTGTGACACCACAGGGGCTAAGAGAAGCAAGGAACCATTGTGACCCAATGCAGGCTAACAATCTAATGATCCCTTGTGACACCAGGGGTTGTAAAAGGCCCAGTGATGGATTGTTACAGCACGGGGACCAATAGAAGCAAGGATCTATTATGCCACCATGGAGGCCAAGAATCAAATGATTCATTGTGACATCAAGTGGCCTAAAAGGGCATGGAATGCATTGTGACACCACAGGGGCTAAGAGAAGCAAGGAACCATTGTGACCCAATGCAGGCTAACAATCTAATGATCCCTTGTGACACCAGGGGTTGTAAAAGGCCCAGTGATGGATTGTTACAGCACGGGGACCAATAGAAGCAAGGATCTATTATGCCACCATGGAGGCCAAGAATCAAATGATTCATTGTGACATCAAATGGCCTAAAAGGGCATGGAATGCATTGTGACAGCACAGGGGCTAAGAGAAGCAAGGAACCATTGTGACCCAATGCAGGCTAACAATCTAATGATCCCTTGTCACACAAGGTGTTGTAAAAGGGCCAGGGATGGATTGTTACAGCACGGGGACCAATAGAAGCAAGGATCAATTATGCCACCATGGAGGCCAAGAATCAAATGATTCATTGTGACATCAAGTGGCCTAAAAGGGCATGGAATGCATTGTGACACCACAGGGGCTAAGAGAAGCAAGGAACCATTGTGACCCAATGGAGGCTAATAATCCCAGTATCCCATTTGACACCAGGGGGTGTCAAAGGGACTGGGATGAATTGTGACAGCATGGGGCCCAATAGAAACAAGGATCTATTATGCCACCATGGAGGCCAAGAATCAAATGATTCATTGTGACATCAAGTGGCCTAAAAGGGCATGGGCTGCATTGTGACACCACAGGGGTTAAGAGAAGCAAGGATCCATTGTGACCCAATGCAGGCTAACAATCTAAGAATCCCTTTTGACACCAGGGGGCCCAAAAGGTCCAGGGATGAATTGTGAAAGCATGGGGCCCAATTAAAACCTGGTACAATTATGCCACCATGGAGGCCAAGAATCAAATGATTCATTGTGACATCAAGTGGCCTAAAAGGGCATGGGATGCATTGTGACACCACAGAGGTTAAGAGAAGCAAGGAACCATTGTGACCCAAGGGAGGCTAACAATCTAATGATCCATTGTGACACCAGGGGTTGTAATAGGGCCAGGGATGAATTGTGAAAGCATGGGGCACAATAAAAACATGGAAATATTATGACACCTTAGTGGCCAAGACTCAAATGATTCATTGTAACACCAAGTGGCCTAAAAGGGCATGGGATGCATTGTGACACCACAGAGGCTAAGAGAGGCAAGGAACCATTGTGACCCAATGCAGGCTAATAATCTAAGAATCCCTTGTGACACCAGGGGGCCGAAAATGGCCAGGGATGGATTGTTACAGCACGGGGACCAATAGAAGCAAGGATCAATTATGCCACCATGGAGGAAAAGAATGAAATGATTCATTGTGACATCAAGTGGCCTAAAAGGGCATGGAATGCATTGTGACACCACAGGGGCTAAGAGAAGCAAGGAACCATTGTGACCCAATGCAGGCTAACAATCTAATGATCCCTTGTGACACCAGGGGTTGTAAAAGGCCCAGTGATGGATTGGTACAGCACGGGGACCAATAGAAGCAAGGATCTATTATGCCACCATGGAGGCCAAGAATCAAATGATTCATTGTGACATCAAATGGCCTAAAAGGGCATGGAATGCATTGTGACACCACAGGGGTTAAGAGAAGCAAGGAACCATTGTGACCCAATGCAGGCTAACAATCTAATGATCCCTTGTGACACCAGGGGTTGTAAAAGGCCCAGTGATGGATTGGTACAGCACGGGGACCAATAGAAGCAAGGATCTATTATGCCACCATAGAGGCCAAGAATCAAATGATTCATTGAGACATCAAGTGGCCTAAAAGGGCATGGGCTGCATTGTGACACCCCAGGGGTTAAGAGAAGCAAGGAACCATTGTGACCCAATGCAGGCTAATAATCTAAGAATCCCTTTTGACACCAGGGGGCGCAAAAGGACCACGGATGAACTCTGACAGCATGGGGACCTATAGAAGCAAGGAACCATTATGACACCATGAAGGCCAAGAATCAAATGATTCATTGTAAGACCAAGTGGCCTAAAAGGGCTTGGAATGCATTGTGACACCACAGAGGTTAAGAGAAGCAAAGAACCATTGTGACCCAAGGGAGGCTAACAATCTAATGATCCATTGTGACACCAGGGGTTGTAATAGGGCCAGGGATGAATTGTGAAAGCATGGGCCACAATAAAACATGGAAATATTATGGCACCTTAGTGGCCAAGACTCAAATGATTCTTTGTAACACCAAGTTGGCTAAAAGGGCATGGAATGCATTGTGACACCACAGAGGTTAAGAGAAGCAAGGAACCATTGTGACCCAAGGGAGGCTAACAATCTAATGATCCATTGTGACACCAGGGGTTGTAATAGGGCCAGGGATGAATTGTGAAAGCATGGGGCACAATAAAAACATGGAAATATTATGACACCTTAGTGGCCAAGACTCAAATGATTCATTGTAACACCAAGTGGCCTAAAAGGGCATGGGATGCATTGTGACACCACAGGGGCTAAGAGAAGCAAGGAACCATTGTGACCCAATGCAGGCTAATAATCTAAGAATCCCGTGTGTCACCAGGGGGCCGAAAATGGCCAGGGATGGATTGTTACAGCACGGGGACCAATAGAAGCAAGGATCAATTATGCCACCATGGAGGAAAAGAATGAAATGATTCATTGAGACATCAAGTGGCCTAAAAGGGCATGGAATGCATTGTGACACCACAGGGGCTAAGAGAAGCAAGGAACCATTGTGACCCAATGCAGGCTAACAATCTAATGATCCCTTGTGACACCAGGGGTTGTAAAAGGCCCAGTGATGGATTGTTACAGCACGGGGACCAATAGAAGCAAGGATCTATTATGCCACCATGGAGGCCAAGAATCAAATGATTCATTGTGACATCAAGTGGCCTAAAAGGGCATGGAATGCATTGTGACACCACAGGGGCTAAGAGAAGCAAGGAACCATTGTGACCCAATGCAGGCTAACAATCTAATGATCCCTTGTGACACCAGGGGTTGTAAAAGGCCCAGTGATGGATTGGTACAGCACGGGGACCAATAGAAGCAAGGATCTATTATGACACCATGGAGGCCAAGAATCAAATGATTCATTGTGACATCAAATGGCCTAAAAGGGCATGGAATGCATTGTGACACCACAGGCGCTAAGAGAAACAAGGAACCATTGTGACCCAATGCAGGCTAACAATCTAATGATCCCTTGTGACACCAGGGGTTGTAAAAGGCCCAGTGATGGATTGGTACAGCACGGGGACCAATAGAAGCAAGGATCTATTATGCCACCATAGAGGCCAAGAATCAAATGATTCATTGTGACATCAAGTGGCCTAAAAGGGCATGGGCTGCATTGTGACACCACAGGGGTTAAGAGAAGCAAGGAACCATTGTGACCCAATGCAGGCTAACAATCTAATGATCCCTTGTGACACCAGGGGTTGTAATAGGCCCAGTGATGTATTGTTACAGCACGGCGACCAATAGAAGCAAGGATCTATTATGCCACCATGGAGGCCAAGAATCAAATGATTCATTGTGACATCAAGTGGCCAAAAAGGGCATGGGCTGCATTGTGACACCACAGGGGTTAAGAGAAGCAAGGAACCATTGTGACCCAATGCAGGCTAATAATCTAAGAATCCCTTTTGACACCAGGGGGCGCAAAACGACCACGGATGAACTCTGACAGCATGGGGACCTATAGAAGCAAGGAACCATTATGACACCATGAAGGCCAAGAATCAAATGGTTCATTGTAAGACCAAGTGGCCTAAAAGGGCTTGGAATGCATTGTGACACCACAGAGGTTAAGAGAAGCAAAGAACCATTGTGACCCAAGGGAGGCCAACAATCTAATGATCCATTGTGACGCCAGGGGTTGTAATAGGGCCAGGGATGAATTGTGAAAGCATGGGCCACAATAAAAACATGGAAATATTATGACACCTTAGTGGCCAAGACTCAAATGATTCTTTGTAACACCAAGTTGCCTAAAAGGGCATGGAATGCATTGTGACACCACAGGGGCTAAGAGAAGCAAGGAACCATTGTGACCCAATGCAGGCTAACAATCTAATGATCCCTTGTGACACCAGGGGGCCGAAAATGGCCAGGGATGGATTGTTACAGCACGGGGACCAATAGAAGCAAGGATCAATTATGCCACCATGGAGGCCAAGAATCAAATGATTCATTGTGACATCAAGTGGCCTAAAAGGGCATGGAATGCATTGTGACACCACAGGGGCTAAGAGAAGCAAGGAACCATTGTGACCCAATGCAGACTAACAATCTAATGATCCCTTGTGACACCAGGGGTTGTAAAAGGCCCAGTGATGGATTGGTACAGCACGGGGACCAATAGAAGCAAGGATCTATTATGCCACCATAGAGGCCAAGAATCAAATGATTCATTGTGACATCAAGTGGCCTAAAAGGGCATGGGCTGCATTGTGACACCACAGGGGTTAAGAGAAGCAAGGAACCATTGTGACCCAATGCAGGCTAACAATCTAATGATCCCTTGTGACACCAGGGGTTGTAAAAGGCCCAGTGATGGATTGTTACAGCACGGGGACCAATAGAAGCAAGGATCTATTATGCCACCATGGAGGCCAAGAATCAAATGATTCATTGTGACATCAAGTGGCCTAAAAGGGCATGGAATGCATTGTGACACCACAGGGGCTAAGAGAAGCAAGGAACCATTGTGACCCAATGGAGGCTAATAATCCCAGGATCCCATTTGACACCAGGGGGTGTCAAAGGGACTGGGATGAATTGTGACAGCATGGGCCCCAATAAAAACAAGGATCTATTATGCCACCATGGAGGCCAAGAATCAAATGATTCATTGTGACATCAAGTGGCCTAAAAGGGCATGGGATGCATTGTGACACCACAGAGGTTAAGAGAAGCAAGGAACCATTGTGACCCAAGGGAGGCTAACAATCTAATGATCCATTGTGACACCAGGGGTTGTAATAGGGCCAGGGATGAATTGTGAAAGCATGGGGCACAATAAAAACATGGAAATATTATGACACCTTAGTGGCCAAGACTCAAATGATTCATTGTAACACCAAGTGGCCTAAAAGGGCATGGGATGCATTGTGACACCACAGAGGCTAAGAGAGGCAAGGAACCATTGTGACCCAATGCAGGATAATAATCTAAGAATCCCTTGTGACACCAGGGGGCCGAAAATGGCCAGGGATGGATTGTTACAGCACGGGGACCAATAGAAGCAAGGATCAATTATGCCACCATGGAGGAAAAGAATGAAATGATTCATTGTGACATCAAGTGGCCTAAAAGGGCATGGAATGCATTGTGACACCACAGGGGCTAAGAGAAGCAAGGAACCATTGTGACCCAATGCAGGCTAACAATCTAATGATCCCTTGTGACACCAGGGGGCCGAAAATGGCCAGGGATGGATTGTTACAGCACGGGGACCAATAGAAGCAAGGATCTATTATGCCACCATGGAGGCCAAGAATCAAATGATTCATTGTGACATCAAATGGCCTAAAAGGGCATGGAATGCATTGTGACAGCACAGGGGCTAAGAGAAGCAAGGAACCATTGTGACCCAATGCAGGCTAACAATCTAATGATCCCTTGTGACACCAGGGGTTGTAAAAGGCCCAGTGATGGATTGTTACAGCACGGGGACCAATAGAAGCAAGGATCTATTATGCCACCATGGAGGCCAAGAATCAAATGATTCATTGTGACATCAAATGGCCTAAAAGGGCATGGAATGCATTGTGACACCACAGGGGCTAAGAGAAGCAAGGAACCATTGTGACCCAATGCAGGCTAACAATCTAATGATCCCTTGTGACACCAGGGGGCCGAAAATGGCCAGGGATGGATTGTTACAGCACGGGGACCAATAGAAGCAAGGATCTATTATGCCACCATGGAGGAAAAGAATCAAATGATTCATTGTGACATCAAGTGGCCTAAAAGGGCATGGGCTGCATTGTGACACCACAGGGGTTAAGAGAAGCAAGGAACCATTGTGACCCAATGCAGGCTAATAATCTAAGAATCCCTTTTGACACCAGGGGGCGCAAAAGGACCACGGATGAACTCTGACAGCATGGGGACCTATAGAAGCAAGGAACCATTATGACACCATGAAGGCCAAGAATCAAATGGTTCATTGTAAGACCAAGTGGCCTAAAAGGGCTTGGAATGCATGGTGACACCACAGAGGTTAAGAGAAGCAAGGAACCATTGTGACCCAAGGGAGGCTAACAATCTAATGATCCATTGTGACACCAGGGGTTGTAATAGGGCCAGGGATGAATTGTGAAAGCATGGGCCACAATAAAAACATGGAAATATTATGACACCTTAGTGGCCAAGACTCAAATGATTCATTGTAACACCAAGTGGCCTAAAAGGGCATGGAATGCATTGTGACACCACAGGGGCTAAGAGAAGCAAGGAACCATTGTGACCCAATGCAGGCGAACAATCTAATGATCCCTTGTGACACCAGGGGGCCGAAAATGGCCAGGGATGGATTGTTACAGCACGGGGACCAATAGAAGCAAGGATCAATTATGCCACCATGGAGGCCAAGAATCAAATGATTCATTGTGACATCAAGTGGCCTAAAAGGGCATGGAATGCATTGTGACACCACAGGGGCTAAGAGAAGCAAGGAACCATTGTGACCCAATGGAGGCTAATAATCCCAGGATCCCATTTGACACCAGGGGGCGTCAAAGGGACAGGGATGAATTGTGACAGCATGGGGCCCAATAGAAACAAGGAACCATTATGCCACCATGGAGGCCAAGAATCAAATGATTCATTGTGACATCAAGTGGCCTAAAAGGGCATGGGATGCATTGAGACTCCACAGGGTTTAAGAGAAGCAAGGAACCATTGTGACCCAAGGGAGGCTAACAATCTAATGATCCCTTGTCACACAAGGTGTTGTAAAAGGGCCAGGGATGAATTGTGAAAGCATGGGGCACAATAAAAACATGCAAATATTATGACACCATAGAGGCCAAGAATCAAATGATTCATTGTAACACCAAGTGGCCTAAAAGGTCATGGGATGCATTGTGACACCACAGAGGTTAAGAGAAGCAAGGAACCATTGTGACCCAATGCAGGCTAACAATCTAATGATGCCTTGTGGCACCAGGGGGTATAAAAAGGGCCAGGGATGGATTGTTACAGCACGGGGACCAATAGAAGCAAGGATCTATTATGCCACCATGGAGGCCAAGAATCAAATGATTCATTGTGACATCAAGTGGCCTAAAAGGGCATGGTCTGCATTGTGACACCACAGGGGTTAAGAGAAGCAAGGAACCATTGTGACCCAATGCAGACTAACAATCTAATGATCCCTTGTGACACCAGGGGTTGTAAAAGGCCCAGTGATGGATTGTTACAGCACGGGGACCAATAGAAGCAAGGATCTATTATGCCACCATGGAGGAAAAGAATCAAATGATTCATTGTGACATCAAGTGGCCTAAAAGGGCATGGGCTGCATTGTGACACCACAGGGGTTAAGAGAAGCAAGGAACCATTGTGACCCAATGCAGGCTAATAATCTAAGAATCCCTTTTGACACCAGGGGGCGCAAAAGGACCACGGATGAACTCTGACAGCATGGGGACCTATAGAAGCAAGGAACCATTATGACACCATGAAGGCCAAGAATCAAATGGTTCATTGTAAGACCAAGTGGCCTAAAAGGGCTTGGAATGCATGGTGACACCACAGAGGTTAAGAGAAGCAAGGAACCATTGTGACCCAAGGGAGGCTAACAATCTAATGATTCATTGTGACACCAGGGGTTGTAATAGGGCCAGGGATGAATTGTGAAAGCATGGGCCACAATAAAAACATGGAAATATTATGACACCTTAGTGGCCAAGACTCAAATGATTCATTGTAACACCAAGTGGCCTAAAAGGGCATGGAATGCATTGTGACACCACAGGGGCTAAGAGAAGCAAGGAACCATTGTGACCCAATGCAGGCTAACAATCTAATGATCCCTTGTGACACCAGGGGGCCGAAAATGGCCAGGGATGGATTGTTACAGCACGGGGACCAATAGAAGCAAGGATCAATTATGCCACCATGGAGGCCAAGAATCAAATGATTCATTGTGACATCAAGTGGCCTAAAAGGGCATGGAATGCATTGTGACACCACAGGGGCTAAGAGAAGCAAGGAACCATTGTGACCCAATGGAGGCTAATAATCCCAGGATCCCATTTGACACCAGGGGGCGTCAAAGGGACAGGGATGAATTGTGACAGCATGGGGCCCAATAGAAACAAGGAACCATTATGCCACCATGGAGGCCAAGAATCAAATGATTCATTGTGACATCAAGTGGCCTAAAAGGGCATGGGATGCATTGAGACTCCACAGGGTTTAAGAGAAGCAAGGAACCATTGTGACCCAAGGGAGGCTAACAATCTAATGATCCCTTGTCACACAAGGTGTTGTAAAAGGGCCAGGGATGAATTGTGAAAGCATGGGGCACAATAAAAACATGCAAATATTATGACACCATAGAGGCCAAGAATCAAATGATTCATTGTAACACCAAGTGGCCTAAAAGGTCATGGGATGCATTGTGACACCACAGAGGTTAAGAGAAGCAAGGAACCATTGTGACCCAATGCAGGCTAACAATCTAATGATGCCTTGTGGCACCAGGGGGTATAAAAAGGGCCAGGGATGGATTGTTACAGCACGGGGACCAATAGAAGCAAGGATCTATTATGCCACCATGGAGGCCAAGAATCAAATGATTCATTGTGACATCAAGTGGCCTAAAAGGGCATGGGCTGCATTGTGACACCACAGGGGTTAAGAGAAGCAAGGAACCATTGTGACCCAATGCAGGCTAATAATCTAAGAATCCCTTTTGACACCAGGGGGCGCAAAAGGACCACGGATGAACTCTGACAGCATGGGGACCTATAGAAGCAAGGAACCATTATGACACCATGAAGGCCAAGAATCAAATGGTTCATTGTAAGACCAAGTGGCCTAAAAGGGCTTGGAATGCATGGTGACACCACAGAGGTTAAGAGAAGCAAAGAACCATTGTGACCCAAGGGAGGCTAACAATCTAATGATCCATTGTGACACCAGGGGTTGTAATAGGGCCAGGGATGAATTGTGAAAGCATGGGCCACAATAAAAACATGGAAATATTATGACACCTTAGTGGCCAAGACTCAAATGATTCTTTGTAACACCAAGTTGCCTAAAAGGGCATGGAATGCATTGTGACACCACAGGGGCTAAGAGAAGCAAGGAACCATTGTGACCCAATGCAGGCTAACAATCTAATGATCCCTTGTGACACCAGGGGGCCGAAAATGGCCAGGGATGGATTGTTACAGCACGGGGACCAATAGAAGCAAGGATCTATTATGCCACCATGGAGGCCAAGAATCAAATGATTCATTGTGACATCAAGTGGCCTAAAAGGGCATGGAATGCATTGTGACACCACAGGGGCTAAGAGAAGCAAGGAACCATTGTGACCCAATGGAGGCTAATAATCCCAGGATCCCATTTGACACCAGGGGGTGTCAAAGGGACTGGGATGAATTGTGACAGCATGGGGCCCAATAGAAACAAGGAACCATTATGCCACCATGGAGGCCAAGAATCAAATGATTCATTGTGACATCAAGTGGCCTAAAAGGGCATGGGATGCATTGAGACTCCACAGGGTTTAAGAGAAGCAAGGAACCATTGTGACCCAAGGGAGGCTAACAATCTAATGATCCCTTGTCACACAAGGTGTTGTAAAAGGGCCAGGGATGAATTGTGAAAGCATGGGGCACAATAAAAACATGCAAATATTATGACACCATAGAGGCCAAGAATCAAATGATTCATTGTAACACCAAGTGGCCTAAAAGGTCATGGGATGCATTGTGACACCACAGAGGTTAAGAGAAGCAAGGAACCATTGTGACCCAATGCAGGCTAACAATCTAATGATCCCTTGTGGCACCAGGGGGTATAAAAAGGGCCAGGGATGGATTGTTACAGCACAGGGACCAATAGAAGCAAGGTTCTATTATGCCACCATGGAGGCCAAGAATCAAATGATTCATTGTGACATCAAGTGGCCTAAAAGGGCATGGGATGCATTGTGACACCACAGGGGTTAAGAGAAGCAAGGATCCATTGTGACCCAATGGAGGCTAACAATCTAAGAATCCCTTTTGACACCAGGGGGCCCAAAAGGTCCAGGGATGAATTGTGAAAGCATGGGGCCCAATTAAAACCTGGTACAATTATGCCACCATGGAGGCCAAGAATCAAATGATTCATTGTGACATCAAGTGGCCTAAAAGGGCATGGGATGCATTGTGACACCACAGAGGTTAAGAGAAGCAAGGAACCATTGTGACCCAATGCAGGCTAACAATCTAATGATCCATTGTGACACCAGGGGTTGTAATAGGGCCAGGGATGAATTGTGAAAGCATGGGGCACAATAAAAACATGGAAATATTATGACACCTTAGTGGCCAAGACTCAAATGATTCATTGTAACACCAAGTGGCCTAAAAGGGCATGGGATGCATTGTGACACCACAGGGGCTAAGAGAAGCAAGGAACCATTGTGACCCAATGCAGGCTAATAATCTAAGAATCCCTTGTGACACCAGGGGGCCGAAAATGGCCAGGGATGGATTGTTACAGCACGGGGACCAATAGAAGCAAGGATCAATTATGCCACCATGGAGGAAAAGAATGAAATGATTCATTGTGACATCAAGTGGCCTAAAAGGGCATGGAATGCATTGCGACACCACAGGGGCTAAGAGAAGCAAGGAACCATTGTGACCCAATGCAGGCTAACAATCTAATGATCCCTTGTGACACCAGGGGTTGTAAAAGGCCCAGTGATGGATTGTTACAGCACGGGGACCAATAGAAGCAAGGATCAATTATGCCACCATGGAGGAAAAGAATCAAATGATTCATTGTGACATCAAGTGGCCTAAAAGGGCATGGGCTGCATTGTGACACCACAGGGGTTAAGAGAAGCAAGGAACCATTGTGACCCAATGCAGGCTAATAATCTAAGAATCCCTTTTGACACCAGGGGGCGCAAAAGGACCACGGATGAACTCTGACAGCATGGGGACCTATAGAAGCAAGGAACCATTATGACACCATGAAGGCCAAGAATCAAATGGTTCATTGTAAGACCAAGTGGCCTAAAAGGGCTTGGAATGCATGGTGACACCACAGAGGTTAAGAGAAGCAAGGAACCATTGTGACCCAAGGGAGGCTAACAATCTAATGATCCATTGTGACACCAGGGGTTGTAATAGGGCCAGGGATGAATTGTGAAAGCATGGGCCACAATAAAAACATGGAAATATTATGACACCTTAGTGGCCAAGACTCAAATGATTCATTGTAACACCAAGTGGCCTAAAAGGGCATGGAATGCATTGTGACACCACAGGGGCTAAGAGAAGCAAGGAACCATTGTGACCCAATGCAGGCGAACAATCTAATGATCCCTTGTGACACCAGGGGGCCGAAAATGGCCAGGGATGGATTGTTACAGCACGGGGACCAATAGAAGCAAGGATCAATTATGCCACCATGGAGGCCAAGAATCAAATGATTCATTGTGACATCAAGTGGCCTAAAAGGGCATGGAATGCATTGTGACACCACAGGGGCTAAGAGAAGCAAGGAACCATTGTGACCCAATGGAGGCTAATAATCCCAGGATCCCATTTGACACCAGGGGGCGTCAAAGGGACAGGGATGAATTGTGACAGCATGGGGCCCAATAGAAACAAGGAACCATTATGCCACCATGGAGGCCAAGAATCAAATGATTCATTGTGACATCAAGTGGCCTAAAAGGGCATGGGATGCATTGAGACTCCACAGGGTTTAAGAGAAGCAAGGAACCATTGTGACCCAAGGGAGGCTAACAATCTAATGATCCCTTGTCACACAAGGTGTTGTAAAAGGGCCAGGGATGAATTGTGAAAGCATGGGGCACAATAAAAACATGCAAATATTATGACACCATAGAGGCCAAGAATCAAATGATTCATTGTAACACCAAGTGGCCTAAAAGGTCATGGGATGCATTGTGACACCACAGAGGTTAAGAGAAGCAAGGAACCATTGTGACCCAATGCAGGCTAACAATCTAATGATGCCTTGTGGCACCAGGGGGTATAAAAAGGGCCAGGGATGGATTGTTACAGCACGGGGACCAATAGAAGCAAGGTTCTATTATGCCACCATAGAGGCCAAGAATCAAATGATTCATTGTAACACCAAGTGGCCTAAAAGGGCATGGTCTGCATTGTGACACCACAGGGGTTAAGAGAAGCAAGGAACCATTGTGACCCAATGCAGGCTAATAATCTAAGAATCCCTTTTGACACCAGGGGGCGCAAAAGGACCACGGATGAACTCTGACAGCATGGGGACCTATAGAAGCAAGGAACCATTATGACACCATGAAGGCCAAGAATCAAATGGTTCATTGTAAGACCAAGTGGCCTAAAAGGGCTTGGAATGCATTGTGACACCACAGGGGCTAAGAGAAGCAAGGAACCATTGTGACCCAATGCAGGCTAATAATCTAAGAATCCCTTGTGACACCAGGGGGCCGAAAATGGCCAGGGATGGATTGTTACAGCACGGGGACCAATAGAAGCAAGGATCAATTATGCCACCATGGAGGCCAAGAATCAAATGATTCATTGTGACATCAAGTGGCCTAAAAGGGCATGGAATGCATTGTGACACCACAGGGGCTAAGAGAAGCAAGGAACCATTGTGACCCAATGCAGGCTAACAATCTAATGATCCCTTGTGACACCAGGGGTTGTAAAAGGCCCAGTGATGGATTGTTACAGCACGGGGACCAATAGAAGCAAGGATCTATTATGCCACCATAGAGGCCAAGAATCAAATGATTCATTGTGACATCAAGTGGCCAAAAAGGGCATGGGCTGCATTGTGACACCACAGGGGTTAAGAGAAGCAAGGAACCATTGTGACCCAATGCAGGCTAATAATCTAAGAATCCCTTTTGACACCAGGGGGCGCAAAAGGACCACGGATGAACTCTGACAGCATGGGGACCTATAGAAGCAAGGAACCATTATGACACCATGAAGGCCAAGAATCAAATGGTTCATTGTAAGACCAAGTGGCCTAAAAGGGCTTGGAATGCATTGTGACACCACAGAGGTTAAGAGAAGCAAAGAACCATTGTGACCCAAGGGAGGCTAACAATCTAATGATCCATTGTGACACCAGGGGTTGTAATAGGGCCAGGGATGAATTGTGAAAGCATGGGCCACAATAAAAACATGGAAATATTATGACACCTTAGTGGCCAAGACTCAAATGATTCTTTGTAACACCAAGTTGCCTAAAAGGGCATGGAATGCATTGTGACACCACAGGGGCTAAGAGAAGCAAGGAACCATTGTGACCCAATGCAGGCTAACAATCTAATGATCCCTTGTGACACCAGGGGGCCGAAAATGGCCAGGGATGGATTGTTACAGCACGGGGACCAATAGAAGCAAGGATCAATTATGCCACCATGGAGGCCAAGAATCAAATGATTCATTGTGACATCAAGTGGCCTAAAAGGGCATGGGCTGCATTGTGACACCACAGGGGCTAAGAGAAGCAAGGAACCATTGTGACCCAATGGAGGCTAATAATCCCAGGATCCCATTTGACACCAGGGGGTGTCAAAGGGACTGGGATGAATTGTGACAGCATGGGGCCCAATAGAAACAAGGAACCATTATGCCACCATGGAGGCCAAGAATCAAATGATTCATTGTGACATCAAGTGGCCTAAAAGGGCATGGGATGCATTGAGACTCCACAGGGTTTAAGAGAAGCAAGGAACCATTGTGACCCAAGGGAGGCTAACAATCTAATGATCCCTTGTCACACAAGGTGTTGTAAAAGGGCCAGGGATGAATTGTGAAAGCATGGGGCACAATAAAAACATGCAAATATTATGACACCATAGAGGCCAAGAATCAAATGATTCATTGTAACACCAAGTGGCCTAAAAGGTCATGGGATGCATTGTGACACCACAGAGGTTAAGAGAAGCAAGGAACCATTGTGACCCAATGCAGGCTAACAATCTAATGATCCCTTGTGGCACCAGGGGGTATAAAAAGGGCCAGGGATGGATTGTTACAGCACGGGGACCAATAGAAGCAAGGTTCTATTATGCCACCATGGAGGCCAAGAATCAAATGATTCATTGTGACATCAAGTGGCCTAAAAGGGCATGGGATGCATTGTGACACCACAGGGGTTAAGAGAAGCAAGGATCCATTGTGACCCAATGGAGGCTAACAATCTAAGAATCCCTTTTGACACCAGGGGGCCCAAAAGGTCCAGGGATGAATTGTGAAAGCATGGGGCCCAATTAAAACCTGGTACAATTATGCCACCATGGAGGCCAAGAATCAAATGATTCATTGTGACATCAAGTGGCCTAAAAGGGCATGGGATGCATTGTGACACCACAGAGGTTAAGAGAAGCAAGGAACCATTGTGACCCAATGCAGGCTAACAATCTAATGATCCATTGTGACACCAGGGGTTGTAATAGGGCCAGGGATGAATTGTGAAAGCATGGGGCACAATAAAAACATGGAAATATTATGACACCTTAGTGGCCAAGACTCAAATGATTCATTGTAACACCAAGTGGCCTAAAAGGGCATGGGATGCATTGTGACACCACAGGGGCTAAGAGAAGCAAGGAACCATTGTGACCCAATGCAGGCTAATAATCTAAGAATCCCTTGTGACACCAGGGGGCCGAAAATGGCCAGGGATGGATTGTTACAGCACGGGGACCAATAGAAGCAAGGATCAATTATGCCACCATGGAGGAAAAGAATGAAATGATTCATTGTGACATCAAGTGGCCTAAAAGGGCATGGAATGCATTGTGACACCACAGGGGCTAAGAGAAGCAAGGAACCATTGTGACCCAATGCAGGCTAACAATCTAATGATCCCTTGTGACACCAGGGGTTGTAAAAGGCCCAGTGATGGATTGTTACAGCACGGGGACCAATAGAAGCAAGGATCTATTATGCCACCATGGAGGCCAAGAATCAAATGATTCATTGTGACATCAAATGGCCTAAAAGGGCATGGAATGCATTGTGACACCACAGGGGCTAAGAGAAGCAAGGAACCATTGTGACCCAATGCAGGCTAACAATCTAATGATCCCTTGTGACACCAGGGGGCCGAAAATGGCCAGGGATGGATTGTTACAGCACGGGGACCAATAGAAGCAAGGATCTATTATGCCACCATGGAGGAAAAGAATCAAATGATTCATTGTGACATCAAGTGGCCTAAAAGGGCATGGGCTGCATTGTGACACCACAGGGGTTAAGAGAAGCAAGGAACCATTGTGACCCAATGCAGGCTAATAATCTAAGAATCCCTTTTGTAACCAGGGGGCGCAAAAGGACCACGGATGAACTCTGACAGCATGGGGACCTATAGAAGCAAGGAACCATTATGACACCATGAAGGCCAAGAATCAAATGGTCCATTGTAAGACCAAGTGGCCTAAAAGGGCTTGGAATGCATGGTGACACCACAGAGGTTAAGAGAAGCAAGGAACCATTGTGACCCAAGGGAGGCTAACAATCTAATGATCCATTGTGACACCAGGGGTTGTAATAGGGCCAGGGATGAATTGTGAAAGCATGGGCCACAATAAAAACATGGAAATATTATGACACCTTAGTGGCCAAGACTCAAATGATTCATTGTAACACCAAGTGGCCTAAAAGGGCATGGAATGCATTGTGACACCACAGGGGCTAAGAGAAGCAAGGAACCATTGTGACCCAATGCAGGCGAACAATCTAATGATCCCTTGTGACACCAGGGGGCCGAAAATGGCCAGGGATGGATTGTTACAGCACGGGGACCAATAGAAGCAAGGATCAATTATGCCACCATGGAGGCCAAGAATCAAATGATTCATTGTGACATCAAGTGGCCTAAAAGGGCATGGAATGCATTGTGACACCACAGGGGCTAAGAGAAGCAAGGAACCATTGTGACCCAATGGAGGCTAATAATCCCAGGATCCCATTTGACACCAGGGGGCGTCAAAGGGACAGGGATGAATTGTGACAGCATGGGGCCCAATAGAAACAAGGAACCATTATGCCACCATGGAGGCCAAGAATCAAATGATTCATTGTGACATCAAGTGGCCTAAAAGGGCATGGGATGCATTGAGACTCCACAGGGTTTAAGAGAAGCAAGGAACCATTGTGACCCAAGGGAGGCTAACAATCTAATGATCCCTTGTCACACAAGGTGTTGTAAAAGGGCCAGGGATGAATTGTGAAAGCATGGGGCACAATAAAAACATGCAAATATTATGACACCATAGAGGCCAAGAATCAAATGATTCATTGTAACACCAAGTGGCCTAAAAGGTCATGGGATGCATTGTGACACCACAGAGGTTAAGAGAAGCAAGGAACCATTGTGACCCAATGCAGGCTAACAATCTAATGATGCCTTGTGGCACCAGGGGGTATAAAAAGGGCCAGGGATGGATTGTTACAGCACGGGGACCAATAGAAGCAAGGATCTATTATGCCACCATGGAGGCCAAGAATCAAATGATTCATTGTGACATCAAGTGGCCTAAAAGGGCATGGTCTGCATTGTGACACCACAGGGGTTAAGAGAAGCAAGGAACCATTGTGACCCAATGCAGACTAACAATCTAATGATCCCTTGTGACACCAGGGGTTGTAAAAGGCCCAGTGATGGATTGTTACAGCACGGGGACCAATAGAAGCAAGGATCTATTATGCCACCATGGAGGAAAAGAATCAAATGATTCATTGTGACATCAAGTGGCCTAAAAGGGCATGGGCTGCATTGTGACACCACAGGGGTTAAGAGAAGCAAGGAACCATTGTGACCCAATGCAGGCTAATAATCTAAGAATCCCTTTTGACACCAGGGGGCGCAAAAGGACCACGGATGAACTCTGACAGCATGGGGACCTATAGAAGCAAGGAACCATTATGACACCATGAAGGCCAAGAATCAAATGGTTCATTGTAAGACCAAGTGGCCTAAAAGGGCTTGGAATGCATGGTGACACCACAGAGGTTAAGAGAAGCAAGGAACCATTGTGACCCAAGGGAGGCTAACAATCTAATGATCCATTGTGACACCAGGGGTTGTAATAGGGCCAGGGATGAATTGTGAAAGCATGGGCCACAATAAAAACATGGAAATATTATGACACCTTAGTGGCCAAGACTCAAATGATTCATTGTAACACCAAGTGGCCTAAAAGGGCATGGAATGCATTGTGACACCACAGGGGCTAAGAGAAGCAAGGAACCATTGTGACCCAATGCAGGCGAACAATCTAATGATCCCTTGTGACACCAGGGGGCCGAAAATGGCCAGGGATGGATTGTTACAGCACGGGGACCAATAGAAGCAAGGATCAATTATGCCACCATGGAGGCCAAGAATCAAATGATTCATTGTGACATCAAGTGGCCTAAAAGGGCATGGAATGCATTGTGACACCACAGGGGCTAAGAGAAGCAAGGAACCATTGTGACCCAATGGAGGCTAATAATCCCAGGATCCCATTTGACACCAGGGGGCGTCAAAGGGACTGGGATGAATTGTGACAGCATGGGGCCCAATAGAAACAAGGAACCATTATGCCACCATGGAGGCCAAGAATCAAATGATTCATTGTGACATCAAGTGGCCTAAAAGGGCATGGGATGCATTGAGACTCCACAGGGTTTAAGAGAAGCAAGGAACCATTGTGACCCAAGGGAGGCTAACAATCTAATGATCCCTTGTCACACAAGGTGTTGTAAAAGGGCCAGGGATGAATTGTGAAAGCATGGGGCACAATAAAAACATGCAAATATTATGACACCATAGAGGCCAAGAATCAAATGATTCATTGTAACACCAAGTGGCCTAAAAGGTCATGGGATGCATTGTGACACCACAGAGGTTAAGAGAAGCAAGGAACCATTGTGACCCAATGCAGGCTAACAATCTAATGATGCCTTGTGGCACCAGGGGGTATAAAAAGGGCCAGGGATGGATTGTTACAGCACGGGGACCAATAGAAGCAAGGTTCTATTATGCCACCATGGAGGCCAAGAATCAAATGATTCATTGTGACATCAAGTGGCCTAAAAGGGCATGGGATGCATTGTGACACCACAGGGGTTAAGAGAAGCAAGGATCCATTGTGACCCAATGGAGGCTAACAATCTAAGAATCCCTTTTGACACCAGGGGGCCCAAAAGGTCCAGGGATGAATTGTGAAAGCATGGGGCCCAATTAAAACCTGGTACAATTATGCCACCATGGAGGCCAAGAATCAAATGATTCATTGTGACATCAAGTGGCCTAAAAGGGCATGGGATGCATTGTGACACCACAGGGGTTAAGAGAAGCAAGGAACCATTGTGACCCAATGCAGGCTAACAATCTAATGATCCATTGTGACACCAGGGGTTGTAATAGGGCCAGGGATGAATTGTGAAAGCATGGGCCACAATAAAAACATGGAAATATTATGACACCTTAGTGGCCAAGACTCAAATGATTCATTGTAACACCAAGTGGCCTAAAAGGGCATGGGATGCATTGTGACACCACAGGGGCTAAGAGAAGCAAGGAACCATTGTGACCCAATGCAGGCTAATAATCTAAGAATCCCTTGTGACACCAGGGGGCCGAAAATGGCCAGGGATGGATTGTTACAGCACGGGGACCAATAGAAGCAAGGATCAATTATGCCACCATGGAGGAAAAGAATGAAATGATTCATTGTGACATCAAGTGGCCTAAAAGGGCATGGAATGCATTGTGACACCACAGGGGCTAAGAGAAGCAAGGAACCATTGTGACCCAATGCAGGCTAACAATCTAATGATCCCTTGTGACACCAGGGGTTGTAAAAGGCCCAGTGATGGATTGTTACAGCACGGGGACCAATAGAAGCAAGGATCAATTATGCCACCATAGAGGCCAAGAATCAAATGATTCATTGTGACATCAAGTGGCCAAAAAGGGCATGGGCTGCATTGTGACACCACAGGGGTTAAGAGAAGCAAGGAACCATTGTGACCCAATGCAGGCTAATAATCTAAGAATCCCTTTTGACACCAGGGGGCGCAAAAGGACCACGGATGAACTCTGACAGCATGGGGACCTATAGAAGCAAGGAACCATTATGACACCATGAAGGCCAAGAATCAAATGGTTCATTGTAAGACCAAGTGGCCTAAAAGGGCTTGGAATGCATGGTGACACCACAGAGGTTAAGAGAAGCAAGGAACCATTGTGACCCAAGGGAGGCTAACAATCTAATGATCCATTGTGACACCAGGGGTTGTAATAGGGCCAGGGATGAATTGTGAAAGCATGGGCCACAATAAAAACATGGAAATATTATGACACCTTAGTGGCCAAGACTCAAATGATTCATTGTAACACCAAGTGGCCTAAAAGGGCATGGAATGCATTGTGACACCACAGGGGCTAAGAGAAGCAAGGAACCATTGTGACCCAATGCAGGCGAACAATCTAATGATCCCTTGTGACACCAGGGGGCCGAAAATGGCCAGGGATGGATTGTTACAGCACGGGGACCAATAGAAGCAAGGATCAATTATGCCACCATGGAGGCCAAGAATCAAATGATTCATTGTGACATCAAGTGGCCTAAAAGGGCATGGAATGCATTGTGACACCACAGGGGCTAAGAGAAGCAAGGAACCATTGTGACCCAATGGAGGCTAATAATCCCAGGATCCCATTTGACACCAGGGGGCGTCAAAGGGACAGGGATGAATTGTGACAGCATGGGGCCCAATAGAAACAAGGAACCATTATGCCACCATGGAGGCCAAGAATCAAATGATTCATTGTGACATCAAGTGGCCTAAAAGGGCATGGGATGCATTGAGACTCCACAGGGTTTAAGAGAAGCAAGGAACCATTGTGACCCAAGGGAGGCTAACAATCTAATGATCCCTTGTCACACAAGGTGTTGTAAAAGGGCCAGGGATGAATTGTGAAAGCATGGGGCACAATAAAAACATGCAAATATTATGACACCATAGAGGCCAAGAATCAAATGATTCATTGTAACACCAAGTGGCCTAAAAGGGCATGGGATGCATTGTGACACCACAGAGGTTAAGAGAAGCAAGGAACCATTGTGACCCAATGCAGGCTAACAATCTAATGATGCCTTGTGGCACCAGGGGGTATAAAAAGGGCCAGGGATGGATTGTTACAGCACGGGGACCAATAGAAGCAAGGATCTATTATGCCACCATAGAGGACAAGAATCAAATGATTCATTGTAACACCAAGTGGCCTAAAAGGGCATGGTCTGCATTGTGACACCACAGGGGTTAAGAGAAGCAAGGAACCATTGTGACCCAATGCAGGCTAATAATCTAAGAATCCCTTTTGACACCAGGGGGCGCAAAAGGACCACGGATGAACTCTGACAGCATGGGGACCTATAGAAGCAAGGAACCATTATGACACCATGAAGGCCAAGAATCAAATGGTTCATTGTAAGACCAAGTGGCCTAAAAGGGCTTGGAATGCATTGTGACACCACAGGGGCTAAGAGAAGCAAGGAACCATTGTGACCCAATGCAGGCTAATAATCTAAGAATCCCTTGTGACACCAGGGGGCCGAAAATGGCCAGGGATGGATTGTTACAGCACGGGGACCAATAGAAGCAAGGATCAATTATGCCACCATGGAGGAAAAGAATCAAATGATTCATTGTGACATCAAGTGGCCTAAAAGGGCATGGAATGCATTGTGACACCACAGGGGCTAAGAGAAGCAAGGAACCATTGTGACCCAATGCAGGCTAACAATCTAATGATCCCTTGTGACACCAGGGGTTGTAAAAGGCCCAGTGATGGATTGTTACAGCACGGGGACCAATAGAAGCAAGGATCTATTATGCCACCATAGAGGCCAAGAATCAAATGATTCATTGTGACATCAAGTGGCCAAAAAGGGCATGGGCTGCATTGTGACACCACAGGGGTTAAGAGAAGCAAGGAACCATTGTGACCCAATGCAGGCTAATAATCTAAGAATCCCTTTTGACACCAGGGGGCGCAAAAGGACCACGGATGAACTCTGACAGCATGGGGACCTATAGAAGCAAGGAACCATTATGACACCATGAAGGCCAAGAATCAAATGGTTCATTGTAAGACCAAGTGGCCTAAAAGGGCTTGGAATGCATTGTGACACCACAGAGGTTAAGAGAAGCAAAGAACCATTGTGACCCAAGGGAGGCTAACAATCTAATGATCCATTGTGACACCAGGGGTTGTAATAGGGCCAGGGATGAATTGTGAAAGCATGGGCCACAATAAAAACATGGAAATATTATGACACCTTAGTGGCCAAGACTCAAATGATTCTTTGTAACACCAAGTTGCCTAAAAGGGCATGGAATGCATTGTGACACCACAGGGGCTAAGAGAAGCAAGGAACCATTGTGACCCAATGCAGGCTAACAATCTAATGATCCCTTGTGACACCAGGGGGCCGAAAATGGCCAGGGATGGATTGTTACAGCACGGGGACCAATAGAAGCAAGGATCAATTATGCCACCATGGAGGCCAAGAATCAAATGATTCATTGTGACATCAAGTGGCCTAAAAGGGCATGGAATGCATTGTGACACCACAGGGGCTAAGAGAAGCAAGGAACCATTGTGACCCAATGGAGGCTAATAATCCCAGGATCCCATTTGACACCAGGGGGTGTCAAAGGGACAGGGATGGATTGTGACAGCATGGGGCCCAATAGAAACAAGGAACCATTATGCCACCATGGAGGCCAAGAATCAAATGATTCATTGTGACATCAAGTGCCCTAAAAGGGCATGGGATGCATTGAGACTCCACAGGGTTTAAGAGAAGCAAGGAACCATTGTGACCCAATGCAGGCTAACAATCTAATGATCCCTTGTCACACAAGGTGTTTTAAAAGGGCCAGGGATGAATTGTGAAAGCATGGGGCACAATAAAAACATGCAAATATTATGACACCATAGAGGCCATGAATCAAATGATTCATTGTAACACCAAGAGGCCTAAAAGGGCATGGGATGCATTGTGACACCACAGGGGCTAAGAGAAGCAAGGAACCATTGTGACCCAATGCAGGCTAATAATCTCAGAATCCCTTTGGACACCAGGGGGCCCAAAAGGTCCAGGGATGAATTGTGAATGCATGGGGCCCAATTAAAACCTGGTACAATTATGCCACCATGGAGGCCAAGAATCAAATGATTCATTGTGACATCAAGTGGCCTAAAAGGGCATGGGCTGCATTGTGACACCACAGGGGCTAAGAGAAGCAAGGAACCATTGTGACCCAATGGAGGCTAATAATCCCAGGATCCCATTTGACACCAGGGGGTGTCAAAGGGACAGGGATGGATTGTGACAGCATGGGGCCCAATAGAAACAAGGAACCATTATGCCACCATGGAGGCCAAGAATCAAATGATTCATTGTGACATCAAGTGGCCTAAAAGGGCATGGGATGCATTGAGACTCCACAGGGTTTAAGAGAAGCAAGGAACCATTGTGACCCAATGCAGGCTAACAATCTAATGATCCCTTGTCACACAAGGTGTTGTAAAAGGGCCAGGGATGAATTGTGAAAGCATGGGGCACAATAAAAACATGCAAATATTATGACACCATAGAGGCCAAGAATCAAAGGATTCATTGTAACACCAAGTGGCCTAAAAGGGCATGGGATGCATTGTGACACCACAGGGGCTAAGAGAAGCAAGGAACCATTGTGACCCAATGCAGGCTAATAATCTCAGAATCCCTTTGGACACCAGGGGGCCCAAAAGGTCCAGGGATGAATTGTGAATGCATGGGGCCCAATTAAAACCTGGTACAATTATGCCACCATGGAGGCCAAGAATCAAATGATTCATTGTTACATCAAGTGGCCTAAAAGGGCATGGGATGCATTGTGACCCCACACGGGCTAAGAGATGCAAGGAACCATTGTGACCCAATGCAGGCTAATAATCTAAGAATCCCTTTTGTCACCAGGGGGCGCAAAAGGACCACGGATGAACTCTGACAGCATGGGGACCTATAGAAGCAAGGAACCATTATGACACCATGAAGGCCAAGAATCAAATGGTTCATTGTAAGACCAAGTGGCCTAAAAGGGCTTGGAATACATTGTGACACCACAGAGGTTAAGAGAAGCAAGGAACCATTGTGACCCAAGGGAGGCTAACAATCTAATGATCCATTGTGACACCAGGGGTTGTAATAGGGCCAGGGATGAATTGTGAAAGCATGGGGCACAATAAAAACATGGAAATATTATGACACCTTAGTGGCCAACACTCAAATGATTCATTGTAACACCAAGTGGCCTAAAAGGGCATGGGATGCATTGTGACACCACAGGGGCTAAGAGAAGCAAGGAACCATTGTGACCCAATGCAGGCTAATAATCTAAGAATCCCTTGTGACACCAGGGGGCCGAAAATGGCCAGGGATGGATTGTTACAGCACGGGGACCAATAGAAGCAAGGTTCTATTATGCCACCATGGAGGAAAAGAATCAAATGATTCATTGTGATATCAAATGGCCTAAAAGGGCATGGAATGCATTGTGACACCAAAGGGGCTAAGAGAAGCAAGGAACCATTGTGACCCAATGCAGGCTAACAATCTAATGATCCCTTGTGACACCAGGGGTTGTAAAAGGCCCAGTGATGGATTGTTACAGCACGGGGACCAATAGAAGCAAGGATCTATTATGCCACCATGGAGGCCAAGAATCAAATGATTCATTGTGACATCAAGTGGCCTAAAAGGGCATGGAATGCATTGTGACACCACAGGGGCTAAGAGAAGCAAGGAACCATTGTGACCCAATGCAGGCTAACAATCTAATGATCCCTTGTGACACCAGGGGTTGTAAAAGGCCCAGTGATGGATTGTTACAGCATGGGGACCAATAGAAGCAAGGATCTATTATGCCACCCTAGAGGCCAAGAATCAAATGATTCATTGTGACATCAAGTGGCCTAAAAGGGCATGGGCTGCATTGTGACACCACAGGGGTTAAGAGAAGCAAGGAACCATTGTGACCCAATGCAGGCTAACAATCTAATGATCCCTTGTGGCACCAGGGGTTTTAAAAGGCCCAGTGATGGATTGTTACAGCACGGGGACCAATAGAAGCAAGGATCTATTATGCCACCATGGAGGCCAAGAATCAAATGATTCATTGTGACATCAAGTGGCCTAAAAGGGCATGGGCTGCATTGTGACACCACAGGGGTTAAGAGAAGCAAGGAACCATTGTGACCCAATGCAGGCTAATAATCTAAGAATCCCTTTTGACACCAGGGGGCCCAAAACGACCACGGATGAACTCTGACAGCATGGGGACCTATAGAAGCAAGGAACCATTATGACACCATGAAGGCCAAGAATCAAATGGTTCATTGTAAGACCAAGTGGCCTAAAAGGGCTTGGAATGCATTGTGACACCACAGAGGTTAAGAGAAGCAAAGAACCATTGTGACCCAAGGGAGGCTAACAATCTAATGATCCATTGTGACACCAGCGGTTGTAATAGGGCCAGGGATGAATTGTGAAAGCATGGGGCACAATAAAAACATGGAAATATTATGACACCTTAGTGGCCAAGACTCAAATGATTCTTTGTAACACCAAGTTGCCTAAAAGGGCATGGAATGCATTGTGACACCACAGGGGCTAAGAGAAGCAAGGAACCATTGTGACCCAATGCAGGCTAACAATCTAATGATCCCTTGTGACACCAGGAGGCCGAAAATGGCCAGGGATGGATTGTTACAGCACGGGGACCAATAGAAGCAAGGATCTATTATGCCACCATGGAGGCCAAGAATCAAATGATTCATTGTGACATCAAATGGCCTAAAAGGGCATGGAATGCATTGTGACACCACAGGGGCTAAGAGAAGCAAGGAACCATTGTGACCCAATGCAGACTAACAATGTAATGATCCCTTGTGACACCAGGGGTTGTAAAAGGCCCAGTGATGGATTGGTACAGCACGGGGACCAATAGAAGCAAGGATCTATTATGCCACCATAGAGGCCAAGAATCAAATGATTCATTGTGACATCAAGTGGCCTAAAAGGGCATGGGCTGCATTGTGACACCACAGGGGTTTAGAGAAGCAAGGAACCATTGTGACCCAATGCAGGCTAACAATCTAATGATCCCTTGTGACACCAGGGGTTGTAAAAGGCCCAGTGATGGATTGTTACAGCACGGGGACCAATAGAAGCAAGGATCTATTATGCCACCATGGAGGCCAAGAATCAAATGATTCATTGTGACATCAAGTGGCCTAAAAGGGCATGGGCTGCATTGTGACACCACAGGGGTTAAGAGAAGCAAGGAACCATTGTGACCCAATGCAGGCTAACAATCTAATGATCCCTTGTGACACCAGGGGTTGTAAAAGGGCCAGGGATGGATTGTTACAGCACGGGGACCAATAGAAGCAAGGATCTATTATGCCACCATGGAGGAAAAGAATCAAATGATTCATTGTGACATCAAGTGGCCTAAAAGGGCATGGGCTGCATTGTGACACCACAGGGGCTAAGAGAAGCAAGGAACCATTGTGACCCAATGCAGGCTAACAATCTAATGATCCCTTGTGACACCAGGGGGCCGAAAATGGCCAGGGATGGATTGTTACAGCACGGGGACCAATAGAAGCAAGGATCTATTATGCCACCATAGAGGCCAAGAATCAAATGATTCATTGTGACATCAAGTGGCCTAAAAGGGCATGGGCTGCATTGTGACACCACAGGGGTTAAGAGAAGCAAGGAACCATTGTGACCCAATGCAGGCTAACAATCTAATGATCCCTTGTGGCACCAGGGGTTGTAAAAGGCCCAGTGATGGATTGTTACAGCACGGGGACCAATAGAAGCAAGGATCTATTATGCCACCATGGAGGCCAAGAATCAAATGATTCATTGTGACATCAAGTGGCCTAAAAGGGCATGGGCTGCATTGTGACACCACAGGGGTTAAGAGAAGCAAGGAACCATTGTGACCCAATGCAGGCTAATAATCTAAGAATCCCTTTTGACACCAGGGGGCACAAAACGACCACGGATGAACTCTGACAGCATGGGGACCTATAGAAGCAAGGAACCATTATGACACCATGAAGGCCAAGAATCAAATGGTTCATTGTAAGACCAAGTGGCCTAAAAGGGCTTGGAATGCATTGTGACACCACAGAGGTTAAGAGAAGCAAAGAACCATTGTGACCCAAGGGAGGCTAACAATCTAATGATCCATTGTGACACCAGGGGTTGTAATAGGGCCAGGGATGAATTGTGAAAGCATGGGCCACAATAAAAACATGGAAATATTATGACACCTTAGTGGCCAAGACTCAAATGATTCTTTGTAACACCAAGTTGCCTAAAAGGGCATGGAATGCATTGTGACACCACAGGGGCTAAGAGAAGCAAGGAACCATTGTGACCCAATGCAGGCTAACAATCTAATGATCCCTTGTGACACCAGGGGGCCGAAAATGGCCAGGGATGGATTGTTACAGCACGGGGACCAATAGAAGCAAGGATCTATTATGCCACCATGGAGGCCAAGAATCAAATGATTCATTGTGACATCAAATGGCCTAAAAGGGCATGGAATGCATTGTGACACCACAGGGGCTAAGAGAAGCAAGGAACCATTGTGACCCAATGCAGACTAACAATCTAATGATCCCTTGTGACACCAGGGGTTGTAAAAGGCCCAGTGATGGATTGGTACAGCACGGGGACCAATAGAAGCAAGGATCTATTATGCCACCATAGAGGCCAAGAATCAAATGATTCATTGTGACATCAAGTGGCCTAAAAGGGCATGGGCTGCATTGTGACACCACAGGGGTTTAGAGAAGCAAGGAACCATTGTGACCCAATGCAGGCTAACAATCTAATGATCCCTTGTGACACCAGGGGTTGTAAAAGGCCCAGTGATGGATTGGTACAGCACGGGGACCAATAGAAGCAAGGATCTATTATGCCACCATGGAGGCCAAGAATCAAATGATTCATTGTGACATCAAGTGGCCTAAAAGGGCATGGGCTGCATTGTGACACCACAGGGGTTAAGAGAAGCAAGGAACCATTGTGACCCAATGCAGGCTAACAATCTAATGATCCCTTGTGACACCAGGGGTTGTAAAAGGCCCAGTGATGGATTGTTACAGCACGGGGACCAATAGAAGCAAGGATCTAATATGCCAACATGGAGGAAAAGAATCAAATGATTCATTGTGACATCAAGTGGCCTAAAAGGGCATGGGCTGCATTGTGACACCACAGGGGCTAAGAGAAGCAAGGAACCATTGTGACCCAATGCAGGCTAACAATCTAATGATCCCTTGTGACACCAGGGGGCCGAAAATGGCCAGGGATGAATTGTTACAGCACGGGGACCAATAGAAGCAAGGATCTATTATGCCACCATGGAGGCCAAGAATCAAATGATTCATTGTGACATCAAGTGGCCTAAAAGGGCATGGGCTGCATTGTGACACCACAGGGGTTAAGAGAAGCAAGGAACCATTGTGACCCAATGCAGGCTAATAATCTAAGAATCCCTTTTGACACCAGGGGGCGCAAAAGGACCACGGATGAACTCTGACAGCATGGGGACCTATAGAAGCAAGGAACCATTATGACACCATGAAGGCCAAGAATCAAATGGTTCATTGTAAGACCAAGTGGCCTAAAAGGGCTTGGAATGCATGGTGACACCACAGAGGTTAAGAGAAGCAAGGAACCATTGTGACCCAAGGGAGGCTAACAATCTAATGATCCATTGTGACACCAGGGGTTGTAATAGGGCCAGGGATGAATTGTGAAAGCATGGGCCACAATAAAAACATGGAAATATTATGACACCTTAGTGTCCAAGACTCAAATGATTCATTGTAACACCAAGTGGCCTAAAAGGGCATGGAATGCATTGTGACACCACAGGGGCTAAGAGAAGCAAGGAACCATTGTGACCCAATGCAGGCGAACAATCTAATGATCCCTTGTGACACCAGGGGGCCGAAAATGGCCAGGGATGGATTGTTACAGCACGGGGACCAATAGAAGCAAGGATCAATTATGCCACCATGGAGGCCAAGAATCAAATGATTCATTGTGACATCAAGTGGCCTAAAAGGGCATGGAATGCATTGTGACACCACAGGGGCTAAGAGAAGCAAGGAACCATTGTGACCCAATGGAGGCTAATAATCCCAGGATCCCATTTGACACCAGGGGGCGTCAAAGGGACAGGGATGAATTGTGACAGCATGGGGCCCAATAGAAACAAGGAACCATTATGCCACCATGGAGGCCAAGAATCAAATGATTCATTGTGACATCAAGTGGCCTAAAAGGGCATGGGATGCATTGAGACTCCACAGGGTTTAAGAGAAGCAAGGAACCATTGTGACCCAAGGGAGGCTAACAATCTAATGATCCCTTGTCACACAAGGTGTTGTAAAAGGGCCAGGGATGAATTGTGAAAGCATGGGGCACAATAAAAACATGCAAATATTATGACACCATAGAGGCCAAGAATCAAATGATTCATTGTAACACCAAGTGGCCTAAAAGGTCATGGGATGCATTGTGACACCACAGAGGTTAAGAGAAGCAAGGAACCATTGTGACCCAATGCAGGCTAACAATCTAATGATGCCTTGTGGCACCAGGGGGTATAAAAAGGGCCAGGGATGGATTGTTACAGCACGGGGACCAATAGAAGCAAGGATCTATTATGCCACCATGGAGGCCAAGAATCAAATGATTCATTGTGACATCAAGTGGCCTAAAAGGGCATGGTCTGCATTGTGACACCACAGGGGTTAAGAGAAGCAAGGAACCATTGTGACCCAATGCAGGCTAATAATCTAAGAATCCCTTTTGACACCAGGGGGCGCAAAAGGACCACGGATGAACTCTGACAGCATGGGGACCTATAGAAGCAAGGAACCATTATGACACCATGAAGGCCAAGAATCAAATGGTTCATTGTAAGACCAAGTGGCCTAAAAGGGCTTGGAATGCATTGTGACACCACAGAGGTTAAGAGAAGCAAAGAACCATTGTGACCCAAGGGAGGCTAACAATCTAATGATCCATTGTGACACCAGGGGTTGTAATAGGGCCAGGGATGAATTGTGAAAGCATGGGCCACAATAAAAACATGGAAATATTATGACACCTTAGTGGCCAAGACTCAAATGATTCTTTGTAACACCAAGTTGCCTAAAAGGGCATGGAATGCATTGTGACACCACAGGGGCTAAGAGAAGCAAGGAACCATTGTGACCCAATGCAGGCTAACAATCTAATGATCCCTTGTGACACCAGGGGGCCGAAAATGGCCAGGGATGGATTGTTACAGCACGGGGACCAATAGAAGCAAGGATCAATTATGCCACCATGGAGGCCAAGAATCAAATGATTCATTGTGACATCAAGTGGCCTAAAAGGGCATGGAATGCATTGTGACACCACAGGGGCTAAGAGAAGCAAGGAACCATTGTGACCCAATGGAGGCTAATAATCCCAGGATCCCATTTGACACCAGGGGGTGTCAAAGGGACTGGGATGAATTGTGACAGCATGGGGCCCAATAGAAACAAGGAACCATTATGCCACCATGGAGGCCAAGAATCAAATGATTCATTGTGACATCAAGTGGCCTAAAAGGGCATGGGATGCATTGAGACTCCACAGGGTTTAAGAGAAGCAAGGAACCATTGTGACCCAAGGGAGGCTAACAATCTAATGATCCCTTGTCACACAAGGTGTTGTAAAAGGGCCAGGGATGAATTGTGAAAGCATGGGGCACAATAAAAACATGCAAATATTATGACACCATAGAGGCCAAGAATCAAATGATTCATTGTAACACCAAGTGGCCTAAAAGGTCATGGGATGCATTGTGACACCACAGAGGTTAAGAGAAGCAAGGAACCATTGTGACCCAATGCAGGCTAACAATCTAATGATCACTTGTGGCACCAGGGGGTATAAAAAGGGCCAGGGATGGATTGTTACAGCACGGGGACCAATAGAAGCAAGGTTCTATTATGCCACCATGGAGGCCAAGAATCAAATGATTCATTGTGACATCAAGTGGCCTAAAAGGGCATGGGATGCATTGTGACACCACAGGGGTTAAGAGAAGCAAGGATCCATTGTGACCCAATGGAGGCTAACAATCTAAGAATCCCTTTTGACACCAGGGGGCCCAAAAGGTCCAGGGATGAATTGTGAAAGCATGGGGCCCAATTAAAACCTGGTACAATTATGCCACCATGGAGGCCAAGAATCAAATGATTCATTGTGACATCAAGTGGCCTAAAAGGGCATGGGATGCATTGTGACACCACAGAGGTTAAGAGAAGCAAGGAACCATTGTGACCCAATGCAGGCTAACAATCTAATGATCCATTGTGACACCAGGGGTTGTAATAGGGCCAGGGATGAATTGTGAAAGCATGGGGCACAATAAAAACATGGAAATATTATGACACCTTAGTGGCCAAGACTCAAATGATTCATTGTAACACCAAGTGGCCTAAAAGGGCATGGGATGCATTGTGACACCACAGGGGCTAAGAGAAGCAAGGAACCATTGTGACCCAATGCAGGCTAATAATCTAAGAATCCCTTGTGACACCAGGGGGCCGAAAATGGCCAGGGATGGATTGTTACAGCACGGGGACCAATAGAAGCAAGGATCAATTATGCCACCATGGAGGAAAAGAATGAAATGATTCATTGTGACATCAAGTGGCCTAAAAGGGCATGGAATGCATTGTGACACCACAGGGGCTAAGAGAAGCAAGGAACCATTGTGACCCAATGCAGGCTAACAATCTAATGATCCCTTGTGACACCAGGGGTTGTAAAAGGCCCAGTGATGGATTGTTACAGCACGGGGACCAATAGAAGCAAGGATCTATTATGCCACCATGGAGGCCAAGAATCAAATGATTCATTGTGACATCAAATGGCCTAAAAGGGCATGGAATGCATTGTGACACCACAGGGGCTAAGAGAAGCAAGGAACCATTGTGACCCAATGCAGACTAACAATCTAATGATCCCTTGTGACACCAGGGGTTGTAAAAGGCCCAGTGATGGATTGGTACAGCACGGGGACCAATAGAAGCAAGGATCTATTATGCCACCATGGAGGAAAAGAATCAAATGATTCATTGTGACATCAAGTGGCCTAAAAGGGCATGGGCTGCATTGTGACACCACAGGGGTTAAGAGAAGCAAGGAACCATTGTGACCCAATGCAGGCTAATAATCTAAGAATCCCTTTTGACACCAGGGGGCGCAAAAGGACCACGGATGAACTCTGACAGCATGGGGACCTATAGAAGCAAGGAACCATTATGACACCATGAAGGCCAAGAATCAAATGGTTCATTGTAAGACCAAGTGGCCTAAAAGGGCTTGGAATGCATGGTGACACCACAGAGGTTAAGAGAAGCAAGGAACCATTGTGACCCAAGGGAGGCTAACAATCTAATGATCCATTGTGACACCAGGGGTTGTAATAGGGCCAGGGATGAATTGTGAAAGCATGGGCCACAATAAAAACATGGAAATATTATGACACCTTAGTGTCCAAGACTCAAATGATTCATTGTAACACCAAGTGGCCTAAAAGGGCATGGAATGCATTGTGACACCACAGGGGCTAAGAGAAGCAAGGAACCATTGTGACCCAATGCAGGCGAACAATCTAATGATCCCTTGTGACACCAGGGGGCCGAAAATGGCCAGGGATGGATTGTTACAGCACGGGGACCAATAGAAGCAAGGATCAATTATGCCACCATGGAGGCCAAGAATCAAATGATTCATTGTGACATCAAGTGGCCTAAAAGGGCATGGAATGCATTGTGACACCACAGGGGCTAAGAGAAGCAAGGAACCATTGTGACCCAATGGAGGCTAATAATCCCAGGATCCCATTTGACACCAGGGGGCGTCAAAGGGACAGGGATGAATTGTGACAGCATGGGGCCCAATAGAAACAAGGAACCATTATGCCACCATGGAGGCCAAGAATCAAATGATTCATTGTGACATCAAGTGGCCTAAAAGGGCATGGGATGCATTGAGACTCCACAGGGTTTAAGAGAAGCAAGGAACCATTGTGACCCAAGGGAGGCTAACAATCTAATGATCCCTTGTCACACAAGGTGTTGTAAAAGGGCCAGGGATGAATTGTGAAAGCATGGGGCACAATAAAAACATGCAAATATTATGACACCATAGAGGCCAAGAATCAAATGATTCATTGTAACACCAAGTGGCCTAAAAGGTCATGGGATGCATTGTGACACCACAGAGGTTAAGAGAAGCAAGGAACCATTGTGACCCAATGCAGGCTAACAATCTAATGATGCCTTGTGGCACCAGGGGGTATAAAAAGGGCCAGGGATGGATTGTTACAGCACGGGGACCAATAGAAGCAAGGATCTATTATGCCACCATGGAGGCCAAGAATCAAATGATTCATTGTGACATCAAGTGGCCTAAAAGGGCATGGTCTGCATTGTGACACCACAGGGGTTAAGAGAAGCAAGGAACCATTGTGACCCAATGCAGGCTAATAATCTAAGAATCCCTTTTGACACCAGGGGGCGCAAAAGGACCACGGATGAACTCTGACAGCACGGGGACCTATAGAAGCAAGGAACCATTATGACACCATGAAGGCCAAGAATCAAATGGTTCATTGTAAGACCAAGTGGCCTAAAAGGGCTTGGAATGCATTGTGACACCACAGAGGTTAAGAGAAGCAAAGAACCATTGTGACCCAAGGGAGGCTAACAATCTAATGATCCATTGTGACACCAGGGGTTGTAATAGGGCCAGGGATGAATTGTGAAAGCATGGGCCACAATAAAAACATGGAAATATTATGACACCTTAGTGGCCAAGACTCAAATGATTCTTTGTAACACCAAGTTGCCTAAAAGGGCATGGAATGCATTGTGACACCACAGGGGCTAAGAGAAGCAAGGAACCATTGTGACCCAATGCAGGCTAACAATCTAATGATCCCTTGTGACACCAGGGGGCCGAAAATGGCCAGGGATGGATTGTTACAGCACGGGGACCAATAGAAGCAAGGATCAATTATGCCACCATGGAGGCCAAGAATCAAATGATTCATTGTGACATCAAGTGGCCTAAAAGGGCATGGAATGCATTGTGACACCACAGGGGCTAAGAGAAGCAAGGAACCATTGTGACCCAATGGAGGCTAATAATCCCAGGATCCCATTTGACACCAGGGGGTGTCAAAGGGACTGGGATGAATTGTGACAGCATGGGGCCCAATAGAAACAAGGAACCATTATGCCACCATGGAGGCCAAGAATCAAATGATTCATTGTGACATCAAGTGGCCTAAAAGGGCATGGGATGCATTGAGACTCCACAGGGTTTAAGAGAAGCAAGGAACCATTGTGACCCAAGGGAGGCTAACAATCTAATGATCCCTTGTCACACAAGGTGTTGTAAAAGGGCCAGGGATGAATTGTGAAAGCATGGGGCACAATAAAAACATGCAAATATTATGACACCATAGAGGCCAAGAATCAAATGATTCATTGTAACACCAAGTGGCCTAAAAGGTCATGGGATGCATTGTGACACCACAGAGGTTAAGAGAAGCAAGGAACCATTGTGACCCAATGCAGGCTAACAATCTAATGATCCCTTGTGGCACCAGGGGGTATAAAAAGGGCCAGGGATGGATTGTTACAGCACGGGGACCAATAGAAGCAAGGTTCTATTATGCCACCATGGAGGCCAAGAATCAAATGATTCATTGTGACATCAAGTGGCCTAAAAGGGCATGGGATGCATTGTGACACCACAGGGGTTAAGAGAAGCAAGGATCCATTGTGACCCAATGGAGGCTAACAATCTAAGAATCCCTTTTGACACCAGGGGGCCCAAAAGGTCCAGGGATGAATTGTGAAAGCATGGGGCCCAATTAAAACCTGGTACAATTATGCCACCATGGAGGCCAAGAATCAAATGATTCATTGTGACATCAAGTGGCCTAAAAGGGCATGGGATGCATTGTGACACCACAGAGGTTAAGAGAAGCAAGGAACCATTGTGACCCAATGCAGGCTAACAATCTAATGATCCATTGTGACACCAGGGGTTGTAATAGGGCCAGGGATGAATTGTGAAAGCATGGGGCACAATAAAAACATGGAAATATTATGACACCTTAGTGGCCAAGACTCAAATGATTCATTGTAACACCAAGTGGCCTAAAAGGGCATGGGATGCATTGTGACACCACAGGGGCTAAGAGAAGCAAGGAACCATTGTGACCCAATGCAGGCTAATAATCTAAGAATCCCTTGTGACACCAGGGGGCCGAAAATGGCCAGGGATGGATTGTTACAGCACGGGGACCAATAGAAGCAAGGATCAATTATGCCACCATGGAGGAAAAGAATGAAATGATTCATTGTGACATCAAGTGGCCTAAAAGGGCATGGAATGCATTGTGACACCACAGGGGCTAAGAGAAGCAAGGAACCATTGTGACCCAATGCAGGCTAACAATCTAATGATCCCTTGTGACACCAGGGGTTGTAAAAGGCCCAGTGATGGATTGTTACAGCACGGGGACCAATAGAAGCAAGGATCTATTATGCCACCATGGAGGCCAAGAATCAAATGATTCATTGTGACATCAAATGGCCTAAAAGGGCATGGAATGCATTGTGACACCACAGGGGCTAAGAGAAGCAAGGAACCATTGTGACCCAATGCAGACTAACAATCTAATGATCCCTTGTGACACCAGGGGTTGTAAAAGGCCCAGTGATGGATTGTTACAGCACGGGGACCAATAGAAGCAAGGATCTATTATGCCACCATGGAGGAAAAGAATCAAATGATTCATTGTGACATCAAGTGGCCTAAAAGGGCATGGGCTGCATTGTGACACCACAGGGGTTAAGAGAAGCAAGGAACCATTGTGACCCAATGCAGGCTAATAATCTAATGATCCCTTTTGACACCAGGGGGCGCAAAAGGACCACGGATGAACTCTGACAGCATGGGGACCTATAGAAGCAAGGAACCATTATGACACCATGAAGGCCAAGAATCAAATGGTTCATTGTAAGACCAAGTGGCCTAAAAGGGCTTGGAATGCATGGTGACACCACAGAGGTTAAGAGAAGCAAGGAACCATTGTGACCCAAGGGAGGCTAACAATCTAATGATCCATTGTGACACCAGGGGTTGTAATAGGGCCAGGGATGAATTGTGAAAGCATGGGCCACAATAAAAACATGGAAATATTATGACACCTTAGTGGCCAAGACTCAAATGATTCATTGTAACACCAAGTGGCCTAAAAGGGCATGGAATGCATTGTGACACCACAGGGGCTAAGAGAAGCAAGGAACCATTGTGACCCAATGCAGGCGAACAATCTAATGATCCCTTGTGACACCAGGGGGCCGAAAATGGCCAGGGATGGATTGTTACAGCACGGGGACCAATAGAAGCAAGGATCAATTATGCCACCATGGAGGCCAAGAATCAAATGATTCATTGTGACATCAAGTGGCCTAAAAGGGCATGGAATGCATTGTGACACCACAGGGGCTAAGAGAAGCAAGGAACCATTGTGACCCAATGGAGGCTAATAATCCCAGGATCCCATTTGACACCAGGGGGCGTCAAAGGGACAGGGATGAATTGTGACAGCATGGGGCCCAATAGAAACAAGGAACCATTATGCCACCATGGAGGCCAAGAATCAAATGATTCATTGTGACATCAAGTGGCCTAAAAGGGCATGGGATGCATTGAGACTCCACAGGGTTTAAGAGAAGCAAGGAACCATTGTGACCCAAGGGAGGCTAACAATCTAATGATCCCTTGTCACACAAGGTGTTGTAAAAGGGCCAGGGATGAATTGTGAAAGCATGGGGCACAATAAAAACATGCAAATATTATGACACCATAGAGGCCAAGAATCAAATGATTCATTGTAACACCAAGTGGCCTAAAAGGTCATGGGATGCATTGTGACACCACAGAGGTTAAGAGAAGCAAGGAACCATTGTGACCCAATGCAGGCTAACAATCTAATGATGCCTTGCGGCACCAGGGGGTATAAAAAGGGCCAGGGATGGATTGTTACAGCACGGGGACCAATAGAAGCAAGGTTCTATTATGCCACCATAGAGGCCAAGAATCAAATGATTCATTGTAACACCAAGTGGCCTAAAAGGGCATGGTCTGCATTGTGACACCACAGGGGTTAAGAGAAGCAAGGAACCATTGTGACCCAATGCAGGCTAATAATCTAAGAATCCCTTTTGACACCAGGGGGCGCAAAAGGACCACGGATGAACTCTGACAGCATGGGGACCTATAGAAGCAAGGAACCATTATGACACCATGAAGGCCAAGAATCAAATGGTTCATTGTAAGACCAAGTGGCCTAAAAGGGCTTGGAATGCATTGTGACACCACAGGGGCTAAGAGAAGCAAGGAACCATTGTGACCCAATGCAGGCTAACAATCTAAGAATCCCTTGTGACACCAGGGGGCCGAAAATGGCCAGGGATGGATTGTTACAGCACGGGGACCAATAGAAGCAAGGATCAATTATGCCACCATGGAGGAAAAGAATCAAATGATTCATTGTGACATCAAGTGGCCTAAAAGGGCATGGAATGCATTGTGACACCACAGGGGCTAAGAGAAGCAAGGAACCATTGTGACCCAATGCAGGCTAACAATCTAATGATCCCTTGTGACACCAGGGGTTGTAAAAGGCCCAGTGATGGATTGTTACAGCACGGGGACCAATAGAAGCAAGGATCTATTATGCCACCATAGAGGCCAAGAATCAAATGATTCATTGTGACATCAAGTGGCCAAAAAGGGCATGGGCTGCATTGTGACACCACAGGGGTTAAGAGAAGCAAGGAACCATTGTGACCCAATGCAGGCTAATAATCTAAGAATCCCTTTTGACACCAGGGGGCGCAAAAGGACCACGGATGAACTCTGACAGCATGGGGACCTATAGAAGCAAGGAACCATTATGACACCATGAAGGCCAAGAATCAAATGGTTCATTGTAAGACCAAGTGGCCTAAAAGGGCTTGGAATGCATTGTGACACCACAGAGGTTAAGAGAAGCAAAGAACCATTGTGACCCAAGGGAGGCTAACAATCTAATGATCCATTGTGACACCAGGGGTTGTAATAGGGCCAGGGATGAATTGTGAAAGCATGGGCCACAATAAAAACATGGAAATATTATGACACCTTAGTGGCCAAGACTCAAATGATTCATTGTAACACCAAGTGGCCTAAAAGGGCATGGAATGCATTGTGACACCACAGGGGCTAAGAGAAGCAAGGAACCATTGTGACCCAATGCAGGCTAACAATCTAATGATCCCTTGTGACACCAGGGGGCCGAAAATGGCCAGGGATGGATTGTTACAGCACGGGGACCAATAGAAGCAAGGATCAATTATGCCACCATGGAGGCCAAGAATCAAATGATTCATTGTGACATCAAGTGGCCTAAAAGGGCATGGGCTGCATTGTGACACCACAGGGGCTAAGAGAAGCAAGGAACCATTGTGACCCAATGGAGGCTAATAATCCCAGGATCCCATTTGACACCAGGGGGTGTCAAAGGGACAGGGATGGATTGTGACAGCATGGGGCCCAATAGAAACAAGGAACCATTATGCCACCATGGAGGCCAAGAATCAAATGATTCATTGTGACATCAAGTGGCCTAAAAGGGCATGGGATGCATTGAGACTCCACAGGGTTTAAGAGAAGCAAGGAACCATTGTGACCCAATGCAGGCTAACAATCTAATGATCCCTTGTCACACAAGGTGTTGTAAAAGGGCCAGGGATGAATTGTGAAAGCATGGGGCACAATAAAAACATGCAAATATTATGACACCATAGAGGCCAAGAATCAAATGATTCATTGTAACACCAAGTGGCCTAAAAGGGCATGGGATGCATTGTGACACCACAGGGGCTAAGAGAAGCAAGGAACCATTGTGACCCAATGCAGGCTAATAATCTCAGAATCCCTTTGGACACCAGGGGGCCCAAAAGGTCCAGGGATGAATTGTGAATGCATGGGGCCCAATTAAAACCTGGTACAATTATGCCACCATGGAGGCCAAGAATCAAATGATTCATTGTTACATCAAGTGGCCTAAAAGGGCATGGGATGCATTGTGACCCCACACGGGCTAAGAGATGCAAGGAACCATTGTGACCCAATACAGGCTAATAATCTAAGAATCCCTTTTGTCACCAGGGGGCGCAAAAGGACCACGGATGAACTCTGACAGCATGGGGACCTATAGAAGCAAGGAACCATTATGACACCATGAAGGCCAAGAATCAAATGGTTCATTGTAAGACCAAGTGGCCTAAAAGGGCTTGGAATACATTGTGACACCACAGAGGTTAAGAGAAGCAAGGAACCATTGTGACCCAAGGGAGGCTAACAATCTAATGATCCATTGTGACACCAGGGGTTGTAATAGGGCCAGGGATGAATTGTGAAAGCATGGGGCACAATAAAAACATGGAAATATTATGACACCTTAGTGGCCAAGACTCAAATGATTCATTGTAACACCAAGTGGCCTAAAAGGGCATGGGATGCATTGTGACACCACAGGGGCTAAGAGAAGCAAGGAACCATTGTGACCCAATGCAGGCTAATAATCTAAGAATCCCTTGTGACACCAGGGGGCCGAAAATGGCCAGGGATGGATTGTTACAGCACGGGGACCAATAGAAGCAAGGTTCTATTATGCCACCATGGAGGAAAAGAATCAAATGATTCATTGTGATATCAAATGGCCTAAAAGGGCATGGAATGCATTGTGACACCAAAGGGGCTAAGAGAAGCAAGGAACCATTGTGACCCAATGCAGGCTAACAATCTAATGATCCCTTGTGACACCAGGGGTTGTAAAAGGCCCAGTGATGGATTGTTACAGCACGGGGACCAATAGAAGCAAGGATCTATTATGCCACCATGGAGGCCAAGAATCAAATGATTCATTGTGACATCAAGTGGCCTAAAAGGGCATGGAATGCATTGTGACACCACAGGGGCTAAGAGAAGCAAGGAACCATTGTGACCCAATGCAGGCTAACAATCTAATGATCCCTTGTGACACCAGGGGTTGTAAAAGGCCCAGTGATGGATTGTTACAGCATGGGGACCAATAGAAGCAAGGATCTATTATGCCACCCTAGAGGCCAAGAATCAAATGATTCATTGTGACATCAAGTGGCCTAAAAGGGCATGGGCTGCATTGTGACACCACAGGGGTTAAGAGAAGCAAGGAACCATTGTGACCCAATGCAGGCTAACAATCTAATGATCCCTTGTGGCACCAGGGGTTTTAAAAGGCCCAGTGATGGATTGTTACAGCACGGGGACCAATAGAAGCAAGGATCTATTATGCCACCATGGAGGCCAAGAATCAAATGATTCATTGTGACATCAAGTGGCCTAAAAGGGCATGGGCTGCATTGTGACACCACAGGGGTTAAGAGAAGCAAGGAACCATTGTGACCCAATGCAGGCTAATAATCTAAGAATCCCTTTTGACACCAGGGGGCGCAAAACGACCACGGATGAACTCTGACAGCATGGGGACCTATAGAAGCAAGGAACCATTATGACACCATGAAGGCCAAGAATCAAATGGTTCATTGTAAGACCAAGTGGCCTAAAAGGGCTTGGAATGCATTGTGACACCACAGAGGTTAAGAGAAGCAAAGAACCATTGTGACCCAAGGGAGGCTAACAATCTAATGATCCATTGTGACACCAGGGGTTGTAATAGGGCCAGGGATGAATTGTGAAAGCATGGGGCACAATAAAAACATGGAAATATTATGACACCTTAGTGGCCAAGACTCAAATGATTCTTTGTAACACCAAGTTGCCTAAAAGGGCATGGAATGCATTGTGACACCACAGGGGCTAAGAGAAGCAAGGAACCATTGTGACCCAATGCAGGCTAACAATCTAATGATCCCTTGTGACACCAGGAGGCCGAAAATGGCCAGGGATGGATTGTTACAGCACGGGGACCAATAGAAGCAAGGATCTATTATGCCACCATGGAGGCCAAGAATCAAATGATTCATTGTGACATCAAATGGCCTAAAAGGGCATGGAATGCATTGTGACACCACAGGGGCTAAGAGAAGCAAGGAACCATTGTGACCCAATGCAGACTAACAATCTAATGATCCCTTGTGACACCAGGGGTTGTAAAAGGCCCAGTGATGGATTGTTACAGCACGGGGACCAATAGAAGCAAGGATCTATTATGCCACCATAGAGGCCAAGAATCAAATGATTCATTGTGACATCAAGTGGCCTAAAAGGGCATGGGCTGCATTGTGACACCACAGGGGTTTAGAGAAGCAAGGAACCATTGTGACCCAATGCAGGCTAACAATCTAATGATCCCTTGTGACACCAGGGGTTGTAAAAGGCCCAGTGATGGATTGTTACAGCACGGGGACCAATAGAAGCAAGGATCTATTATGCCACCATGGAGGCCAAGAATCAAATGATTCATTGTGACATCAAGTGGCCTAAAAGGGCATGGGCTGCATTGTGACACCACAGGGGTTAAGAGAAGCAAGGAACCATTGTGACCCAATGCAGGCTAACAATCTAATGATCCCTTGTGACACCAGGGGTTGTAAAAGGGCCAGGGATGGATTGTTACAGCACGGGGACCAATAGAAGCAAGGATCTATTATGCCACCATGGAGGAAAAGAATCAAATGATTCATTGTGACATCAAGTGGCCTAAAAGGGCATGGGCTGCATTGTGACACCACAGGGGCTAAGAGAAGCAAGGAACCATTGTGACCCAATGCAGGCTAACAATCTAATGATCCCTTGTGACACCAGGGGGCCGAAAATGGCCAGGGATGGATTGTTACAGCACGGGGACCAATAGAAGCAAGGATCTATTATGCCACCATAGAGGCCAAGAATCAAATGATTCATTGTGACATCAAGTGGCCTAAAAGGGCATGGGCTGCATTGTGACACCACAGGGGTTAAGAGAAGCAAGGAACCATTGTGACCCAATGCAGGCTAACAATCTAATGATCCCTTGTGGCACCAGGGGTTGTAAAAGGCCCAGTGATGGATTGTTACAGCACGGGGACCAATAGAAGCAAGGATCTATTATGCCACCATGGAGGCCAAGAATGAAATGATTCATTGTGACATCAAGTGGCCTAAAAGGGCATGGGCTGCATTGTGACACCACAGGGGTTAAGAGAAGCAAGGAACCATTGTGACCCAATGCAGGCTAATAATCTAAGAATCCCTTTTGACACCAGGGGGCACAAAACGACCACGGATGAACTCTGACAGCATGGGGACCTATAGAAGCAAGGAACCATTATGACACCATGAAGGCCAAGAATCAAATGGTTCATTGTAAGACCAAGTGGCCTAAAAGGGCTTGGAATGCATTGTGACACCACAGAGGTTAAGAGAAGCAAAGAACCATTGTGACCCAAGGGAGGCTAACAATCTAATGATCCATTGTGACACCAGGGGTTGTAATAGGGCCAGGGATGAATTGTGAAAGCATGGGCCACAATAAAAACATGGAAATATTATGACACCTTAGTGGCCAAGACTCAAATGATTCTTTGTAACACCAAGTTGCCTAAAAGGGCATGGAATGCATTGTGACACCACAGGGGCTAAGAGAAGCAAGGAACCATTGTGACCCAATGCAGGCTAACAATCTAATGATCCCTTGTGACACCAGGGGGCCGAAAATGGCCAGGGATGGATTGTTACAGCACGGGGACCAATAGAAGCAAGGATCTATTATGCCACCATGGAGGCCAAGAATCAAATGATTCATTGTGACATCAAATGGCCTAAAAGGGCATGGAATGCATTGTGACACCACAGGGGCTAAGAGAAGCAAGGAACCATTGTGACCCAATGCAGACTAACAATCTAATGATCCCTTGTGACACCAGGGGTTGTAAAAGGCCCAGTGATGGATTGGTACAGCACGGGGACCAATAGAAGCAAGGATCTATTATGCCACCATAGAGGCCAAGAATCAAATGATTCATTGTGACATCAAGTGGCCTAAAAGGGCATGGGCTGCATTGTGACACCACAGGGGTTTAGAGAAGCAAGGAACCATTGTGACCCAATGCAGGCTAACAATCTAATGATCCCTTGTGACACCAGGGGTTGTAAAAGGCCCAGTGATGGATTGTTACAGCACGGGGACCAATAGAAGCAAGGATCTATTATGCCACCATGGAGGCCAAGAATCAAATGATTCATTGTGACATCAAGTGGCCTAAAAGGGCATGGGCTGCATTGTGACACCACAGGGGTTAAGAGAAGCAAGGAACCATTGTGACCCAATGCAGGCTAACAATCTAATGATCCCTTGTGACACCAGGGGTTGTAAAAGGCCCAGTGATGGATTGTTACAGCACGGGGACCAATAGAAGCAAGGATCTAATATGCCAACATGGAGGAAAAGAATCAAATGATTCATTGTGACATCAAGTGGCCTAAAAGGGCATGGGCTGCATTGTGACACCACAGGGGCTAAGAGAAGCAAGGAACCATTGTGACCCAATGTAGGCTAACAATCTAATGATCCCTTGTGACACCAGGGCGCCGAAAATGGCCAGGGATGGATTGTTACAGCACGGGGACCAATAGAAGCAAGGATCTATTATGCCACCATGGAGGCCAAGAATCAAATGATTCATTGTGACATCAAGTGGCCTAAAAGGGCATGGGCTGCATTGTGACACCACAGGGGTTAAGAGAAGCAAGGAACCATTGTGACCCAATGCAGGCTAATAATCTAATGATCCCTTTTGACACCAGGGGGCGCAAAAGGACCACGGATGAACTCTGACAGCATGGGGACCTATAGAAGCAAGGAACCATTATGACACCATGAAGGCCAAGAATCAAATGGTTCATTGTAAGACCAAGTGGCCTAAAAGGGCTTGGAATGCATGGTGACACCTCAGAGGTTAAGAGAGGCAAGGAACCATTGTGACCCAAGGGAGGCTAACAATCTAATGATCCATTGTGACACCAGGGGTTGTAATAGGGCCAGGGATGAATTGTGAAAGCATGGGGCACAATAAAAACATGGAAATATTATGACACCTTAGTGGCCAAGACTCAAATGATTCATTGTAACACCAAGTGGCCTAAAAGGGCATGGAATGCATTGTGACACCACAGGGGCTAAGAGAAGCAAGGAACCATTGTGACCCAATGCAGGCGAACAATCTAATGATCCCTTGTGACACCAGGGGGCCGAAAATGGCCAGGGATGGATTGTTACAGCACGGGGACCAATAGAAGCAAGGATCAATTATGCCACCATGGAGGCCAAGAATCAAATGATTCATTGTGACATCAAGTGGCCTAAAAGGGCATGGAATGCATTGTGACACCACAGGGGCTAAGAGAAGCAAGGAACCATTGTGACCCAATGGAGGCTAATAATCCCAGGATCCCATTTGACACCAGGGGGCGTCAAAGGGACAGGGATGAATTGTGACAGCATGGGGCCCAATAGAAACAAGGAACCATTATGCCACCATGGAGGCCAAGAATCAAATGATTCATTGTGACATCAAGTGGCCTAAAAGGGCATGGGATGCATTGAGACTCCACAGGGTTTAAGAGAAGCAAGGAACCATTGTGACCCAAGGGAGGCTAACAATCTAATGATCCCTTGTCACACAAGGTGTTGTAAAAGGGCCAGGGATGAATTGTGAAAGCATGGGGCACAATAAAAACATGCAAATATTATGACACCATAGAGGCCAAGAATCAAATGATTCATTGTAACACCAAGTGGCCTAAAAGGTCATGGGATGCATTGTGACACCACAGAGGTTAAGAGAAGCAAGGAACCATTGTGACCCAATGCAGGCTAACAATCTAATGATGCCTTGTGGCACCAGGGGGTATAAAAAGGGCCAGGGATGGATTGTTACAGCACGGGGACCAATAGAAGCAAGGATCTATTATGCCACCATGGAGGCCAAGAATCAAATGATTCATTGTGACATCAAGTGGCCTAAAAGGGCATGGTCTGCATTGTGACACCACAGGGGTTAAGAGAAGCAAGGAACCATTGTGACCCAATGCAGGCTAATAATCTAAGAATCCCTTTTGACACCAGGGGGCGCAAAAGGACCACGGATGAACTCTGACAGCATGGGGACCTATAGAAGCAAGGAACCATTATGACACCATGAAGGCCAAGAATCAAATGGTTCATTGTAAGACCAAGTGGCCTAAAAGGGCTTGGAATGCATTGTGACACCACAGAGGTTAAGAGAAGCAAAGAACCATTGTGACCCAAGGGAGGCTAACAATCTAATGATGCCTTGTGGCACCAGGGGGTATAAAAAGGGCCAGGGATGGATTGTTACAGCACGGGGACCAATAGAAGCAAGGTTCTATTATGCCACCATGGAGGCCAAGAATCAAATGATTCATTGTGACATCAAGTGGCCTAAAAGGGCATGGGATGCATTGTGACACCACAGGGGTTAAGAGAAGCAAGGAACCATTGTGACCCAATGGAGGCTAACAATCTAAGAATCCCTTTTGACACCAGGGGGCCCAAAAGGTCCAGGGATGAATTGTGAAAGCATGGGGCCCAATTAAAACCTGGTACAATTATGCCACCATGGAGGCCAAGAATCAAATGATTCATTGTGACATCAAGTGGCCTAAAAGGGCATGGGATGCATTGTGACACCACAGAGGTTAAGAGAAGCAAGGAACCATTGTGACCCAATGCAGGCTAACAATCTAATGATCCATTGTGACACCAGGGGTTGTAATAGGGCCAGGGATGAATTGTGAAAGCATGGGGCACAATAAAAACATGGAAATATTATGACACCTTAGTGGCCAAGACTCAAATGATTCATTGTAACACCAAGTGGCCTAAAAGGGCATGGGATGCATTGTGACACCACAGGGGCTAAGAGAAGCAAGGAACCATTGTGACCCAATGCAGGCTAATAATCTAAGAATCCCTTGTGACACCAGGGGGCCGAAAATGGCCAGGGATGGATTGTTACAGCACGGGGACCAATAGAAGCAAGGATCAATTATGCCACCATGGAGGAAAAGAATGAAATGATTCATTGTGACATCAAGTGGCCTAAAAGGGCATGGAATGCATTGTGACACCACAGGGGCTAAGAGAAGCAAGGAACCATTGTGACCCAATGCAGGCTAACAATCTAATGATCCCTTGTGACACCAGGGGTTGTAAAAGGCCCAGTGATGGATTGTTACAGCACGGGGACCAATAGAAGCAAGGATCTATTATGCCACCATGGAGGCCAAGAATCAAATGATTCATTGTGACATCAAATGGCCTAAAAGGGCATGGAATGCATTGTGACACCACAGGGGCTAAGAGAAGCAAGGAACCATTGTGACCCAATGCAGACTAACAATCTAATGATCCCTTGTGACACCAGGGGTTGTAAAAGGCCCAGTGATGGATTGTTACAGCACGGGGACCAATAGAAGCAAGGATCTATTATGCCACCATGGAGGAAAAGAATCAAATGATTCATTGTGACATCAAGTGGCCTAAAAGGGCATGGGCTGCATTGTGACACCACAGGGGTTAAGAGAAGCAAGGAACCATTGTGACCCAATGCAGGCTAATAATCTAAGAATCCCTTTTGACACCAGGGGGCGCAAAAGGACCACGGATGAACTCTGACAGCATGGGGACCTATAGAAGCAAGGAATCATTATGACACCATGAAGGCCAAGAATCAAATGGTTCATTGTAAGACCAAGTGGCCTAAAAGGGCTTGGAATGCATGGTGACACCACAGAGGTTAAGAGAAGCAAGGAACCATTGTGACCCAAGGGAGGCTAACAATCTAATGATCCATTGTGACACCAGGGGTTGTAATAGGGCCAGGGATGAATTGTGAAAGCATGGGCCACAATAAAAACATGGAAATATTATGACACCTTAGTGGCCAAGACTCAAATGATTCATTGTAACACCAAGTGGCCTAAAAGGGCATGGAATGCATTGTGACACCACAGGGGCTAAGAGAAGCAAGGAACCATTGTGACCCAATGCAGGCTAACAATCTAATGATCCCTTGTGACACCAGGGGGCCGAAAATGGCCAGGGATGGATTGTTACAGCACGGGGACCAATAGAAGCAAGGATCAATTATGCCACCATGGAGGCCAAGAATCAAATGATTCATTGTGACATCAAGTGGCCTAAAAGGGCATGGAATGCATTGTGACACCACAGGGGCTAAGAGAAGTAAGGAACCATTGTGACCCAATGGAGGCTAATAATCCCAGGATCCCATTTGACACCAGGGGGCGTCAAAGTGACAGGGATGAATTGTGACAGCATTGGGCCCAATAGAAACAAGGAACCATTATGCCACCATGGAGGCCAAGAATCAAATGATTCATTGTGACATCAAGTGGCCTAAAAGGGCATGAGATGCATTGAGACTCCACAGGGTTTAAGAGAAGCAAGGAACCATTGTGACCCAAGGGAGGCTAACAATCTAATGATCCCTTGTCACACAAGGTGTTGTAAAAGGGCCAGGGATGAATTGTGAAAGCATGGGGCACAATAAAAACATGCAAATATTATGACACCATAGAGGCCAAGAATCAAATGATTCATTGTAACACCAAGTGGCCTAAAAGGTCATGGGATGCATTGTGACACCACAGAGGTTAAGAGAAGCAAGGAACCATTGTGACCCAATGCAGGCTAACAATCTAATGATGCCTTGCGGCACCAGGGGGTATAAAAAGGGCCAGGGATGGATTGTTACAGCACGGGGACCAATAGAAGCAAGGTTCTATTATGCCACCATAGAGGCCAAGAATCAAATGATTCATTGTAACACCAAGTGGCCTAAAAGGGCATGGTCTGCATTGTGACACCACAGGGGTTAAGAGAAGCAAGGAACCATTGTGACCCAATGCAGGCTAATAATCTAAGAATCCCTTTTGACACCAGGGGGCGCAAAAGGACCACGGATGAACTCTGACAGCATGGGGACCTATAGAAGCAAGGAACCATTATGACACCATGAAGGCCAAGAATCAAATGGTTCATTGTAAGACCAAGTGGCCTAAAAGGGCTTGGAATGCATTGTGACACCACAGGGGCTAAGAGAAGCAAGGAACCATTGTGACCCAATGCAGGCTAATAATCTAAGAATCCCTTGTGACACCAGGGGGCCGAAAATGGCCAGGGATGGATTGTTACAGCACGGGGACCAATAGAAGCAAGGATCAATTATGCCACCATGGAGGAAAAGAATCAAATGATTCATTGTGACATCAAGTGGCCTAAAAGGGCATGGAATGCATTGTGACACCACAGGGGCTAAGAGAAGCAAGGAACCATTGTGACCCAATGCAGGCTAACAATCTAATGATCCCTTGTGACAGCAGGGGTTGTAAAAGGCCCAGTGATGGATTGTTACAGCACGGGGACCAATAGAAGCAAGGATCTATTATGCCACCATAGAGGCCAAGAATCAAATGATTCATTGTGACATCAAGTGGCCAAAAAGGGCATGGGCTGCATTGTGACACCACAGGGGTTAAGAGAAGCAAGGAACCATTGTGACCCAATGCAGGCTAATAATCTAAGAATCCCTTTTGACACCAGGGGGCGCAAAAGGACCACGGATGAACTCTGACAGCATGGGGACCTATAGAAGCAAGGAACCATTATGACACCATGAAGGCCAAGAATCAAATGGTTCATTGTAAGACCAAGTGGCCTAAAAGGGCTTGGAATGCATTGTGACACCACAGAGGTTAAGAGAAGCAAGGAACCATTGTGACCCAAGGGAGGCTAACAATCTAATGATCCATTGTGACACCAGGGGTTGTAATAGGGCCAGGGATGAATTGTGAAAGCATGGGCCACAATAAAAACATGGAAATATTATGACACCTTAGTGGCCAAGACTCAAATGATTCATTGTAACACCAAGTGGCCTAAAAGGGCATGGAATGCATTGTGACACCACAGGGGCTAAGAGAAGCAAGGAACCATTGTGACCCAATGCAGGCTAACAATCTAATGATCCCTTGTGACACCAGGGGGCCGAAAATGGCCAGGGATGGATTGTTACAGCACGGGGACCAATAGAAGCAAGGATCAATTATGCCACCATGGAGGCCAAGAATCAAATGATTCATTGTGACATCAAGTGGCCTAAAAGGGCATGGGCTGCATTGTGACACCACAGGGGCTAAGAGAAGCAAGGAACCATTGTGACCCAATGGAGGCTAATAATCCCAGGATCCCATTTGACACCAGGGGGTGTCAAAGGGACAGGGATGGATTGTGACAGCATGGGGCCCAATAGAAACAAGGAACCATTATGCCACCATGGAGGCCAAGAATCAAATGATTCATTGTGACATCAAGTGGCCTAAAAGGGCATGGGATGCATTGAGACTCCACAGGGTTTAAGAGAAGCAAGGAACCATTGTGACCCAATGCAGGCTAACAATCTAATGATCCCTTGTCACACAAGGTGTTGTAAAAGGGCCAGGGATGGATTGTTACAGCACGGGGACCAATAGAAGCAAGGATCTATTATGCCACCATGGAGGCCAAGAATCAAATGATTCATTGTGACATCAAGTGGCCTAAAAGGGCATGGAATGCATTGTGACACCACAGGGGCTAAGAGAAGCAAGGAACCATTGTGACCCAATGCAGGCTAACAATCTAATGATCCCTTGTGACACCAGGGGTTGTAAAAGGCCCAGTGATGGATTGTTACAGCATGGGGACCAATAGAAGCAAGGATCTATTATGCCACCATAGAGGCCAAGAATCTAATGATTCATTGTGACATCAAGTGGCCTAAAAGGGCATGGGCTGCATTGTGACACCACAGGGGTTAAGAGAAGCAAGGAACCATTGTGACCCAATGCAGGCTAACAATCTAATGATCCCTTGTGGCACCAGGGGTTGTAAAAGGCCCAGTGATGGATTGTTACAGCACGGGGACCAATAGAAGCAAGGATCTATTATGCCACCATGGAGGCCAAGAATCAAATGATTCATTGTGACATCAAGTGGCCTAAAAGGGCATGGGCTGCATTGTGACACCACAGGGGTTAAGAGAAGCAAGGAACCATTGTGACCCAATGGAGGCTAATAATCCCAGGATCCCATTTGACACCAGGGGGTGTCAAAGGGACAGGGATGGATTGTGACAGCATGGGGCCCAATAGAAACAAGGAACCATTATGCCACCATGGAGGCCAAGAATCAAATGATTCATTGTGACATCAAGTGGCCTAAAAGGGCATGGGATGCATTGAGACTCCACAGGGTTTAAGAGAAGCAAGGAACCATTGTGACCCAATGCAGGCTAACAATCTAATGATGCCTTGCGGCACCAGGGGGTATAAAAAGGGCCAGGGATGGATTGTTACAGCACGGGGACCAATAGAAGCAAGGTTCTATTATGCCACCATAGAGGCCAAGAATCAAATGATTCATTGTAACACCAAGTGGCCTAAAAGGGCATGGTCTGCATTGTGACACCACAGGGGTTAAGAGAAGCAAGGAACCATTGTGACCCAATGCAGGCTAATAATCTAAGAATCCCTTTTGACACCAGGGGGCGCAAAAGGACCACGGATGAACTCTGACAGCATGGGGACCTATAGAAGCAAGGAACCATTATGACACCATGAAGGCCAAGAATCAAATGGTTCATTGTAAGACCAAGTGGCCTAAAAGGGCTTGGAATGCATTGTGACACCACAGGGGCTAAGAGAAGCAAGGAACCATTGTGACCCAATGCAGGCTAATAATCTAAGAATCCCTTGTGACACCAGGGGGCCGAAAATGGCCAGGGATGGATTGTTACAGCACGGGGACCAATAGAAGCAAGGATCAATTATGCCACCATGGAGGAAAAGAATCAAATGATTCATTGTGACATCAAGTGGCCTAAAAGGGCATGGAATGCATTGTGACACCACAGGGGCTAAGAGAAGCAAGGAACCATTGTGACCCAATGCAGGCTAACAATCTAATGATCCCTTGTGACACCAGGGGTTGTAAAAGGCCCAGTGATGGATTGTTACAGCACGGGGACCAATAGAAGCAAGGATCTATTATGCCACCATAGAGGCCAAGAATCAAATGATTCATTGTGACATCAAGTGGCCAAAAAGGGCATGGGCTGCATTGTGACACCACAGGGGTTAAGAGAAGCAAGGAACCATTGTGACCCAATGCAGGCTAATAATCTAAGAATCCCTTTTGACACCAGGGGGCGCAAAAGGACCACGGATGAACTCTGACAGCATGGGGACCTATAGAAGCAAGGAACCATTATGACACCATGAAGGCCAAGAATCAAATGGTTCATTGTAAGACCAAGTGGCCTAAAAGGGCTTGGAATGCATTGTGACACCACAGAGGTTAAGAGAAGCAAAGAACCATTGTGACCCAAGGGAGGCTAACAATCTAATGATCCATTGTGACACCAGGGGTTGTAATAGGGCCAGGGATGAATTGTGAAAGCATGGGCCACAATAAAAACATGGAAATATTATGACACCTTAGTGGCCAAGACTCAAATGATTCATTGTAACACCAAGTGGCCTAAAAGGGCATGGAATGCATTGTGACACCACAGGGGCTAAGAGAAGCAAGGAACCATTGTGACCCAATGCAGGCTAACAATCTAATGATCCCTTGTGACACCAGGGGGCCGAAAATGGCCAGGGATGGATTGTTACAGCACGGGGACCAATAGAAGCAAGGATCAATTATGCCACCATGGAGGCCAAGAATCAAATGATTCATTGTGACATCAAGTGGCCTAAAAGGGCATGGGCTGCATTGTGACACCACAGGGGCTAAGAGAAGCAAGGAACCATTGTGACCCAATGGAGGCTAATAATCCCAGGATCCCATTTGACACCAGGGGGTGTCAAAGGGACAGGGATGGATTGTGACAGCATGGGGCCCAATAGAAACAAGGAACCATTATGCCACCATGGAGGCCAAGAATCAAATGATTCATTGTGACATCAAGTGGCCTAAAAGGGCATGGGATGCATTGAGACTCCACAGGGTTTAAGAGAAGCAAGGAACCATTGTGACCCAAGGGAGGCTAACAATCTAATGATCCCTTGTCACACAAGGTGTTGTAAAAGGGCCAGGGATGGATTGTTACAGCACGGGGACCAATAGAAGCAAGGATCTATTATGCCACCATGGAGGCCAAGAATCAAATGATTCATTGTGACATCAAGTGGCCTAAAAGGGCATGGAATGCATTGTGACACCACAGGGGCTAAGAGAAGCAAGGAACCATTGTGACCCAATGCAGGCTAACAATCTAATGATCCCTTGTGACACCAGGGGTTGTAAAAGGCCCAGTGATGGATTGTTACAGCATGGGGACCAATAGAAGCAAGGATCTATTATGCCACCATAGAGGCCAAGAATCAAATGATTCATTGTGACATCAAGTGGCCTAAAAGGGCATGGGCTGCATTGTGACACCACAGGGGTTAAGAGAAGCAAGGAACCATTGTGACCCAATGCAGGCTAACAATCTAATGATCCCTTGTGGCACCAGGGGTTGTAAAAGGCCCAGTGATGGATTGTTACAGCACGGGGACCAATAGAAGCAAGGATCTATTATGCCACCATGGAGGCCAAGAATCAAATGATTCATTGTGACATCAAGTGGCCTAAAAGGGCATGGGCTGCATTGTGACACCACAGGGGTTAAGAGAAGCAAGGAACCATTGTGACCCAATGCAGGCTAATAATCTAAGAATCCCTTTTGACACCAGGGGGCGCAAAAGGACCACGGATGAACTCTGACAGCATGGGGACCTATAGAAGCAAGGAACCATTATGACACCATGAAGGCCAAGAATCAAATGGTTCATTGTAAGACCAAGTGGCCTAAAAGGGCTTGGAATGCATTGTGACACCACAGAGGTTAAGAGAAGCAAGGAACCATTGTGACCCAAGGGAGGCAAACAATCTAATGATCCATTGTGACACCAGGGGTTGTAATAGGGCCAGGGATGAATTGTGAAAGCATGGGCCACAATAAAAACATGGAAATATTATGACACCTTAGTGGCCAAGACTCAAATGATTCATTGTAACACCAAGTGGCCTAAAAGGGCATGGGATGCATTGTGACACCACAGGGGCTAAGAGAAGCAAGGAACCATTGTGACCCAATGCAGGCGAACAATCTAATGATCCCTTGTGACACCAGGGGGCCGAAAATGGCCAGGGATGGATTGTTACAGCACGGGGACCAATAGAAGCAAGGATCAATTATGCCACCATGGAGGCCAAGAATCAAATGATTCATTGTGACATCAAGTGGCCTAAAAGGGCATGGAATGCATTGTGACACCACAGGGGCTAAGAGAAGCAAGGAACCATTGTGACCCAATGGAGGCTAATAATCCCAGGATCCCATTTGACACCAGGGGGCGTCAAAGGGATAGGGATGAATTGTGACAGCATGGGGCCCAATAGAAACAAGTAACCATTATGCCACCATGGAGGCCAAGAATCAAATGATTCATTGTGACATCAAGTGGCCTAAAAGGGCATGGGATGCATTGAGACTCCACAGGGTTTAAGAGAAGCAAGGAACCATTGTGACCCAAGGGAGGCTAACAATCTAATGATCCCTTGTCACACAAGGTGTTGTAAAAGGGCCAGGGATGAATTGTGAAAGCATGGGGCACAATAAAAACATGCAAATATTATGACACCATTGAGGCCAAGGATCAAATGATTCATTGTAACACCAAGTGGCCTAAAAGGTCATGGGATGCATTGTGACACCACAGAGGTTAAGAGAAGCAAGGAACCATTGTGACCCAATGCAGGCTAACAATCTAATGATCCCTTGCGGCACCAGGGGGTATAAAAAGGGCCAGGGATGGATTGTTACAGCACGGGGACCAATAGAAGCAAGGTTCTATTATGCCACCATGGAGGCCAAGAATCAAATGATTCATTGTGACATCAAGTGGCCTAAAAGGGCATGGGCTGCATTGTGACACCACAGGGGTTAAGAGAAGCAAGGAACCATTGTGACCCAATGCAGGCTAACAATCTAATGATCCCTTGTGACACCAGGGGTTGTAAAAGGCCCAGTGATGTATTGTTACAGCACGGGGACCAATAGAAGCAAGGATCTATTATGCCACCATGGAGGCCAAGAATCAAATGATTCATTGTGACATCAAGTGGCCAAAAAGGGCATGGGCTGCATTGTGACACCACAGGGGTTAAGAGAAGCAAGGAACCATTGTGACCCAATGCAGGCTAATAATCTAAGAATCCCTTTTGACACCAGGGGGCGCAAAAGGACCACGGATGAACTCTGACAGCATGGGGACCTATAGAAGCAAGGAACCATTATGACACCATGAAGGCCAAGAATCAAATGGTTCATTGTAAGACCAAGTGGCCTAAAAGGGCTTGGAATGCATTGTGACACCACAGAGGTTAAGAGAAGCAAAGAACCATTGTGACCCAAGGGAGGCTAACAATCTAATGATCCATTGTGACACCAGGGGTTGTAATAGGGCCAGGGATGAATTGTGAAAGCATGGGGCACAATAAAAACATGGAAATATTATGACACCTTAGTGGCCAAGACTCAAATGATTCTTTGTAACACCAAGTTGCCTAAAAGGGCATGGAATGCATTGTGACACCACAGGGGCTAAGAGAAGCAAGGAACCATTGTGACCCAATGCAGGCTAACAATCTAATGATCCCTTGTGACACCAGGGGGCCGAAAATGGCCAGGGATGGATTGTTACAGCACGGGGACCAATAGAAGCAAGGATCAATTATGCCACCATGGAGGCCAAGAATCAAATGAGTCATTGTGACATCAAGTGGCCTAAAAGGGCATGGAATGCATTGTGACACCACAGGGGCTAAGAGAAGCAAGGAACCATTGTGACCCAATGGAGGCTAATAATCCCAGGATCCCATTTGACACCAGGGGGTGTCAAAGGGACAGGGATGGATTGTGACAGCATGGGGCCCAATAGAAACAAGGAACCATTATGCCACCATGGAGGCCAAGAATCAAATGATTCATTGTGACATCAAGTGGCCTAAAAGGGCATGGGATGCATTGAGACTCCACAGGGTTTAAGAGAAGCAAGGAACCATTGTGACCCAAGGGAGGCTAACAATCTAATGATCCCTTGTCACACAAGGTGTTGTAAAAGGGCCAGGGATGAATTGTGAAAGCATGGGGCACAATAAAAACATGCAAATATTATGACACCATAGAGGCCAAGAATCAAATGATTCATTGTAACACCAAGTGGCCTAAAAGGTCATGGGATGCATTGTGACACCACAGAGGTTAAGAGAAGCAAGGAACCATTGTGACCCAATGCAGGCTAACAATCTAATGATCCCTTGTGACACCAGGGGGTATAAAAAGGGCCAGGGATGGATTGTTACAGCACGGGGACCAATAGAAGCAAGGTTCTATTATGCCACCATGGAGGCCAAGAATCAAATGATTCATTGTGACATCAAGTGGCCTAAAAGGGCATGGGATGCATTGTGACACCACAGGGGTTAAGAGAAGCAAGGATCCATTGTGACCCAATGCAGGCTAACAATCTCAGAATCCCTTTGGACACCAGGGGGCCCAAAAGGTCCAGGGATGAATTGTGAATGCATGGGGCCCAATTAAAACCTGGTACAATTATGCCACCATGGAGGCCAAGAATCAAATGATTCATTGTGACATCAAGTGGCCTAAAAGGGCATGGGATGCATTGTGACCCCACAGGGGCTAAGAGATGAAAGGAACCATTGTGACCCAATGCAGGCTAATAATCTAAGAATCCCTTTTGTCACCAGGGGGCGCAAAAGGACCACGGATGAACTCTGACAGCATGGGGACCTATAGAAGCAAGGAACCATTATGACACCATGAAGGCCAAGAATCAAATGGTTCATTGTAAGACCAAGTGGCCTAAAAGGGCTTGGAATGCACTGTGACACCACAGAGGTTAAGAGAAGCAAGGAACCATTGTGACCCAATGCAGGCGAACAATCTAATGATCCATTGTGACACCAGGGGTTGTAATAGGGCCAGGGATGAATTGTGAAAGCATGGGGCACAATAAAAACATGGAAATATTATGACACCTTAGTGGCCAAGACTCAAATGATTCATTGTAACACCAAGTGGCCTAAAAGGGCATGGGATGCATTGTGACACCACAGGGGCTAAGAGAAGCAAGGAACCATTGTGACCCAATGCAGGCTAACCATCTAATGATCCCTTGTGACACCAGGGGTTGTAAAAGGCCCAGTGATGGATTGTTACAGCACGGGGACCAATAGAAGCAAGGATCTATTATGCCACCATGGAGGCCAAGAATCAAATGATTCATTGTGACATCAAGTGGCCTAAAAGGGCATGGGATGCATTGTGACACCACAGGATTTAAGAGAAGCAAGGAACCATTGTGACCCAATGCAGGCTAACAATCTAATGATCCCTTGTGACACCAGGGGTTGTAAAAGGCCCAGGGATGGATTGTTACAGCACGGGGACCAATAGAAGCAAGGATCTATTATGCCACCATGGAGGCCAAGAATCAAATGATTCATTGTGATATCAAATGGCCAAAAAGGGCATGGGCTGCATTGTGACAGCACAGGGGTAAAGAGAAGCAAGGAACCATTGTGACCCAATGCAGGCTAACAATCTAATGATCCCTTGTGACACCGGGGGGCCGAAAATGGCCAGGGATGGATTGTTACAGCACGGGGACCAATAGAAGCAAGGATCAATTATGCCACCATGGAGGCCAAGAATCAAATGATTCATTGTGACATCAAGTGGCCTAAAAGGGCATGGAATGCATTGTAACACCACAGGGGCTAAGAGAAGCAAGGAACCATTGTGACCCAATGGAGGCTAATAATCCCAGGATCCCATTTGACACCAGGGGGCGTCAAAGGGACAGGGATGAATTGTGACAGCATGGGGCCCAATAGAAACAAGGAACCATTATGCCACCATGGAGGCCAAGAATCAAATGATTCATTGTGACATCAAGTGGCCTAAAAGGGCATGGGATGCATTGAGACTCCACAGGGTTTAAGAGAAGCAAGGAATCATTGTGACCCAAGGGAGGCTAACAATCTAATGATCCCTTGTCACACAAGGTGTTGTAAAAGGGCCAGGGATGAATTGTGAAAGCATGGGGCACAATAAAAACATGCAAATATTACGACACCATAGAGGCCAAGAATCAAATGATTCATTGTAACACCAAGTGGCCTAAAAGGTCATGGGATGCATTGTGACACCGCAGAGGTTAAGAGAAGCAAGGAACCATTGTGACCCAATGCAGGCTAACAATCTAATGATCCCTTGCGGCACCAGGGGGTATAAAAAGAGCCAGGGATGGATTGTTACAGCACGGGGACCAATAGAAGCAAGGTTCTATTATGCCACCATGGAGGCCAAGAATCAAATGATTCATTGTGACATCAAGTGGCCTAAAAGGGCATGGGATGCATTGTGACACCACAGGGGTTAAGAGAAGCAAGGAACCATTGTGACCCAATGCAGGCTAACAATCTAAGAATCCCTTTTGACACCACTGGACGCAAAAGGACCACGGATGAACTCTGACAGCATGGGGACCTATAGAAGCAAGGAACCATTATGACACCATGAAGGCCAAGAATCAAATGGTTCATTGTAAGACCAAGTGGCCTAAAAGGGCATGGGATGCATTGTGACACCACAGGGGCTAAGAGAAGCAAGAAACCATTGTGACCCAATGCAGGCTAATAATCTAAGAATCCCTTTTGACACCAGGGGGCCGAAAATGGCCAGGGATGGATTGTTACCGCACGGGGACCAATAGAAGCAAGGATCAATTATGCCACCATGGAGGCCAAGAATCAAATGATTCATTGTGACATCAAGTGGCCTAAAAGGGCATGGAATGCATTGTGACACCACAGGGGCTAAGAGAAGCAAGGAACCATTGTGACCCAATGGAGGCTAATAATCCCAGGATCCCATTTGACACCAGGTGGCGTCAAAGGGATAGGGATGAATTGTGACAGCATGGGGCCCAATAGAAACAAGGAACCATTATGCCACCATGGAGGCCAAAAATCAAATGATTCACTGTGACATCAAGTGGCCTAAAAGGGCATGGGATGCATTGAGACTCCACAGGGTTTAAGAGAAGCAAGGAATCATTGTGACCCAAGGGAGGCTAACAATCTAATGATCCCTTGTCACACAAGGTGTTGTAAAAGGGCCAGGGATGAATTGTGAAAGCATGGGGCACAATAAAAACATGCAAATATTATGACACCATAGAGGCCAAGAATCAAATGATTCATTGTAACACCAAGTGGCCTAAAAGGTCATGGGATGCATTGTGACACCACAGAGGTTAAGGGAAGCAAGGAACCATTGTGACCCAATGCAGGCTAACAATCTAATGATCCCTTGTGACCCCAGGGGGTATAAAAAGGGCCAGGGATGGATTGTTACAGCACGGGGACCAATAGAAGCAAGAATCTATTATGCCACCATGGAGGCCAAGAATCAAATGATTCATTGTGACATCAAGTGGCCTAAAAGGGCATGGGATGCATTGTGACACCACAGGGGTTAAGAGAAGCAAGGATCCATTGTGACCCAATGCAGGCTAACAATCTAAGAATCCCTTTGGACACCAGGGGGCCCAAAAGGTCCAGGGATGAATTGTGAATGCATGGGGCCCAATTAAAACCTGGTACAATTATGCCACCATGGAGGCCAAGAATCAAATGATTCATTGTGACATCAAGTGGCCTAAAAGGGCATGGGATGCATTGTGACCCCACAGGGGCTAAGAGATGCAAGGAACCATTGTGACCCAATGCAGGCTAATAATCTAAGAATCCCTTTTGTCACCAGGGGGCGCAAAAGGACCACGGATGAACTCTGACAGCATGGGGACCTATAGAAGCAAGGAACCATTATGACACCATGAAGGCCAAGAATCAAATGGTTCATTGTAAGACCAAGTGGCCTAAAAGGGCTTGGAATGCACTGTGACACCACAGAGGTTAAGAGAAGCAAGGAACCATTGTGACCCAATGCAGGCGAACAATCTAATGATCCATTGTGACACCAGGGGTTGTAATAGGGCCAGGGATGAATTGTGAAAGCATGGGGCACAATAAAAACATGGAAATATTATGACACCTTAGTGGCCAAGACTCAAATGATTCATTGTAACACCAAGTGGCCTAAAAGGGCATGGGATGCATTGTGACACCACAGGGGCTAAGAGAAGCAAGGAACCATTGTGACCCAATGCAGGCTAACCATCTAATGATCCCTTGTGACACCAGGGGTTGTAAAAGGCCCAGTGATGGATTGTTACAGCACGGGGACCAATAGAAGCAAGGATCTATTATGCCACCATGGAGGCCAAGAATCAAATGATTCATTGTGACATCAAGTGGCCTAAAAGGGCATGGGATGCATTGTGACACCACAGGATTTAAGAGAAGCAAGGAACCATTGTGACCCAATGCAGGCTAACAATCTAATGATCCCTTGTGACACCAGGGGTTGTAAAAGGCCCAGGGATGGATTGTTACAGCACGGGGACCAATAGAAGCAAGGATCTATTATGCCACCATGGAGGCCAAGAATCAAATGATTCATTGTGATATCAAATGGCCAAAAAGGGCATGGGCTGCATTGTGACAGCACAGGGGTAAAGAGAAGCAAGGAACCATTGTGACCCAATGCAGGCTAACAATCTAATGATCCCTTGTGACACCGGGGGGCCGAAAATGGCCAGGGATGGATTGTTACAGCACGGGGACCAATAGAAGCAAGGATCAATTATGCCACCATGGAGGCCAAGAATCAAATGATTCATTGTGACATCAAGTGGCCTAAAAGGGCATGGAATGCATTGTAACACCACAGGGGCTAAGAGAAGCAAGGAACCATTGTGACCCAATGGAGGCTAATAATCCCAGGATCCCATTTGACACCAGGGGGCGTCAAAGGGACAGGGATGAATTGTGACAGCATGGGGCCCAATAGAAACAAGGAACCATTATGCCACCATGGAGGCCAAGAATCAAATGATTCATTGTGACATCAAGTGGCCTAAAAGGGCATGGGATGCATTGAGACTCCACAGGGTTTAAGAGAAGCAAGGAATCATTGTGACCCAAGGGAGGCTAACAATCTAATGATCCCTTGTCACACAAGGTGTTGTAAAAGGGCCAGGGATGAATTGTGAAAGCATGGGGCACAATAAAAACATGCAAATATTACGACACCATAGAGGCCAAGAATCAAATGATTCATTGTAACACCAAGTGGCCTAAAAGATCATGGGATGCATTGTGACACCGCAGAGGTTAAGAGAAGCAAGGAACCATTGTGACCCAATGCAGGCTAACAATCTAATGATCCCTTGCGGCACCAGGGGGTATAAAAAGAGCCAGGGATGGATTGTTACAGCACGGGGACCAATAGAAGCAAGGTTCTATTATGCCACCATGGAGGCCAAGAATCAAATGATTCATTGTGACATCAAGTGGCCTAAAAGGGCATGGGATGCATTGTGACACCACAGGGGTTAAGAGAAGCAAGGAACCATTGTGACCCAATGCAGGCTAACAATCTAAGAATCCCTTTTGACACCACTGGACGCAAAAGGACCACGGATGAACTCTGACAGCATGGGGACCTATAGAAGCAAGGAACCATTATGACACCATGAAGGCCAAGAATCAAATGGTTCATTGTAAGACCAAGTGGCCTAAAAGGGCATGGGATGCATTGTGACACCACAGGGGCTAAGAGAAGCAAGAAACCATTGTGACCCAATGCAGGCTAATAATCTAAGAATCCCTTTTGACACCAGGGGGCCGAAAATGGCCAGGGATGGATTGTTACCGCACGGGGACCAATAGAAGCAAGGATCAATTATGCCACCATGGAGGCCAAGAATCAAATGATTCATTGTGACATCAAGTGGCCTAAAAGGGCATGGAATGCATTGTGACACCACAGGGGCTAAGAGAAGCAAGGAACCATTGTGACCCAATGGAGGCTAATAATCCCAGGATCCCATTTGACACCAGGTGGCGTCAAAGGGATAGGGATGAATTGTGACAGCATGGGGCCCAATAGAAACAAGGAACCATTATGCCACCATGGAGGCCAAAAATCAAATGATTCACTGTGACATCAAGTGGCCTAAAAGGGCATGGGATGCATTGAGACTCCACAGGGTTTAAGAGAAGCAAGGAATCATTGTGACCCAAGGGAGGCTAACAATCTAATGATCCCTTGTCACACAAGGTGTTGTAAAAGGGCCAGGGATGAATTGTGAAAGCATGGGGCACAATAAAAACATGCAAATATTATGACACCATAGAGGCCAAGAATCAAATGATTCATTGTAACACCAAGTGGCCTAAAAGGTCATGGGATGCATTGTGACACCACAGAGGTTAAGGGAAGCAAGGAACCATTGTGACCCAATGCAGGCTAACAATCTAATGATCCCTTGTGACCCCAGGGGGTATAAAAAGGGCCAGGGATGGATTGTTACAGCACGGGGACCAATAGAAGCAAGAATCTATTATGCCACCATGGAGGCCAAGAATCAAATGATTCATTGTGACATCAAGTGGCCTAAAAGGGCATGGGATGCATTGTGACACCACAGGGGTTAAGAGAAGCAAGGATCCATTGTGACCCAATGCAGGCTAACAATCTAAGAATCCCTTTGGACACCAGGGGGCCCAAAAGGTCCAGGGATGAATTGTGAATGCATGGGGCCCAATTAAAACCTGGTACAATTATGCCACCATGGAGGCCAAGAATCAAATGATTCATTGTGACATCAAGTGGCCTAAAAGGGCATGGGATGCATTGTGACCCCACAGGGGCTAAGAGATGCAAGGAACCATTGTGACCCAATGCAGGCTAATAATCTAAGAATCCCTTTTGTCACCAGGGGGCGCAAAAGGACCACGGATGAACTCTGACAGCATGGGGACCTATAGAAGCAAGGAACCATTATGACACCATGAAGGCCAAGAATCAAATGGTTCATTGTAAGACCAAGTGGCTTAAAAGGGCTTGGAATACATTGTGACACCACAGAGGTTAAGAGAAGCAAGGAACCATTGTGACCCAAGGGAGGCTAACAATCTAATGATCCATTGTGACACCAGGGGTTGTAATAGGGCCAGGGATGAATTCTGAAAGCATGGGCCACAATAAAAACATGGAAATATTATGACACCTTAGTGGCCAAGACTCAAATGATTCATTGTAACACCAAGTGGCCTAAAAGGGCATGGGATGCATTGTGACACCACAGGGGCTAAGAGAAGCAAGGAACCATTGTGACCCAATGCAGGCTAACAATCTAATGATCCCTTGTGACACCAGGGGTTGTAAAAGGCCCAGTGATGGATTGTTACAGCACGGGGACCAATAGAAGCAAGGATCTATTATGCCACCATGGAGGCCAAGAATCAAATGATTCATTGTGACATCAAGTGGCCTAAAAGGGCATGGAATGCATTTTGACACCACAGGGGCTAAGAGAAGCAAGGAACCACTGTGACCCAATGCAGGCTAACAATCTAATGATCCCTTGTGACACCAGGGGTTGTAAAAGGCCCAGTGATGCATTGTTACAGCATGGGGACCAATAGAAGCAAGGATCTATTATGCCACCATAGAGGCCAAGAATCAAATGATTCATTGTGACATCAAGTGGCCTAAAAGGGCATGGGCTGCATTGTGACACCACAGGGGTTAAGAGAAGCAAGGAACCATTGTGACCCAATGCAGGCTAACAATCTAATGATCCCTTGTGGCACCAGGGGTTGTAAAAGGCCCAGTGAGGGATTGTTACAGCACGGGGACCAATAGAAGCAAGGATCAATTATGACACCATGGAGGCCAAGAATCAAATGATTCATTGTGACATCAAGTGGCCTAAAAGGGCATGGGCTGCATTGTGACACCACAGGGGTTAAGAGAAGCAAGGAACCATTGTGACCCAATGCAGGCTAATAATCTAAGAATCCCTTTTGACACCAGGGGGCGCAAAAGGACCACGGATGAACTCTGACAGCATGGGGACCTATAGAAGCAAGGAACCATTATGACACCATGAAGGCCAAGAATCAAATGGTTCATTGTAAGACCAAGTGGCCTAAAAGGGCTTGGAATGCATTGTGACACCACAGAGGTTAAGAGAAGCAAAGAACCATTGTGACCCAAGGGAGGCAAACAATCTAATGATCCATTGTGACACCAGGGGTTGTAATAGGGCCAGGGATGAATTGTGAAAGCATGGGGCACAATAAAAACATGGAAATATTATGACACCTTAGTGGCCAAGACTCAAATGATTCATTGTAACACCAAGTGGCCTAAAAGGGCATGGGATGCATTGTGACACCACAGGGGCTAAGAGAAGCAAGGAACCATTGTGACCCAATGCAGGCGAACAATCTAATGATCCCTTGTGACACCAGGGGGCCGAAAATGGCCAGGGATGGATTGTTACAGCACGGGGACCAATAGAAGCAAGGATCAATTATGCCACCATGGAGGCCAAGAATCAAATGATTCATTGTGACATCAAGTGGCCTAAAAGGGCATGGAATGCATTGTGACACCACAGGGGCTAAGAGAAGCAAGGAACCATTGTGACTCAATGGAGGCTAATAATCCCAGGATCCCATTTGACACCAGGGGGCGTCAAAGGGATAGGGATGAATTGTGACAGCATGGGGCCCAATAGAAACAAGTAACCATTATGCCACCATGGAGGCCAAGAATCAAATGATTCATTGTGACATCAAGTGGCCTAAAAGGGCATGGGATGCATTGTGACACCACAGGGGTTAAGAGAAGCAAGGATCCATTGTGACCCAATGCAGGCTAACAATCTAAGAATCCCTTTGGACACCAGGGGGCCCAAAAGGTCCAGGGATGAATTGTGAATGCATGGGGCCCAATTAAAACCTGGTACAATTATGCCACCATGGAGGCCAAGAATCAAATGATTCATTGTGACATCAAGTGGCCTAAAAGGGCATGGGATGCATTGTGACCCCACAGGGGCTAAGAGATGCAAGGAACCATTGTGACCCAATGCAGGCTAATAATCTAAGAATCCCTTTTGTCACCAGGGGGCGCAAAAGGACCACGGATGAACTCTGACAGCATGGGGACCTATAGAAGCAAGGAACCATTATGACACCATGAAGGCCAAGAATCAAATGGTTCATTGTAAGACCAAGTGGCTTAAAAGGGCTTGGAATACATTGTGACACCACAGAGGTTAAGAGAAGCAAGGAACCATTGTGACCCAAGGGAGGCTAACAATCTAATGATCCATTGTGACACCAGGGGTTGTAATAGGGCCAGGGATGAATTGTGAAAGCATGGGCCACAATAAAAACATGGAAATATTATGACACCTTAGTGGCCAAGACTCAAATGATTCATTGTAACACCAAGTGGCCTAAAAGGTCATGGGATGCATTGTGACACCACAGGGGCTAAGAGAAGCAAGGAACCATTGTGACCCAATGCAGGCTAACAATCTAATGATCCCTTGTGACACCAGGGGTTGTAAAAGGCCCAGTGATGGATTGTTACAGCACGGGGACCAATAGAAGCAAGGATCTATTATGCCACCATGGAGGCCAAGAATCAAATGATTCATTGTGACATCAAGTGGCCTAAAAGGGCATGGAATGCATTGTGACACCACAGGGGCTAAGAGAAGCAAGGAACCATTGTGACCCAATGCAGGCTAACAATCTAATGATCCCTTGTGACACCAGGGGTTGTAAAAGGCCCAGTGATGGATTGTTACAGCATGGGGACCAATAGAAGCAAGGATCTATTATGCCACCATAGAGGCCAAGAATCAAATGATTCATTGTGACATCAAGTGGCCTAAAAGGGCATGGAATGCATTGTGACACCACAGGGGCTAAGAGAAGCAAGGAACCATTGTGACTCAATGGAGGCTAATAATCCCAGGATCCCATTTGACACCAGGGGGCGTCAAAGGGATAGGGATGAATTGTGACAGCATGGGGCCCAATAGAAACAAGGAACCATTATGCCACCATGGAGGCCAAGAATCAAATGATTCATTGTGACATCAAGTGGCCTAAAAGGGCATGGGATGCATTGAGACTCCACAGGGTTTAAGAGAAGCAAGGAATCATTGTGACCCAAGGGAGGCTAACAATCTAATGATCCCTTGTTACACAAGGTGTTGTAAAAGGGCCAGGGATGAATTGTGAAAGCATGGGGCACAATAAAAACATGGAAATATTATGACACCATAGAGGCCAAGAATCAAATGATTCATTGTAACACCAAGTGGCCTAAAAGGTCATGGGATGCATTGTGACACCGCAGAGGTTAAGAGAAGCAAGGAACCATTGTGACCCAATGCAGGCTAACAATCTAATGATCCCTTGCGGCACCAGGGGGTATAAAAAGGGCCAGGGATGGATTGTTACAGCACGGGGACCAATAGAAGCAAGGTTCTATTATGCCACCATGGAGGCCAAGAATCAAATGATTCATTGTGACATCAAGTGGCCTAAAAGGGCATGGGATGCATTGTGACACCACAGGGGTTAAGAGATGCAAGGAACCATTGTGACCCAATGCAGGCTAACAATCTAAGAATCCCTTTTGACACCAGTGGACGCAAAAGGACCACGGATGAACTCTGACAGCATGGGGACCTATAGAAGCAAGGAACCATTATGACACCATGAAGGCCAAGAATCAAATGGTTCATTGTAAGACCAAGTGGCCTAAAAGGGCTTGGAATGCATTGTGACACCACAGAGGTTAAGAGAAGCAAGGAACCATTGTGACCCAATGCAGGCGAACAATCTAATGATCCATTGTGACACCAGGGGTTGTAATAGGGCCAGGGATGAATTGTGAAAGCATGGGCCACAATAAAAACATGGAAATATTATGACACCTTAGTGGCCAAGACTCAAATGATTCATTGTAACACCAAGTGGCCTAAAAGGGCATGGGATGCATTGTGACACCACAGGGGCTAAGAGAAGCAAGGAACCATTGTGACCCAATGCAGGCTAATAATCTAAGAATCCCTTGTGACACCAGGGGGCCGAAAATGGCCAGGGATGGATTGTTAAAGCACGGGGACCAATAGAAGCAAGGATCAATTATGCCACCATGGAGGAAAAGAATCAAATGATTCATTGTGACATCAAGTGGCCTAAAAGGGCATGGAATGCATTGTGACACCACAGGGGTTAAGAGAAGCAAGGAACCATTGTGACCCAATGCAGGCTAACAATCTAATGATCCCTTGTGACACCAGGGGTTGTAAAAGGCCCAGTGATGTATTGTTACAGCACGGGGACCAATAGAAGCAAGGATCAATTATGCCACCATGGAGGCCAAGAATCAAATGATTCATTGTGACATCAAGTGGCCAAAAAGGGCATGGGCTGCATTGTGACACCACAGGGGTTAAGAGAAGCAAGGAACCATTGTGACCCAATGCAGGCTAATAATCTAAGAATCCCTTTTGACACCAGGGGGCGCAAAAGGACCACGGATGAACTCTGACAGCATGGGGACCTATAGAAGCAAGGAACCATTATGACACCATGAAGGCCAAGAATCAAATGGTTCATTGTAAGACCAAGTGGCCTAAAAGGGCTTGGAATGCATTGTGACACCACAGAGGTTAAGAGAAGCAAAGAACCATTGTGACCCAAGGGAGGCTAACAATCTAATGATCCATTGTGACACCAGGGGTTGTAATAGGGCCAGGGATGAATTGTGAAAGCATGGGCCACAATAAAAACATGGAAATATTATGACACCTTAGTGGCCAAGACTCAAATGATTCTTTGTAACACCAAGTTGCCTAAAAGGGCATGGAATGCATTGTGACACCACAGGGGCTAAGAGAAGCAAGGAACCATTGTGACCCAATGCAGGCTAACAATCTAATGATCCCTTGTGACACCAGGGGGCCGAAAATGGCCAGGGATGGATTGTTACAGCACGGGGACCAATAGAAGCAAGGATCAATTATGCCACCATGGAGGCCAAGAATCAAATGAGTCATTGTGACATCAAGTGGCCTAAAAGGGCATGGAATGCATTATGACACCACAGGGGCTAAGAGAAGCAAGGAACCATTGTGACCCAATGGAGGCTAATAATCCCAGGATCCCATTTGACACCAGGGGGTGTCAAAGGGACAGGGATGGATGGTGACAGCATGGGGCCCAATAGAAACAAGGAACCATTATGCCACCATGGAGGCCAAGAATCAAATGATTCATTGTGACATCAAGTGGCCTAAAAGGGCATGGGATGCATTGAGACTCCACAGGGTTTAAGAGAAGCAAGGAACCATTGTGACCCAAGGGAGGCTAACAATCTAATGATCCCTTGTCACACAAGGTGTTGTAAAAGGGCCAGGGATGAATTGTGAAAGCATGGGGCACAATAAAAACATGCAAATATTATGACACCATAGAGGCCAAGAATCAAATGATTCATTGTAACACCAAGTGGCCTAAAAGGTCATGGGATGCATTGTGACACCACAGAGGTTAAGAGAAGCAAGGAACCATTGTGACCCAATGCAGGCTAACAATCTAATGATCCCTTGTGACACCAGGGGGTATAAAAAGGGCCAGGGATGGATTGTTACAGCACGGGGACCAATAGAAGCAAGGTTCTATTATGCCACCATGGAGGCCAAGAATCAAATGATTCATTGTGACATCAAGTGGCCTAAAAGGGCATGGGCTGCATTGTGACACCACAGGGGCTAAGAGAAGCAAGGAACCATTGTGACCCAATGGAGGCTAATAATCCCAGGATCCCATTTGACACCAGGGGGCGTCAAAGGGACAGGGATGAATTGTGACAGCATGGGGCCCAATAGAAACAAGGAACCATTATGCCACCATGGAGGCCAAGAATCAAATGATTCATTGTGACATCAAGTGGCCTAAAAGGGCATGGGATGCATTGAGACTCCACAGGGTTTAAGAGAAGCAAGGAATCATTGTGACCCAATGCAGGCTAATAATCTAATGATCCCTTGTCACACAAGGTGTTGTAAAAGGGCCAGGGATGAATTGTGAAAGCATGGGGCACAATAAAAACATGCAAATATTATGACACCATAGAGGCCAAGAATCAAATGATTCATTGTAACACCAAGTGGCCTAAAAGGTCATGGGATGCATTGTGACACCGCAGAGGTTAAGAGAAGCAAGGAACCATTGTGACCCAATGCAGGCTAACAATCTAATGATCCCTTGCGGCACCAGGGGGTATAAAAAGAGCCAGGGATGGATTGTTACAGCACGGGGACCAATAGAAGCAAGGTTCTATTATGCCACCATGGAGGCCAAGAATCAAATGATTCATTGTGACATCAAGTGGCCTAAAAGGGCATGGGATGCATTGTGACACCACAGGGGTTAAGAGAAGCAAGGAACCATTGTGACCCAATGCAGGCTAACAATCTAAGAATCCCTTTTGACACCAGTGGACGCAAAAGGACCACGGATGAACTCTGACAGCATGGGGACCTATAGAAGCAAGGAACCATTATGACACCATGAAGGCCATGAATCAAATGGTTCATTGTAAGACCAAGAGGCCTAAAAGGGCATGGGCTGCATTGTGACACCACAGGGGCTAAGAGAAGCAAGGAACCATTGTGACCCAATGCAGGCTAATAATCTAAGAATCCCTTTTGACACCAGGGGGCCGAAAATGGCCAGGGATGGATTGTTACAGCACGGGGACCAATAGAAGCAAGGATCAATTATGCCACCATGGAGGAAAAGAATGAAATGATTCATTGTGACATCAAGTGGCCTAAAAGGGCATGGAATGCATTGTGACACCACAGGGGCTAAGAGAAGCAAGGAACCATTGTGACCCAATGCAGGCTAACAATCTAATGATCCCTTGTGACACCAGGGGGTATAAAAAGGGCCAGGGATGGATTGTTACAGCACGGGGACCAATAGAAGCAAGGTTCTATTATGCCACCATGGAGGCCAAGAATCAAATGATTCATTGTGACATCAAGTGGCCTAATAGGGCATGGAATACATTGTGACACCACAGGGGCTAAGAGAAGCAAGGAACCATTGTGACCCAATGCAGGCTAACAATCTAATGATCCCTTGTGACACCAGGGGTTGTAAAAGGCCCAGTGATGTATTGTTACAGCACGGGGACCAATAGAAGCAAGGTTCTATTATGCCACCATGGAGGCCAAGAATCAAATGATTCATTGTGACATCAAGTGGCCTAAAAGGGCATGGAATGCATTGTGACACCACAGGGGTTAAGAGAAGCAAGGAACCATTGTGACCCAATGCAGGCTAACAATCTAATGATCCCTTGTGACACCAGGGGGCCGAAAATGGCCAGGGATGGATTGTTACAGCACGGGGACCAATAGAAGCAAGGATCAATTATGCCACCATGGAGGCCAAGAATCAAATGATTCATTGTGACATCAAGTGGCCTAAAAGGGCATGGAATGCATTGTGACACCACAGGGGCTAAGAGAAGCAAGGAACCATTGTGACCCAATGGAGGCTAATAATCCCAGGATCCCATTTGACACCAGGGGGCGTCAAAGGGACAGGGATGAATTGTGACAGCATGGGGCCCAATAGAAACAAGGAACCATTATGCCACCATGGAGGCCAAGAATCAAATGATTCATTGTGACATCAAGTGGCCTAAAAGGGCATGGGATGGATTGAGACTCCACAGGGTTTAAGAGAAGCAAGGAACCATTGTGACCCAATGCAGGCTAATAATCTAAGAATCCCTTGTGACACAAGGTGTTGTAAAAGGGCCAGGGATGAATTGTGAAAGCATGGGGCACAATAAAAACATGCAAATATTATGACACCATAGAGGCCAAGAATCAAATGTTTCATTGTAACACCAAGTGGACTAAAAGGGCATGGGCTGCATTGTGACACCACAGGGGCTAAGAGAAGCAAGGAACCATTGTGACCCAATGCAGGCTAACAATCTAATGATCCCTTGTGACACCAGGGGGTATAAAAAGGGCCAGGGATGGATTGTTACAGCACGGGGACCAATAGAAGCAAGGTTCTATTATGCCACCATGGAGGCCAAGAATCAAATGATTCATTGTGACATCAAGTGGCCTAAAAGGGCATGGGATGCATTGTGACACCACAGGGGTTAAAAGAAGCAAGGAACCATTGTGACCCAATGCAGGCTAACAATCTAATGATCCCTTGTGGCACCAGGGGGCCCAAAAGGTCCAGGGATGAATTGTGAAAGCATGGGGCCCAATTAAAACCTGGTACAATTATGCCACCATGGAGGCCAAGAATCAAATGATTCATTGTGACATCAAGTGGCCTAAAAGGGCATGGGCTGCATTGTGACACCACAGGGGCTAAGAGAAGCAAGGAACCATTGTGACCCAATGCAGGAAAACAATCTAATGATCCCTTGTGACACCAGGGGTTGTAAAAGGCCCAGTGATGGATTGTTACAGCACGGGGACCAATAGAAGCAAGGATCAATTATGCCACCATGGAGGCCAAGAATCAAATGATTCATTGTGACATCAAGTGGCCTAAAAGGGCATGGAATGCATTGTGACACCACAGGGGCTAAGAGAAGCAAGGAACCATTGTGACCCAATGCAGGCTAACAATCTAATGATCCCTTGTGACACCAGGGGTTGTAAAACGCCCAGTGATGGATTGTTACAGCATGGGGACCAATAGAAGCAAGGATCTATTATGCCACCATAGAGGCCAAGAATCAAATGATTCATTGTGACATCAAGTGGCCTAAAAGGGCATGGGATGCATTGTGACACCACAGGGGTTAAGAGAAGCAAGGAACCATTGTGACCCAATGCAGGCTAACAATCTAATGATCCCTTGTGACACCAGGGGTTGTAAAAGGCCCAGTGATGGATTGTTACAGCACGGGGACCAATAGAAGCAAGGATCTATTATGACACCATAGAGGCCAAGAATCAAATGATTCATTGTGACATCAAGTGGCCTAAAAGGGCATGGGATGCATTGTGACACCACAGGGGTTAAGAGAAGCAAGGAACCATTGTGACCCAATGCAGGCTAATAATCTAAGAATCCCTTTTGACACCAGGGGGCGCAAAAGGACCACGGATGAACTCTGACAGCATGGGGACCTATAGAAGCAAGGAACCATTATGACACCATGAAGGCCAAGAATCAAATGATTCATTGTAAGACCAAGTGGCCTAAAAGGGCTTGCAATGCATTGTGACACCACAGGGGCTAAGAGAAGCAAGGAACCATTGTGACCCAATGCAGGCTAACAATCTAATGATCCCTTGCGCCACCAGGGGGTATAAAAAGAGCCAGGGATGGATTGTTACAGCACAGGGACCAATAGAAGCAAGGTTCTATTATGCCACCATGGAGGCCAAGAATCAAATGATTCATTGTGACATCAAGTGGCCTAAAAGGGCATGGGATGCATTGTGACACCACAGGGGTTAAGAGAAGCAAGGAACCATTGTGACCCAATGCAGGCTAACAATCTAAGAATCCGTTTTGACACCAGGGGGCCCAAAAGGACCACGGATGAACTCTGACAGCATGGGGACCTATAGAAGCAAGGAACCATTATGACACCATGAAGGCCAAGAATCAAATGGTTCATTGTAAGACCAAGTGGCCTAAAAGGGCTTGGAATGCATTGTGACACCACAGAGGTTAAGAGAAGCAAAGAACCATTGTGACCCAAGGGAGGCTAACAATCTAATGATCCATTGTGACACCAGGGGTTGTAATAGGGCCAGGGATGAACTGTGAAAGCATGGGGCCCAATTAAAATCTGGTACAATTATGCCACCATGGAGGCCAAGAATCAAATGATTCATTGTGACATCAAGTGGCCTAAAAGGGCATGGGATGCATTGTGACACCACAGGGGTTAAGAGAAGCAAGGAACCATTGTGACCCAATGCAGGCTAACAATCTAAGAATCCCTTTTGACACCAGTGGACGCAAAAGGACCACGGATGAACTCTGACAGCATGGGGACCTATAGAAGCAAGGAACCATTATGACACCATGAAGGCCAAGAATCAAATGGTTCATTGTAAGACCAAGTGGCCTAAAAGGGCTTGGAATGCATTGTGACACCACAGAGGTTAAGAGAAGCAAAGAACCATTGTGACCCAAGGGAGGCTAACAATCTAATGATCCATTGTGACACCAGGGGTTGTAATAGGGCCAGGGATGAATTGTGAAAGCATGGGGCACAATAAAAACATGGAAATATTATGACACCTTAGTGGCCAAGACTCAAATGATTCATTGTAACACCAAGTGTCCTAAAAGGGCATGGGCTGCATTGTGACACCACAGGGGCTAAGAGAAGCAAGGAACCATTGTGACCCAATGCAGGCTAACAATCTAATGATCCCTTGTCGCACCAGGGGGTATAAAAAGAGTCAGGGATGGATTGTTACAGCACGGGGACCTATAGAAGCAAGGATCAATTATGCCACCATGGAGGCCAAGAATCAAATGATTCATTGTGACATCAAGTGGCCTAAAAGGGCATGGGATGCATTGTGACACCACAGGGGCTAAGAGAAGCAAGGAACCATTGTGACCCAATGGAGGCTAATAATCCCAGGATCCCATTTGACACCAGGGGGCGTCAAAGGGACAGGGATGAATTGTGACAGCATGGGGCCCAATAGAAACAAGGAACCATTATGCCACCATGGAGGCCAAGAATCAAATGATTCATTGTGACATCAAGTGGCCTAAAAGGGCATGGGATGCATTGAGACTCCACAGGGTTTAAGAGAAGCAAGGAACCATTGTGACCCAATGGAGGCTAACAATCTAATGATCCCTTGTCACACAAGGTGTTGTAAAAGGGCCAGGGATGAATTGTGAAAGCATGGGGCACAATAAAAACATGCAAATATTATGACACCATAGAGGCCAAGAATCAAATGATTCATTGTAACACCAAGTGGCCTAAAAGGTCATGGGATGCATTGTGACACCGCAGAGGTTAAGAGAAGCAAGGAACCATTGTGACCCAATGCAGGCTAACAATCTAATGATCCCTTGCGCCACCAGGGGGTATAAAAAGAGCCAGGGATGGATTGTTACAGCACAGGGACCAATAGAAGCAAGGTTCTATTATGCCACCATGGAGGCCAAGAATCAAATGATTCATTGTGACATCAAGTGGCCAAAAAGGGCATGGGCTGCATTGTGACACCACAGGGGTTAAGAGAAGCAAGGAACCATTGTGACCCAATGCAGGCTAATAATCTAAGAATCCCTTTTGACACCAGGGGGCGCAAAAGGACCACGGATGAACTCTGACAGCATGGGGACCTATAGAAGCAAGGAACCATTATGACACCATGAAGGCCAAGAATCAAATGGTTCATTGTAAGACCAAGTGGCCTAAAAGGGCTTGGAATGCATTGTGACACCACAGAGGTTAAGAGAAGCAAAGAACCATTGTGACCCAAGGGAGGCTAACAATCTAATGATCCATTGTGACACCAGGGGTTGTAATAGGGCCAGGGATGAACTGTGAAAGCATGGGGCCCAATTAAAACCTGGTACAATTATGCCACCATGGAGGCCAAGAATCAAATGATTCATTGTGACATCAAGTGGCCTAAAAGGGCATGGGATGCATTGTGACACCACAGGGGTTAAGAGAAGCAAGGAACCATTGTGACCCAATGCAGGCTAACAATCTAAGAATCCCTTTTGACACCAGTGGACGCAAAAGGACCACGGATGAACTCTGACAGCATGGGGACCTATAGAAGCAAGGAACCATTATGACACCATGAAGGCCAAGAATCAAATGGTTCATTGTAAGACCAAGTGGCCTAAAAGGGCTTGGAATGCATTGTGACACCACAGAGGTTAAGAGAAGCAAAGAACCATTGTGACCCAAGGGAGGCTAACAATCTAATGATCCATTGTGACACCAGGGGTTGTAATAGGGCCAGGGATGAATTGTGAAAGCATGGGCCACAATAAAAACATGGAAATATTATGACACCTTAGTGGCCAAGACTCAAATGATTCATTGTAACACCAAGTGTCCTAAAAGGGCATGGGATGCATTGTGACACCACAGGGGCTAAGAGAAGCAAGGAACCATTGTGACCCAATGCAGGCTAACAATCTAATGATCCCTTGTCGCACCAGGGGGTATAAAAAGAGCCAGGGATGGATTGTTACAGCACGGGGACCTATAGAAGCAAGGATCAATTATGCCACCATGGAGGCCAAGAATCAAATGATTCATTGTGACATCAAGTGGCCTAAAAGGGCATGGGATGCATTGTGACACCACAGGGGCTAAGAGAAGCAAGGAACCATTGTGACCCAATGGAGGCTAATAATCCCAGGATCCCATTTGACACCAGGGGGCGTCAAAGGGACAGGGATGAATTGTGACAGCATGGGGCCCAATAGAAACAAGGAACCATTATGCCACCATGGAGGCCAAGAATCAAATGATTCATTGTGACATCAAGTGGCCTAAAAGGGCATGGGATGCATTGAGACTCCACAGGGTTTAAGAGAAGCAAGGAACCATTGTGACCCAATGGAGGCTAACAATCTAATGATCCCTTGTCACACAAGGTGTTGTAAAAGGGCCAGGGATGAATTGTGAAAGCATGGGGCACAATAAAAACATGCAAATATTATGACACCATAGAGGCCAAGAATCAAATGATTCACTGTAACACCAAGTGGCCTAAAATGTCATGGGATGCATTGTGACACCACAGAGGTTAAGAGAAGCAAAGAACCATTGTGACCCAATGCAGGCTAACAATCTAATGATCCCTTGTGGCACCAGGGTGTATAAAAAGGGCCAGGGATGGATTGTTACAGCACGGGGACCAATAGAAGCAAGGTTCTATTATGCCACCATGGAGGCCAAGAATCAAATGATTCATTGTGACATCAAGTGGCCTAAAAGGGCATGGGATGCATTGTGGCACCACAGGGGTTAAGAGAAGCAAGGATCCATTGTGACCCAATGCAGGCTAACAATCTAAGAATCCCTTTTGACACCAGGGGGCCCAAAAGGTCCAGGGATGAATTGTGAAAGCATGGGGGCCAATTAAAACCTGGTACAATTATGCCACCATGGAGGCCAAGAATCAAATGATTCATTGTGACATCAAGTGGCCTAAAAGGGCATGGGATGCATTGTGACACCACAGGGGTTAAGAGAAGCAAGGAACCATTGTGACCCAATGCAGGCTAATAATCTAAGAATCCCTTTTGACACCAGGGGGCGCAAAAGGACCACGGATGAACACTGACAGCATGGGGACCTATAGAAGCAAGGAACCATTATGACACCATGAAGGCCAAGAATCAAATGGTTCATTGTAAGACCAAGTGGCCTAAAAGGGCTTGGAATGCATTGTGACACCACAGAGGTTAAGAGAAGCAAGGAACCATTGTGACCCAATGCAGGCGAACAATCTAATGATCCATTGTGACACCAGGGGTTGTAATAGGGCCAGGGATGAATTGTGAAAGCATGGGCCACAATAAAAACATGGAAATATTATGACACCTTAGTGGCCAAGACTCAAATGATTCATTGTAACACCAAGTGGCCTAAAAGGGCATGGGATGCATTGTGACACCACAGGGGCTAAGAGAAGCAAGGAACCATTGTGACCCAATGCAGGCTAATAATCTAAGAATGCCTTGTGACACCAGGGGGCCGAAAAAGGGCAAGGGATGGATTGTTACAGCACGGGGACCAATAGAAGCAAGGATCAATTATGCCACCATGGAGGAAAAGAATCAAATGATTCATTGTGATATCAAGTGGCCTAAAAGGGCATGGAATGCATTGTGACACCACAGGGGCTAAGAGAAGCAAGGAACCATTGTGACCCAATGCATACTAACAATCTAATGATCCCTTGTGACACCAGGGGTTGTAAAAGGCCCAGGGATGGATTGTTACAGCACGGGGACCAATAGAAGCAAGGATCTATTATGCCACCATGGAGGCCAAGAATCAAATGATTCATTGTGACATCAAGTGGCCTAAAAGGGCATGGGATGCATTGTGACACCACAGGGGTTAAGAGAAGCAAGGATCCATTGTGACCCAATGCAGGCTAACAATCTAAGAATCCCTTGTGGCACCATGGGGTTTAAAAAGTTCCAGGGATGGATTGTTACAGCACGAGGACCAATAGAAGCAATGATATATTATGCCACCGTGGAGGCCAATAATCAAATGATTCATTGTGACATCATGTGGCCTAAAAGGGCATGGGATGCATTGTGACACCACAGGGGTTAAGAGAAGCAAGGAACCATTGTGACCCAATGCAGGCTAACAATCTAAGAATCCCTTTTGACACCAGGGGGCGTAAAAGGACCACGGATGAACTGTGACAGCATGGGGAACTATAGAAGCCGGGAACCATTATGACACCATGAAGGTCAAGAATCAAATGATTCATTGTAACACCAAGTTGCCTAAAAGGGCATGGAATGCATTGTGACACCACAGAGGTTAAGAGAAGCAAGGAACCATTGTGACCCAAGGGAGGCTAACAATCTAATGATCCCTTGTCACACAAGGTGTTGTAAAAGGGCCAGGGATGAATTGTTACAGCATGGGGCCCAAGAAAAACATGGAAACATTATGACACCTTAGCGGCCAAGACTCAAATGATTCATTGTAACACCAAGTGGCCTAAAAGGGCAAGGGATGCATTGTGACACCACAGAGGTTAAGAGAAGCAAGGAACCATTGTGACCCAATGCAGGCTAACAATCTAATGATCCCTTGTGGCACCAGGGCGAATAAAAAGGGCCAGGGCTGGAATGTTACCGCACGGGGTCCGATAGAAGCAAGGATCTATTATGCCACCATGGAGGCCAAGAATCAAATGATTCATTGTGACATCAAGTGGCCTAAAAGGGCATGGGATGCATTGTGACACCACAGGGGTTAAGAGAAGCAAGGATCCATTGTGACCCAATGGAGGCTAATAATCCCAGGATCCCATTTGACCCCAGGGGGCATAAAAGGGCCAGGGATGAATTGTGACAGAATGGGGACCAATAGAAACAAAGAACCATTATGACACCATGGAGGCCAAGAATCAAATGATTCATTGTGACATCAAGTGGCCTAAAAGGGCATTGCATGCATTGTGACACCACAGGGTTTAAGAGAAGCAAGGAACCATTGTGACCCAATGCAGGCTAACAATCTAAGAATCCCTTTTGACACCAGGGGGCGTAAAAGGACCATGGATGAACTGTGACAGCATGGGGGCCTATAGAAGCAAGGAACCATTATGACACCATGAAGGCCAAGAATCAAATGGTTCATTGTAAGACCAAGTGGCCTAAAAGGGCTTGGAATGCATTGTGACACCACAGAGGTTAAGAGAAGCAAGGAACCATTGTGACCCAATGCAGGCGAACAATCTAATGATCCCTTGTGACACCAGGGGTTGTAATAGGGCCAGGGATGAATTGTGAAAGCATGGGGCACAATAAAAGCATGGAAATATTATGACACCATAGAGGCCAAGACTCAAATGATTCATTGTAACACCAAGTGGCCTAAAAGGGCATGGGATGCATTGTGACACCACAGAGGCTAAGAGTAGCATGGAATCATTGTGACCCAATGCAGGCGAACAATCTAATGATCCCTTGTCGCACCAGGGGGTATAAAAAGAGACAGGGATGGATTGTTACAGCACGGGGACCAATAGAAGCAAGGATCTATTATGCCACCCTGGGGGCCAAGTATCAAATGATTCATTGTGACATCAAGTGGCCTAAAAGGCCATGGGATGCATTGTGACACCACAGAGGTTAAGAGAAGCAAGGATCCATTGTGACCCAATGGAGGCTAATAATCCCAGGATCCCATTTGACACCAGGGGGCGTAAAAGGACCACGGATGAATTGTGACAGCATGGGGCCCAATAGAAACAAGGAACCATTATGCCACCATGGAGGCCAAGAATCAAATGATTCATTGTGACATCAAGTGGCCTAAAAGGGCATGGGATGCATTGTGACACCACAGAGGTTAAGAGAAGCAAGGAACCATTGTGACCCAAGGGAGGCTAACAATCTAATGATCCCTTGTCACACAAGGTGTTGTAAAAGGGCCAGGGATGAATTGTTACAGCATGGGGCCCAAGAAAAAGATGGAACTATTATGACATCTTGGAGGCCAAGAATCAAATGATTCATTGTGACATCAAGTGGCCTAAAAGGGCATGGGATGCATTGTGACACCACAGAGGTTAAGAGAAGCAAGGATCCATTGTGACCCAATGCAGGCGAACAATCTAATGATCCCTTGTGACACCAATGGGCCTAAAAGGGCCAGGCATGAATTGTTACAGCACGGGGACCAATAGAAGCAAGGATCTATTATGCCACCGTGGAGGACAAGAATCAAATAATTCATTGTGACATCATGTGTCCTAAAAGGGCATGGGATGCATTGTGACACCACAGGGGCTAAGAGAAGCAAGGATCCATTGTGACGCCATGGAGGCTAATAATCCCAGGATCCCTTTTGACTCCAATGGACGCAAAAGGGCCGGGAATGAATTGTGAGAGCATGGGGCCCAATAGATACAATGAACTATTATGACACCATGGAGGCCAAGAATCAAATGATTCATTGTGACATCAAGTGGCCTAAAAGGGAATGGAATGCATTGTGACACCACAGAGGTTAAGAGAAGCAAGGATCCATTGTGACCCAATGGAGGCTAACAATCTAATGATCCCTTGTCAAACAAGGTGTTGTAAAAGGGCCAGGGATGAATTGTTACAGCATGGGGCCCAAGAAAAACATGGAAACATTATGACACCATAGAGGCCAAGACTCAAATGATTCATTGTAACACCAAGTGGCCTAAAAGGGCATGGGATGCATTGTGACACCACAGAGGTTAAGAGAAGCAAGGATCCATTGTGACCCAATGGAGGCTAACAATCTAATGATCCCTTGTGGCACCAAGGGTATAAAAAGGGCCAGGGATGGATTGTTACAGCACGGGGACCAATAGAAGCAAGGATCAATTATGCCGCCATGGAGGCCCAGAATCAAATGATTCATTGTCACATCAAGTGTCCTAAAAGGGCATGGGTTGCATTGTGACACCACAGAGGTTAAGAGAAGCAAGGAAACATTGTGACCCAAGGGAGGCTAACAATCTAATGATCCATTGTGACACCTGGGGTTGTAAATGGTCCAGGGATGAATTCTGAAAGCATGTTGATCAGTAGAAGCGAGGAACTATTATGACATCTTGGAGGCCAAGAATCAGATGATTCATTGTGACATCAAGTGGCCTAAAAGGGCAAGGGATGCATTGAGACACCAAAGGGGTTAAGGAAACTAAGGAACCATTGTGACAGAATGGAGGCTATTAATCTCAGAATCCCTATTGACACCAGGGGGCGGAAAAGGACCACGGATGAACTGTGACAGCATGGGGACCTATAGAATAAAGGAACCATTATGACACCATGAAGGCCAAGAATCAAATGATTCATTGGAACATCAAGTGGCCTAAAAGGGCATGGGATGCATTGTGACACCACAGAGGTTAAGAGAAGCAAGGAACCATTGTGACCCAATGCAGGTTAACAATCTAATGATCCCTTGGGACACCAGGGGTCGTAAAAGGGCCAGGGATGAATTGTGAAAACATGTTGATCAATAGAAGCGAGGAACTAATTAGACACCATGGAGGCCAAGAATCAAATGATTCATTGTGACATCAAGTGGCCTAAAAGGGCATGGGATGCATTGTGACACCACAGGGGTTAAGGAAACTAAGGAACCATTGTGACAGAATGGAGGCTATTAATCTCAGAATCCCTTTTGACACCAGGGGGCGCAAAAGGAGCAGCGATGAACTGTGACAGCATGGGGACCTATAGAAGCAAGGAACCATTATGACACCATGAAGGCCAAGAATCAAATGATTCATTGTAACACCAAGTGGCCTAAGAGGGCATGGGATGCATTGTGACACCACAGAGGTTAAGAGAAGCAAGGATCCATTGTGACCCAATGCAGGCTAACAATCTAATGATCCATTGTGACACCAGGGGTTGTAAAAGGTCCAGGGATGAATTCTGAAAGCATGTTGATCAGTAGAAGCGAGGAACTATTATGACATCTTGGAGGCCAAGAATCAAATGATTCATTGTGACATCAAGTGGCCTAAAAGGGCAAGGGATGCATTGAGACACCAAAGGGGTTAAGGAAACTAAGGAACCATTGTGACAGAACGGAGGCTATTAATCTCAGAATCCCTATTGACACCAGGGGGAGGAAAAGGAGCAGCGATGAACTGTGACAGCATGGGGACCTATAGAAGCAAGGAACCATTATGACACCATGAAGGCCAAGAATCAAATGATTCATTGGAACATCAAGTGGCCTAAAAGGGCATGGGATGCATTGTGACACCACAGAGGTTAAGAGAAGCAAGGATCCATTGTGACCCAATGCAGGTTAACAATCTAATGATCCCTTGGGACACCAGGGGTCGTAAAAGGGCCAGGGATGAATTGTGAAAGCATGTTGATCAATAGAAGCGAGGAACTAATTAGACACCATGGAGGCCAAGAATCAAATGATTCATTGTGACATCAAGTGGCATAAAAGGGCATGGGATGCATTGTGACACCACAGGGGTTAAGAGAAGCAAGGAACCATTGTGACCCAATGCAGGCTAATAATCTAAGAATCCCTTTTGACACCAGGGGGCGCAAAAGGAGCAGCGATGAACTGTGACAGCATGGGTACCTATAGAAGCAAGGAACCATTATGACACCATGAAAGCCAAGAATCAAATGATTCATTGTAACACCAAGTGGCCTAAGAGGGCATGGGATGCATTGTGACACCACAGAGGTTAAGAGAAGCAAGGAACCATTGTGACCCAATGGAGGCTAACAATCTAATGATCCATTGTGACACCAGGGGTTGTAAAAGGTCCAGGGATGAATTCTGAAAGCATGTTGATCAGTAGAAGCGAGGAACTATTATGACATCTTGGAGGCCAAGAATCAAATGATTCATTGTGACATCAAGTGGCCTAAAAGGGCATGGGATGCATTGTGACACCACAGAGGTTAAGAGAAGCAAGGAACCATTGTCACCCAATGCAGGCTAACAATCTAAGAATCCCTTTTGACACCAGGGGGCCCAAAAGGTCCAGAGCTGGATTGTTACAGCATCGGGCCCAATAGAAGCAAGGAACTATTATGCCACCATGGAGGCCAACCATCAAATGATTCATTGTGAAATCAAATGGCCTAAAAGGGCATGGAATTCATGGTGACACCACAGGGGCTAAGGAAACTAAGGAACCATTGTGACAGAATGGAGGCTATTAATCTAACAATCTCTTTTGTCACCAGGGGGCGCAAAAGGCCCACGGAAGAACTGTGACAACATGGGGACCTATAGAAGCAAGGAACAATTAAGCCACCATGAAGGCCAAGAATCAAATGGTTCATTGTAAGACCAAGTGGCCTAAAAGGGCTTGGAATGCATTGTGACACCACAGAGGTTAAGAGAAGCAAAGAACCATTGTGACACAATGCAGGCTAACCATCTAATGATCCCTTGTCGCACCAGGGCGTATAAAAAGGGCCAGGGATGGATTGTTACAGCACGGGGACCAATAGAAGCAAGGAACTATTATGCCACCATGGAGGCCAAGAATCAAATGATTCATTGTGACATCAAGTGTCCTAAAAGGGCATGGGATGCATTGTGACACCACAGAGGTTAAGAGAAACAAGGAACCATTGTGACCCAAGGGAGGCTAACAATCTAATGATCCCTTGTCACACAAGGTGTTGTAAAAGGGCCAGGGATGAATTGTTACAGCATGGGGCCCAAGAAAAACATGGAAACATTATGACACCATAGAGGCCAAGACTCAAATGATTCATTGTAACACCAAGTGGCCTAAAAGGGCATGGGATGCATTGTGACACCACAGAGGTTAAGAGAAGCAAGGAACCATTGTTACCCAATGCAGGCTAACAATCTAAAGATCACTTGTGGCACCAGGGGGTATAAAAAGGGCTAGGGATGGATTGTTACAGCACGGGGACCAATAGAAGCAAGGATCTATTATGCCACCGTGGAGGACAAGAATCAAATAATTCATTGTGACATCAAGTGGCCTAAAAGGGCATGGAATGCATTGTGACACCACAGGGGCTAAGAGAAGCAAGGAACCATTGTGACCCAAGGGAGGCTAACAATCTAATGATCCCTTGTGACACCAGTGGGCGTAAACGGACCACGGATGAACTGTGAAATCATGGGACACAATAAAAACATGGAAAGATTATGACACCATAGAGGCCAAGAATGAAATAATTCATTGTAACACCAAGTGGCCTGAAAGGTCATGGGATGCATTGTGACACCACAGGGGTTAAGAGAAGCAAGGATCCATTGTGACCCAAAGGACTCTAATAATCTAATGATCCCTTGTGACACCAGGGGTCGTAGAAGGGCCTGGGATGGATTGTTACAGCATGGGGCACAATAAAAACATGGAAACATTATGACACCATAGAGACCAAGAATCAAATGATTCATTGTAACACCAAGTGGCCTAAAAGGGCATGGGATGCATTGTGACACCACAGAGGTTAAGAGAAGCAAAGAACCATTGTGACCCAATGCTGGCTAACAATCTAATGATCCATTGTGACACCTGGGGTTGTAATAGGGCCAGGGATGAATTGTGAAAGCATGGGGCACAATAAAAACTTGGAAATATTATGACACCATAGAGGTCAAGAATCAAATGATTCATTGTAACACCAAGTGGCCTAAAAGGGCATGGGATGCATTGTGACACCACTGGGGCTAAGGAAACTGAGAAACCATTGTGACAGAATGGAGGCTATTAATCTAAGAATCTCTTTTGTCATCAGGGGGGGCAAAAGGACAACGGATGAACTGTGACAGCATGGGGACCTATAGAAGGAACCATTATGACACCATGAAGGCCAAGTATCAAATAGTTCATTGTAAGACCAAGTGGCCTAAAAGGGCTTGGAATGCATTGTGACACCACAGAGGTTAAGAGAAGCAAGGATCCATTGTGACCCAATGGAGGCTAACAATCTAATGATCCATTGTGACACCAGGGGTTGTAAAAGGTCCAGGGATGAATTCTGAAAGCATGTTGATCAGTAGAAGCGAGGAACTATTATGACATCTTGGAGGCCAAGAATCAAATGATTCATTGTGACATCAAGTGGCCTAAAAGGGCAAGGGATGCATTGAGACACCAAAGGGGTTAAGGAAACTAAGGAACCATTGTGACAGAACGGAGGCTATTAATCTCAGAATCCCTATTGACACCAGGGGGCGCAAAAGGACCACGGATGAACTGTGACAGCATGGGGACCTATAGAATCAAGGAACCATTATGACACCATGAAGGCCAAGAATCAAATGATTCATTGTAACACCAAGTGGCCTAAGAGGGCATGGGATGCATTGTGACACCACAGAGGTTAAGAGAAGCAAGGAACCATTGTGACCCAATGCAGGTTAACAATCTAATGATCCCTTGGGACACCAGGGGGCGTAAAAGGGCCAGGGATGAATTGTGAAAGCATGTTGATCAATAGAAGCGAGGAACTAATTAGACACCATGGAGGCCAAGAATCAAATGATTCATTGTGACATCAAGTGGCCTAAAAGGGCATGGGATGCATTGTGACACCACAGGGGCTAAGAGAAGCAAGGAACCATTGTGACCCAATGCAGGCTAACAATCTAAGAATCCCTTTTGACACCAGGGGTTGTAAAAGGTCCAGGGATGGATTGTTACAGCATGGGGCCCAATAGAAGCAAGGAACTATTATGACACCATGGAGGCCAAGAATCAAATGATTCATTGTGACATCAAATGGCCTAAAAGGGCATGGAATGCATTGTGACACCACAGGGGCTAAGGAAACTAAGGAACCATTGTGACAGAATGGAGGCTATTAATCTAAGAATCTCTTTTGTCACCAGGGGGCGCAAAAGGACCACGGATGAATTGTGACAGCATGGGGATCTATAGAAGGAACCACTATGACACCATGAAGGCCAAGATTCAAATGATTCATTGTAACGCCAAGTGCCCTAAAAGGGCATGGAATGCATTGTGACACCGCAGGTGTTAAGAGAAGCAAGGAACCATTGTGACCCAATGCAGGCTAACAATCTAATGATCCCTTGTGGCACCAGGGGTTGTAAAAGGTCCAGGGAAGAATTCTGAAAGCATGTTGATCAATAGAAGCGAGGAACTATTATGACATCATGGAGGCCAAGAATCAAATGATTCATTGTGACATCAAGTGGCCTAAAAGGGCATGGGATGCATTGTGACACCACAGGGGTTAAGGAAACTAAGGAACCATTGTGACAGAATGGAGGCTATTAATCTCAGAATCCCTATTGACACCAGGGGGCGCAAAAGGACCACGGATGAACTGCGAAAGCATGGGGACCTATAGAAGCAAGGAACCATTATGACACCATTGAGGCCAAGAATCAAATGATTCATTGTGACACCAAGTGGCCTAAAAAGGCATGGGATGCATTGTGACACCACAGAGTTTAAGAGAAGCAAGGAACCATTGTGACCCAATGCAGGCTAACAATCTAAGAATCCCTTTTGACACCAGGGGGCGAAAAAGGACCACGGATGAACTGTGACAGCATGGGGCCCAATAGAAGCAAGGAACCATTATGACACCATGAAGGCCAAGAATCAAATGGTTCATTGTAAGACCAAGTGGCCTAAAAGGGCTTGGAATCCATTGTGACACCACAGAGGTTAAGAGAAGCAAGGAACCATTGTGACCCAAGGGAGGCTAACAATCTAATGATCCCTTGTGGCACCAGGGGGTTGTAAAGGGCCAGGTATGAATTGTGAAATCCTGGGGCATAATAAAACATGGAAAGATTATGACACCTTAGAGGCCAAGAATCAAATGATACATTGTGACATCAAGTGGCCTAAAAGGGCATGGGATGCAATGTGACACCACAGAGGTTAAGAAAATCAAGGAACCATTGTGACCCAATGCAGGCTAACAATCTAATGATCCCTTGTGACACTAGGGATTGTAAAAGCGCCAGGGATGGATTGTTACAGCATGGGGTACAATAAAAACATGGAAACATTATGACACCATAGAGGCCAAGAATCAAATGATTCATTGTGACATCAAGTGGCCTAAAAGGGCATGGGATGCAATGTGACCCCACAGGGGTTAAGAGAAGCAAGGAACCATTGTGCCCCAATGCAGGTTAACAATCTAAGGATCCCTTGGGACACCAGGGGGCGTAAAAGGGCCAGGGATGAATTGTGAAAGCATGTTGATCAATAGAAGCGAGGAACTAATTAGACACCATGGAGGCCAAGAATCAAATGATTCATTGTGACATCAAGTGGCCTAAAAGGGCATGGGATGCATTGTGACACCACAGGGGCTAAGGAAACTAAGGAACCATTGTGACAGAATGGAGGCTATTAATCTCAGAATCCCTTTTGACACCAGGGGGCGCAAAAGGAGCAGCGATGAACTGTGACAGCATGGGGACCTATAGAAGCAAGGAACCATTATGACACCATGAAAGCCAAGAATCAAATGATTCATTGGAACACCAAGTGGCCTAAGAGGGCATGGAATGCATTGTGACACCACAGGGGCTAAGAGAAGCAAGGAACCATTGTGACCCAATGCAGGCTAACAATCTAAGAATCCCTTTTGACACCAGGGGTTCTAAAAGGTCCAGGGATGGATTGTTACAGCATGGGGTCCAATAGAAGCAAGGAACTATTATGACACCATGGAGGCCAACCCTCAAATGATTCATTGTGACATCAAATGGCCTAAAAGGGCATGGAATGCATTGTGACACCACAGGGGCTAAGGAAACTAAGGAATCATTGTGACAGAATGGAGGCTATTAATCTAAGAATCTCTTTTGTCACCGGGGGCGCAAAAGGACCACGGATGAACTCTGACAGCATGGGGACCTATAGAAGCAAGGAACCATTATGACACCATGAAGGCCAAGAATCAAATGGTTCATTGTAAGACCAAGTGGCCTAAAAGGGCTTGGAATGCATTGAGACACCACAGAGGTTAAGAGAAGCAAGGAACCATTGTGACCCAATGCAGGCGAACAATCTAATGATCCATTGTGACACCAGGGGTTGTAATAGGGCCAGGGATGAATTGTGAAAGCATGGGGCACAATAAAAACATGGAAATATTATGACACCTTAGTGGCCAAGACTCAAATGATTCATTGTAACACCAAGTGTCCTAAAAGGGCATGGGATGTATTGTGACACCACTGGGGCTAAGGAAACTGAGGAACCATTGTGACAGAATGGAGGCTATTAATCTAAGAATCTCTTTTGTCACCAGGGGGGGCAAAAGGACAACGGATGAACTGTGACAGCATGGGGACCTATAGAAGGAACCATTGTGACACCATGAAGGCCAAGAATCAGATAGTTCATTGTAAGACCAAGTGGCCTAAAAGGGCTTGGAATGCATTGTGACACCACAGAGGTTAAGAGAAGCAAGGATCCATTGTGACCCAATGGAGGCTAACAATCTAATGATCCATTGTGACACCAGGGGTTGTAAAAGGTCCAGGGATGAATTCTGAAAGCATGTTGATCAGTAGAAGCGAGGAACTATTATGACATCTTGGAGGCCAAGAATCAAATGATTCATTGTGACATCAAGTGGCCTAAAAGGGCATGGGATGCATTGAGACACCACAGGGGTTAAGGAAACTAAGGAACCATTGTGACAGAATGGAGGCTATTAATCTCAGAATCCCTTTTGACACCAGGGGGCGCAAAAGGACCACGGATGAACTGTGACAGCATGGGGACCTATAGAATCAAGGAACCATTATGACACCATGAAGGCCAAGAATCAAATGATTCATTGGAACATCAAGTGGCCTAAAAGGGCATGGGATGCATTGTGACACCACAGAGGTTAAGAGAAGCAAGGAACCATTGTGACCCAATGCAGGTTAACAATCTAATGATCCCTTGTGACACCAGGGGGCGTAAAAGGGCCAGGGATGAATTGTGAAAGCATGTTGATCAATAGAAGCGAGGAACTAATTAGACACCATGGAGGCCAAGAATCAAATGATTCATTGTGACATCAAGTGGCCTAAAAGGGCATGGGATGCATTGTGACTCCACAGGGGCTAAGGAAGCTAAGGAACCATTGTGACAGAATGGAGGCTATTAATCTCAGAATCCCTTTTGACACCAGGGGGCGCAAAAGGAGCAGCGATGAACTGGGACAGCATGGGGACCTATAGAAGCAAGGAACCATTATGACACCATGAAAGCCAAGAATCAAATGATTCATTGTAACACCAAGTGGCCTAAGAGGGCATGGGATGCATTGTGACACCACAGAGGTTAAGAGAAGCAAGGAACCATTGTGACCCAATGCAGGCTAATAATCTAAGAATCCCTTTTGACACCAGGGGGCCCAAAAGGTCCAGGGATGGATTGTTACAGCATGGGGCCCAATAGAAGCAAGGAACTATTATGACACCATGGAGGCCAACCATCAAATGATTCATTGTGACATCAAATGGCCTAAAAGGGCATGGAATGCATTGTGACACCACAGGGGCTAAGGAAACTAAGGAACCATTGTGACAGAATGGAGGCTATTAATCTAAGAATCTCTTTTGTCACCAGGGGGCGCAAAAGGACCACGGATGAACTGTACAGCATGGGGAACTATAGAAGGAACCATTATGACAACATGAAGGCCAAGATTCAAATGATTCATTGTAACGCCAAGTGCCCTAAAAGGACATGGAATGCATTGTGACACCACAGGGGCTAAGAGAAGCAAGGAACCATTGTGACCCAATGCAGGCTAACAATCTAAGAATCCCTTTTGACACCAGGGGGCGAAAAAGGACCACGGATGAACTGTGACAGCATGGGGACCTATAGAAGCAAGGAACCATTATGACACCATGAAGGCCAAGAATCAAATGGTTCATTGTAAGACCAAGTGGCCTAAAAGGGCTTGGAATGCATTGTGACACCACAGAGGTTAAGAGAAGCAAGGAACCATTGTGACCCAATGCAGGCTAACAATCTAATGATCCTTTGTGGCACCAGGGGGTTGTAAAAGGCCAGGTATGAATTGTGAAATCCTGGGGCATAATAAAACATGGAAAGATTATGACACCTTAGAGGCCAAGAATCAAATGATTCATTGTGACATCAAGTGGCCTAAAAGGGCATGGGATGCAATGTGACACCACAGAGGTTAAGAGAAGCAAGGATCCATTGTGACCCAATGGAGGCTAATAATCCCAGGATCCCTTGTGACACCAATGGGCCTAAAAGGGCCAGGGATTAATTGGGAAAGCATGGAGCCCAATAGAAGCAAGGAACCATTATGCCACCGTGGAGGCCAAGAATCAAATAATTCATTGTGACAACAAGTGGCCTAAAAGGGCATGGGATGCATTGTGACAGCACAGGGGTAAAGAGAAGCAAGGAACCATTGTGACCCAATGGAGTCTAATTATCCAAGGATCCCTTTCGACACCAGGGTGCTTAAAAGGGCCAGTGATGGATTGTTACAGCACGGGGACCAATAGAAACAAGGAACTATTATGACACCATGGAGGCCAAGAAACAAATGGTTCATTGTGACATCAAGTGGCCTAAAAGGGCATGGAATCCATTGTGACACCACAGAGGTTAAGAAAAGCAAGGAACCATTGTGACCCAATGCAGGCTAACAATCTAATGATCCCTTGTGGCACTAGGGGTTGTAAAAGCGCCAGGGATGGATTGTTACAGCATGGGGTACAATAAAAACATGGAAACATTATGACACCATAGAGGCCAAGAATCAAATGGTTCATTGTGACATGAAGTGGCCTAAAAGGGCATGGGATGCAATGTGACACCACAGAGGTTAAGAGAAGCAAGGAACCATTGTGACCCAATGCAGGCTAACAATCTAATGATCCCTTGTGACACCAGGGGTTGTAAAAGGCCAGGGAAGAATTGTGAAATCATGGGACAGAATAAAAACATGGAAAGATTATGACACCATGGAGGCCAAGAATCAAATGATCATTGTGACATCAAATGGCCTAAAAGTGTATAGGATGCATTGTGACAGCACAGGGGTTAAGAGAAGCAAGGAACCATTGTGATCCAAAGGAGGGTAACAATCTAATGATCCATTGTGCCAACAGGGGGCGTAAAAGGGCCAGGGATGGATTGTTACAGCATGGGGCCCAAGAAAAACATGGAAACATTATGACACCATAGAGACCAAGAATCAAATGATTCATTGTAACATCAAGTGGCCTAAAAGGGCATGGGATGCATTGTGACACCACAGAGGTTAAGAGAAGCAAGGAACCATTGTGACCCAATGGAGGCTAATAATCCCAGGATCCCTAATGACACCAGGGGGCGTAAAAGGGCCAGGGATTAATTGTGGCAGCATGGGGCCCAATAGTATCAAGGAACAATTATGACACCATGGAGGCCAAGAATCAAATGATTCATTGTGACATCAAGTGGCCTAAAAGGGCATGGAATGCATTGTGACACCACAGGGGCTAAGGAAACTAAGGAACCATTGTGACAGAATGGAGGCTATTAATCTCAGAATCCCTTTTGACACCAGGGGGCGCAAAAGGAGCAGCGATGAACTGTGACAGCATGGGGACCTATAGAAGCAAGGAACCATTATGACACCATGAAAGCCAAGAATCAAATGATTCATTGTAACACCAAGTGGCCTAAGAGGGCATGGGATGCATTGTGACACCACAGAGGTTAAGAGAAGCAAGGATCCATTGTGACCCAATGGAGGCTAACAATCTAATGATCCATTGTGCCACCAGGGGGTGCAAAAGGACCAGGGATGGATTGTTACAGGATGGGGCACAATAAAAACATGGAAACATTATGACAACATAGAGACCAAGAATCAAATGATGCATTGTAACACCAAGTGGCCTAAAAGGCCATGGGATGCATTGCGACACCACAGAGGTTAAGAGAAGCAAGGAACCATTGTGACCCAATGCAGGCTAACAATCTAATGATCCCTTGTGACACCAATGGGCCCAAAAGGGCCAGGAATGAATTGTGAAACCATGGGGCTCATTAGAAGCAAGGAACTATTATGACATCAAGGAGGCCAAGAATCAAAAGATTCATTGTGACATCAAGTGGCCTAAAAGGGCATGGGATGCAATGTGACAGCACAGGGGTTAAGAGAAGCAAGGATCCATTGTGACCCAATGGAGGCTAATTATCCCAGGATCCCTTTTGACACCAGGGGGCGAAAAAGGGCCAGGGATGAATTGTGAAATCATGGGACACAATAAAAACATGGAAAGATTATGACACCATAGAGGCCAAGAATCAAATGATTCATTGTAACACCAAGTGGCCTAAAAGGGCATGGGATGCATTGTGACACCACAGAGGTTAAGAGAAGCAAGGAACCATTGTGACCCAATGCAGGCGAACAATCTAATGATCCCTTGTGACACCAGGGGTTGTAAAATCGCCAGGGATGGTTTGTTACTGCACGGGGACCAATAGAAGCAAGGATCTATTATACCAACCTTGAGGCCAAGAATCAAATTATTCATTGTGACATCAAGTGGCCTAAAAGGGCATGGGATGCATTGTGACACCACAGAGGTTAAGAGAAGCAAGGAACCATTGTGACCCAATGCAAGCTAGCAATCTAATGATCCCTTGTAACACCAATGGGCCTAAAATGGCCAGGAATGAATAGTGACACCATGGGGCCCAATAGAAACAAGGAAATATTATGACACCATAGAGGCCAAGAATCAGATGATTCATTGTAACACCAAGTGGCATAAATGGGCATGGGATGAATTGTGACTCCACAGAGGTTAAGAGAAGCAAGGATCCATTGTGACCCAATGCAGGCTAACAATCTAATGATCCATTGTGACACCAATGGGCCTAAAAGGGCCAGGGATGAATTGTTGCAGCACGGGGACCAATAGAAGCAAGGATCTATTATGCCACCGTGGAGCCCAAGAATCAAATAATTCATTGTGACATCAAGTGGCCTAAAAGGGCATGGGATGCATTGTGACAGCACAGGGGTTAAGAGAAGCAAGGAACCATTGTTACCCAATGCAGGCGAACAATCTAATGATCCCTTGTGACACCAATGGGCCAAAAATGGCCAGGAATGAATTGTGAAACCATGGGGCCCAATAGAAACAAGGAAATATTATGACACCATGAAGGCCAACAATGAAATGAGTTATTGTGACATAAAGTGGCCTAAAAGTGAGTGGGATGCATTGTGACACCACAGAGGTTAAGAGAAGCAATGATCCATTGTGACCCAATGCAGGTTAATAATCTAAGGATTCCTTTTGACACCAGGGGGCGAAAAAAGGACCAGGGATGAATTTGACCGCATGGGGCCCTATAGAAGCAAGGAAGCATTATTACACCATGGAGGCCAACCATCAAATGATTCATTGTGACCTCAAATGGCCTAAAAGGGTAGCCGGGAGCCCTGCAAGGAGAGCGGGCGTGGGCTGAGCGGGGGATGCAGAGCATCCCGGGCTGGCTGAGGCGTTCCAGAGCCCTGGCACGGCCTCAGCCCCACTGACGGCATCGTGGTCCTCGCGCAGCCCAACGGCGCCCGTGCGCCCCTGGAGGTCGTGCTGCTGGACAAGGTGTCCACTGGGTTCCGTGGAGTAATTCAGCTCCTGGAGTGGTTTGAGCTGCCCAGCTGCGTCTTGTTGATGCTGGAGCGTCCTGAGCCATGTCCGGACCTCTTGGATTTCATCGTGGCTCGGGGCTCCCTGCCGGAGGAGGAGGCGCGGGGGCTGTTCCGCCAGGTGCTGGAGGCCGTGCGGCACTGCAGCAGCTGCGGGGTCCTGCACCGCGACATCAAACCTAGCAACATCCTCATCGACCTGGCCACCGGACAGGCCAAACTGATTGACTTTGGCTGTGGCACCTTCCTCCAGGACACACTCTACACCCAGTTTGCAGGTGAGCCCAGCCTGGGGGATGCCCCTGGGCATCTCATGGCCCAGCCTGACTGTGGCACCCCGCTTGGATTCCCCGCTTTGCTGCAGGTCATGGGATTGCTTCTCCTGCACCAAAAGTTGCTTTTGAGTGGGGATCAGAGGGGAGCCAGCTCCCAGCCCTGCCAACGGCATTCACCACCCACTCAGCCGTGGCTGGAGCTGGGGCAGCCAGCCCGACACAAACCCCCTGGGGGGAGCAGAGAGGGGGCTCAGACCTGTGCACGGCTCCGTTTGGTGTGCAGGCGAGGAAGGGCTTGGACTGCTTTGCTGCCCCTGTTTGCCTTGGCTTGTTAATGTTTATTGGGGGCAATGCAAGCAGAGAGGAGAGTGGGTTTTTCCCACCCCTGGGTGGGTTTTTCTTCTGGGTGTCATGGTTGGGCATTCCCAGGGCTTCTGCTGCCCTCTCCCAACACCAGTGGTTTCTTTTCCGTCCCTCCTTTTTGTACGCCGGAGTCAGGTGTTGGTGACGAGGCAGCGGGTCACTCCTGTGCCACTGGTGCGGTCCCCCCAATCCCAGGGATGCTGGGGCGAGGCGCTGGGAGCAGCAGCATCCCCGTGATGAGCTCCATCTGTATTCCATAGGGACACGGTCCTACAGCCCCCCAGAGTGGACCCACCTGAAATGCTACCACGGCGAGGCAGCAACGGTCTGGTCCCTGGGTATCCTGCTGTACCAGATGGTCTGCGGGAAGCACCCGTTCAAGAAGGGCCGGGACATCGTCTGGGGCCAGCTCATGTTCCCACGAGGGCTCTCTCAAGGTGAATCCTCATCTCTGGGATGTGGCACATGTCCTGCTCTCCTGCTCTCCTCCAAAACAGGGAATTGACTGCAAAGCTCAGGCCCAGCTCTGAGCAGATCCAGCAGAGCCTGGGCACGGGAACAGTGGGGCAAAGTGAACAGGATCCTCCTCCAGCTGACCGGTGATTTGTGGTTTCTCTCCCCAGAGTGCCAAGATGTTATCAGATGGTGTTTATGCATGCACTCCATGGACAGGCCATCTTTGGAAGATCTCTTCTATGACCCCTGGCTGCAGGGTGTTCACCTGCCCTAGAAGATGGGAGAGATTCACAGGCACCGTTTGATCCGGGAGCCTGGATCAAACAGCTCCACACGTGTCTTGGTGATAAGAAGCAAAGAAACACAGACTTTTTTCTCCTGCCTGTACCATGGAGCAGGGGTCATCAGATGGGAACGTCCGTTCTGGAGCTGAGCTGGTCTTGCAAGCACTGGTGGCCACCATGCATCCTGGTTTTACTTGTCCTGCTTCAGTGATGGCTGAGTCCCTGGGCAGAACACTGACAGCCTGGTCTGGCCCCCAGGGAAGGAGCAGCAGCCCCTGGAGAAGCTGTACCACGTGGGGCTGCTGCAAGGACAGCCTCAAGGATGACAGCCTCTTCCTTGACCTGGCCACTGGCAGCAGGAGATGATGGACTTTGATTCTGGCACCTTCTTCAAAGACACGCTCCACGCCCAGTGTGCAGGTGAGTCCACAGCTAGGGGGATGCTCCCAGATCTGGGCATGGCCTGGCCCCTGGCTGGCAACCAAAGGTTCCCCTTTGCTGGAGTAGATGCAAGGAGTTCTTCAGTGGGCTGCCTAGGTGCTTTTTGGCTCTGGGCAGCTGCTGAGGGGCTGGATGTGCCATGGCTGGCTGCAGGCTGGGCACGTGTCCTGCCCTCGTGCTCTGCTCCCAGAGGCAGCAGTGACTGGGAGGTTTGTGCCCAGCTCTGGGCACAGGCAGCATGGCCTGGGCACTGCTCGTGGTTGGGACAAGGGGGACAGGAGCCTTCAGCTGAGGGGTGGTTTCTGGGTTCTCTCCTTGCAGCCGGGCTCTGCGGATGCTGAGGCAGCTCTGGGCCGTGCCAGGGCTCTGCTGGGCTCAGCCCTGGGCACGGCTGGGCCCGCTCTGCCCTCACAGGGCTCTGAGAGCTTTGCATCACACGAGCCCGTTCCCAGCACACCGCCTGAGCTTTCTGCTTTTGCAGGTGAGGGAGACTCTCCTGCAGGCCAAGAGATTGCAGTTAGGGACACACACCCAATTGGCAAGAACCCAAACTCTCCACGGTCCCAGCTGAATGCCTGGATCTCCACAGGATGTTTTGTCTGTCTCCATTCCTTTTTGTCTGGAATTGTGCCGTAGCAATTGTGCAATTTCTTCCTCCTCTAGAAGTGCCACGAGTGGGCAAAACCTGGCGAGTGGGCCGTGTTCCTAAGGCAGTGCAGTCTGGAGCTGATGGATGGAGAGTTGCCCTTCTGCACTTCCAAACCAGAGCAAAAAGCTGTAAGTGGGTCTTTCCATCTTGAAGAAATCACTGACAATTTCAAAGGGAACAGCGCACCTCATTTGAAGGGTGAGAAGGAAGGGCATCTTCAAAAAGGATTTGGGGTTTGACAGAGTTTAGTTTCCCAGTCCTGCTTGGAGCTGGCAGGGCACAAAGCAATTTCCTCTTGCTTCAACCACAATTGAAAATAACAATATTGGAAATAAACCCCAACATCGTTTTAAATAGGCTGCTGAGGTCAGTAAGATGGATCCATACCATCAGCACGTTTCTAAAGTAAATAACTTAGTCCTTGTTTTAAAAAGATCGGTTGCCCCTTTATCCAAAGGTCTGGACTACTTTTCACTAACACGTTGTTTTGTTTGTATCTTTCACATGTTTTCTGTGTTTTTTTTTTCCTTTTCTATGTTTTTTGTTTTTCCTAGAACAGAAATCCTCTCCTAAAACAGGAGTGTCGTTCGCTCCTGGTTCCCGTGTGGAGCAGCTCCTTCCCGCTGGCTGAGCTGCCCAGGCAGAGCCCAGCAGCTCCTGGCCCTGCAGGCCTGAGGCTTTTCCCATTGCTGGGCACGGACTGATGGAGCAGCACAGCTGAACACAGGGACACACAGAGGGACCAGGAGCAGCTGCCTTTGTCCACCTGGAGCTCCAAGGGCCAAACTCTCAGCAGACAGGGCTGGAAGAGACTTGCAGGCTCCCTGTTTGCTGTGCTGCCCCCACTTGTGCCTGGCCCAGCTCTGTGGGGGCAGAGGGAGAAGAAGGGGCAGAGGGAGAAGAAGGGGCAGCTGCCTCCCAGCTCCCAACCCCCAGCCCAGGGACCCCTGTGTGTACTTGGGGCACTGTCAGCACCCGCTGCTCCAGCCACCACTTCTGCTGGCACTGACAGCAACAGCCAAATTGTGGCTGATCCCGAGGGAGCAGCAGCAGTGCCTGGATCTGATCCCTGACTCTGGGCAGGGCTGGAAAAAAACGACACCCACAGCAGCAGCAGCAGCAGCAGCAGCAGCACATGGACCTGACTTTGAGCACAGCCCCTGGCACTGTTCCCTGCGGTGTGCAGTGGTGTCACAGCAGCCTGGGGCACCTGGGAGCCCTCAGTGCCAGCAGGGACTGGAGATGGCAGCGCTGGCATCCTGGAGGTTGTGCAGGGAACAGAGGTGGGGACTCCCTCTCCATGGGGAGCTTCCAGGTGGAAAAGGCTGCTGTGAGCAGGCAGCTGCAAGGGCAGAGAAAGGAGGGGCTGGAGCCCTTGATGTGTGCCAGTGCCACAGTCCTGGGCAGCAGCCACCAAGCACAGGGGGAGCAGAGGGCACAGCCAGAGGGACAAAACCAGTCAAGGTCAGAGAGTGGGAAGAGCCAGAGCTGGGAGCAGGAACAGCTGCTTCCTTGCACCCTTGAAGAAAGCTCTTGGCTGCTTCAAAGCACTGAAGGGCCTGAAGGGTAGAGAGGAGGCCACAGCAAACAATGCTCCTGGTGCCACACCCTCCCCTCTCAGCGTCCCAGAAGGAATTGCATGAGCTGTATTCTTCTTCTCCCTGAGCCCTCTCGTTCAGCATGAGCAGCTTAGCAGCAGGAGCTAAAGGAGCTGGAGCCTTAGGCCACAAGGGCTGACCAAGAGGGGCCTTTTGGACTCAAGGAATGCTGCTAACATGGACCTAGCTGAATGCAGCAGATGGAATCCTGGAATTACAGAATCCTTCCAGTTGGGAAAGACCTCAGAGCTCATGCAGTCCTGCTGTTCACCCAGCACTGTCAAGCCCAGCAGTAAATCACATGCCTGAAGTACCAAAGGCTGGACAAGAGGCCCTGACTGAGGGCTGAACACCAGGCCCTGAGCCAAAGGGGATCTCTGGATGAACCTTCCAACCAAATGTTATCTTTGTATCCACACATGACCAAACTATGCACGGACATGAGTGCTGTGATAGATGTATGCACTCATGAGTGAAAGGTGGATTGACCTTTGTTTATTTAGAAGCCGAACAAGGCCATGAAATCCAACATCTGGCCTTGTTTGGGGTGTGTTTGGTCAAAGCCAACTCCTTGGGTTCCTCCTTGAGCCCTGGCCAGGCTCTGGGTATGAGCCAAGAGGAGAATGAAACCAGATGTTGCTGCACTAGAAGTGCTGTCAGTTTGTTTCTTCAGCACTGTCAGAGCTGGGCCCTCTCTCAGCGGGGCTGGAAGCCTCAGCTGTGGCTGGAGGCACCTGCAGGAATTCCCAGTGTCCGGGAGTGGCTCTGCAGTCCTTGGCTGTGACAGCTTCCCCCAGCTGATGTGTGCATCTGGGTGATGGTAAAGTCTGGGGGGAACTGCTGATGGATCTTTCTTAATCACTGCGGGCACTTCTTGGGAGTGAGGACTGGGTGCATTGCTGAGCTTCTCCTTCTGTGATTCTTTGCTGCTTTGAACTTTAGAAAATTACACAATTCCTTCAGCTGGTGTCTGTGTCTTTGGTGCTGACCTTGCCCACTGGTAAAAGCAAAGTGGTGTAGTCTGGCTGGATCACAACAAAATGTCACTTTTAAAATGTAAATGTAAGGAGTCCGTCCCGTTGGAAATTGCTGGATGCGAAGCCCTTCCCTAGAGTTGTGTGTCTCAGGAGTGGGCTGAGGTCAGAGCACCGTGGGAGCAGTGGAGCCGTGAGTTAAAAGAGGCTGAACCAGTGGGTGTCTTCAAATGCATCCCAAAATTGCATATGGAAAAAGGAAAAGAACTTGTGGGTTTGGGAGGATGAGGAGGGATTTTGTTAAGAGCATATTGGAAACAGCAGGCTATCCACAAGCTGCGGCATTGGTTGGACAGATGAATGTTTGTTAAAAGAGCAGTTGAAAAAATGCGGAGCTGAGAAGCTGTCCCGATGGAGAAGCCAACTCCCAGATGTGCTCCCTACCCTTAGCAATGGGCCCACTGGGAAATGGAAAGGCCCTGGATGTGCATGGCTGCTCCCGGTTTGCAAATACAACCATGGCCAGTGAGACTTGGACTTCCTGGGAAATTGTTCTGGGTGCCATGGCCCCTGACAGGGTCCCCCAGAGGCTGCAGGGCTGGACTGTGATGCACTGGAATTAATTAGGATAAATCAGAAGCAAATGAGAGTTATCAATACGGAAAGAGGAGTTCAGATTCCTCCAGGACACTTTGTTTGGGGAACTGCTCACTGGAGCTTGGCCTTGCAAAGGGTTCACGTCACGGGAAGAGGAATTGATGCAGATTGTCAAGGAGAAATCAAAGTAATCCTTTTCAGCAATAGTGAACAAGATTGGATGATTTAGCCCTGTGGCACAGTAGCACCATTATTGATCTTCCAGCTTTCGAAACATCAGTGAAGGAAGGAGATCCAGCTCAGATCAGCACTGTTTGTGGAGATCAAGGCTTTGGATGCAGCAGTCCTAATAATGGAGCCAAAGTGTGGGTGGAGAGGCCAAGTGGCCCTCCCGAGCCAGCTGCAGGAACAGCTCTGGGGAAAGACAAGACTGTTGGAATGCTGGAACCTGGCAATATGTCCCTGCAGCCAAGTGCTCTATGTGAGAACAAGTGGATGTTTTGGGATATTGTTTTAGAGATCGTGCCAGACCACATCTGCGTGTTTGCCCCAAGGGTCCCGTTTGGGAAATGCTCTGATCCACGGGGCTCCATGTGAAGGCTGATGTGACACTGAGGCACTTCCAGACGAATTCCAGCCAGGAGCCTGGGGGTCCCTCAGGGCCTGGGACCCGGCACCTCTCCAGCCAAAGGGGAAAGGACCCCAGCAAGCCTTGTTACCCACAGACAGCGCGGGAAAGCTGAACAGCAAAGATCCCTAGGGACATTATTCTGGAATTAAATGGGCACCAGCTGCATGGACAGTGGAATTACTGTTCCTAACCCGGATGAGACTGAGGAAAAAGAATGAGTCACCTTGTCACTAAAGTAGTGCTTATGTCTGTAAGTTGTGTCTTGAGAGTCAGCCAGAATCTTTGTTTGCCAGAAACACCTGTAGAGTTTCATCAGGGATTAGTCCTGAAATTGTTCTGAAAATGTAAAGATCTTAGTAGCCAAAATACTCCATGTAAGTAATTGCTGGGTATGTCCTCAACTAATGTTGGGAGGAATGGGGGTCCCTTGGAGGGCCCACCCTGTGGGGTGGCCAGAGCTCTGTCCATGGGCTCTGACTCCTAACAGAGTCAGTGCAGGGACAGTTAAAGAAAACTGTGCTGTGCAAAAAAGGAATACAATGATCAGCTTCACAGGGTTCACTAAGATTTCCCTTCAGTAGAAACTGAACCCTGTTGGAGTTAGAGGCCCCAGTGTGAAAGGATTTCTGTGCTTTGCCATCACTCCCAATGTCCATAGAACTTGGGGTGCTGGAGCTGGTCAGGGTCAGTGTTAGAGCACTGCCAGCTGCAGGGCCACTGTGAAACTGCTGTGGCCCAAAGGCACGGGGGACACAAGAGGAGCACAGGGAGGAGCCCTGGATGCATCAGCAGCCCACAGTGGGAAATGGGAAATCAGACCTTTGGTACTGGGAATGGGACCTGCTGGATGTGCAGAGACAATGCCTGTAAAGGCTTCCCTCAATGTGTTTGGGTCCTGTTTTTCAGGCAGTGTTGATGCCTCCCTTGGGGGTACTTCAGCAACAAGCAGAAGGAAGAGTTTGGGCCGAGAGAACATTTCCCCCCACAGAGTGCCTTTGGTCTCAGAAAGCCAAAGACTCTGGTTCACCCTGTGCCCCATGAGCACTGCCTCGTCCTATGGAGTTCACATTAATGAGCTACATGGATTATTTGAAGAAGTAGAAAAGGATACTGTGCAAATATCCAGTAGCACATCCTGTGAGCTCCAACAAACACAAATGGGGCTCTACAGAACCTCATGGCCTTGGATCATCTGCTTGCTGGGCAAGGAGGAGCCTGGGCTATGACGGGACAGGAAGGTTGCACTTCTATCAGTGATGAGTCTGAAGTGCAGCCATCAGGAATCACCTCAATAGGAAGAGCAGTAGAAGAGTGGCAGAAAGAAGAAAATTCTTCTTGCTGAGATTGCCTTCATGCCTGCCAAATTGGAGGCTGCTGTGAAATGCATTTGTGGCAGTCACTGCAAACATTGCAGTGTGAGCCCTTGGTGTGTAATGATTCCATGTTAGAGTTGTTGTGACACTTTGTGCTGGGAAATGGAGCACTGAGACTTGTCTCAAGAGAGACACAGTCTCAAGAGAAAGTGGGGATTTGAGAAACAACAGAGAAGAGCAACTAATTAAGCATGTTTTAAAAGAGTTGCAAATTACAGCTCTGAGTAATGAACTGTTCTTCAATTAATGCTTAATTGAAGAACAAGAGGTGATGCCTTTATGCCTCATACCTAAATCTAAGACTCCATTATTGAAGGAATTGTTATGGAGGTTGTAGATCATGCTTTGGTCAAAGCACTGGTTGAAGTACCAAGGCCTGAACATCAGGCCCTGAGCCAAAGCTGAATTCTAGATGCACCTTCCAAGCAAATGTTATATTTTTATCTGCTCATCATTGAGGCTTTTTTAGCAATACGATCTCTGTATCTGTGCATTGGTGATACAAGGATTTACCTTTCAGCATTTAGAAATCCAACAAGGTCCCATCTAGCCTTGTTTGGGGGTGTTTGGTCCAAGTGAACTCCCTTGGTTCCTCCTTGAGCCCTGGCCAGGCGTTGGGAGGAACCAAACAGGAGACTTAAACCCATGTTCCTGCACTAGGAGTGCTGTCAGATTCTCTGTTCAACACCATCAGAGCTGGGCCCTCTCTCAGCAGGGCTGGAAGCCTCAGCTGTGGCTGGAGGCACCTGCAGGAATTCCCAGTGTCCGGGAGTGGCTCTGCAGTCCTTGGCTGTGACAGCTTCCCCCAGCTGATGTGTGCATCTGGGTGATGGTAAAGTCTGGGGGGAACTGCTGATGGATCTTTCTTAATCACTGCAGGCACTTCTTGGGAGTGATGTCTGGGTGCATTGCTGAGCTTCTCCTGTTGTGATTCTTTGCTGCTTTGAACTTTATATAAATTACGCAATTCCTTCAGCTGGTGTCTGTGTCTTTGGTGCTGACCCTGGCCACTGGTGAAACTGAGTCCCATCGTGCCTAGGAGTTACCTGGGAAAACAAACGCCACCACTGCAAATGTCCCCTGGTTTCTGCCTTCTTCCCCCCACTTTATACGCTGAGCATGATGTCCCATGGTCCGGGATCTCCCCTGGGTCAGTTGGGGTCACCTGTCCTGGCTGTGTCCCCTCCCAAGCTCCCCTGCACCCCCAGCCCCTCCCCAGCGTGGCTGGACGAGGGGCAGGAAAGGCCTTGGCTCTGTGCAAGCTCAGCAAGAGCAAAACCATCTGTGTGTGATGGAGCCTGTGCTCAGCACCCGACCCCAGCAGTGTCTCGGTGCCAGCGTCCGTGGCATCAGGCCCTACAAGGGGTTTCCATGGCAAGTGCCATGCCAGGTGACCCAGGTGTCCTGTCCCAGTGAGGCTTGCCATGGAAACAGTGCCCAGCTGACCTTTCTGTCTGGCTGAGCTGGCCTTTGGACCTGGCCCTGGGGTTTGCTGCTGGTCCCGCTGCGCCTGCCCAGCCAGCGCGGCACAGGGCAGGTGGCCATGGCACAAGCCCCCAGCGAGGGATCCCCTCTGGCTCTGGGCAGTGACAGCAGCCCTGAGCAAGGGGCCCAGGGCAGGTTTCCATGACAAGCAGCCATCACAATGGCTCCAGGCGTTGGCTGCCGTGGCACCAAACTGAGGAAGGGGTCTCTGTGGCTGTTGCCATGGCACCTGACTGCATCAATGAGTGTCAGTGCAGCTGAAGCTGGACCAGCCCCGGCAGTGCTTTGTCCTCAGGCTTGCCATGGCAGCTGAGGACCCAACAGGTCTGCATGCAAGTGCCCATGGAACCTGACTGCACAAATGGCTCCTTGGGGTGGTTTCCAAGGCAACTTGAACTGATGAGGGTTGCCCTGGCACCCAAACCCACTAGTGGGGGTCAGTGCAGTGTCCATGGCAACAGTCCCTTGCAATGGCCCAGGGCACCTTGGGATGCTAATCCACCCTCACAGCTGGGCAGGGCAGCTCTGGAATGGTCTTGGTGCTGCCTGGGGCTTGGCACACACTTGAGGAGGGTGTCTGTTTTCAGTGGGGTACTTTTCGTTTTTTGGAGCAATCAAAACCGTTGTAGGTTGGTGTAAAAAAAAAAAAAAAAAAGAGGAAAACCCTTCTTAGGGTGTGTGCAGCCAGTTCTCCAAGCAAAGCAGGGGTGTCAGCTGAGTCAGGACAGACAGGATGCGGTTGGGGAATGTGCAGCAAGGTTGTCCACACCGGGTCAAACCTCAAGGCACAGCTTCTCTGAGCAGGCCAGACCTCCTTAGGAGACACCCTGGAGCAATATCCATCACACAATGCTACAATCTCAGGGCCTGAGAGGAGACTGCACAAACGTCTCCAGGAGTCCAAGTCAGAAAGAGAATGCAAAGGGTCTGGAGGCATTAATATGTCCCACTGAGGTCCAGCTGCAGCACAGGCTGCTCATGGGCTCCTTGCAGGAGGGAATTGGAGGCCAGGATTGCACAAAATCCTCACAGAGACTCAGTGTAGGAAGGAAAATGCAAAGTACCCTAAAATACCTTGGTTATCTCAAAGCATTAATGAGCCCCCGCCCCCACCCCCCCCCAGTGTCAATACAGAGCAATCAAGGGACTCCTTAAAGTAGATAACTGGAGGTCATGATTGCACAAACCTCTCCTGGAGTCGGTATCAAAAGGGAAACACCTAGTACTTGAAAAATCTGGAGTACCCTGAAGCATTAATGAGCCCCACTGAGTGTTGGTAATGATTAAGAATCTCAAGGGACTCATTAGAGCAGATAATTGAAGACCAGGATTGTAGGAAGCTCTCAGAGACTCCAAGGCAAGAGCAAAGGCCAAGGTCCTTTGGAAAACCTGCAGTCCCTGGAAGCATTCAGGAGCCCCCCAGGGCCATTCCTGACCAAGGCTCCCCAGGGACTCATGCCAGCAGATCCCTGAGGCCACCGGGGTGTGGGGCAGGGGAGGATGCTGAGGGCAGGACAAGGGGGTGACAGTGCCCAGCCTTGCTGGGGCTGTGCCAGGAGGCCCCAGTGGCTCAGGACAAGGTGTCTCCTCCCAGCCCTTGGTGGCACAGACGCTGCTGTGCCCCAGGGCACCAAGACTTGGCTTCTCCTGGGCACTGCCAGCCCTGCCAGGGCCCTTGGCCATGTCCAGCACAGCTTGTCCTGCACTGTCCCACAGCTGCTGCTGTGCCCCTGCAGGCTGCACACTCCCATCTCGCTGCCCCCCTGGCTCTGCCCTGCCACTGCCCACCCTGCCCTGACTTCTGCCCAGGCTGTCTCTGCAACCCCCAACCAATGGGCTGGGGATGGGCAAGTGTTCCTTAGGGCACAGGGAGGGGACAGCTTGGCTGGGGTGACCCAAGGGCTCTCCCATTCCATGCGATGTCAAGGGCAGCAATAAACTGAGGGCAAGGAAGGGCGTGAGATGGTCTCTGAATTTGTAGTGATCTTACACTCCTCCATGATCTGAACATCCCACATTGCTTCTTTTGTGAAGCAGAGGTGCGCTTCTCCTACTGGGAAACTCTGGTATGCTGATGGAGCCCACCCTTTTTTCTAAATTGGTGGCTACCCAGTAACTTTTCCCATAGTAGTGCAAGTTTCTAAGTTGTGCTTATTATAGCAGGCCGAATAGATATGTGTGTGGAAGGCAAGGGTGGATACCGTGTGTCCACTGTACCGGATTGTCTGGTAAGGCTTGGAACAAGCGTCAGCTCTGTTTCCTTTTATCATAATGAGCAATAGGATGACTCTCAGGACTATGTTCATCCCTCTGCCTCCCTCAAGGCCTACGGGGTTGCTGCCAGTAGCCGAGGTTTGTTTCATCTTCTCCTTCTCGGCAGCAGGGACTATGTCCTGGGGTGTCCCACTTTGTCCTTTTCTTCTGGTGTTGTTTCTTACTTTTGTTCCAGCTTTTAGCTTTATCCCCAGGACCAGGTACAGCAGTGAGAGCACGGTATACACAACCCTTTCTGGCACTCTTTTGCCAAAGCCTTTGCTTTGGCTTTTGTTTTTTGTTTTGGTTTTTTTTTTGTTTGCTTGTCCCATTCTCAAATAACTCCCACCATTTGTGATCATTAATTTCGATTTCTCCTTGTGCTGATAGGGTATTAAGTACCTTAATAGTTTCCTTCTATTCATTTCTTCTACATTGGATACGTGATGCGAATGGGAGGTACCCACCATAGGAATGACTCCACCACAACTCGGACACCTTTTCTTGATGAACGGGCTACAATCACACCCAGGTTCAGGACAGGTGATTTTCAGTCCTGACTGGGAGGCCTTTGAGAAGAATTGATCTGGTATCCACAGCAAGTCCTCCGAATTCGCACTTTGAGGCCTCTGGGCTCGGATGTCACGGTCCAACCTGTCTTGGCTTAATCGTATGTATGGCAAATCCTAGAGGTATGGTTTGAGCTAAAATTCTCTTCTTCCTTAATTCTCGCAAGTCTTTGTTGATTGTTATTATGTAGTTTTGAAGAGAAGGGTCCTGAACTAAGCCAGATCAAGGCGTACTCCTTTAGGGTAAGGCATACCATCCAGCATTTCATATGGTGAAATCCCTGTTTTCGAATTTGGCGTTGCCGTGTATTAGACAGGGCCAGTGGGAGGCACTTTGTCCATGGCATTTTAGTCTCAATCATTAATTTTGACAGCTGCTGTTCTAAAGGTTGATTCATCATTTCAACTCTCCCAGAACTCTGAGGGTGCCAGGGTGTATGATACTCCCAGCTGATGCCTAGTGCCGAGGTCAGTAACTTCAGCACTGTAATAAAAACAACATAAAAATTGTTCATTAAAATAGAAGGACTACCAAGAGTTCAATAAAATAACAAAGAATAGAACCAGATCTGAGAGGGCACAAGTCATGCACCCGTAGTCCACAAGAATGTCTTGATTAGTTTGAGCTGAGTTAATTAACCATACTTAAGTATCCATTGTTCAACGTGTAAAAAGGATCTACTGATAAGGCAGAGGTTCTGCCGGGAAGAGGAGTCTTCTTCATTCCAACGACCACAGGAGGGCAAAGTACGACCCCTATCAACAGGCAGTGCAAGCGCAGACACGATTGCAAAAGGGACACGTACACCAGAAACAAGGGGTATAAAACCCAAAGGACTGAGAGAGGAAAGTGCGCGCCGTTGGTAGAGTGCTAACTCCCGGCCGCCCAGCGCTGCTTTTGCTTGTTACCGCTTGCTTAATAAATTCCCCTTGTTGATGTTCAATTGGCTCTGAGTCAGTGTGTGTGACAAACACTTATAACAAGCACTTCCAATGTAAAGTGTGTCCCTGGTCTGAGTCTATTGCTCGGACCAGCCCATACCTTGGTATTATGTGTTCTGTCAATATTCTGGCTACCACTTGTGATGTGTCTCCAGCTGCAGGGTATGCCTCTACCCAGTGGCTTAATTGGTTTACTATTACTAGTAAATATGTCTATCTTCCTATTTTTGGTGATTCTGTAAAATCTATTTGTATTCTTTCAAAGGGTCTGTAAGCAGTTTTCCATCCTCCTGACGGACCTTGTTGCATACCTTTTTTTATGAATTTTCTGACAAGTTAAACAACCTTGTCCTTGCACTACTCTCGAAGATCTGTCTATAAACAATTTTTCTCCATCCTTAAGTTTAACGTCTTCCAAGTCAGGTCTAGTTTTTCTTTGTAATTCTATAATGTCCACACAATTATATTTTAAGTTTTCTCCTGGTTCCCCATATAGGAATTGTGCAGGACTTTGAGCAGTTGTTGCTTTTAGCTCTAAATTTGGGGAAGTAATTAGAATAGCTTCATATTTTAATATTTAGGCATCGGTTAGCCATTTCTCAGCTTTTTGATTCAGAATTCCCCTGACATGATGAGGGGAGTGTACCATTAGGGGTGCCCCAGAGGTGACTTTTTGGGCTTCCTCAGTTAAAAGTGCTGTGGCCACTAGGGCTTGTAGACATGAGGGCCAGCCCCAACTGACAGGGTCTAGCAGTTTAGAATAATATCCCACTGGCCTTTGACTGCTTGCCCATTCCTGAGTGAGTACCCCATATGCTGTTTGATCAGAGGTGTTTACAAATAACTGAAATGGTCTCTCCAAATCCGGGAGACTTAGTACAGGGGCTTGAATTGAATCATGTTTGACTTTTTAAAAACTTTTGTCATTCACCTTTGTCCATTTTCTTAATAAATTATTTTCTGCCTCTGGCAGTAACAGTAGATTTGTAATTCAATTCTGCTCTGGGTCTCAATTTGCATATATTTAATAATAAGGACTCAAAATGGTTCACTTTTTGCTCCCATCACAAGTGCTGTTTCTCTACTAGGTTTGCACGTTTTTGGTAGGTGTTTAATTGTGGATATTTTTTTTTGGCTCTTGTATCTACTAAAAGTTCCACCTCCTCTCCATGGGGACCGATTTTTTAAAAATTATTTTTTCAAGGGCTCTTTCGATGGTATAGTCCCCAATACATACAGCCCTTGACACCCTTATTCGTTCTTTTGGAACATTTTTTCATCCCGTATCCTCTCTTTACAATTTTTTTTTTTTTTACTATGACCTTTCTTGTTACAGTAAAAGCAGGTTCGACTTAGTGAATTATTTCCTGCCTCATTTCCTTGTTTCCGTGGGGGTTTTCGTGTTTTCCCTCCCCCTTTCTTCCCTGGTGAGTAGGATACTTAATGTAGATTGTAATTCCATCCAAGTACACATACTTGGTCCGAGGAATTGATTTAGTGTCTCAGATACCCCTATAGGATCTTCCAATAGTTTTCCCATCTCTTTTTCTAAGTTTCTTACCTCCCCTGTGTTCAAGGGAACATTTACAAATCCAGTTAATTCAGTCTGTTGTCCCGCTAATGGGACTTCCCTCAGGGGGTAAAGGGGAGCCTTTGTGTCATTATCTCCCTCCTCTCTGCTGATCCTATCGCTCCTGGTATTTCTTTGACTCCAGGGAGTCCTTTGAGCTATTGGAGTACCAGAAGGGGAGGGAGCAGAGACATTGGGGGGGGGAGGGGGGGATCGCCTGTATTTTTTTGTATTATATGGAGGTGGGAGATTATCAAGGGATTCCCAGGTAACCTTTTTTGTTATCCTCATCCTCTTTTTCCTTGACCGTACATCCCGAGAATGGTTTATGCTGTTCTGTCCACAGAGCAGCACAGTCACATTCCTCTCTGTTAAATGGTTCTTTACAAGCATCCTAAGTGTTTAATGCCCCACAACTCCATTTTTTTCTTTACTTTTTCTTTTGTATAATTCCCTTGTGTCCCAACGTCATTCCCAAAGTGCTGCCCGATGGTATTTCTGGCAACCTACTGGCCTTCTTTTTTCTTTTTTTTTTTATTTTTTTTATTTTGTTTTTAAGAACTTTGAACACTTTGTGGGTTGTTTGGACTTAAAACCTTCCTCTTTCTTTGTCCTATTTTTACCTCAAAGGACTATCTTGAGGTATTTGTGCTTCCTCTTGTATTCCACCCGGATCCTGCCTCTCCTTGGGTCAGGATGGGAAGGAATTCTGCCTCTACCTGGGCTTGGGATGGGAAAAAGCAGCTTTTTCCCTCTTCCCCCGTGACTCCTGTGTTGCTCTCCAATCTTTCCCCCCCCCCCAAGTCCCTCCCCCCAAGTCCCACCTCTGCCTGGGTTGGGATGGGAAAAGAACCTGGCCTCTACCTGGGTTAGGATGGGAAAAAGCAGCACTCGCTTCGTCCCTTCCCCGGCCGGGCCCCTGGCGGGAAACCAGAACCGCGGACAGAAGGACTCCACACTCGGTTCGTGGAAAAATCCACGTCTCGTTCAGCAAGCACACAGTCACCTCCACCAAACCAGACAGTCACTTACGGCTTCGACGCTCCTGTCTGGGTCTGCGTGCACAAGAATGACAGGTGATTTTGCCGTGGTCTTCCGGGGAGTTTTTTTCCTTGCTCAGTCTATATCGTGAGGTACGTCCATGGGTCCTGAGAACCACTGAGGAACCGGGGCCGTGGGAGCGGGGCGCCTCCCTGAAATTGCAGTGCCCCTCAAGGCTCCAAGGATGTCCCAGGTTTCAGCACCAAATTATTATAAATGAGAAACAAAGTCTCGATATTTAGCAAAATTTAGATTGCTTTATTTGGTATAGACGAAGCAAGCAGCGCTGGGGAACGTGAGGGGTCAGCGCCCACTCCACGCTCCGTCGAACGTTGGTTGGCAGCTCCTTTTTATAGGATGGTTCTCCTTGTAGTCTCGGGACAGTTTGCCAAGCAGCCATGTGGTCTTGGTAGATAAGGAACAGTAGACATGGGGGTCTTGTCTTAACAGCTAAGTTGCAATTGATTACACCGAGGCAGGAAATTTGGTAGTGCAAAATCTTTTAGGCTGCAATTGATTATACAAATGCAGGAAATCTGATTTTGCAATATCTTTCAGGCCGTGGGAAACCCCTGTTTTACAAACTGGTATCAGATACAATTTAATAAAAAATCATAATATTCATAATAGGGGGATTTAAACAAAATTATTGAATCATATGTATTTTCTCTGTCTAATGTCCATGCTTCATTTCAGACCTGAGTATTCTGGTTTATACAAACCCAGCTACTTTTATGATTGACACGAATCTTTTATCAATTATCACACATGGAACAGGTCTGGCTGGCTTGGCCTCCCAAGGGCTACCTGACAGGTCTGGCTGCCCATGGAATGTCCAGGGCTGCCTCTCATCAGTCCCTGGAGCACTGGGGCTCTGTGCCTTCCTTCCTAGGGAAAAGAACCGGCCTTCTTGTCCTTCCTGACCATGACCTAAATTGGAATTTGGCCTCCCAAATTCCATATATCCAATGATTGCTCCCAGACAAAAGTAGCCAGGATAGACAGGTCAGGCTGGCCTGGTCCTGCGGTGAATTTCTCAGACTATGAGCAGAATTGGTTTATTTGCCAACATCTTGGAGAAAGTCCAGAGATCTCCTGGGATGGGGTTTGGAGGCCTCAAGCACATGACCACGATACAGGGACAAAGGAGCTCTGTGCTCAGTGGAGTGGAGGCTGAGGATGGTGGAGGAGAGCCCTGGGAGTGCCTGAAGGGTGGTTTCAGAGATGGTGGATCCTTTTGACATGGCAGAAAACAGCCAGAGATAGAAAAGATTAATGCCAAGGGCCGCTGGGGAGGGCCAGACTGGACCCAAGGAGAAAGGAATTTCTCTGCCAGGGCAGGGCTGTGGTGCAAGAAATCCCCCAGAAAGAGTGTGGAGCAGCCCAAGGCTTTGTGTGGCCAGGCAGAGGCAGGCAGGAGGCAGAGCTGGCAGCAAAGGAAGGGGCCAGCGAGGTGGGGCAGCCGGGGGCTGAGGACAGCCTGCAGGGACAGAGGGGCAGGGCATGGGCACCATAGGACAGCCTGGGCTGCAGAGGGCACAGGGATGGGCAGCAGCTGAAAGGCCCTGCCAGAGCCAACTCCTGCAGCACTTTGGCCATGGCTGCTGGCCCCGGGAAGAGCCCTGAGCAATGAGGGAGGGACAGGATCTGCCTTGCCAGGGACTGGGGCTCAGGCTTTGGCCTTTGCATTCCTGAAACACATCCAGGTGAGCTCAGCACCAGGGACACCTTTCTATTTCTTGTCCCCACCTGCCATCAGTGCCTCCAGGGTTCAATGATTTTGAAATTGGAGACTTTAAAAAGTCCACTTTATTGTTTAAGAACATTTTCAATTTCATTTGTCTAAAATGGAGTTGCCATGAGCAAAGTGCACTTGTGTGGGGACCAGCAGGTCTGACTGCCCTGGGCACAGGGAGCCCAGTTTTCCCTCTGAGCTCCCCAGTGTGCAGGCTGAGAGCAATGCTGAAGATGAGGCAGCAAGACAAACCAGAGCTCAAAAATAAAGAAGCTGCGCCAAGATCCCCCCTAGGAAGAGAAGTCATATTGGTGAGATTCCCAAGAAATTAGACCAGAAATGACCAAGGGAAATCTGTCCCAGCTTGTCATTGCCTTCTTTCTACAGTCTCCAATGCCCGGAGTGAAGAAATGTCCAACAGCAGCTCCCGCAGCCACTTCCTCCTGCTGGCATTGGCAGACACGTGGCAGCTGCAGCTCCTGCACTTCTGCCTCTTCCTGGGCATCTCCCTGGCTGCCCTCCTGGCCAACGGCCTCATCATCAGCGCCGTAGCCTGCGGCCACCACCTGCACACCCCCATGTTCTTCTTCCTGCTCAACCTGGCCCTCAGCGACCTGGGCTCCACCTGCACCACTGTCCCCAAAGCCATGCACAATTCCCTCTGGGGCACCAGGCCCATCTCCTGTGCAGGATGTGCTGTACAGCTCTTTTGCTTGCTGTTCTTTACCACAGCAGAGTAGTATCTCCTGACCCTCGTGTGCTACAAGCACTACGTGTCCATCTGCACACCCCTGCACTAGGGGATCCCCCAGGACAGCAGAGCTTGTGCCCACATGGCAGCAGCTGCCTGGGCCAGTGGCTTTCTCCATGCTCTCATGCACACTCCCAGTCCATTTTCACTGCCCCTGTGCCGGGGCAATTCCCTGGGCCAATTCTTCTGTGAAATGCCCCAGATCCTCAAGTTCTCCTGCTCCAAATTCTACCCCAGGGAACTTGGCCTACTCATGGGTGGTACCTGTTTAGCATTTGCTTCTTCTGTATTCATTGTTTTCTCCTATGTGCAGATCTTCAGGGCTGTGCTGAGGATCCCCTCTGAGCAGGGATGGGATAAAGCCTTTTCCACCTGCCTCCCTCACCTGGCCGTGCTCTCCCTGTTCCTCAGCAATGTCATGTTTGCCTACCTGAAGCCCCCCTCCATCTCCTGCCCATCCCTGCATCTGGCACTGTCACTTCTGTACTCAGTGCTGCCTCCAGCCCTGAACACCCTCAGCTACAGCCTGAGGAACCAGGACCTGAAGGACACCCTGAGGACAATGATCACTGAGTGGTTTTCAGAAGCAATGAACTGTCATTCTTCTGCATAGCTGTTACTAAGTTACTCATTAATGCCCACTTTGTGTCCCGTATTTTTGCTGCTGACACAGGTGTTACACTTCTGAGAACTTGCTCGCACCAAAATCCTGGACTGTTCAGGCAAATATTTCAGTATTTGCCTTTCTAGTGTGACCCAGAGACTGCAGAAATGGGGAGCTCTAGTACAGTAAGTGTGTGCTGAAACAACAGAAAGAACTCTGTGTTGTCTTGTTTGCCTGACATCTTTCCTCCCTGACATCTCTGGAGCTGCAGGGTCGGTGCCTGTGGGCAGAGCAGGGGGAGAAGAGTCCCAGCAGAACAGCATTGCCAGGGAGCCCCAGGGCTTCTCCTGTGTAACCTCCTCTTCCTTCACTTCCACACTCCCCTTCAGAGCCCCTGTGCTGGTTTAAGGCCTCAGGGCTCTCTCAGCTTGGTCCCTGCCCTGCTGGGTGACTGTCCAGAGACTGCAGGCAAGGACAGGTTGTGGGCACTGCTGGGACAGAGTTGGGCTCTACAAGAGCATTTCCATGGTGCAAGGGCATGTCCCCGGAGCAGGGCCAAAAAGCTTCAATCTTCTTCCCAATTTGTTCTCAAGGATGTGCCCAACACAGTGCCCTGGAGAGGAAACCAGCAGTGAAGAGAAAAATGTGGCAGTGTTCAGGGTGGAGGCCCCCAGGTGTGCCCTTGCAAAGGCAGCGCTGCTTCCAGCAGTGGCCTCTCAGCCCAGGTCACAGAGGTTGCTCTTCCCTCCATGGTGGGACATCAAGTGACCGGGTCAGGAGTCTGTGTTTGCAGTGCAAGGACAAGACACAGCCCTGAGCATCCTCTGTGTGGGGTGGGGGTGGGGACGACGACGACATAAACCCAGTTAGCACAAACACCTTCAGCTCTTCCTGGAGTTTCCAGAGAGTAAGGTCCCCTGGGAACTCCTGAATGCAGGGCTGGGATGAGCTCCTGTGCCCAGAGCTCCCCGTGTCCATCCCTCCGGCTGTGGGGCCCCTGGGGCAGGGGCAGGGCAGGGTGACACCAGCAGGGCTGAGCTCCCTGCCAGGCTCTGGCAGCGGCAGCAGAGCCCAGGGAGCCGCTGCCCGTGCTGCAATGAACTGTCTGTGTGTGTGCCAGGGAAGGACTCGTGTCCCTGGATGCCCCTGTGGCTGTGAGCGGGGTATGAGCCCAGCTCAGGGCTGGGCACCTGACAGAGCCCTGACATTGCTGGCTGTGCCCAGAAGAGAAGGCTTAGGAAAGGTGACCATGGTTAAACCTCTCTGTCCATCAAGTGACAGCCAAGTGTCTGTCACTGGCCCTCCTCAGTCAGACAACAGGAGAAAATAAGCTGAAAACCTGTGGGTCAACAGAATGAGAGATTAATGGGGAGGGCAGGGCAAGGAAGTAAAAAGCAAAGGCCAAATGCAGAAGCAAAGAAGACCACAGGGAGGCAAGAATTCAGTAGATGTAGTGGTTGCTTTGGAAGACAAACGTATTAATAGAGAAAATTCAGAGACCATCTGACGCCCTTCCTTGCCCTCAGTGTATTGCTGCCCTTGACATCGCATGCAATGGGAGAGCCCTTGGGTCACCCCAGCCAAGCTGTCCCCTCCCTGTGCCCTAAGGAACACTTGCCCATCCCCAGCCCATTGGTTGGGGGTTGCAGAGACAGCCTGGACAGAAGTCAGGGCAGGGTGGGCAGTGGCAGGGCAGAGCCAGGGGGGCAGCGAGATGGGAGTGTGCAGCCTGCAGGGGCACAGCAGCAGCTGTGGGACAGTGCAGGACAAGCTGTGCTGGACATGGCCAAGGGCCCTGGCAGGGCTGGCAGTGCCCAGGAGAAGCCAAGTCTTGGTGCCCTGGGGCACAGCAGCGTCTGTGCCACCAAGGGCTGGGAGGAGACACCTTGTCCTGAGCCACTGGGGCCTCCTGGCACAGCCCCAGCAAGGCTGGGCACTGTCACCCCCTTGTCCTGCCCTCAGCATCCTCCCCTGCCCCACACCCCGGTGGCCTCAGGGATCTGCTGGCATGAGTCCCTGGGGAGCCTTGGTCAGGAATGGCCCTGGGGGGCTCCTGAATGCTTCCAGGGACTGCAGGTTTTCCAAAGGACCTTGGCCTTTGCTCTTGCCTTGGAGTCTCTGAGAGCTTCCTACAATCCTGGTCTTCAATTATCTGCTCTAATGAGTCCCTTGAGATTCTTAGTCATTACCAACACTCAGTGGGGCTCATTAATGCTTCAGGGTACTTCAGATTTTTCAAGTACTAGGTGTTTCCCTTTTGATACCGACTCCAGGAGAGGTTTGTGCAATCTTGACCTCCAATTATCTACTTTAAGGAGTCCCTTGATTGCTCTGTATTGACACTGGGGGGCCCTCATTAATGCTTTGAGATAACCAAGGTATTTTAAGGTACTTTGCATTTTCCTTCCCACACTGAGTCTCTGTGAGGATTTTGTGCAATCCTGGCCTCCAATTCCCTCCTGCAAGGAGCCCATGAGCAGCCTGTGCTGCAGCTGGACCTCAGTGGGACATATTAATGCCTCCAGACCCTTTGCATTCTTTTTTCTGACTTGGACTCCTGGAGACGTTTGTGCAGTCTCCTCTCAGGCCCTGAGATTGTAGCATTGTGTGATGGATATTGCTCCAGGGTGTCTCCTAAGGAGGTCTGGCCTGCTCAGAGAAGCTGTGCCTTGAGGTTTGACCCGGTGTGGACAACCTTGCTGCACATTCCCCAACCGCATCCTGTCTGTCCTGACTCAGCTGACACCCCTGCTTTGCTTGGAGAACTGGCTGCACACACCCTAAGAAGGGTTTTCCTATTTTTTTTTTCTACACCAACCTACAACAGTTTTGATTGCTCCAAACAACGAAAAGTTCCCCACTGAAAACAGACACCCTCCTCAAGTGTGTGCCAAGCCGCAGGCAGCACCAAGACCATTCCAGAGCTGCCCTGCCCAGCTGTGAGGGTGGATTAGCATCCCAAGGTGCCCTGGGCCATTGCAAGGGACTGTTGCCAGGGACACTGCACTGACCCCCACTAGTGGGTTTGGGTGCCAGGGCAACCCTCATCAGTTCAAGTTGCCTTGGAAACCACCCCAAGGAGCCATTTGTGCAGTCAGGTTCCATGGGCACTTGCATGCAGACCTGTTGGGTCCTCAGCTGCCATGGCAAGCCTGAGGACAAAGCACTGCCGGGGCTGGTCCAGCTTCAGCTGCACTGACACTCATTGATGCAGTCAGGTGCCATGGCAACAGTCACAGAGACCCCTTCCTCAGTTTGGTGCCACGGCAGCCAACGCCTGGAGCCATTGTGATGGCTGCTTGTCATGGAAACCTGCCCTGGGCCCCTTGCTCAGGGCTGCTGTCACTGCCCAGAGCCAGAGGGGATCCCTCGCTGGGGGCTTGTGCCATGGCCACCTGCCCTGTGCCGCGCTGGCTGGGCAGGCGCAGCGGGACCAGCAGCAAACCCCAGGGCCAGGTCCAAAGGCCAGCTCAGCCAGACAGAAAGGTCAGCTGGGCACTGTTTCCATGGCAAGCCTCACTGGGACAGGACACCTGGGTCACCTGGCATGGCACTTGCCATGGAAACCCCTTGTAGGGCCTGATGCCATGGACGCTGGCACCGAGACACTGCTGGGGTCGGGTGCTGAGCACAGGCTCCATCACACAAAGACGGTTTTGCTCTTGCTGAGCTTGCACAGAGCCAAGGCCTTTCCTGCCCCTGGTCCAGCCATGCTGGGGAGGGGCTGGGGGTGCAGGGGAGCTTGGGAGGGGACACAGCCAGGACAGGCGACCCCAACTGACCCGGGGGAGATCCCGGACCATGGGACATCATGCTCAGCGTATAAAGTGGGGGGAAGAAGGCAGAAACCAGGGGACATTTGCAGTGGTGGTGTTTGTCTTCCCAGGTAACTCCTAGGCACGATGGGACTCAGTTTCACCAGTGGCCAGGGTCAGCACCAAAGACACAGACACCAGCTGAAGGAATTGCGTAATTTATATAACGCAAAACTGCAAAGAATCACAACAGGAGAAGCTCAGCAATGCACCCAGACATCACTCCCAAGAAGTGCCTGCAGTGATTAAGAAAGATCCATCAGCAGTTCCCCCCAGACTTTACCATCACCCAGATGCACACATCAGCTGGGGGAAGCTGTCACAGCCAAGGACTGCAGAGCCACTCCCGGACACTGGGAATTCCTGCAGGTGCCTCCAGCCACAGCTGAGGCTTCCAGCCCTGCTGAGAGAGGGCCCAGCTCTGATGGTGTTGAACAGAGAATCTGACAGCACTCCTAGTGGAGGAACATGGGTTTAAGTCTCCTGTTTGGTTCCTCCCAATGCCTGGCCAGGGCTCAAGGAGGAACCAAGGGAGTTCACTTGGACCAAACACCCCCAAACAAGGCCAGATGGGACCTTGTTGGATTTCTAAACGCTGAAAGGTAAATCCTTCTTTCACCAATACACAGATACAGAGATCGTATTGCTAAAAAAGCCTCAATGATGAGCAGATAAAAATATAACATTTGCTTGGAAGGTGCATCTAGAATTCAGCTTTGGCTCAGGGCCTGATGTTCAGGCCTTGGTACTTCAACCAGTGCTTTGACCAAGGCATGAACTACAACCTCCATAACAATTCCTTCAATAATGGATTCTTGGATTTAGGTATGAGGCACAAAGGCATCACCTCTTGTTCTTCAATTAAGCATTAATTGAAGAACAGTTCATTACTCAGAGCTGTAATTTGCAACTCTTTTAAAACATGCCTAATTAGTTGCTCTTCTCTGTTGTTTCTCAAATCCCCACTTTCTCTTGAGACTGTGTCTCTCTTGAGACAAGTCTCAGTGCTCCATTTCCCAGCACAAAGTGTCACAACAACTCTAACATGGAATCATTACACACCAAGGGCTCACACTGCAATGTTTGCAGTGACTGCCACAAATGCATTTCACAGCAGCCTCCAATTTGGCAGGCATGAAGGCAATCTCAGCAAGAAGAATTTTCTTCTTTCTGCCACTCTTCTACTGCTCTTCCTATTGAGGTGATTCCTGATGGCTGCACTTCAGACTCATCACTGATAGAAGTGCAACCTTCCTGTCCCGTCATAGCCCAGGCTCCTCCTTGCCCAGCAAGCAGATGATCCAAGGCCATGAGGTTCTGTAGAGCCCCATTTGTGTTTGTTGGAGCTCACAGGATGTGCTACTGGATATTTGCACAGTATCCTTTTCTACTTCTTCAAATAATCCATGTAGCTCATTAATGTGAACTCCATAGGACGAGGCAGTGCTCATGGGGCACAGGGTGAACCAGAGTCTTTGGCTTTCTGAGACCAAAGGCACTCTGTGGGGGGAAATGTTCTCTCGGCCCAAACTCTTCCTTCTGCTTGTTGCTGAAGTACCCCCAAGGGAGGCATCAACACTGCCTGAAAAACAGGACCCAAACACATTGAGGGAAGCCTTTACAGGCATTGTCTCTGCACATCCAGCAGGTCCCATTCCCAGTACCAAAGGTCTGATTTCCCATTTCCCACTGTGGGCTGCTGATGCATCCAGGGCTCCTCCCTGTGCTCCTCTTGTGTCCCCCGTGCCTTTGGGCCACAGCAGTTTCACAGTGGCCCTGCAGCTGGCAGTGCTCTAACACTGACCCTGACCAGCTCCAGCACCCCAAGTTCTATGGACATTGGGAGTGATGGCAAAGCACAGAAATCCTTTCACACTGGGGCCTCTAACTCCAACAGGGTTCAGTTTCTACTGAAGGGAAATCTTAGTGAACCCTGTGAAGCTGATCATTGTATTCCTTTTTTGCACAGCACAGTTTTCTTTAACTGTCCCTGCACTGACTCTGTTAGGAGTCAGAGCCCATGGACAGAGCTCTGGCCACCCCACAGGGTGGGCCCTCCAAGGGACCCCCATTCCTCCCAACATTAGTTGAGGACATACCCAGCAATTACTTACATGGAGTATTTTGGCTACTAAGATCTTTACATTTTCAGAACAATTTCAGGACTAATCCCTGATGAAACTCTACAGGTGTTTCTGGCAAACAAAGATTCTGGCTGACTCTCAAGACACAACTTACAGACATAAGCACTACTTAGTGACAAGGTGACTCGTTCTTTTTCCTCAGTCTCATCCGGGTTAGGAACAGTAATTCCACTGTCCATGCAGCTGGTGCCCATTTAATTCCAGAATAATGTCCCGAGGGACCTTTGCTGTTCAGCTTTCCCGCGCTGTCTGCGGGTAACAAGGCTTGCTGGGGTCCTTTCCCCTTTGGCTGGAGAGGTGCCGGGTCCCAGGCCCTGAGGGACCCCCAGGCTCCTGGCTGGAATTCGTCTGGAAGTGCCTCAGTGTCACATCAGCCTTCACATGGAGCCCCGTGGATCAGAGCATTTCCCAAACGGGACCCTTGGGGCAAACACGCAGATGTGGTCTGGCACGATCTCTAAAACAATATCCCAAAACATCCACTTGTTCTCACATAGAGCACTTGGCTGCAGGGACATATTGCCAGGTTCCAGCATTCCAACAGTCTTGTCTTTCCCCAGAGCTGTTCCTGCAGCTGGCTCGGGAGGGCCACTTGGCCTCTCCACCCACACTTTGGCTCCATTATTAGGACTGCTGCATCCAAAGCCTTGATCTCCACAAACAGTGCTGATCTGAGCTGGATCTCCTTCCTTCACTGATGTTTCGAAAGCTGGAAGATCAATAATGGTGCTACTGTGCCACAGGGCTAAATCATCCAATCTTGTTCACTATTGCTGAAAAGGATTACTTTGATTTCTCCTTGACAATCTGCATCAATTCCTCTTCCCGTGACGTGAACCCTTTGCAAGGCCAAGCTCCAGTGAGCAGTTCCCCAAACAAAGTGTCCTGGAGGAATCTGAACTCCTCTTTCCGTATTGATAACTCTCATTTGCTTCTGATTTATCCTAATTAATTCCAGTGCATCACAGTCCAGCCCTGCAGCCTCTGGGGGGCCCTGTCAGGGGCCGTGGCACCCAGAACAATTTCCCAGGAAGTCCAAGTCTCACTGGCCATGGTTGTATTTGCAAACCGGGAGCAGCCATGCACATCCAGGGCCTTTCCATTTCCCAGTGGGCCCATTGCTAAGGGTAGGGAGCACATCTGGGAGTTGGCTTCTCCATCGGGACAGCTTCTCAGCTCCTCATTTTTTCAACTGCTCTTTTAACAAACATTCATCTGTCCAACCAATGCCGCAGCTTGTGGATAGCCTGCTGTATGAAAAACCCAGCAGTCTTAATCACTGTGTTTTCCACACTAACAAAAAACACATTCCACATCACAGGGTCAGCAAACCCCATGAAAGCAGCCAATTTCATCCCTTCCTCCTGTATTCATTATAAACAGTCTCACAAAGTTTGCTGTGACGTTAATGTCCTTGTTAAAGCTTTTCTGTAGGGTATTCAGTGTTACATCCCTGAGCAACCAAAGCTAACACACGAGTACTGTCAGCATTATTTCACATTATTATTATTATTATTATTTATATAAAAATAAAAATATTATTTCATGACATGTAAGATATGCGTACACATATGTAGATATAACACAGTAACATTATTATATCACAAGCACAATGAAATTCAAGCTCAAGATTAAAACTTTTTCTGTGTCTCCATGTGGGAGTGTTCCAACACAAATTGTTCCTTCTGTTGCTGCTGTTTCCAATATGCTCTTAACAAAATCCATCCTCATCCTCCCAAAACACACAAGTTCTTTTCCTTTTTCCATATGCAATTTTGGGATGCATTTGAAGACACCCACTGGTTCAGCCTCTTTTAACTCACGGCTCCACTGCTCCCACAGTGCTCTGACCTCAGCCCACTCCTGAGACACACAACTCTAGGGAAGGGCTTCGCATCCAGCAATTTCCAACGGGTCGGACTCCTTACATTTACATTTTAAAAGTGACATTTTGTTGTGATCCAGCCAGACTACACCACTTTGCTTTTACCAGTGGGCAAGGTCAGCACCAAAGACACAGACACCAGCTGAAGGAATTGCCTAATTTTCTAAAGTTCAAAGCAGCAAAGAATCACAGAAGGAGAAGCTCAGCAATGCACCCAGTCCTCACTCCCAAGAAGTGCCCGCAGTGATTAAGAAAGATCCATCAGCAGTTCCCCCCAGACTTTACCATCACCCAGATGCACACATTAGCTGGGGGAAGCTGTCACAGCCAAGGACTGCAGAGCCACTCCCGGACACTGGGAATTCCTGCAGGTGCCTCCAGCCACAGCTGAGGCTTCCAGCCCCGCTGAGAGAGGGCCCAGCTCTGACAGTGCTGAAGAAACAAACTGACAGCACTTCTAGTGCAGCAACATGTGGTTTCATTCTCCTCTTGGCTCACACCCAGAGCCTGGCCAGGGCTCAAGGAGGAACCCAAGGAGTTGGCTTTGACCAAACACACCCCAAACAAGGCCAGATGTTGGATTTCATTGCCTTGTTCGGCTTCTAAATACACAAAGGTCAATCCACCTTTCACTCATGAGTGCATACATCTATCACAGCGCTCATGTCCGTGCATAGTTTGGTCATGTGTGGATACAAAGATAACATTTGGTTGGAAGGTTCATCCAGAGATCCCCTTTGGCTCAGGGCCTGGTGTTCAGCCCTCAGTCAGGGCCTCTTGTCCAGCCTTTGGTACTTCAGGCATGTGATTTACTGCTGGGCTTGACAGTGCTGGGTGAACAGCAGGACTGCATGAGCTCTGAGGTCTTTCCCAACTGGAAGGATTCTGTAATTCCAGGATTGCATCTGCTGCATTCAGCTAGGTCCATGTTAGCAGCATTCCTTGAGTCCAAAAGGCCCCTCTTGGTCAGCCCTTGTGGCCTAAGGCTCCAGCTCCTTTAGCTCCTGCTGCTAAGCTGCTCATGCTGAACGAGAGGGCTCAGGGAGAAGAAGAATACAGCTCATGCAATTCCTTCTGGGACGCTGAGAGGGGAGGGTGTGGCACCAGGAGCATTGTTTGCTGTGGCCTCCTCTCTACCCTTCAGGCCCTTCAGTGCTTTGAAGCAGCCAAGAGCTTTCTTCAAGGGTGCAAGGAAGCAGCTGTTCCTGCTCCCAGCTCTGGCTCTTCCCACTCTCTGACCTTGACTGGTTTTGTCCCTCTGGCTGTGCCCTCTGCTCCCCCTGTGCTTGGTGGCTGCTGCCCAGGACTGTGGCACTGGCACACATCAAGGGCTCCAGCCCCTCCTTTCTCTGCCCTTGCAGCTGCCTGCTCACAGCAGCCTTTTCCACCTGGAAGCTCCCCATGGAGAGGGAGTCCCCACCTCTGTTCCCTGCACAACCTCCAGGATGCCAGCGCTGCCATCTCCAGTCCCTGCTGGCACTGAGGGCTCCCAGGTGCCCCAGGCTGCTGTGACACCACTGCACACCGCAGGGAACAGTGCCAGGAGGAGTTCAGCTGTGCTGCTCCATCAGTCTGTGCCCAGCAAAGGGGAAAAGCCTCAGCCCTGCAGGGCCAAGAGCTGCTCACAACTCTTGTGGCCAGAATGTCTGCTGAGGGCCAGCCAGGCTGCTGCAGTGGCACCGACCTCCCAGCCACCACCATTGCAGTCATGTCCCCTGGGCCTGGCTCTTCCCTTTCCTCTGTCCCTCTCCTGCCCCTGCAGGGATGAAGAGTTTTGCCATTAATATCTTGTCCCCAAGGTGCTGGGGCCAATTGCTTCCCAGTCGGGTTCCTGGAGCACGAGTGGCTTTGCAGAGCCCAGCCAGAAATGACCCCTGAAGCTGCAGCTCTGCAGTGGGGGCCACCAGGCCGGGTTGCCAAGGGAGGCTTGTGGCCATGCCCTGGAAGCAGCTGCTGCTGCCAAGGTGCCTTTGGTGTCTTAGGCTCTCCCTGGCACAGGTGCCACCACGGCACTCTGCACTTGTGCCCGAGGCCTTCCCTGTCTTGGGGCTGGCCTGGGCCTTTTCCTGCAGCGGGGTCTGCCCTGGCCATGGCACAGGAAAGGCAGTTCCTGCTGCAGCAGGAGGCTCTGCCTGGAATGGGCTCAAACAACTCCAACAAGACTCTGTTTGCAAAGCTCCCGGTGGGAAATGAAGAAGGGGATCACGCTGCTTTTGGGGTCAACAATGCTGAAACCAGTCTGACTCCTCCATCCCCAAGATCAACATCCTGAGAGGGAGCTGAAGCTGTGGCAGAGCTGGTAAAATGCCCAGAGAAAGGAACAACCAAGTGCCACCGCTGAGAACTTCTGCAGAGCTGCTGAGTTGGCACAGCCTGGGCACATCTGCCTGACAGGGCAGCACTTCAGACTGGAAGAGCCCCGTGCCAGATTTTAACGGCAGCGTGTCCCAACATTTCCCTCCTTGGAGGGGTGGGGGCCTTCCTCCCTGCAGTGGGGACACCCCTCAAGGTCACTGCTCCAGGCTGAGCCAAAGGGACTTGCCCACGGTTGTTGGTTTGGGGCAAGGACATCAATCTCTACTTAATAACTGGTTTTGCTTTAACACAATTGCTTCAAAATTGCATCCTGTCTCACCCTGAGTGTCCCTGCAGAGGAACAGACACGCAGTTCCACAAGCTCAGGGTTCTCCTTTGATGAGGAATCTGGCATGCAAATGGCCTTGTAAGAAGCATAAAAGCAGAGGGAATGGACTAGAAATTATTAGAAAAAAATGACCCTTCTTTCAGACAAAGTTCACCCAGTTCACCTGCATTTCCCCGTTTTAGATTCTTTTTGTCATCTACTCTGGGAGGGCTGCAGTCAGGGCTGCATTCCCTTACAATTCCTGGTCGATGACTTGTGAGTCTTAGACACTGTAAAGTACCATGAGCTGCAGAGAGTTTGCCTTCCCGTGGCTTTGTTGGAAAGCAATGCTGGAGACATAAGGGCAGTGCTTGGGTGGGGCAGGAATCCTCCAGCCAGGGAACGTGCCCCGGCGGCAGTGTGTGAGCCTCAGCGGGGCCAATGCACAGCAGCGAGCGAGGGGATTGCTGTGTCACTGTGCGGGAGTCAGGACTCTGGGCCTTGGCTGAACAGGGCAAAGTTCCCGTGTTTGGACAGACTCAGGGGCTGCCCCGGGGCGCGCGGGGCTCGGGCATGGGGCGTGTGGGGCGAGCGGCGAACGGACACGCGGACACGCGGACAAACGGCCCCGGCGCTTCGGCAGCAGCGGCAGCAGCAGCGGCAGCAGCGGCAGCAGCAGCGGCAGCAGCAGCAGCAGTGAGTCTACAAGCCCTCTTACTCTCTTTCTTGTTCATTCTATCCCTTCTCCCCGGGCTCCGTTCCCCAGACCCCCCCCGTCGTCTCCCCCTCTCCCCCTGCCGGACCGGGCCATGCCCCCGGCCCGCCCCCGGCCTCGGGCGGGGCTGCCCCGTCACCTGCCCCGTCCGTCCCACCCCGGGCTCGCCTCTGCCCGGCTTTGGCTTTCGTGGCTGTGGCGGTGCTGGGCGGGCATCAGTGCCTGGGGCTGGGGCAGCATCGCTGCCCTTTGGCTTTGCCTGGCCGGACCCCGACCCCGAGCCCGGCCCCGGCTCCTCCAGGGGTCCGCTGAGGACACACGCGGCGCGGCCGCTCCCGCCGCCTCCGCTGCGGCTTCCCCGGCCCGAGCTCCGCCGCTCGGCAGCGCGGCCGCCGGCCCCGAGCCGCCAGGGCCCGGGGCGGGTGGGGATGCCCGGCCCGGGACGGTCGGGGGGCGGTCGGGGGCCGTGTGTGGCCCCGGGCCGAGCGCTGACGGCCGCGTGTCGCCCGCAGGGAAGGCGCAGGGGGCCTTGCCGGAGCGGTACCGGCTGGGTTCGCTGCTGGGCAGCGGCGGCTTCGGCAGCGTCTTCTCGGGGACCCGGCTCGCGGACGGCGCCCCGGTGAGTGGCGGGGCCGGCGGCGGGCGGAGGAGGAGGAGGAGGAGGAGGAGGAAGAGGAAGAGATGGAGGGCGGAGGAGGAGGCCGGGGCGCGGCGGGCCGGGCGGCGATCTGAGCCCGCTGCTGCCCCTTGGTTCGCAGGTGGCCATCAAATGCGTGCGGCGGGATCGCATCCGCCATTGGGGCGAGCTGGTGAGTGAGCGGGGCCAGCGGCAGAAGCCGGGGCGTTGCGGGCGGCGGGGAGCCGGGGCCCGGCAGGCTGGGAGCCGCCGGGAGCCCTGCAAGGAGAGCGGGCGTGGGCTGAGCGGGGGATGCAGAGCATCCCGGGCTGGCTGAGGCGTTCCAGAGCCCTGGCACGGCCTCAGCCCCACTGACGGCATCGTGGTCCTCGCGCAGCCCAACGGCGCCCGTGCGCCCCTGGAGGTCGTGCTGCTGGACAAGGTGTCCACTGGGTTCCGTGGAGTAATTCAGCTCCTGGAGTGGTTTGAGCTGCCCAGCTGCGTCTTGTTGGTGCTGGAGCGTCCCGAGCCATGTCAGGACCTCTTGGATTTCATCGTGGCTCGGGGCTCCCTGCCGGAGGAGGAGGCGCGGGGGCTGTTCCGCCAGGTGCTGGAGGCCGTGCGGCACTGCAGCAGCTGCGGGGTCCTGCACCGCGACATCAAACCTAGCAACATCCTCATCGACCTGGCCACCGGACAGGCCAAACTGATTGACTTTGGCTGTGGCACCTTCCTCCAGGACACACTCTACACCCAGTTTGCAGGTGAGCCCAGCCTGGGGGATGCCCCTGGGCATCTCATGGCCCAGCCTGACTGTGGCACCCCGCTTGGATTCCCCGCTTTGCTGCAGGTCATGGGATTGCTTCTCCTGCACCAAAAGTTGCTTTTGAGTGGGGATCAGAGGGGAGCTAGCTCCCAGCCCTGCCAACGGCATTCACCACCCACTCAGCCGTGGCTGGAGCTGGGGCAGCCAGCCCGACACAAACCCCCTGGGGGGAGCAAGAGAGGGGGCTCAGACCCGTGCACGGCTCCGTTTGGTGTGCAGGCGAGGAAGGGCTTGGACTGCTTTGCTGCCCCTGTTTGCCTTGGCTTGTTAATGTTTATTGGGGGCAATGCAAGCAGAGAGGAGAGTAGGTTTTTCCCACCCCTGGGTGGGTTTTTCTTCTGGGTGTCATGGTTGGGCCTTCCCAGGGCTTCTGCTGCCCTCTCCCAACACCAGTGGTTTCTTTTCCGTCCCTCCTTTTTGTACGCCGGAGTCAGGTGTTGGTGACGAGGCAGCGGGTCACTCCTGTGCCACTGGTGCGGTCCCCCCAATCCCAGGGATGCTGGGGCGAGGCGCTGGGAGCAGCAGCATCCCCGTGATGAGCTCCATCTGTATTCCATAGGGACACGGTCCTACAGCCCCCCAGAGTGGACCCACCTGAAATGCTACCACGGCGAGGCAGCAACGGTCTGGTCCCTGGGTATCCTGCTGTACCAGATGGTCTGCGGGAAGCACCCGTTCAAGAAGGGCCGGGACATCGTCTGGGGCCAGCTCATGTTCCCACGAGGGCTCTCTCAAGGTGAATCCTCATCTCTGGGATGTGGCACATGTCCTGCTCTCCTGCTCTCCTCCAAAACAGGGAATTGACTGCAAAGCTCAGGCCCAGCTCTGAGCAGATCCAGCAGAGCCTGGGCACGGGAACAGTGGGGCAAAGTGAACAGGATCCTCCTCCAGCTGACCGGTGATTTGTGGTTTCTCTCCCCAGAGTGCCAAGATGTTATCAGATGGTGTTTATGCATGCACTCCATGGACAGGCCATCTTTGGAAGATCTCTTCTATGACCCCTGGCTGCAGGGTGTTCACCTGCCCTAGAAGATGGGAGAGATTCACAGGCACCGTTTGATCCGGGAGCCTGGATCAAACAGCTCCACACGTGTCTTGGTGATAAGAAGCAAAGAAACACAGACTTTTTTCTCCTGCCTGTACCATGGAGCAGGGGTCATCAGATGGGAACGTCCGTTCTGGAGCTGAGCTGGTCTTGCAAGCACTGGCGGCCACCATGCATCCTGGTTTTACTTGTCCTGCTTCAGTGATGGCTGAGTCCCTGGGCAGAACACTGACAGCCTGGTCTGGCCCCCAGGGAAGGAGCAGCAGCCCCTGGAGAAGCTGTACCACGTGGAGCTGCTGCAAGGACAACCTCAAGGCTGACAGCCTCTTCCTCGACCTGGCCACTGGCAGCAGGAGATGATGGACTTTGATTCTGGCACCTTCTTCAAAGACACGCTCCACGCCCAGTGTGCAGGTGAGTCCACAGCCAGGGGAATGCTCCCAGATCTGGGCATGGCCTGGCCCCTGGCTGGCAACCAAAGGTTCCCCCTTTGCTGGAGTAGATGCAAGGAGTTCTTCAGTGGGCTGCCTAGGTGCTTTTTGGCTCTGGGCAGCTGCTGAGGGGCTGGATGTGCCATGGCTGGCTGCAGGCTGGGCACGTGTCCTGCGCTCGTGCTCTGCTCCCAGAGGCAGCAGTGACTGGGAGGTTTGTGCCCAGCTCTGGGCACAGGCAGCATGGCCTGGGCACTGCTCGTGGTTGGGACAAGGGGGACAGGAGCCTTCAGCTGAGGGGTGGTTTCTGGGTTCTCTCCTTGCAGCCGGGCTCTGCGGATGCTGAGGCAGCTCTGGGCCGTGCCAGGGCTCTGCTGGGCTCAGCCCTGGGCACGGCTGGGCCCGCTCTGCCCTCACAGGGCTCTGAGAGCTTTGCATCACACGAGCCCGTTCCCAGCACACCGCCTGAGCTTTCTGCTTTTGCAGGTGAGGGAGACTCTCCTGCAGGCCAAGAGATTGCAGTTAGGGACACACACCCAATTGGCAAGAACCCAAACTCTCCACGGTCCCAGCTGAATGCCTGGATCTCCACAGGATGTTTTGTCTGTCTCCATTCCTTTTTGTCTGGAATTGTGCCGTAGCAATTGTGCAATTTCTTCCTCCTCTAGAAGTGCCACGAGTGGGCAAAACCTGGCGAGTGGGCCGTGTTCCTAAGGCAGTGCAGTCTGGAGCTGATGGATGGAGAGTTGCCCTTCTGCACTTCCAAACCAGAGCAAAAAGCTGTAAGTGGGTCTTTCCATCTTGAAGAAATCACTGACAATTTCAAAGGGAACAGCGCACCTCATTTGAAGGGTGAGAAGGAAGGGCATCTTCAAAAAGGATTTGGGGTTTGACAGAGTTTAGTTTCCCAGTCCTGCTTGGAGCTGGCAGGGCACAAAGCAATTTCCTCTTGCTTCAACCACAATTGAAAATAACAATATTGGAAATAAACCCCAACATTGTTTTAAATAGGCTGCTGAGGTCAGTAAGATGGATCCATACCATCAGCACGTTTCTAAAGTAAATAACTTAGTCCTTGTTTTAAAAAGATCGGTTGCCCCTTTATCCAAAGGTCTGGACTACTTTTCACTAACACGTTGTTTTGTTTGTATCTTTCACATGTTTTCTGTGTTTTTTTTTTCCTTTTCTATGTTTTTTGTTTTTCCTAGAACAGAAATCCTCTCCTAAAACAGGAGTGTCCTTCGCTCCTGGTTCCCGTGTGGAGCAGCTCCTTCCCGCTGGCTGAGCTGCCCAGGCAGAGCCCAGCAGCTCCTGGCCCTGCAGGCCTGAGGCTTTTCCCATTGCTGGGCACGGACTGATGGAGCAGCACAGCTGAACACAGGGACACACAGAGGGACCAGGAGCAGCTGCCTTTGTCCACCTGGAGCTCCAAGGGCCAAACTCTCAGCAGACAGGGCTGGAAGAGACTTGCAGGCTCCCTGTTTGCTGTGCTGCCCCCCTTGTGCCTGGCCCAGCTCTGTGGGGGCAGAGGGAGAAGAAGGGGCAGAGGGAGAAGAAGGGGCAGCTGCCTCCCAGCTCCCAACCCCCAGCCCAGGGACCCCTGTGTGTACTTGGGGCACTGTCAGCACCCGCTGCTCCAGCCACCGCTTCTGCTGGCACTGACAGCAACAGCCAAATTGTGGCTGATCCCGAGGGAGCAGCAGCAGTGCCTGGATCTGATCCCTGACTCTGGGCAGGGCTGGAAAAAAACGACACCCACAGCAGCAGCAGCAGCAGCAGCAGCAGCACATGGACCTGACTTTGAGCACAGCCCCTGGCACTGTTCCTGCCGTGTGCAGTGGTGTCACAGCAGCCTGGGGCACCTGGGAGCCCTCAGTGCCAGCAGGGACTGGAGATGGCAGCGCTGGCATCCTGGAGGTTGTGCAGGGAACAGAGGTGGGGACTCCCTCTCCATGGGGAGCTTCCAGGTGGAAAAGGCTGCTGTGAGCAGGCAGCTGCAAGGGCAGAGAAAGGAGGGGCTGGAGCCCTTGATGTGTGCCAGTGCCACAGTCCTGGGCAGCAGCCACCAAGCACAGGGGGAGCAGAGGGCACAGCCAGAGGGACAAAACCAGTCAAGGTCAGAGAGTGGGAAGAGCCAGAGCTGGGAGCAGGAACAGCTGCTTCCTTGCACCCTTGAAGAAAGCTCTTGGCTGCTTCAAAGCACTGAAGGGCCTGAAGGGTAGAGAGGAGGCCACAGCAAACAATGCTCCTGGTGCCACACCCTCCCCTCTCAGCGTCCCAGAAGGAATTGCATGAGCTGTATTCTTCTTCTCCCTGAGCCCTCTCGTTCAGCATGAGCAGCTTAGCAGCAGGAGCTAAAGGAGCTGGAGCCTTAGGCCACAAGGGCTGACCAAGAGGGGCCTTTTGGACTCAAGGAATGCTGCTAACATGGACCTAGCTGAATGCAGCAGATGCAATCCTGGAATTACAGAATCCTTCCAGTTGGGAAAGACCTCAGAGCTCATGCAGTCCTGCTGTTCACCCAGCACTGTCAAGCCCAGCAGTAAATCACATGCCTGAAGTACCAAAGGCTGGACAAGAGGCCCTGACTGAGGGCTGAACACCAGGCCCTGAGCCAAAGGGGATCTCTGGATGAACCTTCCAACCAAATGTTATCTTTGTATCCACACATGACCAAACTATGCACGGACATGAGCGCTGTGATAGATGTATGCACTCATGAGTGAAAGGTGGATTGACCTTTGTGTATTTAGAAGCCGAACAAGGCAATGAAATCCAACATCTGGCCTTGTTTGGGGTGTGTTTGGTCAAAGCCAACTCCTTGGGTTCCTCCTTGAGCCCTGGCCAGGCTCTGGGTATGAGCCAAGAGGAGAATGAAACCAGATGTTGCTGCACTAGAAGTGCTGTCAGTTTGTTTCTTCAGCACTGTCAGAGCTGGGCCCTCTCTCAGCGGGGCTGGAAGCCTCAGCTGTGGCTGGAGGCACCTGCAGGAATTCCCAGTGTCCGGGAGTGGCTCTGCAGTCCTTGGCTGTGACAGCTTCCCCCAGCTGATGTGTGCATCTGGGTGATGGTAAAGTCTGGGGGGAACTGCTGATGGATCTTTCTTAATCACTGCGGGCACTTCTTGGGAGTGAGGACTGGGTGCATTGCTGAGCTTCTCCTTCTGTGATTCTTTGCTGCTTTGAACTTTAGAAAATTACACAATTCCTTCAGCTGGTGTCTGTGTCTTTGGTGCTGACCTTGCCCACTGGTAAAAGCAAAGTGGTGTAGTCTGGCTGGATCACAACAAAATGTCACTTTTAAAATGTAAATGTAAGGAGTCCGTCCCGTTGGAAATTGCTGGATGCGAAGCCCTTCCCTAGAGTTGTGTGTCTCAGGAGTGGGCTGAGGTCAGAGCACCGTGGGAGCAGTGGAGCCGTGAGTTAAAAGAGGCTGAACCAGTGGGTGTCTTCAAATGCATCCCAAAATTGCATATGGAAAAAGGAAAAGAACTTGTGGGTTTGGGAGGATGAGGAGGGATTTTGTTAAGAGCATATTGGAAACAGCAGCAACAGAAGGAACAATTTGTGTTGGAACACTCCCACATGGAGACTCAGAAAAAGTTTTAATCTTGAGCTTGAATTTCATTGTGCTTGTGATATAATAATGTTACTGTGTTATATCTACATATGTGTACGCATATCTTACATGTCATGAAATAATATTTTTATTTTTATATAAATAATAATAATAATAATAATGTGAAATAATGCTGACAGTACTCATGTGTTAGCTTTGGTTGCTCAGGGATGTAACACTGAATACCCTACAGAAAAGCTTTAACAAGGACATCAACGTCACGGCAAACTTTGTGAGACTGTTTATAATGAATACAGGAGGAAGGGATGAAATTGGCTGCTTTCATGGGGTTTGCTGACCCTGTGATGTGGAATGTGTTTTTTGTTAGTGTGGAAAACACTGTGATTAAGACTGCTGGGTTTTTCATACAGCAGGCTATCCACAAGCTGCGGCATTGGTTGGACAGATGAATGTTTGTTAAAAGAGCAGTTGAAAAAATGAGGAGCTGAGAAGCTGTCCCGATGGAGAAGCCAACTCCCAGATGTGCTCCCTACCCTTAGCAATGGGCCCACTGGGAAATGGAAAGGCCCTGGATGTGCATGGCTGCTCCCGGTTTGCAAATACAACCATGGCCAGTGAGACTTGGACTTCCTGGGAAATTGTTCTGGGTGCCACGGCCCCTGACAGGGCCCCCCAGAGGCTGCAGGGCTGGACTGTGATGCATTGGAATTAATTAGGATAAATCAGAAGCAAATGAGAGTTATCAATACGGAAAGAGGAGTTCAGATTCCTCCAGGACACTTTGTTTGGGGAACTGCTCACTGGAGCTTGGCCTTGCAAAGGGTTCACGTCACGGGAAGAGGAATTGATGCAGATTGTCAAGGAGAAATCAAAGTAATCCTTTTCAGCAATAGTGAACAAGATTGGATGATTTAGCCCTGTGGCACAGTAGCACCATTATTGATCTTCCAGCTTTCGAAACATCAGTGAAGGAAGGAGATCCAGCTCAGATCAGCACTGTTTGTGGAGATCAAGGCTTTGGATGCAGCAGTCCTAATAATGGAGCCAAAGTGTGGGTGGAGAGGCCAAGTGGCCCTCCCGAGCCAGCTGCAGGAACAGCTCTGGGGAAAGACAAGACTGTTGGAATGCTGGAACCTGGCAATATGTCCCTGCAGCCAAGTGCTCTATGTGAGAACAAGTGGATGTTTTGGGATATTGTTTTAGAGATCGTGCCAGACCACATCTGCGTGTTTGCCCCAAGGGTCCCGTTTGGGAAATGCTCTGATCCACGGGGCTCCATGTGAAGGCTGATGTGACACTGAGGCACTTCCAGACGAATTCCAGCCAGGAGCCTGGGGGTCCCTCAGGGCCTGGGACCCGGCACCTCTCCAGCCAAAGGGGAAAGGACCCCAGCAAGCCTTGTTACCCACAGACAGCGCGGGAAAGCTGAACAGCAAAGGTCCCTCGGGACATTATTCTGGAATTAAATGGGCACCAGCTGCATGGACAGTGGAATTGCTGTTCCTAACCCGGATGAGACTGAGGAAAAAGAATGAGTCACCTTGTCACTAAAGTAGTGCTTATGTCTGTAAGTTGTGTCTTGAGAGTCAGCCAGAATCTTTGTTTGCCAGAAACACCTGTAGAGTTTCATCAGGGATTAGTCCTGAAATTGTTCTGAAAATGTAAAGATCTTAGTAGCCAAAATACTCCATGTAAGTAATTGCTGGGTATGTCCTCAACTAATGTTGGGAGGAATGGGGGTCCCTTGGAGGGCCCACCCTGTGGGGTGGCCAGAGCTCTGTCCATGGGCTCTGACTCCTAACAGAGTCAGTGCAGGGACAGTTAAAGAAAACTGTGCTGTGCAAAAAAGGAATACAATGATCAGCTTCACAGGGTTCACTAAGATTTCCCTTCAGTAGAAACTGAACCCTGTTGGAGTTAGAGGCCCCAGTGTGAAAGGATTTCTGTGCTTTGCCATCACTCCCAATGTCCATAGAACTTGGGGTGCTGGAGCTGGTCAGGGTCAGTGTTAGAGCACTGCCAGCTGCAGGGCCACTGTGAAACTGCTGTGGCCCAAAGGCACGGGGGACACAAGAGGAGCACAGGGAGGAGCCCTGGATGCATCAGCAGCCCACAGTGGGAAATGGGAAATCAGACCTTTGGTACTGGGAATGGGACCTGCTGGATGTGCAGAGACAATGCCTGTAAAGGCTTCCCTCAATGTGTTTGGGTCCTGTTTTTCAGGCAGTGTTGATGCCTCCCTTGGGGGTACTTCAGCAACAAGCAGAAGGAAGAGTTTGGGCCGAGAGAACATTTCCCCCCACAGAGTGCCTTTGGTCTCAGAAAGCCAAAGACTCTGGTTCACCCTGTGCCCCATGAGCACTGCCTCGTCCTATGGAGTTCACATTAATGAGCTACATGGATTATTTGAAGAAGTAGAAAAGGGTACTGTGCAAATATCCAGTAGCACATCCTGTGAGCTCCAACAAACACAAATGGGGCTCTACAGAACCTCATGGCCTTGGATCATCTGCTTGCTGGGCAAGGAGGAGCCTGGGCTATGACGGGACAGGAATGTTGCACTTCTATCAGTGATGAGTCTGAAGTGCAGCAATCAGGAATCACCTCAATAGGAAGAGCAGTAGAAGAGTGGCAGAAAGAAGAAAATTCTTCTTGCTGAGATTGCCTTCATGCCTGCCAAATTGGAGGCTGCTGTGAAATGCATTTGTGGCAGTCACTGCAAACATTGCAGTGTGAGCCCTTGGTGTGTAATGATTCCATGTTAGAGTTGTTGTGACACTTTGTGCTGGGAAATGGAGCACTGAGACTTGTCTCAAGAGAGACACAGTCTCAAGAGAAAGTGGGGATTTGAGAAACAACAGAGAAGAGCAACTAATTAGGCATGTTTTAAAAGAGTTGCAAATTACAGCTCTGAGTAATGAACTGTTCTTCAATTAATGCTTAATTGAAGAACAAGAGGTGATGCCTTTGTGCCTCATACCTAAATCCAAGACTCCATTACTGAAGGAATTGTTATGGAGGTTGTAGTTCATGCCTTGGTCAAAGCACTGGTTGAAGTACCAAGGCCCGAACATCAGGCCCAAGCAAATGTTATATTTTTATCTGCTCATCATTGAGGCTTTTTTAGCAATACGATCTCTGTATCTGTGTATTGGTGAAAGAAGGATTTACCTTTCAGCATTTAGAAATCCAACAAGGTCCCATCTAGCCTTGTTTGGGGGTGTTTGGTCCAAGTGAACTCCCTTGGTTCCTCCTTGAGCCCTGGCCAGGCGTTGGGAGGAACCAAACAGGAGACTTAAACCCATGTTCCTGCACTAGGAGTGCTGTCAGATTCTCTGTTCAACACCATCAGAGCTGGGCCCTCTCTCAGCAGGGCTGGAAGCCTCAGCTGTGGCTGGAGGCACCTGCAGGAATTCCCAGTGTCCGGGAGTGGCTCTGCAGTCCTTGGCTGTGACAGCTTCCCCCAGCTGATGTGTGCATCTGGGTGATGGTAAAGTCTGGGGGGAACTGCTGAGGCATCTTTCTTAATCACTGCGGGCACTTCTTGGGAGTGATGTCTGGGTGCATTGCTGAGCTTCTCCTTCTGTGATTCTTTGCAGTTTTGCGTTATATAAATTACACAATTCCTTCAGCTGGTGTCTGTGTCTTTGGTGCTGACCCTGGCCACTGGTGAAACTGAGTCCCATCGTGCCTAGGAGTTACCTGGGAAGACAAACGCCACCACTGCAAATGTCCCCTGGTTTCTGCCTTCTTCCCCCCACTTTATACGCTGAGCATGATGTCCCATGGTCCGGGATCTCCCCCGGGTCAGTTGGGGTCACCTGTCCTGGCTGTGTCCCCTCCCAAGCTCCCCTGCACCCCCAGCCCCTCCCCAGCATGGCTGGACGAGGGGCAGGAAAGGCCTTGGCTCTGTGCAAGCTCAGCAAGAGCAAAACCATCTGTGTGTGATGGAGCCTGTGCTCAGCACCCGACCCCAGCAGTGTCTCGGTGCCAGCGTCCGTGGCATCAGGCCCTACAAGGGGTTTCCATGGCAAGTGCCATGCCAGGTGACCCAGGTGTCCTGTCCCAGTGAGGCTTGCCATGGAAACAGTGCCCAGCTGACCTTTCTGTCTGGCTGAGCTGGCCTTTGGCCCTGGCCCTGGGGTTTGCTGCTGGTCCCGCTGCACCTGCCCAGCCAGCGCGGCACAGGGCAGGTGGCCATGGCACAAGCCCCCAGCGAGGGATCCCCTCTGGCTCTGGGCAGTGACAGCAGCCCTGAGCAAGGGGCCCAGGGCAGGTTTCCATGACAAGCAGCCATCACAATGGCTCCAGGTGTTGGCTGCCGTGGCACCAAACTGAGGAAGGGGTCTCTGTGGCTGTTGCCATGGCACCTGACTGCATCAATGAGTGTCAGTGCAGCTGAAGCTGGACCAGCCCCGGCAGTGCTTTGTCCTCAGGCTTGCCATGGCAGCTGAGGACCCAACAGGTCTGCATGCAAGTGCCCATGGAACCTGACTGCACAAATGGCTCCTTGGGGTGGTTTCCAAGGCAACTTGAACTGATGAGGGTTGCCCTGGCACCCAAACCCACTAGTGGGGGTCAGTGCAGTGTCCATGGCAACAGTCCCTTGCAATGGCCCAGGGCACCTTGGGATGCTAATCCACCCTCACAGCTGGGCAGGGCAGCTTGGAATGGTCTTGGTGCTGCCTGGGGCTTGGCACACACTTGAGGAGGGTGTCTGTTTTCAGTGGGGAACTTTGCGTTGTTTGGAGCAATCAAAACTGTTGTAGGTTGGTGTAGAAAAAAAAAAATAGGAAAACCCTTCTTAGGGTGTGTGCAGCCAGTTCTCCAAGCAAAGCAGGGATGTCAGCTGAGTCAGGACAGACAGGATTCGGTTGGGGAATGTGCAGCAAGGTTGTCCACACCCACCGGGTCAAACCTCAAGGCACAGCTTCTCTGAGCAGGCCAGACCTCCTTAGGAGACACCCTGGAGCAATATCCATCACACAATGCTACAATCTCAGGGCCTGAGAGGAGACTGCAGAAACCTCTCCAGGAGTCCAAGTCAGAAAAAAGAATGCAAAGGGTCTGGAGGCATTAATATGTCCCACTGAGGTCCAGCTGCAGCACAGGCTGCTCATGGGCTCCTTGCAGGAGGGAATTGGAGGCCAGGATTGCACAAAATCCTCACAGAGACTCAGTGTGGGAAGGAAAATGCAAAGTACCCTAAAATACCTTGGTTATCTCAAAGCATTAATGAGCGCCCCCCCAGTGTCAATACAGAGCAATCAAGGGACTCCTTAAAGTAGATAATTGGAGGTCAAGATTGCACAAACCTCTCCTGGAGTCGGTATCAAAAGGGAAACACCTAGTACTTGAAAAATCTGAAGTACCCTGAAGCATTAATGAGCCCCACTGAGTGTTGGTAATGACTAAGAATCTCAAGGGACTCATTAGAGCAGATAATTGAAGACCAGGATTGTAGGAAGCTCTCAGAGACTCCAAGGCAAGAGCAAAGGCCAAGGTCCTTTGAAAAACCTGCAGTCCCTGGAAGCATTCAGGAGCCCCCCAGGGCCATTCCTGACCAAGGCTCCCCATGCCAGCAGATCCCTGAGGCCACCGGGGTGTGGGGCAGGGGAGGATGCTGAGGGCAGGACAAGGGGGTGACAGTGCCCAGCCTTGCTGGGGCTGTGCCAGGAGGCCCCAGTGGCTCAGGACAAGGTGTCTCCTCCCAGCCTTTGGTGTCACAGATGCTGCTGTGCCCCAGGGCACCAAGACTTGGCTTCTCCTGGGCACTGCCAGCCCTGCCAGGGCCCTTGGCCATGTCCAGCACAGCTTGTCCTGCACTGTCCCACAGCTGCTGCTGTGCCCCTGCAGGCTGCACACTCCCATCTCGCTGCCCCCCTGGCTCTGCCCTGCCACTGCCCACCCTGCCCTGACTTCTGCCCAGGCTGTCTCTGCAACCCCCAACCAATGGGCTGGGGATGGGCAAGTGTTCCTTAGGGCACAGGGAGGGGACAGCTTGGCTGGGGTGACCCAAGGGCTCTCCCATTGCATGCGATGTCAAGGGCAGCAATAAACTGAGGGCAAGGAAGGGCGTGAGATGGTCTCTGAATTTGTAGTGATCTTACACTCCTCCCTGATCTGAACATCCCACATTGCTTCTTTTGTGAAGCAGAGGTGCGCTTCTCCTACTGGGAAACTTTGGTATGCTGATGGAGCCCACCCTTTTTTCTAAATTGGTGGCTACCCAGTAACTTTTCCCATAGTAGTGCAAGTTTCTAAGTTGTGCTTATTATAGCAGGCCGAATAGATATGTGTGTGGAAGGCAAGGGTGGATACCGTGTGTCCACTGTACCGGATTGTCTGGTAAGTCTTGGAACAAGCATCAGCTCTGTTTCCTTTTATCATGATGAGCAATAGGATGACTCTCAGGACTATGTTCATCCCTCTGCCTCCCTCAAGGCCTACGGGGTTGCTGCCAGTAGCCGAGGTTTGTTTCATCTTCTCCTTCTCGGCAGCAGGGACTATGTCCTGGGGTGTCCCACTTTGTCCTTTTCTTCTGGTGTTGTTTCTTACTTTTGTTCCAGCTTTTAGCTTTATCCCCAGGACCAGGTACAGCAGTAAGAGCACGGTATACACAACCCTTTCTGGCACTCTTTTGCCAAAACCTTTGCTTTGGCTTTTGTTTTTTGTTTTGGTTGTTTTGTTTTTTTGTTTGCTTTGTCCCATTCTCAAATAACGCCCACCAATTGCGATCATTAATTTCGATTTCTCCTTGTGCTGATAGGGTATTAAGTACCTTAATAGTTTCCTTCTATTCATTTCTTCTACATTGGATACGTGATGCGAATGGGAGGTACCCACCATAGGAATGACTCCACCACAACTTGGTACAATATGGACACCTTTTCTTGATGAACGGGCTACAATCACACCCAGGTTCAGGACAGGTGACTTTCAGTCCTGACTGGGAGGCCTTTGAGAAGAATTGATCTGGTATCCACAGCAAGTCCTCCGAATTCGCACTTTGAGGCCTCCGGGCTCGGATGTCACGGTCCAACCTGTCTTGGCTTAATCGTATGTATGGCAAATCCTAGAGGTATGGTTTGAGCTAAAATTCTCTTCTTCCTTAATTCTCGCAAGTCTTTGTTGATTGTTATTATGTAGTTTTGAAGAGAAGGGTCCTGAACTAAGCCAGATCAAGGCGTACTCCTTTAGGGTAAGGCATACCATCCAGCATTTCATATGGTGAAATCCCTGTTTTCGAATTTGGCGTTGCCGTGTATTAGACAGGGCCAGTGGGAGGCACTTTGTCCATGGCATTTTAGTCTCAATCATTAATTTTGACAGCTGCTGTTCTAAAGGTTGATTCATCATTTCAACTCTCCCAGAACTCTGAGGGTGCCAGGGTGTATGATACTCCCAGCTGATGCCTAGTGCCGAGGTCAGTAACTTCAGCACTTCCGATGTAAAGTGTGTCCCTGGTCTGAGTCTATTGCTCGGACCAGCCCATACCTTGGTATTATGTGTTCTGTCAATATTCTGGCTACCACTTGTGATGTGTCTCCAGCTGCAGGGTATGCCTCTACCCAGTGGCTTAATTGGTTTACTATTACTAGTAAATATGTCTATCTTCCTATTTTTGGTGATTCTGTAAAATCTATTTGTATTCTTTCAAAGGGTCTGTAAGCAGTTTTCCATCCTCCTGACGGACCTTGTTGCATACCTTTTTTTATGAATTTTCTGACAAGTTAAACAACCTTGTCCTTGCACTACTCTCGAAGATCTGTCTATAAACAATTTTTCTCCATCCTTAAGTTTAACGTCTTCCAAGTCAGGTCTAGTTTTTCTTTGTAATTCTATAATGTCCACACAATTATATTTTAAGTTTTCTCCTGGTTCCCCATATAGGAATTGTGCAGGACTTTGAGCAGTTGTTGCTTTTAGCTCTAAATTTGGGGAAGTAATTAGAATAGCTTCATATTTTAATATTTAGGCATCGGTTAGCCATTTCTCAGCTTTTTGATTCAGAATTCCCCTGACATGATGAGGGGAGTGTACCATTAGGGGTGCCCCAGAGGTGACTTTTTGGGCTTCCTCAGTTAAAAGTGCTGTGGCCACTAGGGCTTGTAGACATGAGGGCCAGCCCCAACTGACAGGGTCTAGCAGTTTAGAATAATATCCCACTGGCCTTTGACTGCTTGCCCATTCCTGAGTGAGTACCCCATATGCTGTTTGATCAGAGGTGTTTACAAATAACTGAAATGGTCTCTCCAAATCCGGGAGACTTAGTACAGGGGCTTGAATTGAATCATGTTTGACTTTTTAAAAACTTTTGTCATTCACCTTTGTCCATTTTCTTAATAAATTATTTTCTGCCTCTGGCAGTAACAGTAGATTTGTAATTCAATTCTGCTCTGGGTCTCAATTTGCATATATTTAATAATAAGGACTCAAAATGGTTCACTTTTTGCTCCCATCACAAGTGCTGTTTCTCTACTAGGTTTGCACGTTTTTGGTAGGTGTTTAATTGTGGATATTTTTTTTTGGCTCTTGTATCTACTAAAAGTTCCACCTCCTCTCCATGGGGACCGATTTTTTAAAAATTATTTTTTCAAGGGCTCTTTCGATGGTATAGTCCCCAATACATACAGCCCTTGACACCCTTATTCGTTCTTTTGGAACATTTTTTCATCCCGTATCCTCTCTTTACAATTTTTTTTTTTTTTACTATGACCTTTCTTGTTACAGTAAAAGCAGGTTCGACTTAGTGAATTATTTCCTGCCTCATTTCCTTGTTTCCGTGGGGGTTTTCGTGTTTTCCCTCCCCCTTTCTTCCCTGGTGAGTAGGATACTTAATGTAGATTGTAATTCCATCCAAGTACACATACTTGGTCCGAGGAATTGATTTAGTGTCTCAGATACCCCTATAGGATCTTCCAATAGTTTTCCCATCTCTTTTTCTAAGTTTCTTACCTCCCCTGTGTTCAAGGGAACATTTACAAATCCAGTTAATTCAGTCCGTTGTCCCGCTAATGGGACTTCCCTCAGGGGGTAAAGGGGAGCCTTTGTGTCATTATCTCCCTCCTCTCTGCTGATCCTATCGCTCCTGGTATTTCTTTGACTCCAGGGAGTCCTTTGAGCTATTGGAGTACCAGAAGGGGAGGGAGCAGAGACATTGGGGGGGGGAGGGGGGGATCGCCTGTATTTTTTTGTATTATATGGAGGTGGGAGATTATCAAGGGATTCCCAGGTAACCTTTTTTGTTATCCTCATCCTCTTTTTCCTTGACCGTACATCCCGAGAATGGTTTATGCTGTTCTGTCCACAGAGCAGCACAGTCACATTCCTCTCTGTTAAATGGTTCTTTACAAGCATCCTAAGTGTTTAATGCCCCACAACTCCATTTTTTTCTTTACTTTTTCTTTTGTATAATTCCCTTGTGTCCCAACGTCATTCCCAAAGTGCTGCCCGGTGGTATTTCTGGCAACCTACTGGCCTTCTTTTTTCTTTTTTTTTTTATTTTTTTTATTTTGTTTTTAAGAACTTTGAACCCTTTGTGGGTTGTTTGGACTTAAAACCTTCCTCTTTCTTTGTCCTATTTTTACCTCAAAGGACTATCTTGAGGTATTTGTGCTTCCTCTTGTATTCCACCCGGATCCTGCCTCTCCTTGGGTCAGGATGGGAAGGAATTCTGCCTCTACCTGGGCTTGGGATGGGAAAAAGCAGCTTTTTCCCTCTTCCCCCGTGACTCCTGTGTTGCTCTCCAATCTTTCCCCCCCCCCAAGTCCCTCCCCCCAAGTCCCACCTCTGCCTGGGTTGGGATGGGAAAAGAACCTGGCCTCTACCTGGGTTAGGATGGGAAAAAGCAGCACTCGCTTCGTCCCTTCCCCGGCCGGGCCCCTGGCGGGAAACCAGAACCGCGGACAGAAGGACTCCACACTCGGTTCGTGGAAAAATCCACGTCTCGTTCAGCAAGCACACAGTCACCTCCACCAAACCAGACAGTCACTTACGGTTTCGACGCTCCTGTCTGGGTCTGCGTGCACAAGAATGACAGGTGATTTTGCCGTGGTCTTCCGGGGAGTTTTTTTCCTTGCTCAGTCTATATCGTGAGGTACGTCCATGGGTCCTGAGAACCACTGAGGAACCGGGGCCGTGGGAGCGGGGCGCCTCCCTGAAATTGCAGTGCCTCTCAAGGCTCCAAGGATGTCCCAGGTTTCAGCACCAAATTATTATAAATGAGAAACAAAGTCTCGATATTTAGCAAAATTTAGATTGCTTTATTTGGTATAGACGGAGCAAGCAGCGCTGGGGAACGTGAGGGGTCAGCGCCCACTCCACGCTCCGTCGAATGTTGGTTGGCAGCTCCTTTTTATAGGATGGTTCTCCTTGTAGTCTCGGGACAGTTTGCCAAGCAGCCATGTGGTCTTGGTAGATAAGGAACAGTAGACATGGGGGTCTTGTCTTAACAGCTAAGTTGCAATTGATTACACCAAGGCAGGAAATCTGGTAGTGCAAAATCTTTTAGGCTGCAATTGATTATACAAATGCAGGAAATCTGATTTTGCAATATCTTTCAGGCCATGGGAAACCCCCGTTTTACAAACTGGTATCAGATACAATTTAATAAAAAATCATAATATTCATAATAGGGGGATTTAAACAAAATTATTGAATCATATGTATTTTCTCTGTCTAATGTCCATGCTTCATTTCAGACCTGAGTATTCTGGTTTATACAAACCCAGCTACTTTTATGATTGACACGAATCTTTTATCAATTATCACACATGGAACAGGTCTGGCTGGCTTGGCCTCCCAGGGGCTACCTGACAGGTCTGGCTGCCCATGGAATGTCCAGGGCTGCCTCTCATCAGTCTCTGGAGCACTGGGGCTCTGTGCCTTCCTTCCTAGGGAAAAGAACCGGCCTTCTTGTCCTTCCTGACCATGACCTAAATTGGAATTTGGCCTCCCAAATTCCATATATCCAAGGATTGCTCCCAGACAAAAGTAGCCAGGATAGACAGGTCAGGCTGGCCTGGTCCTGCGGTGAATTTCTCAGACTATGAGCAGAATTGGTTTATTTGCCAACATCTTGGAGAAAGTCCAGAGATCTCCTGGGATGGGGTTTGGAGGCCTCAAGCACATGACCACGATACAGGGACAAAGGAGCTCTGTGCTCAGTGGAGTGGAGGCTGAGGATGGTGGAGGAGAGCCCTGGGAGTGCCTGAAGGGTGGTTTCAGAGATGGTGGATCCTTTTGACATGGCAGAAAACAGCCAGAGATAGAAAAGATTAATGCCAAGGGCCGCTGGGGAGGGCCAGACTGGACCCAAGGAGAAAGGAATTTCTCTGCCAGGGCAGGGCTGTGGTGCAAGAAATCCCCCAGAAAGAGTGTGGAGCAGCCCAAGGCTTTGTGTGGCCAGGCAGAGGCAGGCAGGAGGCAGAGCTGGCAGCAAAGGAAGGGGCCAGCGAGGTGGGGCAGCCGGGGGCTGAGGACAGCCTGCAGGGACAGAGGGGCAGGGCATGGGCACCGTAGGACAGCCTGGGCTGCAGAGGGCACAGGGATGGGCAGCAGCTGAAAGGCCCTGCCAGAGCCAACTCCTGCAGCACTTTGGCCATGGCTGCTGGCCCCGGGAAGAGCCCTGAGCAATGAGGGAGGGACAGGATCTGCCTTGCCAGGGACTGGGGCTCAGGCTTTGGCCTTTGCATTCCTGAAACACATCCAGGTGAGCTCAGCACCAGGGACACCTTTCTATTTCTTGTCCCCACCTGCCATCAGTGCCTCCAGGGTTCAATGATTTTGAAATTGGAGACTTTAAAAAGTCCACTTTATTGTTTAAGAACATTTTCAATTTCATTTGTCTAAAATGGAGTTGCCATGAGCAAAGTGCACTTGTGTGGGGACCAGCAGGTCTGACTGCCCTGGGCACAGGGAGCCCAGTTTTCCCTCTGAGCTCCCCAGTGTGCAGGCTGAGAGCAATGCTGAAGATGAGGCAGCAAGACAAACCAGAGCTCAAAAATAAAGAAGCTGCGCCAAGATCCCCCCTAGGAAGAGAAGTCATATTGGTGAGATTCCCAAGAAATTAGACCAGAAATGACCAAGGGAAATCTGTCCCAGCTTGTCATTGCCTTCTTTCTACAGTCTCCAATGCCCGGAGTGAAGAAATGTCCAACAGCAGCTCCCGCAGCCACTTCCTCCTGCTGGCATTGGCAGACACGTGGCAGCTGCAGCTCCTGCACTTCTGCCTCTTCCTGGGCATCTCCCTGGCTGCCCTCCTGGCCAACGGCCTCATCATCAGCGCCGTAGCCTGCGGCCACCACCTGCACACCCCCATGTTCTTCTTCCTGCTCAACCTGGCCCTCAGCGACCTGGGCTCCACCTGCACCACTGTCCCCAAAGCCATGCACAATTCCCTCTGGGGCACCAGGCCCATCTCCTGTGCAGGATGTGCTGTACAGCTCTTTTGCTTGCTGTTCTTTACCACAGCAGAGTAGTATCTCCTGACCCTCGTGTGCTACAAGCACTACGTGTCCATCTGCACACCCCTGCACTAGGGGATCCCCCAGGGCAGCAGAGCTTGTGCCCACATGGCAGCAGCTGCCTGGGCCAGTGGCTTTCTCCATGCTCTCATGCACACTCCCAGTCCATTTTCACTGCCCCTGTGCCGGGGCAATTCCCTGGGCCAATTCTTCTGTGAAATGCCCCAGATCCTCAAGCTCTCCTGCTCCAAATTCTACCCCAGGGAACTTGGCCTACTCATGGGTGGTACCTGTTTAGCATTTGCTTCTTCTGTATTCATTGTTTTCTCCTATGTGCAGATCTTCAGGGCCGTGCTGAGGATCCCCTCTGAGCAGGGATGGGATAAAGCCTTTTCCACCTGCCTCCCTAACCTGGCCGTGCTCTCCCTGTTCCTCAGCACTGTCATGTTTGCCTACCTGAAGCCCCCCTCCATCTCCTGCCCATCCCTGCATCTGGCACTGTCACTTCTGTACTCAGTGCTGCCTCCAGCCCTGAACGCCCTCAGCTACAGCCTGAGGAACCAGGACCTGAAGGACACCCTGAGGACAATGATCACTGAGTGGTTTTCAGAAGCAATGAACTGTCATTCTTCTGCATAGCTGTTACTAAGTTACTCATTAATGCCCACTTTGTGTCCCGTATTTTTGCTGCTGACACAGGTGTTACACTTCTGAGAACTTGCTCGCACCAAAATCCTGGACTGTTCAGGCAAATATTTCAGTATTTGCCTTTCTAGTGTGACCCAGAGACTGCAGAAATGGGGAGCTCTAGTACAGTAAGTGTGTGCTGAAACAACAGAAAGAACTCTGTGTTGTCTTGTTTGCCTGACATCTTTCCTCCCTGACATCTCTGGAGCTGCAGGGTCAGTGCCTGTGGGCAGAGCAGGGGGAGAAGAGTCCCAGCAGAACAGCATTGCCAGGGAGCCCCAGGGCTTCTCCTGTGTAACCTCCTCTTCCTTCACTTCCACACTCCCCTTCAGAGCCCCTGTGCTGGTTTAAGGCCTCAGGGCTCTCTCAGCTTGGTCCCTGCCCTGCTGGGTGACTGTCCAGAGACTGCAGGCAAGGACAGGTTGTGGGCACTGCTGGGACAGAGTTGGGCTCTACAAGAGCATTTCCATGGTGCAAGGGCATGTCCCCGGAGCAGGGCCAAAAAGCTTCAATCTTCTTCCCAATTTGTTCTCAAGGATGTGCCCAACACAGTGCCCTGGAGAGGAAACCAGCAGTGAAGAGGAAAACGTGGCAGTGTTCAGGGTGGTGGCCCCCAGGTGTGCCCTTGCAAAGGCAGCGCTGCTTCCAGCAGTGGCCTCTCAGCCCAGGTCACAGAGGTTGCTCTTCCCTCCATGGAGGCACATCAAGTGACCGGGTCAGGAGTCTGTGTTTGCAGTGCAAGGACAAGACACAGCCCTGAGCATCCTCTGTGTGGGGTGGGGGTGGGGACGACGACGACATAAACCCAGGGAGCACAAACACCTTCAGCTCTTCCTGGAGTTTCCAGAGAGTAAGGTCCCCTGGGAACTCCTGAATGCAGGGCTGGGATGAGCTCCTGTGCCCAGAGCTCCCCGTGTCCATCCCTCCGGCTGTGGGGCACCTGGGGCAGGGGCAGGGCAGGGTGACACCCACAGGGCTGAGCTCCCTGCCAGGCTCTGGCAGCGGCAGCAGAGCCCAGGGAGCCGCTGCCCGTGCTGCAATGAACTGTCTGTGTGTGTGCCAGGGAAGGACTCGTGTCCCTGGATGCCCCTGTGGCTGTGAGCGGGGCATGAGCCCAGCTCAGGGCTGGGCACCTGACAGAGCCCTGACATTGCTGGCTGTGCCCAGAAGAGAAGGCTTAGGAAAGGTGACCATGGTTAAACCTCTCTGTCGATCAAGTGACAGCCAAGTGTCTGTCGCTGGCCCTCCTCAGTCAGACAACAGGAGAAAATAAGCTGAAAACCTGTGGGTCAACAGAATGAGAGATTAATGGGGAGGGCAGGGCAAGGAAGTAAAAAGCAAAGGCCAAATGCAGAAGCAAAGAAAACCACAGGGAGGCAAGAATTCAGTAGATGTAGTGGTTGCTTTGGAAGACAAACGTATTAATAGAGAAAATTCAGAGACCATCTGACGCCCTTCCTTGCCCTCAGTTTATTGCTGCCCTTGACATCGCATGCAATGGGAGAGCCCTTGGGTCACCCCAGCCAAGCTGTCCCCTCCCTGTGCCCTAAGGAACACTTGCCCATCCCCAGCCCATTGGTTGGGGGTTGCAGAGACAGCCTGGGCAGAAGTCAGGGCAGGGTGGGCAGTGGCAGGGCAGAGCCAGGGGGGCAGCGAGATGGGAGTGTGCAGCCTGCAGGGGCACAGCAGCAGCTGTGGGACAGTGCAGGACAAGCTGTGCTGGACATGGCCAAGGGCCCTGGCAGGGCTGGCAGTGCCCAGGAGAAGCCAAGTCTTGGTGCCCTGGGGCACAGCAGCGTCTGTGCCACCAAGGGCTGGGAGGAGACACCTTGTCCTGAGCCACTGGGGCCTCCTGGCACAGCCCCAGCAAGGCTGGGCACTGTCACCCCCTTGTCCTGCCCTCAGCATCCTCCCCTGCCCCACACCCCGGTGGCCTCAGGGATCTGCTGGCATGAGTCCCTGGGGAGCCTTGGTCAGGAATGGCCCTGGGGGGCTCCTGAATGCTTCCAGGGACTGCAGGTTTTCCAAAGGACCTTGGCCTTTGCTCTTGCCTTGGAGTCTCTGAGAGCTTCCTACAATCCTGGTCTTCAATTATCTGCTCTAATGAGTCCCTTGAGATTCTTAGTCATTACCAACACTCAGTGGGGCTCATTAATGCTTCAGGGTACTTCAGATTTTTCAAGTACTAGGTGTTTCCCTTTTGATACCGACTCCAGGAGAGGTTTGTGCAATCTTGACCTCCAATTATCTACTTTAAGGAGTCCCTTGATTGCTCTGTATTGACACTGGGGGGGCGCTCATTAATGCTTTGAGATAACCAAGGTATTTTAGGGTACTTTGCATTTTCCTTCCCACACTGAGTCTCTGTGAGGATTTTGTGCAATCCTGGCTTCCAATTCCCTCCTGCAAGGAGCCCATGAGCAGCCTGTGCTGCAGCTGGACCTCAGTGGGACCCATTAATGCCTCCAGACCCTTTGCATTCTTTTTCTGACTTGGACTCCTGGAGAGGTTTCTGCAGTCTCCTCTCAGGCCCTGAGGCTCAAGGGCTCAGCTCCAAATGCACCACGGGGCTCATCAGGATAAAGCAAGTCCTAACAAGCCATGGCTCTGCCTTGATTTCCCTCTGCTCTGCTACAGTTCATTGGAAAGGTTTCCTACTATACTAATTCATCAGTACATCAAAGAGCTTCTAATAATGATGCATTCTCATTTCTAAGGGTGTACTTTATTAAATTTCTCTTTAGACAAGAGGTGATTGCAGCATTGTGTGATGGATATTGCTCCAGGGTGTCTCCTAAGGAGGTCTGGCCTGCTCAGAGAAGCTGTGCCTTGAGGTTTGACCCGGTGTGGACAACCTTGCTGCACATTCCCCAACCGCATCCTGTCTGTCCTGACTCAGCTGACACCCCTGCTTTGCTTGGAGAACTGGCTGCACACACCCTAAGAAGGGTTTTCCTCTTTTTTTTTTTTTTTTTACACCAACCTACAACAGTTTTGATTGCTCCAAACAACGAAAAGTTCCCCACTGAAAACAGACACCCTCCTCAAGTGTGTGCCAAGCCCCAGGCAGCACCAAGACCATTCCAGAGCTGCCCTGCCCAGCTGTGAGGGTGGATTAGCATCCCAAGGTGCCCTGGGCCATTGCAAGGGACTGTTGCCATGGACACTGCACTGACCCCCACTAGTGGGTTTGGGTGCCAGGGCAACCCTCATCAGTTCAAGTTGCCTTGGAAACCACCCCAAGGAGCCATTTGTGCAGTCAGGTTCCATGGGCACTTGCATGCAGACCTGTTGGGTCCTCAGCTGCCATGGCAAGCCTGAGGACAAAGCACTGCCGGGGCTGGTCCAGCTTCAGCTGCACTGACACTCATTGATGCAGTCAGGTGCCATGGCAACAGTCACAGAGACCCCTTCCTCAGTTTGGCAGCCAACGCCTGGAGCCATTGTGATGGCTGCTTGTCATGGAAACCTGCCCTGGGCCCCTTGCTCAGGGCTGCTGTCACTGCCCAGAGCCAGAGGGGATCCCTCGCTGGGGGCTTGTGCCATGGCCACCTGCCCTGTGCCGCGCTGGCTGGGCAGGTGCAGCGGGACCAGCAGCAAACCCCAGGGCCAGGGCCAAAGGCCAGCTCAGCCAGACAGAAAGGTCAGCTGGGCACTGTTTCCATGGCAAGCCTCACTGGGACAGGACACCTGGGTCACCTGGCATGGCACTTGCCATGGAAACCCCTTGTAGGGCCTGATGCCACGGACGCTGGCACCGAGACACTGCTGGGGTCGGGTGCTGAGCACAGGCTCCATCACACACAGATGGTTTTGCTCTTGCTGAGCTTGCACAGAGCCAAGGCCTTTCCTGCCCCTCGTCCAGCCACGCTGGGGAGGGGCTGGGGGTGCTGGGGAGCTTGGGAGGGGACACAGCCAGGACAGGTGACCCCAACTGACCCGGGGGAGATCCCGGACCATGGGACATCATGCTCAGCGTATAAAGTGGGGGGAAGAAGGCAGAAACCAGGGGACATTTGCAGTGGTGGCGTTTGTCTTCCCAGGTAACTCCTAGGCACGATGGGACTCAGTTTCACCAGTGGCCAGGGTCAGCACCAAAGACACAGACACCAGCTGAAGGAATTGTGTAATTTATATAACGCAAAACTGCAAAGAATCACAACAGGAGAAGCTCAGCAATGCACCCAGACATCACTCCCAAGAAGTGCCTGCAGTGATTAAGAAAGATCCATCAGCAGTTCCCCCCAGACTTTACCATCACCCAGATGCACACATCAGCTGGGGGAAGCTGTCACAGCCAAGGACTGCAGAGCCACTCCCGGACACTGGGAATTCCTGCAGGTGCCTCCAGCCACAGCTGAGGCTTCCAGCCCTGCTGAGAGAGGGCCCAGCTCTGATGGTGTTGAACAGAGAATCTGACAGCACTCCTAGTGGAGGAACATGGGTTTAAGTCTCCTGTTTGGTTCCTCCCAATGCCTGGCCAGGGCTCAAGGAGGAACCAAGGGAGTTCACTTGGACCAAACACCTCCAAACAAGGCCAGGTGGGACCTTGTTGGATTTCTAAACGCTGAAAGGTAAATCCTTGTATCACCAATGCACAGATACAGAGATCGTATTGCTAAAAATGCATCATTGATGAGCAGATAAAAATATAACATTGGCTTGGAAGGTGCATCTAGAGGTCAGCTTTTGCTCAGGGCCTGATGTTCAGGCCTTGGTACTTCAACCAGTGCTTTGACCAAGGCATGAACTACAACCTCCATAACAATTCCTTCAATAATGGATTCTTGGATTTAGGCATGAGGCACAAAGGCATCACCTCTTGTTCTTCAATTAAGCATTAATTGAAGAACAGTTCATTACTCAGAGCTGTAATTTGCAACTCTTTTAATTAAAACATGCCTAATTAGTTGCTCTTCTCTGTTGTTTCTCAAATCCCCACTTTCTCTTGAGACTGTGTCTCTCTTGAGACAAGTCTCAGTGCTCCATTTCCCAGCACAAAGTGTCACAACAACTCTAACATGGAATCATTACACACCAAGGGCTCACACTGCAATGTTTGCAGTGACTGCCACAAATGCATTTCACAGCAGCCTCCAATTTGGCAGGCATGAAGGCAATCTCAGCAAGAAGAATTTTCTTCTTTCTGCCACTCTTCTACTGCTCTTCCTATTGAGGTGATTCCTGATGGCTGCACTTCAGACTCATCACTGATAGAAGTGCAACCTTCCTGTCCCGTCATAGCCCAGGCTCCTCCTTGCCCAGCAAGCAGATGATCCAAGGCCATGAGGTTCTGTAGAGCCCCATTTGTGTTTGTTGGAGCTCACAGGATGTGCTACTGGATATTTGCACAGTATCCTTTTCTACTTCTTCAAATAATCCATGTAGCTCATTAATGTGAACTCCATAGGACGAGGCAGTGCTCATGGGGCACAGGGTGAACCAGAGTCTTTGGCTTTCTGAGACCAAAGGCACTCTGTGGGGGGAAATGTTCTCTCGGCCCAAACTCTTCCTTCTGCTTGTTGCTGAAGTACCCCCAAGGGAGGCATCAACACTGCCTGAAAAACAGGACCCAAACACATTGAGGGAAGCCTTTACAGGCATTGTCTCTGCACATCCAGCAGGTCCCATTCCCAGTACCAAAGGTCTGATTTCCCATTTCCCACTGTGGGCTGCTGATGCATCCAGGGCTCCTCCCTGTGCTCCTCTTGTGTCCCCCGTGCCTTTGGGCCACAGCAGTTTCACAGTGGCCCTGCAGCTGGCAGTGCTCTAACACTGACCCTGACCAGCTCCAGCACCCCAAGTTCTATGGACATTGGGAGTGATGGCAAAGCACAGAAATCCTTTCACACTGGGGCCTCTAACTCCAACAGGGTTCAGTTTCTACTGAAGGGAAATCTTAGTGAACCCTGTGAAGCTGATCATTGTATTCCTTTTTTGCACAGCACAGTTTTCTTTAACTGTCCCTGCACTGACTCTGTTAGGAGTCAGAGCCCATGGACAGAGCTCTGGCCACCCCACAGGGTGGGCCCTCCAAGGGACCCCCATTCCTCCCAACATTAGTTGAGGACATACCCAGCAATTACTTACATGGAGTATTTTGGCTACTAAGATCTTTACATTTTCAGAACAATTTCAGGACTAATCCCTGATGAAACTCTACAGGTGTTTCTGGCAAACAAAGATTCTGGCTGACTCTCAAGACACAACTTACAGACATAAGCACTACTTTAGTGACAAGGTGACTCATTCTTTTTCCTCAGTCTCATCCGGGTTAGGAACAGTAATTCCACTGTCCATGCAGCTGGTGCCCATTTAATTCCAGAATAATGTCCCGAGGGACCTTTGCTGTTCAGCTTTCCCGCGCTGTCTGTGGGTAACAAGGCTTGCTGGGGTCCTTTCCCCTTTGGCTGGAGAGGTGCTGGGTCCCAGGCCCTGAGGGACCCCCAGGCTCCTGGCTGGAATTCGTCTGGAAGTGCCTCAGTGTCACATCAGCCTTCACATGGAGCCCCGTGGATCAGAGCATTTCCCAAACGGGACCCTTGGGGCAAACACGCAGATGTGGTCTGGCACGATCTCTAAAACAATATCCCAAAACATCCACTTGTTCTCACGTAGAGCACTTAGCTGCAGGGACATATTGCCAGGTTCCAGCATTCCAACAGTCTTGTCTTTCCCCAGAGCTGTTCCTGCAGCTGGCTCGGGAGGGCCACTTGGCCTCTCCACCCACACTTTGGCTCCATTATTAGGACTGCTGCATCCAAAGCCTTGATCTCCACAAACAGTGCTGATTTGAGCTGGATCTCCTTCCTTCACTGATGTTTCGAAAGCTGGAAGATCAATAATGGTGCTACTGTGCCACAGGGCTAAATCATCCAATCTTGTTCACTATTGCTGAAAAGGATTACTTTGATTTCTCCTTGACAATCTGCATCAATTCCTCTTCCCGTGACGTGAACCCTTTGCAAGGCCAAGCTCCAGTGAGCAGTTCCCCAAACAAAGTGTCCTGGAGGAATCTGAACTCCTCTTTCCGTATTGATAACTCTCATTTGCTTCTGATTTATCCTAATTAATTCCAATGCATCACAGTCCAGCCCTGCAGCCTCTGGGGGGCCCTGTCAGGGACCATGGAACCCAGAACAATTTCCCAGGAAGTCCAAGTCTCACTGGCCATGGTTGTATTTGCAAACCGGGAGCAGCCATGCACATCCAGGGCCTTTCCATTTCCCAGTGGGCCCATTGCTAAGGGTAGGGAGCACATCTGGGAGTTGGCTTCTCCATCGGGACAGCTTCTCAGCTCCTCATTTTTTCAACTGCTCTTTTAACAAACATTCATCTGTCCAACCAATGCCGCAGCTTGTGGATAGCCTGCTGTATGAAAAACCCAGCAGTCTTAATCACTGTGTTTTCCACACTAACAAAAAACACATTCCACATCACAGGGTCAGCAAACCCCATGAAAGCAGCCAATTTCATCCCTTCCTCCTGTATTCATTATAAACAGTCTCACAAAGTTTGCCGTGACGTTGATGTCCTTGTTAAAGCTTTTCTGTAGGGTATTCAGTGTTACATCCGTGAGCAACCAAAGCTAACACATGAGTAGTGTCAGCATTATTTCACATTATTATTATTATTATTATTTATATAAAAATAAAAATATTATTTCATGACATGTAAGATATGCGTACACATATGTAGATATAACACAGTAACATTATTATATCACAAGCACAATGAAATTCAAGCTCAAGATTAAAACTTTTTCTGTGTCTCCATGTGGGAGTGTTCCAACACAAATTGTTCCTTCTGTTGCTGCTGTTTCCAATATGCTCTTAACAAAATCCATCCTCATCCTCCCAAACCCACAAGTTCTTTTCCTTTTTCCATATGCAATTTTGGGATGCATTTGAAGACATCCACTGGTTCAGCCTCTTTTAACTCACGGCTCCACTGCTCCCACAGTGCTCTGACCTCAGCCCACTCCTGAGACACACAACTCTAGGGAAGGGCTTCGCATCCAGCAATTTCCAACGGGACGGACTCCTTACATTTACATTTTAAAAGTGACATTTTGTTGTGATACAGCCAGACTACGCCACTTTGCTTTTACCAGTGGGCAAGGTCAGCACCAAAGACACAGACACCAGCTGAAGGAATTGCATAATTTTCTAAAGTTCAAAGCATCAAAGAATCACAGAAGGAGAAGCTCAGCAATGCACCCAGACATCACTCCCAAGAAGTGCCCACAGTGATTAAGAAAGATGCCTCAGCAGTTCCCCCCAGACTTTACCATCACCCAGATGCACACATCAGCTGGGGGAAGCTGTCACAGCCAAGGACTGCAGAGCCACTCCCGGACACTGGGAATTCCTGCAGGTGCCTCCAGCCACAGCTGAGGCTTCCAGCCCCGCTGAGAGAGGGCCCAGCTCTGACAGTGCTGAAGAAACAAACTGACAGCACTTCTAGTGCAGCAACATGTGGTTTCATTCTCCTCTTGGCTCACACCCAGAGCCTGGCCAGGGCTCAAGGAGGAACCCAAGGAGTTGGCTTTGACCAAACACACCCCAAACAAGGCCAGATGTTGGATTTCACGGCCTTGTTCGGCTTCTAAATACACAAAGATCAATCCACCTTTCACTCATGAGTGCATACATCTATCACAGCACTCATGTCCGTGCATAGTTTGGTCATGTGTGGATACAAAGATAACATTTGGTTGGAAGGTTCATCCAGAGATCCCCTTTGGCTCAGGGCCTGGTGTTCAGCCCTCAGTCAGGGCCTCTTGTCCAGCCTTTGGTACTTCAGGCATGCGATTTACTGCTGGGCTTGACAGTGCTGGGTGAACAGCAGGACTGCATGAGCTCTGAGGTCTTTCCCAACTGGAAGGATTCTGTAATTCCAGGATTCCATCTGCTGCATTCAGCTAGGTCCATGTTAGCAGCATTCCTTGAGTCCAAAAGGCCCCTCTTGGTCAGCCCTTGTGGCCTAAGGCTCCAGCTCCTTTAGCTCCTGCTGCTAAGCTGCTCATGCTGAACGAGAGGGCTCAGGGAGAAGAAGAATACAGCTCATGCAATTCCTTCTGGGACGCTGAGAGGGGAGGGTGTGGCACCAGGAGCATTGTTTGCTGTGGCCTCCTCTCTACCCTTCAGGCCCTTCAGTGCTTTGAAGCAGCCAAGAGCTTTCTTCAAGGGTGCAAGGAAGCAGCTGTTCCTGCTCCCAGCTCTGGCTCTTCCCACTCTCTGACCTTGACTGGTTTTGTCCCTCTGGCTGTGCCCTCTGCTCCCCCTGTGCTTGGTGGCTGCTGCCCAGGACTGTGGCACTGGCACACATCAAGGGCTCCAGCCCCTCCTTTCTCTGCCCTTGCAGCTGCCTGCTCACAGCAGCCTTTTCCACCTGGAAGCTCCCCATGGAGAGGGAGTCCCCACCTCTGTTCCCTGCACAACCTCCAGGATGCCAGCGCTGCCATCTCCAGTCCCTGCTGGCACTGAGGGCTCCCAGGTGCCCCAGGCTGCTGTGACACCACTGCACACCGCAGGGAACAGTGCCAGGAGGAGTTCAGCTGTGCTGCTCCATCAGTCTGTGCCCAGCAAAGGGGAAAAGCCTCAGCCCTGCAGGGCCAAGAGCTGCTCACAACTCTTGTGGCCAGAATGTCTGCTGAGGGCCAGCCAGGCTGCTGCAGTGGCACCGACCTCCCAGCCACCACCATTGCAGTCATGTCCCCTGGGCCTGGCTCTTCCCTTTCCTCTGTCCCTCTCCTGTCCCTGCAGGGATGAAGAGTTTTGCCATTAATATCTTGTCCCCAAGGTGCTGGGGCCAATTGCTTCCCAGTCGGGTTCCTGGAGCACGAGTGGCTTTGCAGAGCCCAGCCAGAAATGACCCCTGAAGCTGCAGCTCTGCAGTGGGGGCCACCAGGCCGGGTTGCCAAGGGAGGCTTGTGGCCATGCCCTGGAAGCAGCTGCTGCTGCCAAGGTGCCTTTGGTGTCTTAGGCTCTCCCTGGCACAGGTGCCACCACGGCACTCTGCACTTGTGCCCGAGGCCTTCCCTGTCTTGGGGCTGGCCTGGGCCTTTTCCTGCAGTGGGATCTGCCCTGGCCATGGCACAGGAAAGGCAGTTCCTGCTGCAGCAGGAGGCTCTGCCTGGAATGGGCTCAAACAACTCCAACAAGGCTCTGTTTGCAAAGCTCCCGGTGGGAAATGAAGAGGGGGATCACGCTGCTTTTGGGGTCAACAATGCTGAAACCAGTCTGACTCCTCCATCCCCAAGATCAACATCCTGAGAGGGAGCTGAAGCTGTGGCAGAGCTGGTAAAATGCCCAGAGAAAGGAACAACCAAGTGCCACCGCTGAGAACTTCTGCAGAGCTGCTGAGTTGGCACAGCCTGGGCACATCTGCCTGACAGGGCAGCACTTCAGACTGGAAGAGCCCCGTGCCAGATTTTAACGGCAGCGTGTCCCAACATTTCCCTCCTTGGAGGGGCGGGGGCCTTCCTCCCTGCAGTGGGGACACCCCTCAAGGTCACTGCTCCAGGCTGAGCCAAAGGGACTTGCCCATGGTTGTTGGTTTGGGGCAAGGACATCAATCTCTACTTAATAACTGGTTTTGCTTTAACACAATTGCTTCAAAATTGCATCCTGTCTCACCCTGAGTGTCCCTGCAGAGGAACAGACACGCAGTTCCACAAGCTCAGGGTTCTCCTTTGATGAGGAATCTGGCATGCAAATGGCCTTGTAAGAAGCATAAAAGCAGAGGGAATGGACTAGAAATTATTAGAAAAAAATGACCCTTCTTTCAGACAAAGTTCACCCAGTTCACCTGCATTTCCCCGTTTTAGATTCTTTTTGTCATCTACTCTGGGAGGGCTGCAGTCAGGGCTGCATTCCCTTACAATTCCTGGTCGATGACTTGTGAGTCTTAGACACTGTAAAGTACCATGAGCTGCAGAGAGTTTGCCTTCCCGTGGCTTTGTTGGAAAGCAATGCTGGAGACATAAGGGCAGTGCTTGGGTGGGGCAGGAATCCTCCAGCCAGGGAACGTGCCCCGGCGGCAGTGTGTGAGCCTCAGCGGGGCCAATGCACAGCAGCGAGCGAGGGGATTGCTGTGTCACTGTGCGGGAGTCAGGACTCTGGGCCTTGGCTGAACAGGGCAAAGTTCCCGTGTTTGGACAGACTCAGGGGCTGCCCCGGGGCGCGCGGGGCTCGGGCATGGGGCGTGTGGGGCGAGCGGCGAACGGACACGCGGACACGCGGACAAACGGCCCCGGCGCTTCGGCAGCAGCGGCAGCAGCAGCGGCAGCAGCAGAAGCAGCAGCGGCAGCAGCAGCAGCGGCAGCAGCGGCAGCAGCGGCGGCAGCGGCGGCAGCAGCGGCAGCAGCGGCGGCAGCAGCGGCAGCAGCAGCGGCAGCAGCAGCGGCAGCAGCGGCAGCAGCGGCAGAAGCAGCAGCAGCAGCAGCGAGTCTACAAGCCCTCTTACTCTCTTTCTTGTTCATTCTATCCCTTCTCCCCGGGCTCCGTTCCCCAGACCCCCCCGTCGTCTCCCCCTCTCCCCCTGCCGGACCGGGCCATGCCCCCGGCCCGCCCCCGGCCTCGGGCGGGGCTGCCCCGTCACCTGCCCCGTCCGTCCCACCCCGGGCTCGCCTCTGCCCGGCTTTGGCTTTCGTGGCTGTGGCGGTGCTGGGCGGGCATCAGTGCCTGGGGCTGGGGCAGCATCGCTGCCCTTTGGCTTTGCCTGGCCGGAGCCCGAACCCGAGCCCGGTCCCGGCCCCGACCCCGAGCCCGGCCCCGACCCCCGCCCCTACCCCGGCTCCGGCCCCGCCTCCGGCCCCTGGCCCGGCTCCGGCCCCTGCCCCGGCCCCGGCCCCGGCTCCTCCAGGGGCCCGCTGAGGACACACGCGGCGCGGCCGCTCCCGCCGCCTCCGCTGCGGCTTCCCCGGCCCGAGCTCCGCCGCTCGGCAGCGCGGCCGCCGGCCCCGAGCCGCCAGGGCCCGGGGCGGGTGGGGATGCCCGGCCCGGGACGGTCGGGGGGCGGTCGGGGGCCGTGTGTGGCCCCGGGCCGAGCGCTGACGGCCGCGTGTCGCCCGCAGGGAAGGCGCAGGGGGCCTTGCCGGAGCGGTACCGGCTGGGTTCGCTGCTGGGCAGCGGCGGCTTCGGCAGCGTCTTCTCGGGGACCCGGCTCGCGGACGGCGCCCCGGTGAGTGGCGGGGCCGGCGGCGGGCGGAGGAGGAGGAGGAGGAGGAGGAGGAAGAGGAAGAGATGGAGGGCGGAGGAGGAGGCCGGGGCGCGGCGGGCCGGGCGGCGATCTGAGCCCGCTGCTGCCCCTTGGTTCGCAGGTGGCCATCAAATGCGTGCGGCGGGATCGCATCCGCCATTGGGGCGAGCTGGTGAGTGAGCGGGGCCAGCGGCAGAAGCCGGGGCGTTGCGGGCGGCGGGGAGCCGGGGCCCGGCAGGCTGGGAGCCGCCGGGAGCCCTGCAAGGAGAGCGGGCGTGGGCTGAGCGGGGGATGCAGAGCATCCCGGGCTGGCTGAGGCGTTCCAGAGCCCTGGCACGGCCTCAGCCCCACTGACGGCATCGTGGTCCTCGCGCAGCCCAACGGCGCCCGTGCGCCCCTGGAGGTCGTGCTGCTGGACAAGGTGTCCACTGGGTTCCGTGGAGTAATTCAGCTCCTGGAGTGGTTTGAGCTGCCCAGCTGCGTCTTGTTGGTGCTGGAGCGTCCCGAGCCATGTCAGGACCTCTTGGATTTCATCGTGGCTCGGGGCTCCCTGCCGGAGGAGGAGGCGCGGGGGCTGTTCCGCCAGGTGCTGGAGGCCGTGCGGCACTGCAGCAGCTGCGGGGTCCTGCACCGCGACATCAAACCTAGCAACATCCTCATCGACCTGGCCACCGGACAGGCCAAACTGATTGACTTTGGCTGTGGCACCTTCCTCCAGGACACACTCTACACCCAGTTTGCAGGTGAGCCCAGCCTGGGGGATGCCCCTGGGCATCTCATGGCCCAGCCTGACTGTGGCACCCCGCTTGGATTCCCCGCTTTGCTGCAGGTCATGGGATTGCTTCTCCTGCACCAAAAGTTGCTTTTGAGTGGGGATCAGAGGGGAGCCAGCTCCCAGCCCTGCCAACGGCATTCACCACCCACTCAGCCGTGGCTGGAGCTGGGGCAGCCAGCCCGACACAAACCCCCTGGGGGGAGCAAGAGAGGGGGCTCAGACCCGTGCACGGCTCCGTTTGGTGTGCAGGCGAGGAAGGGCTTGGACTGCTTTGCTGCCCCTGTTTGCCTTGGCTTGTTAATGTTTATTGGGGGCAATGCAAGCAGAGAGGAGAGTGGGTTTTTCCCACCCCTGGGTGGGTTTTTCTTCTGGGTGTCATGGTTGGGCCTTCCCAGGGCTTCTGCTGCCCTCTCCCAACACCAGTGGTTTCTTTTCCGTCCCTCCTTTTTGTACGCCGGAGTCAGGTGTTGGTGACGAGGCAGCGGGTCACTCCTGTGCCACTGGTGCGGTCCCCCCAATCCCAGGGATGCTGGGGCGAGGCGCTGGGAGCAGCAGCATCCCCGTGATGAGCTCCATCTGTATTCCATAGGGACACGGTCCTACAGCCCCCCAGAGTGGACCCACCTGAAATGCTACCACGGCGAGGCAGCAACGGTCTGGTCCCTGGGTATCCTGCTGTACCAGATGGTCTGCGGGAAGCACCCGTTCAAGAAGGGCCGGGACATCGTCTGGGGCCAGCTCATGTTCCCACGAGGGCTCTCTCAAGGTGAATCCTCATCTCTGGGATGTGGCACATGTCCTGCTCTCCTGCTCTCCTCCAAAACAGGGAATTGACTGCAAAGCTCAGGCCCAGCTCTGAGCAGATCCAGCAGAGCCTGGGCACGGGAACAGTGGGGCAAAGTGAACAGGATCCTCCTCCAGCTGACCGGTGATTTGTGGTTTCTCTCCCCAGAGTGCCAAGATGTTATCAGATGGTGTTTATGCATGCACTCCATGGACAGGCCATCTTTGGAAGATCTCTTCTATGACCCCTGGCTGCAGGGTGTTCACCTGCCCTAGAAGATGGGAGAGATTCACAGGCACCGTTTGATCCGGGAGCCTGGATCAAACAGCTCCACATGTGTCTTGGTGATAAGAAGCAAAGAAACACAGACTTTTTTCTCCTGCCTGTACCATGGAGCAGGGGTCATCAGATGGGAACGTCCGTTCTGGAGCTGAGCTGGTCTTGCAAGCACTGGCGGCCACCATGCATCCTGGTTTTACTTGTCCTGCTTCAGTGATGGCTGAGTCCCTGGGCAGAACACTGACAGCCTGGTCTGGCCCCCAGGGAAGGAGCAGCAGCCCCTGGAGAAGCTGTACCAGGTGGGGCTGCTGCAAGGACAGCCTCAAGGATGACAGCCTCTTCCTTGACCTGGCCACTGGCAGCAGGAGATGATGGACTTTGATTCTGGCACCTTCTTCAAAGACACGCTCCACGCCCAGTGTGCAGGTGAGTCCACAGCCAGGGGGATGCTCCCAGATCTGGGCATGGCCTGGCCCCTGGCTGGCAACCAAAGGTTCCCCTTTGCTGGAGTAGATGCAAGGAGTTCTTCAGTGGGCTGCCTAGGTGCTTTTTGGCTCTGGGCAGCTGCTGAGGGGCTGGATGTGCCATGGCTGGCTGCAGGCTGGGCACGTGTCCTGCGCTCGTGCTCTGCTCCCAGAGGCAGCAGTGACTGGGAGGTTTGTGCCCAGCTCTGGGCACAGGCAGCATGGCCTGGGCACTGCTCGTGGTTGGGACAAGGGGGACAGGAGCCTTCAGCTGAGGGGTGGTTTCTGGGTTCTCTCCTTGCAGCCGGGCTCTGCGGATGCTGAGGCAGCTCTGGGCCGTGCCAGGGCTCTGCTGGGCTCAGCCCTGGGCACGGCTGGGCCCGCTCTGCCCTCACAGGGCTCTGAGAGCTTTGCATCACACGAGCCCGTTCCCAGCACACCGCCTGAGCTTTCTGCTTTTGCAGGTGAGGGAGACTCTCCTGCAGGCCAAGAGATTGCAGTTAGGGACACACACCCAATTGGCAAGAACCCAAACTCTCCACGGTCCCAGCTGAATGCCTGGATCTCCACAGGATGTTTTGTCTGTCTCCATTCCTTTTTGTCTGGAATTGTGCCGTAGCAATTGTGCAATTTCTTCCTCCTCTAGAAGTGCCACGAGTGGGCAAAACCTGGCGAGTGGGCCGTGTTCCTAAGGCAGTGCAGTCTGGAGCTGATGGATGGAGAGTTGCCCTTCTGCACTTCCAAACCAGAGCAAAAAGCTGTAAGTGGGTCTTTCCATCTTGAAGAAATCACTGACAATTTCAAAGGGAACAGCGCACCTCATTTGAAGGGTGAGAAGGAAGGGCATCTTCAAAAAGGATTTGGGGTTTGACAGAGTTTAGTTTCCCAGTCCTGCTTGGAGCTGGCAGGGCACAAAGCAATTTCCTCTTGCTTCAACCACAATTGAAAATAACAATATTGGAAATAAACCCCAACATTGTTTTAAATAGGCTGCTGAGGTCAGTAAGATGGATCCATACCATCAGCACGTTTCTAAAGTAAATAACTTAGTCCTTGTTTTAAAAAGATCGGTTGCCCCTTTATCCAAAGGTCTGGACTACTTTTCACTAACACGTTGTTTTGTTTGTATCTTTCACATGTTTTCTGTGTTTTTTTTTTCCTTTTCTATGTTTTTTGTTTTTCCTAGAACAGAAATCCTCTCCTAAAACAGGAGTGTCCTTCGCTCCTGGTTCCCGTGTGGAGCAGCTCCTTCCCGCTGGCTGAGCTGCCCAGGCAGAGCCCAGCAGCTCCTGGCCCTGCAGGCCTGAGGCTTTTCCCATTGCTGGGCACGGACTGATGGAGCAGCACAGCTGAACACAGGGACACACAGAGGGACCAGGAGCAGCTGCCTTTGTCCACCTGGAGCTCCAAGGGCCAAACTCTCAGCAGACAGGGCTGGAAGAGACTTGCAGGCTCCCTGTTTGCTGTGCTGCCCCCACTTGTGCCTGGCCCAGCTCTGTGGGGGCAGAGGGAGAAGAAGGGGCAGAGGGAGAAGAAGGGGCAGCTGCCTCCCAGCTCCCAACCCCCAGCCCAGGGACCCCTGTGTGTGCTTGGGGCACTGTCAGCACCCGCTGCTCCAGCCACCGCTTCTGCTGGCACTGACAGCAACAGCCAAATTGTGGCTGATCCCGAGGGAGCAGCAGCAGTGCCTGGATCTGATCCCTGACTTTGGGCAGGGCTGGAAAAAAACAACACCCACAGCAGCAGCAGCAGCAGCAGCAGCAGCAGCAGCAGCACATGGACCTGACTTTGAGCACAGCCCCTGGCACTGTTCCCTGCGGTGTGCAGTGGTGTCACAGCAGCCTGGGGCACCTGGGAGCCCTCAGTGCCAGCAGGGACTGGAGATGGCAGCGCTGGCATCCTGGAGGTTGTGCAGGGAACAGAGGTGGGGACTCCCTCTCCATGGGGAGCTTCCAGGTGGAAAAGGCTGCTGTGAGCAGGCAGCTGCAAGGGCAGAGAAAGGAGGGGCTGGAGCCCTTGATGTGTGCCAGTGCCACAGTCCTGGGCAGCAGCCACCAAGCACAGGGGGAGCAGAGGGCACAGCCAGAGGGACAAAACCAGTCAAGGTCAGAGAGTGGGAAGAGCCAGAGCTGGGAGCAGGAACAGCTGCTTCCTTGCACCCTTGAAGAAAGCTCTTGGCTGCTTCAAAGCACTGAAGGGCCTGAAGGGTAGAGAGGAGGCCACAGCAAACAATGCTCCTGGTGCCACACCCTCCCCTCTCAGCGTCCCAGAAGGAATTGCATGAGCTGTATTCTTCTTCTCCCTGAGCCCTCTCGTTCAGCATGAGCAGCTTAGCAGCAGGAGCTAAAGGAGCTGGAGCCTTAGGCCACAAGGGCTGACCAAGAGGGGCCTTTTGGACTCAAGGAATGCTGCTAACATGGACCTAGCTGAATGCAGCAGATGGAATCCTGGAATTACAGAATCCTTCCAGTTGGGAAAGACCTCAGAGCTCATGCAGTCCTGCTGTTCACCCAGCACTGTCAAGCCCAGCAGTAAATCGCATGCCTGAAGTACCAAAGGCTGGACAAGAGGCCCTGACTGAGGGCTGAACACCAGGCCCTGAGCCAAAGGGGATCTCTGGATGAACCTTCCAACCAAATGTTATCTTTGTATCCACACATGACCCAACTATGCACGGACATGAGTGCTGTGATAGATGTATGCACTCATGAGTGAAAGGTGGATTGACCTTTGTGTATTTAGAAGACGAACAAGGCCGTGAAATCCAACATCTGGCCTTGTTTGGGGTGTGTTTGGTCAAAGCCAACTCCTTGGGTTCCTCCTTGAGCCCTGGCCAGGCTCTGGGTGTGAGCCAAGAGGAGAATGAAACCAGATGTTGCTGCACTAGAAGTGCTGTCAGTTTGTTTCTTCAGTGCTGTCAGAGCTGGGCCCTCTCTCAGCGGGGCTGGAAGCCTCAGCTGTGGCTGGAGGCACCTGCAGGAATTCCCAGTGTCCAGGAGTGGCTCTGCAGTCCTTGGCTGTGACAGCTTCCCCCAGCTGATGTGTGCATCTGGGTGATGGTAAAGTCTGGGGGGAACTGCTGAGGGATCTTTCTTAATCACTGCGGGCACTTCTTGGGAGTGAGGACTGGGTGCATTGCTGAGCTTCTCCTTCTGTGATTCTTTGCTGCTTTGAACTTTAGAAAATTAAGCAATTCCTTCAGCTGGTGTCTGTGTCTTTGGTGCTGACCTTGCCCACTGGTAAAAGCAAAGTGGCGTATTCTGGCTGGATCACAACAAAATGTCACTTTTAAAATGTAAATGTAAGGAGTCCGACCCGTTGGAAATTGCTGGATGCGAAGCCCTTCCCTAGAGTTATGTGTCTCAGGAGTGGGCTGAGGTCAGAGCACCGTGGGAGCAGTGGAGCCGTGAGTTAAAAGAGGCTGAACCAGTGGGTGTCTTCAAATGCATCCCAAAATTGCATATGGAAAAAGGAAAAGAACTTGTGGGTTTGGGAGGATGAGGAGGGATTTTGTTAAGAGCATATTGGAAACAGCAGCAACAGAAGGAACAATTTGTGTTGGAACACTCCCACATGGAGACACAGAAAAAGTTTTAATCTTGAGCTTGAATTTCATTGTGCTTGTGATATAATAATGTTACTGTGTTATATCTACATATGTGTACGCATATCTTACATGTCATGAAATAATATTTTTATTTTTATATAAATAATAATAATAATAATAATGTGAAATAATGCTGACAGTACTCATGTGTTAGCTTTGGTTGCTCAGGGATGTAACACTGAATACCCTACAGAAAAGCTTTAACAAGGACATCAACGTCACGGCAAACTTTGTGAGACTGTTTATAATGAATACAGGAGGAAGGGATGAAATTGGCTGCTTTCATGGGGTTTGCTGACCCTGTGATGTGGAATGTGTTTTTTGTTAGTGTGGAAAACACAGTGATTAAGACTGCTGGGTTTTTCATACAGCAGGCTATCCACAAGCTGCGGCATTGGTTGGACAGATGAATGTTTGTTAAAAGAGCAGTTGAAAAAATGAGGAGCTGAGAAGCTGTCCCGATGGAGAAGCCAACTCCCAGATGTGCTCCCTACCCTTAGCAATGGGCCCACTGGGAAATGGAAAGGCCCTGGATGTGCATGGCTGCTCCCGGTTTGCAAATACAACCATGGCCAGTGAGACTTGGACTTCCTGGGAAATTGTTCTGGGTTCCATGGTCCCTGACAGGGCCCCCCAGAGGCTGCAGGGCTGGACTGTGATGCATTGGAATTAATTAGGATAAATCAGAAGCAAATGAGAGTTATCAATACGGAAAGAGGAGTTCAGATTCCTCCAGGACACTTTGTTTGGGGAACTGCTCACTGGAGCTTGGCCTTGCAAAGGGTTCACGTCACGGGAAGAGGAATTGATGCAGATTGTCAAGGAGAAATCAAAGTAATCCTTTTCAGCAATAGTGAACAAGATTGGATGATTTAGCCCTGTGGCACAGTAGCACCGTTATTGATCTTCCAGCTTTCGAAACATCAGTGAAGGAAGGAGATCCAGCTCAGATCAGCACTGTTTGTGGAGATCAAGGCTTTGGATGCAGCAGTCCTAATAATGGAGCCAAAGTGTGGGTGGAGAGGCCAAGTGGCCCTCCCGAGCCAGCTGCAGGAACAGCTCTGGGGAAAGACAAGACTGTTGGAATGCTGGAACCTGGCAATATGTCCCTGCAGCCAAGTGCTCTATGTGAGAACAAGTGGATGTTTTGGGATATTGTTTTAGAGATCGTGCCAGACCACATCTGCGTGTTTGCCCCAAGGGTCCCGTTTGGGAAATGCTCTGATCCACGGGGCTCCATGTGAAGGCTGATGTGACACTGAGGCACTTCCAGACGAATTCCAGCCAGGAGCCTGGGGGTCCCTCAGGGCCTGGGACCCGGCACCTCTCCAGCCAAAGGGGAAAGGACCCCAGCAAGCCTTGTTACCCGCAGACAGCGCGGGAAAGCTGAACAGCAAAGATCCCTAGGGACATTATTCTGGAATTAAATGGGCACCAGCTGCATGGACAGTGGAATTACTGTTCCTAACCCGGATGAGACTGAGGAAAAAGAACGAGTCACCTTGTCACTAAAGTAGTGCTTATGTCTGTAAGTTGTGTCTTGAGAGTCAGCCAGAATCTTTGTTTGCCAGAAACACCTGTAGAGTTTCATCAGGGATTAGTCCTGAAATTGTTCTGAAAATGTAAAGATCTTAGTAGCCAAAATACTCCATGTAAGTAATTGCTGGGTATGTCCTCAACTAATGTTGGGAGGAATGGGGGTCCCTTGGAGGGCCCACCCTGTGGGGTGGCCAGAGCTCTGTCCATGGGCTCTGACTCCTAACAGAGTCAGTGCAGGGACAGTTAAAGAAAACTGTGCTGTGCAAAAAAGGAATACAATGATCAGCTTCACAGGGTTCACTAAGATTTCCCTTCAGTAGAAACTGAACCCTGTTGGAGTTAGAGGCCCCAGTGTGAAAGGATTTCTGTGCTTTGCCATCACTCCCAATGTCCATAGAACTTGGGGTGCTGGAGCTGGTCAGGGTCAGTGTTAGAGCACTGCCAGCTGCAGGGCCACTGTGAAACTGCTGTGGCCCAAAGGCACGGGGGACACAAGAGGAGCACAGGGAGGAGCCCTGGATGCATCAGCAGCCCACAGTGGGAAATGGGAAATCAGACCTTTGGTACTGGGAATGGGACCTGCTGGATGTGCAGAGACAATGCCTGTAAAGGCTTCCCTCAATGTGTTTGGGTCCTGTTTTTCAGGCAGTGTTGATGCCTCCCTTGGGGGTACTTCAGCAACAAGCAGAAGGAAGAGTTTGGGCCGAGAGAACATTTCCCCCCACAGAGTGCCTTTGGTCTCAGAAAGCCAAAGACTCTGGTTCACCCTGTGCCCCATGAGCACTGCCTCGTCCTATGGAGTTCACATTAATGAGCTACATGGATTATTTGAAGAAGTAGAAAAGGGTACTGTGCAAATATCCAGTAGCACATCCTGTGAGCTCCAACAAACACAAATGGGGCTCTACAGAACCTCATGGCCTTGGATCATCTGCTTGCTGGGCAAGGAGGAGCCTGGGCTATGACGGGACAGGAATGTTGCACTTCTATCAGTGATGAGTCTGAAGTGCAGCAATCAGGAATCACCTCAATAGGAAGAGCAGTAGAAGAGTGGCAGAAAGAAGAAAATTCTTCTTGCTGAGATTGCCTTCATGCCTGCCAAATTGGAGGCTGCTGTGAAATGCATTTGTGGCAGTCACTGCAAACATTGCAGTGTGAGCCCTTGGTGTGTAATGATTCCATGTTAGAGTTGTTGTGACACTTTGTGCTGGGAAATGGAGCACTGAGACTTGTCTCAAGAGAGACACAGTCTCAAGAGAAAGTGGGGATTTGAGAAACAACAGAGAAGAGCAACTAATTAAGCATGTTTTAAAAGAGTTGCAAATTACAGCTCTGAGTAATGAACTGTTCTTCAATTAATGCTTAATTGAAGAACAAGAGGTGATGCCTTTGTGCCTCATGCCTAAATCCAAGAATCCATTATTGAAGGAATTGTTATGGAGGCTGTAGTTCATGCCTTGGTCAAAGCACTGGTTGAAGTACCAAGGCCCGAACACCAGGCCCTGAGCCAAAGCTGAACTCTAGATGCACCTTCCAAGCAAATGTTATATTTTTATCTGCTCATCAATGATGCATTTTTAGCAATACGATCTCTGTATCTGTGCATTGGTGATACAAGGATTTACCTTTCAGCGTTTAGAAATCCAACAAGGTCCCACCTGGCCTTGTTTGGGGGTGTTTGGTCCAAGTGAACTCCCTTGGTTCCTCCTTGAGCCCTGGCCAGGCGTTGGGAGGAACCAAACAGGAGACTTAAACCCATGTTCCTGCATTAGGAGTGCTGTCAGATTCTCTGTTCAACACCATCAGAGCTGGGCCATCTCTCAGCGGGGCTGGAAGCCTCAGCTGTGGCTGGAGGCACCTGCAGGAATTCCCAGTGTCCGGGAGTGGCTCTGCAGTCCTTGGCTGTGACAGCTTCCCCCAGCTGATGTGTGCATCTGGGTGATGGTAAAGTCTGGGGGGAACTGCTGATGGATCTTTCTTAGTCACTGCGGGCACTTCTTGGGAGTGATGTCTGGGTGCATTGCTGAGCTTCTCCTGTTGTGATTCTTTGCAGTTTTGCGTTATATAAATTACGCAATTCCTTCAGCTGGTGTCTGTGTCTTTGGTGCTGACCCTGGCCACTGGTGAAACTGAGTCCCATCGTGCCTAGGAGTTACCTGGGAAAACAAACGCCACCACTGCAAATGTCCCCTGGTTTCTGCCTTCTTCCCCCCACTTTATACGCTGAGCATGATGTCCCATGGTCCGGGATCTCCCCTGGGTCAGTTGGGGTCACCTGTCCTGGCTGTGTCCCCTCCCAAGCTCCCCTGCACCCCCAGCCCCTCCCCAGCGTGGCTGGACGAGGGGCAGGAAAGGCCTTGGCTCTGTGCAAGCTCAGCAAGAGCAAAACCATCTGTGTGTGATGGAGCCTGTGCTCAGCACCCGACCCCAGCAGCGTCTCGGTGCCAGCGTCCGTGGCATCAGGCCCTACAAGGGGTTTCCATGGCAAGTGCCATGCCAGGTGACCCAGGTGTCCTGTCCCAGTGAGGCTTGCCATGGAAACAGTGCCCAGCTGACCTTTCTGTCTGGCTGAGCTGGCCTTTGGCCCTGGCCCTGGGGTTTGCTGCTGGTCCTGCTGCGCCTGCCCAGCCAGCGCGGCACAGGGCAGGTGGCCATGGCACAAGCCCCCAGCGAGGGATCCCCTCTGGCTCTGGGCAGTGACAGCAGCCCTGAGCAAGGGGCCCAGGGCAGGTTTCCATGACAAGCAGCCATCACAATGGCTCCAGGCGTTGGCTGCCGTGGCACCAAACTGAGGAAGGGGTCTCTGTGACTGTTGCCATGGCACCTGACTGCATCAATGAGTGTCAGTGCAGCTGAAGCTGGACCAGCCCCGGCACCGCTTTGTCCTCAGGCTTGCCATGGCAGCTGAGGACCCAACAGGTCTGCATGCAAGTGCCCATGGAACCTGACTGCACAAATGGCTCCTTGGGGTGGTTTCCAAGGCAACTTGAACTGATGAGGGTTGCCCTGGCACCCAAACCCACTAGTGGGGGTCAGTGCAGTGTCCATGGCAACAGTCCCTTGCAATGGCCCAGGGCACCTTGGGATGCTAATCCACCCTCACAGCTGGGCGGGGCAGCTCTGGAATGGTCTTGGTGCTGCCTGGGGCTTGGCACACACTTGAGGAGGGTGTCTGTTTTCAGTGGGGAACTTTTCGTTTTTTGGAGCAATCAAAACTGTTGTAGGTTGGTGTAAAAAAAAAAAAAAAAAACAAAGAGGAAAACCCTTCTTAGGGTGTGTGCAGCCAGTTCTCCAAGCAAAGCAGGGGTGTCAGCTGAGTCAGGACAGACAGGATGCGGTTGGGGAATGTGCAGCAAGGTTGTCCACACCGGGTCAAACCTCAAGGCACAGCTTCTCTGAGCAGGCCAGACCTCCTTAGGAGACACCCTGGAGCAATATCCATCACACAATGCTGCAATCACCTCTTGTCTAAAGAGAAATTTAATAAAGTACACCCTTAGAAATGAGAATGCATCATTATTAGAAGCTCTTTGATGTACTGATGAATTAGTATAGTAGGAAACCTTTCCAATGAACTGTAGCAGAGCAGAGGGAAATCAAGGCAGAGCCATGGCTTGTTAGGACTTGCTTTATCCTGATGAGCCCCGTGGTGCATTTGGAGCTGAGCCCTTGAGCCTCAGGGCCTGAGAGGAGACTGCAGAAACCTCTCCAGGAGTCCAAGTCAGAAAAAGAATGCAAAGGGTCTGGAGGCATTAATGGGTCCCACTGAGGTCCAGCTGCAGCACAGGCTGCTCATGGGCTCCTTGCAGGAGGGAATTGGAGGCCAGGATTGCACAAAATCCTCACAGATACTCAGTGTGGGAAGGAAAATGCAAAGTACCTTAAAATACCTTGGTTATCTCAAAGCATTAATGAGCGCCCCCCCCCAGTGTCCATACAGAGCAATCAAGGGACTCCTTAAAGTGGATAATTGGAGGTCAAGATTGCACAAACCTCTCCTGGAGTCGGTATCAAAAGGGAAACACCTAGTACTTGAAAAATCTGAAGTACCCTGAAGCATTAATGAGCCCCACTGAGTGTTGGTAATGACTAAGAATCTCAAGGGACTCATTAGAGCAGATAATTGAAGACCAGGATTGTAGGAAGCTCTCAGAGACTCCAAGGCAAGAGCAAAGGCCAAGGTCCTTTGAAAAACCTGCAGTCCCTGGAAGCATTCAGGAGCCCCCCAGGGCCATTCCTGACCAAGGCTCCCCAGGGACTCATGCCAGCAGATCCCTGAGGCCACCGGGGTGTGGGGCAGGGGAGGATGCTGAGGGCAGGACAAGGGGGTGACAGTGCCCAGCCTTGCTGGGGCTGTGCCAGGAGGCCCCAGTGGCTCAGGACAAGGTGTCTCCTCCCAGCCCTTGGTGGCACAGACGCTGCTGTGCCCCAGGGCACCAAGACTTGGCTTCTCCTGGGCACTGCCAGCCCTGCCAGGGCCCTTGGCCATGTCCAGCACAGCTTGTCCTGCACTGTCCCACAGCTGCTGCTGTGCCCCTGCAGGCTGCACACTCCCATCTCGCTGCCCCCCTGGCTCTGCCCTGCCACTGCCCACCCTGCCCTGACTTCTGCCCAGGCTGTCTCTGCAACCCCCAACCAATGGGCTGGGGATGGGCAAGTGTTCCTTAGGGCACAGGGAGGGGACAGCTTGGCTGGGGTGACCCAAGGGCTCTCCCATTGCATGCGATGTCAAGGGCAGCAATAAACTGAGGGCAAGGAAGGGCGTCAGATGGTCTCTGAATTTTCTCTATTAATACGTTTGTCTTCCAAAGCAACCACTACATCTACTGAATTCTTGCCTCCCTGTGGTTTTCTTTGCTTCTGCATTTGGCCTTTGCTTTTTACTTCCTTGCCCTGCCCTCCCCATTAATCTCTCATTCTGTTGACCCACAGGTTTTCAGCTTATTTTCTCCTGTTGTCTGACTGAGGAGGGCCAGTGACAGACACTTGGCTGTCACTTGATCGACAGAGAGGTTTAACCATGGTCACCTTTCCTAAGCCTTCTCTTCTGGGCACAGCCAGCAATGTCAGGGCTCTGTCAGGTGCCCAGCCCTGAGCTGGGCTCATGCCCCGCTCACAGCCACAGGGGCATCCAGGGACACGAGTCCTTCCCTGGCACACACACAGACAGTTCATTGCAGCACGGGCAGCGGCTCCCTGGGCTCTGCTGCCGCTGCCAGAGCCTGGCAGGGAGCTCAGCCCTGTGGGTGTCACCCTGCCCTGCCCCTGCCCCAGGTGCCCCACAGCCGGAGGGATGGACACGGGGAGCTCTGGGCACAGGAGCTCATCCCAGCCCTGCATTCAGGAGTTCCCAGGGGACCTTACTCTCTGGAAACTCCAGGAAGAGCTGAAGGTGTTTGTGCTCCCTGGGTTTATGTCGTCGTCGTCCCCACCCCCACCCCACACAGAGGATGCTCAGGGCTGTGTCTTGTCCTTGCACTGCAAACACAGACTCCTGACCCGGTCACTTGATGTGCCTCCATGGAGGGAAGAGCAACCTCTGTGACCTGGGCTGAGAGGCCACTGCTGGAAGCAGCGCTGCCTTTGCAAGGGCACACCTGGGGGCCACCACCCTGAACACTGCCACGTTTTCCTCTTCACTGCTGGTTTCCTCTCCAGGGCACTGTGTTGGGCACATCCTTGAGAACAAATTGGGAAGAAGATTGAAGCTTTTTGGCCCTGCTCCGGGGACATGCCCTTGCACCATGGAAATGCTCTTGTAGAGCCCAACTCTGTCCCAGCAGTGCCCACAACCTGTCCTTGCCTGCAGTCTCTGGACAGTCACCCAGCAGGGCAGGGACCAAGCTGAGAGAGCCCTGAGGCCTTAAACCAGCACAGGGGCTCTGAAGGGGAGTGTGGAAGTGAAGGAAGAGGAGGTTACACAGGAGAAGCCCTGGGGCTCCCTGGCAATGCTGTTCTGCTGGGACTCTTCTCCCCCTGCTCTGCCCACAGGCACTGACCCTGCAGCTCCAGAGATGTCAGGGAGGAAAGATGTCAGGCAAACAAGACAACACAGAGTTCTTTCTGTTGTTTCAGCACACACTGTACTAGAGCTCCCCATTTCTGCAGTCTCTGGGTCACACTAGAAAGGCAAATACTGAAATATTTGCCTGAACAGTCCAGGATTTTGGTGCGAGCAAGTTCTCAGAAGTGTAACACCTGTGTCAGCAGCAAAAATACGGGACACAAAGTGGGCATTAATGAGTAACTTAGTAACAGCTATGCAGAAGAATGACAGTTCATTGCTTCTGAAAACCACTCAGTGATCATTGTCCTCAGGGTGTCCTTCAGGTCCTGGTTCCTCAGGCTGTAGCTGAGGGCGTTCAGGGCTGGAGGCAGCACTGAGTACAGAAGTGACAGTGCCAGATGCAGGGATGGGCAGGAGATGGAGGGGGGCTTCAGGTAGGCAAACATGACAGTGCTGAGGAACAGGGAGAGCACGGCCAGGTTAGGGAGGCAGGTGGAAAAGGCTTTATCCCATCCCTGCTCAGAGGGGATCCTCAGCACGGCCCTGAAGATCTGCACATAGGAGAAAACAATGAATACAGAAGAAGCAAATGCTAAACAGGTACCACCCATGAGTAGGCCAAGTTCCCTGGGGTAGAATTTGGAGCAGGAGAGCTTGAGGATCTGGGGCATTTCACAGAAGAATTGGCCCAGGGAATTGCCCCGGCACAGGGGCAGTGAAAATGGACTGGGAGTGTGCATGAGAGCATGGAGAAAGCCACTGGCCCAGGCAGCTGCTGCCATGTGGGCACAAGCTCTGCTGCCCTGGGGGATCCCCTAGTGCAGGGGTGTGCAGATGGACACGTAGTGCTTGTAGCACACGAGGGTCAGGAGATACTACTCTGCTGTGGTAAAGAACAGCAAGCAAAAGAGCTGTACAGCACATCCTGCACAGGAGATGGGCCTGGTGCCCCAGAGGGAATTGTGCATGGCTTTGGGGACAGTGGTGCAGGTGGAGCCCAGGTCGCTGAGGGCCAGGTTGAGCAGGAAGAAGAACATGGGGGTGTGCAGGTGGTGGCCGCAGGCTACGGCGCTGATGATGAGGCCGTTGGCCAGGAGGGCAGCCAGGGAGATGCCCAGGAAGAGGCAGAAGTGCAGGAGCTGCAGCTGCCACGTGTCTGCCAATGCCAGCAGGAGGAAGTGGCTGCGGGAGCTGCTGTTGGACATTTCTTCACTCCGGGCATTGGAGACTGTAGAAAGAAGGCAATGACAAGCTGGGACAGATTTCCCTTGGTCATTTCTGGTCTAATTTCTTGGGAATCTCACCAATATGACTTCTCTTCCTAGGGGGGATCTTGGCGCAGCTTCTTTATTTTTGAGCTCTGGTTTGTCTTGCTGCCTCATCTTCAGCATTGCTCTCAGCCTGCACACTGGGGAGCTCAGAGGGAAAACTGGGCTCCCTGTGCCCAGGGCAGTCAGACCTGCTGGTCCCCACACAAGTGCACTTTGCTCATGGCAACTCCATTTTAGACAAATGAAATTGAAAATGTTCTTAAACAATAAAGTGGACTTTTTAAAGTCTCCAATTTCAAAATCATTGAACCCTGGAGGCACTGATGGCAGGTGGGGACAAGAAATAGAAAGGTGTCCCTGGTGCTGAGCTCACCTGGATGTGTTTCAGGAATGCAAAGGCCAAAGCCTGAGCCCCAGTCCCTGGCAAGGCAGATCCTGTCCCTCCCTCATTGCTCAGGGCTCTTCCCGGGGCCAGCAGCCATGGCCAAAGTGCTGCAGGAGTTGGCTCTGGCAGGGCCTTTCAGCTGCTGCCCATCCCTGTGCCCTCTGCAGCCCAGGCTGTCCTACGGTGCCCATGCCCTGCCCCTCTGTCCCTGCAGGCTGTCCTCAGCCCCCGGCTGCCCCACCTCGCTGGCCCCTTCCTTTGCTGCCAGCTCTGCCTCCTGCCTGCCTCTGCCTGGCCACACAAAGCCTTGGGCTGCTCCACACTCTTTCTGGGGGATTTCTTGCACCACAGCCCTGCCCTGGCAGAGAAATTCCTTTCTCCTTGGGTCCAGTCTGGCCCTCCCCAGCGGCCCTTGGCATTAATCTTTTCTATCTCTGGCTGTTTTCTGCCATGTCAAAAGGATCCACCATCTCTGAAACCACCCTTCAGGCACTCCCAGGGCTCTCCTCCACCATCCTCAGCCTCCACTCCACTGAGCACAGAGCTCCTTTGTCCCTGTATCGTGGTCATGTGCTTGAGGCCTCCAAACCCCATCCCAGGAGATCTCTGGACTTTCTCCAAGATGTTGGCAAATAAACCAATTCTGCTCATAGTCTGAGAAATTCACCGCAGGACCAGGCCAGCCTGACCTGTCTATCCTGGCTACTTTTGTCTGGGAGCAATCCTTGGATATATGGAATTTGGGAGGCCAAATTCCAATTTAGGTCATAGTCAGGAAGGACAAGAAGGCCGGTTCTTTTCCCTAGGAAGGAAGGCACAGAGCCCCAGTGCTCCAGAGACTGATGAGAGGCAGCCCTGGACATTCCATGGGCAGCCAGACCTGTCAGGTAGCCCCTGGGAGGCCAAGCCAGCCAGACCTGTTCCATGTGTGATAATTGATAAAAGATTCGTGTCAATCATAAAAGTAGCTGGGTTTGTATAAACCAGAATACTCAGGTCTGAAATGAAGCATGGACATTAGACAGAGAAAATACATATGATTCAATAATTTTGTTTAAATCCCCCTATTATGAATATTATGATTTTTTATTAAATTGTATCTGATACCAGTTTGTAAAACGGGGGTTTCCCATGGCCTGAAAGATATTGCAAAATCAGATTTCCTGCATTTGTATAATCAATTGCAGCCTAAAAGATTTTGCACTACCAGATTTCCTGCCTTGGTGTAATCAATTGCAACTTAGCTGTTAAGACAAGACCCCCATGTCTACTGTTCCTTATCTACCAAGACCACATGGCTGCTTGGCAAACTGTCCCGAGACTACAAGGAGAACCATCCTATAAAAAGGAGCTGCCAACCAACATTCGACGGAGCGTGGAGTGGGCGCTGACCCCTCACGTTCCCCAGCGCTGCTTGCTCCGTCTATACCAAATAAAGCAATCTAAATTTTGCTAAATATCGAGACTTTGTTTCTCATTTATAATAATTTGGTGCTGAAACCTGGGACATCCTTGGAGCCTTGAGAGGCACTGCAATTTCAGGGAGGCGCCCCGCTCCCACGGCCCCGGTTCCTCAGTGGTTCTCAGGACCCATGGACGTACCTCACGATATAGACTGAGCAAGGAAAAAAACTCCCCGGAAGACCACGGCAAAATCACCTGTCATTCTTGTGCACGCAGACCCAGACAGGAGCGTCGAAACCGTAAGTGACTGTCTGGTTTGGTGGAGGTGACTGTGTGCTTGCTGAACGAGACGTGGATTTTTCCACGAACCGAGTGTGGAGTCCTTCTGTCCGCGGTTCTGGTTTCCCGCCAGGGGCCCGGCCGGGGAAGGGACGAAGCGAGTGCTGCTTTTTCCCATCCTAACCCAGGTAGAGGCCAGGTTCTTTTCCCATCCCAACCCAGGCAGAGGTGGGACTTGGGGGGAGGGACTTGGGGGGGGGGAAAGATTGGAGAGCAACACAGGAGTCACGGGGGAAGAGGGAAAAAGCTGCTTTTTCCCATCCCAAGCCCAGGTAGAGGCAGAATTCCTTCCCATCCTGACCCAAGGAGAGGCAGGATCCGGGTGGAATACAAGAGGAAGCACAAATACCTCAAGATAGTCCTTTGAGGTAAAAATAGGACAAAGAAAGAGGAAGGTTTTAAGTCCAAACAACCCACGAAGGGTTCAAAGTTCTTAAAAACAAAATAAAAAAAATAAAAAAAAAAAGAAAAAAGAAGGCCAGTAGGTTGCCAGAAATACCACCGGGCAGCACTTTGGGAATGACGTTGGGACACAAGGGAATTATACAAAAGAAAAAGTAAAGAAAAAAATGGAGTTGTGGGGCATTAAACACTTAGGATGCTTGTAAAGAACCATTTAACAGAGAGGAATGTGACTGTGCTGCTCTGTGGACAGAACAGCATAAACCATTCTCGGGATGTACGGTCAAGGAAAAAGAGGATGAGGACAACAAAAAAGGTTACCTGGGAATCCCTTGATAATCTCCCACCTCCATATAATACAAAAAATACAGGAGACCCCCCCCCTCCCCCCCCCAATGTCTCTGCTCCCTCCCCTTCTGGTACTCCAATAGCTCAAAGGACTCCCTGGAGTCAAAGAAATACCAGGAGCGATAGGATCAGCAGAGAGGAGGGAGATAATGACACAAAGGCTCCCCTTTACCCCCTGAGGGAAGTCCCATTAGCGGGACAACAGACTGAATTAACTGGATTTGTAAATGTTCCCTTGAACACAGGGGAGGTAAGAAACTTAGAAAAAGAGATGGGAAAACTATTGGAAGATCCTATAGGGGTATCTGAGACACTAAATCAATTCCTCGGACCAAGTATGTGTACTTGGATGGAATTACAATCTACATTAAGTATCCTACTCACCAGGGAAGAAAGGGGGAGGGAAAACACGAAAACCCCCACGGAAACAAGGAAATGAGGCAGGAAATAATTCACTAAGTCGAACCTGCTTTTACTGTAACAAGAAAGGTCATAGTAAAAAAAAAAAAATTGTAAAGAGAGGATACGGGATGAAAAAATGTTCCAAAAGAACGAATAAGGGTGTCAAGGGCTGTATGTATTGGGGACTATACCATCGAAAGAGCCCTTGAAAAAATAATTTTTAAAAAATCGGTCCCCATGGAGAGGAGGTGGAACTTTTAGTAGATACAAGAGCCAAAAAAAAATATCCACAATTAAACACCTACCAAAAACGTGCAAACCTAGTAGAGAAACAGCACTTGTGATGGGAGCAAAAAGTGAACCATTTTGAGTCCTTATTATTAAATATATGCAAATTGAGACCCAGAGCAGAATTGAATTACAAATCTACTGTTACTGCCAGAGGCAGAAAATAATTTATTAAGAAAATGGACAAAGGTGAATGACAAAAGTTTTTAAAAAGTCAAACATGATTCAATTCAAGCCCCTGTACTAAGTCTCCCGGATTTGGAGAGACCATTTCAGTTATTTGTAAACACCTCTGATCAAACAGCATATGGGGTACTCACTCAGGAATGGGCAAGCAGTCAAAGGCCAGTGGGATATTATTCTAAACTGCTAGACCCTGTCAGTTGGGGCTGGCCCTCATGTCTACAAGCCCTAGTGGCCACAGCACTTTTAACTGAGGAAGCCCAAAAAGTCACCTCTGGGGCACCCCTAATGGTACACTCCCCTCATCATGTCAGGGGAATTCTGAATCAAAAAGCTGAGAAATGGCTAACCGATGCCTAAATATTAAAATATGAAGCTATTCTAATTACTTCCCCAAATTTAGAGCTAAAAGCAACAACTGCTCAAAGTCCTGCACAATTCCTATATGGGGAACCAGGAGAAAACTTAAAATATAATTGTGTGGACATTATAGAATTACAAAGAAAAACTAGACCTGACTTGGAAGACGTTAAACTTAAGGATGGAGAAAAATTGTTTATAGACAGATCTTCGAGAGTAGTGCAAGGACAAGGTTGTTTAACTTGTCAGAAAATTCATAAAAAAAGGTATGCAACAAGGTCCGTCAGGAGGATGGAAAACTGCTTACAGACCCTTTGAAAGAATACAAATAGATTTTACAGAATCACCAAAAATAGGAAGATAGACATATTTACTAGTAATAGTAAACCAATTAAGCCACTGGGTAGAGGCATACCCTGCAGCTGGAGACACATCACAAGTGGTAGCCAGAATATTGACAGAACACATAATACCAAGGTATGGGCTGGTCCGAGCAATAGACTCAGACCAGGGACACACTTTACATCGGAAGTGCTGAAGTTACTGACCTCGGCACTAGGCATCAGCTGGGAGTATCATACACCCTGGCACCCTCAGAGTTCTGGGAGAGTTGAAATGATGAATCAACCTTTAGAACAGCAGCTGTCAAAATTAATGATTGAGACTAAAATGCCATGGACAAAGTGCCTCCCACTGGCCCTGTCTAATACACGGCAACGCCAAATTCGAAAACAGGGATTTCACCATATGAAATGCTGGATGGTATGCCTTACCCTAAAGGAGTACGCCTTGATCTGGCTTAGTTCAGGACCCTTCTCTTCAAAACTACATAATAACAATCAACAAAGACTTGCGAGAATTAAGGAAGAAGAGAATTTTAGCTCAAACCATACCTCTAGGATTTGCCATACATACGATTAAGCCAAGACAGGTTGGACCGTGACATCCGAGCCCAGAGGCCTCAAAGTGCGAATTCGGAGGACTTGCTGTGGATACCAGATCAATTCTTCTCAAAGGCCTCCCAGTCAGGACTGAAAGTCACCTGTCCTGAACCTGGGTGTGATTGTAGCCCGTTCATCAAGAAAAGGTGTCCATATTGTACCGAGTTGTGGTGGAGTCATTCCTATGGTGGGTACCTCCCATTCGCATCACGTATCCAATGTAGAAGAAATGAATAGAAGGAAACTATTAAGGTACTTAATACCCTATCAGCACAAGGAGAAATCGAAATTAATGATCGCAATTGGTGGGCGTTATTTGAGAATGGGACAAAGCAAACAAAAAAACAAAACAACCAAAACAAAAAACAAAAGCCAAAGCAAAGGTTTTGGCAAAAGAGTGCCAGAAAGGGTTGTGTATACCGTGCTCTTACTGCTGTACCTGGTCCTGGGGATAAAGCTAAAAGCTGGAACAAAAGTAAGAAACAACACCAGAAGAAAAGGACAAAGTGGGACACCCCAGGACATAGTCCCTGCTGCCGAGAAGGAGAAGATGAAACAAACCTCGGCTACTGGCAGCAACCCCGTAGGCCTTGAGGGAGGCAGAGGGATGAACATAGTCCTGAGAGTCATCCTATTGCTCATCATGATAAAAGGAAACAGAGCTGATGCTTGTTCCAAGACTTACCAGACAATCCGGTACAGTGGACACACGGTATCCACCCTTGCCTTCCACACACATATCTATTCGGCCTGCTATAATAAGCACAACTTAGAAACTTGCGCTACTATGGGAAAAGTTACTGGGTAGCCACCAATTTAGAAAAAAGGGTGGGCTCCATCAGCATACCAAAGTTTCCCAGTAGGAGAAGCGCACCTCTGCTTCACAAAAGAAGCAATGTGGGATGTTCAGATCAGGGAGGAGTGTAAGATCACTACAAATTCAGAGACCATCTCACGCCCTTCCTTGCCCTCAGTTTATTGCTGCCCTTGACATCGCATGCAATGGGAGAGCCCTTGGGTCACCCCAGCCAAGCTGTCCCCTCCCTGTGCCCTAAGGAACACTTGCCCATCCCCAGCCCATTGGTTGGGGGTTGCAGAGACAGCCTGGGCAGAAGTCAGGGCAGGGTGGGCAGTGGCAGGGCAGAGCCAGGGGGGCAGCGAGATGGGAGTGTGCAGCCTGCAGGGGCACAGCAGCAGCTGTGGGACAGTGCAGGACAAGCTGTGCTGGACATGGCCAAGGGCCCTGGCAGGGCTGGCAGTGCCCAGGAGAAGCCAAGTCTTGGTGCCCTGGGGCACAGCAGCGTCTGTGCCACCAAGGGCTGGGAGGAGACACCTTGTCCTGAGCCACTGGGGCCTCCTGGCACAGCCCCAGCAAGGCTGGGCACTGTCACCCCCTTGTCCTGCCCTCAGCATCCTCCCCTGCCCCACACCCCGGTGGCCTCAGGGATCTGCTGGCATGAGTCCCTGGGGAGCCTTGGTCAGGAATGGCCCTGGGGGGCTCCTGAATGCTTCCAGGGACTGCAGGTTTTTCAAAGGACCTTGGCCTTTGCTCTTGCCTTGGAGTCTCTGAGAGCTTCCTACAATCCTGGTCTTCAATTATCTGCTCTAATGAGTCCCTTGAGATTCTTAGTCATTACCAACACTCAGTGGAGCTCATTAATGCTTCAGGGTACTTCAGATTTTTCAAGTACTAGGTGTTTCCCTTTTGATACCGACTCCAGGAGAGGTTTGTGCAATCTTGACCTCCAATTATCTACTTTAAGGAGTCCCTTGATTGCTCTGTATTGACACTGGGGGGGCGCTCATTAATGCTTTGAGATAACCAAGGTATTTTAGGGTACTTTGCATTTTCCTTCCCACACTGAGTCTCTGTGAGGATTTTGTGCAATCCTGGTCTCCAATTCCCTCCTGCAAGGAGCCCATGAGCAGCCTGTGCTGCAGCTAGACCTCAGTGGGACCCATTAATGCCTCCAGACCCTTTGCATTCTTTTTCTGACTTGGACTCCTGGAGAGGTTTCTGCAGTCTCCTCTCAGGCCCTGAGATTGTAGCATTGTGTGATGGATATTGCTCCAGGGTCTCTCATAAGGAGGTCTGCCTGCTCAGAGAAGCTGTGCCTTGAGGTTTGACCCGGTGGGTGTGGACAACCTTGCTGCACATTCCCCAACCGCATCCTGTCTGTCCTGACTCAGCTGACACCCCTGCTTTGCTTGGAGAACTGGCTGCACACACCCTAAGAAGGGTTTTCCTCTTTGTTTTTTTTTTTTTTACACCAACCTACAACAGTTTTGATTGCTCCAAACAACGAAAAGTTCCCCACTGAAAACAGACACCCTCCTCAAGTGTGTGCCAAGCCCCAGGCAGCACCAAGACCATTCCAGAGCTGCCCTGCCCAGCTGTGAGGGTGGATTAGCATCCCAAGGTGCCCTGGGCCATTGCAAGGGACTGTTGCCAGGGACACTGCACTGACCCCCACTAGTGGGTTTGGGTGCCAGGGCAACCCTCATCAGTTCAAGTTGCCTTGGAAACCACCCCAAGGAGCCATTTGTGCAGTCAGGTTCCATGGGCACTTGCATGCAGACCTGTTGTGTCCTCAGCTGCCATGGCAAGCCTGAGGACAAAGCACTGCCGGGGCTGGTCCAGCTTCAGCTGCACTGACACTCATTGATGCAGTCAGGTGCCATGGCAACAGCCACAGAGACCCCTTCCTCAGTTTGGTGCCACAGCAGCCAACGCCTGGAGCCATTGTGATGGCTGCTTGTCATGGAAACCTGCCCTGGGCCCCTTGCTCAGGGCTGCTGTCACTGCCCAGAGCCAGAGGGGATCCCTCGCTGGGGGCTTGTGCCATGGCCACCTGCCCTGTGCCGCGCTGGCTGGGCAGGCGCAGCGGGACCAGCAGCAAACCCCAGGGCCAGGGCCAAAGGCCAGCTCAGCCAGACAGAAAGGTCAGCTGGGCACTGTTTCCATGGCAAGCCTCACTGGGACAGGACACCTGGGTCACCTGGCATGGCACTTGCCATGGAAACCCCTTGTAGGGCCTGATGCCACGGACGCTGGCACCTAGACACTGCTGGGGTCGGGTGCTGAGCACAGGCTCCATCACACAAAGACGGTTTTGCTCTTGCTGAGCTTGCACAGAGCCAAGGCCTTTCCTGCCCCTCGTCCAGCCATGCTGGGGAGGGGCTGGGGGTGCTGGGGAGCTTGGGAGGGGACACAGCCAGGACAGGTGACCCCAACTGACCCGGGGGAGATCCTGGACCATGGGACATCATGCTCAGCGTATAAAGTGGGGGGAAGAAGGCAGAAACCAGGGGACATTTGCAGTGGTGGCGTTTGTCTTCCCAGGTAACTCCTAGGCACGATGGGACTCAGTTTCACCAGTGGCCAGGGTCAGCACCAAAGACACAGACACCAGCTGAAGGAATTGTGTAATTTATATAACGCAAAACTGCAAAGAATCACAACAGGAGAAGCTCAGCAATGCACCCAGTCCTCACTCCCAAGAAGTGCCCGCAGTGATTAAGAAAGATCCATCAGCAGTTCCCCCCAGACTTTACCATCACCCAGATGCACACATCAGCTGGGGGAAGCTGTCACAGCCAAGGACTGCAGAGCCACTCCCGGACACTGGGAATTCCTGCAGGTGCCTCCAGCCACAGCTGAGGCTTCCAGCCCCGCTGAGAGATGGCCCAGCTCTGATGGTGTTGAACAGAGAATCTGACAGCACTCCTAATGCAGGAACATGGGTTTAAGTCTCCTGTTTGGTTCCTCCCAACGCCTGGCCAGGGCTCAAGGAGGAACCAAGGGAGTTCACTTGGACCAAACACCCCCAAACAAGGCCAGGTGGGACCTTGTTGGATTTCTAAACGCTGAAAGGTAAATCCTTGTATCACCAATGCACAGATACAGAGATCGTATTGCTAAAAATGCATCATTGATGAGCAGATAAAAATATAACATTTGCTTGGAAGGTGCATCTAGAGTTCAGCTTTGGCTCAGGGCCTGATGTTCGGGCCTTGGTACTTCAACCAGTGCTTTGACCAAGGCATGAACTACAGCCTCCATAACAATTCCTTCAATAATGGATTCTTGGATTTAGGCATGAGGCACAAAGGCATCACCTCTTGTTCTTCAATTAAGCATTAATTGAAGAACAGTTCATTACTCAGAGCTGTAATTTGCAACTCTTTTAAAACATGCTTAATTAGTTGCTCTTCTCTGTTGTTTCTCAAATCCCCACTTTCTCTTGAGACTGTGTCTCTCTTGAGACAAGTCTCAGTGCTCCATTTCCCAGCACAAAGTGTCACAACAACTCTAACATGGAATCATTACACACCAAGGGCTCACACTGCAATGTTTGCAGTGACTGCCACAAATGCATTTCACAGCAGCCTCCAATTTGGCAGGCATGAAGGCAATCTCAGCAAGAAGAATTTTCTTCTTTCTGCCACTCTTCTACTGCTCTTCCTATTGAGGTGATTCCTGATTGCTGCACTTCAGACTCATCACTGATAGAAGTGCAACATTCCTGTCCCGTCATAGCCCAGGCTCCTCCTTGCCCAGCAAGCAGATGATCCAAGGCCATGAGGTTCTGTAGAGCCCCATTTGTGTTTGTTGGAGCTCACAGGATGTGCTACTGGATATTTGCACAGTACCCTTTTCTACTTCTTCAAATAATCCATGTAGCTCATTAATGTGAACTCCATAGGACGAGGCAGTGCTCATGGGGCACAGGGTGAACCAGAGTCTTTGGCTTTCTGAGACCAAAGGCACTCTGTGGGGGGAAATGTTCTCTCGGCCCAAACTCTTCCTTCTGCTTGTTGCTGAAGTACCCCCAAGGGAGGCATCAACACTGCCTGAAAAACAGGACCCAAACACATTGAGGGAAGCCTTTACAGGCATTGTCTCTGCACATCCAGCAGGTCCCATTCCCAGTACCAAAGGTCTGATTTCCCATTTCCCACTGTGGGCTGCTGATGCATCCAGGGCTCCTCCCTGTGCTCCTCTTGTGTCCCCCGTGCCTTTGGGCCACAGCAGTTTCACAGTGGCCCTGCAGCTGGCAGTGCTCTAACACTGACCCTGACCAGCTCCAGCACCCCAAGTTCTATGGACATTGGGAGTGATGGCAAAGCACAGAAATCCTTTCACACTGGGGCCTCTAACTCCAACAGGGTTCAGTTTCTACTGAAGGGAAATCTTAGTGAACCCTGTGAAGCTGATCATTGTATTCCTTTTTTGCACAGCACAGTTTTCTTTAACTGTCCCTGCACTGACTCTGTTAGGAGTCAGAGCCCATGGACAGAGCTCTGGCCACCCCACAGGGTGGGCCCTCCAAGGGACCCCCATTCCTCCCAACATTAGTTGAGGACATACCCAGCAATTACTTACATGGAGTATTTTGGCTACTAAGATCTTTACATTTTCAGAACAATTTCAGGACTAATCCCTGATGAAACTCTACAGGTGTTTCTGGCAAACAAAGATTCTGGCTGACTCTCAAGACACAACTTACAGACATAAGCACTACTTTAGTGACAAGGTGACTCGTTCTTTTTCCTCAGTCTCATCCGGGTTAGGAACAGTAATTCCACTGTCCATGCAGCTGGTGCCCATTTAATTCCAGAATAATGTCCCTAGGGATCTTTGCTGTTCAGCTTTCCCGCGCTGTCTGCGGGTAACAAGGCTTGCTGGGGTCCTTTCCCCTTTGGCTGGAGAGGTGCCGGGTCCCAGGCCCTGAGGGACCCCCAGGCTCCTGGCTGGAATTCGTCTGGAAGTGCCTCAGTGTCACATCAGCCTTCACATGGAGCCCCGTGGATCAGAGCATTTCCCAAACGGGACCCTTGGGGCAAACACGCAGATGTGGTCTGGCACGATCTCTAAAACAATATCCCAAAACATCCACTTGTTCTCACATAGAGCACTTGGCTGCAGGGACATATTGCCAGGTTCCAGCATTCCAACAGTCTTGTCTTTCCCCAGAGCTGTTCCTGCAGCTGGCTCGGGAGGGCCACTTGGCCTCTCCACCCACACTTTGGCTCCATTATTAGGACTGCTGCATCCAAAGCCTTGATCTCCACAAACAGTGCTGATCTGAGCTGGATCTCCTTCCTTCACTGATGTTTCGAAAGCTGGAAGATCAATAATGGTGCTACTGTGCCACAGGGCTAAATCATCCAATCGTGTTCACTATTGCTGAAAAGGATTACTTTGATTTCTCCTTGACAATCTGCCTCAATTCCTCTTCCCGTGACGTGAACCCTTTGCAAGGCCAAGCTCCAGTGAGCAGTTCCCCAAACAAAGTGTCCTGGAGGAATCTGAACTCCTCTTTCCGTATTGATAACTCTCATTTGCTTCTGATTTATCCTAATTAATTCCAATGCATCACAGTCCAGCCCTGCAGCCTCTGGGGGGCCCTGTCAGGGACCATGGCACCCAGAACAATTTCCCAGGAAGTCCAAGTCTCACTGGCCATGGTTGTATTTGCAAACCGGGAGCAGCCATGCACATCCAGGGCCTTTCCATTTCCCAGTGGGCCCATTGCTAAGGGTAGGGAGCACATCTGGGAGTTGGCTTCTCCATCGGGACAGCTTCTCAGCTCCTCATTTTTTCAACTGCTCTTTTAAAAAACATTCATCTGTCCAACCAATGCCGCAGCTTGTGGATAGCCTGCTGTATGAAAAACCCAGCAGTCTTAATCACTGTGTTTTCCACACTAACAAAAAACACATTCCACATCACAGGGTCAGCAAACCCCATGAAAGCAGCCAATTTCATCCCTTCCTCCTGTATTCATTATAAACAGTCTCACAAAGTTTGCCGTGACGTTGATGTCCTTGTTAAAGCTTTTCTGTAGGGTATTCAGTGTTACATCCCTGAGCAACCAAAGCTAACACATGAGTACTGTCAGCATTATTTCACATTATTATTATTATTATTTATATAAAAATAAAAATATTATTTCATGACATGTAAGATATGCGTACACATATGTAGATATAACACAGTAACATTATTATATCACAAGCACAATGAAATTCAAGCTCAAGATTAAAACTTTTTCTGAGTCTCCATGTGGGAGTGTTCCAACACAAATTGTTCCTTCTGTTGCTGCTGTTTCCAATATGCTCTTAACAAAATCCCTCCTCATCCTCCCAAACCCACAAGTTCTTTTCCTTTTTCCATATGCAATTTTGGGATGCATTTGAAGACACCCACTGGTTCAGCCTCTTTTAACTCACGGCTCCACTGCTCCCACGGTGCTCTGACCTCAGCCCACTCCTGAGACACATAACTCTAGGGAAGGGCTTCGCATCCAGTAATTTCCAACGGGTCGGACTCCTTACATTTACATTTTAAAAGTGACATTTTGTTGTGATCCAGCCAGAATACGCCACTTTGCTTTTACCAGTGGGCAAGGTCAGCACCAAAGACACAGACACCAGCTGAAGGAATTGCTTAATTTTCTAAAGTTCAAAGCAGCAAAGAATCACAGAAGGAGAAGCTCAGCAATGCACCCAGTCCTCACTCCCAAGAAGTGCCCGCAGTGATTAAGAAAGATCCCTCAGCAGTTCCCCCCAGACTTTACCATCACCCAGATGCACACATCAGCTGGGGGAAGCTGTCACAGCCAAGGACTGCAGAGCCACTCCTGGACACTGGGAATTCCTGCAGGTGCCTCCAGCCACAGCTGAGGCTTCCAGCCCCGCTGAGAGAGGGCCCAGCTCTGACAGCACTGAAGAAACAAACTGACAGCACTTCTAGTGCAGCAACATCTGGTTTCATTCTCCTCTTGGCTCACACCCAGAGCCTGGCCAGGGCTCAAGGAGGAACCCAAGGAGTTGGCTTTGACCAAACACACCCCAAACAAGGCCAGATGTTGGATTTCACGGCCTTGTTCGTCTTCTAAATACACAAAGGTCAATCCACCTTTCACTCATGAGTGCATACATCTATCACAGCACTCATGTCCGTGCATAGTTGGGTCATGTGTGGATACAAAGATAACATTTGGTTGGAAGGTTCATCCAGAGATCCCCTTTGGCTCAGGGCCTGGTGTTCAGCCCTCAGTCAGGGCCTCTTGTCCAGCCTTTGGTACTTCAGGCATGCGATTTACTGCTGGGCTTGACAGTGCTGGGTGAACAGCAGGACTGCATGAGCTCTGAGGTCTTTCCCAACTGGAAGGATTCTGTAATTCCAGGATTCCATCTGCTGCATTCAGCTAGGTCCATGTTAGCAGCATTCCTTGAGTCCAAAAGGCCCCTCTTGGTCAGCCCTTGTGGCCTAAGGCTCCAGCTCCTTTAGCTCCTGCTGCTAAGCTGCTCATGCTGAACGAGAGGGCTCAGGGAGAAGAAGAATACAGCTCATGCAATTCCTTCTGGGACGCTGAGAGGGGAGGGTGTGGCACCAGGAGCATTGTTTGCTGTGGCCTCCTCTCTACCCTTCAGGCCCTTCAGTGCTTTGAAGCAGCCAAGAGCTTTCTTCAAGGGTGCAAGGAAGCAGCTGTTCCTGCTCCCAGCTCTGGCTCTTCCCACTCTCTGACCTTGACTGGTTTTGTCCCTCTGGCTGTGCCCTCTGCTCCCCCTGTGCTTGGTGGCTGCTGCCCAGGACTGTGGCACTGGCACACATCAAGGGCTCCAGCCCCTCCTTTCTCTGCCCTTGCAGCTGCCTGCTCACAGCAGCCTTTTCCACCTGGAAGCTCCCCATGGAGAGGGAGTCCCCACCTCTGTTCCCTGCACAACCTCCAGGATGCCAGCGCTGCCATCTCCAGTCCCTGCTGGCACTGAGGGCTCCCAGGTGCCCCAGGCTGCTGTGACACCACTGCACACCGCAGGGAACAGTGCCAGGGGCTGTGCTCAAAGTCAGGTCCATGTGCTGCTGCTGCTGCTGCTGCTGCTGCTGCTGCTGCTGTGGGTGTTGTTTTTTTCCAGCCCTGCCCAAAGTCAGGGATCAGATCCAGGCACTGCTGCTGCTCCCTCGGGATCAGCCACAATTTGGCTGTTGCTGTCAGTGCCAGCAGAAGCGGTGGCTGGAGCAGCGGGTGCTGACAGTGCCCCAAGCACACACAGGGGTCCCTGGGCTGGGGGTTGGGAGCTGGGAGGCAGCTGCCCCTTCTTCTCCCTCTGCCCCTTCTTCTCCCTCTGCCCCCACAGAGCTGGGCCAGGCACAAGTGGGGGCAGCACAGCAAACAGGGAGCCTGCAAGTCTCTTCCAGCCCTGTCTGCTGAGAGTTTGGCCCTTGGAGCTCCAGGTGGACAAAGGCAGCTGCTCCTGGTCCCTCTGTGTGTCCCTGTGTTCAGCTGTGCTGCTCCATCAGTCCGTGCCCAGCAATGGGAAAAGCCTCAGGCCTGCAGGGCCAGGAGCTGCTGGGCTCTGCCTGGGCAGCTCAGCCAGCGGGAAGGAGCTGCTCCACACGGGAACCAGGAGCGAAGGACACTCCTGTTTTAGGAGAGGATTTCTGTTCTAGGAAAAACAAAAAACATAGAAAAGGAAAAAAAAAACACAGAAAACATGTGAAAGATACAAACAAAACAACGTGTTAGTGAAAAGTAGTCCAGACCTTTGGATAAAGGGGCAACCGATCTTTTTAAAACAAGGACTAAGTTATTTACTTTAGAAACGTGCTGATGGTATGGATCCATCTTACTGACCTCAGCAGCCTATTTAAAACGATGTTGGGGTTTATTTCCAATATTGTTATTTTCAATTGTGGTTGAAGCAAGAGGAAATTGCTTTGTGCCCTGCCAGCTCCAAGCAGGACTGGGAAACTAAACTCTGTCAAACCCCAAATCCTTTTTGAAGATGCCCTTCCTTCTCACCCTTCAAATGAGGTGCGCTGTTCCCTTTGAAATTGTCAGTGATTTCTTCAAGATGGAAAGACCCACTTACAGCTTTTTGCTCTGGTTTGGAAGTGCAGAAGGGCAACTCTCCATCCATCAGCTCCAGACTGCACTGCCTTAGGAACACGGCCCACTCGCCAGGTTTTGCCCACTCGTGGCACTTCTAGAGGAGGAAGAAATTGCACAATTGCTACGGCACAATTCCAGACAAAAAGGAATGGAGACAGACAAAACATCCTGTGGAGATCCAGGCATTCAGCTGGGACCGTGGAGAGTTTGGGTTCTTGCCAATTGGGTGTGTGTCCCTAACTGCAATCTCTTGGCCTGCAGGAGAGTCTCCCTCACCTGCAAAAGCAGAAAGCTCAGGCGGTGTGCTGGGAACGGGCTCGTGTGATGCAAAGCTCTCAGAGCCCTGTGAGGGCAGAGCGGGCCCAGCCGTGCCCAGGGCTGAGCCCAGCAGAGCCCTGGCACGGCCCAGAGCTGCCTCAGCATCCGCAGAGCCCGGCTGCAAGGAGAGAACCCAGAAACCACCCCTCAGCTGAAGGCTCCTGTCCCCCTTGTCCCAACCACGAGCAGTGCCCAGGCCATGCTGCCTGTGCCCAGAGCTGGGCACAAACCTCCCAGTCACTGCTGCCTCTGGGAGCAGAGCACGAGCGCAGGACACGTGCCCAGCCTGCAGCCAGCCATGGCACATCCAGCCCCTCAGCAGCTGCCCAGAGCCAAAAAGCACCTAGGCAGCCCACTGAAGAACTCCTTGCATCTACTCCAGCAAAGGGGAACCTTTGGTTGCCAGCCAGGGGCCAGGCCATGCCCAGATCTGGGAGCATCCCCCTGGCTGTGGACTCACCTGCACACTGGGCGTGGAGCGTGTCTTTGAAGAAGGTGCCAGAATCAAAGTCCATCATCTCCTGCTGCCAGTGGCCAGGTCAAGGAAGAGGCTGTCATCCTTGAAGCTGTCCTTGCAGCAGCCCCACCTGGTACAGCTTCTCCAGGGGCTGCTGCTCCTTCCCTGGGGGCCAGACCAGGCTGTCAGTGTTCTGCCCAGGGACTCAGCCATCACTGAAGCAGGACAAGTAAAACCAGGATGCATGGTGGCCGCCAGTGCTTGCAAGACCAGCTCAGCTCCAGAACGGACGTTCCCATCTGATGACCCCTGCTCCATGGTACAGGCAGGAGAAAAAAGTCTGTGTTTCTTTGCTTCTTATCACCAAGACACATGTGGAGCTGTTTGATCCAGGCTCCCGGATCAAACGGTGCCTGTGAATCTCTCCCATCTTCTAGGGCAGGTGAACACCCTGCAGCCAGGGGTCATAGAAGAGATCTTCCAAAGATGGCCTGTCCATGGAGTGCATGCATAAACACCATCTGATAACATCTTGGCACTCTGGGGAGAGAAACCACAAATCACCGGTCAGCTGGAGGAGGATCCTGTTCACTTTGCCCCACTGTTCCCGTGCCCAGGCTCTGCTGGATCTGCTCAGAGCTGGGCCTGAGCTTTGCAGTCAATTCCCTGTTTTGGAGGAGAGCAGGAGAGCAGGACATGTGCCACATCCCAGAGATGAGGATTCACCTTGAGAGAGCCCTCGTGGGAACATGAGCTGGCCCCAGACGATGTCCCGGCCCTTCTTGAACGGGTGCTTCCCGCAGACCATCTGGTACAGCAGGATACCCAGGGACCAGACCGTTGCTGCCTCGCCGTGGTAGCATTTCAGGTGGGTCCACTCTGGGGGGCTGTAGGACCGTGTCCCTATGGAATACAGATGGAGCTCATCACGGGGATGCTGCTGCTCCCAGCGCCTCGCCCCAGCATCCCTGGGATTGGGGGGACCGCACCAGTGGCACAGGAGTGACCCGCTGCCTCGTCACCAACACCTGACTCCGGCGTACAAAAAGGAGGGACGGAAAAGAAACCACTGGTGTTGGGAGAGGGCAGCAGAAGCCCTGGGAAGGCCCAACCATGACACCCAGAAGAAAAACCCACCCAGGGGTGGGAAAAACCCACTCTCCTCTCTGCTTGCATTGCCCCCAATAAACATTAACAAGCCAAGGCAAACAGGGGCAGCAAAGCAGTCCAAGCCCTTCCTCGCCTGCACACCAAACGGAGCCGTGCACGGGTCTGAGCCCCCTCTCTTGCTCCCCCCAGGGGGTTTGTGTCGGGCTGGCTGCCCCAGCTCCAGCCACGGCTGAGTGGGTGGTGAATGCCGTTGGCAGGGCTGGGAGCTGGCTCCCCTCTGATCCCCACTCAAAAGCAACTTTTGGTGCAGGAGAAGCAATCCCATGACCTGCAGCAAAGCGGGGAATCCAAGCGGGGTGCCACAGTCAGGCTGGGCCATGAGATGCCCAGGGGCATCCCCCAGGCTGGGCTCACCTGCAAACTGGGTGTAGAGTGTGTCCTGGAGGAAGGTGCCACAGCCAAAGTCAATCAGTTTGGCCTGTCCGGTGGCCAGGTCGATGAGGATGTTGCTAGGTTTGATGTCGCGGTGCAGGACCCCGCAGCTGCTGCAGTGCCGCACGGCCTCCAGCACCTGGCGGAACAGCCCCCGCGCCTCCTCCTCCGGCAGGGAGCCCCGAGCCACGATGAAATCCAAGAGGTCCTGACATGGCTCGGGATGCTCCAGCACCAACAAGACGCAGCTGGGCAGCTCAAACCACTCCAGGAGCTGAATTACTCCACGGAACCCAGTGGACACCTTGTCCAGCAGCACGACCTCCAGGGGCGCACGGGCGCCGTTGGGCTGCGCGAGGACCACGATGCCGTCAGTGGGGCTGAGGCCGTGCCAGGGCTCTGGAACGCCTCAGCCAGCCCGGGATGCTCTGCATCCCCCGCTCAGCCCACGCCCGCTCTCCTTGCAGGGCTCCCGGCGGCTCCCAGCCTGCCGGGCCCCGGCTCCCCGCCGCCCGCAACGCCCCGGCTTCTGCCGCTGGCCCCGCTCACTCACCAGCTCGCCCCAATGGCGGATGCGATCCCGCCGCACGCATTTGATGGCCACCTGCGAACCAAGGGGCAGCAGCGGGCTCAGATCGCCGCCCGGCCCGCCGCGCCCCGGCCTCCTCCTCCGCCCTCCATCTCTTCCTCTTCCTCCTCCTCCTCCTCCTCCGCCCGCCGCCGGCCCCGCCACTCACCGGGGCGCCGTCCGCGAGCCGGGTCCCCGAGAAGACGCTGCCGAAGCCGCCGCTGCCCAGCAGCGAACCCAGCCGGTACCGCTCCTGCAAGGCCCCCTGCGCCTTCCCTGCGGGCGACACGCGGCCGTCAGCGCTCGGCCCGGGGCCACACACGGCCCCCGACCGCCCCCCGACCGTCCCGGGCCGGGCATCCCCACCCGCCCCGGGCCCTGGCGGCTCGGGGCCGGCGGCCGCGCTGCCGAGCGGCGGAGCTCGGGCCGGGGAAGCCGCAGCGGAGGCGGCGGGAGCGGCCGCGCCGCGTGTGTCCTCAGCGGGCCCCTGGAGGCGCCGGGGCCGGGGCCGGGGCAGGGGACGCAGCCGGGCCAGGGGCCGGAGGCGGGGCCGGAGCCGGGGTAGGGGCGGGGGTCGGGGCCGGGCTCGGGTTCGGGCTCCGGCCAGGCAAAGCCAAAGGGCAGCGATGCTGCCCCAGCCCCAGGCACTGATGCCCGCCCAGCACCGCCACAGCCACGAAAGCCAGAGCCGGGCAGAGGCGAGCCCGGGGTGGGACGGACGGGGCAGGTGACGGGGCAGCCCCGCCCGAGGCCGGGGGCGGGCCGGGGGCATGGCCCGGTCCGGCAGGTGGAGAGGGGGAGACGACGGGGGGGTCTGGGGAACGGAGCCCGGGGAGAAGGGATAGAATGAACAAGAAAGAGAGTAAGAGGGCTTGTAGACTCGCTGCTGCTGCTGCTGCTTCTGCCGCTGCTGCCGCTGCTGCCGCTGCTGCTGCTGCCGCTGCTGCTTCTGCTGCTGCCGCTGCTGCTGCCGCTGCTGCCGAAGCGCCGGGGCCGTTTGTCCGCGTGTCCGCGTGTCCGTTCGCCGCTCGCCCCACACGCCCCATGCCCGAGCCCCGCGCGCCCCGGGGCAGCCCCTGAGTCTGTCCAAACACGGGAACTTTGCCCTGTTCAGCCAAGGCCCAGAGTCCTGACTCCCGCACAGTGACACAGCAATCCCCTCGCTCGCTGCTGTGCATTGGCCCCGCTGAGGCTCACACACTGCCGCCGGGGCACGTTCCCTGGCTGGAGGATTCCTGCCCCACCCAAGCACTGCCCTTATGTCTCCAGCATTGCTTTCCAACAAAGCCACGGGAAGGCAAACTCTCTGCAGCTCATGGTACTTTACAGTGTCTAAGACTCACAAGTCATCGACCAGGAATTGTAAGGGAATGCAGCCCTGACTGCAGCCCTCCCAGAGTAGATGACAAAAAGAATCTAAAACGGGGAAATGCAGGTGAACTGGGTGAACTTTGTCTGAAAGAAGGGTCATTTTTTTCTAATAATTTCTAGTCCATTCCCTCTGCTTTTATGCTTCTTACAAGGCCATTTGCATGCCAGATTCCTCATCAAAGGAGAACCCTGAGCTTGTGGAACTGCGTGTCTGTTCCTCTGCAGGGACACTCAGGGTGAGACAGGATGCAATTTTGAAGCAATTGTGTTAAAGCAAAACCAGTTATTAAGTAGAGATTGATGTCCTTGCCCCAAACCAACAACCGTGGGCAAGTCCCTTTGGCTCAGCCTGGAGCAGTGACCTTGAGGGGTGTCCCCACTGCAGGGAGGAAGGCCCCCACCCCTCCAAGGAGGGAAATGTTGGGACATGCTGCCGTTAAAATCTGGCACGGGGCTCTTCCAGTCTGAAGTGCTGCCCTGTCAGGCAGATGTGCCCAGGCTGTGCCAACTCAGCAGCTCTGCAGAAGTTCTCAGCGGTGGCACTTGGTTGTTCCTTTCTCTGGGCATTTTACCAGCTCTGCCACAGCTTCAGCTCCCTCTCAGGATGTTGATCTTGGGGATGGAGGAGTCAGACTGGTTTCAGCATTGTTGACCCCAAAAGCAGCGTGATCCCCCTCTACATTTCCCACCGGGAGCTTTGCAAACAGAGCCTTGTTGGAGTTGTTTGAGCCCATTCCAGGCAGAGCCTCCTGCTGCAGCAGGAACTGCCTTTCCTGTGCCATGGCCAGGGCAGACCCCGCTGCAGGAAAAGGCCCAGGCCAGCCCCAAGACAGGGAAGGCCTCGGGCACAAGTGCAGAGTGCCGTGGTGGCACCTGTGCCAGGGAGAGCCTGAGACACCAAAGGCACCTTGGCAGCAGCAGCTGCTTCCAGGGCATGGCCACAAGCCTCCCTTGGCAACCCGGCCTGGTGGCCACCACTGCAGAGCTGCAGCTTCAGGGGTCATTTCTGGCTGGGCTCTGCAAAGCCACTCGTGCTCCAGGAACCCGACTGGGAAGCAATTGGCCCCAGCACCTTGGGGACAAGATATTAATGGCAAAACTCTTCATCCCTGCAGGGGCAGGAGAGGGACAGAGGAAAGGGAAGAGCCAGGCCCAGGGGACATGACTGCAATGGTGGTGGCTGGGAGGTCGGTGCCACTGCAGCAGCCTGGCTGGCCCTCAGCAGACATTCTGGCCACAAGAGTTGTGAGCAGCTCTTGGCCCTGCAGGGCTGAGGATTTTTCCCCTTTGGTGGGCACAGACTGATGGAGCAGCACAGCTGAACTCCTCCTGGCACTGTTCCCTGCGGTGTGCAGTGGTGTCACAGCAGCCTGGGGCACCTGGGAGCCCTCAGTGCCAGCAGGGACTGGAGATGGCAGCGCTGGCATCCTGGAGGTTGTGCAGGGAACAGAGGTGGGGACTCCCTCTCCATGGGGAGCTTCCAGGTGGAAAAGGCTGCTGTGAGCAGGCAGCTGCAAGGGTAGAGAAAGGAGGGGCTGGAGCCCTTGATGTGTGCCAGTGCCACAGTCCTGGGCAGCAGCCACCAAGCACAGGGGGAGCAGAGGGCACAGCCAGAGGGACAAAACCAGTCAAGGTCAGAGAGTGGGAAGAGCCAGAGCTGGGAGCAGGAACAGCTGCTTCCTTGCACCCTTGAAGAAAGCTCTTGGCTGCTTCAAAGCACTGAAGGGCCTGAAGGGTAGAGAGGAGGCCACAGCAAACAATGCTCCTGGTGCCACACCCTCCCCTCTCAGCGTCCCAGAAGGAATTGCATGAGCTGTATTCTTCTTCTCCCTGAGCCCTCTCGTTCAGCATGAGCAGCTTAGCAGCAGGAGCTAAAGGAGCTGGAGCCTTAGGCCACAAGGGCTGACCAAGAGCGGCCTTTTGGACTCAAGGAATGCTGCTAACATGGACCTAGCTGAATGCAGCAGATGGAATCCTGGAATTACAGAATCCTTCCAGTTGGGAAAGACCTCAGAGCTCATGCAGTCCTGCTGTTCACCCAGCACTGTCAAGCCCAGCAGTAAATCGCATGCCTGAAGTACCAAAGGCTGGACAAGAGGCCCTGACTGAGGGCTGAACACCAGGCCCTGAGCCAAAGGGGATCTCTGGATGAACCTTCCAACCAAATGTTATCTTTGTATCCACACATGACCAAACTATGCACGGACATGAGCGCTGTGATAGATGTATGCACTCATGAGTGAAAGGTGGATTGACCTTTGTGTATTTAGAAGCCGAACAAGGCCATGAAATCCAACATCTGGCCTTGTTTGGGGTGTGTTTGGTCAAAGCCAACTCCTTGGGTTCCTCCTTGAGCCCTGGCCAGGCTCTGGGTGTGAGCCAAGAGGAGAATGAAACCAGATGTTGCTGCACTAGAAGTGCTGTCAGTTTGTTTCTTCAGCACTGTCAGAGCTGGGCCCTCTCTCAGCGGGGCTGGAAGCCTCAGCTGTGGCTGGAGGCACCTGCAGGAATTCCCAGTGTCCGGGAGTGGCTCTGCAGTCCTTGGCTGTGACAGCTTCCCCCAGCTGATGTGTGCATCTGGGTGATGGTAAAGTCTGGGGGGAACTGCTGATGGATCTTTCTTAATCACTGCGGGCACTTCTTGGGAGTGAGGACTGGGTGCATTGCTGAGCTTCTCCTTCTGTGATTCTTTGCTGCTTTGAACTTTAGAAAATTACGCAATTCCTTCAGCTGGTGTCTGTGTCTTTGGTGCTGACCTTGCCCACTGGTAAAAGCAAAGTGGCGTAGTCTGGCTGTATCACAACAAAATGTCACTTTTAAAATGTAAATGTAAGGAGTCCGACCCGTTGGAAATTGCTGGATGCGAAGCCCTTCCCTAGAGTTATGTGTCTCAGGAGTGGGCTGAGGTCAGAGCACCATGGGAGCAGTGGAGCTGTGAGTTAAAAGAGGCTGAACCAGTGGGTGTCTTCAAATGCATCCCAAAATTGCATATGGAAAAAGGAAAAGAACTTGTGGGTTTGGGAGGATGAGGAGGGATTTTGTTAAGAGCATATTGGAAACAGCAGCAACAGAAGGAACAATTTGTGTTGGAACACTCCCACATGGAGACACAGAAAAAGTTTTAATCTTGAGCTTGAATTTCATTGTGCTTGTGATATAATAATGTTACTGTGTTATATCTACATATGTGTACGCATATCTTACATGTCATGAAATAATATTTTTATTTTTATATAAATAATAATAATAATAATAATAATAATAATAATGTGAAATAATGCTGACAGTACTCGTGTGTTAGCTTTGGTTGCTCAGGGATGTAACACTGAATACCCTACAGAAAAGCTTTAACAAGGACATCAACGTCACGGCAAACTTTGTGAGACTGTTTATAATGAATACAGGAGGAAGGGATGAAATTGGCTGCTTTCATGGGGTTTGCTGACACTGTGATGTGGAATGTGTTTTTTGTTAGTGTGGAAAACACAGTGATTAAGACTGCTGGGTTTTTCATACAGCAGGCTATCCACAAGCTGCGGCATTGGTTGGACAGATGAATGTTTTTTAAAAGAGCAGTTGAAAAAATGAGGAGCTGAGAAGCTGTCCCGATGGAGAAGCCAACTCCCAGATGTGCTCCCTACCCTTAGCAATGGGCCCACTGGGAAATGGAAAGGCCCTGGATGTGCATGGCTGCTCCCGGTTTGCAAATACAACCATGGCCAGTGAGACTTGGACTTCCTGGGAAATTGTTCTGGGTGCCACGGCCCCTGACAGGGCCCCCCAGAGGCTGCAGGGCTGGACTGTTATGCACTGGAATTAATTAGGATAAATCAGAAGCAAATGAGAGTTATCAATACGGAAAGAGGAGTTCAGATTCCTCCAGGACACTTTGTTTGGGGAACTGCTCACTGGAGCTTGGCCTTGCAAAGGGTTCACGTCACGGGAAGAGGAATTGATGCAGATTGTCAAGGAGAAATCAAAGTAATCCTTTTCAGCAATAGTGAACAAGATTGGATGATTTAGCCCTGTGGCACAGTAGCACCATTATTGATCTTCCAGCTTTCGAAACATCAGTGAAGGAAGGAGATCCAGCTCAAATCAGCACTGTTTGTGGAGATCATGGCTTTGGATGCAGCAGTCCTAATAATGGAGCCAAAGTGTGGGTGGAGAGGCCAAGTGGCCCTCCCAAGCCAGCTGCAGGAGCAGCTCTGGGGAAAGACAAGACTGTTGGAATGCTGGAACCTGGCAATATGTCCCTGCAGCCAAGTGCTCTATGTGAGAACAAGTGGATGTTTTGGGATATTGTTTTAGAGATCGTGCCAGACCACATCTGCGTGTTTGCCCCAAGGGTCCCGTTTGGGAAATGCTCTGATCCACGGGGCTCCATGTGAAGGCTGATGTGACACTGAGGCACTTCCAGACGAATTCCAGCCAGGAGCCTGGGGGTCCCTCAGGGCCTGGGACCCGGCACCTCTCCAGCCAAAGGGGAAAGGACCCCAGCAAGCCTTGTTACCCGCAGACAGCGCGGGAAAGCTGAACAGCAAAGGTCCCTCGGGACATTATTCTGGAATTAAATGGGCACCAGCTGCATGGACAGTGGAATTACTGTTCCTAACCCGGATGAGACTGAGGAAAAAGAATGAGTCACCTTGTCACTAAAGTAGTGCTTATGTCTGTAAGTTGTGTCTTGAGAGTCAGCCAGAATCTTTGTTTGCCAGAAACACCTGTAGAGTTTCATCAGGGATTAGTCCTGAAATTGTTCTGAAAATGTAAAGATCTTAGTAGCCAAAATACTCTATGTAAGTAATTGCTGGGTATGTCCTCAACTAATGTTGGGAGGAATGGGGGTCCCTTGGAGGGCCCACCCTGTGGGGTGGCCAGAGCTCTGTCCATGGGCTCTGACTCCTAACAGAGTCAGTGCAGGGACAGTTAAAGAAAACTGTGCTGTGCAAAAAAGGAATACAATGATCAGCTTCACAGGGTTCACTAAGATTTCCCTTCAGTAGAAACTGAACCCTGTTGGAGTTAGAGGCCCCAGTGTGAAAGGATTTCTGTGCTTTGCCATCACTCCCAATGTCCATAGAACTTGGGGTGCTGGAGCTGGTCAGGGTCAGTGTTAGAGCACTGCCAGCTGCAGGGCCACTGTGAAACTGCTGTGGCCCAAAGGCACGGGGGACACAAGAGGAGCACAGGGAGGAGCCCTGGATGCATCAGCAGCCCACAGTGGGAAATGGGAAATCAGACCTTTGGTACTGGGAATGGGACCTGCTGGATGTGCAGAGACAATGCCTGTAAAGGCTTCCCTCAATGTGTTTGGGTCCTGTTTTTCAGGCAGTGTTGATGCCTCCCTTGGGGGTACTTCAGCAACAAGCAGAAGGAAGAGTTTGGGCCGAGAGAACATTTCCCCCCACAGAGTGCCTTTGGTCTCAGAAAGCCAAAGACTCTGGTTCACCCTGTGCCCCATGAGCACTGCCTCGTCCTATGGAGTTCACATTAATGAGCTACATGGATTATTTGAAGAAGTAGAAAAGGATACTGTGCAAATATCCAGTAGCACATCCTGTGAGCTCCAACAAACACAAATGGGGCTCTACAGAACCTCATGGCCTTGGATCATCTGCTTGCTGGGCAAGGAGGAGCCTGGGCTATGACGGGACAGGAATGTTGCACTTCTATCAGTGATGAGTCTGAAGTGCAGCAATCAGGAATCACCTCAATAGGAAGAGCAGTAGAAGAGTGGCAGAAAGAAGAAAATTCTTCTTGCTGAGATTGCCTTCATGCCTGCCAAATTGGAGGCTGCTGTGAAATGCATTTGTGGCAGTCACTGCAAACATTGCAGTGTGAGCCCTTGGTGTGTAATGATTCCATGTTAGAGTTGTTGTGACACTTTGTGCTGGGAAATGGAGCACTGAGACTTGTCTCAAGAGAGACACAGTCTCAAGAGAAAGTGGGGATTTGAGAAACAACAGAGAAGAGCAACTAATTAGGCATGTTTTAAAAGAGTTGCAAATTACAGCTCTGAGTAATGAACTGTTCTTCAATTAATGCTTAATTGAAGAACAAGAGGTGATGCCTTTGTGCCTCATGCCTAAATCCAAGAATCCATTATTGAAGGAATTGTTATGGAGGTTGTAGTTCATGCCTTGGTCAAAGCACTGGTTGAAGTACCAAGGCCTGAACACCAGGCCCTGAGCCAAAGCTGAACTCTAGATGCACCTTCCAAGCAAATGTTATATTTTTATCTGCTCATCAATGAGGCATTTTTAGCAATACGATCTCTGTATCTGTGCATTGGTGATACAAGGATTTACCTTTCAGCGTTTAGAAATCCAACAAGGTCCCACCTGGCCTTGTTTGGGGGTGTTTGGTCCAAGTGAACTCCCTTGGTTCCTCCTTGAGCCCTGGCCAGGCGTTGGGAGGAACCAAACAGGAGACTTAAACCCATGTTCCTGCACTAGGAGTGCTGTCAGATTCTCTGTTCAACACCATCAGAGCTGGGCCCTCTCTCAGCAGGGCTGGAAGCCTCAGCTGTGGCTGGAGGCACCTGCAGGAATTCCCAGTGTCCGGGAGTGGCTCTGCAGTCCTTGGCTGTGACAGCTTCCCCCAGCTGATGTGTGCATCTGGGTGATGGTAAAGTCTGGGGGGAACTGCTGATGGATCTTTCTTAATCACTGCGGGCACTTCTTGGGAGTGAGGACTGGGTGCATTGCTGAGCTTCTCCTGTTGTGATTCTTTGCAGTTTTGCGTTATATAAATTACGCAATTCCTTCAGCTGGTGTCTGTGTCTTTGGTGCTGACCCTGGCCACTGGTGAAACTGAGTCCCATTGTGCCTAGGAGTTACCTGGGAAAACAAACGCCACCACTGCAAATGTCCCCTGGTTTCTGCCTTCTTCCCCCCACTTTATACGCTGAGCATGATGTCCCATGGTCCGGGATCTCCCCCGGGTCAGTTGGGGTCACCTGTCCTGGCTGTGTCCCCTCCCAAGCTCCCCTGCACCCCCAGCCCCTCCCCAGCGTGGCTGGACGAGGGGCAGGAAAGGCCTTGGCTCTGTGCAAGCTCAGCAAGAGCAAAACCGTCTTTGTGTGATGGAGCCTGTGCTCAGCACCCGACCCCAGCAGTGTCTCGGTGCCAGCATCCGTGGCATCTACAAGGGGTTTCCATGGCAAGTGCCATGCCAGGTGACCCAGGTGTCCTGTCCCAGTGAGGCTTGCCATGGAAACAGTGCCCAGCTGACCTTTCTGTCTGGCTGAGCTGGCCTTTGGCCCTGGCCCTGGGGTTTGCTGCTGGTCCCGCTGCGCCTGCCCAGCCAGCGCGGCACAGGGCAGGTGGCCATGGCACAAGCCCCCAGCGAGGGATCCCCTCTGGCTCTGGGCAGTGACAGCAGCCCTGAGCAAGGGGCCCAGGGCAGGTTTCCATGACAAGCAGCCATCACAATGGCTCCAGGCGTTGGCTGCCGTGGCACCAAACTGAGGAAGGGGTCTCTGTGGCTGTTGCCATGGCACCTGACTGCATCAATGAGTGTCAGTGCAGCTGAAGCTGGACCAGCCCCGGCAGTGCTTTGTCCTCAGGCTTGCCATGGCAGCTGAGGACACAACAGGTCTGCATGCAAGTGCCCATGGAACCTGACTGCACAAATGGCTCCTTGGGGTGGTTTCCAAGGCAACTTGAACTGATGAGGGTTGCCCTGGCACCCAAACCCACTAGTGGGGGTCAGTGCAGTGTCCCTGGCAACAGTCCCTTGCAATGGCCCAGGGCACCTTGGGATGCTAATCCACCCTCACAGCTGGGCAGGGCAGCTCTGGAATGGTCTTGGTGCTGCCTGGGGCTTGGCACACACTTGAGGAGGGTGTCTGTTTTCAGTGGGGAACTTTTCGTTTTTTGGAGCAATCAAAACTGTTGTAGGTTGGTGTAAAAAAAAAAAAAACAAAGAGGAAAACCCTTCTTAGGGTGTGTGCAGCCAGTTCTCCAAGCAAAGCA